>NC_135742.1:5173000-6593500 GCF_041903045.1 Epinephelus lanceolatus
ACATTCTTCTAAAGATCACATAGCCCTACGTAGGAGACCAATCAAAAGGTCGAGAAGAAAGCACTTTTCAGAGCCACAAGACTTCTGGTGTGTAATGTAGACCTAATATAAATCCATATTGCTAATCGTTGTGTACACACAATCCTGATCATGGGCAATGTTTCATATTGGGATAATCATTAATTATTATCCTTCAGCTGATGCTTACAGGAAGCAACGTAGCACGCACATGCCAACAGGGAGGTGACGCCAGGGCGCAAACCGAGTTACCACTCCCATCTCTGGTAGAATTATGGAGATTTCTTGTCCCATGCGAATCGGACATTTATATTACAGACATCCTGTGGTAAACTGACAGTCCACATCCTAATCCCGTCCGAATTGTACTTTATTCACTCATTTTTTCACCCCTTATCCAGGTTGGTGTTGAATCACATCCTTTTTCCTGTAACACCTGATACCAAATTAAGAGTAGATGAGGGCTAAACAGTCACTTAACGCAGTGAAGAGTTTATCTGGGAGTCCTACATTTTACATGTCCTCACAGTGAGAGGGAGGAGGGTTTAGAGGTCAAGAGCACAAGGACAAGACAGAAACTTGACCCCCACATTCCTACTTGTCCACTCCCTGTCTCTTCTTCACTTAAAGTTTTGTTCAAAGGCACCTCAGCAGCCGTGGGAGTGTTTTTTTCTCTCTCCCAGTTTCACCTTGCCCACGTTTTTCCCAGCCAATTAGCAGTTTGAATCAGCAGTGTTCTCATCACGAGCCTGCTTATCTTCACCTCTAGGCTGCAGCCAGGGATCAATGTCAGCGTGCTTTTTGTGAAATGTTGATCCTCTAGGCTGCAGTGCAGCTCACAAACAGTCACTTTGATGTGTTGCATTCTCCATTTGGAGCTTGTAAACATCATTTCCTTCACGATAACAAATATTCAATAAGTGAAATAAATCCTTACCCTGAGAGAGAGGAAATATGAATAAAGTGAGATTTATTCGTACAGACTGTCAACATTTACTCTCATATTCTGCCATGTTCTTATTCTGCGCTCAGTCTGAGAATGTTTTGAGACGTTCTTGTTAGAGTGTATATTTTTTAGCCAGTGTGGTCCCATTTAGTGCTGTTTCCTCTTCAGCAATGTGAGTGTTTACTCTGATCTTCCTGAAGGTCATTTGAACCTCTTTCGAGCACGGGGACTCTCATCACCCTTTTTTTTTTTTTTTTTTAGTTTTCAGCCCTCAATTACAAATTGATTCCTTTCCTCCGACCTCCTCTGGAAGGTATAAATGAGCAGAAATTGAGAGCCAATGATGGCTTTCATTTTCATTTTCAGGTCTTTTTTCCATTTCTCTCACGTAATGGAAAAAGGCCAGAGGCTGCAAATGATATGGAATCATTATGTCATAGGAAATAGATCCTTTACAAAGATTTTTATTATCAGGATCCAAACCCTGCAGAGACAGACTCTGTTTGGTCATCCTCACAGGTCAGGTCTGAGTCACATGCTGAGTAATGATCAGTGCCAACTGTTTGATAGGAACATGGTTCTCCCTGCTCAAACCTGCTGCATTGTTTAAAGCATTATTTTGATATCGGAAATAGAGCTTATCTTGTTCTGCAATGACCTGATAATCAACAACAGGGTGTTGGTAGTAGTTCAGTAGCTCAGCCCATAGGGACTGGGCTTAGGAACCGGATGCTTGCCGGTTTAAGTTCCCATCCAGACCAAGCATGGATTGCGGAATGGTGGCTAGAGAGGCACCAGTTCGCCTCCCGGGCACTGCCGAGGCGCCCTTGAGCAAGGCACTGAAGCGCCTCATCATGGGCAGCCCCCTCACTCTGACATCTCTCCATTTAATGCATGTATAGGTCCTGTTTGTGCATGTGTGTATTTCAGGCCTGTGTGTATATGACAACAGAGTGACGAAAATTGAGTGAAACTGAGTTTCCCCTCTGGGATTAATAAAGTCTATCTTCTTCTTCTTCTTCTTCTCCTTCTTCGTCTTCTTCTTCTTCTTCTTCTTCTTCCTCTAGGTGATATCAACCTGGGTCTGATCCGCTACGTGCTGCATCAGGAGAACGTTCAGGAAACCATGGACAACTTCAAGTTCCTGGTCAAAGACAGCAAACCAAATGTGGTCAGCGACAACGTCTTCCACATCCAGTGGTCACTCATCAGCTTCGAGCACAAAAGGTCCGTACCTAAACCGTCACCAAACTCATTGCTTTTTTTTCCAAAAGTCTTAAGTGCTATATCATAGGCAGCTGGACTTGCTTGACTTTCTTGAAGACATTTCACTTCTCATCCAAGAGGCTTCTTCAGTTCTAAGAGATTGGTGTGTGGGTGTGAACCACATGTGACTCTGTAACGACTCTGTAAGGGTTCACACCCACACACGGTTTAAAGCCGACTCTCTAGTCCAGTTGCCTACGATATAGCACTTAAGATTACCATGACCTGGATGAATGAGACTGTTTTTTTAATAACGTGTCACTTCCTGTGATGGTTCCACAGCTACAATGTGAGTGAGAAGGCTGGCACGGTGGCAGTGACGGTGAAGCGGACAGGTAACCTCAACCAGTACGCCATCGTGCTCTGCCGCACTGAACAGGGCAGTGCCAGCCCCACCAGCAGCGCAGGATCCCGTCCAGGCCAGCAGGACTATGTGGAATATGCTGGACAGGTAACCAGTGTCATAATGTTGTCATTTTATTTTCATTTATGTTCAGGAAATTTAAAAAAAAAAAAAAGCCTTTTCCTTCTTCTGCCTCTGGGTTTGACATAATGTTTTTGAGCTTTTCTTGGTTTAAATTCACTAAAGTTAAGTATCAGTGATTTGGTAATTACATTTTTAAAGACTATTTTCCAGACTTTCACGGTCTCATTTGTCTTGAGAACAAAGAGTTTTTAAAGTTGGTGTCTAATATTATTACTAGTCATATGCCGAAATGAGCGACACCACAACTATCCCGTTAATTCACAGGTACAGTTTGATGAGCGCGAGGACACCAAGGTGTGCACCATAGTCATTAACGATGACAAGGTGTTTGAGGGAACAGAGAGTTTCCATGTGGAGCTGAGCATGCCTGTGTATGCGCTGCTGGGTGGAAACACGCGCGCCATTGTCAACATCAACGACACCGAGGACGAACCGACTCTGCAGTTTGATAAGAAGACATACCACGTCAACGAGAGCTCCGGCTTCATCCACGCACCCATCGAGAGAAAAGGTGAACACTGTACAAACAGCTATTAACTATTAACCATTTCATTTCCACCTTTTATTTACACAAAATGGACTTCCCATTCTGTTTTTTCCTCACTTATTTGACATATTTGACTTATTCAATGTATTCTATGCTTGTTGCAAGACATATTTTAAGGCCATTATATTCTCACACTAAGTGTTAATAGGTTAAAGGTTCTGTATATGACTTTGCAAGCATTAATATAACAGCATGACTGTGCTATGTTTAGATATAGTGGCACTGTACTTACAAAAATAGATAGATCCATTTAAAGCTTTGTAAACATCACTGTCTTCATACAGCCAATAGATGGCGCTAAAGGGCAGAGTCAAATGTTTCACGCAGCAAATAAGGCGACAATGGAGAAGGTCCTAATAATGTACCTTTTAACAGAGGCAGCATCGTAGACAGTGTTGGTCTGTGAGGCCATTGAATACATCATGACATGTATATCACCGACTCATTCCATTCTAGCATTTTTTAATGCCTTCATTGTCTCCTATGGTCGTACCTCGCTTGAACTATGCTACACTGCCCCCACAGTCTTCAGTGGTACTGCTCCATTTTGTCTGTGTCTGTGAGCTTTCAGAAATCCTGCACAAATACGGTCAAAATTAACGCATGGTACGGACACAAGGCTTCATGCGTGTCTGTATATGTGTCTAGCCTTTAGCTAGATGAGCTGTAATGGCGTCCTGAGCAAAGAATGAAGTCACACTCCCTGTGTGTGTTGAAATCTACCGTGTTCTTTAGTGAAGTAGACGATCCGGCATACAAGCCCCTATATGTGTCTCCCACTGGCTAACCAATTTGTTGTTTCTTTGCACTGAGCTCATATGGTAGTTAGCACTGATATCAGGGAGGTAGCGTCACAGAAAAGCAGCACCAACCCTCCAGTTCCCCCAGGTTAATACCGTTAGCTCTATCAGCACTGTTGCCGCTGTTAGTGCTGTTTACACTGCTAGCACCATTAGCTTCTAGTTGCTGGCTCAGCCACCTCCACGAGTGTCGTAAAGAGGTCCATGACAGAAAACTGCAGCAAGTTAAACAGCAACATAATGAATGTACAACCAGCATGAGTGTGCATGAGGCGGGTCGACTTTCAGTGTCAGATGCTAAATGGTAATACAGTTGATTCTGCTGTTAAAGACTCCACTTTTTATCGTATTCGTCGTAACTGATTAGTCAATAAACAGAAAATTAATTGACAAGATTGTTCTAGTTTTAAAACCACTTATCAACCAAAAAGATTTTATCTGGTTCTAGCTTGTTTTTTTGGGGGGGGGGGGTTGTTACCTGGAAAATGTCAAGTAAGTGTGTTAAAGATAAGGCAAAAAAAAAAAAAAAAAATACGCCCAAACTTTTCTGGTGCCACTTAAATCCAAGCAAACATGTCTACAGTTTTGCAGAGTGCAGTGAATAAAACCCCTCAGTCAAACTCAATAAGCTACCTTCATCTTTCAGTATAAGCATGGAACATATTTCAAAGCAATCCAAAGTGCAGAAGAGAAATAGTCGTCAACATATGACCAGCAGTGACCCTCCTCTCTTGCCCTATTTCCACTCAGGTGACACCTCCAGCACCGTGTCTGCTCTCTGCTACACCATCGCCAAGACGGCTCAGGGCAGCAGCCTCCACGCTCTGGAGTCCGGCTCCGACTACAAGAGCCGCGGCATGACCAACGACAACCGCGTCATCTTCGGCCCCGGGGTCAGCATGTCCACGTGCGACGTCAAGCTCATCGACGACAGCGAGTACGAGCTGTCTGAGGAGTTCGAGCTGGTGCTGTCAGACGCCTCGGACAACGCCCGCATGGGGGACGTGATGACAGCCAAGGTCGTCATCGATGGACCGAACGATGCATCGACTGTTACTCTCGGAAACGCCACCTTTACTTTCAGTGAAGATGCTGGTATGAGCTGCTTCTGTTCACAGAGTGGTTGCATGAGTCTCTTTTCTTTCTGCATTTTCACAGAATTACTTCTGAAGTTTTTTTCTATCCTCAAGAGGAATTATTTTTTCAGATGCCACAGCATGACTGTATTTTCTAAGAGAAATGTGAACATGTAATGATCTCCCTGGGGAAATTAGGGAAGTCCAAGGAAGAGTAAGCCTACAAATTGTCTTTGGAAAAGAAAGTTTTTTAATGGCTACATCCAAGATCCAAGGGTTTAGCATTAATTTCGTCTTCCCCGACCCTCTTACTACACATGAGAATGTCAACACACTCCCTGAACACTTACTCATCTCATTTGTAGAAACAAGATTATCTTCTTTTTTCTTCCCCATGTTGGTCTGTAGATTGCAGCATATCGTATTTTAGTCTGTTAATTTATTTTGGAGCAGAGAACATGTTCTGAAGCAGGAAACACAGGACTGAGAGTTACCTCTTTTATTAATTAGCACAGCAGGCTACTGCTTTTACATTAGGTCAGTGTTGCCACACACATTTTTTTGCAATCATTTTAACTTGAAGATTTATAGTAATGTCTTCAATTAAAGAAGACTTCTCAAACCAGGGCTGTTGACGGTCACGTAATGTTTTAGACTTGGTGCTCCTTTGTTATCATTTGTAGTTTGAAGATGCAGACTCGTGATCATTTCCATTTTATTTACACCTGTGTTACGTTCTCATCTCCACACTCCAGGCACAATTGAAATCCCGGTGTTGCGCCACGGCAGTGACTTGTCCTCTTTGACCTCTGTGTGGTGCGCCACCCGACCTTCAGACCCCCCCTCTGCCAGCCCAGGGGTGGACTACATCCCCAGCTCCAAGAAGGTGGAGTTCAAACCTGGAAGAACTGAGGAGGTAAGGACAGAGACTTCTCACCTACAGCAAAGATACCTGAAAGTTTGCACCAACTGGAACTGCTACAGGCCAAAGACTTTACATTCATGTTTTTGCCTTTTATCTGTGTCTTTTAATATCTCCTCTTTTAATTTTTTTTCGCCTTCCCACACTTTTATTTCTCACACCTATGTCTTTTCTAAACCTCATTATGTAAAGCACCTTGAGCTGCCTCTGTGTATGAAATGTGCTTTATAAATAAACTTGACTGACCTCAAAGTGCTAAATTAAAGGCAGCTGGATTTGAATGGGTATAAAGAAGCATCTTCACTAATAGTCTTAAAGATAAACATCTTTACATGGATAAATGTTCAGCTCAAGAAGAACATCTCCTAGAAGCCTCCATTCTAGGAGGCTTTAACCCTTATGACACATTTTATGATATGCATTCATCATTGGTGGAGCTACCAGGGTGGAGAAAGTAACATTTTGAAGACAAGGTGTCTTTCCTGTGTATCTTTAGCCCTTTTACACAGAGATCACACGATAGGGCCGCTACGAAAAACCTTCAGCTGCCTTTGCCCAAACAACGCAGGCATCATGCTGCCTCAATGTGTGTGATTTTAGACAGCATGCCGGCGCCCCGGGAGAAAAAGAGCCATGACAGGCGTGACGTTTAACACAACAGCATCGGCCTATAGTATGACATATAACGTACATGTTGGAAGCGCTTTTTAAATAATATCAATGCCATAACATGACAATAACAATCACTCACTGTCCCTGTTATATGGTGGCTGATTTTGTCCTCTGCTTGGAGGGTGAGAAGCTCCTGGATCTCATGTTTTCACAGTTTTTGGACATTGTTAGTTGCTGCTCTTCTTCTTTGAGTTAGCCGCTAACTGCTTCTAGCTGCTTTTTAAATCTCCCATCAGTGGATCGCACACATGGTCCCATCCTGCCAGCTGTCCCTTTCACACAGACATCGATTGGGCAACCCTGTATCTCCGTTTTGCGATTGTACCTTTTATACAGAACGGCAAGGCAGAATAATGGTGCAACATATCCGCCTTGAACAGGCTGTGTAAAAGGGGCTGTTAAACCAACAGACCTGGCCCAGGACACCTGCAGAAACCTTGCTAACACTCTGGCCTCCTGTTTTTTACAGACCTGCAGTTTGACCATCATGGACGACATCCAGAATCCATCCATCGAAGGATCTGAGTCGTTTGTGGTGTTCCTCAGTTCTCCTCAGGGTGCTGTCCTCCAGGAGCCCTACGAAGCCAACGTCGTCATCACTGACACCTTCCAGGACAGTACGTACACACAGCAATGTCGCTTAAAATCAAATATGCATTTCATTTTTTTATTTAAGGCCTCTCATATACCTCGCAGACATCATCAGCTTTCTCACTGCTATCAACACTTCTCTTAGTTCCCAGCATGCAGTTTGAGAAGAGCGCCTACACTGTGAAGGAGAAAGACAGCGTTCTTCACATCCCCATCATCCGTACGGGTGACCTGTCCTTCAAGTCATCGGTGCGGTGTTTCACTCGCACCATGTCAGCCATGGTGATGGACGACTTTGAGGAGAGGAGGAACGCTGACGAGTCTCGAATCACTTTCCTCAAAGGAGAGAAGGTAGAGTTTAGTCCAATGTGTTTATCTAAAGTAGATTAAGTGTGATTTTATCTTTTTTTGTCAGTGAATCTGCCCATTAATATATTTTTTTGTGTTTTTGTTTTCCAGGTAAAAAACTGCACCGTTCACATCAATGATGACTCTGTTTTTGAGCCAGAGGAGGAGTTCCAGGTGCATCTTGGGACACCGCTGGGTGACCACTGGAGTGGTGCCATGGTGGGCGCCAGCGACATTGTCACCATCACCATCACCAATGACGAAGATGGTAAGCAGACGCCTCATACAGAAGATAGTTTACTGGTTTATAGATGTAGTCTCACTCATCACTGATTGTTAAACTTCTGTGGCACCTCAGTTTTTGTTCCAGAGAGAACATTTAATTTGTCCTCTTCCACCAGCCAGCTCATGAAAGTCATACATTATGGTTTGAGTGTATTTATCAAGAAGTTAGAGTGTTGTTTGCATGTTCTTAAACTTTTGAAATGATATCAGATTTCCACAGTTTGTGTTCAGCTCACATATTAGTTCTGCTGCGATCAATACAAATGTATCAAGCAGATATTGTTCTTGCAGGCTCCCCCCAACCACATTTATTTAAAAATACTATAAACTCAACTTTGAAATTTAGTTTGACATGTTATTTGTAATGTTTTTTTCCATTTAAAATAATATATATTTTTTAATCCTTGTACATGTACACATTTATCTTTCACATTTGTTCGGTAGCAAACTTCCCCATGTTAACCCTTCAGTTTGACACATATTCAACATCTCTGTATACCTCCTATGGTTTCCTATATACAGCATCTTGTATACTGTAGGTACACCAAGCTGAAACAAATTCAGTTTAATCCAGTAGCCAGCCTCCCTAAAAGGCTATTCCCATTGATAGAGATGGAGTGGAGATATTAGAAACAGCACTCAGCATAACACGATACAATTCAGCAACACCGCAAACTACGGCCTCCAAAAATGATCATACAGCTCCGTCCTTACAACAGTTTCATCAAAAACTAAACCTTCATGAAGAATGATTTATTGCAGGACATTTGTCTGGACTGCAGTAGTTATATCTAGGTGTATCTAATAAAATGGCAATTGAGGGGCAAATTCATAAAAGGATCGTGCAGCCTATACAGAGAAAAAACCTGCACACATAAGGCAAAAAGAAAGAATTGTCAAAGCACTTGCAAAGAATGAAATGAACCTCTAACTGCAGTGCCAGGCAAATAATGTCTCGGTGCTCCTGTGATATTTGCACGTATTTAAATATGATAATATGCATACATTTGGAGCAAAGGTGGCGCCTCTCTACGAAAAAGAGTCTCATTGCAAAAACAGTCCAATTCACAGATGAACGCTAATAGCCACACACTTAGCATGTTCAGAGGTGGTGGTAACTGAATCGCACTGACAGACTGGGATATGAAATTAATACACATTTAAAATCCTTCTCTGAAGTTTGGAGGAATGCCTCTGGATCTGATGCCCACGCTCTGAAAGTTTCTGTCGTCATTCTGCCATTTATATTTTGCCAATAATAATTCCAATAACCAGCAAAAAGAGCACATTGCACTCATCTGCAAAACTTCATGGGCATGTTTGTGCTGTAATATGCAATATCATTTGTGAATTGGACCTTGAGATGAGGCTAATAGCAGTTGCAAGTGATGCACATTTCAGTGGCCAAAATCCATTCTTTGTGAATTTGCCAGTGAGTGTATTGCTTAACATGCATATCACACAGTCAGTGATATACAAGTAACCGCCACTGTGACCTTTCATCCTCTTCTGCTGCTGCAGCTCCCACCATCGAGTTTGAGCAGGCGTCCTATCAAGTCAGAGAGCCTCCTGGTCCCGATGGCATCGAGGTGCTCAACATCAAGGTGATCCGTCGAGGGGATCTGGACCGAACCTCCAAGATCCGCTGCAGCACCCGGGATGGATCGGCCCAGTCTGGAGTCGACTACAATCCCAAGAGCCGAGTGCTTAAATTCACCCCTGGTCAGTGCTGAAAATTCATATCTGACTAATACAAACAAAGTTAAAACTTTCAAAAGAGATTCTCTTTTTTAAATATTTTAAATCTCAGCTCAGACTTGAACTCCTCTCTTTGCCTCCCTCCGTAGGGATGGACCACATCCTGTTCAAGGTGGAGATTCTGTCCAACGAGGACAGGGAGTGGCACGAGTCCTTCTCATTGGTCCTCGGCCCTGACGACCCTGTGGAGGCGGTGCTCGGGGAGATCACCATGGCAACGGTGACCATTCTGGACCAGGAGGCCTCGGGCAGCCTCATCCTCCCTGCCACGCCTATTGTAAGAAATGCTAAACATGTTATAGTGCCATAACTAATTCATCCGGTCTGCCTTATCTGATGATAACAAACAAACACAGAGCAGCGTTAAGACGTGCAGCAGGAGCAGTGGGACAAACTGGTACAGGATGTGTTTGAAGCAGCTCTGTTAAGGACTCTGGTGACTTGCTTACTGGTTTGTTTTCGACAGAGAAAGTTGGCTTGTATCTGAGTGTTCAGCATGTTTGTAGCACTTAGAGAAATTGACGCCAGAAACCAGAAACATCTCCACTCCTGGGAAAAGCTCTGCTCTCCTCTCCTACATGTTCAGCAGCTCCAGCAGGAAACATGGGCAGCATTTCCCTTCAGGCGTTCGTTCACAGCATTTTACACTTCTTATGCAATTAACCAAAACCACTTCCATTGTGTACAGCTATGTTCACATGGCATATTATTATGGGATGCATGATTTTACCCCAAATGCCTTTTAGTACCTCAGCAGGGGTCCCATCTCGTGCAGTGTTTGTGTGTCTGTATCACGTTGAAATAAAGAAATCAACTTCATCAGTTCCCATCCTGCTTCCTCCTCAGGTGGTCTCTCTCGCCGACTACGATCATGTCCAGGAGGTGACCAAAGAAGGCAGCAAGAAGACGCCCTCTCCAGGTTACCCTCTGGTGTGCGTCACCCCCTGCGACCCTCACTACCCCAAGTATTCGGTGATGAAGGAGCGCTGCGAGGAGGCCGGCATCAACCAGACACAAGTTCACTTCTCCTGGGAGGTGGCGGCACCCACTGACACCAGCGGCGCCCGGTCCCCCTTCGAGACAGTTACAGACACAACCCCGTACACCAGCGTCAACCATATGGTGCGATCTGAAATGGAATAGTTTAGTGTTAGAGATGGTGTTATAACTTTTACCTAGTGACACACATTAAACCTCCTTAAAGTTTCAATGCAATGTCTCTCATGTCTCGTCCCCTCTGCTGTCTCTCTCAGGTCCTGGACAGTATTTATTTCAGCCGCCGCTTCCACATTCGCTGCGTTGCTCAGGCCAGAGATAAGGCGGGTCACCTTGGAACACCGCTGAGGAGCAACATCGTCACCATCGGCACAGACAGCTCCATCTGCCACACGCCTGTTACCACGGGAACCGCCAGGGGCTTCCAGGCTCAGTCCTTCATCGCCACGCTCAAGTACCTGGATGTCAAGCACAAGGAGCACCCCAACCGGTGAGTAGGAACCGGTGGATGGTCGCTTTTTGGATAAAAGTCTCAACTAAAACTTAATGAATTGTTTGTTAATGTCTCTTTATCTGTCCCTGTGTAGTATCCATATCTCAGTGCAGATCCCCCATCAGGACGGCATGCTGCCACTGGTGTCCACCATGCCGCTGCACAACCTGCACTTCCTGCTGTCAGAGTCCATCTACAGGCAGCAGCACGTCTGCTCCAACCTTGTTACCCTCAAAGACCTGCAGGGTGTCTCCGGTCAGTCACACAGACACACACATGGATTTCCCGTGAATTCCCTTAACCTGAGCTACTTGCAATATGCTTTACTTTGTGCACTGCATTAGAATGGTGCTTAAACTTTTTACCAGATCTTTGTTTAGATAAGAAATTATAATTATCTGTGATCATGACACAAAGATTCCTCACTAATACAAACGTTCTCCCACAGAGACAGGCTTCCTGGATGACATTTCTTATGACAGCATCTCTCTGGGGCCGGGATACGACCGCCCGTACCAGTTCAACCCCAACGTCCGGGAGGCCAAGAGCATCCAGCTGTACAAGCACCTCAACCTCAAGAGCTGCATCTGGACCTTTGACGCCTACTATGACATGACGGAGCTCATTGACGTCTGCGGGGGCTCTGTTACAGCTGATTTCCAGGTAAACAGTTCAGTAACGGGCCAGTTCTTTGTGTGAGGACCAGATACAAATTGTTTGTGTCACTGCAAATTAAAAAATGTCTAAAATGGTTCATTAGACCTTCTAAACTTTGTTACAGACACCTTGACCAAGTAGCTTTCCAGCCTGATCTGTCACCTAAAGATGTGTAGTTGGTATATTTCAGGCTACGATGATCTTTGTCGTCAGATGGAAATTTAAGTCTGGATTAACAACATAATAATGTTGTTAAACTCCACTTGAGATCTCACCTTTTTAGGGGCTTTGGACCACAGTCCTCATAATCAGACGATTGGTCAGTTGCCATGAAACATTACATGTTCAAACTTTCCATTATTCTGAGCACTTGTTCACGTTTGCCTAAAATTTGAGTCTGAAAGTCTGCTCTTGTCCTTGTGAGCAACATGTGACATACAGTACCATCAGAAGTAATTGGGTCTTCACAGTAGAGGTTCAAACCCTGATGTGACCCTCTGAGGGGTCCCAGCCAGCAGGTGGAGAACCAACATTAAAGCCTGCTGTTGTTCTTCCAGGTTCGGGACTCGGCTCAGTCCTTCCTGACAGTGCAGGTTCCTCTCTACGTGTCCTACATCTACGTGACGGCACCAAGAGGCTGGGCCTCTCTGGAGCATCACACTGAGATGGAGTTCTCCTTCTTCTATGACACCGTGCTGTGGAGGACAGGTCAGGACCAAACACAGCAAAGAACTGAAATAGAAACTGGAAAATAAGTCTCCCGCTATGGTTTTGCTCCTTCGGGTAGTGTCTCTTCTTACATTGGATATAAGACAGTAGATACAAAATGAAAATATACAACTTTTCATAGTCGGCATGTTTTCTTTTTCATTTAATATTAAATGAGGTGCATCGGTCATTATTTGAAATTATTAGTATCCAATTTCGTTGTTTAATTTATCTGATCAGTGTTGCAATTCTGCATTAATCTTAATTTGACCTCTGACCTCTGACGTTATTGGCTGGTGTTTTCTGCGTACAGGTATCCAGACCGACAGCGTCCTCTCAGCCAGACTGCAGATCATCAGGATCTACATCAGAGAGGACGGACGACTGGTGATTGAGTTCAAAACCCACGCCAAATTCAGAGGTCAGTTCACAACACCCACCATATTTCATTTCAGATGTGAAGGGCTGTCCACACCAAGAACAATAACTTTAACGAAGCGAGCATCCACACTGCTTAACAATGGCATTCTGTAAACAGAGGTGACAGGCACGGGCTGCACGCTCCAGCTGTGTCGGCCTGTAAATTCGGACAGTCATCAAATCGCTCTTCGCTATCATTCATCACTGTCATTGCCGTTATATAGTTGTGGTGTGGACTCCACCATCCACTTTAATTCTGTTATTTGTTATATGTTTGTTTTATGTCTACCAACATGCTGTTTGTGCTGGTGTCTGTCTTGGCTGTATTTTTTGTCTCTTGTCTTATTAATACCACAAATATACTTCATTGTCCTCGTTCTGGACTAATAGATGAAGAGCAGTTTCAGCCAGTCATCCTCCACTTCAGAGCATAACAACTCATATCTCTGTCTAATTTCTCTTCCATTATTTCTTCCTCCAGGTCAGTTTGTCCTCGAACACCACACTCTGCCGGGCCACAAGTCCCACCTGATGGCTCCCGACCACCTCGGAGGCATCGAGTTCGACATTCAGCTGCTGTGGAGCGCTCAGACCTTTGACTCCCCGTACCAGCTGTGGAGAGCCACCAGCTCTTACAGCAGGTCAGTCAGTTCATACACAGCCACAATCAGAGAGAGTGAAGGAGGATGCACTGATATTTTACAGTTCAGCTGGAGGGGGATTATGATAGTGGAAGTTTTACTGCAAAGTTGCTCCAGGATTTAGCAAAACTTTCAGACTGTCACCACCACACAGATATTAGTTGAATCTACTTAAAGTTTTCCAAAAATGCAGTGTCATCCAGCCAAGGGTCACAGTAGCCACAAACAATTCACACTACATGAGAAGATGGAGAAGTAGAAGAAGTTTGAGGCTGATATTATGTCTGCTGCAGAGAGTCTCAGAGGGCTCCTTACAGAACAACAGAAATTGGTTCTGTGGAAATACTGAGATGATATTTCAACTTCTGAAAGACCCAGAAGGTTTTGATCTGTTTAGATCAATCCTTAAGGCTCAGACACACCAAACTGACTTCAGAGAACTAGTGGCGACAAAGGCCCACCGCTGTGTTGCCTGACGCCATTGTGTCTCGGCTGAAAAGTTGCACATGAACGCACTGCAAAGACTACAGCCAACGTCGAACCAGCACAAACGTTCTGTGCCTGCACACAAGCAGACGGCGGTAGTTTGTTATCGTCATTCAAAAGGGGAATCAGGAAGGCTGTCTTGATGCTAGTTAGTCGGTTAGCACATTAACAACACAATCCAGTGCTGACGGAATAAAGCATATTTACCATGTGCTGGTAAACAGTAACACAAACAAAACGTTTCTGCTAAAGAGCTCGATGGGTAAAGAAAAATAGTCTTACCTTATGTAACAAGTTTGTTTTGGTCCCACTCCCTCTTGACTTTAGCTCTTTGTTTACTTTCCTCATTTCCGTTTCTCTTCTGGTGCACTGAGCTGAACTGCCAGTCAGAGTGACTTAATTCACCAATGGGCTAGGCCGTCACTGTTGCCAAGTCAACATGCTGAATCGGCAAAAAAAAATAAGCCAACAGGGGCCAACAAGGGCCAACGAGGCAGAACTCACCGCAGCAACTAGGGCGACAGACTGATTGTTGCTTGGTGTGGCGGGGTCTTTAGTTCCTTCATTTGACATCACAGTGCCTGGTGATAATCATTTGTGTTGTCTTTCTGTGTGTATTCCTCAACAGGAAGGACTATTCTGGAGAGTACACCGTCTTCTTGGTCCCCTGCACCGTCCAGCCCACTCAGCCCTGGATCGACCCCGGGGACAAACCTCTGTCCTGCACGGCTCACGCTCCAGAGAAGTACGTCCCTGCTGGAATCCTGTGTTTAAAAGTGACATATTCTCTTCTACCAATAAAAGCACAGCAGGTCACTTGAATCCTGAACTGTGTTCTTGTTCTCTGACAGATTTCTGGTGCCGATCGCCTTCCAGCAGACCAACCGGCCCGTTCCTGTGGTTTACTCCCTCAACACGGAGTTCCAGCTGTGTAACAACGAGAAGGTGTTCATGATGGACCCTGCCACCGCTGACGTCTCTATGGCTGAGATGGACTACAAGGGAGCGTTCTCCATGGGTATGACAGAGGGGTTAGAGTATAACCTTCTAAAAACAACCTTTATAAAAGTAATCAAAGAGCATTAAGCTGCTTTTTTGTTCAACTGAATTTTAAGAAATTCCCTGCCAACCTCTCGTAAATTTGTCACAATACTCTGTCCGACTATTTTTAATTTTTCTGACTAAAGATGGCAGACATGGTGAATTATTTGATGAAAGATTTGCAGTGAGCAGTGGATGTGAAGAAGTTAATGTGATGACTAACTAAGAGGCTCTAACCAATACACCAAGATAATGTTGTAATACTCACTTGATTCAAGTCACAGATGAAGACGCTTTGAGGTTTAATGCAGCCCAAACACACATTTTCATGCACATGTACTAATAAAAGAAAACCTGTGCCTCTGCTGCCCCCCGCAGGTCAGACTCTGTACGGCAGGGTGCTGTGGAACCCTGAGCAGAACTTGAACGCAGCCTACAAACTGCAGCTGGAGAAGGTGTACCTCTGTACTGGCAGGGACGGATACGTTCCCTTCTTTGACCCAACGGGGACACTGTACAACGAGGGGCCACAGTACGGCTGCATCCAGCCCAACAAGAACCTCAAACACCGCTTCTTACTGCTGGTACAAATATTTATGTTTTCTTGTGTTTACTCTGGTGTGCGGTGCATGTTTAGAGAGTGTCATTCAAAATGCATGATATATCTGCCTGCCTGGGGGTAAATATCATTACCAAGATCATTATTAAATATTAAATAGCAACATATTGAGGATTCAGAGTGTGTTATCACTTGGCCTGAGAACTCCAGTGTTCAGATAATAAACAGGTTTTACATAACAACCAGAGAAGGTCTGGATAAACAAATAAAGACCGGGAACAAAGGAGAATAAAACACAATTATTTGCATAATGGTTGTCATGATAAAATTAACTTAATGTACATTTCCAAAGCATTAATCCATCAGTATAACTTTTAGAGTCTGACTTTCTAATCAGTTCAGTTCTTTCTTGTCCTTTTCTATGCGTATATCTACTTTTACTGAAAACTGACACTTCCTGCTGTCGTTTCACAATAAAATTGGAGGCATTTGTTTGCTTGAGGCATTTTAATGTGAAACATTTACAGTAAATGTCAAGTTATTACAAGAAAACAGCAAAAACACTGAAATAACATGATTACTGGGAGAAATTTTAAAAATAGACCAACAAAAATATGATTAAATATACTAATATATACTACGAAATAGGGAAATTAGAAACAAATGACTGTCTCATATAAAAGCCGGTGTGTTTTCTTAGTTGAATGACAGGCTCTGTCCACAGTTGGAGAGTCCACGGCCCTCCCTGGCCCTCAGGGACATTGTTGCTCAGGAAAAAAAACAGGCTGCCGCAGCTGGAACAAAAAATGCAACCACGACGTTTTCATAAAATGGATGCTGAACACTCAGAATTTAAAGAGGGAAGCTTCAGATTCTGGCCATGAGGGATGACTTTTTATCTGCATATTATGCTTCTTTTTTTTTTTCCTACTTGTCTGCATTGGTCTTCATAGCTTAGCGCCACTAAAGGGTGTAAGCTTCTTGTGAAGATTGATGCACTGTTAATCTTGCAGTCAAGTATTTTATACCCATAATGCGTGGTTGTGACCGTCACCCACCCTCCCTGGAGACTAGCCTAACAGCCTTTATTGGAAAAACTTCCAACCACCACCCGCACCCGACCACCCGCCCGCCCCCACCCCCGACCCAAGGAGCCAGGCGCGGGGGCCCGGCTCGGCCCCCGGGGAGAGAACCAGCACCACACCGGACAGGCCCGCACCAGGCGCTGGCCACCAGCAGACGCCGGACCGGACGGTAGTGAGAGCCCACCCAGGCCCGGGCGGACGCGGGAGGCAAGGAGGTGATGCTGCAAGGCATATGTCCCCGGCACATCGGGAACCAGGGGACCGCGAAGGGCCACCCGCCCGAACCCCCCAGGACAGGCCCCCACCAACACACAGGAGAGAGCGGCCCGCCACGAGCAGTCAATCCCCCATCGGGACCCTCTGGCAGAGGGCCCATAAACCACAGCCGGTCAGGAGGCAGAACCCCGGCAGGAACCCACAGAGCCCCCAGGGCGCCACCCAGCCCACCCGCCACAGGGCCACGGGACCCCCCAGACACCGGGAACCCAGCCACACCACCATGATGTAAATGGGCTCCCTGGCTCCAACCCTCAGCCCAGGAGGGCCGGGCCCCACTAGCCACGCCATGCGTATCTACAGTGTGTGTAAACCCACCACCCCCCCTCTTACTATGATTCTCCGATCCCTGACGGAGAAACATTAACCCTACACCGTGAATGTGAATGTGAGTGCCCATAAGTGTGATGTGGTGCATTAAAATTGAGGGACATAGGAGACAGGTGGGGGCAAGGCTGATGGCTACAGCACACTGCTGTCCTGCAGCCCATGCAGCCATAGGCACCTGGAACCTGTCCCCATCTGTCCCACAATTATGCTTTTTTTAATTTCTTTCTTTCAGAGAGAACCAAACATTTGATTCAGCTTGAAGCAATCAGTTTACAGTGAATGTCCAAGTGTACCAAGAGCGTTTGTGTCTGTCTCTAAACAGTTGCTGATTATTTCTGTTCAAAGGTCTTATATCTGTTAAGATTATAATCAGACATTATTATTATAAGACATTTTTGTTGAAAACCATCAACTTCATTTACGTTTTGTAGAACTATTACCCTCAAGATAAAAAAGAGCATCTCAGATTCTCCTCTGACTTATCAGCTTCAGATGACCTAAGATAACCTCACTCTTCCTGTAATGTTATGCCTGTACACAGCAGGTGAACATCCCCCCCATACAGACAAACACACACACACAAAGAGCTTCCTTTTTTTACCTGCCGCACCAGTCTGACCAGATTTTTATGAAGATATTCAAAGCCTGTGGGTTATTTAAATCACTGAAGTCCTTCACCGTGTAAATTGTGTTTCTGGTGCCTGGTTGTTGTCATGATGTGCAGCATGATGTGCGCTGTAATACTTTTCCAGTTTCACTACATAGAGCCATTGGTTGAATTTCAAAGTGGTGTGTCACTTCCAACAGATTAAATAGAATAACCCTGACTTGCAATGAAAAGAAAACTTTGTAACGTAGCAACTTAAGTTTGATTTTGATTATCTTCTCTTCGTGTTTGCTCTGCAGGATCGTAAACAGCCCGACGTTTGTGACAACTTTTTCCACGACGTTCCCTTCGAGGCTCACTTTGCCTCAGACATCCCCGAGCTGCAGTCCATGACCGCCATGCCGGGCGTCGATGGCTTTACAATGAAGGTCGACGCTCTCTATAAGGTGTGTGGAACCAGCCTGCACTGCAGCTGTGTCATGTGTTACAGCGCTGTGTTGAAATGTGTGGAGATATTCTGTATTCTTCAACAGCTCAGTGATTTTAATGGACGTAGCTTTAAACATTTTCTTCATGAATTTATTTCACAGAATGTTACATACCATTTCAGTTTCACAAAGTAGAAATTTTCCGTTCTTGTTTGGTTAATTTCTATTCCTTACTCCCGGCAAGAGAATTTTCGACAATCAGAGGCATCATTGGAAATGTTACCTAGTTTCAGGTTTGTCATGGGTGGCAGCCAGACCAGAACAATATAGGTCTGATTGAGTTTAAACTTCGGCAAAGTATATATGAATCAGTTTCAACCATATTATTTTCTTAAGAGAGACAGAAAAGACATTTCATTTAGTATGGGGACATGTGGCCGAGGCCACCATACAAAGTGCCAACTGCTACTCAGTTTTTAACAAACTCACACGCTGATGGAACATTCATTGGGAGCAACTTTGGGTTCAATATCTTGCTCCAGGATACTTCAACGTGCAGATTGGAGGAGCTGGGGATCAAACCACTGACCTTCCGATTAGTGGATGACTCACGCGACCTCCTGAGCCACAACCACAACTACCA
Organism: Epinephelus lanceolatus; assembly: GCF_041903045.1. Lineage (NCBI taxonomy): Eukaryota > Metazoa > Chordata > Actinopteri > Perciformes > Serranidae > Epinephelus > Epinephelus lanceolatus. The sequence goes on from NC_135742.1 coordinate 5,192,087, forward strand.
GCCCTGTAAATTAGGGGCCGTGCACATGCCTCGTCTTTAACCACCCAGAAAACGAGAGGTCGGGCTCTAGGCGCTAGTCTTATGCCCCTTTTTTTACGCCAGCTTTCAAGAGCGCAGCAGCAGGTTGCGTCTTAGGTTGCTAAGCAACCTTAACAAGCACCGTATAGCTGATTTTCTTGAAATCATTTAACAGGTCATTGAATGTGAAATTACAGTGTATACTGTGATTTTCTAAATGTTCTTAAGAGAAAATGAATGTGAAAACAATCCATCAAGATCAGCTTAAGCTTTATCCCGGGGGAAATTGTTGTGCAGCAGTTGCAGAGTAGTAAGGGGGCCCCTAATATATAGAGTGCAAATTGAACTAAGTATGAACAGTGAAGGTCATTGTGAGGTGCAAAACCAAACGTACACAATGCCAGAAATGTAAACAGGTTATTAGAGGGTTCTCTCAGTAGCTAACGCCCTCCTTCTCTCTCTGTTGATCGACAGGTGGAGGCAGGGCACCAGTGGTACTTGCAGGTGATTTATGTGATCAGCCCAGAGTCACGCTCCAGCCCCAGGATCCAGCGCTCGGTCACCTATCAGCTGAGCCGTCCTAAACGTGACCTGGTGGATCGCAGCGGGCGTCTGACGCTGGATGAGTCCCTGATCTACGACAACGAGGGTGACCAGGTGAAGAACGGCACCAACATGAAGTCGCTCCGCCTGGAGGCCGGGCCCTCCGCCTCCTTCAACGCCCACGTGGGCAGCTCAGTGGGCGGGGGCGTGGCCGCCGTCACCCTGCTGGTCCTAGTCCTACTGGCCGCCTGCTTCCTCTTCCGCCGCTGCCGACGGTCGGCCAAGAAGAAGAGCAAGAAGGCTCAGAAATCGTATGAAGAGTATCCGCTCAACACCAAGGTGGAGGTGTGCATGGATAAATGTGTGGAGAAGAACTTCAGCACCAAACACTGCACCGTGAGAAACATCAACATCCTCAACCGCAACCAGGAGCCCAACAGCAAGGCCAAGGTCAAACAGGTCAACCTGGAGGTCAAACTCCACAACAACCTCAACGACGGCACTGAGGTCTGAAACACTGACGAGGAAGAGGAGAGGAGAGGAAGAGGAGGAAGTGAAATTTTAAAAGAAAAGGTATTTTCTAAAAGAGAGTTTGTACTTAAGGAACGAGATGTTTGTTAATGTATTTTTGTACCACTTGGAAAAAGGGAAGAGTGTGACGTGCAGACAGCGACGCAGCATTTTAATCATTTTGCAACTGGGCTACCTCAGGAATCCACAAACCACTCAGCTGCATCAAACAGCCAAAACACCTGCAGCCGATCATCCAAACCGTCATTAATTTCATCACTGTTTTACTTGACATTTACGTCCTCTTTAGCATCAAAATGGTGACCGGTAGCTCAGACACTGGTGATTGTTTCTACAAAAACACTTCTCTGCTGTATCGAGTCATTTCACTGCTACTAAATGTCACTACTGTGGAGTGGTGGTCGGTGTACAAGTCCTCCTGTATCTGCATTTATCCTTCAGTTATCAGATATATTAACTCTAAATTGAATTGATTTAACAGAATAAAACTTTTCCCGTGGAGCGACTTCTACATCAGCTGCTTCTGGCTGCTGTGAAAGTATTAAGCACAAACAGTGTGCTGCTAGCGCCCGAGGCCGAATGAGTGCAGAGTGTAAATAATAACAAAAATGAATGATACCTATTCAAGTGCAATTATGCCATAACTTTTGTTAATCCTTCCCTCATGAGCAGGAACTTTGTTTGCATTTTTTTTTAAAAACCGTGTGTATCAAGCCTTACTTAGAGACATTTGTACTGTCACGTTGAACAGACAGATAATTCTTCTTGTTACAACACAGATTCTTATTTTTGTTGTCTGTACTGTACTCTGATAGCTGCCAATATTAAGTGCCATGCAGTATTTTCTCATGAATTTCAAAACAAATCATCCAAAGTGTTTTTTCTTTTCCAAGAGTGAGAAAGTGGAGCTTTCCATGTGATTGTAACAAATCAGACGCCGCCGTTTTGGATAACAGAGGTTTCGATCCCGTCCACATGACTGAGTGCTTTAGCCTTACTACTGTCCTAATGGAAATAATCACTTTTTAAAAATGATGTATTTTATAAGAGATGTGTGTCTGCCTGCCTTCGTTCCGCCCAAAGACACAAAATCCCTCCTTTATTTTTTAAATGTTTTTTCTTCTCTCATCTATGTATTATCATGTATTATCTTTTTGTTACGCTCAGCTACTGATGTACCCATGATGTTAAAGGAAATGTTTGTAAGTGTATGACACTGGTTGGAGAGCACTGCAAAAAGAAAAAAACTCATGTCTTCTCATGTGAGATGTCGACATGTTGTCTTTCTCTCCATTCGTCTCTCCCTGATTCCGCCTCCTGTCTTCTTTCAACTGTGTGCCTATCGAAACAACACGGGAACAGGAAATTATGGGAAATAACAATATATTTTTGGTGCTATCATTTTGTGGAAAATAACTACGATGCTATCAACATGATGCCTGTATTTGGTGCCTTTTTTAGTAATAAAAAAATGTTGAAACTTATGATTGTTTACTCAGTCATTCATTTTCTGTAACTGCTTATCCTGTTGGGGGTCACAGGGAGGCTGGAGCCTATCCCAGCTGACTTTGGACAGGTCACCAGACTATCACAGGGCTGACACATAGAGACAGACAACCATTCACACTCACATTCACACCTATGGCCAATTTAGAGTCACCAATTAACCTGCATGTCTTTGGACTGTGGGAGGAAGCTGGAGCACCTGGAGAAAACCCACACTGACAGGGGAGAACATGCAAACTCCACACAGAAGGGCTCCCTCACCCTGGGGTCGAATCAGGAACCCTCTTGCTGTGAGGCGACAATGCTAACCACTGCAACACCGTGCCGCCTTCACTTATGGTTGTCTTATATTTAATGTCTGTTCATGATTTTTGATTCTTTTTATTTAATTCTGGGGAGAAAATACAAATACAAAGTAAAATCTGACATCTGTGAAAAGTTAAGTGGAAATAGACACTTTTTTTGTTTTTTAAAATTATTTTTTGGGCTTTTTGCCATTAATGAACAGGACAGAGTGAAATGGGGTAAGAGAGAGAGAGTGGGGGTTTACATGCAGCAAAGGGTTGCGAGCCGGAGTCGAGCCTGCGACTGCTGCAGCAAGGCATCGCCTCAGTAAGTGAGGTGTCGGCACTATCCACTATGCTACCGACGTCCCCTAGACATGTTTTTTTTGCTGTTACTTATTATGAAGTAAATGTTAATGGCACAATATGACTACACCACCAGTGTTCAGGTTTACTCTAGGCCTCATTTTAACTATGCAGCTCTGTCTGCCACTGGGTATGATCCCTGGCAAAATTAAGGCTTGGTGTATGGCATGAAAGAAGTGTGTCAACCATTGCGCAACCTACACAAGGAGAGGATAGCACTTTTGTTTCCCCAGTAGCCATCAGTTACCTGAGTATCACAGTATGTTCTTTGCAGTTACTATCACAGTAGCAGAAATGGTGGACAGTGGGACAACCACAGTAACTGTAGGAAACAAAATGTAATGTTTCCTGTGTTGTTGGTCGTTGCTCAGCTCAGAGGAAAACTGAAAGTGATCCAGTTGTTTTTGCCACAGTGGCGGCAACAATTGTACAACTTGGACATGCTAGGGGAGGAAAAGCTGTCACAATTTATTTGTTTTGTGCATGGTTTGATAGGAATATTTCAAAGGTCCAGTGTGTAAGGTTTAGAGGGATTTAGTGGCAGCTAGCGGTGAGGATTGCAGATTGCAACCAGCTGAAACTTCTCCTGGTTAGAATTCCTTCAGTGTTCATTGTTCAGGAGGTTTTTACTGGGAGCTGAATTATCCACAGAGGTCTCTTCCTCTTCAAAACCAACAGACTGGGTTATTAAAACTTCAAATCAAGCAGTTTTTATGTAAAAAAAACAAACAAAAAAAACTTTCAAACAACTTTCTCATTGGAGATGGGCTGCTAACTGTGGTGGCCAACATGAAAATGTTTGTGGCCCTCTCCAGAGCCAGTGTTTGGTTTGTCTGTTCAGGGCTACTGTACAAACATGGCGGTGCAACATGGCGATCTCCGTAGACAAGGACCTGCTCCCTGTGTAGATATAAACTTCTCATTCTAAGGTAACGAAAATGCAACAATTCTTATTTTCAGGTGATTATACACCCCTAAATCCTAGGCTGGACTTTTAAAATAGACATTTCCATTTCTTTGTTTTCTGAAAGAATTTGCTGAAACATTTTAATATTTTGTTTATGTTATGTAAATGTCAAATGTGAGTATTTATGGCTTTTGCTGAGGCAAATCAAAAAAATGAGATGTGATGTTTAGGGACAGAGAAAGTTGGAATTCGGGACCGTTTTTTCAGAAAGTGACAGACAATTTTAGTCTTGACAGGGTGGAAACACGCCGATAAAGCTGTATTCACACTTTAAAACTGTCTATAAACTGTCACCTCTCATACCATCACTAATAACCGATACAGTCTACAGAAGACTGGAACAGTTAAGAAGTCGGAAACAAAAAGTTCATAGACATTTATATATGATATAAATAGATATTTGGAAAATGCCCCAGTCGTCCCTGAAGGCGGCACCTGCCTGCGCAGAGTGGGCGTGGTCAGATGACTCCTCAGGTGGATCAGTTTCCACAGATTGAAGGTGTGGTGGGACGCTTTTCCGGTTCGGGCACAAATCCAGGTGAGTTTGTCTTTGGTTTCTCTGACTCTCTGTAACTTTTATTTTATTCCACAGCGCTCAGTTTGTGTCTGAGTGTCGCTGAAGTGACGGAATATTAAAGGTTTAGAGTGGGAGTTTGTGCGCAGATGATAAATGATCTCATAAACTCATCATCAGCTTCCTGAATGAAAACGGACATCACTGTATTTCACACAGGGAAGTCTGTCAGCGGATCTATGCTGTTGACTTACTACATGACAGCAAGTGTTTTATGTTTAATGACATTTATTTCCTGTTTTTTTACAAAACAGAGTCCTGTGGGCAGTGTGAGTGCTTTCTGTTATAGCCACTGAATATCAAGTTTACAGTTTGAGATCATATTCAGGTCGATTGAAAGCATAGTTTGCACAGTGCTGTCAGACTGCAGCTGGTGACATAGTGAGGCTGAAGGGTTCATTTACTTCACATTCACCAGAGCAGCTGATCCTACATGTACAAGCAAACAAGGATGTTTGAACCTGTGGTTACACGGACATCAAGCTAAACCCTGAGCTATAAGACAGCTACAGGTGGACAAGAAATCATACGTCACATCCTGTAAAGAAAATAAGGAGGAAAGAATTTACCCAAGGTCACACCTACAGTAACTTACTGCTGGACAGCGATGAGATTTAGTTTTCTTTACATTGAAGACATTAAACTCAAACTCATCCAGTTGTTGTCATTTTCCCTTACTCTTCATTTTGAACTGACATCAGTGTGTTAACTTGGAAAGAGTACTTACACATGTGTGTCTCACACACACATATATTTATTGTGTATTTCCATTGCAGGTTTGGTTTTGAATTTAATATAACGTGGTGTTAAAAAGTCTTAAAGCTTTATCTGTAGACACCCTGCCTGAAGCAGCAGTTTGGAAATAACAGCAGTCTAATGACTAGCAAGTTCACAGAAGTCAAATAATTATTTCATCATGGCACTTTCTATTGATTTTCACAGAAACAATAAAGATTCCCACAGGATGTTATCAAGAGTAGACAAACTGTAACATGACAAGACACCTGTGAACTCACTTATTAACTTAAATAAAGCTGCTGTGTCTCATTTACCCTTTGAAACCTGAGCAAACTGACTTGACTTCTTTTAAAAACATGTGAAGATGGCAAGGAGCAACGAAAGTAACGTGACCCAAGAAATTATCAAGAACAAAATTAGTTTAAAAAAAAAGACAGTTAAAAACAAACAAGAGTGCTTAAAATTTATAATAATTCTGTAACATGATTTTAAAATGTAATAATAATATTAATCATAAATACAGTTTTCCCTAGCTTTCTTCTTTTAAAAATAATTTTCTAAATCTATATTTTTTTTTGCAATTCGTGGAACATGTCTTGCCAGTTTGCTCACTGCCTTTTTTCCAGTGCTTTTGAAAAAAAAAATCGCACCAATTTGCTCAGGGTTCAAAGGTTTAAATATTTGCAGAAGGCGTCTGAAAGCAGCACAAGAAAAGTGACGTCGCCCCGGGTTTCAAAGGGTTAAAGGAACAGTAGACAAGGGGAAGGTGGTGTAGTGGAGTTTTATCATTTTTTCCACTCTGCTATTTAACAGATTACACACACACACACACACACACAGACACCTGACATACAAATGCTTACTAACTGCACATGCATTAACGAGGAGATGTCAGAGCGAGGGGGCTGCCCCATGGACACACACTTTGAGTAGCTGGAGATGAACTGGCACCTCTCCAGCTATCAGTCCACACACAGTCCACACTCTGTGTTTTGGTCCATACAGGGACTTGAACTGGTGACCCTCTGGTTCCCAATCCAAGTTCCCTACAGACTGAGCACCTGCTGCTCCACCTCTTTTTGTGGCTGTTAACAGTATAGAATTCAGCTGCCTATCATCACCAGACCCTCCTCCATAGATCACATCACTCCTGTTCTCCAGCAGCTTCACTGGCTTCCTGTTAATTATCACATCGACTTCAAGATTCTGCTTCTCGCCTTTAAGGCCCTTCATAGCAACGCCCCCTCCTACCTGCCTGAACTCCTTCATATCTACACACCCTCTCGTGCTCTTCTGCAATCCAACTCACTTAACCATCTGCCTGCTTGACACCCATGGGTTCTAGATCCTTCAGACCTTCTGTTTCCGTCTCTGGCATTCTCTCCCCCACGACATTCACAAAATTGACTCCTTTTCCATTTTCAAATCCGTCTGAAAACACCTTTTCAAGCTGGCAACCTGTGGCCCTGGAGCCACATGCATCTCTTTAGCCCCTCTCTGGTGGCTCCCTTCAGCTTTTACCAAAAAAAGAAAATCATATGCAAATTAATAATGGTTATGTTTTCAATGTATTAATTTTCATTAATCAGTCCTGTAGGTCTGAAGTGATTCCGACATTCTCTAGTTGTAAAAATGTGTAGCCTATACACCAACTTTTACATTTCTGCAGCTAAAATATGCATCAGTCATCTTCAGCTCTACATTTTGCCAAATCTCAGTAGCAATGGCTGCAGTAGTCTCAAGTCTCCCTAGCTCAGCTAGCTCTGGATTCCAAATCCAAACAAGGAAAGTTTTGGAAGAAAACAGAGTTGAATTGTGCGTGAAGAGATTCATTAGCTTTTCCCACCAGCTCTGCAAAGTTAAAGTTCTTAAACTAGACCATACCCATTGAGTGCACAGTTGCCCATGTACAGTTTCACATGGTGTGTGTTTGGGATACAGGTCATAGGATATTGCAGATTAAATAGTCAACTGAACCCATTAAGAAGAGCAATGTATTCAGACAGAGTGTTTGAAAAACGTGGGACACACAGCATGACTGACTGACAGAATGACACACTGACAGTTTCCGTGATTATGTACAGCATACCATACCATGACTTAGTCACACCAAAAATTAGAACAACAACAACAACAACAACACTGGTCCACAGGGGGAGCCACAGCGATCGGTCGCATTTTAGCCATTTGTAAGCATTTTTCTGTTGTTATAGCGCCACCCAGTTGCCAATTAGAGTTAAATTTCTCCAGTCACCTTGAGGCGTCCTGTTCTACATATCTACCAAGTTTAGTAAAAATCCATATGGCGGTTAGGCCTAGATAAGAAATGAGCTCTCTAGCGCCCCCATTTTGTTTAATGGGGTCAATAATGGAGGGGTCCCCTCAGATTATGTGTGGTCATATGCCTACAAAGTTGCGTGGTGATGGGTGAAACACTTGAGATGTTATACACCTTTATGTGATGAGCCACGCCCGCCGCAATATTCATTGCCTTATAGAAGCTCAGTTTTAGTAAGTTTTCCAACTTTTGCCAAGAGGGAACTTTAGATATTGGTCCCTAGATTATGTTCACCCAGTTTCATGCGGATCGCTCAAACTTCCTAGGAAGAGATCCATTTGAAGTGTTTTTCAAAAAATTCAAAATGGCGGAAAATCTATATAAGCGGAAGTTATGGGTTCTTGAGGCAAATGTGTTCCTCATGAGGAGAGGCATCTCTGTGCAAAGTTTCATGTCTCTACGACATACGGGGCATGAGATATGCCCATTCAAAGTTTGCAATTTCAGTCGGTTGCTATAGCGCCCCCCTTTGGCCAATTGATGTAATATTGCTTCATTGGCATCCTCCCATGACCCTCTACCACTGTGCCAAATTTCACATGGATTGACCAAGTCAGTGAGGAGAAAAACGTGGAACAGACACACAGACAGAGTTTTCGTCGTTATATAATAAGATAATCATAAACAGCCCTCTGCGGTGCCACCTGGTGGTTAAACATATGTATGAATGCCCATTTATACCTATTTTAATGATGACAGGGTCATTTATAAGGCTAAATATATTTTGCAGCTCCAGATAGATTTTGAAACTAATTTTAGGTCAAAATTGACTCTCTTAATAGTGAAGGTTGCCGACCCCTGACCTAGTACTACACCCTCCTCATCAACTACACCGCTGCACAGGAATGCATATAACACAATAAACTGCTGTTGTAAAAAAAAAAAAACTGTAAGTGATTATGTAAACCTTTTTGAATTTGTGCTTTGTCATGGTTGGAGTTTAGTGAGAATAAGAAAAGAGCTCGTCGCCACAAACAACAAAACTACAAGAAACTGTAATTATAAATGTGTTGTTCATTTTTTTGCAGCAGAACTTCCTGTTGTCATCATGGCATCTTTATGGGTAGGTGCTGCCTTTTTATTTATTCGTTTTATGATAAAGTTTTGACTGACTGTGCGTTTTAATCAGAACTGATAAACGTTCTACAGGATGACTTGGACAGTCTCGTGAATTCCCCTTCATCTTTCACAGCAGCAGTAGGTCCACCTAAGACTTTACATTGACTTCAAGCTTTACTGTGATATTTATCGCTGCACACATGACCAAAGAGACAAACAAACAATACAAATGTTTTCCTTCAGACAGCAGAGAGAGGAACCATCAAGCCCCAAACTAACTTTGACGCAGGAGACGATGCAGTGGCTCTGAGGAAGGCCATCGAAGGACTTGGTATGAATACACTCAGCCAGACAAAACTCCACAGGGTTTCTTCTTAATTTTACTGCTTAATCTTACTGCTCTCCACCTTGTGTAGAGCCAGAACAATTTCTTTCCTGTTTCTGAGCATAGCTAGAAACGTATTACATCCTATATGTTGTCCTTTTTTCATGTTTATTAACGTTTCTCTTTAAAAATGTTTCAGGGACCGAAGAGAAGACTCTGATCGACATCTTGACCCACAGAAGCAGCGCTCAGAGGCAGCTCATCTGTGAAGCTTATCAGGAAGCCACTGGAAGAGTAAGATCTTAATACTCTTGTTATAGATGCCGTTATCTAGAGTGGATTACAGCCTGTAACATCAGCATCGTGAAATGATTAATGATGAGCTAGTTTTCCTCTTAGTTGGTGGCAGGTGTTAGTGATTGTTAACATTAGTTCTGAGCGAGATATTCAATTCAGTTCACAAATTCATTCACAAAAACAGACAGAAAAATGTACAACTCCTTAGAAATAATGAAGATGTGAAATGGAGCACCCTGGTAAGCTATCGAAAGCTTGAGAATAGGGGCTCAGACATGAAGCAAATTGTATTTTTAAATTTCGCATTTAGTCTTTTTAAAATGAACCAAACTCAGTCCTCTTAAAGTGCACCAAAATGTGGACCAACAGAAAAGGGACCCAGTTTTTTTTGTGTTCACATTGTCAGTTCATTTCCAAGAGGCCTCAGTCCTCTTTCTGTTCACACTATATATAATATATATTGATATAGTTTTGTTGTTACTTTGACGTGGCACTGCAGTGTGGTTATAAAGCCCCTCGCTTTCAGATGAACTTAAAATTTGAGGAGAACATTAGTGTTTCTGTGCTGTAGACTGTTTGATGTATTCTACAATCCACATTAGGAGACGTGCAGTGTCTTCCGTGGACCAAGCTACCCTTTGTCCTGCGTCCTTGCAGGCGTTACAGGCCGATGTGGTTTCGTCTCTTTATTTAATTGTCCCAGTGCAACAGCATGTGATCTAGAGGGCTAAATATGCTATATGCTATAATGGTCTGAGTTCAGTTCACTTCAGAGGGGTCTGCGTTCTCTTGGAGGGTTCACATATGTGCAAAAAATGCTGAGTCACCGCTCTGAGTCTGCTTAGAGGGCTGAAAAGGACCAAGTGTGAAAACACCCTAAAATGTGTTCATGAACAGGTTGTCTAGATATAAGAAAAGAAAGTGCATATGACATACAGTAATATAAATATATATATATATATATATATATATATATATATATATATATATAAACTACAGAACTCCTAAGACTAACCAAAACCTAGAGACTAAACTACCCTAATGCAAACTACTAAATTAAAGTGTTACTGGTTTCGAAGACCCCAGCTGTTTAGGGTGTTCATGCTTCAACATATTTTTGTAGTAACTGCTGCTTAAGGCTATTTTTAAAAAACAGATAATGACGTTTTTACCTGTGGACCTCTGCAAACCACACTGAAGCTCATACGTTTAAGTTTACGTTCTTTGCCCTTTATAAGATGCTTTTGGAATAAGGTCACAGAGTCTGTTGTTGAGCTTAAACACAACATTATACATTAAGTATTGTGAAAGATGTTACATCACATACATATTGTAGCCAGAGTTCAGGCTGGCTCGAGTGGCAACCACTGGGCTGAAAAATGAAGCCAGCCCCCAAGTGCCAAAAGATGCAGTTCATCGAATGGCCACTTGAGGCATTGCTCCAAACCTGAATAAATCCCCATAGACCCCCATGTTAAAATGTTCAACTTTACAGCAGTAATAAACATGTTTAGAGCCTGGTACAAAAAATGCTCATTACAATTGTATGAATTTTATATGACTCATTAATTTATATTTAATTAAGGCTTAAAGTTGTATATAATTAAGGGCGAGGCTGTTTAACTGACAGGCTGCCTGTGAGGCGACGTCATAGTCTGTGAGTCAGATCCACACCTCGCTCCTCCACAGCTACAACTTCCCATTAAAAGGTTGCCACTTCTGGCTCCAAAAAACCAAGATGGCAACGACCAAAATGCCGAACTCATGGCATTCATGGTAGACTGTATAAAATCCATCATTTTATACAGTCAGTAGGCTGGCTATGAATCTTAGTTTCTATGATTTAAACACCAGGCTTAAAGATTAACTATGTATGGAGCCAGATTTATGGTGTAAAAATGATGGTCACATTATATGATCATTATTAGTAAATGTTGCATCAGTAAAAGTTGTTACTTCCTGTGTATCTCACACCTGAAGTCAGATTTTTTATAGTAAATCTTTAAAGCAGAGCTGTGATCTATTGCAACACATTTTTTGATTTAACAGATTTTATTATTTTAATTGAAATATCGCCTCATGCAACTTCAACATGATGAATAGTTTCTGTGTTTGCTCTGCTAATGAGTCTGTGTCCTGCTGTGTGCCACAGGCGTGGGTATATATTTGCATGTGTGTGGCTGTGTGATGCATGAATGTGAGTGTGCCTCTGTTTGAAAAGTGACACGTTGTGTTCACATCATAGGCACTCGTGGACGACCTGAAAGGAGACACCAGCGGTGACTTTGGAGAACTGCTGGTGGCGCTCGTCACCCCTCCTGCAGCGTTCGACTGCCATGAAGTGATGCGGGCCATGAAGGTCAGTTCACCTCACTTTTATCATTTTCTCTGTGAGGGATTTTATTTTAAACCATTAAAAATACATGTTGGTGTGAGGAAAAAGATATTTTTGAACAGTATGTATGAAAACACTCACCTTCCAGAGTTGAACTGAAAATAATATGTCATATTCAACCCTGAAAAAAACACTTACACCTTTTGGACTAAGACAAATGCATGAAATTTGTTTCTTAGGTGACCAAAGTGAAGCCCTAAATGTTGCTTATGCCCTTCAGTTTGCCCTTATATTAATAACTAAGGGGTTTGTTTGTTTTAAATGTGTTTTGAATGTGAATCGTGGATTTATTGTTGTCAAAGGAGATTTTGTTATTTTAATTTGTTTATTAGGGATATTGGTTACCGGTAAAAATTATTATTAAGGAAAGACATTAATTGAAAAGATCATATTCATCAATGCAGAATATACTGTATGGTTCATATTCAGGTTCACAAAACATGTGACGTACAAATGAAACAATCTAACAGATCAGTTCAGCATTTATTTAGTCAGTTTCTGTGTTTTTTTTTGGATATGTTGTGTTGGAGTGAGGCAGAGCTCCATATGATCTTTCAGTGAACAAGTGATTGTGTGATGTTGCAGGGCGCCGGGACAGAAGACAGCACCCTGATAGAAATCTTTGCCTCCAGATCCAACCAACAAATCAAAGCTCTGACTGACGTCTATCTGGAAGGTAAAGAATGGAAACATCACACTTTGTCAGTGTCAGATAACAGTCATCCAAAAGCACTGGAATGACTGAATATATCAATTTCTTGTTTTGTGATTCATTTACTTTTCCAGTATCTGATCATGAGTTTGTCTCGTGTGTTTTCCTCCACAGAAACTGAGAAGAAGTTGACCCTTGACCTGAAGTCAGAAGTTTCCGGAGACTTTGCCAATGCACTTCTCATCCTGGCCGAGGTTTGTTTGTCGTCACAATACAAAAGAAAAATTGAACAGTGTGTTCATAAACAGAATTATGTCTTATTTTACTCACATAAAGCCGGTGATGTGCAGGACTCTGTGGAGAGATGGATGCACAAGATAATAAAGTAAAACGTACAGCACCCCTCAGTCTGGGTGAAATGAGTTAGGCAGTAGGCAGTACGTATTTGGATTGTCAATTCATCTGTCTCATTCTCGAGAATGTGATATCTTAAGAATGTCTTGAGGGAATTTCATCAAATTTGGCACAAACATCCACTTTACGTTGAGGATAAACTGATTTGAATTTCAGGGTCAAAGATCAAGGTCACTGTCGCCTCGTCTGTCTCATTCCCAAGAACGCAATATCTCAAAAGCACCTTTTGGTAATTTCTCCAAATTTGGCACAAACGTTCATTTGGACTTAATGAACTGATTAGAATTTGTTGGTCAAATGTCACTGTGACCTTGCACCTGCCTCATCCTTGTGAACGCAGTATCTCAAGGAGGTCTTGAGGGAATTTACTTAGATTTGGCTTAAACGTCCACTTGGACTCAAAAATGAAGTGATAAGAATTTGGTGGTCGAGGGTCGAGGGTCAAGGTCACTGTGACCTCACAAAACATGTTTTTGGCTATAACACAAAGGTTTATATGCTAATTATGACAAAACTTCACACGAATGTCTAACAGGATAAAATCATGACGTGATGATATTTTATATCCAAAAGGTCAAAGGTCAGCTTCACTGTGACAACATTCTGCAAAAACCCTTTTCTGGCCATTATTCAACGTCATATCTCAGGAACAGAAGGGGAGACATTTGGTCAGATACTGAATTGGTGACACTGATCTTGAAACTGTGATGATTGTTTAGATCTTCTGTGTGTGAAGCATCCATGATTTCACTGACATGGATTTAAACTTTAAGAGATACTTTAAGTGAGAGGTGGTAATTATGGTTTATATTTAATTTTATTTTTGCAGGAATCTGGTCACATTTACACTAGACATCCTATGTTCCTCCCCTTTTAAATATTTTCCTCTGAGAGAAATAAATAAAAACATAAATGTAAAAAAAATAAAAATAAAAAAAAATTTAAAAGTAAAATAAAAATAATAAATAAAGAAAACAAAGAGGGAAAAAGGCATAGTCTATAAAGTTGAGGGTAAACTGTAACTGCAAAGTCCCTTTGCCTCATTCCTCATCTTAATAAACACAGTTCAGGGAATAAACAAGTTCTGTTGGTTTGAACGATGCTCGTCTGCACAGCAGGAGTTTTTTTAAATGTGAAGCCACCAGAGGGCGCTAAGTTTACACTCAGTTAAAGTGTTTAAAGAGAGATGAAATGTTTAAAGTGAGGAGAACAGAGTGCCTGATGTCATTTGAATTAAAGTTTTGTCTTTGTTTTCAGGGCAAGAGGGAAGAGAACACCACAGTAGACGCAGACAAGGCAAAAGAAGACGCCAAGGTGCAGTGTGATAGTGTGAAGCCTATTTGAACTGGTTTCATAAGAAGAAAATGATTTTATACACTGTGTACTGTAACTGTCTCTCTTTTTGTTAAATATATTTCTGTGTCTTTCCACCCAGACCCTTTATGATGCTGGGGAGAAGAAGTGGGGCACTGATGAATCTAAGTTTGTAGACATCCTCTGCCAGAGGAGCATACCTCAGCTGAGACAGAGTACATCATGCTTAACCCATGTTGTGTTTAATCTACACTGGAATAAAGTTCTGACAATTTATGATCAGTTTAGAATAACTGGACATGTTAAGTGAGTCTTTTTCTTGTGTGCAGCTCTGGTTGAATATAAGAACATCAGTGGAAAGACTCTGCAGGCAAGCATCGAAGGAGAGATGTCAGGGGAGCTGGAGGAACTGCTGGTGGCTATCGGTAGGTCAATGAGCTGATGTAGTACTTTAATATTTTGATTCTGACATATACATATACACTATGTGGACAAAAGTATGTGGACAAAATCTTATTGAAAGTCTCTACAGAAAAGCATCAGATTAATGCCCATGCTTTTAGAATTACATGTTCGACAGTCACATATAGGAGTTATAGCAGGGCGTCTGCATACGTTTGGTCATGTGGTGTATTTTTAAATAATTAAATGAAGGATCAGAATCAGAAATACTTTACTAAATTGTGATTTGTTACAGCTGCTCCGATGTAACGAGTAGAGAGTTATAAGAAGTAAGAATAAAAGTATGAAATAGAAGTATGTAAATATAAAGCAATAAAATAGAAATGCAAATGTGCATTGAAATGAAAAATAAAAATAGAATGTGCATTACGCTACAGTGTTCAACACCAGCGTGTAAGATATTGAAAATATTAAAAATAATAATAAAACAAGAACAGAATTAAGAGTAAATATAAGAAATATGTACAATTATGTGCGTGGCAAAGACACATACTGAGAAATATTGCACAGTTGAATAATTACGTATATTATTTAGCAGCAAAACTGCACATTTTGAAATTATTTTCTCGTGTATATAAAGATGGAACATTATCTTCATATAAGGCTGTTTTTAATCACATTGTTATTTGTTCCTCCTGCAGTGAAATGTGTGAAGAGCGTCCCAGCTTACTTTGCAGAGCGTCTGTATGGGTGCATGAAGGTGAATATACTGTGTTTAGTGCATGTGTTTCACTGACAGACACAATCAGGGATAAACAGCAGCTCATAGCAACATAGTTTTATTGACTGAAGAAAGTACAGTCCATTATATGAGGTGCTGAGAAAACGGAAAACTTAAATACAACCTCAAATCTCCGAGAAGCTGATTCACACAGGACTAATATTATCACATGATCTCTGTGTTTGGTGAAATATGGTCGGTAATTTGCGGTGGAATTTTCACTTGACAAATTACAGACATGGCACATTAGCACGGGATTGTGATCACAGATGATCTCTGCTATTATTACAAATCACCAGAGTTTGTCAAGTAGCACTAGTCCTGTGAGAAGACGGCTTTAGTCTGTTAATTCCAGCGTTAAATACCCAAACATTTCAGCCCTAGTGGTCTTCATCAGTCACTTGGCCTTCATCATTTCTCTAATGAGGGCCACTATTGGCCAGAATGTTAGCATGTGTGTTTGACGTGGCCTAAATAAATTGTTGAAATTGACATTAGTCTACTTTGTCCTGAAGATTTGTGTCTGTGCTGCATTTTTACCACTGAGTATTCACCGTTTGAAGTATATGAACTTTGGTTTAGCACCACAGACATACTGAGAGGGTGCATCCTCTCTGAGACCTGTCAGTTAAATTAATGTTTGAGACAGAGGAGGTTAATGTTAAACAGTCAGCAGTACATGTTCATTTTAACTTGAAGCGTAAAAATCTATCACTGCTGTGTGTGCGCACCGTCAGGGTGGCGGAACAGACGAGCGGACTCTGAACAGGATCATGGTGAGCCGCTCTGAGATCGACCTGCTGGACATCAGAGCCGAGTTCAAGAAGCTCTACGAGTACTCGCTGCACTCTGCCATCGAGGTGAGAAACTCCCCTTTATGAAGGAGATCATGAATATATTTAAAGTCTTTATTTAGTATTTAATAACCAGCTTCATCCCAATATGTTGCAGTTAAAGGAACCTTGCACAGATTTTGTCTCCAGTACAGGAACATAAATTCACTGTGTGATCAGAGGATGTGAGGGAGCCTGATTGGTTTGGTCCTGACCTCTGTGGATTTACTGTCTAAGGTTTCATGAGTCATCAGAGTTTGAAGAACGAGCTCTGTGACCCAAACTGACAGCAGCTTGATTTAATGTGGAAAACCACTTTGATATCAGTGAAGCCAAATAAATAATGTGATTAACACCAGAGCCAAGAGACACACAGAGACTGTACTGAGACAAAATGAGTAACTGGAGCTGTGTGAAATGGAAATGTGCTCAACTTCTCTTCATTCTGTTACTAACATTTGAAATAACTGTTGATGGAATTTTATTAACACTTCAGAATAAACTAAAAAAACTTTATTCGGGAGGGACATGTCTTCTCAATATGCTAACAGTTGTCTGGGTGTTTTCTACCTGCTCTTTCACTTTGCACCTTGTGGTTGCACAGGCAATCTTCAGTTCTGATTAAATCAAATTATTTAGAGATTTTAAAAAAGACACCGCCTACCTGTTGCAGCCCGAGAGAAAAATTCAAAGACAGCTGATGTGTCCAAGCAACCCAATCACCAGAAAAATGTTGGCATCGTATGTTTCTGCAAAACACTGATACGTCACATTTGCACGTTGTCATGTGATGGATATGTTAAAACAGTGCTGTGGTTAACGTGTGGTTAGTGTTAGGCACAAAACCCACTTGATTATGGTTGGAAAAGATCACATTTTGGCCCCCAGGTCTGGGGGTAAAGAACAACCACTCTCAATCTCCAGTGGAAAAACATTGAGGAGTTGCTACAAAACAACTGGGGCCAGTTTCACAAAACACCTTAAGTTAAGGTTTTCCTTAAAGTCTGAGTTAAGGTTTATTTATGCTAAAATCAGTTGCACAAAACACCCTTAAGTCTTAAAGGTTTCCTCAAAATGGTCACTTAAGTATTTAAGATTTTCTCCTTATCTCTAGTCTGATGTTCTACATCAAAATGAGAGCCGTGTTCTTCGAAGAAACAGAGCGTTCTGTTTCTACATGAATTAACGAACAGTTAAGTTCATCACACATTCACTCTGCTCTGCTGCTCCGTCTCCACAGAGAGTGCCCAGACTGCTCTGCCACTGCGAGAGTGCAGTCGGTGCTTTGGATATGAACGGTTCAGTTTGTGCCTGAGTGTGCGTCTGGCACTAAGAGTGACTATTTCCAAACGCGCCATTGCTCAAAAGACCTTAGGTGTCACAAGCATGAGTGCAAGCAAACAAAGAATTTAACGCTGTAAAATCTCTTTCAGTGCCGTAAAAGTAACATTTTCCTCAACGAAGGAGACCTTTGAAATTATTCTGTGCAGCACAGTAAGGTAAGTCCCTAAGCTAAGGAGAATTAAGCCTCATACTTAAGGAGAAATCTTAAGGTGTTTTGTGCAATCGGTCCCAGGTCCCAAACAGCAGTCTGCAGCTTGGCAGCCATCCACCATCCCCTCCAAGATGACAAAGTCTGCTCATACTCGACGTAACTTTAGAAATATATGAAACATGCAAATGTATCATGGTTTGCCGAAATGTACAATTCTAACATTTTCCTCAGTGACTGGACTGATCCATGGCGGTAAATTACAACCCGCACATATAGATTTCTGCGCCATCTCAGTCACGCTGACAAGCAACCATCCATCAGCTGGAGAGACGATTGAAATTTTAAACATAAATCTGTCTCAGAGGCAGCATCATCAGCTCAGCTTCTGAGTGGTTCTGTCATCAGTCTTTCCTAAAAAAGTGTTTCCAGAGTTTACGACCTGTATTTTAAGATAAATGTCTTATATAACATTTGGCGAGTAATTTGTGAGCATTCAAAAAAAAAAATACAGATCCAGTAAAGTTTGTACAAAATATTTTATACCTACCATACACTAGGAGACTTTGAAAATACCTTTATACAAGTTAAGTCAAACACCCTCTCACATCATAAGACAGTTTGAGTTTTTAGTCACAGACTATAAGATTTTGCAAACACTGGGGATCTTGCAGGGTCACAGTTTGCAAGACCACAACTAGATTCCTTTCGAGATTATTTCCCATCCTGCTCCTGGTGGAAAATATAAGGCCAAACTCCCTTTTAGAAATGTGACATCATAACGTTTTCGTGCATGTCCACAAACATGTGTCGTATGTCGACATTATTCTTGTCAATTCATGCCTCAAAATATCACTTGAATAAAAGTACTTAGTTACATTCCACTGCTGGTCAGCATGGTGGGAAGACACTTTTCTCCTCGCTTGTGTTGCTGTGTCCTCCAGTCAGATCTGTCGGGCGCCCTCGGGGACTGTGTGAAGGCCATCTGTGGAGGAGACGACTAACTAACACACCTGAGGTCCACCTGAGGCCGAGAGGTCTGCTTCCTTTTGAACTCACACTGTCGTTCTCTGATACTTCTACTTTACTTCCATCTTCAAACTAACTGATAACTTGTTTACGGTCGTAAGGCAACAGACAGCTTTAAAAGACAGACGTCATATTAAATTATAAAAGGACAGAGAGATGTCTGGAGAGACACGCAGATCATTAAAGACTGATTTGTGAACATGAAACTGTTAACTGAAGTTTTAATATAAAATTCTGTTTTGTTTTCAGTCTGATTGCGGAGGGAAATATGGAAAGACTCTGCTAAAGATTTGTGGAGGAGACGATGATTAATATCAACATGTTTGGCTCTCACTACATTTTTTTTTTTTTTTCATTTCTGTCATTTTATCATTTTTATCAACCCTAACATCCACATGGCTTTAAATACAATACTACACATGGACTTTATTTATTGCATAAGGAACTGCCCAAACATAAACCTACTATGAAAACACAGCTTTTAGCAGTTTTCAATGCATTTGTTGCTTCATTTGTACATCATTGTTATTTTCCTTCTGCTTTTTGATAGGTCTCTATATGTAGAAGATGTTACAAATAATGTTACAGCTAAAATTAACAATCAGCCCTACAGTACTGTAGTCATGCAGCAAGCTCACAGTAAAGAGTGACTTCTATATTACAAAAATAATAATAAGTTTGTCTTCACTAAAAATCTTCATTCTTGAATCTTTGTAACTTCCAGATATAATAATAAAACATGTCATAAATTATTCACTGCTGGTGATATTATTTATTTTAGACTCTCTTCACACATTAATAATTATCACTTTTAATGCTCTGGATTTAAAAAAAATGTTTTCAGGAATTGTTATGATTTTTGTTGTTTACATTCAGCATGTTTTCTTTGGTTTCTGACGCTGCAAGTCACTGCAAACGCTTCAGTTTTCCTCAGTGCATCTGCTTGGGAAAATGTATGCTGCGTTTCAAATTGCATACTTTTTCTAGTCGGCTAGATGGATCTTGCCCAACTTTCCGACTTGAATGACTGTTCTGTTGCACTTTTTTTTGTATCAAAGGCCTTTTTTTCCGAGGTCCATGTACAGTGCTTCGCAGCATTCTACAGCTGGGTCAATACACAAAGCTGCTGATTGGGGTTGTGGATGTGTTACTACATCCATGATTGGGCAACACCTCTGACACGCCCACCGAACAAGAAAAAAAACGTACCTCAACTGTTGCACACCATTTCAAAAGTGATGCTATTTTAGTCTTGTTTCCTGGGTGGGTGACATCTTCAACTGGTATGTTTCATCTATTTATTTATTGTATGTTTTATTTGTATAGGGACAAGTATGCAGCATACATTAATGCCACACACCACAGCATTTGTAGCCAAAACTAATTTGCAGCTGAGCCTTAAGATACAAAAGACTCAGCGACAAGAACACAAGTAACAGTGCAAACTACAAACAATAAAAATACAGATGGAATAATGCAAGACACAACTTGCAATACATAATTAGCATCATAGAATAGGAAGCACCAAATTATTCATGACTGCATAACTGAT
Source organism: Epinephelus lanceolatus (assembly GCF_041903045.1). Lineage (NCBI taxonomy): Eukaryota > Metazoa > Chordata > Actinopteri > Perciformes > Serranidae > Epinephelus > Epinephelus lanceolatus. The sequence continues at coordinate 5,212,497 of NC_135742.1, forward strand.
TCCCCTTCAAAAACTATTTCAGTTTGAGTTTATAGTAAGGCTGTAGCCATGGAGTCAACACTGGGGGGGAACAAATCTGCATTCTGAACACAGAAATATGAGCAAAACACATTAACAGCAAGATCTAACGTCTTCATGGAAAACATTTTACATTCAGTTAGCACATCTCCACAGAAGTTTCAACTCTATGGTTTCTCCTGTGTTTGTTGATCCTCTGGTATTTTGTTAAGTATCCAATTTGTGAAAAGCTTTTCCCACAAGTGCTGAAATTATGGTCTCTTCACTTGTGTGAGTTCCAGTGGAATACTACTTGTCCGTATGCACTTATATGGCTTTCCAATTCAAACACAGAGACAAATCTTTCCCCACAGGTCTCGCAAAAGTACGGCTTCTCATCAGTGCGGGCTTTCTTCATGTGGATTGGCACTTGATTCTTGCGTCTGAAATCTTTCCCACGTTTTACAAGAATACAGCTTCTAACCCGTGTGGAAGCCGGAAGCCTTTGTGACGTTTGAATTGTTTCCTACAAGTTTTGCAAGAATATGGTTTCTCATCTGTGTGGCTTATCATGTGGACTTTAACTCACAATTGTGTCTGAAAGCTTCCCCACATGTTCCGCATTAGATGGCCTCTCACTTGTGTGTGTGTTCTCATGTGGGCTCTCAAACCGCTTTTAAGTCTGAGATCTTCCCCACATGTCTTACAAGTATACCGCCCTGTGTGGATGCTTACATGATTTTACAATGCAGACATGTTAAAGAATGTTTTCCCACAGGTGTTGCAACGGTGTGGCTTCTCACCACTGTGAGCTCTTCTGTTGTGGCTTTGCCGCTCACTTTTATGTTTGAAAGCTCTCCCGCATTTTTGCATGTAAAGGGCCTTTCATCTGAGTGTGATCTCATGTGGGACTCCAGGCGACTATTATAGAAATAATCTTTCCAGGGCGTCGGTAGCGTAGTGGATAGTGCCGGCGCCCCATGTACAGAGGCAGTGCTTTGCTGCAGCGGTCGCAGGTTCGATTCTGGCTTGAAACCCTTTGCTGCATGTCATCCCCCCACTCTCTCTCTCTCCCCATTTCACACTGTCCTGTCAATTAAAGGCAAAAAGCCCAAAATTAATCTTAAAAAAAAAAATAATAATAATAATAATCTTTCCCACATATTTTGCAAGAATATGGCTGTATAAGTGAATATAGACGGTGCAGGCAGTGCAGTTGCACTGGGGCCTGTGAAGTGGGGGGCCCATAGAGAGAATGGGCCCTTCAACAATGTGTTGGGTGGAGAATGGGCCCTAATGAGTGATTGCCACCTAGGAAATATTCCTGTGTTCAAAGAGGAACCCTCATTAAATTAAAAACAGTGCCATTTGCTATATGTGCACATTAAAAAGGGAAAACCCATCTCCCATCTTTTTTTTCCCCGTAAAATAGTCAATAGCGTCTCTAACAAACTTATATGCTTATTCCAAATAAACTATAATAAAACATTAAATACTTTAAATTAATCATTTCTCATTTTTCCTTGGTTATTTTGTCATATACAGATATGTAATGATGATTGCTGGGTGATATGTATGTTTATGTTATCCAGTGTCAGGTCTCTGATTATGTGACCAGACGATATGTGCACCATAGTTTACATTATTGGGTTCCATCATAATAATGTGCACTGGGGCCTGTCATATCTACCTTATGTCACGGGACAGTGGTTTTGAGGTTTGGGGAAAAAGATCAACTTGTATTTATTCTGTCTGATTATTGCTGACACTCTGTGTATGCTAAGGGCCATTCTGCCTTTTCCATCCCGAGGACATTTCATTCATAAACATGCATGAAAGGTTATTGAATTAATACATCATATCAGGCAAAGTGTCCTGCACTGTCCGAATTGCAATTTAAGGATACATTACTTAAAACTGTACTGAAAAACTACATATAAAACTGAAAAAATAGGATTTTACCCCGCCTCCACCATTTAACTCAATATTTCACCATGAAATTTAGTGAATCCTGTAGGATTTTTTTGTATTATTGTGACTCTGTTTCCAATTTAGACAAAAATTACTTTCATCTTAAAAATGTGTTAGCTAAAATACACCTTTTAATCATGTCCCCTGGTTTTCAGTCAGTCCTGTTACCCTAACACATTCCCGTCTACAAATCTGGGACATTACCTATTTTATACAGTCTATGGACATAACACAAGTCACATGATCAACAGGAAGTAGCCTCAGTCTCCTGGAGGCCATGTGAAGACACTTAGTATTTTTGTCACTTTAGGTATTTTTTTATCATATTAAATATGACTGGAGAATGTCAGTCTCTAGCTCATAGAATTTCCCCAATTTACTTCAATAACGATTATGTAATGACTGTTAATAAATTCAGTGTACTTCAAATGTCATATTTAACATGCACAGAATGCATATTTTATATTTATAAAATTTTATATGTATATATAAAATGTCATGTTTGAAATACATACATTAATCACATTAAAAAAAAATTCTGATATCTGGCAAATAATGTTATCCACACAAGCTGACACTCATCCACGTTACACCATGAGTATAAGTCACCACTGAGCCCTCGATGTGAAACTAACATTTTCCTTTATTTGACAGATTACAGTTTTCTCAGAGAAATATTTAGCCAACTGAAATATAAGTAATACAGTCATGTGAAGGGACACTTTACAACAAGATACTGACATCTCATCTGTATTGAAAACATGATATATTCGGGTAAGGAGATGTAGCTACTGCAAAAGTGTGTTTTATTCATTTGGTGAATACGTCTCAACTCTATGGTTTCTCTTGTGTTATGTTGCTCTTCTGCTTTTTTCCCCAAGTACGTGATTTCAGTAAAACTTTCCCTTCAAGTGCTGCCATTATGTGGCTCCTCACTTGTGTCACTGTCAATAGGAAACAACTGGTCTGTATGCACACTGATATGACTTTCCAATTCAGATTCTGATAGGAATCTTTCCCCGCAGGTCTTGCAAAGGTACGGTGTCTCATCAGCGTGAGCTCTCTTCATGTGGACTGTCAGTTCGTAGTTCCGTCTGAAATCTTTCCCACATGTTTCACAATAGTACGGCTTCTCACCCGTGTGGATTTTCATGTGGCGCAGTAAGCTATCGTTACGTCTGAAGTCTTTCCCGCATGTTTGGCAAGAAAATGGCCTCTCACCTGTGTGGATTCTCATGTGGACTGTCAAGTCACTATTGTATCCAAAATCTTTTCCACATAGTTTGCAGGTATACGGCTTCTCACCCGTGTGGATTCTCATGTGAACCAACAAGTCACTATTAAGTCTGAAATCTTTCCCACATGTATTACAGGTGTATGGCTTTTCACCTGTGTGGATGCTAATATGTCTCTTCAATACAAACATGTCACAGAATGTTTTCCCACAGGTGTTGCAAACATACAGCTTCTCACTACTGTGGGCTCTTTTCATGTGGACTGTCACTTCACACTTACGTCTGAAATCCTTTCCACATATTTTGCAAGTGAACGGCTTCTCACCTGTGTGAATTCTCATATGGAGCAGCAAGCCATCAGGACGTCTGAAATCCTTCCCACATATTTTACAAATATACGGCCTCTCCCCTGTGTGGATTCTCATGTGAACCATAAAGTCACTGTTATATGGGAAATCTTTCCCACATATTTTACAAGTATATGGATTCTCACCAGTATGCGTTCTCATGTGCACCAACAAGTCACCATGACGCCTGAAATCTTTCCCACATGCTTTACAAGTATAGGGTTTCTCTCCTGTGTGGATTCTCACATGCCTGTTTAACACTGACATCTCACAGTAACCTTTCCCACAGAACTTGCAAAGGTACGGCTTCTCACCTGTGTGGGCTCTTCTCATGTGGACTGTCAGCTCATAGTTACGTTTAAAAGCTTCCCCACATGTGTTACATATAAACTGCCTCTCACCTGTGTGTGATCTCATGTGGGCTGACAGGCGATTACTATATAAAAAGTCTTTTCCGCACATTTTGCAAGAATATGGCTTCTTAACTGTGTGGACTCTCAGGTGTTCCCACAATACTGATTTATATTTAAAACTGTTGCCACATTTTTCACATTTGAAAGACTTTTTACCTGCGTGAGTATTACGATGAATCTCTGACAAGTTTGAGTTGCTGACATTGTTACTGTAATGTCTTCTCTTTGGTTTTGGTTCTGAGTCTCCATGTTTGTCTCCTCTCTGATCTCGGCTCTCAATATCAAACGAGTTGTGGTAGATGAGCTGGTGGTAACTGTGCTCTTCTGATACCACGGGGCTTATACCTGGTGTGTTGACCTCAAACTCCTCCTCTGCTGCACTTAGAGCATCATCAGGACTGAAGTTGAGAGTCTGATCTTCACTGTGGTCTCTTTCCTCATGAGTAGGAATCAACATGGAGGCATCAGTCTCCTGCTTCAGCACAAGCTGCTCTCCCTCCTGACTGGTGCAGAGTTCCTCCTCTTCCTCTTTAATCTGTGGAGGCTCTGGCTCCTCTTGGTCCACACTGGAGTTCCTCTCCTGAATACAGAGCTGCTGCTCAGAGAGAACCTCCTCCTCCTTACACACATGTTGCTGTGGGAGCTCTGGAGGGACACACAGCAGAAGGGACACGATGCTAATGGGATGGTAGAGAAACACACGAGCACATTAGCACCAGCATGTAAATTATCACATTTTACCCACCTATCCTGTGTAACTTTATTTCAGGTTTCCAAACGACATCCAACAGCCTCCTCTGACGGTCGATCTCTTCTTCATACTCGACGATAGTTTTATGAAAAACTCCGAATATTTCTTGAGCAGCAGCAGTTAGTCTCTCATTAACAAACTCTCTCAGATACTCAGCTGAAGACATTGCTGCTTTGTTACAAAAATAAGTGACCAAACGCGCTGCGACTGTCGTTTTCCAGCTAATTCAAAACATCCATAAAGCTAACGCTACTAGCGCTTGTATTGTTTACTTCCGGTAGATGTCACCCTGTGAAGTTCCGACAGCGGAAGTGAGCTGGCTGTTCCGTTCGTTCCGCTTTCAAATCTGTTAAAAACAGTCCTCGTGCGATGCAAATTAGTTTCATTTGAATTGAATAATATTGTTTAAAGTTGAAATAATAGATGCAGTTGGTTTTTGGTGGCTTGTTTCTGTGCTTTTGTATAGTGCGTTTGCCTTAATGTGCTTTGGTTTTATGGTGATGTCACTGTCTTGCTAACTGTCCTTATGTGTTTTGTGCTTTTGTGTGTTTGTTTGTGGCTGTGTGCTTTGGTCTACTTTGTGTTTTATTTTGTACTATTTTATAGTGCGATTTTAATGTTTTTGGTTATTTGGTTATGTCATTGTTTTATCAATAGTGCTTATGTCCTGTTGTTTTTGCTTATGTGCTTTTGTCTATGGTTATATGTTGCTCTGTGCTTATGTACCCTTCTATGAACATGCTATCAATCTGCTTTTATCTGTGCTTTTGTGTTATTTTAATTTCTTTTTATTATATCCCCATAAACCATCAACCTGCCAGGGACTGCAGATGAAAATGAGCCTGTATGGCTAAATCTGGCACATTTATGTGACTTAAGTGATCATGTTCATTAATGTGCACTGTCCCTTCCTAAATTAAATAAACATAGACATAAGCCATATTGAGGTTTGGGGGGAAACAACCTTGAGTTTCTCTCTGATATCTGCTGCAAATCTGTGTGTGATATGTACAGTGGATTTTTGAACACCAAGTTTTGATCCTAAAAGATGAGCAGGCCAGTTAAGAACTAGAATTACTGCCTTGCGGTTGTATGCCTCCGTGCAACAGGTAAGTTGCAGTTGACAATGCTTCATATATGGATGCTGCCGTTGCAAAGCTACAAATTATTTCCCCCAGCAGCACAGATCTATACAATCAGCACAGTTTCAAGGTGGGCATCTGAGATTACTGTCACCAATTCAGTGTCAGACCAAATGTCTACCCTCCTCTTCCTGAGATATGATGCTGAATAATGGCCTGAAAAGTGTTTCTGCAGAACATTATGATGTCACAATGAAGTTGACCCTTTACTGTTTGGATTTAAAATGACATCACTTCATTGTGTTATCCGATTAGACATTTGTGTGAAATTTTGTCATAATTAGCGCATTAGGTCTTGAGTTACGGCCAAAAACATGTTTATTGAGGTCACAGTTACCTTTGACCTTTAATCTGCAAATTCTACGCAGTTCTTTCTTGAGTCCAAGTGGCCGTTTGTGCCCAACTTGAGGAAATTCTCACAAGGCTTTCTCGAGATAACACGTTTATTAGAATGACATGGATATAAGATCATAATGACCTTGACCTTTGACTAGCAAAATCTAATCAGTTCATTGTTGAGTCCAAGTGGCCGTTTGTGCCAAATTTAATGAAATTCTCTTAAGGCCTTCTTAACATACTGCGTTAACGAGAATGACACAGACACAAGATCACAGTGACCTTTGACCACCAAGTTCTAATCACTTCATTGAGTCCAAGTGGCTGTTTGTGCCAAATTTGACCTTTTATTTCAGGATTTTCAATGTAAAACAAATGCTCCGTACATCATTTTAACAACTCAGTCACAAATATCTTCACAGGTGGAAAAACAAAAAACAAATCGTAGGACTTCAAAATTACTGGTAAAATAAAATACATGTACACAGTGATAGAGGGTATATTGCTACTCAGACAATTACAATCCACTACTCCTGAGATACTCGAGTACAGGGCTCCATTGAATCTTATTCTCATTAGAAAACCTTAACCTTTCTAAATACAAAAGATTCATGGTCTCTCTTATCCACAGATCATATGTTGGTGCATAGTCTGACTTCCACATAAGTAGAATAAGTTTCCTTGCTACAGCCATTCCAAATGAAACAGCCTGAGTTTCATACTTGTTTGCCAAAGGTAACACTTGTGGCACCAAGGGCATCAACTAGTGGGTTAGGTTCCCAGTTCTTCTCAAAGGCATTTAGGACACATTCAAAAATACTCTTCCGATAAGTTAATGTCCAACATGTCCAAAGAGAATGTGTTAATGTCCCGTCTGCCTCTTTACACCAATGACAGAGGAAGGAAACATCTGTAGCCCATGCACTGTTTTAAATTGTATAAAATTGTGTCTAAAGTTAATTCAACATTTTTGCACACTTTCTCCTTCCAAATCTTATCGTTTAATTTGTGCCAAATTTGAGGAAATTCTCTCAAGGCTTTCTTGAGGTAACGCGTTTACGAGAATGACATGGACACAAGATCATAATGACCTTGACCTTTGACCAACAAAGTCTGATCAGTTCATTGCTGAGTCCAAGTGGATGTTTGTGCCAAATTTAAAAAGATCCTCTCAAGGTATTGTTGAGATATTGCATTCACAAGAATGGGATGGACGTACAGACATACTCACAACCCACAATAACGCCTCCAGCCACAGCTATCGCTGGCACAGAGGTATAAAAATCAGAATCTCTAAGCGGTATCTCCAGCCGTGATTTCGGTGCAACACTCAAAGAAATCGTCCGTTTTGTGAGGTTTAAATATTTCAACTACTTGTAGAATTTCTCTCCAACTGAGTCAAAAACCAAATAATACCATTTACATAATTAAATCAAACTGACATGAGTAGACAATGAGAATTTATTTAATTAATGCTCATAGAATTTACCTTATTTGCTTTAATAAAGTTCATGTATTTACTGTGTATTTAAAAAAATGTGGATGTTAACCAGCACATTTTAAATACAAGGAATTTATTAACAGTAACTACATGTAAAAACAAATCTGACACCTGGCAAATGCTGTCACGTCATCAGTCTAAAGTCTGCGCACTCACTGTGAAACTAACATTTACCGTTATTTGGTAGATTACAGTTGTTTCAAATAAAACACTTACCAAACGGAAATAAAAGCAATGTAGTCATGTGAAGGGAAACTTTACAGCAAGATAATATCATCTCATATTTATTTAAAGCAATTTATATTCTGTTACAGAGATGCAACACCTGCACATGAGTGTTTCATTCAGTAAGTGAACACGTCTCCACAGGAGTTTCAGCTCAATGGTTTCTCCTTCGTATGTTGGTCCTCTGGTATTTCTTTCAAGTATGTGATTTGAGTAAAACTTTACCTTTAAATGCTGCCATTATGTGTCTCTTCACTTGTGTGAGTTCTTATCAGTGTGGGCTCTTTTCATGTGGACTGTTAATGCATAGTTCCATCTGAAATCTTTCCCACATGTTATACAAGTGTAAGGCTTCTCACCTGTGTGGATTCTCAAATGCCTGTTTAATACCGACGTCTCATAGAACCTTTTCCCGCAGGTGTTGCAAAGGTACGGCTTCTCATCGGTGTGGGCTCTTCTCATGTGGATTGTTAACTCATGTTTAAGTTTGAAATCTTTCCCACATGTTTTACAAATAAACGGCCTCTCACCTGTGTGGATTCTCGTGTGGATCAGCAAGCCGTCACGACGTCTGAACCCTTTTCCACATGTTTTACAAGAATATGGTTTCTCACCTGTGTGGACTCTCGTGTGGATTTTTAACTCGCTATTGTAGGGGAAATCTTTCCCGCATGTTTTGCAGGAGAACGGCTTCTCTCCAGTGTGGGTTCTCACATGGACCAACAAGTCACTATTAAGTCTGAAATCTTTCCCACATGTTTTACAAGTATATGGCTTCTCACCTGTGTGGATCCTTTCGTGTCTTTTCAAAACCGCCATGTCACAGAATCTTTTCCCACAGGTCTTGCAAAGGCACGGCTTCTCACCTGTGTGGACTCTCGCGTGTTTCCACAAAAGTGATGGAAACTTAAAGTCTTTCCCACATTTTTCACATTTGAAAGACTTCTCACCTGTGTCGGTATCACGGTGGATCTCTGATGAGTCCGAGTTGTTTACAGTGTGGTCTTGTCTTCTGCTTTTGCGACGACTTCTCTTTGGTTTTGGTTCTGCATTTCTAGTTGCTCCTGAGTCTCCATGTTTGTCTCCTCTCTGATCTTGGCTCTCAGCTTCAGGAGAGTTGTGAGAGAGGAGCGGGTGGTAACTGTGTGCTTCTGATCGCACAGAGTTTATAACTGGCATGTTCCCTACAGACTCTTCGTCTGCTGTACTCAGAGTGTCATCAGGACTGAAGTTCAGAGTCTGATCTTCACTGTGGTCTCTTTCCTCATGAGTAGGAGTCAACATGGAGGCATCAGTCTCCTGCTTCAGTACAAGCTGCTCTCCCTCCTGACTGGTGCAGAGTTCCTCCTCTTCCTCTTTAATCTGTGGAGGCTCTGGCTCCTCTTGGTCCACACTGGAGTTCCTCTCCTGAATACAGAGCTGCTGCTCAGAGAGAACCTCCCCCTCCTTACAGACATGTTGCTGTGGGAGCTCTGGAGGGACACACAACAAAGGGAACACGATACTACTGTGATCTCTTTTTATTGATTTGTCGAAAGCATTTGACACAGTTGACCACGATATTTTAAAACTTAGACTCTTGCAATTAGGACTCTCGGAGCAAGCAGTTACTTGGTTCACTAACTATCTCAGTAATAGGACTCAGTGCATTAAATATGATGGCCTGTGTTCTGATATTGTTACTGTCCACAAGGGGGTGCCACAGGGTTCTGTATTAGGTCCCCTTTTATTCATTATTTATATCAATGATTTGGGTATAAATGTGACAAATGCTAATTTGCATTTCTATGCTGATGACACAATTATTTACTGCTGTGGATCAACTCTTGTTCATGCCATTGAATCCCTGCAGAAAGCCTTTGTTGCTGTCCAGCACTCATTACTTCAGCTGAAACTTGTTCTCAATGCAGACAAGACTAAGCTTATGCTATTCTCTAATTCTAGGAAGAGGACACAAATTATCCCCTCAGTGACCACTCTCGAGGGAAATGAAATAGAGGTGGTTCACGAGTATAAATACCTGGGTGTTTTGATTGATGCCTCCCTCACTTTCAAGCCGCATAGAGAAACTAGTGAAGAAGCTGAGGATAAAACTGGGTTTTTACTTTCGAAATAAGCTATGTTTTTCTTTTAATGCAAAAAAGCGACTTGTTGCTGCTACCTTTTTACCAGTGTTGGATTATGGAGATCTTTTATATATGAATGCATCTGCTAAATGTCTTCATATGGTTGACACTGTCTATCACGCTTCTCTGAGGTTCATTACTAATTGTAAACCATTGACACACCACCGTGAGTTATACTCTCGGGTTGGATGGGCTGCTCTGGCCACCCAAAGGCTCAGTCATTGGTATACTTTTATATATAAGGCATTACTTGGTCTACTGCCTTCCTACATTTGTTCCTTAATTGCACAGAGAAGTGCTGGTCCTTACTCCTTTCATTCGCAAGACTACTTGTTGCTTTCTGTTCCATATGCCCGTACTGAACTGGGTAAAAAGGCTTTTGTCTACTCTGCACCTTCAGCACGGAATATGTTGCAAAATGACTGGAAACTAACAGGGTTAATTTCTTTGAGCACCTTTAAATCCAAACTAAGAATATTTGAGGCTGATTCCACTACATGTACTTGTTTTTCATAATCTGCTTGTAAATTCAATACTATTTGTTTGTGTTTCATCTGTGTAATTTGTAACTGTCCCTCGTACGTGCTGCTGCCTATCTTGGCCACGTCTCCCTTGAAAAAGAGGTTGTTAATCTCAATGGGATCTTCCTGGTTAAATAAAGGTTAAAGAAAAAAAAGAAATGGTGGAGAAACACACATTTGAGCAAATAAATACAACTAATAATTCAAAGCCATACTCCTCTGTAAGTTTTATAGACCTTTAAAGTTGTACCCACCTATCCTGTTCAGCCTTATTTCAGGTTTCCAAACGACATCCAACAGCCTCCTCTGACGGTCGATCTCTTCTTCATACTTGACGATAGTTTTATGAAAAACTCCGAATATTTCTTGAGCAGCAGCAGTTAGTCTCTCATTAACAAACTCTCTCAGATACTCAGCTGAAGACATTGTTGCTTTATTACAAAATAAATCACTATCTGTGCTGCGACTGTCGTTTTCCAGCTAATTCAACACGTTCATGCAGCTAACAGTTAGCGCCGGTAGTGTTTACTTCCGGTGGAGTCACACTGTCGCGTTCCGACAGCGGACGTGAGCTAAGCGTTTTGTTCGTTCCGCTTTCAACTATGTTCAAACACAGTGTTGGTGAGTTTGATATTGGCTGCTTTTTAATTGAATAATATTGTTTATAGCTGAAATAATCGATGTAGTTGGAACATGGTGGCTTAATTCTACATCTGTCTGTCTGTGGCTCCCATAGCTTTGTTCAAGGCATCATTTTGTGCCAGTCTAATTTGAACAGGTGTGATCAACTTAAGCATTATTGACTATCTATCTTACCTATCTGTCTGGCTAGCTAGCTATGCTCTTTGTCACATTTCACCAGGTTGGTTGGCATCCAGTCACCCTTCTTGTCTATGAACTAAGTAATACTGTTAAATAAATATTCAATGTATTTGGATTTTGGTGGCCTGATTTTAATGTAGCACCCATCTATGGCAACCAAATCATTGCCAAAAAGATGACCATGTGTCTGATATCTGCTGCAGTGTTCATCAATATATTTGAAATACATAATATTTATAAGCAGTTATGACATAAAAAATTCTGACATCTGACAAATCCACACAAGCCAACACAACATAAGTCATCCAAATCACACCATCAGTGTAACAGCCACCACTGTGCAGTTTACTTTATTTGGGAGATTACAGTTGTTTCAAACATAAAATATTGAGAAATGTAACATTCATGTGAAGCAAAATTTTACAGCAAGATATTGACATATCAACTTTGTGGGAAATAAACTGTATGAAGTAACAGATGTGGCAAAAGTGTTTCATTCAGTTGGTGAACACGTCTCCACAGGAGGTTCAGCTCAACGGTTTCTCCTGCAAATGTTCCCTTGGATTTTCTTTCTTTTCCAAATATGTGATTTGAGAAAAAAAAATCCCCAAGTGCTGCAGTTATTGGGGTTCTCACTTGTATGTGTTACAACAGAAAACTACGTGTCTGTGTGCACGCTTGTATGACTTTGCAGTTCAGACACTGAAACAAATCTTTCCCCGCAGGTCTGGCAAAGATGCGACTCCTCGTCAGCGTGGGCTCTTTTCATGTGGACTGTCAATTCATAGTTCCGCCTGAAATCTTTACCACATGTTTTACAGGTGAACGGCTTCTCACCTGTGTGGATTCTCGTGTGGAGCAGCAAGCCGTCACGACGTCTGAACTCTCGTCCACACGTTTTGCATGAATATGGTTTCTCACCCGTGTGGATTCTCATGTGGCTTTTAAAGTCACTGTTATATCCAAAATCTTTCCCACATATTTTGCAGGTATACGGATTGTCGCCAGTGTGGATTCTCATGTGGACTGTCAAGCCACTATGAAGTCTGAAATCTTTCCCACATGTTTGACAGGTATAAGGCCGCTCACCTGTGTGGATTCTCACATGCCTTTTCAACACTGACATCTCACAGAAACTTTTCCCACAGAACTTGCAAAGGTACGGCTTCTCACCTGTGTGGGCTCTTCTCATGTGGACTGTCAGCTCATAGTTACGTCTGAAAGCTTCCCCACATGTGTTACATATAAACTGCCTCTCATCTGTGTGTGTTCTTACGTGTGCCAACAAGTGACTATTATATCCAAAATCTTTCCCACATATTTTGCAAGAATACGGCTTCTGACCTGTGTGGATACTCGTGTGCCTTTTCAATGACAACATGTCGCAGAATCTCTCCCCACAAAACTTGCAAAGGTACGGCTTCTCACCAGTGTGGGCTCTTCTTGTGTGGATTTTCAACTCACCGTTGTGTTTGAACGCCCTCCCACATGTTTTGCATGTAAATGGCTTCTCACCTGTGTGTATTCTCATGTGGGCCAACAAGCCGCTGTTATATATAAAACCTTTTCCACATATTTTGCAAGAGTATGGCTTCTCACCTGTGTGGACTCTCAGGTGTTTCCAAAATGCTGCCCTATACTTAAACTCATTCCCACACTTTTCACATTTGAAAGTCTTTTTACCTGTGTGAGTATTACAGTGAATCTCTGAGAAGTTAGAGTTGTTCACAGTGCTACTGTAACCTCTGCTTTTGTGACGTCTTTTCTTTGGTTTTGGTTCCGCGTTTCTAGTCGATCCCGAGTCTCCATGTTTGTCTCCTCTTTGATGTTGGCTCTCAGCTGCAGGAGAGCTGTGAGAGAGGAGCTGGTGGTAACTGTGTTCTTCTGATACCACGGGGCTTATACCTGATACATCGACCTGAAACTCCTCCTCTGCTGCACTCAGAGTGTTGTCAGAATTGAAGTTCAGGTTCTGATCTTCACCGTGGTCACTGTCCTCATAAGGAGGGATCAACATGGAGGCGTCAGTCCCATGCTCTTCCTCCTCTTCCTCTTTAATCTGTGGAGGCTCTGGCTCCTCTTGGTCCACACTGGAGTTCCTCTCTTCAATACAGAGCTGCTGCTCAGAGAGAACCTCCTCCTCCTTACACACATGTTGCTGTGGGAGCTCTGGAGGGACACACAACAGAAGGAACACGATACTACTGTGATGGTGGAGAAGAAGATGCAGACATGGCAGTAATTTAGTACCAGTATAAAAACTGAGGTTATATTTAAGTTGAAATCCTGCACTTTAACCTATGAAAATTAACACACTTTACACACCCGTACTGTGCAACTTAATTTGGGGTTCCCACACGATATTCATCAACATTTTCCTCTGACGGTCGAGCTCTTCTTCATACTCGACGATAGTTTTCTGAAAAACTCCGAATATTTCTTGAGCAGCAGCAGTTAGTCTCTCATTAACAAACTCTCTCAGATACTCAGCTGAAGACATTGTTGCTTTATTACTAATTAAATAATCATCTGCGCCGCGACTGCCGCATTCCAGCTAATTTGACAAGTACTAGCCTTCATCCAGTATCTCTGCTTCTACTTGTTTACTTCCGCGTGATGTCACACTCCAAAGTTCCGACAGCGGAAGTGAGCCAGGCGTTCCGTTCGTTCCGCTTTCAGATAATGTCCATAACACTGCTGATGTGATGGATGTTAACTGCTTTTTCAATTATATAATATTGTTTGTAGTTGAAATAATAAGTCTAGTTGGATTTTGATGGTTTTATTCTAACGTGGCACCATCTCTGCCTCACATAGCATCGTTTTGTGCCAGTCTTGACAAGCTCATCTCAGTTACAGCATTACTGAGGTTTGGGGGAATAAGTTGACTTTGTGTTTTTGTTCTGTTTGATGCCTGTTGCAATTCTGTGTATGAGAACATGTACAGGGGATTTTGGAACATAAAATACTTGAGCTGTGACATCATAAGATGCTCCATGAGAAAGTCAGTAAAGAAATTAGAGGTGATATCTCCTGGGTCAGAGAGGTGATGGCACAGCTAAAGCTAGAGGAGCTGAGATATTGCAGTCAGGGACGTATTAAAAAATACCATAAGGCATAGCAGCCCTTCTTGGACTACTTTAACAACCCTCCATGTGCCAGGTTAAGGTCTCCCCCTTGATTTAGTTTATCAACTTAATTATTTTAAATATTATTGAATTTATTTCAATGTAATTTCGCTTACTTATCTATTTTACTGTGATTATTGATCTTACCATTGATTTGTTTTTAGTTAAAAATTGTGCGCAAAGGAAACACTTTGCACATCTATTAAAAAAGACAGGTGCGTTGGAGAGAGAAGACCAGAAAGTTGCAAAAAGGACTCCCGCACACTGTCTAACTTGCAATAAATAATTTATTTATCATGTTTGGGTACTAGACCTTCATCAGGCAAACCAGTTAAAAAATTGTGGGAAATTGAATTTCCCCTTGGGGATTAATAAAGTATATACAATTGAATTAAAATATATGTCTTACTTTACCTCACCTACTTGTTCTTTTCATTACTGTTTGCCCATGTGCTGTGTTCTTTTTGTACAGATTACCTAAAGCAATAATAACAGTTAAAAGAGAAGTGACATCTCCAGCTGTGATCTCAGTGCAGCACTCAAAATAATTTTATCTGTTTTGTCAGGTTTTCATCTTTCAATTTCATATAGAATTTCCATCCAATTAGGTCAAAAACCAAAGCAATAATTTATGTAATTAAATCAAACTGAGCTCATAAATTATGAGAATTTATGTAACAATAGTTCACAGAATTTACTTAAATTTACCTTAAAGTTTATGTAACTACTGTTAATAAATTCTGTATATTTTAAATATGTTGGTAATTCATAGAATTTACGAACCGTAATTACATTAAAAAAAAAAATATTTTGACATCTGGCAAATGTTATTATTCACACAAATCAACACAAGAATCAGTCAGTCAGATAATACCATTAGTGTAACAGCCACAGCTGTGCACTCAGCTAACATTTTCCTTTATTCGGTAGATTACAGTTGTTTCAAAGAAATACTTACCAAACAGAAAAAAAAGCAATATAGTCATGTGAAAGGAAAATTTACAGCAAGATATCAACATCTCATCTTTATTGAAAACATGATATATTCAGCTAAGGAGATGTAGTGACTGCAAAAGTATGTTTTATTCATTTGGTGAACACGTTTCAACTCCCTGGTTTCTCCTGTGTGCATCAGGGTTCACACACACTTTCATACTTTAGTTATTTTGTTGCAATTCCATGTTCTTAAATGAATAATTAAAATATTGTTTTACTAAATTGTCATACTGTCAAGAATATTGTTATCGCACAAATACTCTGAAACATTGTGATATTATTTTAGGGCCACATTGCCCACCCCTACATGATAATAAGGTATCATGGTGACTCCCACCCTGAACAGCTACACACAATAAATTTGCCGTTACGTTAAATAATGTGGAAGATTATCCATGAGAGATTATTGTAACAATTTCATTACAAACAATAAATTCCATGACTTTTCAAAACTTTCAAGAATTTAGCTAATTCCATGACCTTTCCAGGCATGGAAAAAAGACTTTGTGAAATTTCTATGACTCTTCCAGGTTTTCCATGACTGTGGGAACCCTGTATATTGAACCTCTGGTATTTTTTAAAGTATGTGATAAGAAGTGCTGCAATTATGTGGCTCCTCCTCACTTCCAGTGGGATACTACTTGTCTGTATGCACACTTATATGACTTTCCAATTCAGACTCTGAGTCAAATCTTTCCCCGCAGGTCTTACAAAGGAATGGCTCCTCATCACTGTGGGCTCGTCTCATGTGGACTGTCAATTCATAGTTACGTCTGAAATCTTTCCCGCATGTTTTACAGGTAAACGGCTTCTCGCCCGTGTGGATTCTCGTGTGGACCAGCAAGTCACTATTACGTCTGAAATCTTTCCCACATGTTTTACAGGTATATGGCTTATCGCCTGTGTGGATTCTCAAATGCCTTTTCAATACAAACAAGTCACAGAAACTTTTCCCACAGGTGTTGCAAAGGTACGGCTTCTCGTTAGTGTGGGCTCTTCTCATGTGGACTGTTAATTCATAGTTACGTCTGAAATCTTCCCCACATGTTTGGCATGTAAACGGCCTCTCACCTGTGTGTGTTCTCATGTGTGCCAACAAGTGACTGTTATATCCAAAGTCTTTCCCACACGTTTCGCAAGTATACGGTTTCTCACCAGTGTGGACTCTCATGTGGACCAACAACTCACTTTTAAGTCTGAAATCTTTCCCACACGTTTTACAACTATACGGTTTCTCCCCTGTGTGGATTCTCTCATGCCTTTTCAGCACTGACATTGCGGAGAATCTTTTACCGCAGAACTTGCAGAGGTTCTGCTTCTCTCCTGTGTGGGCTCTTCTCATGTGGACTTTCAACATACCGTTGTGTTTGAAAGCTCTCCCACATGTTTTGCATGTGAACGGCCTCTCAACCCTGTGTGTGCTCATGTGGGCCAACAAGCTGCTGTTATACGTGAACTCTTTTCCACATGTTTTGCAAGAATATGGCTCCTCATCTGGGTGTATTCTCAGGTGCTTCCACAGTGCTGACTTATACTTAAACTCGCTGCCACATTTTTCACACTTAAAGGATTTAATCTCAGTCAAGTCAGAGTTGTTGTCATTGTTGCCCTGACTTCTGCTTTTGTGATTTCTTTTCTTTGGTTCTGCATTTCTAGTTGATCCCGAGTCTCCATGTTTGCCTTCTTTCTGATCTTGGCTCTCAGCTTCAGGAGAGTTGTGAGAGACGAGCTGCTGGTCACTGTTAGCTTCTGATACAGCTGGGCTTGTAACTGATACGTCAATTTCAAACTCCTCCTCTGCTGCACTCAGAGTGTCGTCGGAATTGAAGTTCAGAGTCTGATCTTCACTGTGGTCTCTTTCCTCATGAGTAGGAGTCAACATGGAGGCATCAGTCTCCTGCTTCAGTACAAGCTGCTCTCCCTCCTGACTGGTGCAGAGTTCCTCCTCTTCCTCTTTAATCTCCTGAATACAGAGCTGCTGCTCAGAGAGAACCTCCTCCTCCTTACACACATGTTGCTGTGGGAGCTCTGGAGGGACACACAACAGAAGGGACACGATACTAATGCGATGGTGGAGAAGAAAATAATGCAGACATGCCAGCAAATTAGTAAAACTGGGATTCTATATAAATCGATTTCCTCCATTTTATGTTATTAAAAGCAATATTCTTTACACACCCTTGCTGTGTAACTTTATTTGAGGTTCCCAAACGATATTCATCAACAGCCTCCTCTGACGATTGATCTCTTCTTCATACTCGACGATAGTTTTATGAAAAACTCCGAATATTTCTTGAGCAGCAGCAGTTAGTCTCTCATTAACAAACTCTCTCAGATACTCAGCTGAAGACATTGTTGCTTATTCGTAATACAAATCACTATCTGCGCTGCGACTGTCGTTTTCCAGCTAATTCAACATATACATGCTAACAGTTAGCGCTCGTATTGTTTACTTCCGGTGGATGTCACCCTGTGAAGTTCCGAAGGCGGAAGTGAGCTCGCTGTTCCGTTCGTTCCGCTTACTCAATAATTGAGTAATATTGTTTGTGATTGAAATAATCGATACAGTTGGATTTTGGTGTCTTGATTCTAATGTGGCTCCCACAGCTTTGTTAATACATTATTTTGTGCCTGTCTTTAAAAGCTCTGATCAACTCCAGCATCACTGACTAACAGCATTATTGAGGTTTGTGGGGGAACCTTCATATCTGCTGCAGTTCTGTGCATGATAACAAGTCCAGTGGGTTTTGGAGCATCAGATGCTCGAGCAAGTTAGTAGAGAAAAATCAGAAGATCTGAGTGGTGTCCCCGGTTATGATCTCAGTGCAAATCTCAGGCTAGTTATTTGGTCTGTTTTGTCAGGTTTATATATTTCAGTTACATATATATTCATCTTCAATTAAGTCAAAATAAAACACTACCAATTATGTAATTAAATCAAATAAAACTGAAATGGGTACACAGAGAATTTCTGTAACTATAGCTCATAGTTTCCCCAATTTACTTCAATTAATTTTATGTAATTCCTATTAATAAATTCAGTGTATTTCAAATGTCATATGACATACACATAATGCATATTTTCATATTTATTTTGTTTGTATATAATTATAAAATATATTTGAAATAATCTGAAATTCATTAACAATAAAAAAAGCTACAATTTATATAATTTAATTAAATAAAACTGTGATGAATACACTGAGAATTTATGTAATTATAGCTCATAGAATTTCCCCAATTTACTTCAATAAAGTTTATGTAATTACTGTTACTAAATTTTGTGTATTTCAAATGTCATATTTGACATATAGAGTGCATTTTGTATATATTTATGAAATGTCATTTTTGTATACACATAATGCATATTTTCATATTTATTTTGTTTGTATATTATTATAAAATATCATATTTGAAATAATCTGAAATTCATTAACAATAACAAAAGATACCATTTATATAATTTAATTAAATAAAACTGAGAATTTATGTAACTATAGCTCATAGAATTTCCCCAATTTACTTCAATAAAGTTTATGTAATTACTGTTACTAAATTTTGTGTATTTCAAATGTCATATTTGACATATAAGGAGTGCATTTTGTATATATTTATGTAATGTCATATTTGAAATAATCTGACAATAGTTGCATCAAAAAAATTCCAACATCTGACAAATGCAGTTATCCACACAAGCTGACACAAGAATCATTCATCCACATCACAACAGCCACCACTGTGCACTCACACTGATACTAACATTTTCCTTTATTGAGGCGATTAGTTATTTCGCAGAAATACTCAAGAAATATTCAGCAGAAATATAAGCAGTGCAGTCACGTGAAGCGAATTTTACAGCAAGATATACTGACATCACATCTTTATTGAAAGTATTTTACAAGTTAAAGGGATAGTTCAGATTTTTGCAAATGGGATTGTATTGTGAACTTGCATAATGTAGTGTTGGGTATGTCTTGTCTTTTTAACATATATATTGAATTTATTTATTGTATTTTAGTACATAGACAATTGTCGGTTTTTATGTGGTGGTATTATTATTATGGGGTATTTACCCATAGTGAGTGCATTATGTACAGTAGATGTCAGTCAGCACGCCACTAGTTTGGAGAAGCAGGCTGGAGTCTGACAGAAGCTATGCAATGACCTGCTGTGGAGGGGTTAGTGACAAAATGTATTTAAAATAAGTCCCAATTAAAATAAAATTAATATCAGTTTAAGTGAGTCTGGCGACCTGTCCAGGGTGTACCCTGCCTCTCGCCCGATGTCAGCTGGGATAGGCTCCAGCCCCCCTGCGACCCTCAAGAGGATGAAGCGGTTAGAAGATGAATGAATGAATGAATGAATCAGTTTAAGTGTATGCTATATTTTAATGACAGACAGTAATTTCCAGTGAGAAATGAAGCTGTTAAAGCGCTCTCTTCAAAGCCAGACCCCACTAAGAAAAACAGTGATTTAACATCGCTGAACACAGGAGCTGCTGGTCTACTGCTGTCGCAAACGGTTATTCTGTTTGTTATTGTGTGACCTCAGCATTTATAAGGGTTAGTTCAGACTCACCAAAGTCACACAATAGCACAAACAGACTAAGTGATAGAGGCAGCAGTAGTCCAGACACTCCTGTGTGCAGTGAGCTAAAGTGACTATTTTTCTCAATGGAGTCTGGTGGCTTTGACAAGAGCACAGATGGGGAATTGAAGGTGTTCCCCGTTGAAACAGGCTGTCTAAAGGAAAGGTAAGACAAAGCAGTGAAAATACTGTCAGTATAGCGTACACTTAAACTGATACAGATTTGTTTTAGGTGGGGCTTTTTTACGTTTTGTGTTTGACTCCTTCAGAGCAGTACATTGCTTGGCCTCTGTGTTGGACTGTGTTGCTTTTTTCTCCAATCTGGGGGCATACTGACAGACATCTAGTGTATGTAGCACAGTGATTATGGATAAGAACCCCGTACAACCACACTTAAAAAATACTGAACTATCCCTTGAAGGAGATGTAGCAACAGCAGAAGTATGTTTCATTCAGTTAGTGAACACGTCTCCACAAGAGTTTCAACTCAATGGTTTCTCCTGTGTTTGTTGCTCTGGTATTTTAGTGCTGCCATGATGTGGCTCCTCACTTGTGTCAGTTCAAATTGAATACTACTGGTCTGTATGAACGCTTACATGCCTTTCCAATTCAATTATCGAAACAAAAATTTTCCCACAGGTGTTGCAAAGGTACGGCTTCTCATCAGCGTGGACTCTTCTCATGTGGACTGACAAATCATAGTTACGTATGAAAGCTTGCCCACATGTCTGGCACGTAAACGGCTTCTCGCCTGTGTGTGTTCTCATGTGGGCCAACAAATGACTGTTATATCCAAAATCTCTCCCACACGTTTTACAAGTGTACAGCTTCTTACCTGTGTGACTCCTCATGTGGACCCACAAGTCACTATTCTGTCTGAAATCTTTCCCACATGTTTTACAAGTGTACAGCTTCTCACCTGTGTGGATGCTAATATGCCTTTTCAATACTGAAACGTCACAAAATCTTTTCCTGCAGAACTTGCAAGAGTACGGTTTCTCACCAGTGTGGGCTCTTCTCATGTGGACTGTCAGCTCATAGTTACGTTTGAAATCCTCCCCACACGTTTTGCATGTAAAAAGCCTCTCGTCTGTGTGTGTTACCATGTGGGCCAACAAGTCTTTATTAAGTCTGAAATCTTTTCCACATGTTTTACAACTATATGGTGTCTCACCTGTGTGGATTCTCTCATGCTTTTTCAACACTGAAATCGCACAGAATCTTTTCCCGCAGAACTTGCAGAGGATAGGCTTGTCACTCGTCTGGACTCTGACTCTGTGGTTTTTCAAATCACAGCTGTGTTTGAAAGCTCTCCCACAGGTTTTGCATGTAAATGGCCTCTCACCCCTGTGTGTGCTGATGTGTTTCAACAACTGGCTATTATATATAAAATCTTTTCCACATATTGTGCAGGAATGTGGCCTCTCGGCCGTGTGGACTCTCATGTGTTTCCACAATGTTGACTTAAAATTAAAGTCTTTCCCACATTTTTCACATCTGAAGGACTTTTCACCTGTGTGAGCATGACGGTAAAAGTCTGATATGTTCGGGTTGTTCACAGTGTTATCATGATTTTTGCTTTTGTGACGTCTTTTCTTTGGTTTTGGTTCTGCGTCACTAGTTGTTCCCAAGTCTCCATGTTCGCTGTCTTCCTGATCTTGGCTCTCAGCTTCATGAGAGCTGTGAGAGAGGAGGGGGTGGTAACTGTGTTCTTCTGACACCACAGGGCTTGAACCTGGTGCACTGAACTCTGATTCCTCCTCTGCTGCACTGAGAGCATCATCATGACTGAAGTTCAGAGTCTGACCTTCACTGTGGTCACTGTCCTCATAAGGGGGGATCAACATGGAGGCGTCAGTCTCATGCTCTTCCTCCTCTTCCTCTTTAATCTGTGGAGGCTCTGGCTCCTCTTGGTCCACACTGGAGTTCCTCTCCTGAATACAGAGCTGCTGCTCAGAGAGAACCTCCTCCTCCTTACACACATGTTGCTGTGGGAGCTCTGGAGGGACACACAACAGAAGGGACACGATGCTCATGGGATGGTAGAGAGGAAAATAACACAGACATGCCAGCAAATTATTAAAAAACTGAAATGAATGAGCTTTAATCACCCTTGCTGTGTGACTTTTTTGGGGGCTCCCAAACGATATTCATCAACAGTTTGCGCTGACGATTGATCTCTTCTTCATACTCGACGATAGTTTTATGAAAAACTCCGAATATTTCTTGAGCAGCAGCAGTTAGTCTCTCATTAACAAACTCTCTCAGATACTCAGCTGAAGACATTGTTGCTTATTCGCAATACAAATCACTATCTGCGCTGCGACTCTCGTTTTCCAGCTAATTCAAAATATACATGCTAACAGTTAGCGCTTGTATTTACTTCCGGTGGGTGTCACCCCGTGAAGTTTCGACAGCGGAAGTGACCTCACTGTTCTGTTCGTTCCGTTGTTTGTGATTTAAATAATCGATAGTTAGATTTTGGTGTCTTGATTCTAATGTGGCTCCCACAGCTTTGTTAATGCATCATTTTGTGCCTGTCTTTAAAAGCTCTGATCAACTCCAGCATCACTGACTAACAGCAGTATTGAGGTTTGTGGGGGAACCTTCATATCTGCTGCAGTTCTGTGCATGATAACAAGTACAATGGGTTTTGGAGCATCAGATGCTCGAGCAAGTTAGTAGAGAAAAATCAGAAGATCTGAGTGGTGTCCCCGGTTATGATCTCAGTGCAGAACTCTTTGCAGAATTAATTATTTGGTCTGTCACATTTTCATATTTAAATCACAAAAAGAATATCTTTCCATCTGAGTAAAAAACAAATCAAAAAATTTTTTATGGAATTAAATCAAACTGGCATGAATACACTGAGAATTTATGTAACTGTAGCTCATAGAATTTGCCCAATTTACTTCAACTAATTTTATGTAATTACTGATAATAAATTATACATATTTCAAATACATATAATCTATTAACAATAGTTGCATCAAAAATTTCCGACATCTGACAAATGCAGTTATCCACACAAGCTGACACAAGAATCATTCATCCACATCACACCATTATTACAACAGCCACCATTGTGCACTCACATTGACACTAACATTTTCCTTTATTTGGGAGATTACAGACACTATCATAGCCTAACAAGGCTTCCTTCCCTGGGTCTACCTCCTCTGTGGTAGTATAGGTAAGGTAAAGGAGGTTGTTCGGTTAGTGTGGGGAGCAGTGAGACCTGGCATTAGGGGAGTGTCTCTGGGACGCCAGAGATCACTGTCTAGCCTCCTGGAGGTGTCGTGGGACCAACTAGACGAAACACCGGTGAAAGGAGGTTCCCACCCGATGACCCCAAAGACATGTTAGTTATCACTGCTCACTGGTCTGTATAGTTAAGCCTTGCCATAATAGCTTATCATAGGGCTTAGGAGGTTATTCACTGAGTGCTGATCCTTTTTTTTTTTTTTTTAGAGCACAAACTTCTTGTGTTTATTTGAATGAATTTCACAAAAATACTCAAGAAATATTCACAAAACAAAAATGTAAGCAGTGCAGTCACGTGAAGCAAAACTTTACAGCAAGATATATTTACATCTCATCTTTATTGAAAACATGTTATAATCAGTTAAAGGGAAATTTCGATTTATTTCAACCTGTCTCCTATCGTCCTAAATTTGTTTCAAGTAACTAGTGACATAAAAATAATAGTTAGCATGTTAGCCGTTAGCCTAGACACAGCCGGGGCGCATAGTAGCGTCAGACCTGTTAAAACGTAAGTGAACGGGCAACCTTCAAGTGCAAAGTTAGTCCACTAAACAAGCTTTTTTTCCACAAAGACCGCCTCATATCGTTAGGATAAATGTCAGAGAACATACAGAAAACGACACGTAAACGTGTTGTCTTACCTTACCGGTGTGCTGCCATGTTTGTTTACCATTTAGCTCTGCTTTCCAAAGCGCGGCCGAAATATCGCGAGAACAAGCAGTGATCTCATACCGTGCCTGAACAAGCAGCAACAGCTGGAAGGATACACTGACAAAGAGCTTCATGGAATTGAAGAACGGAGGAGGAGAGAGAGAGGCGCAACAGGTAGAGGACGAGAGAGGAGGAATGGCTGCTGCAAGGCTGCGTAGCTCTGCAGATTGGTGGTGTACCTGTGAATGCTGTGCCCCAGTGCCCACAGCAGAGGAATGCCTCTGTTGCAAGGAATGGGACCGGTTGCAGCCTTATTTTCAAGGTCTGGATGTGACCGAGGACAAGACACCTCCACCTGGAGTAGTATCCAGCTGGGCTTTATCTAGAGCTGGTGAGATATATTTCAGCCGCGCTTTGGAAAGCAGAACTAGAGGGATAAACAAACATGGCAGCACACCGGTAAGGTAAGACAACACGTTTACATGTCGTTTTCTATATGTTCTCTGACATTTATCCTAACGATATGAGGCGGTCTTTGTGGAAAAAAAGCTTGTTTAGTGGACTAACTTTGCACTTGAAGGTTGCCCGTTCACTTACGTTTTAACAGGTCTGACGCTACTATGCGCCCCGGCTGTATCTAGGCTAACAGCTAACATGCTAACTATTATTTTTCGTCACTAGTCACTTGAAACAAATTTAGGACGATAGGAGACAGGTTGAAATAAACCAAAATTTCCCTTTAGGAATAAGTTTCAAATGCAAAAGCTTGTTTCCTTCAGTTAGTGAACACGTCTCCACAAAAGTTTCAACTCAATGGTCTCTCCTGTGTTCGTTGATGCTCTGTTATTTTACCGCTGCCATGATGTGGCTCCTCACTTGTGTCAGTTCAAATTGAATACTACTGGTCTGTATGAACGCTTACATGCCTTTCCAACTCAATCACTGAAACAAAAATTTTCCCACAGGTGTTGCAAAGGTATGGTTTCCCATCAGCGTGGACTCTTCTCATGTGGACTGACAGTTCATAGTCACGTCTGAAAGCTTGCCCACATGTCTGGCACGTAAACGGCTTCCCGCCTGTGTGACTCCTCATGTGGACCCACAAGTCACTATTCCGTCTAAAATCTTTCCCACATGTTTTACAAGTGTACCGCTTGTCACCTGTGTGGATGCTAATATGCCTTTTCAATACTGAAACATCACAAAATGTTTTCCTGCAGACCTCGCAAGAGTACGGTTTCTCACCAGTGTGAGCTCTTCTCATGTGGACTGTCAGCTCATAGATACGTCTGAAAGCTTGCCCACACGTGTTACATGTAAACTTCCTCTCATTTCTGTGCGTTCTCATGTGGGCCAACAAGTGACTTTTATATCCAAAATCTTTTCCACATATTTTGCAAGAATACGGCTTCTGACCTGTGTGGATACTCTCGTGCCTTTTCAATACGGTACTCGCACAGAAACTTTTCCCGCAGAACTTGCAAGAATACGGCTTCTCATCTGAGTGGATACTCTTGTGCCTTTGCAACGCTGAAATCACACAGAATCTTTTCCCGCAGAACTTGCAGAGGATAGGCTTGTCACTCGTCAGGACTCTGACTCTGTGGTTTTTCAAATCACAGCTGTGTTTGAAAGCTCTCCCACAAGTTTTGCATGTAAACGGCCTCTCTTTACTGTGTGTGCTGATGTGTATCAGCAACTGGCTATTATACATAAATTTTTTTCCACATATTGTGCAGGAATGTGGCCTCTCGGCTGTGTGGACTCTCATGTGTCTCCGCAATTTTAACTTAATATTAAAGTGTTTCCCACATTTTTCACATTTGAAGGACTTTTCACCTGTGTGAGCATGACGGTAAACGCCGGACATGTTTGACTTGTTCACAGTGTTATCATGATTTTTCCTTTTGTGACGTCTTCTCTTTGGTTTTGGTTCTGTGTCACTAGTTGCTCCCAAGTCTCCATGTTCGTCTTCTTCCTGATCTTGGCTCTCAGCTTCATGAGAGCTGTGAGAGAGGAGCGGGTGGTAACTGTGTTCTTCTGACACCACAGGGCTTGAACCTGGTGCACTGAACTCCACTTCCTCCTCTGCTGCACTGAGAGCATCATCATGACTGAAGTACAGAGTCTGATCTTCACCGTGGTCTCTGTCCTCATGAGGAGGGATCAACTTTGAGGCGTCAGTCTCATGCTCTTCCTCTTTAATCTGTGGAGGCTCTGGCTCCTCTTGGTCCACACTGGAGTTCCTCTCCTGAATACAGAGCTGCTGCTCAGAGAGAACCTCCTCCTCCTTACACACATGTTGCTGTGGGAGCTCTGGAGGAACACACAACAGAAGGGACACGATACTACTATTATAGTAAACACACGAGCATATTAGCACCAGCATATTTAAAACTATCACATTTTACCCACCTATCCTGTGTAGCCTTATTTCAGGTTTCCAAACGACATCCAACAGCCTCCTCTGACGGTCGATCTCTTCTTCATACTCGACGATAGTTTTATGAAAAACTCCGAATATTTCTTGAGCAGCAGCAGTTAGTCTCTCATTAACAAACTCTCTCAGATACTCAGCTGAAGACATTGTTGCTTAGTTACAAAATAAATCACTATCTGTGCTGCGACTGTCGTTTTCCAGCTAATTCAATACGTTCATGCAACTAACAGTTCCCGCCTCTGCTGTTTACTTCCGGTGGATGTCACACTATTACCTTCCGACAGCGGAAGTGAGCCAGCCGTTCGTTCGTTCCGCTTTTGAGATATGTCTAAAAACAGTATATTGGCTGCTTTTTCAATTGATTTATATTGTTTGTAGTTGAAATAATTGATGTAGTTGTATTTTTGTGTCTTGGTGCTAATGTGGCCCCCTCAGCTTTGCATATACATCATTTTGTAGCAGTCCTGAAAAGCTCTGCAGATTTTAGGTAGTTAATGTTAGGTTTACGTGTTCCAGTTACATATACAATTTTATCCAGCTTAGTCAAAAACCAAATTGTAATTTAACTGAATAAAAACAAGGATGATTAGACTATGAAAATGTATGTAACTATATCTCATAGAATTTACCTAATTTTCTTTAATACAGTTTATGTCTTTAACTAAATTCAATGTATTTCACATATATTAATGAGCATCAACATGTTGAATTTCTTTTTAAAACATTTATGTCACTACTGTCAATAAATATGATTAATATTTCAAATTAATAATAATAATAATGATAATAATAATTAACTTTATTTATATAGCACATTTGAAAGCACAGTTACAAAGTGCTTTACAAAACCGAATAAAAGACAAAGCAAATAAAACAAGAAAAAAGCACTAATAAAGCAGTTTAACTCATCGACAGGCAATTTCAAACAAGTAGGTTTTCCAAAGATGAGACTGATTTTGCAGCCCTGTTGGTGAGCATCAAACCATTTGAAATACATAACATTTCTTATCAGTAAATACCTCAACTTTATCAAAGTAAATTCAACAAATTTGAAGTACGGCGGTTTTATTAACAGCTATTACATAAACTTTATTAGAGTAAATTGGGTAAATGTTTTGAGCTACATAAACATACATTTTCATACTGTTTTCATCTCAGTTTTATTTGATTTAATTGCGCAAATTGAATTTTTTTTTTCGTGTATGTTGGAATTACTTGACTTGATTGGACAACAATGTGGTAGTCCATCAGAGTCACCAGCAGGGGGCGCCAGTGACTCAGCAGCAGGGTTTTCAAGGTTTAAATGTCTGCAGGTTGAAAGACCTCAGGGGGCTTTAAGAGGCTCATGTATGGGCAAACTGGGAACTGTGGAGACTGGTGGAAGTGTTTGACCCGACTTGATCATCACAGGAGATGAACATTAATGTTTAACTATGTTTTAGGGAGAAAATGGTGACTTTATTCTTTTATACATATCTCATCTAAAACCAGGAGGTGTTTTCAGAGGGATCTGTGTAAAAGAAAATAGTTTATATATAGTATAACAGCACAGACAAACAAACACAATAACAATTTAAACAGTCGACAGACAGACCCTCCTCATGTCTGAGGAATCTTAGTATTTAATGATATTAAGAATAATATGCCTTTTAATTATGTCTGTACCATTAAAATCCATGTCCTTCATGTTATTTCAAACACTAGTGGAAATACTTCACTTGTGGCATGCTGTGTGCACGTGCATGTGTTTATACATACATATTGTACTCATAGATACTTTTAATGACAGTACAAATTTTACAACTGTCAGATTCATCCTCACACTTTCATGTTATTTATTATTGTGTTCATACTTATGTGTGCACAGATCTTGTTTCTACTGTTTTACTTCAACCTTTACACATGTTTTTTTAATCCATAGATCATAATTTCCCCTCACAGAGATCAATATATATTTTCAGTGTATCACAAAAGGAGTGTAAACTAGATAACTTCAGGGAAGGTGGAGGACACGTGGTTTTTATTTCTTTGCCACTGAAATCATTTTACATCAAGAGTTTGCAAAGGAAACACTTGGCACATAAGAATAAAATATTGAATGTCTATTACCTCAGTGTTGATACCATTCATTAGACTTGCAAATCAAAGCACAAAAACAGGCCTTTAAAAACTCAGAACAACTTATTTGCAGCAGTCTTGTGTTTAATGATGCAGAACAGTCTTGTAAGGTGAGAGAGAATCTCTGCACACAGCTAACTCAGGCATATGTGACGAAACACTCCGACAAAAGTGTCAAAAGTACTCTAAATTTACTTGTAAGAAATGTGAGAAAACCCTCAGACAGGATCTGATATTGGAAAATTGGAGCAGAGTGACACCAGCCTGAGGGGAGTCTGAGGCTGCGAGAACCAAACAGCTCGTTTCCCTCTGAGTTTTGTTTCGAAATGAGCTGCTGCTCTAAAAGCTAGCAATAATTTAAAACCATATCTGGTTCCTTTTAGACAAAACAACCTAAATTCTTGTCGAGGCTCATGTTGGGTAAAATAGGAACACTTGTAGAGAGAATATCTTAAAATGAATAAATGATGAACATCCAGCTGAAATAATGAGATTCTGTGTTTCCCCACAAGAATGGGTCTGTGGAGTTTTGGAAATTAATACATTTAATCCATGGTTAGATAATAGAGTTAGAGTTATTTATTCTTTTAAATGATTATTTCATCTCTTATATATTTAGTGGTAACTCTGAGTATCAGACTAATTCTTCCTGAAGATGGAGCCAAAGTGCAGACATTTTTCAATGAAATGTGACAGCTCATTAGTTCCACCTCTACGCAGCAGTATTATATATTTTACTACACCAAAACATATCTCGCTGTGTAATCATAAACACCCTGAATGTAACTCTGATGTGTTGCAGTGACAAAACACATCTGTATCTTTATTGCAAAGTCAGGAGAGACATTTGCTTTCTTTAAAGATCCTGTTGCTGTTGTCTCCTACAAATTGTCATATTTAAATGTCAAAGTAGTGACAAAGATGACCTTGCCTGAAGATTGTTTAGTCAACTGTTGTGTTTTAGTTCAATTTAAAATACTTTATTTTTCCCATAAGGGACAATTTCACTCAAGCAAGTTTGCAACACAAAAATATATAAACAATTCAATCACATGCAAAAAAGTAATCTAGTAATAAGTGAAATACACAGATGGCAATTATATGGAAGCAAATGAGTGTCGTTAATATTTTGAGCTTGTGAAATTATGTTGACAAATAATTTCACAGCCTGCAGTTGTATTACACCTGTTAGTGTGCATGTGAAAAAAAATGCATGTCTGTATCTGAATAAAAAAAAAAAAAAAAGATAAAATAAAATAAAGTAAAATAAAATAAAATATTAAATAATAAAAGAAAAAAAATAAAATTAAATAAAACTAACAAATTCAAATGTGTGAATGTTTATAAAAAATGTGCAGCTTTCAACAGAATTTGTTCACACATAATTTGCTGAAGTTTTTGTAGCTGTAGAAATATTTTGTTTATGTGTAATTAAAATTATTCAGTTATTTGATTTGTTGCTTTTATTTTTCATCTTTTATTTATATACTGGCTGAAGCACATTTATTGACTGGTGGCATGTGTGAAGACTATTTCATCATTTTTATGCTCCACATAAAAATGACAAAGAAATTAATTACCCTCATTTGCTTCTGTCCAATGACACCACAAAGGCACAATGAGTCAAAATAATTGTTTAAACATCTGCAAATTAAGCAAACTTAAGTGTAACTTTGTCTGCTGCAGCTGAGCCCAACAAAACAGGTAGTAGTCAGTGCATTTGTGGATCTACCATCATGTTTTAGGGAGTCAGTATGGCGACGTCAATGAAACACTGGCGTCACAGCTGCCAGTCAGTGAAAAGTCAAATCACACCGCATCTTCCTCCTCTGCAGCTCCCTTACTCAGCTACTCTGCTTTCAGTGTCAACAAACTGAAGTGCTGAGAGAACAAGGCTGCGTGATGATCACCTCTAGGAGGGCAAGGTATTTGTATAAAGCATCATACAAAGTGCAAAAGTTATGTGCTTTACATTAAGACATTAAAGGAAGAAAGAAACCTTTTTGAGGGAAATTTGAAAAGTTAAGAACAGAGAGATGAAAACAGGATGAAAGAGCAAGGTGGTTCATGATGTGTATTTAAGGTGCAGTCAAAGGCAGCAAGGTGGTCCACGTTGGTGCAAGTTTAAACCTTTGGAGGTTAGTTCCAGCTCTGTTAGGCACAGTAACTAAGTGCTGCTTCTCTGTGTTTAGTTTGCACTCTGAGAACAGTTAGCAGCCCTTCTACCTGATGACCTGAGTTTCTCTAAATCCCGCCCTGACATGACTCCTCTGAGAGGAAACATAATGTTTCATGAATTCCTGGATATTTTATTTATGCAGGAAAACACATCCGCTGCAGCCTCTGCCCCCCCCCCTCCAAATGAAATCTATTAATCGCCTGTCTGCAGCACCTCACGTCTTTATGTCTTTCAGTCCTGCAGGGAGCCGACAGTTAAACTCAGGCCAGACACACTCGCAGACTATTGAGGTGGATGAGAGCCTGGAGGCAAAGACGTTTTCCTCATTAGAGCTGAAGTAATCACCCAGAGTCCTTCACTCTACCCCGCTGCCCTTCCCTCTTTATCTGAAAAGAGGGAAAACAGGAAGAGAGGCTGCAGGCCTACATTTATACATCTTCATATTCTGACAGCTTCCACACACATCTCCCCTGTGTCTGTGTGCAGGCAGCGTCATAGTAAAACAGACGGTTATCAGCACAAGATATGTAAAAAAAAAAACAGTTATTACACATCATGTTTGAGACCTACTTAAAGGCAGATTGTTTTTAAAAACAAAAGTATATTATCAAATATTTCCTCCTCACAATAAGCCATTATTCATGCAGATAAAACTTTGTAAGTAGATTTTTGGCCTTAATATGCAGCCATGTCCCATTAAATAGGGTCAATGGGAGGGTCCCTTCCTGGTTAATTAAAAAGCTGCCTGTAAAAACAGAACAAACAATGCTGGATATACAGTACAGCAACCAATGTGACCCTTCACTGTGTTTAAACACAAGTTTTATGTATATAGTTACCAGCAATGCAGAACTTCAATGATCACCTCAGTCTGGTGAATCTAGACACTCTGCTGCAGCTTTTCCCTTAAAGTCCATAGTGTTATTTGTTAAAGCTGTGAATCCATCTTATCCAGGGTCGGGTCGCAGGGCAACAGGCCAAGCAAAGTACTCCAGACGTCTGTATCCCCAGCAACATTTTCCAGCTGTTCCTGGAGTGGACGTGCTCAGAACAGCTCGAACTGGAGGCGCCCAGGAGGATCCTGAGTAGTTGCCTGAACCACCTTAACTGGCTTCTTTGCATGCAAAGGAGCAGTGGCTCTACTCCGAGCTCCTTCAGGATGTCTGAGCTCTTTACCCTACAGTATCTCTAAGGCTGAGCCCAGACACCCTATGTTAGAAACTCATTTTGCCTGAGTCCGTGATCTCAATCTTTTGGTCACTACTGAAAGTTCATGACCATAGGTGAGGGTTGGGACGTAGATGGACTGGTAAAGCAAACGCTTTGCCTTCTAGCTCAGCTCCTTCTTCACCATGACAGTACAGCACAGCGCCCATATCACCACAGAAGCTGCGCCAACCTGCCTATCCATCTTACCCTCCATTTTACCTTCACTCATTAACAAGCCCCCGAGAGGCACCCAGGAGGCACTGTGATCAGATGCACGAACCCTCCTCAACTGGCTCCTTTCGACATGAAGGAGCAGCGGCTCTACTCCGAGCTCTCTCTGGATGTCTAAGCTCTTCACCCTGTCTCTAAGGCTAAGCCCAGCCATAGGGGAAACTCATTTCAACTGCTTATTTTCCCGATCTCATTCTTTCGGTTACTACCCAAAGCTTGTAACCATACGTGAGGGTTGGGACGTAGATGGGCTGGTAAATCGAAAATTTGCCTTCTAGCTCAGCTCTCTCTTTACCAAGACAGTTCCGCACAGCGCCTACATCACTGCAGACATCACGCCAAACCACCTCTCCATCTCACGCTCCATTTTAACTTTACTTGTTGACAAGACCCCAAGATACTTAATCTTGGGGCAGTAAGTCTCTCCCAACCTGGAGGGGGCAATCCACTGGTTTCTGGCAGAGAACCATGGCCTCAGACTTGGAGGTGCTGCCTCTCATCCCAACCATTGTACACTCTGCTGCAAACATCCCCAGTGTGTGCTGGAGGTCACGGTCTGATGAAGCCAACAGAACCACATCATCTGCAAAGAGCAGAGATGCAAACTGGACCCTTCCTTTCCCCAGCTGCACCTTGAGATCCTGTCCATCAATATCACAATCAGAATCTGTGACAAGGGACAGCACTGGTGGAGGCCAACACTCTGAAAACATGTGTGACTTTGTGCCAAGTACGTGGACACAGCTCTCACTTCAGTTATACATGGATAAGCCGAAGGGCCCACAGGACTCCCCGTGGGATGCGGTCGTAAGCTTTCTCCAAGTCCACAAAACACATGTGGGCTGGATGGGCAAACTCTCACGACCCCTCCAGCAGCCCTGCAAGGATAAAGGGCTGGTCCACTGTTTCACAAGCACGATGGAGTCCGCATTGCTCCTCCTGAAACTGAGGCTCCATATTTGTTAAAGCCTCCAAAACAGAATAGAAAACTTGTAGTTTATCCTTAGACACATATTCTACTAATAACATGTATGCCTTTTTAGAAATCAATAGTAGAGATATGACAGGAAATGAGGGAGAACAAGATAAAACAAAAGCCAGGGATTTGGTCATGAAGATATCTGCAAAGGCGCTAAAATCTATGATACTGTGCTTTTTAAGCCTTCCTGCTTCTGGCTCAGATGTACTTGAGAAATCAGTGAGTAACACCTGGTTGTGGTTTGAGACCCTCTCGTTCTTAGTAGTAAACCAGTGGTGGGATTAAACTAAAGACATACATTACTTGAGTATTTCCATTTTGTGCTCCTTACAATTTTGACTCCTGAAGTCCCCTGGCAGTACATAAAGTAGCCAAATTAGCCCCACCCTTACAAGCTGCAACATAAGTCATGCGTACACACCCAATGATATGATATATATTATTCTGAAATTGGCTGCACAAAGAGTGCTTTTACTTTTGGCACTCGACGTATATTTTAATGCTAATTCTTTTTGCTAAAGTAAAGTTTTGAATACTTGTAACAGAGTATTTCTACACTGCTGTGTTGCTACTTTTACTTAAATGAAAGATCTGACTGTCCTCCTGAGCAAAGGAGATTTATTCTGGCTTCAGAAGGTCAAATTGATTGCCCCCGCTGGATGGTGTCTGTAAATCTTAAAGGGGAGCTCTGATTTAGCAATCTGTGCCTCCATAAATTTGGGGTGTTTTGTGAGAAATGGATGCGGCAGAGGCCTGTTGGAAAGGGTCTCACAGGTCCTCAAACTTTCTGGAGATATCCTCATACAAGGCAAAGTTCTTGATCCTACACTTCCCACAATTCAACTCAAGTGTATCTTTTCAGTCTGGTAAACACCTTCATCAGAAAAAACTCTCAGAGGTCACGGTGTGATGAAGCCAACAGAACCACATCATTCCTAAAAAGTAAAACGTTAATCCTCCTTTGAGTTTTTAGTGACCTTGTGCATTTTACTCATGCCCTAATCACATTTCCTCAGCAGCTCCGACAAAGGCCAATATCTTTGTTATCATACTAGTTAAGTGTTTTGCATTGTTTTAGTTCTTAGTATCAGACTTCATGGAGCCTCTAATGTGTGACAGTATCTTCTGTGACAATGTGTGCTCTCACAGCAGCGCTCCAGTGAAGAAAACGAAACTCACGGGGGAAAACTAAGAAATGTAGGCCAAGTTCATCCGTGCTCACTTCGCTCCCAGACTCCAAACTGGTGTGTGATGCCAAGTGTAAAGTGTAGCAGACCAGAATTCAAAAGCAGAGCTTTCATCCCCACTGACATGAATCCAGGAAATGTAAGCTTGTCCGTGAAATTTCCCCAATTATGTTCTTCCCACGTGAAAAGTCTCCATTTATAAACTGGTCTGCCATTCAGAAGTACAGTATAGAGACCAGCGCCGCTGTCTGCCATGCCAACACTTCACTGCTTCTCTGTGTGTGGGGATGAATGGAGGCTGAAAGAAAGGCTGGTGGTGGGGTATATTGAGGACACAGGGATCTCAATAACCCCTTAAACAGTTTTTTTCCCCCTTAAATGTCCCCTTTATGTTTCTGTGAGGTCACACAATCTAAAGTCCACCAAAAAGCACTTAAAATTACCTCTCCTTTTTTTTAAAAAATACATCTTGCGCATTGTTTTAATTTAATTTAATTTAATTATTTTTATTTTATTCTTTTTAAATTTTAATTTAATTTAATTTAATTTAATTATTTTTATTTTATTATTTTTAAATTTTAATTTAATTTAATTTAATTTAATTTAATTTTGTTTTTGTTTCCCACACATTCTGCATACAATGTGTTTAAAACCTTTGTAAATTTTGGGATTAAATCTGGGAAATAATCAGTTTTCCCCCTTCTTTCCCATCAAGCAGCTTTAAGGCTGGTAAGAGTATGTTAGTCCACCATCTGCAGTATTAAATATATTCATTATCAGCTTGTTCCAGCTCTTTCATGGACTCTTTATACCATTTACACAGGGTTAAATATTCAAACATCAGATTCCATATTTTTGTCGCTGTGCAGTTTTATTAAATGGAATCAAATCTTCATGTTTTGTGCATCATTTTAATGCATTTTACCCCATATTCACATTGTAACATACAGCATGTTGAAAGTTTGGCATCTCTAGATATTTGATAAGGTGTAATGATGGCATGTAAGTATGTAACGGCTGTCATTTCTGACCCTTTTGGCTTGCAACCCCTTGAAATAGCCACTTACAGAAAACTTGAGACCCTTTCTCATACATAGGTCATGATCTTATTTAGGGCTGCAACTCATGATGTCTTTCATTATCAATTTATCTGCCCCTTGTTTTCTTGATTTTTAAAAGCAATGCTATTTTTAGCTTCCTGTCAATCAAACGTCATCCACACCAGCCTGGGAGTATTTGATCTGATCACAGATTAGATTTGATTAATTTTGTCAATAAAAAGTCAGGAAATAGAGAAAAAAATGGAGCAGTGCTATTTCCAAGAGCCCAAGGTGATGTCCTTAAATGGTGTGTTTTATCAGACCAGTAGTACAAAAATCAAAAGCTATTCAGTTGATAATTCATGACAAAGAAAAGCAAATTTTTTTTAGATTTAAGAAGCATTAAACCAGCAAATGTTTGGCTTTTTTGCTTAAAAATTACTAAAACAATTAAGCCTGATTTATGGTCCTGCGTTAAATCAACGACGTACCTACGTCGTAGGGTACGTGGCTACACAGGAGGCTCACCGTAGCCCCCGGCGTAGCCTGACATGCACCTCCCAAAAAATGTAACTACATGTCGAGGCGACGCAGACCCAGTGTACACCGAGAGGTCTGTGATTGGTTTGCTTGGTAGCAACGCATTTCCGGTTCCGTATTTCCAGATTGCGCCATCCCCGCCATCTTTAAACATCTTCTGTTGCGATGTAGATGTTGCAGTATTAACATACTTTCTTCGACATCCAACAACTCCAACTCCAGCAAGATTCTCTCTCTCTCAGTCGCCATTGTTCACTGTGACCGGAAAAGCCGGAAGCTAAACAAAGAATCAACTACAGACGAGGATAACCATTCAGGAAAGGAACGCAGCCCCCTACCGCTCTGGCGGTGAATTGCACCGCAACAAAATGGAGTGACAGAGAAGTTCGAAGGGTTCACGACAACGTCACGGCAACAACGTAGGTACGTCGTAGGTACGCTGCAGGACCATAAATCAGGCTTTACCTGATTATCAGAATTGTCGGCAATTAATTTTCCGTTAATCGACTAATCGATTAATTGAATAATCATTGCAGCTCTAGTCTTATTATGGACGTGAGATGTCAGCAGTTACCAAAAGACTATTTTTACCCCAAGATTGTTTAATTTGTGGGATTTTTAGAGACCTGACGAGGTGAATTAAGACAGTATAACAAGTAAAAAAAAGCAAAAATTAGAATAGTGGTTCCCGACTGGTGGGTCCTGGACCAAAAGTGGGTCCTGGGTTCATTCTGAATGGACCACATGTGACTTGTGAACATGTCAAGTTTCTAAAAATCACACACTTTATTTTAAAGTACAGTGAAATTCCAGCACAGAGCTTTTACTTTGAAGTGCCATTCCCTCCTGTAGAGTGAGTGACTGACGCCTCTTCAGTCTTAGTCTCACTCACCAGACCTTTCTCAAGAAAAGAAAGGTCTGGCTGCGCCGACTCTCACTTTAAGATTGGAGAAAAAAACGCCCCGGCTTTTTTTATTTCTTTCAACCAATCACAATCGTTCTGGGCGGTGCCACAGCAGCGGTGCGCTTGCAAAAATATTGCCGGGGGAAACAGGTTTTGGTGTAACACGCCCACAAAAATATCGCCTACAGGACGCAAACCATGGCAGAAAAATGGCTACATCCCCGCAAGATCAAACACCGCAAAAGTTAGTAAAGGCCGTGTTGAAAACTGCAACCGGAGGTGGTAGGGCGGGACTTCGGCGGTGGCTCGTTCTGCCCAATGAGAGGCTGATCTATGCAGCGAACTTCCGCCCACTCAGACTACTTCAGTCTGAACCTCCAGGTTGGGAACCACTGGTTCAAGACATTGTACAATGATTTGTTGGAAACAAACTTTCTCTCCAGGTCCACTTAACTTGTCCTCATTGAATTTCATCTGCTGTTTCCTGTCAGTTCACTTCAGTTAATCACTGAGAAGCTGATTGGGATGAAACATAATCAGGGCCATTAAAATAACGTAGAATGTTATTTTTTTCTGCTTTGAAAGTTTTGTGTTTGTTCAGATTTGTTGGTATGAACCTGTTTTGTATTTTAAACACCCGTGGGGAGACTGGCTGTGCCCTAAACTTCGAGAAGGTCGGAGGTCAGCCGTAGACCTGGTTCACTTTTGTGACCCAAAGACACTCCAATGTCATGTACTTGCTGAATGATGATTCTGTGTGCATAACTCAAAGACCAACAGGTGGCAGCATACACCTCACACACAGCCAGACAACAGTAAGTGTGTCAGAGAGGAAAGATTCCCCCCTGCAGAAACAGGATGTGTCCAGACATGGGGGTTTGTAAAGTCATGTGATCCCGCTCTGCTCCTCCTCATCTCTTATGTAATCCCCATCTCAGCCATGTGCTCCCCCTATACCACTGACCTAAATGTGGTAATTGTCACCAGTTACCCGCACAAATACACATTTTTCACTTCTAGTAATTGACGCACACATGACAGAGGTGACTTTGGGTGATGTTGCACATGGCTGAGACCATGAAGGAATGACAGTGTGCAGCATTATGAGGTGGATTCTCCAGCCTACACACATGCCTTTGTTCATACGCCTGTAGTTCACAGAGGCAGCTGTCACACCACTTCCTCATTGTCAGTGTCTGGTGAAAAATTACATTGTTTTTTTCCACTGTGGATGATCATTAAAATCGAATGGAGTGTCATGAGATCAATTTACACACACTGAGGAACTAACAGCCATTGCAAGCCTTTGGAAAAGACCAGCATTGTGTAACAGGAAGAACAAAGACACAAAGGAATATTGATTAGGGTTTTAAATAATGAGCAAGGTGAGGTAAACAGGTTATTTTAGTGTAGCCTGAGGTTTGTTTATTTCTCCACGCACTGCATTCTTTCCAGCCTGTTTTGTGCTCTCCCTCCTCAACCAGACTGCTCGGTCTGTCTGTCACTCACTCCGCTCCAGCAGAGATGAACATTGTCTGGGCGCTTCTTATGGAGGCCCATTGACACCAAGACAAGGAAAAAATAAATGAAAGTATGCATCGAAAAAACTTATGGTGAGTCATACTACCTCATGATGTTGACTAAGTGAGTCAAAACCAGAGGTGATGGTGGACAATATAAACCCTCACCAAATAAATAAAAGAAAAAAGATTTTCAGGTGAAAAAAATAATTAACAATTAAAATTTTAAATATATGGTTAATCTATAAGATACATGAAAAATATAATTTTATAAAATAAATACATTTATTTTATAAAATAAAT
This sequence comes from Epinephelus lanceolatus, assembly GCF_041903045.1. Classification (NCBI taxonomy): domain Eukaryota; kingdom Metazoa; phylum Chordata; class Actinopteri; order Perciformes; family Serranidae; genus Epinephelus; species Epinephelus lanceolatus. Next base: position 5,251,160 of record NC_135742.1, read on the forward strand.
TAAAATTTATAAATAAATAAATTAATAAATAAATAACAACCTTGCTAATTCAGTAAGTCTTGTCAGTCATCTCAGCTGGTAGCGGCCCAGTTCCTAACATGATTGGCTAATCACCATCTATTGTCACCTTGGGGACAACAGTCTTATCTTTGCAAGCTGTGTGACTTTACATGATTCCTTGCTGAAGAAATTATGATAAATTTGTTGCTGCTAAATTGGTTTGTCTCAGGATAAAGTTAAGGCTTATGTTTTTACTGGACAGATAACACTGTACAACAGCACTGCCTCTGGATTTATATTTGCTCAGGTGTCTCCAGACTTCAGTAAAAAACAAAGATAAATCTATAAATATAATTTAAAGCAAAGAGTTTGTTGTATTTAAGTGTTTAAGTCACACAACAGGTTTACAAGTGTTTTGAAGTGTAATTCCCACGACATGGATGAGATGGTGATGTAAAGAGGAACATCACTGCCCTCCTTAATTGCAAATTTAGTGTAAATGAGTTCCCCCAATTTTTTTAAGTGACTTTAGACCCCCAACTTTAGGGCCACCACAGAGAGGTTCAAGAGATGTTACCTCTCCTCGAGAACATCTAAATCCTAAATGAGGATGTTTCCAAGGCTCCTGACACTCTACACCTCTGATATTGATACTGATACCATATTTCTTTTCACACTACTGTACATTCAACATTTAATTTTGTGCATATCTTATCATCTTATCTTTGTTGTATATATTTTCTGTGCTGCATATGTTGTACTGTTGTAGGTTATAAATTACATTTTTATATTTATATTTTAAGCACAGTACTGGAGGCGGCATACAGGCATTTCGGTAGACTAAGTCGAGAAACGTATGCGACAAATAAAAACCCTGAAGCCTGAATGTGAAATCCCAAGGAAAAGAGTAGGAAGTTGGTGTATTACTATCTCATATTATTCTGACATATCTCATATTTACTGTGCAATGATATTTATATACTCCTAGGTTTTTACAGTGAAAATACTACACACCATGTGTTTTACAATTATCTTGTGCAGTCAACCAGGGGTACACAGTATATGTGTCAGAGAAAGCTGTATACAGTGTATATAGATTTTTGATTATTTTTATTCTTATTTGATCTCATTTGTGTTTTTATAATAGAGTGCTCCAGGTGGACATTTTTTTGGTAGGCTGACAAGGAAGCTCTGTGGCAAAAATTTTTTTATGATACTTACACGTTTTGTTCAGCAAGATAATCTTAACAAATAAACGCTACATATGATTTTTGAAACCTATATGCAGTCACCAGAAGTAAAAAGCTAATGTTAGGCTATAAACAAATCACACCATGGTTGCATAATTTAACATTACCACAACATCAAGGCTGTAAAGCGTGTTTGGCGTGATGATGTTCTGTAATCTCATTTAGTCACTTGTTGCCAGCTGCCTTTTTAAGACACATAAAAGCTTTAAAAGTTACAAGTGTGATATATACTTACAGTTGCAATCAAATTTATTCAACCTCCATTGCATATTAGGCTTATTGGCAAAATGTACAATTTTTCAGCTGTTTGCAATAAACAAAGTAGACAAGAACAGTTGAAATAGTTTAATAAAACTAATATTACCATGGTTTTTATCCAAATTCAACACAAAATGCTACTTTTAATCACTACTGCAGTCTCAAAATTATTCAACCCCCTGTCTCAAGCACACCTGATGCAACTAATCACAATTATTCAACCCCCTGTTTCAAGCACACCTGGTGCAACTAATCAAGGGCATCATTAATTCAGGTGTGCTTGAGACAGAACACATAAATACCTGGACTGGCTAGGGTTTTGTTGGGAGTGACGTTTGATTGCATGTTAGAAATATGGCTAAGTCAAAAGAATTGTCCAAAAAGTTCAGAGAAGAAATCATTGCCTTGCACAAACAAGGAAAAGGATACAAAATGATAGCAAAAGCTCTGAATGTTCCTAGAGATACAGTTGGAAGCACAGTTCGCAAGTTCAAAGTTAAAGGAACAGTGGCTACACTACCTGGATGTGGCAGAAAGAGGAAACTATCAGCGGCTGCCACCAGATTCCTGAGGAGGCAAGTGGTCAAAAAAAAACCTCGAGTGACTGCAAAACACCTGCAGCAAGACTTGGTGGCAGCAGGCACTGAGGTTTCAGTTTGTACAATAAGGCGCATACTCAACACCGAAGGGCTCCATGCCCGGACTCCAAGACGTACACCACTACTGACCCAAAAGCACAAGAAAAGTCGGCTCCAATATGCTCAAAACAATATAAATAAGCCACAGAAGTTTTGGAATTCTGTTCTGTGGAGTGATGAAACAAAACTGGAACTTTTCAGGCCTATGGAACAGTGGTATGTCTGGAGGAAGAAGAATGAAGCATATGCTGAAAAGAACACCCTGCCTACAGTGAAGCATGGCGGTGGCTCAGTGATGCTCTGGGGCTGCTTTGCTGCCTCTGGCACTGGAAACCTGCAGCGTGTGGAGGGCACGATGGATTCAGTCAAGTATCAGGAAATCTTAGGTAAAAACGTTGTGCTGTCTGTGAGGAAGCTGAAGCTTGGGCGTCATTGGACCTTCCAACAGGATAATGATCCCAAGCATACCTCAAAGTCCACCAAGGCTTGGTTTCAGAAGAAGAAATGGAAGATTCTAGAGTGGCCGTCACAGTCGCCTGACTTGAACCCCATAGAAAATCTCTGGTGGGATTTGAAGAAGGCAGTTGCAAAACGCACACCCAAGAATATTACTGAACTGGAGGCCATTGCCCATGAGGAATGGGCTAAGATTCCTCAGGAACGCTGTCTGAAGCTGGTGTCTGGCTATGCATCACGTTTGCAGCAGGTCATAACAGCAAAAGGGTGCTCTACTAAGTACTGAAGATGCTTGTCATGAAGGGGTTGAATAATTTTGAGACTGTAGTAGTCATTAAAAGTAGCATTTTGTGTTGAATTTGGATCAAAACCCTTGTAATATTAGTTTCATTGAACTACTTAAACAGTTCTTGTGTAATTTGTTTATTGCAAACAGCTGAGAAATTGTATATTTTGCCAATAAGCCTAATATGCAATGGGGGTTGAATAAATTTGATTGTAACTGTATGTGTATTATGTTGTAGAAAAAACGTGAAAGTTTCTTAAGGAAATAAATTATTAGTTAATCAAAAACCCATGAAAAAACAACCATTGACTTCAAGATAGGGGAACAAGGAGTGCAAAAATGCTAAATAACTTCTGGGTTTTAGGACTCATTCCTAGGGTATTCTAGATTTTATATTATTTTTATGTTAACTAATTTATATTTTTGTTATTTTTTTAAAATCCTATTTAACACTAAATAACTTTTTCCTTTTTTTTTTTTAAAAAAAAAAAGTGGATTTCCCTAGTGTGGGATTAATAAAGTCTTGCTTATTTTTTTAATGAATGAATTTGATTTAATTTAATTTAATTCAAGTCAATTCAATTTAATTTTATCTGAAATTATTTTATTCTCTACTGAGTATCTCATAAGATTGACTCAATAAATAAAATTTAAATGTATGTTTTTTATATTCTACATAACTTCATTCATTCGGTTGGCTTTTTGTTTCGGCACTAATCGGCTTCCATACTTTCTCCACTTACACCAATCATAACAATAGGAGGGGGCGGGGCCACTCCAGGTTAGGTTGTCACTCTCATTGGGTAAATAACAAACCACCCACTTATTTTGTAGGCTACCGCTGGGGAGTCACGAGAAGTTTAACGTTAGCGAAGCTCCACTGTTTAATGACCCAGAGGTGAGCGGGGATGACACAGGTGAACCCGATGAGAACGACTTCACTGGGAGGGTTTCTGGTGAGACGCGGGCTCCCACTTTGTTAGCCCACCTGCACTCGGGGTGCTGTAGAGGAACCGCTGTGGTGCTAGCTAAGCTCGTTAGCCGCTAACTACCGCAGCTAATATCGAGCTAACTAGCCGCGTCGCCCGAGTGAAGTGAGCAAGTCGCGGCGTGTGAAGCTAACCGCGCCGAGGCTACTTTTGGAGGGATACCGAGTCGGATATATTCCTTGGAGGGATTCGTGCTGCCAACTCTTTGCCAGGTGTATTTTTGCGCCTCTCCTCTTGCCCTTTTTTCATTGTTGGCGGAGCGTCCTGACTGCACACCGCTGTCTCCATGCATGCTAGCAACGGCTGCAACCGCCAGCTACAGTGATGTGTCACATTAGCTAACGAATCTTTTTTTGACCATTTGTGAGTGGATGCTGTCACTGGTACGAGCTTTTTGGAGACAGACGGGGTTGTATCATCCCACCGTGACGCCCGTGTATTAACTGTACTTTCATGTCGTATCACCCGACAGCTAGTTGTCCCTCCAGAAGAACCAGACGCGGAGCATGCAGGAGAAGAAAAGACCACAGATAAGTAGATAGGGGACGTCGGACACAACCGAGTTAAATTGGACTGTGTGGTTAATCTACCACCAACAACTGGGATTGCATTTGGTGGCCGGACTGACAGAGAAAGTACGAGGATGAAGAAATTTTCTAGAATGCCAAAGTCCGAGAGTGGAGGGCTCGGAGGGGCGTCCGGGTCCGGCTCCAGCTCCGGAGTCAGCAGCTACTTCGGGAAAGTGTTTGCAATCGGGCGGTTCCAAGTCACCGTGGAAGAGCTCATTGCAGAAGGTATGTGCATTAATACAGCCTGTTTACAGTGTTCTCACATAAAGCACCATGACACTCTCTGGGACACACCCGTCACCCTCTGTTTGGAGAGAGCAACTTTCACAAACCCAGCAGTGAGGCAACTCCTTCAGCTTTATTCCTTTTATGGGTTGGTAATTGGTTTGCACTCCACTGTAAAAGCTCAGTTTCCCCCCTTAAACATCTGCTTATTTCCCAAGAAAATACACGCAGAGTGATTGAAATAGGTCGCGCTTCTCTTCCAGGCTGTGAACGCTTTGGTGCCTAAACTGGGGCACCAGGGATTTGGTACATAGCTCGACTTGAAACGTGTAACTTCTCCCCATACAGCTGTAGCTTACATCCTGCTTCAGCTGCTCCACTGAGGGGGTTTGCCCCCAGGGTAACAACGGTCCAAGTTCCCTGTGTCAACATACAGCATGTAAAGATCCAGCCATTAAAAAGATCACTCTGTCCACCAAAGAAGTTCTTCTGCACTCCTCTTTTGTCCCATGAGGATTTTTTAGTTACTATGAAAAGTTTTCCTCTCTCTGCAGCTGTTAAAATGTACAAAGACTAGTTTCTTTTTAGGCTGGCAGAGAGAGACACCACAGCTTTTTATTGGCATGTCTAACTTGATCAGATTGCATACCATTAAAACAAGTAACAGTGCTTGCTAGATAAACACATTAAGGATGTCTTATGCAATGGCTGTGTGTACCCAGTACAGCTCTTGAGGATGTCGACAGGCTTTCTGGAAACGTAAGACATTTCCTTCATGGCTTAACCAAACCCCGCGTCCAGATATGTTGAAACGAGAATCTCCTCCATATACAGTCACACAGGCGGAGAATGGGGAAGTGTGGAAACAGACATGTTTCACAAAGCAGCTGTTCTTTCGCAAATGGTTTAGTGCTTATCACGGTGTGTTAATTAGAAACATTCTTTGATTTATAGAGCCGCCCCGACCAACCCAGCTTTGCCAGTTAGTGAGCTAATTGGTCATTAGGGTCTTTTCTTTACCAGGAAGTCGTCATATTTTTATGCTCTTTATTCCAGCATAAGGTGATACTAATTAGACATTATTGGAAAAGTGTTGACAAATTCCACCCATCAGAATTAGATTCACAAATATGCTTTAGTCTTTAGTGTTTAAAAGATCCCTCTGCAGTACCAGTTCGACTGTGGAGGGGTGAACAACAGGTTTTTCTTCTACATAAATCAACAAATTAATTACTCAAATTCTGTCGAGTGTTTGAGGATTCATTAAGTCAAGGTCAGCCCACGTGATATAAACTTGGAGCAGTGCAGGTGGGTGAAAGGGAAACTATTCTCACAGACAACACAGTGCAGAGCAACTCCCACCTGACTTTAACTGGAAAGATAAGTGAAACAAAGTTAAGAGGTGTTATTAAAAAGATTTTGTTTGTGTGCTATTAGTGTCACTGAAGCCATAATCCATCTTTAAATCACTAGGAGTAATGAACGCCAACTAAATGTTCCAGATGTTTAGTGAGCATTGTCTCCTCAAGTAACGCAACACTGTAAACATGCCATTGAGTCAAACTGTAAACCTGATCTCACTTGCCCAAAAAGAAAAAACAACCACGCACGCACACACACGCACACACACACAACCCTTCCTGCAAGCAGTCATGAGTCTGTGTCATCATATAATCATGTGAAGTGGCTGTGGCTGGTTTTGCTACCAGGAGCACAAGGTTACATTGTGACCTTTGCTCATCATTTCTGTTCCAGGGGTAAGAGCTGGGTGTCTGCGCCTGTCAGGGCGGCACGTTAATCACGCAATTGTCTATTTGATTTCACTTACAGTGTCTGCTGCATTTGGATGGGGACAGAGTGTAAAAGCCAGATTCAAAGAGGAGAGTATTGCTCCTCAGTCATTAACGTGGAGTTTAAGTGCTAGGTGTAAAATCTGCTTAAGGAAGTAGCTGTTGGGAGACTTGTTTAGAGTGAAACTTAATGCTTATCAGAAACAAAATATGTCATGTGATAGTTACAGTATCAAAAGCAGGAAGGGTAGAATTCAGACGATATTTTTAAAGTGTTAAAAAGAGAAATTTCACAATAAAGTGCATTAAATTTATCAAGATCAGTACTTTCTTCAAGGATTCAAAGTTGCCTGTTTTAATGGTTGAAACCATTTGTACTCTGTTATCTTAGAAATAGTGCAAAGTACCACACTTGAAGAAAAACTTGCTTCAGTAGAAATAAAATGACTGTCAATAAAAAATACTCTTTTACAGCAACCGCAGCAAATCAATTAATTGCCTCCACCACTTCACATGCACTCATCATGTAGGCTTTTATATAAATATAGCACTGTACGGTGTCATGACTGCTTAGGCAGCTGAGTACTGTACTTTTTCTGTCAGTGGTGGTCCCATGTGCTGCCCGTTCAGCAACACAGGACCTCTACCTACCAACCTACTGTTGCAGATTCTTTACACAGGTTTGGGGTTTGTGGCTTGAACCACTTGGCAGGTAACCAGCCATCATTTTGATGTCCTGATCTATTTAAAAACCTTCTATGCTGGGAACGTGGTAAACGTGTCAAGGTTAATTTTAGGATTTACCTGCCATCGTGGCCCAGAGACCACCAAGTAACTGCATCAGGCATGTTTAGAAAAGTGTATTCAAACTTTGAAGGTTTCCTTTTTCTTGGCCAGATGAGAATAATGACATTTGAAGTCAGATGAACAGTTGGTAACTTCATCAGACCCGAGGATGCACATTGCAGTTGTCTTGAACCATTTGTAGTTTGTCAGAAGTGAAAACAGTCTTAATTGACTGTAGCAGTCTGCCATAACGTGAGGTTTTTTGGTGTAAAGGGAAACCAGGGCTGTTATCATAGCAGCGGTTCCTCCTTGTAAAAAAGTTGTCGTGACTGAGGCAAAACCACAGAATAAACTGATGCTCATGTTGATCTGTTTTGTTTTTCTAACATATTGTGTCCATTTGACTGAAAAGTGACTTTTTCTCATCATACTTTATTTACTCTTTGGGCACATGCTTTTTCTATACATTTAGACTGCACTACAACAGTAGTCCCATGTGCCTAAAGTCTAAATATAGGTTGATAAGAAGATGGCTGTATTTCAGAGACCACAAGAAGCACAGTCAAGTATTTGTGAACTTAAAACAAGTTGAATATCAAAGATATGCACACATGTGCCGTGTTAAAAAATCATATGAAAGACACTGATAAACACAACACAGTTTTAGTGTTTTTCTCTTTAAAAAAAAAATCTAACTTTTACTAATGATAAGTTTAATTTTTCATGTGAGCCAAGAAATTCAAAGTTGTACTGTTACATTCTTGCACAAAGTATGTCCGACAAATTTGCTAACCATACTAACGTTTATTAACGTTGCAAGCACTGTCCTAATAATACCTAATATGTTAGATTTTATCTCAATATTGTAACTTTTGCAACGTTTAATGACTCAAATTCTCATTTTTGACTTGCACGATTTTTCTTTCTTTTGATATTTAACAAGCATTGTTGGAAGGAGCCTGAGATCTAAGATTTTCATCGTCAACAAACTGCTTCTCTGTGATTGTTGTGCGTATGTAAATAAATAACTTGAATAAACCTGTTGCGGGCACAGGGTAACTTATGTGACTGATGTCCAGGCACTGAGTAGATCATGTGGTTTCTGAAAGGCTCATCTTCCTCTTCCTTATTCAGCTATTATCCAGCAGCTGTGCCAGTTTAATGAAAAGCACAAGATTCTCCTAAAGCCAAACACACAGCTATAGTTTGCTGGAGAAGAGAAACTGCTGATGATTGGGTATCTTTGCTCCAAACACCACCTCCTCCAAATATGTTCAAATTAAACTTTTGTCAGGCTTAAAACTTCTCTTGCTGTCATGTTGTTAGATATTTTTTTCCAGTGACATATCTGCAGAGCTAGACAGTTCCTACATTGAGTAGGAACATAGTCATTTCCCTCCACTCCCCTTTTGCCTCTGTGGTTTCTCTTGAGCTCTATCTGCTGCCGTCTCCAAGAGGAACACAGAAATGACATGTAGGAACAGGATGCATCTGTGAGCATCCCGTCACCCTTTTCTCCACTAACTGTAATCATTTGGGGTCCCTCCTTAGGGCCTGGATGTTTAGGAAATGAGGAAGCATTAATTTGATAAATTATGGGTTTGGGAAGTTTGGTAGTTGCACAAAAAGCCAGACAAAGTTTGGGGAAAATCGTAGTAGACACAGAGTAACTGCTGCTGTTTGGAAGAATTTTAAAGATTTCAATGCATAGAAATATATAGTAATAGATATACCTATCTTTAAATATTTATTTTCTGTCAAAAGCCACTGTTTAAGATGGCAGACAGACTGTTCCTAAACTGATTGTGTTGCAGTCAGAATATTTAATTAAGCTATTTGCTGAGCTACAACGAAGCATTTAACAGATAACTGCCTCTGGAACATGTCTTGTTGTCAGTTTAACTTGCATAATCGCCGTTATGTCACTGCTGTTTACTCACCAGACCACCACTACGTTACATGACTGCTGTACTGTACCTACCTCTCTCACTGTAGGTACAGGGCAAACAGTTCGTGTTTGCATCAGTTGGTAAGTTCTTGGTCAAACGTCACTGCCTCTTTCTAATTAACAGGAAGACCTTGGCTCAGGGGTTTCACTTCCTATGTTTGCAGTTTTACATGCATCCTAACAGTGAGGTTATAATTCATCACTGCCTCGTCTAATTAGGGTCACCTCCATCTTCTAAGCTAACTTTGTGCTTCATCGTGGCACCCTGCGTCTTTTCATGCAACATTTTAACCGTCTTCATATAGAAAGCTTGACTCTCAGCTGACTGGTTCTCTTGAGTATTGTCTGAGCTTTTTAAGTGACACAAAAAACATTTTCTCTGAACATGCTGACTTCACACAAATTTCCCCGTTGCTTGCTGTCAGCAGAATCTTGAAGCGTTTACACCGGAGTATGTCATGGCACTCTGTAAGCCCAAGCTGAAGAGATGAGGGCAGCGTAACACTCTCAACCTTGGTCACGGGGACTCCCTGAACACGACAAGCCACAGATCATGTAAACAGGAGAAACGCAAACACTGTTTCAATGCAAACAGCTGCTGTGTTCACAGTGAACATGATGCGTTTTCACCTGGTCCTCTCCTGCCTGTGATCTGGACAGTCGCTATGCGTTGACCACACAGTTTTTTGCCCGCTGCTGTTAGAAATTTACACAACGAATGTATCAATGAAAGTGCGGTTACACTTGAAACAAGTCCACTTGATAAGCTCTTTGTTGTGAGTTTCTTTAGCAGTGTTTGCTTTGTTCCAGATTAAAATAAATGAAAGAGAAAGCCAGATGTTAAGTAAATATACTGTAGATATCTGCTGCCTTTTTGGGTCTCTCAGTTTAGATAAAATGAAAAGCTGTCAGCTTAGGGCTGAGTGATATGGCTGGATTCAGTATCATGGTATTAATAACAATATTTTTCTGAGATGGAGCGATGGAACACCATATTCCCTCATTTGGTGTTTTTGGGATGATGGCGGAGGGCACAGTCTGTGCTTTGCTTCAGACTGAAGACAGTGTTGTATTAAAGTAATGGAAAGTTACCTGGAGAGTTCTAACAGAAGTAATCATTTTATCTTCCATTAGGGGCGGGTGATGCCACAAAATTTGGTTTCAATCTGATACCAAGTAATACAGGGCCAGAATTGGCGATGTTGGTACTGATACAATTCTTTTTTTTATTAAAAGTGGCTCATGTACTTTCTTATAGGGTATGAGGTGAATAATCAGTCTGCTAATCCTGACCAACAGCTAACGATGACCAATTACATTTTGAAAATGTCACATTAACTAATGCTGAAGATCTGATTTGACTAAAATACTAATTTCACTACTGTATACCTGGATATTCCTCACCTGCGTCTCGACTCTGCCAGTAAACTCTGTCTTTGTGACAGAGGTCTGGATGCTAAGGCCTTTCCTTTCTCCTCCCTTCTCCTCTTGTGTTTTTTTTCCCTTGTTCATTAAAACATCACTCCTATTAATTGTAAGATTAAACTAGTCAGGGTGCACGCCATGGTGTGCTGTACATGTGCGACACATATGTTATTTGAGTACAGACAACACACAGAGCACAGACAGTTTTACTCTTGAAATACCAATTGGTACGATGTAGACAAGAGAAGGCAATCCTTTATTAGGTATTGATCCATATCTTCAAAATGGAAACGCATCTATAGTATAGATCTTCTGGTGTCAATCTGCCCACCCCTTTCCTCCATTGCCACATGTGTGTCACCTTGCTCGTATTTAAATGACCAACACAATCCCTTCCTGCATGACCCAACATGGACCCAACATTGTGTCATAGTTAGGGCACAAGTATACTGACTGCGTGGCCAAATGTACACGTACATAGTGTGCTGCGCCTGTGTGTATACTTGCTGTAGCACGGTCGTTTGTCGACGCAGCCAAAACGCCTGATACTGGTGGTCTCCGCTAGGGGCAGACCACAGCACTCAGACACAGAGGTCGCGAAAAGCAAAGAAGGCGGTGACACTGTATTTCCGGATGTAGTAGGCTACACACAAACATGGGTACTCTTGGTGAAGAGGAGATTATAATTTTATGTCCTTTAAGATCTCGGCAGAGGAAAAGGCGTCGTCTCCGCCGCCATCAGAGATGGTATGTGTGGCCCGACCTCACGTTCATGGTCTCTAGAGGTCTACTTCGCACAAGCGCCTCTAGTGTTCATGTCAATATTGCATCTTGCGCACGCATCACGTTACCTCGCGTCAAAGTGAGCGGCCTACGTGCCAAACGACCGCAAAATACGCATGGCAGTCATGATGCGTATGGGCATGCATTGTCTGCAGCAAGTATACTTCTTGCATTAAGCTAGGTAAGCTTTTCTGGTTGACAGTTTTGATGGCTGCTGTCAAATGTGTTTGACCACAGCCTAACACGGTGGTATCTTGGTCACTTAGTCAGTCTAAATGAATGTCATTATTGCTGTGAAATTTTGTACAGGCATTCATGGTCCCCAGAGGATGAATTCTACTGACATTGGTGATCCCCCGACTTTTCCCCTAGTGCCACAAACAGGTCCACATTTGTGGTTTTGAGTTAAATATCTCAACTACTATTGGCTGGATTGCAATGAACTTTGCTGCCCCTCGAATAACTTTGTTGATCCTGTGACTTTTCGTCCAATTTTAATTTGTCCGTTACTTTTAATCTATGACAGTATATCTGCAAACTAATGAGATTCACATCAGCTGTAATTTGTGTTTTGTGCTAAGTAGCAACGGTTAGCATGCTAACATAGCAAAATAAAATATTCAACATTATCCTTGCTTAGCATCAGCATGTTAGTATTGCCATTTTGAGCATGTTAGCATGCTCACCTAGCTTTTAGCTGAAAGCAAGCACAGCCTTATGGAGCTGGGAGCATGGCTGTACATCAAGAATGATAACTAAAACGATATTGATGTGAGCATCAGGAGTGATGAACAAAAACGTTCTGTAAACAGTGGCATCAAGCACATGCCAGCTGTGTCAGCAGGTTAGGAAAATGGATATTGATGACCTGTTACTGCTGTACATTGCACAGAGAAATAAAGAAAACAGAAGGATACCAGATCACATCTTATAAAGACTGTTTTATCAAACAGGTGCAGTTTTTTTTAAAATACAATGATGGGTCTCTCTGCAATGGCATCTGCCATGTTGAACATGATGCCCTGTAAATTTGGATAATGTTTAATTGGCTGTCAGTATTTCTATTATTCATCAAATCCATCAGAAAGTGTTTCCAACAATGTTATGTTCGCCACTGTTGCTGAGGTTGTGGTGTAGCCTCCGCCATCCTCTTAAATTAGGATTATTTTCAAAATGTGATATTTATAGTTATTGTTTTCGTTCCTAGTGTGGACGGTCCTTTGCTTGGACAACTGAGTGTTGTGAAACTAACACAATATCATCATGATACAATTTCAGTGAAAGTTGATAAATTAAACAATGAATGACTATTTGATTATCACCCAGCCTTGCTTTTAATTTGCCAACAGCAACAGTTACATACACAAAAAACATCATATAATGATAAACTGCAGGTGTAATTGCTGTCCTAGTCACTGCCATCTGTCATTGCTGTTCAGGTCAGAGCGTTCCTTTGATAGTTTTTTTTTTTGAATGACCTATTTGATCCCCCCTCTCTGCCAGGGGAGGGGGGTGAGAATGCATCCCAACTACATTATTAGCATACTGTACTGGTGATGAATAGGCGCATTGTGCCCCTTTGTTGTCTTATTCTAGCACCCTAGAAAGAATGCTGGTACGACGCAGCACTTGGTCCCGTGATGGGTATTGCTGCCTTTGTGCTTGCTCATTGAGGCCTTCTGTATCTGCCTCTCTGCGTTGCCATCCCTCCCCTCTTTGTAAAACTGCAAATGAATTATTTTCTCCAAATTCATCATCACCCGATCTGAGGAGGGCGTTGAGCCAAATGTGGGAGTGAACTCTGGTCACACGGACACTGCCAAAACAGAAGGACATTGATTTGGAAGTCCACTACAACATTTCACTTCAGCGGCTGCGGTTTTCTTTGAGCAATGTATTGACAAATTGTGGATTATTCTGAGACACATGCATCATTAAGATTCAATTTAGTGGCTTTAAATAGACAATGCAGCATAATTCAAACCAAATACAGCAGTGCACCGGGACACCATATTACCTCTTGTGTTGTTTATGAAAGACATTGGTTGTGCTGACCTTGAGTGAGGACAACTTTTATGAATGTGCTTGGAGATGATTGTTTGTGAGGAGCTCAAGGTTTTCCCAACTCCTCATCTTTGGTGTACTTGTTTCAGAGGATTGTTGAGAATATTGATGTGTTTATTGCAGAATCATATGCATTGTTTTATACAAATCCTGGCATTGTCAGTCCATTACTATTATGGCAAAAAGGACTGCAGTCTTCGTACTGTACATTCACACCAGAAGCTTCCAAAGAGGCAAAATCTGTCTTGGACGCCCAAGAAGCACGACTGTCAAAAACATTTGTGGCAGCTTTGGTTGCTCTAGTCGCTCATCATGTGAATCATTGAACGTTCGATCGTGCTTGTCAATTTAAAGGAGCCGCAAAGCGACTACTGGCTTGAAAGCAGCGTAGTTGCTGCTTGCTGTTGTCCAGTCAGAAAGTTCATAGTTGGCCTACAGAAAGTTATGTTTGGTCAATGGAAACAGAAAACGTATGTTATCCCATTCAAACCAAGCAAAGAAGACTTGCATGCTACGTCGCAACATTAGCCTCCAGTTCTCTCCTCTATTACTAACATTACACACTTTAAAACTCACCAGACCAACCAACTACCTCCGCGACGCGGTCCCAAGCCTCATTCTTTTTATTTTGGTCTCTGTAACTGAACAGTGACACATTATAAAGGACTGAGTGGGCGCCAACGCAACTAATAAACTTGTTGATATCCATTGTCAGAACAAGTGTGCTATAGGAACCAAAGTTACACGACTTGTTCTCTGGGACCCGCTTCATTGAAGCACATCAGCACTCCGATTGGTTGTCGCCGAACCACGTCAGAGCTCATTACCATAAAGTTAAACAAGTTTTCACTTCCCTCCGGACCGCTCCGGTTGCTTAGGTCGCCCACGACGCGCGGCTGACGACCAGGCTGCCCAAGTCGCCAGGCTCTCATTGAAAATGAATGACTTCCGCCACTTTGGAAGCTCTGGTCGCTTTTGGTGTGAACGTACAGTAAGTCTGTGTAACAGAGTTAACAGTTGCTCTCAGTCCAGTGTTTTTGGTGTTCTTGTGGACAAAAAGGTATTTTCTACTGCAAATCAGTCAGAGGTTTTCATCTAGCAGCTTGCAAATTTGTCATTTTGTTGTCAACATGAAAATAACTATTCTGATAACCAAGAGATTATAAATGTCAATATATTGCACTGACTTATAAGCTATCATGACTTGTGGTCCTAGTCAAGGTCAGCTCTCCGGAGACACTAAGTACAGGTTGGAAACTGATCATAGGCTTATGTGAGCTGACTGAACTCCAGCATGGCTCCCCTCAGTTGGATGACGAGACAGGAGTGATGAATGATTGCCTCACTCTTAATGACTGTGGGAACTGTAAACACGCTGGTGCCAACATGCCACTCCAGTCTGCAGTTTATTATTCTTATGTTGTTTGTTATGAAGAAAAAAAATCAGATTGCTAGATGTCTGAACAAGCTGTAAACAAGTTCATTAAAGTTTAGGTCGGCAGTGCAAACTAGAAATGGCATTTTAAGATGAGAAAGTGTTGATTTATTTAGAAGGGAGGTTGTGCAATCTCTAGCAAATAGAATACATAGGGGAAACATGAAGCGACCCATGCAGTCTGATCAGTTTTCGTGATATTTTGCATAGCTTCTTTGTTTAACTTAAGGTTCATGTAAACTATGAGCGCTTGGCATACTCCATGACTTACCTACGCAGCCACTAAAGACCTGTTGTTTAGTCTGAACTGACCATGTCGGGTAAAATTTGACCTACGCTGACACCCGCCCATCCTGGCATTTATTTAGCTTAATTGCAGTCTCTCTATTGACGAAATTACAACTGTTTTTCATCACAGTCTGGAACTATCCTAAATTATGCCCCAACAGTTTCCATGTACTTTTTTCTCTGAGGATAGGAACGGTGGAGTTGGTTGCCCAAGGTCTGTGTCTTTGCTTTTTTCCAGCATTTTTCTCTGCTACATATCCAAAGTCGCACTTGTATTTTTGACCTTTTTGACCATTAAATTCTTAAATTTAGACGGCAGGTATTTGGTCCAAACCAGTGAACGCAAACCTGCACACAATGAACGCAAGTCGAACAAACTTCTCCTAACTCCTTTCTTGTTTTCCTTTATATGTCAGGATGGTGTTGAGTTGGGATCACAACCGACCCTGTTGTTGTAATGTTGTCACCCTTGTGTATCCTTTTCGTCCAGCAGCATCTCTGTCTCTTTCCTAGTTTCATCATAAAGCCTCCAAAGCACAGCCACTTGTGTCTGTCGGTTCAGTTGTAAACACTGTTGAGGTAAGATGTATGAGAGTTGACTGCCAGAACCTTCCAGCTCACTAAGCCCAGGATGAAAAAACATGTACACTCATCACTGCACCTCCTCGTATTACCTTTTATGGACTTGCTCTTCAGGAAGACGTCTTCACACACTTGCATCTGTCTTTTAAAGTGCTTTGCATCATTCACCTGAGTCTGGGGGAAGAAATTAGATTGATTGCAGTCAAGTGCTCCTGCTTTACACATAGCCCTAACTGGAAGAATGAAAGCGGAATAAGGAGGAGGAGACGTAGTCCGGGTTGACAGTTTTGTGATGCATACGACAAAGTGTCTGCAGTGGTGTTTGCCGTTCTCACTCGCCAGGCAGGAGTTACTGAGCACTCCAAAATCAGAGAGTGTGTTATAGGGAGATAGGGAGTTAGATTTGTGGCAGTTAAAACAGAACTGACAGGGCAATTCTCAAACTTCTTTTGGCTTTTCGTACTTTAATATTTCCTTCACTGCGACTGATGCCTAGTTGTTTGATTTCAGTGTGCTTTATTCATCAGAGAGGAACTGTAGATTTGACCCGTGTTTGTTATTTAAGACTCTGAGATCATTGGTCACCAGTTAAGTTTGACTTTTGCCCTGGCAGCTTCAAGACACAAGACTGTTCAGTCAGTTTGTCTGTCCAACCTTTTGACCCAGAGCAAGTTGGTTTTGACAGTTAAGAGCAAGATTGCAACTGGAGAGAGGACTGACCTTTTGCTGTTAACCTTTCATCTAGCTCCTAATTCCCCTTGACTAACACTTGATAAAAGGCAATGCCTCTTAAAAACAAATATCTGGATTTCCATGAAACTTGCATACATACTTACTGGCATAATTCTGCATCACAGAAGATGAATCCTAAAATTCTGTTGCCCCTTTAGTAGCTGCGCCACCAGGCAAAATAAAGACTATTCACAACCCAAGGCTGGTTTTCAGAAAGTATCAAAAACTGCTAAGCAAGTACATTCGGTCAGATTGTTTACTTATTCTTTTGCCACTTTCAGACAGATTTTTATATGAGTAAAGTTTATGTAGTATATCACCCAACACATTGTACAATCTAGAAAGCAGATTGCCATAAATGCTGCTGAAGTTTTAATGAATGTCCTTTCCTTAAAGGTGCCCTTTAGGTGGAATTCTCTTCCAAACAAAAGTTGTTAACAGTCAGTGTGTGTATGTGTGTAAGTGCTTTGAATGCATTTCCTTTCTCATAGAACATTTGCAAAGCAAATTTTTTGAAAAAGTGTTTTAAATCCAGCTTGTTTACATCCTTGTTTAATTGCTTGTAGCCTTCCTATTTCTGCCTTTATCAGCATTTCATGGCATTTAAACGCCACCTGTAGAACAGTGGAATAGTACGAAAGGATTGGCAGGAGTGTCGTCTTCGCACGTGTGTCCTTGTGCGAAAAATTGCTCCATAGCGTCACCTGAGGTCAAAATCTCCACAGATAACATTTACTCTGGACAAACAGATGTACGTATTTTGGACAGTACTTTATTGTAGGAAAGAAAAAGAGTGGCAGAGGTTGTTCATACAGTGCTGTCATGCTCAAACTCTGCAGTGGCACTGAGCAGATGTGCAAGGCACTTGCCAGCTGAAAGTGACCTCTTCATTGTGAGGAAGAGCAGCGTGGTGCTGAATACAGAGCAGATGTACCTGTAAGGGTGATGAAGAGAGTCAGAGATTCTACTTAAAACAAGGGCTGGATAATATATATCGACAAAGTATTGGTACTGTGTTAGACAAGATACGGTCTTAGATTTTATTTTTCTATTTTTGGTTATCGTAATATCTTAAGTGTTGTCTTTTCCTGGTTTTAAAGGCAGCATGACAGTAAAGTGATGTAATTCTGAACCCACCAGATTGTTCTAGCTGTTCTGTTCTGTCATCCTTTACCCAACAGTTTTATCAAAAATCTCATGTAAACATTTTGTGAATGCACTAATAGTCAAACCTACAATATTGTTGCACTAAGGATAGGGTATTTTTTTTTCTTCATGTTGCCCAGCCCTACCTGAAACCTTTCATTAGAATTTGATGGGACATCCTTACCAGACTTTAATTTATTTCCACACCACAGAACTTCATAACACAGTGATATTTCACAAACCCTTCTCTATTTGCTGTTCCCCTTTTGAATCATCTCAATTCCTCAAAACTATCTTGATCTGTTTCTGTAGAGATTTGAAAACAATCACAAGGCCGCGATACGTAACTTGCGACATTTTCATCAATCTTGTGCTGACAAGCAAATCTTAATTGATGGTAGACGCATACTGGACCCCGTACAGTTAAAGTAAAATGTGAGTGTCCTCTAAAACTGGTAACATTGAAAAGCAATCAGCACCCTCATGCTGCTTATGACCAAGTCACACCTCCAGATGTTGGAGGCCAGATTGATGTTTTCGGCTGTTTTCCCCCTGTGAATGCACCTTTCATTCATTTTTAGTCCAGCATGCCTGCAGCATCCCAGTATCTGCTCTGTATTTTGGCAGGGTGCCACCCTCACCGCTAAAAGTTTAAAAATATCTGACCTGCAACAACCTTGGTTATCTCCTTGCTATGGCCAAGGCTATGCATATTTGACTTGGCTGGAAAAGGAAACTCAAGTAACAGTGTTAGTAGGTAACTATGGTGAAGGGAGGAGAAGCGTGTAAATTAAGCAGAGTGCAGTGTTATCTTTGTTTATGTTTAATACAAAAAACTTGAGAAATAATTAACTTGCCATTAATTTATAATCAGAATTTGTTAATTTTTAAAGATGTTCATCTAAAAACCAAAGCAAGATTTCTGCCTTGAAAGGTCTGGAGAAGATGACACGGTGGTGTGGTGTTCTGTCAGGAAAGGGATCACAGAGTGCAGAATCTGCCAACTGCTCGCTAAAAGCAAGTGCATGCCTATTTTTAGGGTTGAAAACCTATGCCACTGATGCTTTTCTGAATGTTGCCACAGTTTAACTTTGAGGACTCAAGAGAAACAGTTTAGGTAGTGTTTTTAACAGATAGTTGTTGGCCTAAAGTGATGTTTGCAAACTGACATGTCTGTCAGTGCCTGGAGAATGTGTGAAAACTCAGGGTGGATGGTCTGCCATTTATTTCTAGAATGAAACTGACAGGGCGTGTTTTGCTGTTACATTTTGAAACATGGTTTCGGCTGCCTTTAACTTTCAGCTCTGCAGATTTGTTATAACTCTAGTTACCAAACAGCATGTTTGGTTGTCACTACATTAGCCAGCCAAAGAACAAAAGTCCTTTCCGTATTAGCCTTTATAATACCAAATCTCAAGGGATATGCTAAAGCGCTGGGGATCAAAAAGTCATTATTGGTAATTAGCGAGAGCAGCTGGCACCGCATGGCAAACTGGAAAAGACCTTGAAGCCTGTTGATGGAAATCCATTTTCTACATTTATTGTGGAAACATGGCACCTGTTAGTCTACAAGATGAAGGCAGCAATGTGGAAAGATGGTATGCATGATGCACTTTAGTATTCTGTAATACAGTAGGTGTAACACTTAGAAAAGTTCATATTGTACTTCAAATTTTGGCAGATGACACTCTTTTGAATGTTACAAAGGTTAGATTAAAGAAGAGGTGATGGAGCCCTCAGTCTGGATATTTTAACGTATTACTTGTATCATTGGCATCAAGTGGGGCAAGTTCCTTTTCTCAGAGTGACTGATTGATTTCGACACTAACTGCTTAAACTCTTAGGTCAACGTTGTGTTGAGTGATCAACAATGATCAGAGGGTCGGATATGTTGAGCCATAGATGGGGAGGAAAATACTTCAGTGAATATACAGTTGTCACAGTAACTAGCTGTTCTCAAATTGTAACAGGAACTTAAAGGGGTACTTTGCCAATTTTCATCGCTCAGCTTTCAGCTTTGTATCATAACAACGTGGGTAGTACGTGTAAATTAACTATGCTAAACTGGTTTCCTTCTTGCCAGCAGCCAGATCTCCCTGCTTAAAATGTGTCATCGGCAGATTTTTGCTGACTCTTGGGGTGTTGCTCAAACTACAGATTGTACTTCTTTATTTTTGCATACACGCCACAACCACGACACAAAAGCCCTTTTTAGATAGGAATTGTGCAAATTTGCAGGAAAGCCCAATCAGTCTTTTTTCAGCATTGGCAGTATAAAAACAAAATCGTGGAGTCCGGAAAATTGCCACCTACCTACTTTTCTGCGCCTTTTTCGGGGCAATGGGGGGCGTGAGCAAGTAACAAAATGCGTAGCTCAGTGTGTAAACAGTGACGTGGGAGGGAAGCTGCGGCTAGTCAGGCACCGGTAGTCAGATGGCGATTCTCTCGTAAATCGACCTGTTCCTCACCGTTCCCGCCATCTGATGGTTAATGGCCTCTTCATTTTCGAGGGCAAGGAGGGCGCGCAATTCCTTGTCTCCCCAGTTGCTCATCTTTACAGTGTCTGTCAGGTTTGCGTTTCCCTCTTGCTATTAGCTGCTCGCTAATTCCTGCTATCAGCTGTTTCCTGTTTATCCAGTGGCTCGCACGTGCGGCGTCATCAACAGCTCCTCCCACAAGTCTTCAACAGTCCCCCCTGTTGCGGAAGGCCGCCTGTGACTACCCTCTGAGGCGGAAAATTGGGCGCCTCGGATCAAATCGCCTTTCTGCCTCTGTGTGTATAAACGCTCACAGCTGGCCGGCAAATCGGCCCAACATTTGCGGAAAATCTGGCGGTGTAAAAGGGGCTAAAGAGTATAGAGGCAGATAGAGAGCTGCCCTTCTTTCCCTCTCAATCTGCTTCTATACTTTTTTGTCAGTGTGCTGTCAGTGCTGATAAAATACGAACCAATATTCTGTGGCTGCGTTGCCTATTTCTCACCTATAATGTTTTCAGAAACATAGTTTAGCTAACTGTTGAACTGTAATAAGATACCGTTTGGTACCAGCTGGTCACCATATTGTTGTCGTATGGCAACTTGCATTTTGTCACCCAGCAGCAAGAGCAGTTATTGGTGTGGTGCGGCACAGCGCATTCTGGTAGTTCTAGGTTTTCTGCCTCTTGAGAGGAAGTGAATACCACAACCCTTTGTCTCTGTTTTCTCAGGTTATGTAGCACTAGTTTTAAAAACTGGGTTCCCATGGTCATGGCAAACCCGGAAACTCATGGGATTAGTAAAAATCATTACAAGTTTGGGAAAAGTCATGGAATTTCTGTATATAACCTTCAGTGTAATATAAAATAAGGGCAAATTTGTTTTCTGTAGCTGTCGATATAATGTTGCTCTAATATACTTTGATGTATGACAACGTTTTGTTTACCATCACGTATGCTTCTTCATTTTCACCCCATGTTCCTGAAATTATATTTGAAATTTGAGTTTTAATCTGATAAAATGCCTTAAAATGTGTGGAAACCCTGTTAAAAAATTGAGCATTTCTACTTCATAGAAAGCCCAGTTTTATGAAAAGACCATCTTTCCAGCAGTGAAATACGTCTTTAAGTAGGTCCAGGTTTTCATATTGAATATGTGTAATGTTCCCAATAGTAAGGTTACTCCATTGTCACTGAAGCCTCTAGATGGCCAGTGAAGTGTTAACAAAATAACTGGTATCTTATTTAGGAATGACATTGATAAAGTATTAACCTTATTAATTTAAGTTCATTGGACAAGTTGACAACTTTCAAGTGTCTGTGTTCCTTTTAGAGAGTTTACCCAGAAGGAGATCCCTTTCCAAGTTTGATTCTTGTGAAATAGCACTCACTCGAGGGGAAGTTGGGGGAAGAAGGCCAAGATGAGATTTGCAGGCGAAAGGACACACTGAAAACAGTGAATAGCTCCTCGAAGCACAACTCTTACCTTTCACCTGATTTCTCATTAGTTCAAGTAAAACAATTTCATCATTTACGTAAGAGAAAAGATACACCAGTATTCAGATAACCCTTTTTACTTTTTTAACCTTTTATGTAAGCTCAAACGAGATGAGGAAATGAGATATCCTTCCCACTTTTTGTAATGCCATGCAACCACAATTTGTTGTAAGCTGGTTACTCTTATCCTTAAGCTTTACAACTGTGAAGACTTGTAGGGGAAGTGTTGTGGGTTCATGTCAGGGGATGGGGGCCTCCAGGAGGAAATACCTAAGCCTGCTCCAAAAGAAATGGCATTCTCCTCTTTTAAAGGCAGCCCTGCAGCTGAAGGAGGCCTTTTGAATTGAACCACATCCTTAGTTTGTAGCTTTTTAACAAGCTAAGATGGCACACTAACTTAATTAAAAAAGCTGTGGGTTGAAACGAGTGAAGTCAACAGAGAGAGATTCAAACAGAGCGACTGTCGGTCAGAGCATGGTCTGTTATCGCAGATGACATCATGCTTCAGAGGAAGAACATCTGTGCCTGAGCAGAAACTATAAACGTATAATCTCAGTTCGCTGCGTGTTACTAAATCCTCTAATCCTAACTTGTTGAGACACTCCTCTGCCACTTTTGAAGTCTTTTTTTCTTGCCTATATCACAAGGCATGCTGAGTATCTGTTTCGCAGACGCTGTTGAGATCCTCTTTCAAGCCTCTTCCACAGGCTGTCATGTGGGCTGCCTCTGACTGTCCTAGATAGTCAGGCTTTGCAGTGATGTCAGGGTCCCTAGCGCTGCATTCAGGGTTGGGAAATATTCTCCAGTAATTACAGCCCTCGCTCAGTACCAGGCTGTAATGTCAGTGCGCCCCCCAACCCCCCTCCTTTCTTCTTGGCCTGATGGATTCGGGGGTTTTCCTCTCAACCGTCACTGACAACTGACCATGTCCTCACGGTGAAGCGCCTCCATCTCCTCTCCACAGTGCAGCCAGCCAACAGAGGAGCACGAGGGGAGGTACAATAACAGTGAGATGTGACTAATGGGCTCTGAGTACCAGAGTTAGACATGCCCATCAGCACTGCTTTAATACACTGAAAGGATTCGGTTACACTTCTGTGCACGAGAAGCTCACTGTGTTGTATTATCAGTCTGTAACTTAAACTTGGAGCAAATCATCATCTGATTTGCACGGACATCTTTTAACAAAACCTACATGTCACTTTAAAATCATTGTGCCTTAGTGAGTCTTGACAGATATGAAGACATGACAAAACAGATGATTCATGAAATATGGAAAAAATATGAAGAGATTACCTTCTAAATTGAGCTACAGCCTCTTAACTCTCACAACTCTTCCTAACCGGCGTGATGTGAACAAGTGAACGAACATTGTATTGTTTCAGTGTTTTCCTTTGAAGATGTCCTAACCTGCTCCGCGCATCAGCAAACAGGCTTCCCAATGTGTCGCTAGCCCGAAAAACAGCTTGTCCTGGCTCTGTTTTGGCGAAGCTTTGTGCACCTCCAACCTTTTTTCACAGCATTAGCAAGCCGTAGCTTTGGCTAGGTCAGGACTTGATAGGCTCCCTGGATGTTGCTGTCGCTCTTAGTATATCTTGACAGTGAGTTTGCTCGCTTGCTTTATGTATAGAAAAGGTATCTGGGTCGAGTTTCAAAATACTTTTATAGAGTCTAAATCTGATCAAAGCTGCTGATGAAATCCTCTCAAATCTGTCTGTTTGACCAACAGAAGTCACAAATAGGTGTTTCTTTATGCTTCTGCATACACTTGACGCAATGTGCATACAGTTGCTCTGCAGTTGCTGTGTGCCTATCATAGTTCTGTGTGCTGTTGGTCTATATCACTATGCAATTCCGCGCCAAAGCGCTTGGGGGTGCGGTGTTCTTTTTACACCTACTTAGTAGGGTTGGGAACGATTAACCGATACGACCGGATATCCGGTTTGACAAGCGAGAGATACGGTTGCGTCGGTAGCAGCCTCCTCAGTCGATACGAATCAGCCAAGAATCCTTAGATGAATCGATTGTAGAGTCATGGGTCGGGTATCGTGAGACTCGCAATTGGTTGACTGGCTTTAACAGTTTGCATCTTGAAAACAACGCGAGAGCCGGTGGCATGCTCCGTAGCAGGCATTACTGACAATGATAATGGATGTAAACATCAGCGCCAGCTTGACCAGTGGAGCTGAGGAACAGAAGCTAATGCTGGTTGGATAAACCAGGGAGCAGCCAAGCCGCAGCAGAAACTAAAGGCGAATCCTGTCGGTTGTGGGTTGAACAGGGGGTCACAGACACAGACAGAAATATGTAATCCTGTCAAATACGGCGGCCATAGTGCTCTGCGGCGCAAGATAATGGCTTACCAGCGACCGAGAAGCCCGGTCCAAGAAGAATAAGAATAAGTCAATAAGTAATTTATTCCATTGAAATATCAGTGATGTATTATAGAAGAGTGATTTATCTGTTTATAAATGACAAACACAGAGTGTAGCAAACACAGAGAAATAGTCTGACATGCTGTCAGTGATAAACTGCTAGTCATCACAGTCCATGATATCAACTAATAACAGGAGATGTCAGATTCTGCCCCTACATTGCATGTTATTATTTTATTCTGCTTTATGTTTATATTGTACAGCGTTATGATAAACTTTATTCCAGACTCAAGTCCATATAACATACATACAAAAACACAGACAATACAATAAAAACAACACAACAAGTAGGTTTAAAACACTTAAATTTTACTTAAAGTTCACTTCACTTAAAGTTTAAAACTTCTTTTCATTTTTATATTGATCCCATCCAACAAAATGATGTTCATTCAGCAAGACTTTTTTTGGTCCATGTCTAAAAATAAGTACATTTGACATGGGATTTTGTTGTTGTTTGTCTTTTTATTTTATTTTTGCCAGTGCCATACAGCAACAATGCTTGGGGATGTGGTCTTTTACAAATTTGAAAATACCGTAAGAATGTCACTTTTATAGAATTGGCTTCTTTATTTTATAATGTATGATTAATGTCTACATCAACAAATGTTAACTATAGAATCATATCGAATCGTATCAAATCGAATTGTATCGAACCGTATCGGTCCTACACTGTATCGAATCGTATCGAATCGTTCTGTATTAAAAATATATCGTTTTTGAATCGTATCCTAACCCGTGTATCTAGATATGTATCGAATTGTCTATCACAAAGAGATTCCCAACCCTACTACCAAGACTCTGTGACGTCTCTGGTTATTGCTCGTTCATTGTTTGTTTATCTTCCGACTTTGCTCTAGTCACAGTGAAGATGGCGACTGAGAGAGAAAGACACTCTGTCGAAATGATCGACATTGAACAACAAATGCTCTCATTACAAATGTTACGACGACGACTAAGAGAGAGAGGTGACTGCGCTGATGGTCTGTACGCCCGTTGAATGGCTCGAGGCGGTGTTGTGGTACTGCAGCAGGAAGCGAAACCTTGCGAAATGCTGGAAATTATGTAGTTTGAAGGACCAGTCATAGCTCTTGCAGTCCGCGTTGGGTCTGTGTTGCCTCGATGCGTGGTTACAATTTTTTGGAGGTGCACTCGGCGTCTCTGCGTCGGTCGCAGAGGGATACAACACCTCCACAAAGCCCTCTGCGTCGTAGGTGTGCAGAAGCATAACCCTTGCTTAAGTTGATATTTAAGATGTGGTGGGCGTCACAATGGATTGACATTCAACTAATTTCTAATATTTTCAGTTTTCTAAATATATTACGTTTGCCTAGCTAAATGACTTTTTTTCATATTCATTTTTTTGCCAATAAGGTTTAGAAAAGATTTTTTAGAGAGATATGTCAGACTCTGATCTTAACGAATCCAAGTTTTTTGCTGATTAGACTCACACTGGAAATGGAACTGGCTATCACAGCCTAAACTTTTGGATCTTGCCAATTGAATGAATTGAACAAAGTCTCCAAAGAGCAAATACAATTAAAATTGTCATCTGTTAAAACAATTTACCATCTGGCTGAAAGTAGGAGTCATATTTTTCTGAGGTGTGTAAGCCAAACAGGTTGAGAAGCACTTGTCCTGTATCGACAACAGTGGCTTTTGAATGGAATTAAGATTTAGTTTTAAGAAAATATATGTAGCAAGATGACTGTTTAAGAAATCCGACAGATCAATGAGATGAAATGCCTGCCTTTTCCTTGTGGAGTGTTTATGAATTTTTCATAAGTCATTGATGTCGGGCTTCTTGTTGTTATTTCTGTTTCGCTGTCATCATTAGAGAAACAGTTCTGTTGTTACATGAGAATCCCAGTCATTGTTTGTCTGAGTCTGTTCTCATGGAGGTATGTTCACCCTTCACTCAAGTTCATTGTTGACATAGCATGTCAGAGTTCAGTGTAGTCAGTGTGGGTTAGTGACAGACAGCTTTGTGTTGTCATTGGTTGAAGCCAGTCTCCTGTACAGTGAGGGGCCTTTTGTGTTGTTTAGGGGTCCCTTATTTGTCCAGGAAGTTGGTATGCTGGGCACAAAGCCCCTCTAAAATAAATCATTCCATCCAGAGCCACTCAGGAGAATAATACACTCAATAGTGTACCACTTCCGTGGCTGGCATAGTTATGGTAGGCAACAAAAGCCCCAGGGTGGTGATTTAGTGAGAATCTGATCCTGGAGCATATGGCCTCAGTCAGTCCCAGAACAGGCCTGCAGGCTGACATGGAGCATTTGATAGGATGGCCTGGGCCTCTATCTTTTCTTAACTTTCCAAAAGCCACCTCCCCTCCGGAGACACAGTGCCGGCTGCCATGATCAGGGAAATAGTTAGTTTCTAATGATGGTCAGGTAACAGCTGGAGAGGGGAATAACGGAAAGGATTGTCAAGAATTCAGTGCAAGGATGTGCTGTGATTCTGTTAAGTCGAATGTGGGGTTAGACTCAGGCTGTCATGGTGATGGAATTTCCCCTGCGGTTATTAAGGGTGGTGCACCATGATATGTGCTATTACTGCCATTTTTTTGGTTTTTTTTGTAAATGACTTAATTTATCCTGATTTTAGTACTTGTAAATAAATCTTGTTAGGCTACTGTTGGGAATATTGTTGATTTTTAAAAGACAAAGATGACACAGTTATGAAACAGATTAAATACTTGTTTATTGTTAAATGCAGAATACATAAGGGCAATAGAGCGCACAATATTTTGGTTGTGTCTGGTTGCTATGAGACAGAGGATCCGCGAAAGTTAAAATGTCAGCAGAAGGTAGAGTACCTACTAGCCCTGGCCCTTGACCCTGGTCTGTGTGGGTCTAGTATTAATTTCTCATCTGTTGTTGTTGTTTAGTGATGTGATGGTTGGTCTTTGGGGTATTTGTCCCGATTCTGAAGTGACAATGATGAGCGGCTGCAGCGTTTTACTCAAAGTTGATGTTTTGTTTTTTTTTTAACTCTCGTGACCAGAAAAAAAAGAGCAAACGTGCAACAGCTGGCACTCTAGTGAGTTTGATTTGCTCATGCCATATTTTTACACCAATTCCTTATCAAACAAAAAACTGCACACCTTCTGAATTCAAATTTTTCTCCTTTTCGAACTAAGACTAGCTTAATTGCCTTGTGCACTCATTGTTAAACCTCCCAGATTGAAACTCAACAGAAACAAGATAAAACTCATAAAAACTGTCTTGGTTAGTCTTTCCATTGCTCTACCAAGTTCTTGTTCTGGTTTGATCAAAATAAACCAGTAATTCACAAAGTTAGAAGTGAAAATATGAAGGCTCTACTTCACATTGTTTTTTCCTGTGCTGTGTCTTACTCGTTTTTTGAAGGCAAACCATTAAATTAGCAAAATAAAATGAGAAAAATTGACCCAGCCAGTAACCGATATATTTGTCCAATCCCCTAACCTGACTCTGATGGATACTACGTGACTTTTGCAGGTCCAAAACAAATCCTGACTTTGTCACGAGGTGTCCCAGACACTGGGTTGGGTTTTGTAATATATTGTGCACAACAACAAGATGCTTGTTGTTGGAACACCTAAGAGATGAGCAGATTATTCGTTCCAGCCGTGCATCTCTGGAATAATCTTGTAATCAGTACACCTCATCTGACATCACTTCACTTCACTCCCAGTCAACATGCCAACAGTCTCAGCATGAAATATCATGTAGTCTGCTCTGAGGCAACACAGAGAGAGTGAATTTGGTTTTTAGGATGTTAAGTGTAGCTCTTCAGTTGCTCTGTTTTTGTGCTAAGGTTAGCTTTTCTTTTTGCATCTTGTCCATGCATGCTTAAACAGCCTGCTCCTTTCAGCCTTTTGGCCCTTTGCCCGAGCAAATGGATTTTGCCTTGTAAAGTCTGTCACCCAGCTCATGCAACCCCCACATCTTCTTGCTTCCTTTCTGGCCTCAAGTTTGATCTTTACTACGTCTGCATCCTACATTGTGTCAAAGCAGTATATAATGCTTAAGATTTGCACAATATGACTCACAGGTAGCTTTTACTTATATGGCAGATTCATAAAGCACACTCTGCATCACATAACATGACCAGTGATGGGATGTAACTAACTACATTCACCCAAATAATTTACTTATGTAAAAAATTGACTAACTTTACATGAGTGTTTCAATTTTATGTTCCTTAATACGTCTACTTAACTCCATCTCAGAGGTAAATATTTAAATTTTTGACTGTTTGTTGACTGTCATAAACTGAAAGATGAAGTGTTCCTTTATGTGTTGAGAAACTTCTACTTCTTCAGCTGAATAAACTCTTTAAAAACTTTCTTGAATCAGCTGGAAAATGCATCGTCACAAAGCTGGAAACAGGGCTGTTTTTCTGACACCATGAAAAGTTGACTTTTTAAAGATCTGTGGTTCTCACAGGACAGCCATGCCACAAATATATGATGATCTAATAGAACATGATGCGTTGCTGTAGATTAAACTACCCAGCAGTATATAAAGGAGTTAAAATGAGCACAACAACATTTTAAACATCTACAGCAGAATGCCACACACACATTAATGCAGCAGTAATACTAATCCAAAAACATCAGATATAGAACATTTTACTGCACAATGAGTGCTTTTAATTTTCATACTTTAAAGGTTAAGTGTGTAGGATTTAGAGGGTATACTGGTAGAAAAGGAATATAATATTCAAAACTGTGTTTTCATTAGGTTATAATCACCTGAAAATAAGACTCACAGTGTTTTTGTTACCTTAATATGAGCTATTTACACAGAGAGTGGGTCTTCTACCACAGAGTTCTACAGTAGCTCAGAACAGACAATTCAAACATTAGCCCCTTTTACACTGCCAGATTTTCAGGGAATGCTGGGCCGTTTTGCCGGCAAGCTGCGAGCGTTTAGACACACAGAGCCGGATTGGGAAGTTGATCCGAAGTGCCCAATTTTCCGCCGCGTAGGGGTAGACATATTGGCGGAAACTTTTTGGTTTAAAAAGAACGAGGCTCCCTTCCGCCACGGGAGGGGCTGTTGATGACCTGTGGGAGGAGCTGTTGATGACGCTGCACGTGTGACCCACTGGCGGTGGATAAACAGGAAACAGCTGATAGCAGGAATTAGCGAGCAGCTAGTAGCAAGAGGGAAACACAAATTTGACAGACACTGTAAAGATGAGCAACTGGGGAGACAAGGAATTTCACGCCCTCCTTGTCCTCGCAAACGAAGAGGCCATTAACCGTTAGATGACGGGGACGGTGAAGGACGGGCTGACTTACGAGAGAATCACCGAAGGACTGACCAGCCACAGCTTCCCTCCCACGTCACTGTTTACGTCACATGCTGAGCTACACGTTTTGTTACTTGCTCACGCCCCCCATTGCCCCGAAAAAGGCACATTCTGTATAAACAAAAGAAGGCTGGCGGCATTTCGCTGCACTCCCTGCTTTTGTTTTTATACTGCCAATGCTGAAAGAAGACTGATTGGGCTTTCTTGCAAATTTGCACAATTCCTATCTAAAGGGCTAATGGCTCTCGATATGGTTATTCGCCTTTTTGCGTCGGCAAACGCAGTTCTCCTACATGCTTGGCATACCAGAGATGTTTCACTTCTGCAACCTCACGGCTGTATGTCAGTAAATCCTACACGCTTGATCTTTAAGTGATTTTTGCTGATGGTAGTTAAATACTTTTACTGAAGTAAGGTCTTGAATGCAGAACTTTTGCTTCTAGTGAAGTGTATTTGCAGAGTGGTAGTGGTACTCTTGCTGCAGTAAAGGGTCTAGATATTTCTCCCACCACTAAATAACGACCGAATTTCATCTTAAAGACAGTCTTCATAAATGATTGCCTGCTCTTTTAAAAGTAGCTCTTTCATAAGACAATGTCATATGATTCATTTTTCTGCGTAAAGTTCACTCCCACTCCCCACAAGTCTCTGGATGGCTCTGCACTCAACTGCTGTGTTACAGGAAATCAATTTAAGCTTGGCCCAGCGGTTTGGAGTGACCATCAAGCTAACCTTAGCACACAGGGCAGACCAAGGCAAATCGATAAACAGCATCCAGGAGGCGTAAACAGCTCTGGCTCTTGTACTTTGTCTTGGCAGAATTTCTTTTTCTGTCTTTTTTTCGGAGGTGGCAGCAGGTCTGATACTTGGTAGCTCCATTTATACATGCAGCAAATTTAATCTTTTCATTCTGTTATTATTCTATTTCAGTTTTTTTTTGCCCAGCATCAGTGATATTTCAAGTTGTTGTGCTGAAATTCTCTGACACATTTCTATTTCTGTAATGTTCCCCTTGCAATGGGTTTTTGATTCCATTCTGCTATTGTTACCCGTTTCAGCAGCATGAGCATAACGTTTTAGAAGCTGCTTGTTGTCTCATCAGCAGTTTATGTTTTTATTGTCTATTTTTTTATCGTTTGTCTGTATGCAGCCAACCCTGACCTTGTGACTGGCAGCAATTTATATGTTAATCTCTGGATCAGTGGCATCAAAAATCACGACGGTCTTATATGTTCCTGAAATGAGGGTTAAAACTAGATGACACAGAATAGACCAAAACCAAAATATACTGTCACTTTGTTGGTGTTTCATGGCAGTTTCTCATTTGCTCCATTGAATGCTGTCTTGCTTTATTTCCAGCTGCAGCTCTGCTATAGCAGGTTGTCCTCTGTCTCATTAGATAGCTGTTGATTCCCCTGTGCAGCAGAGTGGCATCAGTCACCCCCTCTAAGCTGATAATGCCTGCTACAGTAACTCTCACTGTTGTCACTACATACCAGCAAACGCTACACTTCAGTTTGTTTATGTTTGCTTTGCCTGACTTTGTTTTGGCTGACTGTCGACTCTGCCATCCTCTGTTTACCGTCCTCACAGGAACACACAGGTTTAACCTGCGTGAATTATTTGTACTCTTTATGTTGCATTGTCCTCACACCAGCACAGCTTCTGAGATCTGTTTTAACATTGTGTTGATGGACTTTTCAATGAAGGCCTTTGTGTCCACTGGTCACTTCAGCTCCCCTCCACTTCTGCTCATTCTCGATCCAAAGCTACGCTGTTTTTCAGCTGACCTAAGGTAACTTGTTAGGCAACAAGCACACCATTGTCGATCCTTTCTTTCTTCTCCTCAGTCGGTGGACTTTGATGCCCAACACTCAGTGACTCAGTGATCCCCTCTAATGAGACCGGGGACTGTCCCATCACAGTGCTAGAGTCCATTCACCCAGAGAGGCACACAGGACAGTGACAACAGCTACTGGCATTCTAGCTAAACACCTCGTCCCTGTCAACACAGTTCACTCCTACACCAGAAACCAAGCTTCCCACTGAAAATTCGCTTCACATCTCATTCCTGTTAAACCTTGCTAGGTTTTATAAAGCAAATAGCTTAATTTACTCCAGGATTACACTCAATTGGAGTCAGTCCAATGCAAGCTAAAGAAGCTTAGCCTACTTGAAATGAGACCAGTTAGCTGCTGTAAAAATATCAGCTCTTGGCGGCTGTCTATAAAGCCTAGATTACACTTTATCTGACTGATGTTTCTACCCTGATCTTGAGTATATTTGGTTGTTTTTTTTTTTTTTCAGCACTGCCCTGTTTTGTACTCACATTCACACCTCACAGCAGTCACAGTCTCAACAAAAATGGCAATGTGTGTGAGAAATAAGATGTTTTGGGTGAAAAATGTGATTTACCATGTATGTGCAAAGTGTATTTGTGACATGGTTAACCGTAAAATGTCTTTGCAATTGCTGCTGTCATGCAGGAACATAAGCCATAGTCTGATATTCAAGTCTTGTGTGAGCATTGCCTAATTTATTATTTATGGCCAGTTAGCAGTTTTCTATGTGGTATTCGTGATAACCACCACCCTGTGAAATAATTTTCATGTGTGAAATGTACCTTAGTATGCTGATGTAATGCTAACGCATCATCTTGTGTTTTTCCAGGGGGCTTCTCGGTGGTGTTTCTGGCTCGTACACACAGTGGTGTCCGCTGTGCTCTCAAAAGGATGTACGTCAACAACGTCCCAGACCTGAATGTGTACAAGAGAGAGATCACTATCATGGTGAGAGCAGCATCACAATGTTTGGTTGTGTAGTTACAGATGTTATCTCTCAGCCCAACCTTAGTCTTCTTCTGTCTTGCTTTTATAATAGAGCTTGATTTTAAGTTTGCTCATTGCACACAAATATTAATCATAGCGCAGGAAATTAAAATATAACCTTTGCCTAATTGTGCAGCTAGTTGTGGTAATGTTTGATTGGAAATCTTTTTGAAAAGGAAATTTGCGGTGTGAATTAAACACAGTCTGTTGAAGATGAAAATATAAGAATCAGCTCATAATATTCCTGATCACACTGTTTATCCCCATGTTCTACTAATTCTTGGTATTTCACTTCCTTCCTGCCCTTCATGGGCTGGAAAAATGATTTCTCTCACTTCTTGAGCTCTGAGGGCTTCATTTGTACTTGAAGACACTGTGCTCATTATTTGAAAATTTCATGAGGGCACTCTCAGTTATCGGGTATTTAATTTAAGGACATAATTCCTGTTTGAAATGGGACACACGCCCTCATAAAGTCGCATGCCCTCGTAAAGCAAGGTGCATACAAATGGCTTCATTCCATCTTCCTGACCCGTCCTGTTTGCCAACATTTCCAGTTTGGCAAGAGCAAAAGCCTTTTGGCTGTGTGCTGGGTGACATTGTATTAATGCACCTGGTCCATTGACTAATACATTTGATCTATTACAGAGAGTGGGCACCTCCATGATTACAGCAGATAATTCAAGGTGTTTCATGTCATTCAAAGTTGGATATTCTCATTTATTCTGTAACTGAGCAGACGCGTACATCTTGGACAACAGCAGATGTCTCGTCTTGAACGTTTGACCTCAGTGTGTCAGCGGACAGCTCACTCTGAGCTGTTTGGCCAGCTTTGTGTGTCTGTTCATTTGCCTCATCATCAGCTGTGAAATACTCACCCACACAGCTGACCTTAAACACTGACACAGTTCTGGCCTGTTGGGACGTTGGTCTAAGGTGTGTCGGTTTCTACAACACACTGCAAGTCTCTTTTCATGCTGGTGTTTAACAACAACAAGCACAAACGCTGCGATGCTTTAATCCAGCGAATGAATCAAGTTAAGAGCGATTAGTGGAGTTAAGAGCTCAGCATGGTGTTGGGACACAAATAAATACAAAAAGGTTTCTTACCACACACAGTAGCTCGATGGCAAAGATGAGATTGGACTCAAATGAACTGGATGTTTAACTTTTGGGATGTGTTTTTTGATGAAGCAATCACCGGCTGTTTGTTTGTAAATGTGGATGTGGTTTCCATAGATTACCACTGCTCTATGTGGCAAAACCAGGAGGTAAACACAATTGTCTCAACTTGATTATGAGGCAAAGTTTCTGTGCTTTAAAGTTAGATGTTTAGGTGGTGTATCTTTTTGTCTTCCTTAAACTAATTGAGTTTGAATGTTTGTAACTTTAGACATTATAATCTGTACCATATCTAACATGATTGACTTGTCTGACGTCTTTAATTTATATTATTTAAAAAGACATGAAGAAACAGCAGAGCATTCTTCGAAGCTGCACTTTTTCTTTATGTTGATTTGAGCATTGAGTAGCAGCCTCCCTCAGCTAAACAAATATAGCAGCAAAACGACACAAGTCCAAACATGAATACTCATGAGCGCTTACTAAGAAAGGACAAAACACTGTGTACGCAATCCACATAATCACCTCAATAGCTACCTTGTGTTTTTGTCTGTTTTCTTTTTTGAGGCTTCGTGACAATTAAATCCTGGAGTTGCACAGTCTCTCCTTCTTGAATGCTTCTATGTGTTTGTGTCCTGATCAGTTTCATGTTTTCCTCCTGTATGTAGAAAGAGCTGTCAGGCCACAAGAACATTGTCGGATACCTGGACTCCACAATCACCGCTGTGTCGGACAGCGTCTGGGAGGTCCTGATCCTCATGGAATACTGTAAAGGTACTGTTTTATACTTATTTAATTCAGCTTCATTATAGTCTCTGTTTATAATGTCTGACTTCTGATATTAATTGCGTCAGGGTAAGTGAGCTAGTAAGCTAAGTAAGCTGCCGTCCTCATACTTGAATTGCCTCCCGTCTAAGCTTTGATTAATCGCGACTATTTCTCACTGAGGCTTCGATGCCCAAAATCTGGTATTTGGGACAGCCCTAGTAGTTAAAGAGGCTTGTTGCTTTGTTGCTGCCTCTGTCCTTTGTGTGGCCCATCTATTGATCGTGGCAGATATCTGGCTCAGCTTGGCTTTTTGGGAGGCTATTTTGAGCGGTTTTGCCCTCATTGGACGAGTTTACATGCAAACATGACTGATTAATGAGAATATTCAGATAGATGCATCTTGTACATGGTGACATATTTAGTTTACTTAACAACAGTTTGAAACATTTGTTTTGCTCATGGCCGTCTTATTGTCCTTGAAACATGTTTTCCCAATTTTTATTAATTTATTAACGGCTTATTATGGTCACAAAAAAGTATGACCTCAGCTAACTTGTAATGATAATACCAAAAGATCTATGATGCTTCGATACAATATGCCATGTCATAAATATTGAGTTTTAATTAGGTCAAGTTCAGCTTGAGGTTGTTACGAGCATATTTAATCAGGACAACTGCAGACTATCTCAGCTGGAAGATTTTGCAAGAACACCAAACGTGCTGGCTGGGACTATGGTTACCCAGCCTGAGCTGATGAGTCCTAAAGCTCTCCGTCCACCTCTCTCTTGCAGCGGGTCAGGTGGTAAAGCAGATGAACCAGCGGCTGAATGTGGGTTTCAGTGAGGCGGAGGTCCTCCACATCTTCTGTGACACCTGCGAGGCCGTGGCCCGCCTGCATCAATGCAAGACGCCCGTCATCCACAGAGACCTCAAGGTGAGAAGGGAGTTACTCCCTGCTCCCCATCCCCACTCTTCTTGTCTTCCTTTCTCTGTTCCCTTATTAGAACACGTTAATCTACTGGTTATATGCAACTTATGATTTTTTTATTAGGAATGTTTTCGATTATGTAAAATGTAAGAAAAGTCCTAGGTGACATCTTCAAATTGCTTCTTTTGTCAGACCAGTGGTTCAAAACCAAAGGATTTTCAATTACCAGAGATATTTGATTGAGAAAACGACCAAATCCTTAACTTTATAAAAGTTGGAGCTCGAGAATTTTTGAAGTTTCTGCTACATAAATGACTTAAACCATTCATTGCTATCAAATCATTTTCTGCAGAGTGACTAGTCAAGTAATGAACTTCATGCATGGTAAAAATATAGTTTCTCCAGGGAACTATTCCTTTTAATGCACATGTAATGTGTGTATGGAAACATACAGATGTGAATGTACAGTATTATGTCAGTACTTGGTCTAATATTACAATAATGGAGCATCGTCACGTAATCAGAGCAAAATTTAGCCCCAAACTGGCGGTTACTTACCAAATGAAATCATGAAAAAGCATATATCTTAATTATTGTGTTACCAAGAGCTGTCTTATTTGTGTGAATGTTGTAGTCTCGTCCTGTTATTTTGTTCACTGTTACATGTGAGTTGTTTTGTAAACTGTCACAAATGTAAAGTTGTTGTGGACCTCAGGAAGAATAGCTGCTGCAATGCAGTGGCTAATGGGGATCCTAATAAACTAAACTAATCGACTAATTAGTAAGGCATTAACTACTCTAACCCATCCATTATCCATTACCACTTATCCCATTTCAGCTGGCATTGAGCAGGATGCAGGATATACTCTGGACAGGTTGCCAGACTATCACAGGGCTGACACATAGAGACAACCCTTTACACTCATGTTCACACTTAGTCATCAGTTAATCTAACCTGCATGTCTTTGGACTGTGGGAGGAAGCTGGAGTACCCGGAGAAAACCCACACTGACACAGGGAGAACATATGAAACTACACACAGACGGGTCACAGCTGGCTTGCAAGTTTGAAACTGGAACCTTCTTGCTGTAAAGTGACAGTGCTAACCACTTATTTACTAGTTGGTTAGGCATTTACTCCTCTGACCCTTGACAAAAATGATAAGTAATCATGACATTTCCTCGAGAAAAACACTAAAACCCAAAGTGCTTTGGCCAAAAGCTGAACATGCAGTACATTGGTAAAAGGTTGCAAATGGTTGTTAATCCCTGAAAACAGGAACAGAATTGTTAAAAGAATATCTGGGAAGTTAAAGCAACTTCCTTAACTAAGACTTCTTTAAAAAAGATGTCACAATACACTCAACAGTGTTTGGCAGGATCTGAAGCATGGAGTTCTGCACTGACTCTACAGCAGCAGCTTTGAAAAGATGTCGACAATATCAAAAGGAGGAACTTGTGGTTTGCCACTTTAACAGTAATTTATTCAATTTAATGTCAGATAGTGTTTGTAAACTTAAGTGATGTAAATGTGCTTGGTCAGCACAAGAAAGAACGTTTTGGTTTCACTGCTCATTCTAATTCCTCTGCTTCCTCTTACGCTCCCCCGCTTCCTTTGCCAGCATGCTCTCTTATTTCCTCTCCTTCCTCTTATTTGATACCCCCCTACTCGTTGCTCATCCACCTCCTTTTCCTCTTTCTCCTCCACCTAATCCTGCACAGCACTTACCGTTTGTGCAGGCCAGAATAGCCGTTTCATCTTGAAATTCCTCACTAACTTTCAGCTAACTTGTTTTTTTTAGTAAGAGTAGATTTTTAAACCAAGGGTGGCTCCAAGCCAGATTTACCCTCGTTTTGCTGATGCTTGGAGGCCGGTGGTAATTTCCCAGCCACCCTGGTTGAATTCTCCTCAGTGCCCCATCAGTGGGCCGCTGTACTCTGTCCAGTTGGACAAGCCTCTAAACAGTGCGGCCCCTTCAGCTTCACAGGCCTGTCCTCTGTTCGCTGTCTGTATCTATCTGTTCAGCCTACATGGCTTACATAACATCGCAGGGATACAAAAGACCACGGAGGCCCAGTCACGCATCGCCAGGGGAAGTGAGAGTGCAAAAAAAGCCCCTTAACCCCGAGCTGTCAACAGTATTGAGACACTGTGTTGCTTTCATTAGCTCAGCTTTTTCCTTGGACAGTTTGAAATCTTTTTCTTGATACTCTTTTTGGTCTCTCCTCTTCGCACTTTCAGCTGATCACATTCCTCCACCTGCCTTCATTTTTTCTGTCATTTACTCAGCCATTCCTCACTCCTTGCTTTGCTGTTGTCATGTTGTTACTCAGGCTTGTAATCTCCCTGCTGTGGTCCTAAAAGTATCATCTAAAAACCGATGCCTGAAACCCATCTGATAACATACAAATAAGAAACACATCTGCTTTCAGTCTGACTTGTTATTGAAATGTGCCTCCTGTCTGTTGGGCCACAGAACAGCTCTGATGAGGCTCCTGTGGCAGAATTACTGTAATGAGGGCTTGTCCCACTACTCCATCACTGTGTATTAAATCAGTTTGTGAGTTTTTACAAGCGACTTTATCCACTAATTGTCTTCCATGCCCATTATGATGTAATTGCGGATTAGCTTCGGCTTGGTTGTTTGTTTGTTCATCTGTCTGCCACAAACATTTCAGAGTCACAGCTGATGTAATTTCAATAGCATTTTGCATCTCAATCACGACCACAGTCTTGCTTTTGCTAAATTATACTGGATGCAGACTGGTAATGGGGAAAGAGCTGTTTGGTCATCGTCAGGTCATCACACATAAAAAAGATATGACAAAACAAATAGCAGCAGCAGCAGTTTAAACCTGCAGATGTTGACATGTTGATTTTGCCACCTATAGCGAAAGAAAGGGCCCTATTTGGATTCTTCAAAGTGCATGGTGCAAGTGCATTTAGGGTGTGTCCAACTCCACTTTTGCCTAGCTAAACAGCGCTTAATCTGGGTGCAAAGGTTATGCATTTAGTCCCTTAATTAGTATAATCAAAGGTGTGTTATCGGCATAACAACCAGTCAGAGCATCATCTTCCAAAAGCCAGGTGCACCTACACCTGGCATATTGCTATTTACGTGGCAGATCTGGCAAATTGAAGCAGCAAGCAGTTTTCTGCTGAGAGTAATGCAAATACCGTGGGACATTTAAGCAGCAAAACTAAAAACTGTTGTAATAAACTTGACAGAGGAAACACAACTTAACATTGAGCTTTGGACATAAACAGTGAAGTTACGCTGCTCCTCGTGCGTTACTGCGCACAGCGTCTCTCCTAATGGAGAGTTGGACAGCCGTGCATTTCTGTGTGTGTAACAAGCAGACTGTATGCATGTTGTGAACCCACCTATCAAGGCACGAGGTTACTATCTGTGTAATGCACCTTTTAAATAGCAGAAATATACTGCACCATCCTGACTTATGACCAGGTGTTTGTTGGTCAATGAAGCAATCTGCTGCCTCAGAATAGCAATACACTAACAATGCCCTTGACCACACCTCATGTTAAGACACCTCATGTTACATTCACATGGGCGCTCAGATGTGCACAAGTACATTTTGCTGCTCACACAACGTGGGCGCTGGCTGTGAAAATGACAACTGTGTCAATCTGAAACTAGCAATGATATTTGTGCTGCGCTCTGTTCCACTCTGCGTGGGGCGTAAAATAAGGCCCAATGTGTGTTATTAATGACATTTCATCTCGTTTTAATAGAAAACATTTTCTGTTTTTCTTTCTAAAGATTTACATTTAACATTTAACACTTACACTGTGGATTTTATTGAAAATAAGTTGTACACATTTAGAACAGTCACAGAAGGCTGAGGATACATGATGCAGGTTTAAAATGTAAAATATGAAACCTCAAACACAAACACGGCTATAATAAAAGCAAAAGCAGTTGTAACACTTTGAAAATGGCAAAAAACTATTACTTTCGGGCACACAATAACATGTTTTCATCTTCAGTTGTAATCTTCTGCTGCTGTCATTTTCCTTTCCTGTGGGTGGTGCGGGTTGGACTGCAAATGCAGATCCAAACGTTCTGGGTTTGCAGCTCTGTTACTGGATGATGAGTGACACTGCGTTTAAATAAGCCAGTGAAGAAAAAGTTTCATTCAACTGCATCTGTCAGTGCATCTATATTCTGTCATTGATATGTTTTCATTAGTGCCTTTGACGTCTAAAATCTCGGTCTGTTCATTTACCAGGTTGAAAACATCCTGCTGAACGACCAGGGAAACTATGTGCTGTGTGACTTCGGCAGTTCCACTCACAAGATTTTGCTGCCACATAAAGATGGAGTGACTGCCGTGGAGGACGAGATTAAGAAGTAAGTTGCTTTGTCAATGAAAGATGTTATGTTCTGCAGGTCACTTGATACAGTAGATGTTAGAACCATAATTCTGGCTGCTGTAACAATATTGTTATACTTGTCAGAGTGGTGTGTAAAGTTGTGAAGTCATGTAAAACTCTTGCTAAAAAAGACCAGCATATAACGGACTTTTTGCACCACAGGAACTTTGGGGGAAACCCAGGACTGTTTTAAAAAACTCAGGAAGTTAACCTGCATTTCGACTGCAGGAACATGTGTAGTTTCCGTTTTAGGTCCTGCACCCCGAAAAGTCCCTGCTGCTGAGATAATATTTATCATGGCTCACAATCTATCAAGGGAGAGTTTGCACTGACTTATCAAACTAATGACTCAAATCTTATAACATGGGTGATACGATGGAGATTTCTTGAAACGTTACTGATGTTTGAACAGGGTTATGGCGCAAACTTTCCAACTAGTCAAAAAAAAAAAAAAAGATTGAGGCAACAAGAATGAGCGAGCATAAACAATTTAGAGAACTCTAAGTGTATTTGCAAATTGTTTTAATGCAGTTACTTTCAAAAGCAGAAAAATAACCCAAAAACATTCACTCAGAAACACCAGAAAGGCTCGTCTCCTTTCCAACGTCCCAAGAGAAAATGACAAAGAACAACATGATAACACTGCCTTGGAAGTGGACTAATTTGTCTCATCGTCACGGTTATTCAGATGTAGTGGAAACACAAACAGCACAAATGGGACTTTGTCGTTTTTAATCTAGTTCCTGGGTCTCCTCAGTTCCCTGTTGAAGATAGCCTACAACTGGTAGATTTATGTGAGGGAAAGGTGTTGTTACCTTCAGTATTCAGAATACTCCTATCCAAACCAAGTCTGGCGTGCAGCCAGGTTGCTGTCAAATACAGCATTTCACTCAACGTGCTGCAACTCAAGGTCTATTTATTTGTGTCCACAAAGCAAATGAGTGAGCTTCAAGGCACACAGGGAGCAGATCAGAATAGCTCTGTTTACCAAACACAGAGTCGTACACTGCACGTAAACTGAACATATACATACAACTGCAAACAATCAAATTGTTGTTGATCTGCTGCAGATGATGGTGCAGTGGGAGGTGGTAAATGTGGCACTCCTTTGTGGTCACAACCCCAGCACTTGCTACTATATTGTACTGATGTAGTGTTTATAATTTGTGTGTCAGATCTAAGAAGCCCATTCAGCTCTGGCCTTTTAACTTTCCCACATTTATAGCGGCAATAAATGTGTGGCAATGTGTGGTGCTTATCGACAGTATATGACCTTGTGTAAACTCTGCTTCATGCCTCTCTGGTCATACAGAAACCATCTGAACTGTGGTGACTCAGACAGCTTTTGCATTTTCATAACCCAGCTGGATTTATACCAAAACACAACCAGCTGCTTTGATTAGTATCAGAATGACTTTGAATAGATAACAAAACTAAGTGTTTGGCAATGTTTGCGGTGAGATTCTGTTTTTTTTTCTTCTCTATGTCGGGAAACTGAAGCACCCATGTGTCATCAATGGAAAGTGTGCTCAGAGGTAGTGACAGAAATAATAATAATAATAAAGGAGAAATAATAAAGGCATAAGATAAAATAATTAAAAAGTACTAAAATAAAAAGATAATATATTAAGAATGAATAAAATATTTAAAAATATACAAATATGAAAATAAAAATATATAGAAATTTCAAAAAATAAAAATAATAATAAAATAAATTAAAAAAATAAATATCAATTTAAAAAATAATGATAAAATATATGTTTAAAAATTTAGAATATAAATAAAAGTTAAAAAGGATAACTAGGCATTGAAAGGAAATAAGACAGTGCGCGATTCATGTGTGTATGGGTCACAGTCTTCAGTGACATTAAGTGGCGGTGCAGTCAGTAAATAGTTTTGTGTAGGATATTAGCATTAGCAGGAATGCAGTAGAGCAAACATGTAGTGCAATCTAAATAAGATATCAGCCTTATTGCCCTAAATCTGAGATCAGATCGGGACATCCCTAGCCAAAACACACAAAGATAGTTAACGGGGCCGATCAAGGCATTTTTAAACTGATCAAGATCGGCTATACTGAGCTATACAGCGTCCGATCTGATCCTGTGTCATGCACAGCAACACGAGTGCAGCTATCGTCAGCTCTCCAACTCTCATTCAGCTACAACGAAACACCAGACTCCATAAACGACAGCAAAACACAGTACGAGATGGTTTGTTCATGTTATTTACTGAAGTTATGAGCACTTCTTTTATTTCAGCTCAGTGTGACAGTCTCTTGAATCATCATCTCTTGTCATCATAGCGCATGGTGTTTCACTGCCCCACGGCTCAGAGGAGAAACAGACATCGGTGCAGAGCTTACGACAGCCACACTCACCATGTCACTGCAAGTGCAACAAAAGCCCCACGAGCAAAGAGCCTATAAGAGTAATATATTAATGCAGCCTCATTCGCGCAAAAGATTTACTGCTGACGAAAATAAACACTCAACGAAATACAGCTAAAAGGAGTGTTTGTTATTTTAAACTTATTTTATAACAAAAAATATTAAATAACAAACATTAAGGAACAGTTTGTGTGCAGGTTTTTTTCTCAATACATTACGGAACTATTCAATTGTTAAGCATATAAAGTGGATTGATTTTAATAACTTTAAGGTACTTCAAGTTTGCAGTGTGCATCTGAATTATTTAGGAAAAAGAAGTGTTGGATTGGGACTCTGTATCAGCAGATACTCAGTACTAAATGACTTGAATCAGATTGGATTGCATTTACATATAAGTACTATTACAATGTTGTAGCTGGTCGAGGTGGAGCTGATTTTAAATTGTATATAATCTTGAGGAGTTTAATATGTACCAATTCCATCATATGTTTTTCAGTGTATTATATATTTTGTATATAGAATAATAACCTTACATATAAGTACAATTGGCAAAGAATACACTAGAGTAAAAAATATAACATTTCCCTTTAAAATGTGGTGGAGTAGAAGTATAAGATAGTATTGAATGATGGGAATAAATGACTTTATTTCAAGCCAAAAATAAAAAGAAACTTAATAAAAAAAACAAGACAAAGATAACAGTGTCTGAAAAGGAGTAGGCAGAAGTAAAATTTATGTCCCTACTCCTTTCTTACGTTTCTTCTTTTAACTCATGTATTATTTCAACAAATTCCCAAATTTATGTACAACTAATATACAACCCTCCCCAGTTTATTTACCACCCAATTAGATAAATAAGTACTTTGACTGTTTATTTACAGTCCAAGTTCCACCCAATGTTACAAAATAAATATGCATTCCCCTATCACAACCTTTCCTCATCTATATATCTGCTGAAAATATTATCTTTTTAGAGTCTTCAATTATATTCCCCCTCCCTGCCACAAAGCATTTTTTGAATGTTGCCAGGAAGTAGATTATTTTTCCCATTAAAAGAGGAACAAGGGGGCGTCGGTAGCATAGTGGATAGTGCCGGCACCCTATGCACTGAGGCACCGCCTTGCTGCAGCGGCCATGGGTTCGAATCTGGCCCTTTGCTGCATGTCAGTCCCCACTCTCTCTCTGTCTCCCCCCTTTCACTAACTGTCCTGTCATTAAAGGCAAAAAGCCCACAAAAATAATCTTAAAAAAAAAAAAAAGAGGAACAAGTAACTCAGAACTGTGTTTAAGCACTGTACTTGTGTAAACCACCTCTGGTACTTTGTCATTTGAACTTTGACCTGCAACTGACAACTTTCTGTTGTTGTGTCTCACAGGTACACGACCCTCTCATATCGGGCGCCAGAGATGATTAACTTGTACGCAGGGAAAGCCATCACCACTAAGGCTGATATATGGGTAAGGGCCTGCTTTGTATGTGTGTACAGTATTTGTGTGTGTGTGTGTGTGTGTGTGTGTGTGTGTGTTATGCACCCTGCAGGGCTGGTTTGTCCTGGCAGTGTCCTGGGCGTCACTCTGCCCCGACAGGTTCCTCCTCTCTCTCCCTCACTCAGTCTCTCGCTCGGGGCTGTTTGCCTCCACCAGCTCTCCAACAGTGTTTTTCCCTCATAAAACATTGAGCAACATCGTTCACTACACTCTGCCTCGTCCTGCTCCTCTCTCCCTGCTGCCTGTCTCTTTCTATACTCCCTCCTTTTGAGATAATTAGGCTCAGTCGAGGACCTCGATAAGCTCATGTGAAATAGGCCTCAGCTGTTTTTTTGAAGGTGCGAGGTAGAGAGGCAGGAACAAGGGCTTGGACTGCAGCCATTTTGAGGAGCGGTGTAAATTGATGCACCCAGGGAGTTAAAACAGCCAGCATATAAAGATGCAGCTGTTAATAGGTCACTCTGTGCGTTATAAACGTGTGATCTTTGCTTGGACTTTCTCAGGTTCTTCTGATATACAGCTTTGAATCAAGACTCAAAAGACAACAACTGTTGAAATGATTATTGTTCTAGAGGGTTTCATTAAGAAGCA
This sequence comes from Epinephelus lanceolatus, assembly GCF_041903045.1. Lineage (NCBI taxonomy): Eukaryota > Metazoa > Chordata > Actinopteri > Perciformes > Serranidae > Epinephelus > Epinephelus lanceolatus. The sequence goes on from NC_135742.1 coordinate 5,295,029, forward strand.
TACATGTATACAACAATATTTACACATACTGTATGTTAACCAGTGCAGATTGAAATACAAATGAAACTATCTAAACAAATAATATCAAGCTTCCTGTACAAAAGGATATGTTTCTAAAATTACTGTAACAGAATTTGTAAGTATCTCAACTATCACTGCCTTTAAAAAAAGCTTAATGTCTAGTACTCTTAATTGAGGATACAAGCAATACTGCAATTCTAGCTTACAGTGAAGCAGTCCGTAAAAATCAGATGATCAGTTGATTAATTTTTGAGTTAACTGAGAAAATGCACTATTTATCAAGCCCCTTTCTTTCTGCGCAAAAACCCACAAACACCCACTAACATCTGGCTTTTGTATTTAATGGGAGCGGTTACAATCTGCGTTCACTCCAGAGACAAATGACTCTGCAGTAGCCACGGGTATTTAACGGCTCCAGCTCCACTCGGCTTCAATCTGCAGTGATAGCAATTAGATGCGCGGGTGGAGGTGCTAATTTTAGCCTCTTTGCCGACAAGATGCAATGATGGGCCACCACAAAGTACAGTCTGCTCCGTCCAAGCAGCACTCGAACATTGTTCAACATTTAGTCTGCATTGAGTTTGAGAGAGAGACTGAGGTACACATTGTAACATTTTCACAGGCGTCCATGCTGCTTTCTACCATTTACTAACCTGTTTTCTGGCTTGCCTGTGACCTTGAAGTGACTAGTCACTGGCAATGGCAAAGCAGTCGTTTGCCTATTTTTAACAGGTTTTCTCATGTCACACACACAGGGTGTAAAATGAACTTTTTACCTCATCTGCCGTCTGCTAGTGATCTCCAAAAATTTACCGGCCAAACATATTTTTCACCAGCCAAATAAAAAAAAGCGTGCCTTGTTTGACTAAAAATAATTCAAATCCAACTTTAGGAAAATCCAACCCTGTCCTCTGTGTTTCTTTGGCGTGCTTGCGGCAAAGGCTGAAGCTCATCGTGTTGGTGTGGGGGTCGTAGGTCAGCCATGACCGCGGCTGGCCAGTGTTGTCTAGTTTCCATTTTTCAATAAAATGCCGTGCGACATTTATACTCTGTTTAACTGTCTGTTCTTCCTGTCGAAATCCAACATGTTCATCTTCGTTTTTCCTCTTCTGGCGTTGGCTTCACGGCAGAAATGTGTCGCCACATCTTGCTCAGAAAGTACCACAGAATGCCCAGGGTTCCGGTAGCTGATGTCATGCATTCCCGGCATACGAACAATAAGCTGCGAGGGTCAAAATTGTCTGACACAGCTGGCAGAAATGGTCGAAGCACATAAAAAAACCACATGCAATTCAAAATTTTCCATTAGCGCTTGGCGGGTGTTAATTTTACACCCTGCACACACACATGCTAATTTTGGTGGAAAAGGGGCATTTTAATGCCAGATTTCCTCAGAACAAGGTATAGAGTCATACAGAGGTGATCCCTCTCAATCATTACTTATGACCCACTTGAGATGTGTGGTGGTTAATGGCTCTGTCCTTTGCCTTTATTCTCTTATTTTCTTCCTGGGCACAGAGTGCAGGTGAGATCGGAGCCTTTTAAAAAAGTTACAGCCAGGTGCCAGACTGTAAGCAGCATGCATCCAAGAAAAAGCTACAAAAATCACGGATATTGTGCTGAAAAAATGCAAATATGAGGCGAAATGTAAAGCGGACAAAGCTTGTTCCAAAAGGAGACTGAATCTGTGGTTGGCTTTCACTTTAGCTGGCAGTACTGTCTACAAACAGTAAACATAAATTCCTGCATCTTTAAATTTTGGGCTGACACTATGCAGAAGTCTGGCTGCATTTTGTTGTGTTTCTATGCCGTTGTCTCAGACGTGCATTGGATTATTGACAGTTTGGATAGTGGACAAATTGAACAAAGAGTTGAATCAGTAACACATGCATATCTGTGATGATGAATTGTGGCTTCGAATAAACAGCCACTGAAAACAGTCTTTTCATGTTTACTTTAATGATCCTGTCACAGTGGATTAATGTATCAGTCTGCAGTAGTAGTTCTACATGAGATGAATAGACCGAAGCTTCAAACAGGCCTCTGGTTGAAGGAACTACTGTGGGACGTACAACAAAAACACCAACTTCCTGCAGACTACCCCCTGCATTCTCACTTCCTGTTCTATGTTTAGCCATGTGTTTTAAAACTCTGCTGTTTCATATGTTGTTGCCTCACACAAGTGTCATATTTAATATTTATCCATGCATTCTGGGGCTTGTTGGCAGATAAGCTGTCCGACTCAGATTAGGAGTTTAGTATCAGACTGGATTAGCCCGTTGAGTGGAGAGAACTGTGAAGAATATCCGTCTTCAGATACAGCGCTTAAAGGGAAAAACATCCCCTAAACGCTGTGGCTAATTCCAAAGTCTCTTTCATCTCCAACTGCATCATCAACAAAAAGATGCTGGAGCCAAATATAGCACCAACTGAATATATGATTTGGGAGCGGAGCACTTTTGCATGTGGATTTGTTTGGACAGCCATATTGCCAGGGGAGCAGACTCTGGGCCTGATTTTAAAAGCAGCTTTTTAGCCAGCGACATAAGGAACATTAATTCTTTGCTAAGCAGTCCTGTGTAGCTCAGTGGGTAGAGAAAGAGTTAGGCCTCCCTGTGGGATGGACTGCACTTGACATGTTAAGTGGTTGTAGAGGTCTTTTTTTCATCTCTATTTCCTGTATTTTGATGAGTGCTGATGAGAACCACAGATAATTCTCCCTTTAGCCCTCTATAAAGCAAAGATATACGTTGAGACACAAAACTAATCAGCAAGTTACATCTTGTGTCTTCTTCTTGTAACTCATACAGACTTCTTGTTTCTTCTGGTGGCCCTCTTAATTCTTTTTTCCCTTTTCTCTCTCTGAGTGGAGGTTTACAACTTGAATTCGAGTCTGTAACATTGAGCATCAAAAATTGCCAAGCATTCAAAGTTGGCATCAAACACATGGTCAGATTTGTAGTCTTGTTTGTGTCCTCTTTGGTCAGATATCTCCTTTTTTGGAATCATAACTTTGTTGGTTTTAAGCTGCATTTTGTTTAAGTGGAAACGTTGCTGATTTTCAACCAGCACTGTGTCATCGCGGTGTTTGCAGATGAACAGTGTTTGGCGAAACGCATCATCCAGTGGTCCAGTGGTCCAGTGGTCTCATGGCAGATTGGTGGGGAGCTCCAGGTGCTAGCAGCACAGGGAGAAGCCAAACGCTGTTCATCTACACATGCTGTGATGACGCTGTGATGACACAGTGCTGGTTGAAAAAATGGCAAAATTTGCCTTTAAACAAACAAGCGTTGAGACAAATTAACTAACTTTTCTGTTAAAAATAATAAAAAAAAAAAGGTTTTAGATTCTGAAACAAAGGCAGTGAACAGAGAATACAATATGGTATCAAAACTCAGGTATTGTGTTGACACCAACATTGATCTTTTCAAACGACACCCACCCTCTAAAAGTTGACTGAGTTCAGGCGTTTATTTCCTCATCACTGTTTCTGTTTTCTCCACAGGCACTTGGATGCTTGTTGTACAAGCTGTGTTTCTTCGCACTTCCATTTGGGGAGAGTCAAGTTGCCATATGTGACGGAACCTTTATTGTTCCAGATAACTCCAAATTCTCCTTCAAGTTGCACTGTTTAATCAGTAAGTTTGGGACTTAACATTGATTTGTGATGTCAGAATGTGTCTTCTAATGATTTTGGAGTAATAAATTACCACCTCAGAATTGCCTTTTATAACTGTACGGGCGTGATGACTTCTAATTTGTCTTTTTTAAACAGTGTGTGTTTGTTCTGATGATTTTGGAGCATTTTATCATTCCTCTAGAAGTGTGTATGCGTACCTTTTGTCCTGTAATTACAGTTGATACTGTTACAGGAAAGGTTGCTGTGTCAGTAAGACTAGTTACCAACACAATCACACAGAATGCAGCACAGAAGTTTGAGTATTTCTTCAGTGGGGGTTTTCCAGACGGAGCTCTTTTTTCTGTATATATATATTTCTGTCATTAGCTAGACTGCAAGTTACACCTACAACTTTGTTTTGCTGTGTTACTTTGACAGTGCTGCTGTGCGAGCGGTTGGTAACTGATTTAAGCATTTCCACAACTTGAGCCTGTTTGAACCAGTCGTGGACTGACAGTCATGGCAGCCTTGTTTGCTTTCAAGTTGCTCCACTTCCCTACTGTAAATGCATCCTGCAGTGGAGCTTCCCTTTTCAGATTACTTGACCGAGAGCTCCTCCAAGTGGCCAAAGAGAGAAGATGCACAATAATAAATCAGCCAGTGATGTTCTGCACAACATGCTGCATAGAAATAGAATAGAATCAAAAGCCTTTATCTTTATTGCGTAGTATACAAGGAAATTAAAAAGGCTACTTCTGATGCAGTAAAAAGGCACAGGAACATCCTTGATGCTCTTGTGTTTCTACTACATGGGCCAGACGTGGCTGTCGAAGAGGCCGGGGTAGGGATGGGGGACCTCTGGCACCATGTACTTCCTAGAGCACCTAGAGCTTTTGCAGTCTTGATATGGGATGGAAATGAAGTAACATTGGTTCAGCGTTGATCAAAGGTCCATAGGTGTAAAGCAGAAAGCCCTCCACAATAAGGATGTGAGTCTGTGCCAGCAACAGTGGTCCTAGAATTTAGAATAAATATAGTGATTGCACTTGTATGAATGTAATTATTGCACTTAAACAAATGTAACTGTTGCTCATGCTCCAGTAGGTTTGCTCTCTAAAGACAGTCATCATATTGCCTATAAGGTTATGCAGTGCTTTTTGGAGTTAAGTTTACTCATGGCCCAGGCAAACATGTTTTAAGTCTGTTGGTTCGTGATGGTCCTGTAAATGTGCAAATAAACATCCATGCATTCATATAAAAACACTCAGACATATGAACATACAAAGAAACTTACTGTATAAGTAAGGTTTGTTCATTTAGTGAAATGCCCAAGTGAAAAGAAATGTCATTAGTTTGGTAAAATAAAAATAACCTCTCTCTTTTTCCCAGGATATATGCTCGAACCAGACCAGGAGAAGAGACCAGACATTTACCAAGTGTCCTACTTTGCCTTCAAATTAGCTGGAAAAGACTGTCCAGTGCCAAATCTCTTTGTAAGTAGCTGGAACAAAGGACTCAGCGTGGCTTTAGGCTTTGCAGTCATTTTTGTATTAACGTAATTCTCCTGCTCTTTTTCCAGAACTCTCCCATCCCCACATCGCTCCCAGAGCCTCTAACAGCCAGTGAGGTTGCTGCTAGGAAAAGCATGACGAAAGCCAGGTACTGTTCACTCACGGTTTCTTATTTTATTTTTTCTTATGGTAGATATGCTAACACTGGTGTTAGCAACCTGTGTAAGGTTGTATTTAAAGCATATGGCTTTTTAAGACTAACTGGTGTCTTCAAACTAATGAAAAGAACAAGTTAAAATCACTGTTCGGGGTTGAAATTAAAATACAAAACACATATAAACATCAGGGCCATGCTAACCTTGTTGTGCATAAACCAAATGTTAAGAGGCACAGTTTATTGATGTTGGTCGAGGAAAATAAAACCACAACTTCTGACTCCTTCTTTCCAGGATAACGGACGCTGTGGGCCCAACGGAAACATCGATAGCTCCCAGACAGAGGCCAAAAGCGGCAAACAGTAACGTCCTGCCCCTCGCCAACACTGTCACCCCTGTCAAAATGACCGTGCCTTCAGCACCCGTCAGCAACGGCCAGAAAGGTTTGTTGAACATAAGAGATTGATTTTTATATGAAAATTCAGAAAACTAATCCTGTTTTATCTTATGCAAATACAGTGTCAGTATGTATTAGGAAAGATGTGTCTGTGAAGTTCCTACAGTATGATTTTCAAATGGTACTTTCTAGAGCTGCACCAAATGTTTCAAAGCTTTGAAGCTTCAATCAACATTGAAATACTGAAATACTGCTTGTCTGTTCATTCCGTTTAACCTTAGTTATTTCTGCACAGTTGGAGATAAAGAATAGGCTGCACTAATATTATCAGTGCTGTACTAGTGATGGCTGCCTAGGATTGTGTCTGACTTCTGTGATCCAACATTTTCTTTTAATTCTAGAGTATTGTTAAGTCTAAAAGTCAAAATCTATTGAAAAAACATTGATGTAATCATTTTTAAAATTCATAACGTTTGTAACTAATGAAATATTTAGCTTTAATCTATATTTGTTGGTGTTTATCCTTTCAAAAACCACGCTTCCCCTCTTGCCGCACACAAACAGAGGCACGCACTTGTATTAACAGGGCGGTCTAGCAGCACCATAAATTACATTTGTTTGTTAGAGAAAGTCAATTTTATGAAAAATGACCAACTCATTTTAATCCAATGAATCATTTGATTTAAACTGAGGATAATATTCGAGGATATTTTATTTTTTTAGGGAGTCGATGAGAATAAAATATGACAACAGACATTCGAGGCTTCATGCATAAACCTCAATAAAACCTTTGAATGTTAAAAAAAAAAGGTTTATCATTGATTGTATCCCATATAAATGACTTTTGGATGTTTCAGTAGTGCACACATTTGACCTGCAGTACTGTCGTAAAAGTCATCAGATTATATTGAACATTTCAGAGAATCTAGAGAAGAGGGATCGATTGTCTCGCATTTTTTGCATCATCTGATTGACTTCCGATCATCCTTTATAGAGACCACTGATCCATTTAGAATGAGCATCGGCAGATTAATCAGAGCCCCTTTAGTTATACAGTTTACTTGTGTTGGCTTCTGTGCTCAGTGAGGTGTTGTAATAAGTAATACATCCATCGATCTGTACCTGTCCACTCAGCTCCCACCCCTGGCTCTGGGCAGCCATCCATGCAGCCCCAGCCTAGCAGTCAGCAGCACCGAGTCCTGCAGCAGCTACAGCCTGGTGACCTGCGTCTACAGCAGCTACAACAGCAACAACAACATCACCACCAACAACAACAAGCAGTGCAGCAACAACATGCAAATGCACAGCAACTCCAATACCTCCAGGTAAATCCACCACACTGACATCTGGAGCCGTCGCTGCGAGGAAATGTTCAGATTTTAATTCCCTTTACTCCCCTCCTCAGTACCAACAGGCTGTGCAGCAGTCCCTCCAGCTTCAGCAGCAGCAGGCCCTCCTCCAGCAGCAGCAGATGATGATGCAGCCCATGTACCAGCAGCAGGTTGCCCAGGCTCAGGCCCAGGCTCAGGCCCAGGCTCAGTACGCAGCCATGGTGAGTTCTTTCAAAAGCCTGAAAGCTGCCGAGGCTCAATTTGATTCACTGTCTGCCCTAAAATGGACATCAATCAAATTGAATTTGCTTTTGTTTGCATTCAAACATTTGAGGATGCTTCTAAGTCAAAATCATGACATAATTTCTGAGCTGAAGATTTCATCCAAAACAGTAATAAATAGTTTGAGCAAATGACAGCGAAACACATGGAGACACAGCATGAAATAACACGGAGCTGAATATTTCATTTAATGTCAGAATGGCCTAAAATTGCTCTCTCTGTTCCAAACACTGGCAGCCAGTCCTCTTTAGTCGAGTTGCTTCGCGTCTGTGCCAAGCAGCATTGGAAGCAGACGCTCAAACTTCCTACTGACTCTGTCCAAATATTCAGAAAACTAGTATTTACGCAGCTACTGAATCAAACACACAAACACAGGTCCTCCAAATGCGCTCTGTTAGGGCGGCGCAATTTTTAGTCTGTTTCCCACCGAACGCGTACCATCTGTTTTATTTCAGAGGCAATCTGGTCGGAGCGAAGCCACAAGGGGATCGAACAGAGAGTGAAATCGAGCAGTTTCCTCTGTGTTGCATCCCGACATATGAAGCAGTTCGCAGGCAGGGGAAGAGAGCACCTCTAAAAAACTCACTCTTCTTATTCCCAAGATACCTGATAAATGTTCAACAGCAGCATCTCCTCTGTGATCTTAGACCTCCTCCTTTCTTCTAGAAGCTTTGCGAAGTGACTGCAGATTTGTTTTATGGTGTGTGACAACAGATCAACTTTATTTGTACAGCACTTTAAAAGCACAGCAGCGGTGTGTGCACAGACAGAAGTGCTTTTACAAACGTGGTTTGTTAAGAAAACATGAAAAAAGGAGGCAGAGGACGGAGCAACAATAGCAGAATTAAGATGTAAAGAAACATGAATCATGTTAAAAGGTTCATTTTGAGGGGCGTTGGTGGCTTAGTGGTAGAGCACGCACCCCATGTACAAGGCTCTTGCCGCAGCGGCCCGGGTTCAAGTCCAGCCTGTGGCCATTTGCTGCATGTCATCCCCCCTCTCTCTCCCCCTTTCACACTTAACTGTCCTGTCAAATAAAGGCTGAAAATGCCCAAAAAATATCTTTAAAAAAAAAGGTTTGAGTTTGTACATCCTTTTGTTAATTTACAAAAAAATCGTGTTTGTGTTCAAAGATCTGCACGGTGCTGCTCTACTGTGTATCTGAGCTGCAGTCCCTTAACAAAGCTGCTAGATACTTCTGTTGGTCTCAAGTTAAAGTGGGTTTGTTGTGGCTGCAGGTCTTTTAATGTAAGAAATATGTTATGTTTTTTTAATGTTAATTCTCCAATGGAGAAGAAGCCTCCTTTAGAAGAAGGTGATAAAGAAACTAAAACATTTAGTAGCTAAGAAGTAGTTTATTTTCTAAGGGCCTCCGCTTAAAAGAGTGAATGTTAGAGGGAGTGCAACTGAATGCTAGTCTGCAGGTGACCAACAGTTAAAATGTTATTCATAACAACTGATATTTATCAGTCAGCCAGTTTTGGAGATTTCTTCCCCCCAAAAAAAATCAGTGAATGCATCTTTAAAATGGTCAGCCAGTGTCTGAGGCGATCCTTATGCCTATACAACACTACACCACTACAGCCCTGATTTTCCACTCACTGACAGTTTTCTGGAGCTCTCCAACTTGCAAATCGGCACTTAAGCGCTATGTGTGAACTGTTAAAGACGTGAGCTGAAAGGCATCGGAGGAGCTCTTCAGATATGTAGCAGGCTAAATATCTGGACCTGTCTGTCAGGGGACTTTGTCAGTGAGCTTCAGCAAATAAGAACTCAAGACACAGAGGACAGAGACAAGCGGCACCACAGCACTCTCGAAGGTGTGTGTGCGTGTGTTTGACAGGGTTCCCCCAGATTCTTAAAAAGTCTTAAAAGGTATTGAATTCATTAATCTAACATATGACTTTAATTTTTATTAAAATGTCTTGAATCAATCTTTGAAAAGTCTTAAAAATGCTCAGACATGAGAAGTGTGTTAATTTTTTTTCTTTCAGTCTTGGTTATTATTATATCGGTCTTAAATTTCATTCCAAGTGGCATTAAAAAAGTCTTAAAGTCCAAAATATAACTTACCTTAAGCTGTAGGAACCTTGGTTGGGAGGGAAGAGAAGGTGGACTATTGCATGCAAAGTTTCTGTAAGTCATAGGGGTTACAACTTAATGGGAGCACTGGTTTGTTAGTTTTTCTTGACTGATTTCTATACTAAGCACCCTGCTGAACCTGGGTTGTGGTTCGATCTGTGCATCACATGACATACATCATAGATTCCTCCTGGTAAAATATTGTGTAGTCTTTGATATCATGTCACTGGTTGGTCATGTAGTGGGAACGACTTAAAGACTTCTGATTACAAAACAATAAGTTGTGTAGCAGAGCTGCAACGATTCGTCGACTCATCAATTAGTTGATCAACAGAAAATTCTCACCAATTATTTTGATAATGAAGTAATTGTTAAAGTAAGATTTCATGCAAAAATGGCAGAAAATGCTGTTTACAGCCTCTTTTAATATGGAGATTTCCTAGTTTTCTTTGTTTTTATCATATTAAACAGACTGTCTTTGGGTTCTGGACTGACAAAAAATGCATTTAAAGACACTACCTCAGACTTTGAGGAAGTGGGATGGACATGGTTCACTATATCCTCACATTTTACAGACCAAATAATTGACAAAATAATCTGCAGATTAATTGATAATAACAATAATTGCTAGTTGCAGCCTTGGTGTGCAGTGTGAACAATACAGCCATCTGATGACTGTCAGAGTTGTATAGTGTGAACTAAGCTTTATTGCATTTGGAACGTGTTGAGTTTGTTGTCCTACGTGCTGTTTGACTTTCATTCCTTCACCCCTCCCCTCCACCGTGTCCCCAGCTTTCCAAATCCAGAACTGGTTTCTAACAACATTTCATCATCTTGTTGCCGTCATTGTGCGCCATTGAACTCAAAGGTCCGTCCCTCATTCCCGTCCCCCTCTTCTCCCTCTCTTCCTTCCCTAACAGCTGCACCAGTACCAACAGGCTTTTGTTCAGCAGCAGCAGCAGCAGCAACATCATCAACATCAACAACAACAACAACATCAGCAGCAGCAGCAGCTTCATCCCGCTCAGCAGCCTCTCCCCTATATGTCCTCCCCTCTTGAGTTCCAGATCCCATTGGGTTCCTATAACGCCACAACACCCACTGCTGGAGCTGGAAGTGTCCAGATAGGTGGACCGTCACCTGTGGATCCCTCTTACACTAACCCCAGGTAATGTCCTCTGAACTTACCAGTTGAACACGTATCTCTCGTTCTATCCTTGATTTTAGTTTTTAGGTGTTATCTTACAGCCGTTGGTGAATCCTACCCATAACAGGTTATCTCCCTGTTGTTCTGTCTCCACAGTCGAAACCCTCTGCTTGCCTCAGATGGGATCACACCTCCCTCTCAGAGCTGCAACAGTACAGTTAGTAACCCCCCTGACATGTCGCGCTGGAACCCTTTCGGAGAGGACAACTTCTCCAAGCTGACCGAGGAGGAGCTGATCGACCGGGAGTTCGACATGCTCAGAGCAAGCAAGTGACCCGTCAATGATTTTGTTGTTTGTGTTTATGTTTGGTTTACTTTTGTTTGAGAATGAGAAAAGTTAGACTTTTTCTTTTTCTTTTAAAGGGAGATTGTGGCACCTTTTGCATGATTGTCTATTACTGTACTTATATTTGCTACAGAACCAAATAAAGATTTAACATTTCTTAAGATTTTTTGTCAGTAAAATTTAAATTTTGATGTCTCAGACAGAAGGTATCCCTGAGTGCCAGTTTTATAGTCACGTAGATTTGCACATACAGTGAATCTGTTGGTGTTTTGGTGCGTAACAATAAATGATATAAAACAGAAACATTTACAATAGAAAAACTGAAAAATGTAAGGAAAAATAGATCTGCTTTTAAAGTAGAAGAGCTATACAGTCCTGTGTAAGAGGGGATGTGCAATGGTTCAAAATATATATGTGACAAACCAAAATAGGATACAGCGTACTTTATTTACAGTTGCAATTATGCAAATGAAAAAGAAATCATCACCAGGTGGAGCGTAGTTTCTTACATGGTGTCTGCAAGGTGCTTAGAAAGTCTGTTAATGTCTTAAGTTCAATGTTATAGCCTTAAAAAGTAATTATAAACTCTTAAATTTGAATTTTTAAGGTCTAAATCGCCACAAACGTATTTATTTAATTTTACTTATCCATCTTTTAATTTATTTATGTCAAAATGAGTCAAGCTCTTCTGCGTGGAATCCACATTTCTGGTGTTACGAATCTTTTAACCTGCTACTAAACCTAAAACTTAACTTTATACGTGCACTTATTCACAGGCAAAATGTAGAGTAACTCACTCTATTATTTTCCCAAATAAAACCTATCTCTGCACAGGACCACGTATATACTACTTATCTTTATACTTAATTGGAATGCTTGAATAAGAAAAATCTGATTTGTCTCAAGTTTTGAATTTGATTTGAATTAACTTTACAAGGTCTTAAAAAGCAATAAATGTAAGTGTCTGATACCTCTGGACAACCTGTGTTAATTTCATGTTTAAAAGTGATTTTGCGTTTAAGTATTGAGAGCTTCATGTGGGTAAAAACACTGGCCTAGATGTTCTAAGTATCTCCCCCTCTCTGATCTTCTACATACAGAAAAGCCAGTGGAGAGAACAGCCAGCGTTGAAGCGGACCGACCGCAGCCTGCTGCCTCCGCCGCCAAGCCCCTGCCACCAGAGGACCTGTTTGGCTCGGTCCCGTTCGTGGCCAGCGCAGGCAAGTCTTAGAGGAGTCTCTACAGAGAGGACCCAACACTGTGGAGCCACCTGCCCCCCCCCTCCCCCCCCCCCCCCCTCTGTCCAGCTCTTCTGCTCCCACCTGACCTCCTGTCAGGTGCTCCTATGCCACACAGACCCCACAGTGGGGCTTTAAACCAATGATCAGATTCTTCTTTTGTTTCCCAGTGTTGGTCAGCAGATTAGTTCCTCTGTTGTCAGTATAAAATATAAGGAAAAGTGGAGCCCAGGCTCTTCTGTGACTAAATTAGGAAGCAACTTGTGAGTCGGTTTAGCAGATACATCAGTGAAGTGGTGAAAGCACTTTCTTAATCCACTGCAATCAGCACTTGCCTTTAATACTGGGCTTGGTGGTGATCATGTCTAACCACCCTGCTGTAACAAACCTTTATGCAAGTCAGCTGGAAGAAGTGTTTGAGTCTTCTCACGGCACTAACTCTGCTGGGGGTTACATTCCCTGTCTGGATCAAAGGCTGGAGCAAGGTACTAACACATAGAGGTCTCACTATAACGTATAAACTCATAGGGAGGCGCTTCGCATAAAACTACAATTTCCTTTTCCGTGCATAAACTTCCAGCTCACTGTGTCCAACAAGGAACACAGCTGCATAAAATTGCTGCAGTTCCATCGGCACTAAAAGCAATATGATCGTAACGAGGCTGAAGTGACAACCTGTCAGTGTAAAGACACATGGCTGGTACTAATTAGGGCTGAGTGATGTCAACACTGCACAATGTTATACATTAAAAAATAAAAACATAGGCCATCTAATTAAAAACCACGGCTTTGAGCAAATTTCATGATTCATGCGCATACTGTTGTTGATTTCTCATGCTGTCTTTATGTTTAATGGATTTAGAATATATGAGAATATGACATATTGGAGCACCATGTGGAGCAAATATTGATGCAGTCCATTTGCAGATCTTTAAATCGAGGACCTTTATTAGGTGTTCAGACGGTGCCAAACACCTGACTCTACCTGATGCCACAGACTGTTTAAAAGAAGTTGATGTAGCCTCCGTGTCTGAAAGTGAAGCCAATAAGGAAGTGTTTTAAACCTGCATTCTTTCTAATGGCCAGCAGGGAGCGACTCTAATGATCACACTATTTGTCAGTCAAGCCAGCTTGATGGCGAGCATCTGTTTTGTGCTCAGCGCTGCACTTTTGCCTACTTTTTCTGATCGCCGAGAGTTGTAAAATCTTTAGGTTAAACACTACAGAAGCAGTAACTGTCACTTTTTACCCAGCTGTCCAATCACAGTGTTGGAAGGGTGGGACAAATACCACAAAGACCAGCCTTCACACCCTGAACAACAGCAATCATCCCTTCCAAGATTTCGAGGGCTGTTTTGGGGTTGTTGTGGCTCACAGTGCCTCATTTCATGGCAGCTTTACTAAAACAACAACAACAAAAAAAGCCGATGCATGTCACTATGTTTCGGGTCTTTTTTTTAGGCAGTGAAATTGCAGGCAAGTGACAGTTTCAAAGAATAGTTGTGTTGCCGTCACAGATTTGGAGCCCATTATTATGAGCATTCAGCGTTTCCCACAGAATTGGAATCTAACTGTGGTGATAGAGAGGGGTGGGCAGTGAAGGCATCAGCAGCTGATTGCCAACTAACTGTTCATGCTGTTTGAAGCAGCGTTGAAGGACAGTCTACCTGAGTTGCTCTCCTTCTGCTGTCTCTGCCCGGTTAGCTCAACCTAACAAAGCAGAACATGATCTCATCCCTTCTCGTCATATTTTGGGAAGCCCCACAACAGTGATTAACGTCTGACATAGAGCCATTAATCTCACACGGACACCGAAACGACTCACCTCTGTCCTTAAATCTGTTAATAACATTTGGTAACATTGTCTGTCTGATGCCAACAGGTATCCACTGTGTGTGTGTGACTCTGTCTCAGGCACAGAGCCCAGGTACAGCAGCTGTAGTCTCATGATACACAGACAGAGAGGTGGGCTGAGCTTATCAATAGAGGGCAGGAAGATTTTACCTGATATAGTCAAATTTGCAGTAAAGTTGCGATGATTGGTTAAAAATGCAAGCACAACAACAACAAAAAATGGCAGTAATTCCCAATATTGTGGTGTTGAGCCACCTTTAATCATGGCAGAACAGCCCTATTGTGACGTCACGGGTTGCAAAAAAGACGTCCGATTGTATAGAAGTCTGTGAGAAATTGACCTTACTTCTCACTTGATTTATTACCTCAGTAAACATTTTTTTGGATATTTATGTTCCCAAACACTAGTTTTAAGTCTTCTCCAACACAGCATGATGTAAATTATCTTCTCCTTTTAGAGTAAAGAGGATAAAACAAGGTATGCTGTTGGCATGGCTACCTTGTAATTGACAAGTCGCTACCACGGTGGTGTTACATTGCTCTCAGTCAGACCCACCCCTCGCCCCTCCACAGCTCCACCCTTTCATCCAAATATGGTCACTTCTGGCTCCAAAAAAAAACAAGATGGCAGCCAAAATGCCAAACTGGACTCTTCAAACGGTAGCCTACAAACCAAGGAGTGACGTCACAGTGGCTACATCCACTTCCTTTTTACAGTCTATGCTTTCAGCTTGATTTTGCTTTCATTCCAGAAGAAGATGGTTAATCATTGGACGTAGCTTTTGGACTGAGGTGTTTTGTGCTAATTCTGCTCCTCCCAGAATAATCATGTCACGTTGATTCGCCAATACACACTTCCTATCTGTGCTGAACCTTGTGCAGATGCTCTAATGATCGAGCTCCATGTTGTACAAACAGGCAAATTTAGTGTGAGCAAATGATCATGGATCAAAGTAAGATGACTCCAGCATATGAAACGACTGTCAGATGATTTCCCCCAAACTCATATGTCTGTTTCTGAACCCTGTGACACTGATAGTCCTGGTGTCTCACGAAAACTCTATGGAACTCATCTTTCCCTCTTCTTTGTTAAGTAGATTTTCAGTCATAAAAAACTCTCATCATGATATCATAAACACTCACAGTACCTGTCGAATCAGACCCACACATCACTCAGCCCTGGTACTAATAACCTCCATTAGGGGAAACAAGACAACACTTGAACTTCCAAAGTTGTGGCTCTTTGCCATTTGTTTACATTAAAACACCACTGATCCTCTTCGGCCATTGAAACTGCAAAGATTCCTCACAATTTGCAAAATGTTTTTTTTTTTTTCTGTATTGTTGTGACGAAGCCTCAAATGTTCTCGTGTGGACTGTGCACTTTACTGTGGAGGCCAATGTTAACATCCGCTCTAATACAACCTGATGATTAGTTCTCATTTGGCTTCACTAACCGGTCAGACTGCATGAGGTTTAACCCCGACACGGATCATAGCCTTGGTATAACAATGTGAATATCAAAGTGCAGTATTTCTACATATATTACGTCGGTGGCAGCAATAAGCTTCTGTGCCTCTGTACTCTTCCTGCTCCTTAAATGTGAATTGGTTTTGATAGGCAGTTTAGAAACGCTGTTTGTAACTTAGAATATATTTAATGATAAACGGTATCAACGCTAAAACACGCAGATATTTTCTAGAGGAGAGTAGTTTTTTTTTTCTACAGTAAATTCATCTCTTGTGTCCTTAAACATGCAGGCTTAATGCAAGTCCAGTGGCTACAGTTTAGAGTAGAGTAAGACAAGATAATGATGCAATATAACCCTCTAAGCACTTGAATGTAGGTGTGGAAATATTTTATCATCTTCACTTGTTACTTAAGGAATATAAAATTCTATTTGAGTTCAAATTGGAAAACCAAAACAAAGAAACCAAACAGATTGAAGGGACTTTTGTACTGAATTTAAACCACAGAAAGGTCAAATAAACCCGTGTTGTTGGGACTATGTGTGATTCCCACAGGCTGGCATGAGAAAATTATATGCAACTAATTTTTGATCAGCCTCTTAGCTTCCTGTATTTGTGCCATCACCGTGTGTCAGTTGGGTCTTTAGGTTGCAGGTGATAGTTTAAGTGCAAACACACCGCTGGCAACTATTAGTCGGGTTTAATTTCTGTGTTCTGTTTTTTTATTTGGGTGAAGTTTAGTCGTCATTGCAACATCAGTGTTTTATCAGCTGTTGAAGTTTGTGTTGGCAAACTTACAGGTGCTTTAGTTTCATAATTTTAAGTCGTTTGGCCTTTCTAAACTTGCTTTTGTCTGTAAACTACTAAAGGGTCGTACAAACTTCACACATCTATTTCCAAACAGGTGCGCAGGAGAGGGACAAGATGAATAAAACTCGTAGATAAGACTCCTGCACTCTGTCTAACTTGCAAAAATAAGGATTTTAATGCTGCAACATTTCAGTCTTTTCTACAACAAAATTTGAGACAAAATTCTCACACGTTGGGCTGTAACTAAAGATTGTTTGTTACAGATTAATCTGAAGATCATTTTCTCGAATCATCTGATCTGCAGAATATCAGAAAACAGCCTGTGACAACATCCAATATCTTTTTGTCCAATCAACATTTTCAGACCCCCAAAATAATGAATTTAATTTAATGTAGGACCAAGGAAAGCGGCAAATCCTCAAAATCGTGAGCCAGAGTTTGTTTTGCTATGCTGCGTTTTCAAAATACAAGTGCAGCGCAGATGGATGACTTTCGACTCACATTTATTGCGATTTACACGGTAACGCTACGATTCATCGTTCAAAATTTTAATTGTACAGTCTGACAGATTGTAACCAAGAATTTATCAGAACCATCTGAAGTGTGACACACAGGTAACCTGCAGGGTAGCTGTCACTGTACGATGCAGAGGGTCTTTAGACAGGAGGACTTCATACAAGTCTTTATTCGTATGGCAGTAGTTCAGTTGCTGGCGGTGTGACTGCACATTTTAATACTCCTGTTTTTCTTGCAGTTATTAAGTCTAAGGGATTTTTTAATAGTAGAAGTCTTTTGATTTCCTTTCCTAGATACAAAGTGCCTTTATATGGCATTCTTATTAACCAGGTCAGTAATACTGGCAGAGCTTTATTCCCCACAGTCATAACAAAGGAACTGTAATTCGTCTGTACGAAAGCAGAGAACAGCTGTCCTTGCAGTCCTTTTTTTTTAATGATTCCATTGCCCTAAGATCACAAGTTAATCATGTCATTATCTCGGGGGTTAATATATGTTGATTCTCGAGAAAACAAAGGGCCAAGTTCTCGACATAAAGAGAGAACTTAACATGAGTAAACGACTTGTGTTTTTACAAGATCGCGGAATAATTATGGAGCATTGGAAAATGAACCACCACCACCACCACCTTAGAGATAGGGTGAGGAGCCTGCTACACCCGCGACCTGGCTGCGGATGAAAATGGACTGGAAAATCAGTACCTGGTTAATTTGATCAAACCTGATTTCAGGCTTCATCTTCGTTGTTTCTCTTCTCTATCTCAAGAGCTTTGTTATCTCAAGATAACTCGTCGTTATTACAAAAAAATAAGGTCATTTCCTTTAGTTATATTCTTTATCAGAGATCAAGAGGGTCTTGCTTGCTTAAGTGGCGTTTCGACAACTGATAATCCCCTCCCTGACAGTCATGACAGTGATCTTGAAGCCTGAAGTCAGGTGTGATCTCTAGATACTCATTTTCTTGTTCTCCAGAATTTTCCCGTGATCACAGGAGAAGTCGTTGTCTCGTGATTAATTATCCTGTTATCTTGAGAAATCTGACTTTTGTTGTTTTAAGAATCAACATAATTTATCCCATTATCATGAGAAAACAAGCTTTGCTATCTCAAAAAGAAAAGCAAGCACAGCTGTTTTTGGCTTCCGTACAGATGACATTTACCTGAAGAATTAAAATGTTAAGAGGAGCTTAGCAGCAGCTCTGTTTTCCTCTGCTCCCCAAAGTTTGGATTAAAGGAACGACTTTAAAACCAGCTGGCAGGTAAATTAAACAAATGAGTTACTGTATTCTCCACCATTTCAGGTAACCTTTATTAGAAAGCAAGTTGGCTGGTAAAATCCTGAAGTTACTCTGCCCTGATGTACCTCATGTTAGGAGCGTATTTCTTACATAACGTAGATCAGTTCAGATTTTCATGAGCACCAACTGACACAACTCTAAACCGTGTTATTTTCCTTATGTTGAACACAACTGGCTGATGGCACATTCAGTAGTGTAAATGTAAATTGTTGTGCTGAAAGGAATGCTTGATGAGTGTCCTGATGATATCAAAATGGTAAACATTTTGATTTTAGTTTTCTTTTTTTATAAAATCCATACAATCCTAAAGGGCTGTATGTTTGTTAAGCCTCATTGTGCTGCTGTTATTCCGCCTTAGAGCAGCAAGTGAGAGAGCGACCCATCTAAGTCATCCATGCAGACATGAATCATACACATTTTTGTACAAATATATTAACTGGTTAAAATATAAGTCATGTGTTTAGCTGAAGGTAAGTTTGGAGCTAATGTTCCACTTCATGTCTCCGCTCATATCACTGCCTGCTTTTATCGATCGGGCCTTCTGTGGAAAAACTTTTGCCTCATTTTTTTTTTAAATTATTATTTGCTTTGTTTCTTTTCATTTGTCATTCAGTGAGACAGCCATACTCAGAAACATCTTGTTCATGTGTACTGGTGGATGGATCTATAGTGTGAACAGGCGAACCATCAAAGCCAAAATGAAAAGCGAAAGGGACGACCAGAGCCATTAACTGCACTTTAATTTCCTTTTGTTTAAAGTGTGAGGAAAGGTGAAACATCCCAGGATTCAATGGGACGAACAAGCAAACATAGATGTGGAATATGTTGTTTATATATTGTTTACATTTGCAAGTTTTCTGTGCTTGTATCTTCTCTGTCTCGGGGTGATGGTGTCCCCTCTTACTAAGCATCCTGTGTTGGTTTTACATCCTGCTAGAAGCCCCAGAACAGATCACTAAAACTTTGGGAATTCATCCACACCGTTCAGTTTTAGTTCCTGCTCGATATCAGCAGCTCCTGGAAAGAAAACAACCTATAGATCAATAAGTTGTCTTATACATATCTTGTTTTTGCAACAGACTATGTAAAAGGTCCTGTATCATAATGTGAGTGTGAATGTATTTCTTTATAGAATGTTACTGATAAATAAAAAACATTCAAAATCAAAATTCACTTTGGTTCCTTTTTTATAGCGCTTATAAAATATTAGAGTCTCTCCACCACTACACCATGTGCAAGATGTTCCTGTTGTTAACATGGCTGTCTTTGTTTGAGCTCTCTGTCGTCCAAAAGTTCTTAATTTAATGTTCGGTAATGAAGGTGATGGTCGCAAGAAATGCACAATGATGTCGACTGTTTGTCCTGAACTAACCGGTGTGAAGCGTGAGGCAGTTTACTCTTTGAGACGCACGACCTGCATGATGCTAAACAAGTTCAGTGTGGTTAATTTAGGTTTTAACATTTTTCCCCAGCCTTAATTTGGCTGCTTTTCTTTCTCCAATTACATTTTAAAAAAGCTTTCATGACGTTATTTGGATGAAATTCTTCATGTGTATCTGTAATTGTTTTCTATCTGTCTGTAGTGTTATTTTGCTTGTGCTTTTGCATAATTTGCAACACACAATCAGTCAAAGATGACCCGTTCAGACCGTCTTTTTAAAGGTACACTATGCAGAGGTTTCCTTAAAACAAATGTGTAGACTTATACAAAAGTAATCCCTTCTATCATCACTTTCTTATTCTTCGCATTTTTTTTATTTTGCTGTTTTCGGGACATTCCTGTGCTCAGTGCTCAGGTGAGGTTGGGACCCAATGAAAAGGTTGCAACCAGGTGGCAGAGCGTAAGCTACAAGCATTCAAGAGGAAGCGATGACAACTGCAGACACAGAGCTGAAAAAACACAAAGCTTGGTCCAAAATGAGCCAAATCTGGGGTCGACTTTCACTTTCACTGGCTGACAATTCCTGCATAGTACACCTTTAAGATAGTAAAGAAGTCATTTGCTGTTTACAAGACACAAAATGCTAAAACTCCTCAACTATTTATGCAAGAACATCTGAAATATACACCTGTCTCAGGGCTTTACAGACATATACTGTATCTCCAAACATGATTGAAGCAAACGAAATAAAAAATGTACTCTCTGAAATTAAATTGCCGTTCGAATGATAATAATTAGGTTATCAAGCTGTTGTATGATTGATTAAATATGCAGAGCAGCTTGTTTTGAGATACTTCCAACAAACAGTCTGCTTAAAGAAATCCTTTAATGTTATTGTACTTAACTATTGTTTGCGGTACTGTAGATTAGAACAAACTGAAGACTCAGAAAACAGCACACACATCCAAAAAATGATCAATTCTGGGTGCCGGATGTTTCAGGCATCAGCCTTCATCACGACTGGTGCCGGTCACATTTGTCACAAAACATGGTGAAATGATTAAAACTCCCAAAAGGAGCAGTTTCAGTGTGTGTGGTACTGTGGAGTGGTGCATCTGAAATATTTCTATATGAGCAACTATGAATCATCTGCAGTGACGTGGCTTCAAACAGGCTGATCATTATTAGCTTTGCTTATTGATATCTAACCCTTCTCATCCTGTTATTCAGGCCTGAAAAGAAAAGGATTCAGTGTGTAAAAATCTAGAACAACACACCATCTCAACAGCTTCACATATACATTATGACCGAGTACAGTTTGACTTCCATTCATTCCCCCCAAAAACAAAAGCCCCCCGTGTACATCGGTGTCAGAACAAATTAAACCCAATTTATAAAGTTGCTTTTCTAATTTTGTTGTCGGAATAAAATAATAGAAATTAGATCCTTTCCTCAGCTCTAAAACAGTTCCCTCTCAAAGAGATGCAGCTTTTGCTCTCAGTGTGCATGTGATGAGGAAATGTGTTCTACTGTTTTAAGTATGGGTCCGTTTATTTAGGTCGCTGAATTCCAGCCACAGTGGCATGTGATTAAAGGAATAGCTACTGATGATTTTTCTTTAGGATCTATAGCTGAATCTATAAAATATTAAAGAAAACAAAAAGTAAATGAAGTTTTCACTGAGCTCAGTGTGTCATCATCAAATAGCTTTTTCAAAATCTGACCATCGGACCAACACCATCACTTATTTAATGATACAGTTTTACAATAAGGGGGGGAAAAACCCCAATTAATTTAACATTTGAGAAGCTGAGTTGAGCGATGTTTATCATCTCCTGCTTGATTAATGATTTGAAATCTTTGCTGATCAGATTTAGGCTGTAAATCATCATTTTGATAAGGTACGTAGTCAAATTATCAGTCGTTTGTTTCGAGGAACGTTGTAGTTCAGAGTCTCTCGCCTCTGTGCAGCTTCATGAAATCAGTCTAGGTTCAGTGGTGGTTGTAGTGTGAGGGAAGAGACTTCTCTAAGCTCCTGCTGTCAGACATCCCTAACAGATTTTATCTTCCATCAGACAAGAGAACAATCACATGCATGTTTTCACCACTTATCTGTATCTTAAAGAGATCAGACGCGGCGTGTAATCCTTCAGCTTTCCCCCCACAGGAACAGCGACAAAACAAATCTGTGTGTCAGTCTGACATCTTCCCTCCTGATTAAAGATGTTTCTATTGTCTCACTCTGAGAGGTGAACGTGATTACAAGTGATAATCTGCAGAGCAGTCGGGTGGAGCAAACAGATGCAGAGCACCTCGTGTTTCCTGCATTAATGTGTTTTATTACTTTTTATCTTGTATTGCAGCCTTGTTTCATTTGTTAACAACAAAGCTTTTGGCTAATGTGTCATCGCGTCCTGCCAGTTTGGATGGTTGAAGACGTGGAGAGGTTTCCATTCTCGTGTCCACAGCAGGGGGTCCTTTCTCTGCTTTCCATTATATAGAGCCTCCACTAATAGGGAACAATAAATTGGCTCATTGTGTACGGCACAATTTATTTTCAATATAATTGGAGGCTATCCACTCGCTAATTAGGCTAATTTCTAAGTTGTCATTATGCAAATCTCTTGGAAATAAATTTACACAAGGCACAAATTTTTGCAGCAAATGCCAAACATGCGTAAGAATTTATAGAATTGCAGAAGTAAGGAGTAGTAACTACAGAACAAAGCTTTATTTTTCAACTCTAAAGGAAGTGACTGACAGCTTGAGTCTTTTTTACCAAGAGATTTAAATATTGAAAGCAATTTTGTAAATCTTGAAAAGCCGGGCGTCTCATTTCTTGCGCCTGTAAGCCTGCTCTTCTTATTGCAGGGTCAGAGTAGAGAAGTCGGAGCAGCTTTTAGACCATATTGAGTTTTGTGATTTCTCCTTCGCTGCTCCTTCTGCTTGTATTTGTGGACTTTCAAACGTAAGCCAAGTAATCCTGATTTCAGTAAAGCCACATATTACAGAGGTCAGAGGGGCTGAGAGGCGTTCTTGGGAGATGAAAACTTGTACTTCTGGCATCGAGATTCTCCTTCTGTCACTCATCTTGTTATTTAAAACATCAAACTTAAAAATATCTGAAAGGGACTGACATTAAAACTTGAAATGCACATTCAAAAGAAGATTAAAAATACAAGAAGACTGGTAACATCTTTAACTCTTGCATTTATGTCTTGTTTCAGGTACCGATGAGAAAAAGACTGAGCAGAGCAGTGAGGAGGTCGGCCTTCCTGCGCTCGTATCCACCTCTACAGAGGCTCTGCAGCTAGTGGCGCCCAAGGAGCACAAACCAGGCAAAAAGAGCAGCTGCAGACCAGGAGAAGAGTCCGACAGCGACTTTGAGTCTGACCCTCCTTCCCCAAAAAGCAGCGAGGATGAAGAGGTGGAGGAGGAAGAAGGCCTGAACAGTGAGCACGGTGACGACACCGAGCCAGAGAATCTTGGACAGAGGCCTCTGCTGATGGACTCTGAAGAGGAGGGAGAGGACGATGAAGACAAGCACAGCTCTGACTCGGACTACGACCCCAGCAGGGTCAAGAGCCGCTCAAAGAAAGCTCTGGCCAGTAAAGCAGCTTCAGCCGCCGCCAGGAGGAGTCCTAAGGATTCTGCCATGACTCTGATCACCCCTCCTGAGACGCCCAGCGGAGCCAGAGCTGCTTCAGCGACTGATTCTGTGGATGTTTTTGGTTCTGTTCCCTTCCTCGGAGGAACCTCGCCTGTCGGGCCTTCAGAAAGCTCGGACATCTTTGCCAAAGCGCCTTTCAGGCAAGTCAGCCATGAGCAGCAAGCTTCGGACGAATTTGATGTTTTTACCAAAGCGCCATTCAGCCGGAACCTCTCCAAGTCGGGCAAGAGTGGCAGTGATGTTCACATGGGCCAAACGCCACCCGTTTCCCCCGAGGGCATTGACATTTTCGGGTTCTCTCCCTTCCAGCCGGGCCCCACTGCACCGCCTCCCACCACCTCCAGAAGCGCAGAAGATATCTTCCAGCAGTCTTTTGAGGACTCGGCCAGCCCTCAGCAGCAGAGGCTGAAGCAGCGCAGCCTCCAGAAGCTGTCGTCACGCCAGAGAAAAACCAAGCAGGAGACCACGGCAGGCGGCAGCAATGGCAAACGCCACCACGGTACGCCGACCGGAGGCCGCAAGACCAACAAGCCAACTTACCGCACACCTGAGCGAGTCCGCAGACACAAGAAGGTCGGCCGGAGAGACTCGCAGAGCAGCAACGAGTTCCTCAGCACTTCTGACTCTAAAGAGAACATCAGTGTTGATATAACCATGGCTGAAGGGAAAGACAAAGGAGCTTCTCTGCCGGTGGACGAGGCCCTTTTAGACCCCTTTGGAGCGAAGCCTTTCCATCCTCAGGACGGCAGCCGGCATGGCCAGTATCAAGGACTCACCGACACCAAGAGCGACATGGGCGCAGCCAATGGCAAGTCCTGGACAGGCTCCCTTCACGGCGCTCTTGGAGACAGCAGCATGGATGATTTTGGGGCAGTGCCCTTCACAGAAATGGTCATCCACAGTGGACCTCAGCAGCCGCAGCCGCCGCCGCCCTCACAGCCAGTGGACCTCGACCCGTTCGGAGCTGCACCTTTTCCCCTGAAGCAGTGACTTTATTTGCGTCTTCCCACTCTGCCAGTTGCTGTTAAATAACCCCTGAGCTTTTCTTTTTGGCTTGGGAACATCTTCAACCAATCCCGAGAGCTGACAATGTCCTAATGCTTCTCTTTTTTAAAAGAACTTTTTAATACATCTTTTAGTTTGAATAACAAAAACCTAAATCCTGTGGAGTGTGAGTGATGTTTCCACATATCTTCAGCTGTACCTGTTTTGCTGAGAAGCCTTTTATGCTGCATCTTAACGCTCGTAAAGACGTTTGAACCAGAACGGAAAACCCACTCGATAAATTGTACTGTGATTATAAGCTTAACATTTGACCGCTTGACTCGCTGCAAAAAGCTCTTTATGGCTTGCCTTCTGATCTACCAATATGTTTTTTTAGCACCACAAAGCCTTACCTGAGCTGGGCTCCGCCTCGCTGCACAGTACCTCGGAAACCACGACA
This sequence comes from Epinephelus lanceolatus, assembly GCF_041903045.1. NCBI lineage: Eukaryota > Metazoa > Chordata > Actinopteri > Perciformes > Serranidae > Epinephelus > Epinephelus lanceolatus. Next base: position 5,319,598 of record NC_135742.1, read on the forward strand.
CAATCGGCCCACGTTGGACTTTCATGTCGGTGGAATCGTTTGGGAGTTGACCTTAACCACTTTGTTTTATCCTTATTAGATCTTTCTCTATGCATAATTTCACCGTAGTCTTTACGTAGCCCAGCGTGGCTGCGGTTTGTGTTGCGTTACACTTTGAATACCAGAAGGGATCGAATTTTATTGTACTTCTGTAAAAGTTAATTGGGTCAGGTTTAAATTTAGACTCTTAACTGTGTCCTTTTTTTTCTAACAGTAATCTTCTAGGTAAGTACTGTTAATATTGTTTTTTTATTAAGTTCAACAAATTCTGTTAGAAATAAGGAAGAGATGAAACACAAAGCCACATTAGATCACTAGTCTAGGTTTGTGTTTTAAGAATTTTGACCACTTCAAGAACTCACAAGCTGTACCGCCATTTTCTCAGCAGTGTTAAGAGCTCCTAACATTAGGTGATGTAACATTTTCAGAATTATTTATGCTGAAGAATAAATGGGAAGTGTGTGATGAGTTAAAGGAACAGGCTGATGGTATTCTATATAACTTTTGTTACTGTCAACAAATCCAAGAAAAAGACCACAACCGACAATATGTTTGTCCGACTTTTAGTACTTTGTGACTTCCTGTCTGCAGCTCTATAATCTGACTCACTAGATGTAGACTGTGGCTATAAGCCTGCCATCAGGCTCAGGCTCCCAGGAAGTGTGCCGGGGCTTTGAAGCCAATTTTAGAGATAGGTCTGGCTACAAAAGACTAGTGGCTCTTAGAACCCAAGCCCATTGGTTCCTACTGAAGACGTAACTCTATAAAGGAATGAATGTATGAGCAACGTTTAAGTACAGTAGCGTTGATTGTCGTCTACTTCACTTTTAACAAAGCTGCCTGAAATATTGTCCTCCTGATGCGCACTTCTTTCCCCCAACATTTCCCGTTTGGAGCCGCGATTTCAGTGTTTTTAAACCATTCATTTTACCTCACTTACAATCGTATCATCAAAGTTTAGCTTGCAACTAGGGCTGCAATTAACAATTATTTTCATTGTCGACTAATCTGTCGTTTATTTCTTCGATTAGTCGACAAATCATTTTATCGAAAAATGTGTTAAAATGTTGAAAAATGTTGGTCTGTCTCTCCCAAACCCCAAAATGATGTCATCTAATATCTTGTTTCGTACTCACGCCAAAGGGATTGAGTTCACCATCATGGGAGAGTGTGTAAAGCTGCCAATATTTGAATGTAAGAAGCTGCAATAAGAGTATTTTGGGGAACTTTTCTATGAAAAATGACTCAAACCAATTAGTCGACTACTAAAATAGTAGTCTCTATATACAGACTCCACATTCAGTGAATGTGGAGTCTGTAGGCAAACCCCAGAGATCTTGCCTCCGGAAGAAGACCGTAAGAGCCCTGGTTTCCGGTTGTAGGCTGTTTGTAGTCCGATGATGATATTGACCAATCACGTTTGAGCCGGCTGCAGTTGTTGTCAGGTTAAACGGTCCGTGCGGTGAACTAACGAGGTGGAACATAATTGGCGTCACTGCAAACTCTGAATCCATCTCAATGGTTCAGCATATTTACTTGTATATAAACGGAAATCGGAAACGGAAATTCGCCTCCTCCGCCCAAATCAAACCGGAATGCCAAAAAATCGGGGGTCTGCCCCCAGAGGCTGTATCGCCGTCTGCCGGAAGTCAGACGCCGAATACAGCCGATGGGTTCCGAGAATGTTTAAATAGTCACCGATTATTTTAATAGGTGATTAGTCATCGACTAGTTGATTAATCGTTGCAGCTCTACTCGCAACTAATTATGTACGTATGCACATGCTACGGTCATGAATGTGATCATGTAGCAGGCTTAAATCAAAGCAAAAATATTACAGGAAAGGCAAAACTTATTTGATATAACATCTCGACAGCCTCTTAGATTATGTATTTTAATTTGAAATGGTGTGTTTTGATAGCATTACATGTTTCTTTTTTTTCTTCTGAACCACTAGAGGGAGCTCACGTACTCAAACATGTACAATAGTTTGAGAACCAGCGGTTTGGGATTGATACCACAGACCGCTAGCTTATCTTAGCATAAAGACTGGAAACAACAATCTGCCTACCAGTACCTGTAAGGCTCTCTAATTACTTTTTTTTTTTTTTTTTTGTACAGGACGTCATGTTAGACACTTTCTTGGCCTGGAGCAGTGACGTCCTCGAGTCCCTCTGATTTCCTGGTAAACTCACGATGACGACACGACTCTAGGAAGTTGCTGCGTCCGGCCAAGAGAGGTACTGGTAGGCAGATTTTGTTACCTTTGGTCAGAGCAAAGCTCGCCAAACCGTTTCCCCTCGTTCTTCCAGTCTTTATGTTAAGATAAGCTAAGCTAAGCTAAGCTCCTGGCTTCAGCTTCAGAGTCGGGTATAAATCTTCTTATCTAACTCTCAGCAAGTTTTTTCCTCCCATGTGCCCAATGTCAAACTGTTCCTTTAAAAACAGCTCACAAAGATAAATTTCATTTTAAATAAGGTTCAGTAATTTTCTAAAACAGCAAGGCATAATAGCTTAAAAGTGCATTTTATTAGGGACTATTTTCAGCTGCGGATAAATACACATTTGGGGCAGCAGGATGTTGGAAGTGAGACTGACTCAACAAAAACTAGAGAGAGAAATAAGATTTCGAAGAAGGTTTTGGACGCATGATACTTGCCAGTGGGATCAGTTCGTTACTGGTTTTGGTCTTTTCGTGTTATTTATTGACAGTAACAACTCAGATTATCACAAGTTATTCTTTAACGCAGGTCTTTCTGCTGCAGAATGTGAATTGACAAATTCATAAAGGGAAACAAAATTCAACACTCAGAAATCTGTGATGTGTCATCAGGTCATTTGTTTGCTGAACTCTTCCACGAACTCATTCTCTGTGTGCTCGACATCGACGGCCTTAAGCACTGCATTTACCTTCACAGCCATCGGCACATTGTTTGAATAAAGCCTGCAGGTTGCTGTGTTTTCACCAGTGGAACCATTTCATACAACTGCTTTCCATCTTTTCTTTTTTCCACAGGGGTAAATCTGATACTGTATTTATCATGCTATACTGCTGTTTGATGCAATAAAAAAGAGTCATCTCAGTGCAGCTTGAGGTGGATTCAATACAGTGTAAATTAAAACAAACACTTTTCAACAGTTCTTGGTTAATTTTATTGAAGTTCAGCAGTTTGATTGCTCAGGTATGAAAAGTCAAGATACAAAAATTTCCGCTGCTACAAAACGAGTGTCGGACACACGGCTGACGTCTCTCAGAGCTTTTCAAATAAGACAAAATGTTTTAGAGGAACCGTTACAGACAGCACAGAGCAGGGTCACGGAGAATAACTTAAATACAGAACAACAATATGTCTCGCTCTGAAACTTAAAAACATTAAATACACACAAAACTAATGACTTTCATTCCAAAATGAGACAACTTGTGATTAAATGATGACAGACAAAAATGCATTCATGTTCTAAGCATTAAGACAGTTTGAGAGAATTTAAATTCAGAGCATTTCACAGTACAGAGACTTCGATCCATCATGGTCGTGTTGCATTTTGGAATGAAGCCATATAAGAGTTAAGAGAATAAGAGTTGACCTTTAACATTGCACGTCACCCTAAAATGAGCCAGAGACAAAGTCCTGTGATTTATTGAGTCCAAAACACAGTTTGACGAGAGAATCCTCCGCTGGAGACAAACTCAGGTCAGGCAGAAAAAGCAGTTTTTCGTAAACAGTCTAAAATACTCGTAACTATTTTTACAATGAAAGCAAAAGTAGTAAAGATTGAATGTACAGTAGAAACCAGGGCTGCACCGTGTAGAGAATAGCTGCAATATGAACAGCAATACATGTGAATACAGATTCCCATTATCAGTGCTTGAATCTTGAAAAACTAAACTGTGTCCCAATTTTAAACCAAGTTTAAGTCGTCAGTGAAATACAGTAGAATAAATCAACTTGTTTTTGAGCTCTTGAAATGAAAAGCCTTTTCTTACTGCCAGAAAAGAAAATGTGGATAGTGATACTTTATATTAACCCCTTGAAACCTGGAGGAATATCACTTGTGTTGTGCTGCTTTCAGACGCCTTTTACAAATAGTTAAACCTTTGAACCCTGAGCTAATTTGTTCAATTTAAAAAAACAAACAAAAAAACGTGGGTAGAAAAGGCAATGAGCAACTTGGTTGGAAATGTTCCACAAATTGCAAAAACAATTAAATTTAGAAAAATATTTTTAAAAAGCTAGGGAAAAAACTGTGTTAAGAACTATTTGTAATATATATTTAAAATTATGTTACAGAATTATTAGAATTTTTTAAGCTCCTTTTTTTTACAGGTCATTTCCTTGTTTTTAACCCTTTCTCTTTTTTTCTAGTTTGTTTTAAATTCTCTCTTTTTTTTTTTTTTTTACTAATTTATTGACTTTTTTTTTTTTTTGCTTTTTCCTCATTGCTTTCTTCCCATTCTTTTGAAAGAAACCAAGCCAGCTACTCAAGTTTCAACGTGTTCAGACAAAAAGAAAAATGTAGTAAATAACTTGAATAATGAAAGAACACAAAGACAGTGTAGTGCAGGTGCATTAAAGCTTTAAATCTGACACCTGGAGGCAACTTAAATGTCAACAGTGTAGACATTAGCATTAGTTTAAAGTTGGGACACAGTTAAGAGGCCTAAAAGTCTCACTAGCAGCCCCTAGAGGCCGAACTGGTCCATAACACCCCCAAACTGACTGTTCTAATAAACCCCAACTCTCACAGGTTGGGATTGGACAATACTGAAATAAAAATATGAGGGAGATACTTTGAACAAATAGACAATAGTTTAATCTTGTAGCTGGGTTCAGCTCAGATTTAATACAAAAACATTCCAGTAGTGAACACTGAGGGTTTCCTCCTCAAACACCCTGCGCAGCTCTCATATAACTGTCAGTTTGAACACTGAGGCGGTGCAGCCCAACACATTCAGTTGTGGAGTATCAGGTACAGACACAGCTGCAGTACCTGTGTTTAGAGTCAATACACGTCACCATCCTAAAACAATCTGTAGTTTGTCTCACTCTGCAGTGAGAGACAGAAACATCAACACTGTACACACACTGTACACACACTGTACACACTAAAGGACATATTAACAACCTAATGCAGTATGAACTGATGAAGATAACATTTCGAGTGTCGCTCCACAGCAGTCTTTGGTTTTTCTATCTAAACATGAATTATATTCAGAGATACTGGTTAGTTTTTGCTTGTTCTCATGAGAAAGTACCGCACAGTTTAAACCACTAATAATGTTTCAGAGTTTGTACATAAAAGAACTCTATACGACTTGATGTGGGCTGAGCGTCAGCAAACCTCAACACTAAAACAAAGATGTGTTAACTCACATCCACTTATACTTTTAGCAGAACTGTGCAGAGCGTGGACATTGAACATGTAATTTTCCCTTTGAAGGTGATTTTACTTGATTACTTACTGAGCCTACAGGCAGCTATTTCTAAAAGCATTATCACAACATGGAATTGTGTTAATTTAATTCAACAAGAGCTACATGACGTTTCATTTACAGGCACTTAACTGTCTCATAGAAAAAAGTAAATGCTACTTGACTACGCCCGCCAACCTTGATGATCTGGGTAATGTTTCATGTGGCTGCGTTTTGATCGAAGCTGCTTTTAATGTTACGTAAATTTGAACGCAGTGCAAATTCTGGAGATTCTGTAGTTTCAATTCAGAGATTCAGTTGTTTGTTTTTAGGTGGTAAAAATTAGTTTTTAGCCACTGTGACTGTTGACCTACAGTCACTCAGAGATTCCATCTCATCTTAAAAACACCCTCGACATCCTGGAGGTCACAGGTCTGATTCCTGTCTGCAGCCCCTCTGATGGTTTCCTCCACAGGGTCGGTGGACTGAAGACACTTGCAGGTAAGAATGTGTCCATCTGTGGGGACAATGAGGTGGACTAAAGGCCCGTCCATGGTGTCTCCCTGCCTTCCACTTGTGCATGCTGGAATAAGCTGCAGCTGTTCACCAACCTGAAGACAGAAAATGGTTCATAAAGAATGAAAGAAAGGAAACAAACTCAGTAACACGTAGAAACACAGGACGACATGCTATACTATGACTTTTTTCCCCGATTTTGGACGACACTATACTATGACTTTTGTCATGATTTTGGACGACATACTATACTATGACTTTTGTCATGATTTTGGATGACATACTATACTATGACTTTTGTCATGATTTTGGACGACATACTATACTATGACTTTTGTCATGATTTTGGATGACATACTATACTATGACTTTTGTCATGATTTTGGACGACATACTATACTATGACTTTTGTCATGATTTTGGATGAAATACTATACTATGACTTTTGTCATGATTTTGGACGACACTATACTATGACTTTTGTCATGATTTTGGACGACATACTATACTATGACATTTTTTGTCATGATATTGGATGACATACTATACTATGACTTTTGTCATGATTTTGGACGACATGCTATACTATGACTTTTGTCATGATTTTGGACGACATACTATACTATGACTTTTTCACGATTTTGGACGACACTATACTATGACTTTTGTCATGATTTTGGATGACATACTATACTATGACTTTTGTCATGATTTTGGACGACACTATACTATGACTTTTGTCATAATTTTGGATGACATACTATACTATGACTTTTGTCATGATTTTGGACGACATGCTATACTATGACTTTTGTCATGATTTTGGACGACATACTATACTATGACTTTTGTCATGATTTTGGACGACATGCTATACTATGACATTTTTTGTCATGATTTTGGACGACATGCTATACTATGACTTTTGTCATGATTTTAGACGACATACTATACTATGACTTTTTTTCACGATTTTGGAAGACACTATACTATGACTTTTGTCATGATTTTGGATGACATACTATACTATGACTTTTTTGTCATGATTTTGGATGACATACTATACTATGACTTTTGTCATGATTTTGGACGACATACTATACTATGACTTTTGTCATGATTTTGGACGACATGCTATACTATGACATTTTTTGTCATGATTTTGGACGACATGCTATACTATGACTTTTGTCATGATTTTGGACGACATACTATACTATGACTTTTTTTCACGATTTTGGAAGACACTATACTATGACTTTTGTCATGATTTTGGACGACATACTATACTATGACTTTTTTTCACGATTTTGGAAGACACTATACTATGACTTTTGTCATGATTTTGGATGACATACTATACTATGACTTTTTTGTCATGATTTTGGACGTCATACTATACTATGACTTTTGTCATGAATTTGGACGAAATGCTATACTATGACTTTTTTCATGATTTTGGACGACGTACTATACTATGACTTTTTTGTCATGATTTTGGACGACATACTATACTATGACTTTTGTCATGAATTTGGACGAAATGCTATACTATGACTTTTTTCATGATTTTGGACGACATGCTATACTATGACTTTTGTCATGATTTTGGATGACATACTATACTATGACTTTTGTCATGATTTTGGACGACACTATACTATGACTTTTCACGATTTTGGACGACACTATACTATGACTTTTGTCATGATTTTAGACGACACTATACTATGACTTTTTTGTCATGATTTTGGACGACATACTATACTATGACTTTTGTCATGAATTTGGACGAAATGCTATACTATGACTTTTTTCATGATTTTGGACGACATACTATACTATGACTTTTTTGTCATGATTTTGGACGACATACTATACTATGACTTTTGTCATGAATTTGGACGAAATGCTATACTATGACTTTTGTCATGATTTTGGACGACACTATACTATGACTTTTGTCATGATTTTGGATGACATACTATACTATGACTTTTGTCATGATTTTGGACGACACTATACTATGACTTTTGTCATAATTTTGGATGACATACTATACTATGACTTTTGTCATGATTTTGGACGACATGCTATACTATGACTTTTGTCATGATTTTGGACGACATACTATACTATGACTTTTGTCATGATTTTGGACGACATGCTATACTATGACATTTTTTGTCATGATTTTGGACGACATGCTATACTATGACTTTTGTCATGATTTTGGACGACATACTATACTATGACTTTTTTTCACGATTTTGGAAGACACTATACTATGACTTTTGTCATGATTTTGGATGACATACTATACTATGACTTTTTTGTCATGATTTAGGATGACATACTATACTATGACTTTTGTCATGATTTTGGACGACATACTATACTATGACTTTTGTCATGATTTTGGACGACATGCTATACTATGACATTTTTTGTCATGATTTTGGACGACATGCTATACTATGACTTTTGTCATGATTTTGGACGACATACTATACTATGACTTTTTTTCACGATTTTGGAAGACACTATACTATGACTTTTGTCATGATTTTGGATGACATACTATACTATGACTTTTTTGTCATGATTTTGGACGTCATACTATACTATGACTTTTGTCATGAATTTGGACGAAATGCTATACTATGACTTTTTTCATGATTTTGGACGACGTACTATACTATGACTTTTTTGTCATGATTTTGGACGACATACTATACTATGACTTTTGTCATGAATTTTGACGAAATGCTATACTATGACTTTTTTCATGATTTTGGACGACATGCTATACTATGACTTTTGTCATGATTTTGGATGACATACTATACTATGACTTTTGTCATGATTTTGGACGACACTATACTATGACTTTTCACGATTTTGGATGACACTATACTATGACTTTTGTCATGATTTTAGACGACACTATACTATGACTTTTTTGTCATGATTTTGGACGACATACTATACTATGACTTTTGTCATGAATTTGGACGAAATGCTATACTATGACTTTTTTCATGATTTTGGACGACATACTATACTATGACTTTTTTGTCATGATTTTGGACGACATACTATACTATGACTTTTGTCATGAATTTGGACGAAATGCTATACTATGACTTTTTTCATGATTTTGGACGACATACTATACTATGACTTTTTTGTCATGATTTTGGACGACATACTATACTATGACTTTTGTCATGAATTTGGACGAAATGCTATACTATGACTTTTGTCATGATTTTGGACGACACTATACTATGACTTTTGTCATGATTTTGGACGACATACTATACTATGACTTTTTTGTCATGATTTTGGACGACATACTATACTATGACTTTTGTCATGAATTTGGACGAAATGCTATACTATGACTTTTTTCATGATTTTGGACGACATACTATACTATGACTTTTTTGTCATGATTTTGGACGACATGCTATACTATGACTTTTGTCATGATTTTGGACGACACTATACTATGACTTTTGTCATGATTTTGGACGACATACTATACTATGACTTTTGTCATGATTTTGGACGAAATGCTATACTATGACTTTTTTCATGATTTTGGACGACATGCTATACTATGACTTTTTTGTCATGATTTTGGACGACATACTATACTATGACTTTTGTCATGAATTTGGACGAAATGCTATACTATGACTTTTTTCATGATTTTGGACGACATGCTATACTATGACTTTTGTCATGATTTTGGACGACACTATACTATGACTTTTGTCATGATTTTGGACGACATACTATACTATGACTTTTGTCATGAATTTGGACGAAATGCTATACTATGACTTTTTTGTCATGATTTTGGACGACATGCTATACTATGACTTTTGTCATGATTTTGGACGACACTATACTATGACTTTTGTCATGATTTTGGACGACATACTATACTATGACTTTTTTGTCATGATTTTGGACGACATACTATACTATGACTTTTGTCATGATTTTGGACGACATGCTATACTATGACTTTGGTCACGATTTTGGACGACTGTTTCGTGTGGTCATGTCTGCTTGTGCTGTATTGCACACCCTAGTGGGTGTGCTGGTTGCCTTTTTTCTTCCTGCTCTCTCTCTCTTTTGCTCCTCCTCACCTGTCTTTCAACAGGAGTGAAACACCTGAAAGTAATTTGAGAGGACAGTATTAAAAGGAGCTGAGGGGCTGAGTGAGGGGCACACACCGACGCTGGCACACCGACACAGACACAGTCACCAGCACCCAGCAGCAACTGCCAGCAACTGCCAGCAGCAGCAGCAGCAGCAGCAACACTGGATTTTGGGGAAACGCGTGTTTTCTTTTGTTCCCTTCCTAGAATAGGTGGTTGGGCTTTGTTATTTTAGTTTAGATTGCAGGTTACAGGCAGTTCAGTTTTCGGGTTTTATTTAGTTTAGTTTCAGTTTCGATATTTAGGGGGAGGAGCTGGGTCTGACCGCCCACTGCGTGGTTGGCCCAGCAAATCCCCATCATTTGTTCTTTTCGGCCAGGATCTCCATCCCTCTTTTGATCCCACTTTTGAGTTGTAAGTCTGGTTCTTTTTTTCTGTTAATAATAAAACTTTGGTTATGTCCCCCTTTCCCATTGTGTTTGTTGTCCTTCATATTTTCCAGTCTCAGTTCAGTCTTTGTCTATTTAGTGAGTTCTTGAAAGTGACATACTATACCATGACATTTTTTCATGGTTTTTGACGTCATGCTATACTATGACGCTTTGTCATAACGCCATAGTATAGCATGTGTCCAAAACCATGAAAAAAGTCATAGTATAGCATGTCGTCCAAAACCATGAAAAAAAGTCATAGTATAGTATGTCGTCCAATATGATGAAAAGAAAAATTCATAGTATAGCATGTCGTCCAAAACCATGAAAAAAAGTCATAGTATAGTATGTCATCCAAAACCATGAAAAAAGTCATAGTATAGCATGTCGTCCAATATGATGAAAAAAATAGTCATAGTACAGTATGTCATCCAGAATCATGAAAAAACAGTCATAGTACAGTATGTCGTCCAAAACCATGAAAAAAGTCATAGTATAGCATGTCGTCCAAAATCATGAAAAAATAGTCATAGTATAGCATGTCGTCCAAAATCATGGCAAAAAAGTCATAGTATAGTATGTCGTCCAAAATCATGAAAAAATAGTCATAGTATAGTATGTCGTCCAAAACCATGAAAAAAGTCACAGTATAGCATGTCATCCAAAATCATGAAAAGTCATAGTACAGTATGTCATCCAAAACCATGAAAAAAGTCATAGTATAGTATGTCGTCCAATATGATGAAAAAAAAAGTCATAGTATGGCATGTCGTCCAAAACCATGAAAAAAGTCATAGTATAGCATGTCATCCAAAACCATGAAAAAAGTCATAGTACAGTATGTCATCCAAAATCATGAAAAAATAGTCATAGTATAGCATGTCGTCCAAAATCATGAAAAAATAGTCATAGTATAGCATGTCGTCCAAAATCATGAAAAAATAGTCATAGTATAGCATGTGTCCAAAACCATGAAAAAAGTCATAGTATAGCATGTCGTCCAAAACCATGAAAAAAAGTCATAGTATAGTATGTCGTCCAATATGATGAAAAAAAAAATTCATAGTATAGCATGTCGTCCAAAACCATGAAAAAAAGTCATAGTATAGTATGTCATCCAAAACCATGAAAAAAGTCATAGTATAGCATGTCGTCCAATATGATGAAAAAAATAGTCATAGTACAGTATGTCATCCAGAATCATGAAAAAACAGTCATAGTACAGTATGTCGTCCAAAACCATGAAAAAAGTCATAGTATAGCATGTCGTCCAAAATCATGGCAAAAAAGTCATAGTATAGTATGTCGTCCAAAATCATGAAAAAATAGTCATAGTATAGTATGTCGTCCAAAACCATGAAAAAAGTCACAGTATAGCATGTCATCCAAAATCATGAAAAGTCATAATACAGTATGTCATCCAAAACCATGAAAAAAGTCATAGTATAGTATGTCGTCCAATATGATGAAAAAAAAAATCATAGTATGGCATGTCATCCAAAATCATGAAAAAATAGTCATAGTATAGCATGTCGTCCAAAATCATGACAAAAAAAGTCATAGTATAGTATGTTGTCCAAAACCATGAAAAAAGTCATAGTATAGTATGTCGTCCAAAATCATGAAAAAATAGTCATAGTATAGCATGTCGTCCAAAATCATGAAAAAATAGTCATAGTATAGTATGTCGTCCAAAATCATGAAAAAAGTCATAGTACAGTATGTCGTCCAAAATCATGAAAAAAGTCATAGTATAGTATGTCGTCCAAAATCATGAAAAAAAAAGTCATAGTATAGCATGTCGTCCAAAATCATGAAAAAAGTCATAGTATAGTATGTCGTCCAAAATCATGAAAAAAGTCATAATATAGCATGTCGTCCAAAATCATGAAAAAAGTCATAGTACAGTATGTCGTCCAAAATCATGAAAAAAGTCATAGTATAGCATGTCGTCCAAAATCATGAAAAAAGTCATAGTACAGTATGTCGTCCAAAATCATGAAAAAAGTCATAGTATAGTATGTCGTCCAAAATCATGAAAAAATAGTCATAGTATAGCATGTCGTCCAAAATCATGAAAAAATAGTCATAGTATAGCATGTCGTCCAAAATCATGAAAAAATAGTCATAGTATAGCATGTCGTCCAAAATCATGACAAAAAAAGTCATAGTATAGTATGTCATCCAGAATCATGAAAAAACAGTCATAGTACAGTATGTCATCCAAAATCATGAAAAAAAAGTCACAGTATAGTATGTCGTCCAAAATCATGAAAAAATAGTCATAGTATAGCATGTCGTCCAAAATCATGACAAAAAAAGTCATAGTATAGTATGTCATCCAGAATCATGAAAAAACAGTCATAGTACAGTATGTCATCCAAAATCATGAAAAAAAAGTCACAGTATAGTAAGTCGTCCAAAATCATGAAAAAATAGTCATAGTATAGCATGTCGTCCAAAATCATGAAAAAATAGTCATAGTACAGTATGTCATCCAGAATCATGAAAACACAGTCATAGTACAGTATGTCATCCAAAATCATGAAAAAAAAGTCACAGTATAGTATGTCGTCCAAAATCATGAAAAAATAGTCACAGTATAGTATGTCATCCAACACCATGAAAAAAGTCACAGTATAGTATGTCGTCCAAAATCATGAAAAAATAGTCATAGTATAGTATGTCATCCAAAACCATGAAAAAAGTCACAGTATAGCATGTCGTCCAAAATCATGAAAAAATAGTCATAGTATAGTATGTCATCCAAAACCATGAAAAAAGTCACAGTATAGCATGTCGTCCAAAATCATGAAAAAATAGTCATAGTACAGTATGTCATCCAAAACCATGAAAAAAGTCACAGTATAGCATGTCGTCCAAAATCATGAAAAAATAGTCATAGTACAGTATGTCATCCAAAACCATGAAAAAAGTCACAGTATAGCATGTCGTCCAAAATCATGAAAAAATAGTCATAGTATAGTATGTCATCCAAAACCATGAAAAAAGTCACAGTATAGTATGTCGTCCAAAATCATGAAAAAATAGTCATAGTATAGTATGTCATCCAAAATCATGAAAAAAAAGTCATAGTATAGCATGTCAGCCAAAATCATGACAAAAAAAGTCATAGTATAGTATGTCGTCCAAAATCATGAAAAAATAGTCATAGTATGGCATGTTGTCCAAAACCATGAAAAAAGTCACAGTATAGTATGTCGTCCAAAACCATGAAAAAAGTCACAGTATAGCATGTCGTCCAAATTCATGAAAAAATAGTCATAGTATAGTATGTCATCCAAAATCATGAAAAAAAAGTCATAGTATAGCATGTCGTCCAAAATCATGACAAAAATAGTCATAGTATAGCATGTCATCCAAAATCATGAAAAAAAAGTCACAGTATAGCATGTCGTCCAAAACCATGAAAAAAGTCACAGTATAGTATGTCGTCCAAAACCATGAAAAAAGTCATAGTATAGTATGTCGTCCAAAATCATGAAAAAATAGTCATAGTATAGCATGTCGTCCAAAATCATGACAAAAAAAGTCATAGTATAGTATGTCGTCCAAAATCATGAAAAAATAGTCATAGTACAGTATGTCATCCAGAATCATGAAAAAACAGTCACAGTATAGTATGTCGTCCAAAATCATGAAAAAATAGTCACAGTATAGTATGTCATCCAACACCATGAAAAAAGTCACAGTATAGTATGTCGTCCAAAATCATGAAAAAATAGTCACAGTATAGCATGTCGTCCAACACCATGAAAAAAGTCACAGTATAGTATGTTGTCCAAAATCATGAAAAAATAGTCACAGTATAGCATGTCGTCCAACACCATGAAAAAAGTCACAGTATAGTATGTCGTCCAAAATCATGAAAAAATAGTCACAGTATAGCATGTCGTCCAACACCATGAAAAAAGTCACAGTATAGTATGTCGTCCAAAATCATGAAAAAATAGTCACAGTATAGCATGTCGTCCAACACCATGAAAAAAGTCACAGTATAGTATGTCGTCCAAAATCATGAAAAAATAGTCACAGTATAGCATGTCGTCCAACACCATGAAAAAAGTCACAGTATAGTATGTCGTCTAAAATCATGAAAAAAGAGTCATAGTATAGTATGTCGTCCAAAACCATGAAAAAATAGTCATAGTATAGCATGTCGTCCAAAATCATGAAAAAAAGTCATAGTATAGTATGTCGTCCAAAACCATGAAAAAAAGTCATAGTATAGTATGTCGTCCAAAACCATGAAAAAAAGTCATAGTATAGCATGTCGTCCAAAATCATGAAAAAAAGTCATAGTATAGTATGTCGTCCAAAACCATGAAAAAATAGTCATAGTATAGTATGTCGTCCAAAATCATGAAAAAAAGTCATAGTATAGTATGTCGTCCAAAACCATGAAAAAATAGTCATAGTATAGCATGTCGTCCAAAATCATGAAAAAAAGTCATAGTATAGTATGTCGTCCAAAACCATGAAAAAAAGTCATAGTATAGTATGTCGTCCAAAATCATGAAAAAAGTCATAGTATAGTATGTCGTCCAAAACCATGAAAAAAGTCATAGTATAGTATGTCGTCCAAAATCATGAAAAAAGTCATAGTATAGTATGTCGTCCAAAATCATGAAAAAAGTCATAGTATAGTATGTCGTCCAAAACCATGAAAAAAAAGTCATAGTATAGTATGTCGTCCAAAACCATGAAAAAAGTCATAGTATAGTATGTCGTCCAAAACCATGAAAAAAGTCATAATATAGTATGTCGTCCAAAATCATGAAAAAAAGTCACAGTATAGCATGTCGTCCAAAACCATGAAAAAAGTCACAGTATAGCATGTCGTCCAAAACCATGAAAAAAGTCACAGTATAGCATGTCGTCCAAAATCATGAAAAAAGTCATAGTATAGCATGTCGTCCAAAACCATGAAAAAAGTCACAGTATAGCATGTCGTCCAAAATCATGAAAAAAGTCACAGTATAGTATGTCGTCCAAAACCATGAAAAAAGTCATAGTATAGTATGCTGTCCAAAATCATGAAAAAAAGTCACAGTATAGCATGTCGTCCAAAACCATGAAAAAAGTCATAGTATAGTATGCCATAAAAATCTGCTGAAAAGAATGCGCATGCATATTTCTTTCTTTTAGTGTTGAATTTTAAGAGTTTAATGCATCTGGCTCCTGCTGTTTGTGTCCCACATGGCTTTGTTGCTCGCACTTAACGCTTCATTTTTTTAAGGGCCTTAATTGTTGCTTAATTGATTTATCAACTTTTAATACTCTTAAGATCCCGTGGACACGTTGTATAAAACATCTCCTTATGGCTTTAAAGTAATGTTGCTGCTCACAGTTTAACAGTGTCAGGGATCCCAGCGTGCAGAGCAGCGTCCTAGGCATGGTGGGACGCGTCGGGGCAGGGCTGGCTGTGTCTGTACGCCATGATGAAGGATGATGACTGGTGCCACCAGTAAAACATCAGCACCAGCAGCAGGTGCCACACCTGGTGACTGGAGCCCAGGTAGTTCAGCTGACCTGCAGCAACATGACAGAGGAGGAACAGAGCAGGAAATGAAACCAGAGTCTGACAGTTTGACTTTGGCAACACAAAACTGTCTGTTCTGTATGTAAAGACAGTTTGTAACTTCAAGTTGTCTTTTATAAAGTGTTACCTTTGCAGACTTGCTGAGTATACTGAGTATAATTTGATCATCAGTCTACATCATCCTTCACAACCGCTGATGTGCAGTAGGATGTATTTTTGGTATTTTTTTTGCAAAATAGAAGATTTTCAAAACCTGGAAAATACCAGATGACACACACATGGCTGTGATGTCTGAAACTGTTTAATGTGCTGCTGCCTGTATTCTCTTTCAAAGGAGATTTTTAATCTCAGTAAGGCTTTTCCTGTTTGAATACATTTTAAATAAAAATAAATAAAACACTCAGCTTTGAAAATGCTTCAAATGCAACAGACGCTGATGCTTAAAATTTACATTCGGAATCACACAAAGCTGTCAGTGCTGTTTGAGACCTCATTTCCCTTCAAAAATAAAACTACAACATTGAAGCCCTTTGAACATTTCACTGCTTAGTTACTGGATATAATAGTGATCATTTCTGATCAAGTATGGGGCTGTAAATCATCCCAAACTGTTTAAATCATTCCAAATTATGGAAATCGAAAAGTAGTCTCACCTGGGAAGTAGCGCTCAGGAACTTTTGAAACGTAGAAAATGAGTGCTAATGCAGCGATGAAGTACATCCCCAGGACTCGAGGAACAAAAGCCTAAAAGGAAAAAGTATTTATTCAACCAATGTGTGGACAAAAATGAACAGCAGCTACAGAACACTTGACGTAAGTGAGTGATTAGTATAAATAACATTATCAGATACAATTAGAGTCTAAATATTGGCGGGAGCTGCTTATCTTTTAGAAGCTGAACACTGCTACAACAGAAACAATTCCACAATTGAATAAATATTATAGCTGAAAAAAATCAATTGAACAGTGTCATCACTTTTCACAGCTGACATCAGTCCCTAGAGGTGCAGCATACATCAATGCATCTCCACAATTTTAAATCTCCACATTTTTCTCCCTTGTAGAACAAAATGATTTCAACTTGCAGACTAATACCTTTGGTTAAAATATCAATCAAAGCTTCACTCAGCTCAACTTAAGAATCAAGGCAGTGGATATTATGGTCATTGAGACAACGCTGAGCGTGCTGACCTGGACGAGCTCTGAGGAGAAGCCCCCAGTGATGCAGATCCAGTGGACGGTGGGGATGAGGCCGTACCCGGCCACCAAGCAGAAGATGAGCGAGCGCAGCTGCTTCCACTGCTTGCTGAGGTAATGAGGGTGGATCTGAGCGAAGAAGACGGCCAGGATCATGGCCAGGACCGTCACTAGGTACACCTGCCGCCAGTACTGCAGGGACAGAAAGGTCAATGGTCACACCATACACAGTTACAAATACATCCACTCCCTTCCTATTCACAGTGAACATACGTATACATTTCACTGTGTCATTCTAACATTTACTATAAAGGGAGTAAATTCTAAGGCTTTTCTACAAGTTCTACAGATCTGAGATTTTTGAAAAGCCGTCACACTTTGTCAAACTAAAACCTTCTGGACATATTAAAAGATTAATTCAAGACTAGGGCTGTACAAAATGTCATCGCAATGTCAACTTGCACGATAATTGCTTAGGACTGCAATACTGCACTTTAAATATAGTAACAATTATAATAAAAACATTACAATGTGTCTGCAGGCACTACTTTGTCTGATGCCTTGCTGTTAACTCTGTGGCCAATTGGACGAAGCCCTCGCCATTAGACACTGTCTGATTGGTCAGAGTCTGCATGTATATGAGGTTTATTAGACAAGTGTTGCCACACTACTCTAAAGAGTGTGACAAGGTAAGTGCAGATGAAAGTACGAATGTCAGAGAGGAACTGGTGCCTAAAAATGCATGTCAGCCATCTGACAATATTTTGGATTCAGGAGCGACAACGTGGTACAAGCAGGTACCGTGCAAGTCTGAGTCAAGAACTACGAACACTTTGATATCTGTTTATTTATTGCAAGTTATATTGTTATCGCTATATTCAACAACATTATCCTTCCTCATGTCGTGCAGCCCTATTCATGAATGAATGAATGAATTTATTCCGGTCTTACATCTCAAAATATACATAATTCATTCACACCAATATGTACATGTTGACTGAAAAGGTGTAGACTGAAGCAGAAGCTTATTTAGCCCACCCTCATACTCAAAAAAAAAACAACCAAAAAAAAAAACGGCTCACAATGCAGCCAATAAAAGGCTGATAACTGAGAAATAAGAACAATTTAAAACCACAAAACAAAAAAATTGAAGCCAAATCTCAGTCATGTATCTTTGAATTGCTGACTTTTTATATAATGTTTTTGATTGTGATAAAGAAGTGCTAAGTTTTAACTGTACTCCTTTAACGGAAATACAGTTTATTTTAGTGTTTGTTCTGACTGTTGGTTTTCTAAACATCTCAGTTCCTCTGAGCTCATAGTGTCTATCTCTACTTTCAAAAAGAGTCTGTATAGTGTTTGGAACAAGGTTATTTTTAACTTTATATATAAACTTTATTGTGTTCAATTCAACTAAATCATAAAATTTTAGTATTTGCAATTTAATAAAAAGTGGATTTGTGGAGTCTTTATATGCAGCATGATTGATTATTCTAATAGCTTTTTTCTGTAACATGAATATAGGTTTTATATAGGTTATATACGTACTGCCCCATACTTCAACACAATATAATATGTCAGACAGAAAAAGGGCGCAATACAATATGTACAGAGTATGTTTAAGTAATATATATTTGTATCTATATAGTATTGCTATTGTTTTAGATATTTTGTTTTTAACATTGCTTATGTGTGATTTCCAGGTGAGTTTATAAACAATAATCACACCAAGAAATTTATTTTCATAAACTCTTTCTAATTAAATTTCATTAATTACCAGTTTCAATTGAATTTTAATTTGCCCTTTGGAGAAGACAATATATTTAGTTTATCTATGTTCAAGGAAAGCTTATTAAGGTCAAACCAATTTTTTAATCTCTGTAGCCCTTTTTCTGCCTTGCTGAGAAGTAATTCAGTGGTCAAACAAGTAGTTGATTAATGAAGTGACAGAAAACAATCATTTATCCAGTAAAAATTCAAAGTGTCGGCTCCTTGCGGGTAGAGCTGCAACAATTAGTTGATCGAAAGAAAATTAATTGCTAACTATTTTGATGATCAATTAATGTTTCAGTCTTTTTCTTGTGAGCAAAAAATGTCAAAGATTTGATGTTTCCAGCATCTTAAATGTAATAATTTGCTGCTTTTCTTTGTCATTTATGACAGTAAATGAAGAGTTATAGGGTTTTGGACTGTTGGTTGGACAAAAGACGAAATTTGAAAATGTCACTTTGGGCTTTGGGAAATTGTGATGAGCATTTTTCACCTTTTAAAACATTTATAGACTAAATAATTAATCATGAAAATAATAATAAAAATAACAGTTAATTGCAGCCCTGGCTCCAGCTCCTCCAATGTGAGATTTTGCCGCTTTTGTCTGTTTTATATCAACATTTACTTAAAATCTTTGGCTATTGGACTATTAGTCAGAGGAAAGAAAGAATAAAAAACAATTTCAAGACTTTAACCTGAGCTCTGGGAATGTGTCTCTGTGTGACTGGGAAAAAAAGATGAATCAAGAATTAAACGATTGTTTGCTGAAGCCATAAAATGTTTTCTGTGATCCAAATCAATTGAGGAAACTAACACCTCAGGTTTGATAGCTACCATTTCATGTATGGGTTTATTCAACTTGCATATATTATTTGCACTTCCTCAGTAAAAAAAAAAAAAGAGCGAAGATCTAAGCATGTGCTAAAAACCGTCTCCAACTGTTTCAAACCTACAGCGAGTCGTCACTGTTAACTTAAACTTCTATAAGTAACTGTGCACAGTCTGGACAGCCTCGTCTCAGTCCCTTCTGTCCATTTGTGTGGATGTAGGCCTCCGTCCAGTCACACGTCCTCATGTGACGAGTCCTGCTGAATTTCACAGTGAATAAATTTGCACCAGGAACAAGGCCCCGCTCGGCTCCAGCCAAATTTCTTAAGCTCTTCTCCTAACAGACACCGTGTTCTCTTCTCCAAATCTGCATCTCTAAAACACTCTGACGAGACAAGAGTTTGACTGGCTAAATATAAAAAAAATAAATAAAAAAATAAATAAATAAAAAAATCAGTTTTTCTGCAGGGACTTGGCTTGCCACAGGAGTGGAGGCACCCAGAAGCGGAGCCCCAGTCTTGGCAAGGACGGGGGGGCCCCTTCGCTGAGACAGCTCCCAGACTTGCGAACGTCATATGGTGGGGAACAGGAGTGACGGACCGCTCCGTGAACGCAGCCATCTGGTTTGGGCTGGAGCAGATTTCAGCTGCGTTCTGGGGGCAAAATAACCCAGTGCTTCCAATATGCGGGGGAAAGCGAACAGTAAGGAGTACAGCCAAATACTTCAGGAGTAAAAAAAATGTAAAAAAAAAAAAAAAAAAAAAAATGAAAAGAGAAGCAACCAGGAAAGGAAAAGAAATAACATGGTGGTGGGCGGCTGTCATCAGAGGCTGTTTTCCAAACGGCGAGCGCAGCAAAGGTGTCGTGTTGCTTATTCACCAGGAACAATGAGTCAATCAGCAGAGCCAGACTGTGGGCTCCACTTCAGCTTTATTCAATTACGGCTTCTCAGGCCGAGGATGAGCTAAAAAGTCTCCGGGGAGGACTGTGGTTAGATGTTGAAGCGATGATCTGTGCAGTGCCGCTCACACATAAAACATATTTACATTATCTATAATGTACATGAAGCTGCAGCACGTGTAGCACTACAGTAAACTTTGATTCTTCTAAAATAGGACTGAATATCAAATCTCAATCCTTTTCGGTACCAACTCAGACCCACAATCTTCTTCACTTACTTATTCTCTGATCAGACAGTTTATAATCTAAATCATAATTTTATCATTTCTTGACCAGAAAATAACAGTCTGACAAAAAATATTCTCATCACAGGATCTACTTATTCTGTTTCCGAAGCTTTCAGCCACATCACATGAAATTCCATCCACAGAGGAAACACAGAGGAAGGCCACAAAGTGTTTCTGAGAGCTTCGGAAACAAATTAAGTAGCAGTCTGATTTTAGACCTCTGAATCAATGCCCACATCTCCAATTTAGCTTTGCATGAGGGATTAAGAACTTCACTGTCTTCTCCTTGCAAAGCTTCAGAGCTGCTGAACTACGTCCACATAAAACGGCAACAGAAAAATGGCAACAAGCATGGCTGAGACTGACGAAGCTGCACAGATTGTTGTAAGTCAACTTACTAAAATAGCAGCCCCTACATTTTAAAATGTCTTAGACTGCACTGAAAAATGTGCTCAAACAACAGCTACTGGAGCGTCCAGTGGGATGGATACAGCAGCCACGACTTACTGGCTGGGACAAAATAAACTCAGATAAGCAGAACCCAACGTCAGGCTTCTGTGGTCACAATTTTCAAATCCCAGAGGCAGCAATTTAAAAAAAACAACAACCAGGTTGTAAACACCTGGCCCAGTGAGCTTCATGTGCACACTGACTGCCCTACACTCATCCTGACATATGCGAATGAGAGTAGATGAAGAAAACATTAATGCAAGCTGTGATGCTCAGAGTACTACCCTATGAAAACGGCCATGGCTGGTTTAAGTGCAATCTACATGAATACATATCACATAGTTTACTGTAGGGAGTGTGTGGTCAGTGAGATAGAGAGTTGCGGTGGATGTGATGAGAGCAGAGAATCGTGTGCTGAAGCCGTAATGTCCACAGTCAGTGTGCACTTCAGTTTGTATGCTTCGTTTAAATATAACTGACTGGACATCTGTAAGATTCACATTTATTATTCATATGTTATTGCTCACAGAAGGTCTGCTCTTCTGCAGTACTTCTACTTTTATTTACATTGAGTCATGATGGTTATATTACGTGTTTACAAGGCTTGAAACTTATAGTTATAATATAGTTCTGTGACGGAAAGTTTTTACGATTCAACAGCTTAATAAACATCAATTCATGCATCAGTTCGTCTCATGTCATCATAACCTGCAGGCCTGGTCTACATTAGAGAGCAGTTAAAAAGTTGGCTGTATTCAACGTTGTATTGATCACACTACAGAATGACTTATATTTTGTGTACAGCGGTATAATATGTGAGATAACAAACATCAAAAATAAAAAAATTGCATATTTAATTGCAGCTGCTCTATTAGTCTAAAAAATGGCAGAATATTTTTTGTCATTGTTTAAACCTATTTCAGACAAAATTCAAGATTTAAGAAATTTGACTACTTTTATCATATTACAAAGAGTTTTGTACACAAATGTTTTCATATATAAGTATGGGTATTAAGGTTGCAGATTGTAAGCACTTTCATTGATTGATCACTTGTAACATTAATGATCAATCAGTTGATTAATCATGATTTAAAAAAAAAACATACCATACTAGGAGACTAAACATTGTGTATATTTAAGAATAGATCTTTATTTGATCAATTATATTTCACATATTCAATCAAACCCTTAACAACCGATTAATCGATCATCAATTAATCGTTATCAGCCTTAACAGCTATCAAAACAGTACTGTTTTGGTATTGATACCAAAGTAGTAATGAAAAATTGTGGGATTTTCTCAGATCATGGAAGTAGAAAACATGAAACAGTGCAGCAGTTAAACTGAGTCGGAGTGTAACTGAGTCAGGAGCAGCATCTGAGTGCAGCTTTTTACATTTAGCACTTTAAAGGATTTTAAACTGACACTCTGACACTGACACTGAAAAACCAAGTGACTGATCTGTCAGTGATGTTTAACTTTACCCTTGTAGACTCAATTAAACCCTAATACTTTTTTTTTGAATCCCTAACTGAGTAAATGTAATCATTTTATACATGTTTTGGCAGACCAAAACAGTGACACATTAATTTTTGTAAAGTCAAGCTCAGGAAAGTCAGACACTGGGCTAAACTTAACCTTTGTTCGATTAATAGCAGCTACCTTCAAGCAGATGCTGCTGATATTTTTGCAAGCAAGAGTGTGAAATCTAAAATAAAACTTTAGTGCATAAGCAGGCATCAGATACCGCTGTGTGCAGACACATGACATCACATCTTATCCACTCTCTGATTATGTTCCTTTGAATGCAATTTAATTATCTATTTCAATTTGCTTGTTTTCTTTATTTTAATACATATTGTTGTTACTATTTATGTCTGGTGTATATAGTTTTCAGAACCTGTAATTCTTATTTTTTCATGATTAATTTGTATATAATAGATGCTCATATTATGTATAGTATCCTGCTTTTTAAAAATTATCTACACTATGAAATCTATTCTTGTATTTCTGCTGCTGTGACACTTCAATTTCCCTGTGTGGGATCAATAAAGTCAGTCTTATCTGATATGATCTGGTGTGCTGCGGTGTGAAGTATAGCTGCAGGTGAATTTTCTGATTTAATACCCTTTCAACAGAAAGAAAACATCCCTGACAAATCCCTAAATTGGCATGCAGATACTGGAGGCAAATCAGAGACCACAAGTCGAGATAAATCAGAGAGGTGAACTCACATTATTACAATAGAAGGTGTAGAAGACTCCGGGGACGTAGCAGCCCAGGATGCCGATGGAAACCCCTGCGTAGTCTAGCGCCATCCAGCGGCGGCTTGTCTTCTCCGAGCGGTGGCAACAGAACAGGTGATAACCCACTGAACACAGCATACACAGCTGAGGATGGTAAGATCCAGAGGAGACGACAAGGGGAGAGTCAGGCATTGCAGCAGCGAGGGATGTGATACGACAGCAAGATAACAAGTAAGAAAATATTATGATTTAACCATTTTCATCTCAAAATTCTGCCTTTTTTTTTGATAGACTCATTTTTTTTTTTTTTTTTTTTTTAATTGGACTTGAAGACTCTGGTTCTCGAGCCTGGTCCAGCCAACTGCTGGACTGATTATTTTTCATTTGTTGAGAAGAACTGCCAATATTTTGGATAAGGTCTGATGTCCTTCTGTATCCACTCAGATTAAGGTAACACCATGCAATTGCCACATATTCAGTTTCCAGGATATTTGGCTAAACAGCCACATTGCTCAACATAAGGAGAAACCATGTTGTCACATAACATAAAACAAGCCCTGCCTAGGTAAACTTGGCAAACTTAAAAATGACAGAAACAGACCTGAGATATCGTTTGCAATTCATTCTTATCTAGTATTCATTACATGACGGGGGAAAAAAAGCAAGAATTCGGACTCAAAAAGTGAGTTCATGGTTTGCCACTAGATAGATTTCTATACTAAAACCTGAGATCTGAAACTTTGACAAAATAAATAAAACAATCCGTAATTTAAAAGATAATTAATATGGTGTTTTAATGACGTCAAATATGACAATGATGTTGAATCCTGCTCTTTATCAGAAGAATTCACTGCAACAGCTCAACTATCAGAATGATGTAACACCACCGGCTCAGTCACTGCCATTTTCTGTCTCTATATTAAGCAGACTGTATTGGCAGCATTATGTGCACAGAGATCTGACCCAACAAGATAATCAACATTTGAGAATAGCTGACTAAGGAGAGGCACGATTACTATACTTGTTTTTATTTTATAATAGTCCATCATACAAAGGAATTTATTAACACTTGATGAACTTAAAACATAATGGATGCCAGTTGAACCACACCACAGCCTTACTGTAACATCAACCAAACTACCAACTAGTGAAAATGTAAGATGTAAGGCGACGTCCTAATTTCTACTGACTGTCATGGCTGAAATAAACTGGGAAACTCAGTCCTGTACCTGGAAGCAGAAGAGCCCGATGGAGTAGATGACGTAGTCCTCTTTGGAGGCGCTGATGGCTGGCAGCACCGAGGCCATGTTGTACACCCCGACAAAGAAGAAGAGGAGGAAGCCCAACAGATGGCTCCAGATATTCACCGTCTCATTGGACAGAATGAAGAGGCTGCACAGAGGGTTTACAAACGTTAAACAGTCACTGAGATAAAAAATCCATTCTGTCTTCTCCTTTTACTACAGACTGAACAATCTCAACCACACAGACCGTAGTATTTAAAGGAATACTAAGCAGGATTGCCAAAGTGAAAGTGAATGCCAGCCCCAGGTTTGCTCTTCTGTTGGCATTTTGCGACACCATATTTACCCTTTTTCTGCGCTGTGTGCACGATTCTTATAGCTTCCTCTTAGATGCATGCCACTTATGGTCTGGCAACTAGTTGCTACCTTTTGATTAAGCCCCAACCTCACCTGCCCACTGTGCCCAGGAACATCCCAAACACAGCAAAACAAAAAGAAAATAAGAAAATACAGGCAAACAGGAGAGTCTCTGCAGATAAATACAGCGCCACACACTTCTAGCAGGTCATAAGTGATGTTTGAGAGGTACTACTTTTTTATGAGTCTATTTTTCTTTTTAATTCAAACATATTTATGCTGTATGCATGTGCACGCAGAATGTCAATCCCTTGGCTCAAGCAAGGTTCAAGATCAAGGGCCCTGACACACCAAGTCAGTTCATTAATATCATCAAGTTGGTGATGTGTCTTGCACCACTGGCACTAGTTGGACCTTGTCAACTTTTTATGGCCAATTCAGGATGTTTAATCAGCATCAGAGATTGTGAGGCCGGTCAGTGAGAGAATTCACTCTGATTGGCAGTTCAACTCAGCACACGAGAGGAGAAACGGAAGTGAGGAAAGTAAACAAACTGCATAAGCCAAAGAGGGCGTGAGACTGAAACAAACTTGTCATATTAAGTAACATTATTTTTTTGCCCATTGAGCTCTTTAGCAGAAAAGTTTGTGTTGTTGTTCATTAGAGCATGGCAAGTACCCTTAGTTCTTTCAACATTGGGTTGTCTTGTTAACATGCTAACTGGCTAACTAGCATCTTGAATCCGTCCTGTTAATCTTCCAGTATACAGACTACTGCTGGTTTGAAGAGTTATTTCCTCACACAGACGCAGAACTTACATACTAGTTGGACACTGTCTTTGTGGCGTGTTCAAGTACAACTATCTGGCCAAAACAAAGGTGATGTGAGGTGACCCAATAGTCGGCCTTCCTTGCTAGTAGTTTTCTTTATGTTAGTTTGACTTTGAGGAGGAATGAATTTGGTGTGATTAGCTGCTGTAACTGACCAACAAAATTATGTTGCTTCAAAGACTCAGAGTAAAGTTATACCATTGATTTTGTCAGTGTTTGAATACTAGCATTAAGTAGGCAAGTAGTGGCCTATCTGTGGGGTATTTGTCTGGGTATCAACCTGTTTTTAAGAAGATGAATCTGTAAAGGAAGGCAACTAAAACAACAGAAGAACCCACAAAAAAAAGAAAATGTTTGTCTGATCTGTCATAATGAAATCATCCAGCTCTTCTATTGTTGAAATGTATCATTACATAACAAAATGCTGAGTTAAATTAAATAAAACCAGGTCAGAAAAGTCCCTGAGCCAACCTCTGGAGTTGACTCTGCACACTGACTTCCCTGAGGAGCAGTCAAGACAACTTCTCCTTTGAGGATTAATAAACTATTACAACATTACTGCTCACCTTTTAATGCACAGTCTGGAGGGCAGGTAGGCTCTGTATCCATCTGTGATGTAGGGGTTCTCCCTCAGAAACAACGGGATCTGTTCATAGGTGTACAGTCTGATTCCTCGAGGCACCAGCACAGGCCAGTACTGATAACCTCCCAGCTCAATGTAGTGTGTCGTCTGAGCGCTCTTTTGGGGTTTTTGAGGCATGGCTGGGCCGTAGGACTCTGCCTTAGTCTGACCTGAAGCTGAGAACAAAAAGACAGATCCATTAAAGCCTGCATCCTCACATGATAACTCTTATTAAACTTTATAGCATGGTTGACAAGTTAAATGCTGTCACACTTATTTTTAAGACTGTGGCTTCTCAGTTTATCTGATCTACAAGCCACTGTGTCAGGCAGGAGAGTTTATTTTACTGTCTAATGGAGCAGGGATACAAGTAACCAGATTACTTAGAGTTTATCTTTAGTGATATGCTGAAGAACATGTTAACAACTGACATCAGGGACAAGCTGATTGTCTTTATTATCTGAGTGACAGGAACTTGAGGAGCTAACATTAGCTAGCTAACACTATTTGACAGCTTTAAAGGGGCAGCCATCGACTTATCTTACATGTGATCTCATGTTTACCTACGTTAACAACCTCAAGCTCATCCATTCCGCTCTAATTGTATGGAGAAAAACTAACACCAAACTCCGTTCAGGAATTTAGCAATTTTTGGCCTGACGTGCTGACAAACGTTTACGTCAACAGAACATGGCTCAAGAGTTTTTTTTTAAGAGGCTCCAGACTCCAAATAATAATCCAGCTGGCATCTGATACTCCAATCACCACTTATTAATTTTTAATAGAAACGTTTCTACTCCCAGTCTTCCCCAACTACTATAAAATCGACTAGTTAGCCTAACGTCAAAACGCGGTGGCGAGAACTGTCACCGATTCTGACAGTTGTGATTTTGTTGACATAACGTGCTTGCTTTGACAATTATTATAAGCCGATTATGCCAGAAGAACCCACTTAACTAGACACCATATTAAGTTGAACCTTTTAGGGTAAATAATGCTGCCATCAACTAGGTCAATCTTAAAATAACTGAATTGTCAAAGCGCTTAGGCAGCCACTGGCTAATTACAGCTGAACAGGCTACACTACATGCTAGCTAACAAAGCTTTGTTTAGAGCCAATAAATTAACAATAAACTCACCTTTTAATTTGGTGTATGTGCAGTTTGTTCCATTTTGGGGCTTGTAATACGTGTTATGCATTTGTATGAATAAGTTAACATTAATTTAATAAGACAACGTAGTGCACATCAAGTTTCAGCTACAACATCTTCCAAATCATCAGAGACGTCATCAGTGATGGACCCCTCCGCGTGCCCCGAGACCGCCTGAGTAAAAACAACAGACCCAAACATAGCTGGCTTCACAATGCAGAGTAATAAACCAGACAAAAATAATAATAATGATAATAAAATAATGTTAACAAGACTGAAAGCACTGTAAAAAACTGTGGACCCTGTCTTAAAAGAAATCCAATTGAACCACAGTTACAAGATTAGGACTGAACTTTCACAATATACTTTTCCTTTTACAAAATGTTTATTAAATATTTGAGCAACTAAAAGTGACACACTAAGAAATACAGCAAAAATACATTTAAACAATATTTAGGTATTAATCCTACATTGCCACAACACACTTTATATTTTAATATTTTTCCTGTAGGGCAAAAGGACAATATTTACATCTCAAAAGCTCAAGGATTTGAATGTCTTTGAATTCTGTCTTGATTTGCAAAAATTTTGGATATTTTGTCACTCAATAAAGAATTATTAAAATTATGTGTTTAGCATTAAAAACATAATACTATCATGTGATTGTACTGAAAACATCAATATTAACTTCATGTATTGAAATGTCCGTTCTGCATCCTACTGTCCACACTAGTTGGTGGTTTCCTCAGTAAAATATTAATATACAGTGCATATTAATTTAACATAATTTTATATAGGTGTGCAGGGATTCCTGCATCTATCTGTGTTGGACAACCAGCAGTGGCACTCTGCATAATAATTATTTCAATGCACTTAATTATAACCACTGGCTCAGTCACTGCCATTTTATTGTCTCTATATTAAGCAGACTGTATTGGCAGCATTATGTGCCCAGAGATCTGACCCAACAAGATAATCGACATTTGAGAGTAGCTGACTAAGGAGAGGCACGATTACTATACTCGTTTTGTATTTTGTAATAGTCCATTATATGGAGGAATTTATTAACACTTTGCGTACTAAAAATGTTATGGATTCCACTATTAATCTTAACACAGCACAGCCAAGTGTCTCCTGCTCCTTTCCTTCAAATTATATTTACTCATGATTTGTTTTTGTTATCTGGATAAGTTTGACTGGCTAAATCAGGACACAGGCAGCCCTAATACTATTACAATAACACTATTAATGTCTATTTATTTAATTTATTCTCTACTAATGCTTTTGCCAGACAGTGGCAGAATTTCAGTCTTAGTATTACTGGATCTCAGTGCTGTGTTTGACATGGTTGACCACAACATATTACTAGACCAGCTGGAAACAGTGTGGGACTTTATGGCATAATACTAAACTGGTTAAATTCCTACTTAAAGGTCAGGGAGTATTTTGTCTATATAGGTAATTTTACATCTGAATGGACAAAATTGACATGCGGAGCTCCCCAAGGCTCCATTCTGGGGTCTCTTCTGTTTAACATTTACATGTTTTCACTGGCTCAGACTATGGAACATAACAAACTATGTTACCACAGTTATACAGATGACACACAAATTTACATTACCATATCACCCAGGGACAATGGTCCGATACACCTTAAGAACATACCAAGAACTTATTTGGAAAAACTTGTCCAGGCATTTATTTTCAGTGGATTCGACTACTGTAACAGTGTCTTTACAGGTCTGACTGAAAAAATCAATCAGACAGCTGCAGCTGATTCAGAACGCTGCTGCTTCAGTCCTCACTAAGACCAAGGAAGTGGATCACATCACTCCAGCTCTGAAGTCGTGACTGTTAGTTTACAAAGCACTGAATGGTTTATGGCCCAACTACAATTCTAGTCTTCTGCTACACTGTGAGTCATCGAGACCTCGTAGGTCTTCTGGGACAGGTCTGCTTGTGTCCCCAGAGTCAAGACTCAACATGGAGAAGAAGCATTTAGTTTTTATGCACCAAACTCACAGAAAACTGCAGGTCTGCTGAAATTCTCAGTTCTTTTGAATCAAGGCTGAAGACGCTGCTTTAATTAAATTACATATTTATACATTTTAACACTGCACTGTACCTTTTATACTTGTATTTAATACCTGTCTTAGTATATTTTAGCTTGTTGTTTTCTCTTCTCTAGCTTTTTAACAGTGTCTTTAATTGAATTTAAAGTCCTTTTATAATGTGTTTCTTTTGCACTTTGTCTTGATGCTTTTGATGTTTTCATGTTAACCACTTTGAACTGCCTTGTGACCAAAATGTGCAACATTAATAAACTGACTTTGCCTTTTGCCATGTCCCTTTAATTTGCTGTTTGTTGTAACCCCTGTGGTAAAAAGCACGCTGAGTTATTTTAACATTAAAGTAGTAACGTTATCATTATTAGCTTTTTTTACCATCTTATTTTTGTTGTGTTATTCAAATGTTTACTAGCTATTTTTGCATTTATGAGATGGCATACAGTACAGAGCTGCCAGATACATTTATGCGTGAGGAAATTAATGTGTTAAAGTTTTAAAGGAGCACTGCACCAATTATACAAATTAAGTTCATTTTACTCATCTCAAGGAGCACTAAACACAGCTATATAATGATGACCTCTTGTGAGGTCTCATTATTTATAAAATATGTAACCTCAAAGTATGCTGGATATGCAGGTGTGGCCTGTGTTTAAGAGTAGGTCGCTGAGTGCAGCTCTCAGTCTCCTGGCCGTCATCCCGCCACACTGTGCGACCGTGTTACATCCTCCTGTCGCTAACTGTCATCCAGAATCCTCATCAGAGCGAGCGCTCTCCACAGACCTCTCAGGTGTGAGAGATGTTGGAGGATTCCCTCAGGAGGGAAGTCACACTCAGTCGTCCCTCTGCTGTTTACACCCCTCTTTAATTGCCTCATTCTCAACTGGAAGTGTGTTCTTCATTATCACTTCTAATACACCTCTCAGCACATCCACTCTGGCAAAGTGTCAGCTGCCAAGTTAAGATAGTAACTCGTGCATGCAAGGGCAAACAACGAGAATCTCCTGCTGCTGCAGTCGCTGCTCAGTTATTAATTGATTTTGTGGGTTTACAGTTGGCAGTGTTTGATACAAATGAGGCAACACCTTGAAGAAAATGTACAATATGTTTTTTTTTCCACTTTCTTTTCCCAAATGTTTTAATCAGGTATAAAATATTCAGTTTTCCACATGGTGCACAATGACTTCAGTTGTTTTTTCCCCTGGCAGCACAGAAACAAAATTTAAAAAGTTGCTAAATGGATATTTTAAAGCCTGGAGTTTGTGTTTCTTTGTGCTGCCATATTTCTTAGTTAATGGAAAAAGGAAGTAGCAACCAATAAAATTGTCTCACATAGGTTAAAGTCTGCTGTCAATCAAACAAAGATACCTTAAAAAAAATCAGAATAACCTCTAACTGGGTCACAGATTCTCAAAATACCTACCATGATACAGAATAGAAAGTCAAATTAAGTTATATTTCCAGAGTATTACAATTCATCTTTGTAGTTTTGTTTATCATTTCTGTCTTTATGATCACATCGTGTGTGGGCACAACTATGGTAAATATTCAGTCAGTCAATGTTGAACCAGGACATTGTCGCTAAACTGTGATGGATATTTACAACAGACAATTTGTGGGAAAAATGTGTTTGTTTTCTCTCCTGAATAAAGTTGGCTATCCTGAAGGTTTAGGTTAAGCAGTGTCACCAACTCTATTTAGCGATTACAATATCATTATTCAGTAGGAATGTTGGCTACAGCTACAAAATTAAAAATATAATTTTCTTTAAAATATTAAGACCATAATGTCTTCATTGTGGAATAATTTGTTCGACACTATAAAAACATTGACTTTCTTTCCTGGAGTAACATATGAAGATCAATATCACTCCCATATCTTGGTGTAAAGTATGGAGCTTCAGCCAAATGGCAATTAGCCTGGCTTAACATAAAGACTGAAAGCACAACCAACGCTCTAAACAGATGCAGGATATGTGAAGCAGCCACCATGAAGCAAGTATAAGTCTGGCCAAATTGCTCTTGGAGGCAGCATCTAGTGGCCATTAGAGGAAGTGCAGCTGGCAGCATGTTTAGCTCCAGCATTTCGCTCTTTGGAAAAATGATCTGTGATTTAGGGTTTAAACAGAGATACTTTTGTTTTCTATGCAGCTTCAATTACAAGATATATACACATTGTGTAAACACCCAACTGCACCAAAATCATGTGCCATCAGTACCTTGTCTAAACTACTAATTTTTAAAAAGGTCAGAAATGGTAGCTGTGAGAGTTTCAAGGTTTTTCGGGTGTCTCCTTCAGCACAGCGCAGTTGACTACAGTCAGCACTCCAGACCCTGGTACATTCATGATAGAGGACACACCTCTCACATGCACCATGGACTCTGACGGAGGTTTTTCATTAGGACGACTCCCAGTCTCCCGCCCCACCACCTTCTTCCTGACTCCTCACTGATTCACTGTGACAATCTGTCGTCGGCCCCCTTTTTTTTTTTTTACCTCAATCTTTGTCTTTGATTTCTATCCTCCATTTTTCTGTCAGACTTAACGCAGAAAAATGTGCCAGGATGTAATTGTGCACTTAGTCGGCATGTAATGGAACATGAAATTAAAGTGCTCCTACTTATACTCTGAATGTTTCTTATAAAAAGCAGGGGGTGATTTGTGTATCGGCCATTTTATCAGTGTTGAAATATCACATTCGTGCTGATTATCCCAGAGATGCTGTAAGTGTTCCATGTTATGGCCGACTTGGGATATTTTCCTTCATAAAGCGCTAACTGTGGGTGCGTCCTACAATGAAATGTGCAATAAAACGGTGCTGCATTACATCTTAATTGAGGGTGCCTGCACTGTCTTGGCAAGTGAAAGTCCCTCCTTTCCAAACAAGGCGTTGTTAGAGTGGTTTAAATGGAGACAGACAGGCCCCCGGGCCACCAATGTCCTTTGGGATTGTCAGGGTCATCAATGAAACACAAGGCTACACTGGTGCGCTCCTCTCCGACTGTTGCACTGCATTTAATGGCATGTTACGTTATGGTAAATACATTAGATGTTATACTCCCTCTCACTGATGTTAAATGGTTGCTAAACTGACTATATGTTACAGCACAGAGGAGAAATTAACAATGCATGACATGTTTTCCTCTGCATGTTTCCTCAGGCGCCTCTCTGCCGAGCTTCCTTTGTGCACCTCAGCTTCCACCCTTTTCTCTCCCACCTGCCCCTACATGGAAAACAACTGTGATAAAACCAAAAATCTGGGGGCTAGAATCTTTATTTTCCTCTCAAACCCTAAACACAAAGCTCACAGGCATCACAGGCTTCGACGCAGGGCCCGCCAAATGTTAGCCCGCCTGCCGTGCCAAGACTAGACAGGCCCTTTGCAAAGCTAACACGGCCTCGCGGCGGCTTGTGCTCGTCAGCGGCCGGCTGGTCTCATTGGCTTTATTTATAGTCGGCGCCACAAGACATCTGCTGGAGACGAGACTCTGTCCTCTGTGTCCACACAGCACCGCACAGAGGGAGCTTGTCAACGTTTTTTCGAAGGCAAAGTGTTTGCAAGGACCCCGGTCAGAGGAGGGGAGAGATGGCTGCAGCCTCCTCTAATAAGACGGGTGTCCCCTCCGATTGCTTTCTCCGCAGCTCTGATTAACGAGACCGGAAGACAGAGGGAGGCTTCACAGTTTGTCGTGTCTTGTGTGTTAGTCGATGTTTACTTGATCTGAGAGCTGTTGTTTGTTTGGTGTCTTCAGTCTGGTCGTTGCTCGCCACTATTTTGGGACCCTGACACTTGGATGCAGCTCGTCTGATGCGGCCTCGCCTTTCCCTCCCCCCTCCTCCTCCTCCTCGCCCCCCGCTGTGTCACACAGAGTTTCTCTTCCTCTCCCATCCTCTTCTCTTCACATTGAGGACGTCTGGATGTCTCTGGCTGACCGTGCTGCAGGCCTTGACACAAAGTGTCAGGGACAGCTCTTTACTCTTCCCACAGAGCGGGGGGTGAAGTCAGCCTGCCACAGAGGGACAGAGTGTGAAGATACTTTGTTCGCATGTTCCTGAAAAGAACCAACCTGAGAAAATCGCCATTACAAGAAGAGACTCTTTGTGAGGAAACAAAAAATCGTGCAAAATCTGGTTAATCTCTGCTACTGACTGTGGACACTTAAAATTATTTGTATTCTACTGACCTAGAAAGCAGTGATTTGCAATAGGTTAAACTGCTGGTGACCTCTGAGGGTCGTCCTATCTCAGCACTTAAGTCAGAGGTTGTGTGACATTGTCATAATGCCACTGCAACCCAATCGAAAAAATGTTGGCATTTCAACCCAATCGCCAGAAAATATGTTACCATTTCTATGTTATTATGCAGTGGATACGTTTAAACTTTACACTTTTAACACGGTGTGGTTAATGTGTGGTTAGACTGAGGTACAAAAAACATGTTATGGTTAGGAAAAGACAGCGCCACCGCTAAGGGCATGCGCAGTACTTGCTGTGTGGAGGGCACCAGTGCTGTAGGGGGCGCCAAAACAGCCCAACATCAATCCTAATCATACATACTGCATTAACTCTCCCAGTTAAGACCCTCTCAGACACAACAGGGTTTGAGCTGCACTGCTAATAGTTTCAATGAACAGTGCTAAAAGTTAATATTCAACAAATTCAATAATATACAAATCGTGGTGCATAGTATCGTATCGTATCGTATTGTATTGCATCGTCATATCATATCATTCTCCTGTTTACTTTATTGAAGAAACTTGCACAGACATATGTGTGTGTGTGTGTGTGTTTGCTTGTTCTGTAGTTACTTCTACAGTGCATGGGTTTTCAGCTGGTGGGTCACGGTCCAAAAGTGGGTCTCAGGTCAGTCCTGAATGGACCACAAGCAACTCGCAAACGTGTCAATGAAAGAACACACTTTATTTTTGAAGTACAGTGAATTTCCAGCACAAGCTTTTATTTTGAAGTGCTGTTTCCTGTTGTAGAGTGAGTGAATAACAGACTGATATTTAACAGAGACAGCAAACTAGCTCGATGGTATGGCCAAACGCAGGTATGATGCTGAATATATTAGACTGTGTGGACCTTTAACTAATGACTGAGGAGAAATCTGGACCCCGTGGCGGGACCAGCTGGGTGTAATATGTATACTGTTATGGTTTAGTTGTGGTTCCTTATTTGTAACACTGATAATGAAAGTATATTTCTTTGGCTTACTTTATATATGAGGATTGCACTACAAATTGAAAATAAGCAGTTGTGTTTAGGGAACCCAAATGGCCAGCAGCAGCCCTGGGAAAAGATCTTGATTGGGCTTGAAAAATCTGGATTTGGGAGCACAGTCGCAGCTGGAGAAGCGGTTGACGTCCAGGTGAAAAACCACCACTTTTCATGACACTACCTCCAATGGAGAAACAGTGACAAGTGGTTAAAATGGCGCTGGAGACATGGCGATGACTGGGTTACAGAAATGCACAGCGACAACATTTACTTAATTGTCTCTGTTCAGTTGGTTGCTGGGACAACGGGTGCAAATTAGCAGCTGATCTAACTCTGAAACATTCACACTGATGTTTCCAGAAATGTCCATGTTTATTAATTAATGCGTATTGTCCACATTAATAATCAGATAATAAACAGATAAAATATAAACTAGGCTGCTATTAGGAGAGAAATATTACACAAAAACAAACTATTTTTCAGCTTAGCGGCCATATGTAGAGCAGTACATCACAAACTGGGGAAAAAAAGAGTAAAAATGAAATGTTGCATCAACAAATGTTCCAGCACTAATGTCTGCATCTATCCTCCAAGCATCTGGGCCACTGAGCTCTTTCTGGGAATGAAATGGCATTGTTGCTTAGTCTCCTTGTACTTCTTTTTATTTATTTATTTATTTTTGGAAAGTTTCATCTGTATAACAATATTGAAAGGCATTAGTCTTAATCTCCGAGCTTCCTTTTACTTTTTTTTTTTTTTTAAGTCTTAGAAGATACATCTGGTTCCCTATCTTGTAATTCCTGCCGGGATTGCAAAGAAAAGCGAAAACAATTTTTACAACAGTGGAGGGATTAAGGAGGAGGGCAGGGTGGTTGTTTTAGGACATTTAGCTGCTGCTGGGAATGAGATTAATGCCTCCCAACAGAAACAACTGCTGCGACATGTTGCACTTTCTGCAGCTGCCGACGAAACTTCCTGGTAATCCTTAATGGATCAGAAATTGTAAGCTTATCCTCATCGCTCAGACAAACTGTTTAAGCTTTTTGACACACAGAGTATGTATGCAGGGTACTTTATTTATTTATTTTTATTTTCAGAACAATACCAAAATAAACCCTTCAACATACAGCTGACTGTAGATTAGAGCTGCATATGCGCTGCTGCAGTGCAGTTATCCTCTTTCTGCACGGCTACATGGGACGCAGATTGGTTTTGTTGAGTTTGACAAAGAAGATTTAGATTTTAAAAAAGATGTAATTGTGTATTTTTCATAACAAAAAAAAAAAGCTACTGTTACTTGTACTCATCTGCCTCCCAACCTTTTATTACAACTCACCTGAAACAAGTTGTTTCAGGTTGAGGCCACATAATCCTGCAGCTCAAATACATTCGACGTCGAGGGCTGTGAGTGACTGCAGCAGCAGGTTTCCTCTCGATCATAAGAAGTATATTTGCTGTGTTTTCCTGAAATGTTCAGACAGAGATGAGAGATAAAGTTTTCATATTTTCTGCTCCACTTGTTTCAAATTTGAATACTTGGCAGAAGGAAATAAAATTGAGGATTCTGTTAAGTCTGGCTAAACTCATAAACTAAATGACTCGATTGTCTTTGTTAATATTTCAGGTCTTTTTAGTCTTTTAAATTTAGTTTTGTCTGTTTAGATCAGTAGGAAACCTGTGGCTCCAGACCTGCATGTGGCTCTCTGGCTCCACTTCAGTGGCTCCCTGTGGCTTTGACAAAAAAATGTTTTGTTTTTTTTGTAATTTATTTTCATTCATCATTGTTATCGGCTTAAAGTGACTCTCACACTCACCAAAAATGTGTAGCCTTGAACCGAATAAAAAATGCTTTAACAAAGTGGTTCTAAAACTTTTGAAATATTTCTTTAGCTAAGTACCTGCTGACCAGTGCAAAACATTTCTGGTAGAAACGCACAGTGAACAAACACACAGTGTGAATGTGATTGTGTTTGTGGCGACAGATACTTAAATGAACTTAATTTACATTGTTATCGATCTTATTATAGTATACTTATTTTAGAAATTATGGGTAACTGATATTTTTTAAATTAACATTTCTAGCGTACCACCCTGCAGTACTCCAAAGTACCTCTAGGGGTGCCGGTACCTCCATTTCCTCAACTAAAATGTGCGCCATGTATCTACAGCCTGGCGCCTTTTCCTCTAAATTTTGCTGAAGCTCAATAGCGGTCATCTTGAGTCCCCCGCGTGAGGCTAGCCTTGGATTCCAAATCCAAAAGTCTCTAATAAAAATAAAGATTTTCATAGTGCATTGACAGATTTGATAGCTTTCACTGCCAACGCTGCAAAGTTAAAGTATAAATAATCATAAATAGTGCACTGCAGAGCGGCCGCCATGTTTTAAAACACATCAACAAATACTCATTTAGACCTGTTAGTAATTTGGACTCAACAGGCTGTGTTACCTCCATTCTGAGGCTCAAATATGTTTTGTGCCCTCAGACAGATTTTATTAAATAAATTATATTTTTTGTGATAAATATCTCTTTTGGTAGTGCAGGTCACTGACCCTGGGTTAGATGAAAGTAAATTCACAGCTTTCCTCCTCTATGTCTTATCAAATGTCATGTACACTCATATTTTTCCAAAAGATAAGAAAAAACGTCAGTATAACAAATCTGAAACTATTTCACATTAATTCACTGCAGCGATTTTTGATGACCCTTGCTAATGTATCAGATTAGGAAAGAAAACAAAGTCACATCTTAAGTATTGTTTTTGGACTTTTTTTACATTATTATGTTTTTAGACTTAATATGTTTACAGGTAATAATTTCAAGTCTTTACAGGTGTGTAGGATTTAAAAACACAGATTGGTTTTTACTAAAACCCATCAGGGAGACAAGCAATTATAAGAGATTGTGTAAACTGATAAGCTATGTCTCTACTAAAATTATAATTCCTATTATCAGTGGTAGTATTATTACTAGTGGTGTGGAGAAATAGCATTTAGATAATCATAACTGAGCAGTAAATTAATGAATAAAATATGAAAAAAATAATGATTGTCAGGAAATTTTTCAAACTGCTTTTATGTTTGATTTAACTCCTGTCCTCAGTATTTCTCAAACCAAGGCTACGACCACGAGAGTCAGCTTTAAACCCCGTCTTTGTGGAGTTATTTCCAAATTATGCACAAACAGGAGTTTGGCTGCATATAATTCAAAATTCACACCAGTGTTGGAGCCTTAGAGACGCCACAAGATTTAATTTCATTAATTTGAGAGACACAGTTCAACAATAACTAGTCTAGGATCGAGGCTAGTGTGTAAGGAGGACTGTGTCTATGCAGCAGCAGCTCAAAATCTTTTAAACAGCCCTCCGCTTTTAATCAAATGTCCCTCCTCCATTGACACTTTTAGTACAAATCCTAAAACGTACATTTTTTCAGTGGTGTTTTGTTGTGCTTACTGGTTTCAATATATGCGTATTTTTCAACCCTTTTAGATATCTGTTCACTTCTGATTTGATAGTGTATGTTAAGCTTAGTTGCTAAGATAGCACTGAGGATGTAATACATTTGGTTTCAGCATGGAGGGGAGGGAACGATACTGGGAAATTGTCAATGTCAAATACGTCATTTCCTGCATTCTGGTGGATTTTTCTGCACTCATTTATAGTGAAAATGTCTTGAGGAAAATGCAAAATTCAGGCAGCAGGTGACGATTCAAAATCTAAAAATATAATGGAAGTTACTGGAATATAATGCAGTTAGGCTTTCACACACTGCTTCCAAATATTATTCTCCTGTAGATCAACTTGTCTCATTTAATGTGATCCTTGCTGAGGCAACACACGCGTAGGCATGATAAACTCCTCCCTTCTTTTGTTTGGGGAAGAAAACTCTTTACATGTGCATGTGGCACATTTATTTATTTTAATTACTTTATAAAGCCTTAGACTTTAATAGGTCATACCTGTTGTCATGTTCACAAACTTGAAACTGTGTCAGAATTGATGCACGTATGCATGTTTGCTGGTCATTTTAGCATCAGTCGGCTTGGGCGGATTTTTTTCCCTAGCTTACGTTACTTTTTCTTGACATGCACATTTGTTTCTTCTGTATATACGTTGAATTTTATGTTTTCTTATTGTGTAAAACATCAAATTTGTTAGTTAACATTTAATGATGCAAGATATTTTTAAACAAGTTATGCTTTTAAAAGGAGATGAGGACAAAATCAGCCATTTCAAAAAGAGAGTCCCAGCATGCAGTACTGAAGTCAACCTCACATGTATTATATTCCATATCACCACATGACCACATGCCTCAGCATCAAACCATCTCTGAGCTGCACCGTAAAGAGTCAAAGTGTTTTCATTCTGTGGCTATTTAGTCAAACTATACAAGAAGATTCATGAGAAGCCACTGCAGTAATTTGTAATGCCTCTTATTTATCACTCGGCTGCTGTAGAGAGAATTAATCTGGATATTACTTATGAGTATGAGAATCTAACTTTCTGAGTGTGGGCAATAAACAGCAGCCTCTTCAGACAAATGTATCAAACTTGTGGACGTTAACTGCTGTGTAAATCTAACTGGGAGATAAAATTAAACTGACGGATCTCTTCAAAGTAACGAGAGAAACTTGTTCAACTTAACAGACTCTCATTCAGCGCCTCTCCATCCAATCCATTAAACACACACACACACACACACGATATTTCCTGAATATTAACTCTCTGCTTCTTGTGGTTTTGTTGCTGCGATAACTAAAATGTAAAAAATAAATGAACTTGAGCTGCTGTTGGAAATCATTAGTAGTGTTTTTAGTGTTTCTCAGATGTGGTTTGAGTGACAGACATCAGGCTGCAGTTCAGTGAGAGTCCTGCGGAGGTCGCTCTGTACCTGCTGTGGATGTGAGCAGAGCAGCAGAAGGCCACCCACTGAACATGAGCTGCTTCAGATGAAACAACATTAAACTGATGAATCTAATCTGCCTGTCAATGAGGAGCAGACACTGACTGTACAGTAAGATACAACTATAAATATTAGCATCATTAGAGTTCGTATTTAAATGCATTTGATTCAGTTTTTCATCTCAGAAATACATTAAAATGAATCATTAAAATATATTAAAATTAAAAATGTGTCGTGAGCAAGTGTGTGCACATATGTTAACCAGTTTATTTCATTTTAAATTGTCATTTTTGTTCCTCTCTTGTTTGTCTTTGCACTTTTTTTTAGATTATGGAGGAGTTAAATAAAGACGAGAGTGAAAAACATGCAAAAATTAAAGGAATCTCAACCACATCTTTTTTTTTTCAGTCAGCACTGAGCAGTACAAGTTGTACTTTACTGCATCAATAACTTTAGTTTCTAATTATCTTTAAATTAATATCATTTTCTATTTTATTTTGTATTTTCTTGAAGCGTTTTTTGGGGTTTAGATTCCAGCAGAGAGCTGACAAGATGAGAAGGGGAAGGAAATGGGAATGACACGTAACAAAGGAGGCAAACTGGAGATGCAATTTCACTATCAGTGTCCTAAACCTCTTGGCCAATATTCCCTGGTTATAATTGGACTTATTCTATTTCCTTTTTACATTTAAAAGCAGATAAAATGACACTAAAACCACCCACGTAATTCCCGCCTCAGCCAGACTAAATGTCTGAATGAGCAGCTGTGTGACTTGCGTACAGTAAATCACACAGTTGTTGTTACTTGCTGTTTCACTGTGTGGCTACAACAAAAGACTCACAGCTGCAGAGCAATGAATCAGAGACGAGACTGGGAGGAAAACTGAGCCTCTGACTCCTTTTCATGGCAGCAGGTGGCGCTATGGTATCTCTGTCTGTGGCCTCCATAGAGACATCAAGTCCCTGCATGAGCCTCAGTGTGTGAGACCCCCAAAACTGGCTCCTGCATCAGGCCAATAATAAATAACACACCAACTGGGGGTTGTTTCAACAGCTATGATTTATTAAAAGTTAGTGCATTAGATCAGGGCAATAATTGAAGTTATGATTAAGGAAATGACAGGATTAGGACCCGTGGACGATAAAAAATGGATGCGTGGATGGACAGACAGACGCACACGCACACAGATCTGGTTTGATAAATAATTCACAGTTGGATTAAACCAGATTGAGATACAAGCCGAGCCTTTTTGTAAGTGGGCTTTTAAAAAAATAAAGATTTTTCTCATGGGACTGGCTCCAAACCTGCCGCCAGGAAGCTCTGGAGCTGGTGGCATGTTGCTCCGAGGATCATCATTGTCATCATATGCAATCCAGTATTAAGATGGATGCTGCCTGATCCCATCAAGATAATGGGTTTCATGTCTCCTGGCGTAAGGGGGGGGGGGGGACAGAGAAGATCTCTGCAGCTGATTTCTTTTGTTTCCTGCCTCATCTCTGCAGGCATGTCGACCCTGTGAGTCCACAGCACATGCTGCCACGCAGGGAAAATTACAGCTCTGCGTAATGCTATGAATACCTCAGAAGTTAAGGCTGCGTCCTCAGGTTGGAGGCAGAGAGGAGATTCTGGGTCTCCAGCCAAGACAAAAGAGAGACACTTTGTTCACAGCAGAAGGGTTGTTCTGTCTCCATAATGGAGAGGAAGAGACAAACACACACAGAGTGATAGTGGGGGAGGTTAAGCCTCAACCTGTCACCGCAGGAGAGGTCATATTGGATCTGTTTCAGGCTGCGTTCATACCAAACACATCCATGATCTTTTCCTAATGTGTGGGTATGTCTGACTTTGATTTTGCTCTTTGTTCCAACTATGACAAAACAATATAAACTGATAGTGAGGCCGTGTTTTTACAGGATTTGGCTGAAGATTAATTCACTCCATGACGAGTTAAAGTTCAATTTTACTACATAAAATGACAGAAGTATTAGCAGAAGAGTAACTGAACTAAGTAAGTACTCATCATGCAGATTGGGAAGGTACATTTATAACCCCTTAAAATAATCATCAATGCACTGACATGTAAGCAGTATTTTGTTGTAGCCAGTCCACAGTAGGTGGTGCAAAAAAGACTCACAGCATCTACAGTGTAGTAGTACTGCTGTATATTTTAGGTCATCATGTGTGATTCAGTGCATGATTAGTATGTGAAAAATTCAACCTGCAAAGTGGCTCGTGACTACAAATATATTTCGTGGAATAAAAGAAGTATTATCTTCTGAAATGTTCCTACATATTTATGAGTAAAGTACAAAGTTGCACAAAATAAAACACTCAAGCGAATGTATCTGAAAATTGTACTCATATAAGTACAGTAAAACTTAAATCTAAACCTCATTTAGGCTACTTATACAGCGCCTTTCATGCAAAATTTCACTACATGGTACTTAACAATACAACAAAGCTACACCAATACAATACTGCAAAAATAAAAGACAATATAAGAAAGAATAAAATAGGAAATAGAAGAGGGTAGATTAAAAAATTAAGGTACAGTTTTAAAAGAATAATGTATTAGGATTCAGAGAATGCTAAGATAAACATTTAAGTTTAAAGGTTTCTTTTAAAGGTATTTACAGACTGATGCCTTCAGCTGTTCTGGCTGCTGCAGGGGAGAGGATCATAGACACTAAATGTGGCTTCCCTGCTGTACTTTGTCTTCACCCAGGAACAACTAAAGGCCAGCGTCAGAGGACCTGAGTGATCTAAGGGGAGCGTATGTTGAGAGCATGTGTCATGTATTCAGGCACTAATCCACTGAGTGATTTGAACACCAATAAAATGATCTTAAAATCGACTCTAAGACTAACAGGCAGCCAAAGATGGGCGTTAGGACTTTGGTAAATGTACTGAAGTTTGGATCCAGCTTTGCAATCAAATATTTGTCTTTACCCTGTAAGTATTTCAATATTCTAACACCATTCCCATACAGTATGTGCTGAGTATATATGTTTGTTAAAGTAATATCAACTCTATGAGGTGCAGGTCAGAGATTAAACATGTGCTCACATAGGTTTTGTAGAGCAGCAAAACAGCAGCAAAAATTTTTAAAAAAGCATTATTCACTGCATGTAAAAGTACAAATACCGCAGAGTAAACATGGTGCATTAAAATGTCCTGCAATCAAAACTATACCTGAGTAAAGAAGAGCTTGAGGTAGTGATTTGGTATTGTACTTCCAGGAAGTTAAAGAGATTCACAAGAGACAAAAACAGAGGCAGAGATGTCCTAGTGTGTCTCTCTCTCTCTCAAAACAAAAAGCAAAACTTGATAGTGTCCTTTATTTCACCCTCCCTGCCTGGGTAATGTCTTTCAAATTGCACATCTCCAGTTTGTAACAAAGGCTTTCTGCTTTATTTTCCTTCAACAAGTAAAGAGTGTGTCAGTGCAGTGACAATCACAAGGTAGCTCTTCTGGGTAAATTCATGGTGCCTTTCAATACCTATACTACCAAACTATATAGCATGTCAGGAAAAGCTTTAGTATGCCAAAAATACCAGGATGATCTACTGCAACCGGTTGCATTTTGCAGTATGCAGGGCAGCATGCTTTTCTGGCTGTTTTGACCCACAGTCCTCTGCACAGCAGAAGATACGTCACATCGACTGAGTTGCAGACAGCTCACTAACAGCTGACAAAAGCCGCAAAATTATTCATAAGTTAACCAACAACAACAGA
Source organism: Epinephelus lanceolatus (assembly GCF_041903045.1). NCBI lineage: Eukaryota > Metazoa > Chordata > Actinopteri > Perciformes > Serranidae > Epinephelus > Epinephelus lanceolatus. The sequence goes on from NC_135742.1 coordinate 5,363,540, forward strand.
GGAAGATAACTATGAAAATAAGAATGACAGAGAAATGCAGATATAATTTTACTAATATGAATATAACACTGCATGTTATATTTTTGTAGGGATGCACTGTAAATTCTGGGCTGATACTGATGTTTAAAATAACAACTTGGCTGATAGCCAATACGGATACTTTTTTGTTGGCATTGTTTCTTTTGTTTTTGTTGTTCTTAAAAAATAAAATAAATAAATCACGGAACTGTTTAAAACTAATTTAGTCCTTCAATACATTATCTTTGATTGAGCACAAAATCAATCAAACAAATTTATGAAACAAATAAAACATTCTCTCACATGAAAAACATTTTTTAAAAATCCTTCAAGTGCCTTTTTTACTATAAATAATATCTCATAATTCCCTCTCTAATATCTATTTTATATTGCTGTGAAACTGCTATTTATTTTTATTTTTTTTAAGATTTTTTGTCTTACAAGACTACATTTGAACACATCATGAGAACGTTACAACTTGCCCTCAGATAATAATCATTTTTACTGAAGATAACTTCAACACATCATAATGTAACCCTGCAACTAACTAGCTCTCCTCCAAACAATTTCAGCACAGATTTGTTTCTCAAGGAAACAGCAGGGTGCATCCTCTGACATGCTGATGGTGACTTTACTACATCCTGTTAGTCTTGAGCTCTGCTTTAAGCCTGCAACAAACAGCAAAACATCGCCCACTGACATTGGTGAATGTCATCTTATTTGCCAATAGGCCAACTGGTGGTCAACAAGGCGAACATCGGCCGATACCAATGTGTGGCCGATAAATTGGAGCATCCCCACTATATACATTGCAAAGTAACAACAGCAGAGCTCTCTGGGTGGACCTTTGTCTCTGGCGAGCTTGGCGAGTGCTGTTTTGTTGTATCGCCAAAGTAGCATTAGGTGATAAGTTTTGAGACGAAGTAGTGTGTCCCAGCTGTATGCAACAGTACGTACTTTGAAAGAGCAGTACATTTGCTATTTGAAACACAGGGTAAACTTGCTCAGTTGCCATGGTCGCGTGACCTGTAATTGTGGTCATGTGACAACAGGCTGTCACATAACAAGTAGATCATCCATGACAACTACGCAAACTTGATGTCAACTGTTATTTCCAACCTGTTCTCATTCTGAAGTTGTCAAATACCACCACTATTAAACCCATTGTTCCAAAGTCTGTTCCGAAATCATCATGATGCCCTGTGGTTAAGGTCTGGTTAGGTTTAGGCACAAAAACCACTTGGTTAGGGTCAGGAAAAGATCATGGTGTGGGTTAAAATGAAAAAGAAAGTGACAAACACATAAGCCGCCTTTCCCAGCTGACCTAGAGCCGGTCGCGGCGCACCATCAAGGTAGAAATACGCCCGCCGGGAGCCGTTCAGCACCGTGGACCGTCGGACTAATGGGATGTCGGACCAATGACATGGACCCAACGAGAAAAGCACACCTTACGCAGCAGTGCTGTGGTGCATTATAAACTGATGCTGCAGTATGGCGTCAGTTTGAAACGCCGCTGGAAAACAGCACAACTTAAGAAGCTGGAAAGTTCCTACAGAGCAGGCAGGAGGGGCGGTGGATGGGTCCAACAAACACTGGACTTTCACCCAGGAGCCTGGTGTTTGCTTCCTGTATGAATGTTGAGCCAAAGCATGGTGTTTTTTTTCCAAACCTAACTATATGCATTTGTTGCACCAGAAAATAAATATAAATACGAGGAGTTTTAACAGCATTGTAAGTCTATTTTGAGAAACACTGTAGACATGTAATGAGCAGAGACTGTACATATCCTTCGAAATCGGTGTCTCAAAATGTCAACAGAAGCACTCAGGATACCTAATGTGTCATATGTAGACGTCAAAAGTCCACTGAACAAGCAGCGTCATGTGATGAGAACGTGTTGCTCTCTCTGAGGTCAAGAGTGAACTGTCAAGCTCCATATTTTGGCTTCAAATGCAAATGAAGTTGTTTCAAGTATTGCGTGTGGTATTATTAGTATAACAGCAGATTTTTATTTTAGGAGAAAGACAGTAATTTCTTGGAACCAGTTAATTTTTGTGTCTGCAGTCTGGGTGAAGCCTCATTCAGCCCCTGTTGTCCGGCGGCCCCCTCACTCTGACTCCCTGCCCATCCAAACCCTGCAGTGTGATTCACCTAAAACAGGAGGCGGGGGGTGTACAGCGGCGGGGGTGAGTGGGCAGGGCACAGAGGGGAGTGGATGTCTCAAGGTCAAATGCAGAGTGGCGAATTGGGGTGGAAGCAAACTAATGAGTTTTTCCGTTCTCTCCCTGCCCCGGACCACTGGCATCACCTCGCTGTCCTGTCAATCCACCTCATCCCCCCTCCTCCACCACCTCCACCTCCACCACCAACCCATCTTCCTCTTCTCCCCCTCCCATCCTTCTCTCTTCCTACCTTCACCGCAGAGAAAAAAAAAAACAGGAAAAAAACTGTTTATTTCTGAACAGGCTTCTTAATCTATTTGGACTGGGCGTAATAGGACATTTGCATGGCGAGCACAGCGAGGTGTCAGCGATAACCACGGGGTTGTGACATCCCCTCCGAAATATGCTGAGCTTTCGCTAACCTCTCATCAAACACGCTGATCTTTATGGACTGTATCATATTGTGCCATAATGTGCTTTATTGTCCACAGAATAAGCTTTTCTTTAAGGTAATTGGAAAGCGGGAAATGGCCGCTATCGGCGGACTTTTTAAATACATTATTCCTGAAATGTGGCTTGTGTAATGACCCTGTCGGTGTAAAACGTGAGATTTATCTTGGCAGCAGAAATTGATCCATTTCACCTTTGTCTAATGGAAATTTTTATCAAGGATTATCTGTTTATGTAAATGAGCGTGGCCCCTGGAACGGAGGGGATAAAAAAGTCTGGAGGGGGGAGCAGTTAATCTAGGGCCTCTTTACGTGTCAGTCTGGACATAATGCATACAGGATTCATCTCTGTGGGGGTGGTGTGTGTGTGTATATGTGTGTGTGTGTGTGTATATGTGTGTGTGTGTACCTCCATCTCTGTGAGAACCAGGTTGACTTGTAGACCTTCACAATGAAGACATTTTTCCTAAAGAGGATCTTTCTGATGGTCCAAAGTTCGTCACACGACTGTTTCAGGGTTATTTATTATAATATAGTGCTGACGTTGTGTTGATGTTTAAACAGCCCTTTGAACTGAGACTTGGAACATTGTCATCTCTTGGAAAACAAGATATAATTCTGCACAAGTATGTCTAAAAAACACCAACCAACAGTGGCAATTTTAAGGGATTTTGTTCCTCTGCTTCTTCAAATCAATCAGCAACTAATATCCCATTGGTTCTTCCTTTACATGGACTGCTCACAGTTTTATCTACCAACCTTACAACCTGTTAAAAGCTACTACTGTGTGTGTGTGTGTGTGTGTGTGTGTTTGTGTGTGAAAGTCTTCATACTCACAAATCAACAAGTCCTTGTGACCACCATGTGAGCTTTTTCCTGATCTGATGCCCCTGCTGGATGAAGACACACAAAACTGTAAAATGTAGGTAAGATAAGGAAAAACTTGTGTTTCTAACCAGTACAGTGGTAACTTTCTGGTTGTGGTAAGGTCAAGAAAGAAAAAAGATTCCTGCACACTGTTGCCAAACTTGCAAAATATTTAATGGGACAAGGCAGCTACATTTTGGTCATTACAACCTTCGTCATGCAGAGTTTTGGTTGTGCTAAGGTAAATAAAACAATTTGGTTAAGTAGGGATCACCTTTCTAAGTTTAAAAGAAACCAACGTCGACTTTTAGGAGGAAACAAAACACAAACCTTGATTGAAGTCACACACATAGTACAAAACACTGTACATAAAAACCTCCTCTTTAACACTTGTAGCAGCCCAGAAGTAAATGTTGGCATTGTACATTTCTGCAAACCATAAATATGTTAGATTTGTACACTTCATACATATCATATCAAGGTTTGTAAAGTGAAAGTAGTATATGAGCTGATTTCATCATCAGGAGGTGGAGAGGATGGTGGATGGCATGACACTTGGGTGTGACACTTGCCAAGCTGCAGACCACTGTCTGAGACCAACAAACAACAAAACCAGTTTTGATTTACGGAGTTGCTGTGTTTTCAGCAGCTTTTTAGGCACCAGACATGGGTGTTTTGCTGTGACCTGTTGCTGTGTTTCAGCGAGGGTAGTCCTCACTGCTTTTCCAGCCAGGACTGTGCCCCCAAAACTGCTTTTTCATAACCATAACCAAGTGTTTTTTGCCTAAACCTAATCACACATTAACCACGGTAAAGTTGAACATAATTATGTACAATTTTGGCATATCTGTGGTTTGTAAAAACATACAATCCAAACACCTTTTCTGGCTGTTGGGTTGCTTATAGTGGCAGTACATCTCACAACCTCTGACTTTGCTACTGTGAATGAACTCCCAGAGGTCACAGGCCAAACGGACATAAACCTGCGTTAACTTGTTTATAGCATTTGAGCAAACAACCAAGCCTGTTGTTTTCTGGTGAGGAGTCACTTGCAAATGGATGTCCCTTTTAGAACATGACACATCACAAAAAAGTCACAGAAGTTGCAAAAACTTATTTCTGTAGTGAGAGACTTCTGGCCTGTGCTACACCAGAGACTTGAAAGGTAACCTGTGGTGTTTATGACCATCAAGTTTTATTTTGATCTCGTCCATGCCTTCAGTGATGTACCCCGTCAACGGTTTCATATCATTCCATTGATCAACAGTTTGGCTGTAGATTTTCACAAAACAAGGAATTGTGCCAGCAAAGGCAAGACAGACACATGCAGTGTATATAAACTGGATAGCCTATAAGAAAAAAAGATATCTAAAGATATTTAAATAAAACTGTGAATTACAAATTTAGTTACCATTGGTACTGCACATTATTACAGTAACTACACATACTTTAATTTCAGTGATGGAACTAAGTACATTTGCTTAAGCGCTGTACCTGAGAACAGTTTTGAGCTACTTGTACTTATCTTTGCTACTTCTATTTTACGCTACTTTTTACTTTCGCTCCCCTACATTTTGTTTGTAGCGTTAGTTACTTTGAAGATTCAGATTACCAAAAAAAAAAAAGATTATGAAGTAATACATTATGATGTATAAGAAAAATAATAATACATTTAATCTATGTAGCACCTTACTCTAAAATAGGACACATTTTAAAATATAGAGAAAATGAAATGAACTAAGACCCAAACACTGTGCACAAAATAAAAATAAAATAAATAAAATAAAAAAGGGAAGAGGAAATAAATTAGAAAAAAATAATCAATAAATACAAAAGAAAAAAATCAAGTGGTATTGGCGGTGTTGTACCTTTATAGTCGTATAGACACATCCCCCACACATATACTCGACATGCCCGCTGCACCATTGTTTGCATGCAAATCATTCATAAGGTGAATTTCTGAGGGGCCTCTGGAGCTTTCAGTCCATTATGGTGCTTCCTCTTAGAATTAAGTCCCTTAGATCACTAAGTGATTTATCAGTGGCTGCCATACATTTAAGAAGCTGCTCTCATTTCAAATAAGTGGGTTTTTAAGTGATTAAAACGACGAGACAGAGTTTGCAGCCCTGATCTCCTCAGGAGGGTCGTTCCTAAGTCTAGGCGCTTTGACTGCAAAGGCTCTATGTGTCACCTCCGTGAATTAATCTGGACTTGGGAACGACGAGGAGACGCACATCTGAAGATCTCAGGGTGTGAAAGAGGATGCAGGGCGGTAACAGATAAGTAATTAAAATGAGCTCCACATTAAAGTGATTAATAATATTGTATTTATTGTTCTGAAAGTGGCGTTTCTGCAGAAGAAGTACTTTTACTTTTGGTACTTCAAGTTTATTTTGATGTTAATACTTTTCTACTTAAGTTTTGAATGCAGGACTTTTACTTGTGTCAGAACAAGTAATGTTTTGAATCCTTAACTAAGTGTTGTTACAGGCACTTATTTAAAGTACAAAATAAAAATGGTTTCAGATGTTTGGCTTTGCTATTAAAGGTGTATTTCACAGAGATATGAGGGCATGTCAGTCAAACATTAGTGTCATGTCTGAATGTCCACATCAAAGCATGCACTCAGCTGGTGTTAGTGTTATTTCTGGCCCCATAATGTCTATTCATCACACAAGCTCTTAGCATATTTCCATATCATAAAACTTTTTGCAGACAGCTCCGTTATGTGCGGCATTATGCGGTAACTCAGACGTTTGGACGTGTCAGCTGCAGAATAGATGGCACATTTTGGATCACCGACTGCGCAGCATGAAAAATGAATGAATGGCGTCAAAGCTGTGCATAGTGGCAGTGTGCTATAGTCACTTAGAAGTGGGTCTGTAAAGATTGACAAGGCCCCCCTCGCTTGTGTTTTCATTGCAGCCGACGCTTTTGATGTTTTATGGGAGAGGCCTCGCCTTGTTGCCGGAGTCTTTGCCGTGACAGCAGTGCGACGGTCTTGAAATACAGCTGGGGGGGGGATTCTCCACGGAGGGCAGCAAATGGTGCTTCACCGGGAGCCAGCGGCCCCCCGGTGGCCCCCGCTGTCATCTGCCATCCTGACAGGCAGACAGAGAGGGAGATAGAGAGGGGAGAGTCAGCCGGGCTAAGTGACAGACACGCCAATGTGACCCAATCCACCAGAGGGAAGGCTTCATCACTGTCTTAAACGGCCTGATGTTCTCAGAGGCCAGAGACTGAGAAGACCGGGTCTGAGCCCAGGCTAACCTCAGCCCGTGGGCCCCCCCCCGGCTGATCAAACAGAGGCCGTGATGCATCACAGCGGCCAGAGTTCAGCTACGGCAGGCTGAGGGCAGGGAGCAGACAAACAGAGAGACACTGCGATACAGGGGATGATGTATGGCATCAAGCATAATGCTGCTGAACAGGCACTGCACTCAAAGGTCTTCTGGCTACAGTAAAAACATTTACTATCACACACTGAAGAATCCCCTGGCTTCAAACAGTAAATTCAACCACTTCACAACCTGGATGTGTTTTTCTAAGATTTGTCCGTTAACCATATCATATAGAATAATAATTTGAAAGGAAAAAAGAAAAGGTGAAAACACCGGAAACATCTGTACCAACACATTCTCACTCCGACCTCGTCACATACTAATGTTTGGTCATGGACTTTTAACGTCCAGATAGGACGTCCAAGGTACCCTGGGTGCTTTGGTTGTTGACGTTCTTGGATGCCATGTCAACTTCAGCCTGTTACATGCATTGTCTTTTCAAAATACACTTCCGTTTTCATAGGAAATGTACAGTTTGCATACAGTCTCTTTCAAAATAAACACACTACGTCAGTACATCGCTGCAAACTGACATTCTTTTTTCTCTAACTAACGGGGTGTAGGAAAAAAAAACAGGGTCTGGCTTCAGAATCTTACGGGATCCGAAAACCACTCTCGATTTTTGTGGGACCCATCCAACACCCTTACCACCCAACCTACTCAGACTTCTGCTGCCTTAACTTAAGTTCTTGTCTGGCTGCATTTCCCCCCTGACGCTGGCGACCGGCCGACGTTAAAGGACAGCTTTTTTTGTCAGTGTCTGACACGTCACTGCCCAAGCACCTGATTTCGATGACTTCTGAGTTACCTGTACAGTTGTCTGATGCAGTAAAAACACTCCTTGTGCATATAGCCACAGTACATAGGGAAACTTGAACCAGGTAGCAGCTCTGCAAAATCATGGATATACTATAAGATCTGGACACCTGACACCAAGATGGCGCCTATTCTGTCCAATGAGACTCGCTCGCCTGGTGCATGTGCCAAAAAATGTCCAGCCTCTGTGTTTACAGACCACCTTATATGCACAATAGTGTTTCTCCTACTGGGCCCACCTGGGAGCTCCTGCTTGGCTCATGGACTTTACATTACCATTGTCAAAAAATTGCAATTGCTCTTCTCCGTCTGAGAACGTTTTGCGGATATAAAACCTCCACGGATCAAAATTTCAAAATTTCATAGTAAAAAGACTTATAATTGATGTTGTTTGCAGTTACAGATGTCTGTTTTATGAAGGTGATCTATGGAGAAGTGCTCTTTAGGCCATAGAGGATATTTTTTGCTACAATACTGAGCAGTCACTGGAGTAATTTGAAGCAAGGCACTGTGGATACTGTGCTCCAAGTTAGCACTCCATTCATGCCAACAAAAGCTGCTCCGTAGGTGCATATGCAAGAAGAGAAGAGTGTTTCTCTTTCACTAAAAAGCTGGTTCTTCTGTGTTTTAAGTCATCGCTGCCTCCATTTCCTACACATCAGTTATATTTCCATTCAATCAACAAGTGAATTTCAAGTGTACTTTTGAAGTGGTGCAAAAAAGAAATGCAAATTAGGCGCATATCCATCAACTGGTTTGAAGTAAATTAACTAGGCTATGCAAAGGGTTGTTTTGTCAGAAGTTGGCTGCATAGGCTACGCTCTGTGCAAGGCTGCAATCAAACACTATGGGAGAAGCAGAGATTGCTAACTGGCAGCTTTTATTAACCATGTTTCTTGCTGTCCGGAGACAGACACAAAATATGTCTTTATTATAATATCCTGGACGAAGCAAACAGCGGAAACAGCTGCTCACTTGCTCTTGTTAAATGTTAACTATGTCAGAATTGATTCAGCATCAAGTCTTCTTCGACAAAGGCAAAAACCACCTCAAGAGAATGTGAAAACTTTTTTGCGCAATTGAAGAAGTTTTATCAGATTTTGTTTTCCCATAAAACTTTTCTGATGCAATAATTAAAAATGTGCATAAAAATAAGTTTCTAGTTTCCGTAGTTCAGCGTTTCTATATGTGACTTCTCTGCACCCTGATCCCTTCAGGTGAGCACCTGACAGGTAAAACTCCACCTGTGTCAGAATGCCTTAACGTCTCCAGTTCTGATCCATCACAGTGATCCACTGCTGGGACGTATGTGAGATGTTCTGCCTCTATAATTGCAGTAAAGTGCTTTTCCAGTTGGTTCAGTCAGTGTATCTGTCCCTGAGAGACACAAGTGGAGACCATTTCATCCTCCCGTCTGGCACTTGTGGGAGTTTTAACTCCTGAAAGAACTCACAGTACCGAGGTCAGCCGTCAACTCCAGCATCTCACCGAGGTCCCCAGACCAGAACCAAAGCACCTACGAGGCCAGTGAGCCTTCAAACACTTCCCATCCCCTCCATCCATGACTCCTGGTACACTGGGACCTATATGTAATTAAAAGGGGGCTTTAAATTGCCCCCAAGCATTAAAAATGGATCCTGTTGGCAGCAAATGGAGCATCTCCCTGCTCATCTGCCGCCATCTTGTCCAGTCCTTGAGGGCTGCAGGCCCAGACAGATGCTCCTCCAGGAGGCGAGGGAGGTTTGTTAGTGCCTCAGGAGGAAGTGGATGTCTGTGACCGACTGGAGCCTTTTTGGAGGATCCTTAAAGGTATTGAGTCAGAATATTGTTGCTGAAAGATCAAACAGCAGTCCAACAACAGTAGGTTGGAAGCTAACTCAAACTGCATTTTAAAAAGTATTAGTTTTAATTTAAGCAGGCAGTCCTATGACAGGGTTTTGGATTGGAGATCTGCTGTCAGGAGGTAACTTCAAGACAGTTTTAAACGATGTACAGTGATACTAAATTTATGAGAAGTTGAATTTCTAAATAATACAACAAGCTCAGCTCAGTACATTCAGGTTTTGCTTCTACACTGTTACTTGTTGTGGTATGATTAGCAGCTTATTGTCTCAGTTAAGTTAATGTCAGCTAACTCAACATGGATGTTGTATAACTTAATTACTGAGACAGTTTGGTGACTTTAATGGTTCTTCTTTACTTGTTCCATTTCTATGCTATACCTTTCAGTGTGTCAAAGATAAACATGCCCAGTAATGAATCTTGGAAATCCCACTATGTTGTGATGGCCACAGCAGCTGCAGTTATGCAAAAGCAACACATTCTTTACAGGAGAGAATGTAAAAGACTAGGTTAGAGAAGTGCCAGTATAAAAACCGAAGTACCCCTGGGGCGTCGGTGGCTTAGTGGTAGAGCAGGTGCCCCATGTACAAGGCTGTTGCCGCAGCGGCCCGGGTTCGACTCCAGCCTGTGGCCCTTTGCTGCATGTCTCTCCCTCTCTCTCTCCCCCTTTCACACTTCACTATCCTATCAATTAAAGGCAAAAATGCCCATAAAAATATCTTTAAAAAAAACAAAACAACAAAAAAACAACCTACAAACTTGCATTAACACCCTACTGTGGCCCTGGGCCCCGTCCATAGGGCCCTTTAACTTTAAATGTTTAAGTATGTTTTGTGGTCCCACTTGGTTGACATTTACAAACAGTTGTTCATTACTTCCAACGGGGGAAACCCCTAAATCTACGGATGAAGATGCATGTTGGTTTACTTGATTTAAAAAAAAAATTATCTATTCATTTTTATGGCAGTTTGGACTTTATGACTTAGATTTTTAGATTCTACATAATGTATTATCTGTCTCTTCTATTTCCTATTTTCTTTTGCCCTGTCTTATGTTGTAATTACTGTTTGGAAAGGTGCTATATAAATGATATTTGCTTTGTTAGATGTGATTTTTACCTCCGCTAAGGAGGTTATGTTTCTGGTTTCTGGCACGGACCAAGGAAGACCCCCTTCAATTTTGGAATAGAAAACTATGTTTTACTTTTGTTAATGCTGTGAAATATAGAGTGTTAGGCCTTGGCAGAGGTCTGCACTTTTAGTTCCACCTGTTTTTATGTTCGCCTTTTAATGATCTATTTTAACCTTTTTTCTTTTCTTTTTTGTTTTTATATATGTAATTCCTTCTTATCCTATATGCATGTGTAGATCTGCACAATGTCACCAATTACCACAAGGAGATGGAAAGGAACCGCAAATAGATACAAAACAACCAACAAAGTCATAAAATGACCTCAAAGGAGACACAAAACCACAAAAAGATGAATATTGACTATGAAGAGATGCAAAATAACAATGTAGGGCCTAGTGTCTCATAATCTGCCCATGCTAACATGTTTTTATTTTACATCTTTTGTCATGATCTTCTTTCTGCAATTTTATTTGAAGCACACTGACTTTATGTCTGTTGTATGAAATAAATTTGACTTGATTGTTAGATAAAGCAGCTTCAGCAGAATCTTTTACAATGCTATGAACCTGTTTGTTAAAATGTACAAGAGCTTTGAGGAGTTAGATGATCTTTATACTTAAACCACAGGGAACCCCAAAAGGTTCCCTGAGGAACACCATCACAAAGACTTATTTCAGCTTCTGTAAAGTTCTACCTAAAGGCAATCTTTTTCTGTTGTGGAACTCAAAGGTGCTCACCTTTGAGATCAACATCAGCCACAAACAGAAAGCCACTAAAAAGAATTGCGTTCCCTCTCCACCGATGAGGAGCAGCTGTCTGTGTACTCGTTGCAGGAAGGCTAACCATATGAGCCCTGGCGTTTTCCCTCCACACTTATTACATTACCATGAGCTTAGTGGTGAGGGCACCGCTGCATCATAGACACGGCTATTACTTTGAGTGTATGCGGGGTGTCTGACGCTGTGTGTGTGTGTGTGTGAGGAGGAGGAGGCCCCTGACTCCTTGGCAACCCCCCCTTCCCCCCTCCACCTCCTTCCTCACACACACACGCACACACACACACACACACACACACACACACACTCTCTCTCTCGCCAACCTCTTGCACCCGGTGTCAGAGCCTTCTCCTGTCAGTAATTTGTTGCTAATCAGCTGTCAGCTCGGAAGCGATGATGAGGTGATCATCGTGGGCGGTGGAAGGTAATGGCCTTAAAAGTCACAGAGTCAATGTCAATGGGATCACTCGGATTCAATCAGGGGCGGCCCGATGAAGGATGGCGCCCGCTGACATTACTACTCATTTTGAGCCCAAGCATCTGGGCCCTAGTAAATAACCATCAGTGGGTGGGTCCGGGGGACAGGTCATTAGCCCTGAGAAAAATAAATATCTCCTCTCTCGTGAAGGCTGCAAGTCATTTAGCACAGACTAGGAAATTTCACCCTAGATTAAGTATGATGAGCCAATATCAGTCAGAGGAGAGGCCATACTGAGCGGGGGGCCCTGATGAGACGCAGGGAAAATTTATACGCAGGCTTCAGCAAATGTAATATGATTTTAAAGGCGAGGAAGTGTGTTGGCACAGGGCTGGAAGGAGGGACAGGACCACTTGAAACTAGAGTTTGAATGATGGGGGTTTTTAAAGGCTGATGTCGTCGGATTGAAGCTGCTGATTGCCGGAACTTTCTGCTGATATTCTACATTTTCAAATTTGCCCAATTTAGTGGCAGATATTGAAATTTATAGTTTCCTGTAGATTTACATTCTTGTCAGGGTGGGAAAACCTCCTGAACGCCAACTCTGGCACACATTTCTGGATGTGTTTAGAAAGAAATTTAGAAAAGAATCAAACAATTTCATCAGGAAATGGACTGTGACTGAAAATGTAAAAGGTTTTAGCTGGAGTAGGGCCTCCATTATTTTAGAGGCAGGAGGAAATGACTGGTTGATATTGAATAGAGTGCCAATATAAACCTCATCTGACCACGTTTTAACTTGCTTTTTATTTTATTGTCATTGCAAGAGCAACACGAAACTAAGTTTATAACCATCTGAGTGCAGTGCACAAAAGCAAAGCAAAGAATGTACAAAAGGGAAGGTTTAAAAACATAAAAGGAATTGAAAGTTAGTTATATACAGTAGATCCTGTGAAGTTCAAGTGTTAAATGTATAAAAATATAAGTGTAAAAATCTGTGTAAGGCCAAAGAAGAAATTCAAAAAAAGAAATTCAAATCTGACAACATGGTTTGCCAATCTGAAAATGAAGTAAAATAAATAATAAAACATCTCTGCTCGCCTTTACGCAGTGCGTGTCCCCTTCATCTCCCTAACAGCCCTGAGAGGTCAAAGGTCAAACACCAGTGACCTTCACAGGAGGAGGGAGAGCAGATACAGGACACATTTTGCTGTTGCTAAGTTAAAAGAGGCATCTAATTGACTAATTAATGTTGTGACTGTTACTGTGTTTCACCCTCCGTCCCCACGGCCTGCAGGTCAGGAGCTCACAGCATGGAGCACAGCTTGAAGGAGGTTGCTATGTTCTTACATCACACTCGGACAGAAACCCTCCCACATGATGCCATTGTTACTTGTGGCTGTTTTAAATTATGTGTTATTATTTTTTGTTTTAGTTTAAAGCAGATAGAAGATAGGGGACAGGAAATAAGGAGAGAGAGGACATGCAGCAAAGGTCACTGCCGAGACTCAAACAGAGGCACCGTGAATACATAATCAGTGTCTTGTACTTGTCGGCCTCACTAAACTTAACTCCAAAATGTAGACATGGTTGTGGAGTTGAAAATTAGATTATTTTCTGGATAAAATAAGTTAAATCTGCTCAACTAATTGCTGTTTTAAAGCTACTACAAACACATTGGACAGCCATACCTGGGACAAAAACCATAGTGTAAGCGAACAACTTGCATTCACAGTCCCCTCAGCCAACAGTCTCTTGCTGCTTTGTCCCACTCCCAAGTTTGTGGGAGGACCACCCATGATGCTGTAGCTCTAAAGCCAGCAGAGTTTCATGAGCAGTCAGGCATACAGTAGATCACACTGTTGAGTTAAAGTTGCACTTTTCTGCTTTGATTCTCTTCTTGGATAAGTTATAAATTACTTTATTGTTCTTGTATCAGGAGAGACTTTAGAGATTTGGTTTGAAGTAGACAAGAGCAGACGGACATGAGGCAACAAACTTTATTAGAAGACTGCAGCATTTAAAAAAAAAATGTGATGAAGAGGCACGGAGGGGCGCAGCACCAAATTCTGGGCCCTTTGCGTGAGTAGTCTCTGTGGGCCCCTGCCCTTCCTGTCTTGATCCATGTCTGTCCACGCACCTTTTTAATTTTTCTTTTGTACAAAGTCAGTTTGCTTTATTTCCCTTTACTTTCAGTCTTTCTTTTCTTTTTTGGAACCTTTTTTCATTCTTGACAATGTGCGATGGTGCTCGAGCATAAGCAGTCCCTCAATTGGCCCTAGCTGCATTTTAAGAGGAATCCTAGCGCAGGGGTGGACAAAACCATTTTGCGCCTTTAAGGGACAAGAGGGGCCTCAGAGAGCTTCCACTATTTTTTTTTTTTTTGATGAGTTTAGTCTTTAGTCAAATTATTCATTCAACCACTATTGATTTAGTTCTGGCATGACTTACTGAGAAATAAAAAACTGCAACCAAACCAAACTTTTAATGCCAGGCTTTTTGAGGGCCTCTCTCACTCCCACTAGTCTTTTCTGTTCTACATGTAAAGGTACATAGCTTTTTAGGTCAACCATGGTATCAGATCGGTATCGGGTATCGGCTGATACTCAAGGCCACAGCATCGGGATATCAAAACTGAAAAAGCTGGATCGGTGCATCTCTAGTTGGCCTCTAAGCATACACATCGGTAGTGCTTTATTGACAGTAACAATGGCATAATACGGCAATAACAATCATTTACCGTCCCAGTTAAATGGTGGCCAATCTCGTCCTCTTCCCGCAGGGTAACGACCTCCTGGACCTCATTGTTTTTCTGCGGAAATTTACGGCCACTGTTCTTTTTCTTTGAGTTAGCTGCTAACAGCTAACAGCTACTTTTTAAATCTCCTGTGATGGGTCGCACACATAACACATCATCCAAATGTCACACCCATCCTGCTCATGATCCCATCCTTTTGGATGTCCTGTTTATACAGACATTGTTTTGGCGCTGTTATTCCCTCCTGTGGTGGATTAATGGTGAGACCACTCTCTCCCCTTATTTTGCAATCGTACCTTATATACAGAACAGCCTGGCTGCATAATGGTGTGATATGACAGGAGTTCATGACAGAATACCTTATTCCAGTTGGCCTGCCAATATGCTGCTGCACTTGAATCATGGTTGTCCATCTTTATGGAATCAAAGCCAACAAAAATCAGTAAAGGTTCAGTTAAATTTGGTTACACTTGTCCTGATTGTACTTTTCACAAGTTATAAAACTAATTTGATTTCAGTGTGTAATTACAGAATGGTATTAACCTAATCTATGGTGTTAACAAAGGACAAATGAAGGAGAATTTGTAGTGTGTCTAACACTGTATGCTTTTGACCCATGTGTCATCCTTTTGTTCACAGTGTCAAGTTTTAAACTACGGCAGAAGGAGACTCTATCTCCTCTCCTAAAAGTCGTGCACACATTTCATCCAACTTGACTAATGCAAAGCCTTGATGATGCACAAATGACCCTGGCGGCTTTGAACTGTCATCAATCCAATTAATAGGAGATGGCTCTGAATCCATTACAGCAAATATAATACAAACATTATTATATTAACCTCCAAATCTCGTCTAATTCTATCAACATAATTAATTTAATCCATTTGCAAAGTGCCGGTTTTATGAATAATTAATAGCAACACTTAAATATTAAATATTCATATTTGTTCATGGATCTCAATTGTGTTGGAGCGCTGCAGAGCTGCTCTCAGTCAGCTGTGGATGTGTGTGTGTGGATGTGTGTGTGTGCCTTGTGTGCATAAGACTGAACTCCCTAAAACAACTGACAGCATCAGTCATTTCAGCGTTGAAATGACAAAGCCCTTTAGAGGTCGTTAGGAATTACAGTATGATGTCCGCTGGGAGAAAAGGAGGAAATAGTGTGACACAGAGCCACAAGTCTAACTTTGACACCAAAGACAACCAGCTGTTTGCTTCTTGTTTCTTACCGACGGTCAACGTTGGTTTCTTTTTACAATGACAAAGTTGTTTTTGGGCCTAAAACTCCTAGCCTTTCACCATTGTAGTGTCTAATTAGAAAACTTTTATTTTTCCAACATATGAGGGACATGTGTTCAGGACAAAGATTTTTTTTTTTTGAGTGTTTTTAACAAATATATTAAGAGGAAATTTGGCCTTTCATTGAACATCAGACGACAGCAGATCAGTGTGGTAACTGCTGAAAAAGAACCAGGAAAATCTGCAATGCAATGTTTCTTTGACTCCTGCCGATAAATTGCTTCCTTATCTGGTTGATGAGGTTTTCCAACCATGACAACTTTTGGGATGAATCCAAGGCCATGTCAGTCTTTACACATATCTATAGTTAGACCTACCTGTGTGACAGTGACTCCTGGGTTGCTGCATCGGAAGCCTCAATCAGATCCCTGTTGAATCACTGTAGGACTCTCTGAAAGACACAGAGAAGAAAACCCACTAAGGTCACATGATTACACCTGAGGCAACTCCATGACAAGTAGTTGAAAGCTGGGAAAGTGAATAAATGGACCTTTGAGCTGAAGTTATTTTGTTCAATATACTAAGATTCAGGAACTGTCACACAAATTTTGTCAGAACATGATGATATATTCAACAAGGTCTCACTCCCAGCACGTCGAATGTGGCAGCTTGGTCAGTGGAGTTACGCTTCAAACTATGATGCTCTTGGTAACCCTAAATGTCAGTTTTAGAAGCATGTCATTATCTGCTTGATACATAGATTGTGTCTTTAAAAATAAACTTGTGTGTTCACAGGAAATCTAGGTTTAATCACCAAAACTACTTCAGGTTTAGAAATAGGATTATTGTTTGGGTAAAAAAAGGTATGTTTGTTAAATAACAACTATATCATGTGATATATATGTGATGTATGTCAAGGAACATGTACATCTATACTATGTAACCTGGTTAAAAAAACTCAACGTTTCATACGAGACACAAACACTGGTCTTCTGGGTGAAAGTCCTGTGTTTGTTGGAGACGTCCACCACCCCTCCCTCCCACCCTCACTGAACTTTCTTGCTTTTCACACTAGATCATCGCTGCAGATGGGTTTACATTGGAGTTAGCTAAAAGCTAACACCTCATACAGACGCTAAAGGGTGCCTTGTGCATTAGAGCAACACAAACTCACTCCGACCTCATCACATATCAGTGTTTGGTCATGGACTTTCCACGTACAGATACAATGTGCAAGGTACCCTGGGTGCATTGGTTGTTGATGTTCTGGGATGCATGCATTGTCTTTATTCAAAATACACTTCTGTTTTCACAGGAAATATACAGTTTACATACAGTCTCCTTCAAAATAAAAGCACTATAGAGGTTCAACTCCACAATCTGATTTTTTTTCATTCAACATAAAATGCATGTGGCTGGGTTAGTAAAAAAAAACAGGGTTTGGCTTTACAATCTTACAGGAAGTGAAAACCAGCCACATGGATGAATGTCGGAGATTGCTGGAACCATCTATCACCACTCCCACCCATCCTACTTGGACCTCTGCTGCCTTAACTTTCAGTTTTTCTTGCAGGGGGTTAAGGCGTCAGGCACCGTTAAACTATAATGGCAACCAGCCACAAATCATATTGATGTGAAAGGACGACTTTTTCATTGGTGTCTGACGCCGGAAATCACTGACCAAGCACCGGATTTTGACCAGGTTGGTTAGAGTCAGACACTGGCGGCAATTGATAAAGCTACCATATTTGATGCCCTAGGAATGAAAACGTGCTGACATACTTATTTACAGAGTAGCTCTTATCAAACATAGACTTTCTTTACTGAAAAAGACCCATTTTCAGGGATGTAAAAACCCCAGTTTATTACAGTGGAAGTGCTATAACCAGTCAAAAGTATGTGTTTTCAAATGTATCCATATTATATTAAAATCTGCTTTTAACATTACAGGGGTGAAAATGAGAATATTTTAAAAAACAACAACACTGGCAGTGATTTTGATGCAAAACCAGAAACCATCGAAGCCAGTTCCAGTCAGTCCCTGGTGTGTGTGCGTGTACAGTCGGAGCAGACAGACTGACTTTCATGGACTCACAGTCGGATTCACCAACTCTCTCTGTCTCACCTCCTGGGTCCCGGCCATATATCTCCCCCTGTTCTCTCGCCCGTTGCCCAACACTCAGCAACTCTTGGCGAGGCATCATTAGGTATAATGTACTTCCCCTTTCTCTGTCTCCCTCTCCCAGGGATATTTTGGAGTTGGGAGAGCGAGCTGACCTTACTGAAGGGCTCACACTGTGCTGCCAACTCTGTCCATCTCTCTGCCCCCCTCCCCACACACACTCCCCTCAGCCCCACCAGTGTTTGGTGCTTACACGTGGTGATTTACTATTTAAAGCAATGTTACAACCACCAATCAAAACTATGTTGTAACTCGTTATTTCCCTCATTAAGAAGCAGCTTTAATTTTAACTACCCAAAGACTTTGCTGTGATCGGCTGCTTAATTTGTTTTTAATATACAATAGTTTGTGTTGTAACATTGAGATAGTGCAGATGGGGATCATCATTTCTTATAATATTACTTTGAGTTGTAAAGTATGAAAGGAACACTTTACATCAGTGCCATTGTTCGAACATCCATAAAAAAAGTATCTGAGAAGAGAGAGCTTTTCTGGATGTCCAAACCAAACCCAAATTTGGTTGCAGCAGTGGTTCCTGCTCCCTGCAACTTTTTCCACATCTGATGAGCTCTAGATTGGCTGAACACAACCAATGCAGCTAACAAGGTGAGTGTAGGCTCTCCAGAACCAGACACCATTGGGTTTCATAGGCGGGTGGTGCCCCAAAGTTCCTGAGCAGGACACTGGATCAGTCAGTGTCCAAACAACAAATGACTGTCAGTGGGGAAAATTATTTACTCAAGTATCAAAATTTTATTTTTATGGTTTTTAAATTAATGGTAGATGGTTCAAGGACAGACCTTCAGCAGCTTAAAATAGTGACTCGAATTCAGCCAGCCCAGCCAACACTCCCTGCTGGGTCAGCAAACTTTCTGTTGCTGCCATTACACAGATTAGACCAGCACATTGTGAACCCCAGCACTGGGGTTTGCACCAGCTGAATTCAAGTTGCTACAGCCACTACTGAAGGTCCATCTCTGGAGATTCTGCCCGCTCTCTTCCTGGCAAATATTCTCTGATGGGCAGGGAGAGGTAAAAGGACCATGAGGTGGCTAGCTTGCTAATTCTTGTCTATTTTCTGATCTAATAAACAGAGAGATAGACAGAGTGGGGTGAGGGGCCAAGCAAATCAATGCACCGAGCACAGCTCTACAATGGAATAAGATTTTACTCATTTTAAATACTAAAAAAAAAAAGAACTAGAAGTACCATCTTGCGGTTGTATGCCCCTGTGCACTTGTCAAGTTGCAGTTACAGTTTACATCCATGTATGCAAAAACATGGATGCTTCACACACCTTCTACCCGGCAGCACAGAAGATCTATACAGTCAGCACAGTTTCAAGGTCCCTGTACTAAGAAAATCACAATATATAACAAATCGGCACCCAAGTATCGTGACAGCATTGAATGAGGAGACATATCAATCCCAGCCCAGGAAAAAAGCATCAAACGCATTTCTTGCTGCCCTCTGGTTGGTTTCAGGTATTTAAATGGTTGTGAGCATGTTGTCAGAGCTTTCACTCTCTAAGGACAGAAGGTGCCAAACGTCATACAGATTAAAAACCCCTCTGAGACATATTTGGGACTTTGGTAATCAGAAAACATACAGTCTTGGAGCTTTAGAGTTTTTTAGTGTTGTTGGAGACAAAAACACAGTTCAGAGGAGAGTTAATGTTGGACTGAAATTCATCAGGTGGCCAGAAACACAACTCCAAATGAATGCTTATGTTGTTCCATGACTGCTGGATGCTCAAATAGGACTTTTATTGACTTTATGAGGCGATAATATGTCAGTGTTGTGTTTTCAGCTTCTTTTACTGCTCCCAACAACCAATAATGATACCTAAGTTTAGACTGGCTTTGTGAATCTGCTACATTTTCAAGTTCTAACTAGTCAAGAACAACCTTGATATGTCAGCTAGGTGGGGTGCTGACACTGAATGCTGTGGTAGATTTCCATTATATTTGATGTCCTGTTCCTTTTTAGACACTCAGGGTTCAACTAGTTCAGTTGTTGCCTGAAACAGTTTGGTTATTTGTCTCCATACACTCGAGTTTATTTGGGCTCTGCCTCTCCCGACCTACTAAAAGTTTGTTTGATAAGATGGTTTTATTCTCACATAAAGATTTGTCCCTGCTGCTTTCTTCAGCTTCAGTTGATTTATTCCTAAGGCACTTGCAAATAAACAAATACCCTCCTCCCAACGCTCGTCACCCTGCCATGTCCAGTGACAGAAGCAGGTGCTGGGTCCAGGTGGGCCTGCCAACACACGAGGCTGGCACGGGCCAGCAGGGGGTCCGACCAGGCCAGGAGTCCACACCAGGACTGATATCATACCTCCAACACTGCAAAACCTGTTGCCAAACTCCCCCCTCCATAAAACACATCTACTGAGTGAGTGCTTTAAAAGGCAGAGCAGGAGGGTGTGCATTTGTGGATGAGCTGATTGTTATGGTGAAATGATAAACTGGAGGGACAAATTAGCCCCAAGTTTGAGCCTCAGTCTGTGTGTGTGTGTGTGTGTGTGTGTGTGTGTGTGTGTGTGTGTCTGCGTTGAAGCTGATGAACCCTGCCTGGAAGACGATCATTAGTGAGTCAAATACCAGCACAAATGGCCGCCCGCGATAATGGCTGACATTCATCTATGTCTGAGTCTTGTCCAACTCGCCGCTTAACGCTCACACAACGAGGGAGCTGAAATCTGACGAGTAAAAAAAAAAAAAACTTTGTGGAGGAAGGAGTCCAAACTCATTTCCAAGTATGAACCTGTGTCAGTTTATACATGCTCACATTTACATTTTGAGCTGATGTGCTAATTTAAAGTGAGTGGAATTACCTCAGATTAACCCTACATGACTTAGCAGCACAGGATTACAAGCGAATAATGGTAGAAAGTGTTAAGATCTGAGCTGTAACATCCTGAAAATAGATTTAACAAATTATTCCTCTCACCATAGAATAATCATGTATGATGAAGTAGTGCAAAGGAAGGAAATAAAAGCTTGTTGCGTAACATTTTAACACTCACCCACTTTGGTGTGATCAATCAGGCACCCGTGCACAGTCCATCCCTCTGCCCCCCCATCTGTTATTGCAAGTGCTGTCCATATAACAGGCGCCTGTCAATTTCGCCTGCTCTTTATTGACTCATCCTCTGAGCCACGGAGGGGTTTCGATCACAATTATCATTTTTTATGAATACATTTTCATGAATATATTAGCGTCCTCCCCACCACCGCCACCCACCACACACATACACATACACATTTGGTGGAGTGTTGTTTTCTCACAGTTAATCAGTGGCCAGATAAATCAGAGGCCATATTTGCAGTCCATCTGCTGGGAAGGTGCAGTGGGCTCCAGACGCCATTCAAACATGCTGGACAATAACAGGAAGTGGAGAGACAGCACGCAGACGTTGCAGGCATCACACTTCACTGTTCACTATGTTCTGTCGTTACAGATGTCAGGCCAAGAGGATTTCTTTTTTTCTGGAACAGAACGCAGGGAACTTTTTTGGTTCTGCTTATTGAAACTTGTGACTAGTTTAGATCTTTTATGTTATTACCAGTAAATAATTTAAAAGTTGTTTTTGGGAAGCTGAAGCACTGCTACAGTAGTAGAGTACAATACAGTCTCTGATACTCTTGTTCCAGCCATCAGCGTACTCAAATCCCCAAACTTCCTACTTGCTCATAACAGTTAAAGTGAGACGATATAACTTTCACAAGAAGAAATTGCACAATAGGACACACTCTTGCTCAGTTCAGCAGACTTACTTGGTCTAACCTGAGCAGCAGGTTATGGAAGTTTATGTTGGCTAACGTAGGATAGATAATGCTGTATATTTCTGTGTCTGTTCGCTGACTTTAATTGATTCTATTAGTGCTACTCTTCCACTTGAGTATTTAACATTATCCCGTAACTGTCACTTGTGTAACTGATGTTGACTCAGAAAATTATAAAAATCTCAACCCTCATCTTTTTTTAGATACAAAGTAGAGTTGGGTTGATTTCTGGTTTTGCCGATCCAGCCTGGTGTTCGAGCCTTCACTGGTTTGATTTGGACCAGCATTTGTTACTATGACATGTTTTAGCGAATTTAATCGTAGCCTACGTGTCACAGCACTTAATCCAATTTCAGTAGAGATAGAGCTGAGAGAGCAACCCACGCTGTTTGTTTACTTGAAAGTTCATGTGTTGTTTGGGGTGATGAAAGGAGACATAGTTGAATTTGTCTCTCAAGAAACTAAGCCTGCACCAATATGATGACATTTCGGATTTGAAGGCGACAAAAGAGGTGTCCTAACTGGCTGCAGGTGCTGTTTTGATTTGACTTTATATCTGTTGCTCGCTTTGAAAGCGCTGCGATGGATTGGGAACGGCTGATTCATGAAGCTGAAATGAGGAATTACCTAAACTATTCCTCCTTATTTCA
Source organism: Epinephelus lanceolatus (assembly GCF_041903045.1). Taxonomy (NCBI): domain Eukaryota; kingdom Metazoa; phylum Chordata; class Actinopteri; order Perciformes; family Serranidae; genus Epinephelus; species Epinephelus lanceolatus. The sequence goes on from NC_135742.1 coordinate 5,385,980, forward strand.
CTACAAAAACCTAACACAGACGCAGCTCGGTGAAGGGAGATCGCAAGGAAGCTGAAAGTCTCTGGTAAAGTAAATGACCATTGCTTAAAACAAGCTAGGCTAGGCTAACGGTACTTGCTGTTGGCGATATTATATGTCATTTCTAGTAAATATTACAATATAAAACGTGTGTTTTCTGTATAAAAACTAACATTACAAACATAAGAAGATATCAAGTAGGCCACTCACCCATCTTTTAAGTGGTTAAGTCTCCAGTCTGATTTTCCTCTTTGCCTTGTTTGAAGTTGCAACTTCAATTTTTTCACCACTTGCAGGCAAAAGATGCAGTTTTTTATAGCTGGGTTTGGTATGTTTCACATTTATCTTGTTCATAGTTCATAAATTCAGCACTAAAAATAGAAGTTGTTGTTTCCCACCCCTCATTTTTTCCGCCCTTTTTTATTAAAAGGAGCTCTATGCAAAATTTAGAGTGTATGAGTTGTCTCAGGCTGTTTCTCACACACTGTTCATACCTACGAAAAAGTATAATTTGTATACAACACACGTAATCATGAGCCAGTAATTGTATAACCCACGTAAAGGGAAGGTTGTGATCATTTGATCAATGCACTGCCAGGAGTAAAGACGGATGTAGTATAGAGAGCAAAAGTGAACACGGACTTTGTGAAACAATGTGAACTTTGAGTTTTTTAAGGTACGTAGTCACCATGTTTCTTTTACTAAACCAGACCAAATTTTCAGCTTTTACATATTTTTCATTTATATATAGTGACTGTTTTTCTAGATATTTTGCTCACAGACAAACAGAAGTAGAAACATGACTTCTTTGTAACCTTATTCACAGACAAGATGCCTTTGAAAGAAACAGTGGAAGGAGAAGAAAAATGAAACAACCCAGGAGTCAGAGACAGGGCATCGTTGCTTAAAATAAAAAAGAGCAACTCCACCGGTGAGTCTCTGAAACTCTGAATAAAGACCCAAACGGTGGTCGGGTGCTTTGTTATTCCAGATGGCTTTATGGGTCATGAAAGAGTGATTCACGCGTCACTTTAAAAGTGCTTGTCGCTGGCCTGCCGTCTAACCGCTCCTCTCCTTAAAAAGCGGGAAGCACCCCATCAATTATTTGCTAAGCAGCCATACTGAAGATCTCACTTTGAACAGTGTGTGGGGACGGCAGCCCTGTCAGCGTGATGATAGATGCACTGGAGGCTCACGCTGCCCCAGCACGCCTCTCTGAGGGTCGGCAGCTGTACAAAGCCTGAGCTCTGTGTGTGTGTGTGTGTGTGTGTGTGTGTGTGTGTGTGAGAAAGTGTGTAGGAAAGCAACAAACACATACACTGAAACACACACATGCATGCCCTCAACTCCCAGGGATGCGTGCACAAACACACCTGCACATATGCAAACCCACATTTGCAATAACACCTTGTTTTATACACACACACACATACACACACACACATATAATACACAAACACACGTAGGAAAACTAATAGTAGCCTGAGAACGTTATTACACGTACCCAAGTACAATTTTGAGGTACTTGTGCTCTACTTGAGTATTTCCATTCTTCCTTCATACTCACCAATATTTCATATGGACATACTTTACTTTCTACTCCACTTCTTTATTTGACAGCTGTTCCTTTGCAGATTAAGATTAAATAAGGAAACATGATGCACTATTAATGAACAAGTTGGGAAAATGAGCTCCTCCCTAACCAGCTTTTAGAGGGCCCACTGCTTACATGTTAATGGTGACTCCAGTATTTTTTAACCTGGACCCTATTTCCTCGTGTATTTTACCCCTTTTCCACCAAAATTAGCAAGCGTGCGTACACAGGTTTTTTTTTTTTAATTTTTTATACTGGTGTGTCACTTTTGTTGCCACGGATAGGCTGGAAAACAGGGCTGCGTTCAGCCCTGGTAACATATAGGGTTCCCACACTTTTTCATGGACAAATTTCAAAACTCCTCCATGACATTTTTTTCTTGCTCCGCTTGCTGGCCGTATTTCTAACATATCAGATTCAAACTTCATTCAAACATAATTTCAGCTAGCGGGCATACATGGAGAGAGAGAGGGAAGGAACACAGGAAGACAATGAAGAATCCTACGTTATCGCAAACAAAACAACAAAACAAAGCAAACAAGCAAAGCTACGGGAAAAAAACAAAAACTTTTATTATTCTGTATTTCTCTGTGATGCTGTCAGACAACAATCTGAACCTGATCAAGGCAAAAACAAGCATGTTTAATGGACATGAATTGACAGGGCACACCTTGTAACCAGTGGTTACATTTTAGCCTATCTCACCACTGCTGGCTGCAGCACTGTGTCTCAATACTGGACCAATTTCAAAAACTGTTGTTGCCACAAGTTCACACAGAAACATGAGAAAATAGGGTCCAAGTTGAAAAATACCAAAGCTTCTCTTCAAAGCGTATATTATAATGATCAATAATATGTAACACTAAAAGAGGCAATTCCCCATAATGTTACTTTTGACATTTTGACTATATTTTGTTGCTAATGATGATATTCTTAAGTAAAAAGTGTAGAAAAATGCTGTAAAATAATGTAAGTGTAGTATTCTTACTGTTATTTAAGTAAATGATTTGAATACTTCTACTTCTGCTAAAAAAGCTACACACACATAGGAAAACCTAAAAACACACATGAACACATGCAGACAAAGTTTCCACAGTACAATAAGTTCATTAAACAAACAGCAAACAACAGAAAAATGCAACCAGAAGAACATCACAATCAGAAATTTGGGTTTAATTTGTAAATCATCTTAACTCTGCACAGCTGCAAAGCCACCAGAGCCTGGGCCACTAATTACACCGTTTGCCACTTTAATGTCCAACGTAGCCATTGAGGATTCAATCGGGTCTGTTGAGGATTAATAGAGCATTAATCAACATGCGCTAATTAGCTAATAACGTGTTAATTAAATCAGGTATTTAAAGTTCTGAGACGTGTAATGCTTATTCTACCGTACACGTGTCATTTACTGTAGAGAGAGGGAGACACAGTGTGTCTGTACGTTGGTGTTGTAGCAGGGACGACAGCGAGTCAATACAAATGTCACAGTGTTGGTTAAATCCGACCCTTATCGCTCCATTGGGGTTTCCCTCTTTGCACCATTGTTATCCCCCTCCACCCAACCCCTGACCCCGCCCACGTCGACCCGCAACAAGTCTCATTTCCTCTCCCCAGTGATCAGCTGTGACAAATTTACACACAAAATCACTTTGGGATCAATGTCGGCGTTTAGGCCGCCATACGCCGCACGCTCAGCTGACGTTCATAGATTCTGCTGAGCAGGATGGGGAATGGCAGAAAGCCAATAGCTGAGCTTGTCTTTGAGGTTCAGATCAGTGAATTACTTTGATAGTGTGCAGCCCATCCTGGCGCTCTTAATGTGAAATCAATACACCCTGTTCCACTTACCAGTGTAAAACGCTTGACCTGAGGATTGGCTTTTTTGTTTTTTTCTCCCTCTCTTTGTCTTCTAAGGAATGGGTCCGTAAGTTTGAGGACAGCTTGTATTTTTGTGGTGACACACACATTGCTGAGGCTGCTGTTCCTGTTACATCAGACACTGTAGGGCCTTGGCTCTGACTACTCTGGGCACAAACTCACATCAACCAACAGCTCAGACTGTTACCTGACTTTCACATCAGTAACAGAAGAGAGAGTAGTTTGTGCAAGAGAGAGCTCATACCACCAAAGTGCATTAAAAGGCAATTTATAAAGGTACATTTAATGTTGTATATTTCATGAAATGCAGCTATAACAGCCTCAAATGTTCTGGTTGCATGTTTTCCACCCGATTTTATAACTCAGCTGAAGGGAAGTCAGCCAGCAAGAGAATTAATAAGGTCCAACTCTGATGTTAGTTGATCAGGTCTGGTTCATAGTTGGTGTTCCAGTTCATCCTGAAGGTGTTGGATGAGGTTGAGGTCAGGACTCTGTGCAGACCAGTAAACTTCTTCCACACCAAACTGGGAAAACTATTGCTTTATGGGGCTGGCTTTGTGCATCAGGACACTGTCACAATGAACTATTTCCATAATGCTGGAAACACACTCGTGTTAAAAATATCACTGACTGCTGCAGCATTACAATTCCCCTTCACTGGAACTTAAGGACCAACCCATCCTCATTTTGAAGTTGCCAAATAGGCTTGGTCTGTGACTTCTGCATCAGACACTGGCGCAAAAAGGCATTGTTTTTTGGTGGTATGATGTGTAGCCTATAACGCCACCAGGATGCGTCTCAAACTGACACCGCCAGATAACAACGCAATTTAAGGAGCTGAAAAGTCCTTATAATGCAAGCAGGAGAGGCAGTGGATGAGTCCACCAAGCACCGGACTTTCCCAGTGATCACTTCCTGTGTGAATGTAGAGCCAGACCATTATGTTTTTTTCTAAACCTAACCACGCAAATTTGTTGCAGAAGGAAATAAAGATAAGTACGAGGTGTTGAATTCACACAGCAGCCCAGAATGTCAACAACAAAGGAGGACACGTAGTGCGTCATATGTAGATACTGAAATGGTGATATCTGATGAGATGGGTGTGAAAATGTGTTGAAAATGTCTAACCATAAACAGTCCTAGACCAATTCACAGGATTTTTTTGGGGTACACACATATAGCATTTTTTTAAATATCATTATTATATATTATTATATTTTTTATTATATTTTTTTTTCATATAGCAGGGCTCAGCAACCTTTACTACAACTTTTTATCCCCCCAAAAAGGGGGTGTCTGAGGCCACAAAACATATTTGAGCCTTATAATAAAGGTAACACAACTTACTGAGTCTAAATTAGCTTTCATTAACATGTTTTACCTAGGCTGACCAAACGTCCTCTTTTGCCCGGACACGTCCACTTTTCACGTCCTGTCCGGGGGTTGTTTATAAATTGATGATAATGTCTGGTTTTCCTTCTTTGTGTGTGTGTGTGTGTGTGTGTGTATTAGAGTACGGGCCGCATATTTCTGTCCGAACCCGACAGTCATGCTGTTTTGTTACGTCCGAAAACCGAACCGAGCCCGACATTATTTAATGACCAAAGCACTGAGTTTGTGTCACACAGCGGTTACAGGCTATTTAACAGGCCAGGCGTGCACCGTGGGTGCTCAGCGGAGAGGGAGACCTCCGTGTTTGAGAAGGGAGCAGGTGGCGGGAGGTCCGAGGCTTCCAGTGAGGGGAGAGGGAGAAATATAACAAAATAAGATAAAATAGGAAAAACTTCTCCCTCTTTTATTTTATTTTCAGCGTTTAATCAAGGTGGAGGCTGGCGGCAGAAGGTCCGAGACTTCCAGAGAGGGGAGAGGTAGAAACAGTCAATGTGTGTCTGTATGTGTTATGTTCAGGTGTTGTCACGTAAATAACAGTGCCCAAGCAATAAACAGGACAGACAATAGGATTTTATTTATTTTTACACTACATTTTCACTGAAAGCTGACCGAATCCGACCCGAGCCCGAATACAATTTATACATTTTTGACCAAACCCGGCCGACGCGTCGGGACCCAATGGGCTCGGATCGGGTAGCCACACTCTAGTGTGTGTATGTGTCCCCTATCTATTGGGGCCTATCTGAATTTCTGTCTTTGAGAGATATTATTTTGTAATATAACTGAATTTTCTATCCATACATATAAATTTTAAATATATTAAAATTATAAGGCATCTTTGAGTAAACTGTGAGTATCATTTAAGTAGGCTATGTCGTGGCCAGCCGAGTGTCCTCTTTTTTGGAAATCAAAATATGGTCACCCTAGTTTTACCTCAAAGCTATTTAAGATTATTTGGTACTCGAACTTTGCAGTGTTGGTGGTGAATGCAAACATATCTGTTCAACCAAGTTTTGGATTTGGAATCCGTTGCTAGCCTAGCTAGGGAGACTGAACACTAGCCACCATTGTTATTATTATTATTATTATTTGACTTTCTTCCCTTAATTTGATAGGATAAATGAAGCTAGATAGGAAAGGGGGTAGAGAGATGACATGTAGCAAAGCCTGTGGGTCGAAATCGGTAAGGACCTAGCTTCACTGTACATGCTGCACACTCTATCATATCTTTGCCAGAAATTTTGAAGAAAATGCACCAGACTGTTTTTTCTTTTTTACATCTGGGGAATGTAAGAATCATCTTAGGCCTCCGACAATGATCAATGAAAATTAGAAAAATAACTGTTATTTACTTTCCTATCATTTTGGTCAAAGCCACAGGGAGCCACTGACGAAGGGCTAAAGAGCCACAAGATGCTTTGTACTGAGCTGTCTCTACACAAAGCATCTTAATAAATAAACTACAGACTGTAATGTGAGCACAGTGTAACAGTTAATTTAGTAACCTGGCATCCCAAAATGCACCTGGATATGCGCTAATGACTCAAGCAAATTCAGTCCAGTTATGGTTATTGTATAGGTTAAATAACTCTGGGTTATAGATGATTAAATTCTCCGTCTTTCTTTAAAATCAGAGGCAATGAAGTGAAAATCCATTTCCTGTCAACCAGAATGCTATTAAACATGCCTCAGACACGTCTGCATATTCAGGGGTCAAACTAGGAGGAGAAAAGGAGGAGGTGAAGCATGTTCCATCAAATGTCACTACACTAAGTAGTGGACCTTTTCTGTAGCATTAGTACCTAAACCTCTGAGGGTTTTCTTGTTTTCAAGTTCACAAGTAAGGCCCACTGGAAAAGGAAAAAAAAAAAAAATCAAAAAAGGTTTTCATGTGGAGTCACAAATCTGAGAGGGTTTTTAGAGTAATCGAACACTACAAGAGTTGATTTCATGCAACTTTAACCAAAACCAGGAGAAAACGTTGATAAAATCAGCTGTTTAGTTCGAGGTAAAATCTGCACAAGGTGAACTGTGAGGCTCCTCTGAGACCACAGAGACACAACGACACCATGTGATATGAAAAAGCTGCTTAAAATCAATTGTAGTTTTTTTCCCCCTGTTCTCATTCACATCTCTCCTGGTGGATCATGTTTTAATAAACCCTCCGTACATCCTCTTGACCCCCCCTCCATATCACAGTCTCCTCCTCCTGTCTGTCCCCATGCTCCCCGTCACCTCACCTTAAAGGAGGAGGCCACAGATCAATACGTTTGATGGGGAGGCAATAAGCAGCCCTATTAAGTGACAAAGGTTTACTCTGTAACAGCTGGGCTGGCGCGAGAGCCGAGCTTGTCTGACTAATGAATCGTGAAACAATCAGGCAGTAGCCATTTGTGTTTAGATCTGTAAATATGGCGCGGTACAAGTGCCAGACCATCGCTGGCACTCCAGCTGGGGCCACAGATGGTCTGGATTGGAGGCGAGGCGCAGGCAAACCGTTAGCTCCTCCGGCCCACACTGCACCGCACCTCCTCTGTCTCTGAGTGACAACTTCACTTTCGCGCTAACTTAGCCCGCCTGCCCCACATTGGGAGCCAGGATTTGGTTAAAAAAAAAAAAACCAAAAAAAAAAAAAAAACCTGACAGCTCCTGAATGGGAGCCCAGCCGATGAGCAGTCTTGCTGCAATCCGGCAGAGGGAACCAGGGGGAGTAGAGAGCCGGGCGAAAGAGAAGAGCAATGATGATCCTGCTATTTAAAGACATGATCAACCTAATTAACCTTGGGATGCCAATGACTAATTCTGAGGTGGCTGGTCCACCACAAGAGTGGCGAGGTGGAGGCCTCATAAATCTCACTAATAAGAAGCACTTCCTCAAATAGGAGGAACATGGGCGCACAGGCTGGTCATTATTTGGAAGAGGATTGAGAATACTGTATGTGGTGTTCTTATCAGTTAAGCTGGGGAAGGAGGCGGCTGGTAATGTGACGGAGATGGGCTGTATTTCACCGGGCGACAGCTGAGTAAATACAGAAACATTCAAATAGACAAATAAGAATTCATTTCAAAGACCTTTTGTCATTTGCCCGCACAAATGATTGAAATAGAGACAGAATGTATTCTGCAGTTGCAGCAAGGAGGGAGGGGGTCGAGGCGTTGGCGGGGGGGGGGGGGGGGGGGGGGGGGCGTCCTTGAAGATAGAGCTATGAAAGAGATGAAAGGTTTATTTAATCTATTTTCAAGGTAAAATGATCTTCCGGGCGCTTTACTCTACACATTTGGTGCAGTGAATGTGAAAGCGGTACAAAGCCATTACAATGCCCCCAAGTCTATTAAACTGAATGACAGACGTTGTTTACAACCCCAACTGCTTCTGCAACCGCACCATTATCGCTGCATACTGATGCAAGCGTCAACAGCAGGATTGGCTGTCATTACAGAAGCACGGCGGAGCGTCTTAAAGCAACATTTATCAGCTCTTCTAAAGGATTTGTAACCTGCTAATCACTAGATGGCAGGTTACTTTCATTACTTCCACCAGCATATTGAACTGTGAACACGACACACTCAGACACGCTCTGCTCACTGCAACAATACGGCAGCTAAAATACAATACACTGATGGCAGACTCAAACCTGTGACATATTAGTTACAGCCGGCACAATACAGCATTACTTCTGAGGATTTTTAAAACATGCATGCCACGATAAAGAACATTAAAGTGTCACACAGCAGACTTTACTACAGTGTAGTGTTCTGTTGTTCAGAACAGGATATAGATAGATAGTTTATTTGTCCTCAAGGAGGAAAATCTTTTCCAAGTCAGTGCATACACAGAAGAAACAAGTAAGACCAGGGGCGTAAATATAGACAGTGCAGGCAGTGTGATTGTACTGGGGCCCCCGGGGTGGAGGGGCCTGTAGAGAGGGCGGGCCTTTGCAAGTGATTCAGATTGTCATCCTTGAAATGTGCCTGTGTTCAAAGATAAATGATAAAAAAATAAGAATATTTTTCTTTTTCTTTTTTTTGCTATATTTTGCTATATTTGTCCTCAAAAAGGCAACCATGGTTTTTTAAATAGTCAGTAGCTATTTAAAACAAAATGATGTGCTTTTTCTATAAAAGCTATAAAACCAATAAATATACTTTCATGCTTTAATATTTTTGTCAGATATGCAGTGATGATTGCTGGGTAATGTGTATATTAATGTTGTCTAATGTCAAGTCTCTATTTGTGTCAAGACAATACATGCATGATAGCGTGCACTGGGGCCAGTCGTAACTTCCTTACGTCACTAAGTAGGACATATAAAATGTTGCAGATATCTGAAAACCTTTCAGAGATTTCAGTTATATTTGATAGAAAGTTAAGTAATGGGCTAAAATACAGAAAGTGATTCTTCTTTGGTGCAGATTCACAAATTTGTTTATTGGATTTCTTTTCTTTTTATCCTTGGCTATCCAGTCCTTTTTTTAAAATCAAATTTTCAAATACGCACAATTCAGGATAAAACTGATTTAAGGCATGCATACATAGCAATAAAAGAGAAAAATAACACATTATAAAAGATACAAGAGGAAAGATTAAAAAACAATAATGAAAAAAAAATACCATCATCATCATCATCATAATAAGAGGAGGACGAAGAGAAGAAGTAGTAGGGGAAAAACTGAATTTAAAGCAAACCTCTGGTGCTCAAAGATGAAGCCAACATACAGTTCACCAAATGGCCACTTGAGGCTTGCTCAAAGAGCGAGTCAATCCCCACGGACCACCAGCCTGGTACAAAAAAACATTTTGGTCTCTGTAGCTAATCTCCACAAGACTAAAAGTTACACACAGTTAAAGGGATAGTGCACCCAAAAATGAAACTTCAGCCATTATCTACTCACCCATATGCTGAGGGAGGTTCAGGTGAAGTTTTAGAGTCCTCACATCACGTGCAGAGATCCAAGGGGAGAGGAGTTAGCAACACAACTCCACCTAATGGAGGCTGACGGCGCCCCAGATTCTAGCGTCCAAAAACGCATGATTGAAACCACAAAATATCTCCATACTGCTCGTCCGTAGTGATCCAAGTGTCCTGAAGCCCCGACATAAAAAGTTGTTTGGAAAAATGTCATTTGAACTCTGTTTTTAGCCTCATTGTAGCCTGTAGCTCTGACTGCACCACGTTCACGTGTGCTCACCCATATGCCTCCCTCGGTATATGGCTGGTATGACCTCAGCATCATATGTCCCTGGAGGATGACAATGGTAATTGGCTATCACAGCGCGAATGGCTCGCTGAAGTTAAGATTTTTCAACTCTCGCCGATAAGCATATGACGCAAAATCGCGTTACTTGCTTAACTTGCATCTTTCGTGTTGCGTTCAACATGTCCATCGTGCTGTCTGGTAAGAATTCGCGTCGCAATGACTTCACATGTAATTCCCTCGCACAAATTGTTTTATTCGCGCCCAGTGTGAACACAACATGAGTCTATAATTCAGATCTCTCCCTCCAAAACAGCTCCTTTGTTTCATCCAAACATGCTCAATCTTGGATCCAAAAATTAAAGATGGTGATGGACGATATGCCAAACTCAAGGCTTAAAAACAAGAGTCAACAAACCAATGGGTGACGTCATGGTAGCCACGTCCATTATTAATCCACTTCTAGAATTCAAGGCCATGAGATTATCTTTTTCTAGCACATTTGACTCTTTTCCTAATGACTTAAATGAAAAGTAACTGCTACACTAGAAGTACTACCCTTACTCTACTTGAATAAGAAAATTAATCTGGCACATGATTCCAGTAATTTTTTATCACTTCAGTTGCTTCGATCCAAATCCGAAAACAAATAAAACATTTCTAAACATATTCTATTCTTAAAATAACATGTGGTGCTTAGAGGACTGTGCAGTCTCAGTGCTGAGTTTTAATTCATAGTTCTGTTTCTGAGTTCATTTGGCATCTTAAAAGCTGTTTGTTGTTGCATATTGCTCAAAAAAACTCACATATGAAAGAAGTGATCGCCAGGCGTACTGCAGTCAACAAATATGAGCCACATTAGTTTAAAAAGCATGTCTCTTAAATCACTTTAAAAGCGTCTCTGTCACAAGGTGTTCACATTATTTTGTCAAACCCATTTACCTCTTACATACGTGCAGCTTTTACAATAATGACACCCAATTGACATTCAGATGTTCTTCTTAAACACAACAGCCAGTCGGCTCCGGTGTCTGGATGTTCTGCTCTGCCATGTGCTGCAGGGATATTTATGGGCATCTAAATGTGCATGAGCAGGTCTGCACAGCCTTTGTTTCACAGTGGTAATAATGCCAGGCCCAGACCTACTGTCCTTGCCCCCTCAGTCCTGTGAATACAAACCTAGGCAATGGAACTTTTTGCGCAACGTTAACTGTCACGACCCGCGGCGGCGGCTGGAAATGGCTTAACTAAACTGTCAGATCTAATAAAGCCAATAAAGGGATCAGATAAATGTTTATTACATAGTGGAAAAAGATCATTTCTGGACAGAAATTGAGGATGACCTTTCCGGATAATTCCTCTCTGCCTTCGCCCCCCCCTTCCTTCTGCTGGATAAATCACTGGGTCCCTTTTGTTTCACGGCTGATGGAGCCCTGCTGACGTGGGATTGTTAAAACCTCGCTAGCTCTTCTTTCTTTGTCTCCCCAATTACAGGAGCCCTCTGAGTCTGAATGCCACCTCAACATACAGACAGGGGCAGGCTGCTGTGCTCCTGCTGCTACAACAGTCACATAATATAACACCTGAGTCTAAATGCACATGGAGCCTGTTTTAATTGAATATCTGCTGCTGCACTAATGCAACATCAGTGTTCAGAAAACTTGTTACTCTTGTTAGGAGGGTAACTGTGCTCCATCTGTGTTTTACTAATAAGCTCTAATGTGGTTCTTCTAGTTAGCGCTGGAGAATTAAACTGTAGCAGAAACACAGGATGTGTGCAATATAAATCCATGAAAAACTACTTTTACAAAGACTACAACTGCACATTTTGATAGAGGAGTTATAGAATCACCAGCTCTCTGAAATAGCAGGTTAACAGTTCTTGTTAAAGTAAATACAGCAAGCCACAGTGGAAATGCACATATATTGTAACTAGGGCTGTCAGCGTTAAAGCGTTAATTGTGATGTGATTAAGGTCTGATCATAACGCATTAAAAAAACACACACAAAAAAACACAGACGCACCTTTATTTGTAGTGAAAATAAGACACCACTGTGAATTTTTTTGAATATCTGATTTCACTTTGGAAAAACTCCCAGAGGGTTAATTTGACAAGTCGATAGTAATATGCACCTTGGCCTCTAGTTTCGCAGACCGGCCGAGGCGGAGGCGCAGCGCACCTGCGCTTCGCCAACTGGGTGTGGCCAGGCGGAAAGTCGGAAAGTCGGAAAGAGGGAGGAGAGAGGGCGTGGAGTGGGTTTTACACACATCACACCTATCAAATGAGCCCCTCTCCTCGCCCTTAAATGCACCGCGCAAAGGCATAATGAGAGTTGACTTAATTCGTCATGGCAGAAGAGAGCAGCAGCCTCAGACGGCCAAACTTCTCCCAGGAGGAAACTGATGTTTTGGTCCGGGAGGTCCAAGCTCGCAGTGTCCGAATATACGGAACTGCAAGCAGACCTCCACGGGTTTCCATTACACGTGCCAAACGGTGCCAATCCCCTTTGATCTGACATCAGATGTGACGGGACAGTCGATATAGAGATACATTTATGTGCTGATTGCAGATAGCTGCATTAAATAGTAGTTTTCATCATTAATGTGCCTGACATTCTGAAAACTGCCTGTGAGGTTTTGGTGACGTGTGTGCACTGTCCGCCGGTCAGCCAAACTTCCGCTACACCGGCTACGCTCCGCCTGCGCTGACAGTAGACCTGGTTTCAGTTGGCGAGCTTTTAGCGCACCTTCGGCAAAGCCTATTGGCACTAAACTGTCACTGCGCCAAGCTGGATCTGTCGACACCTCCCCCTGCTGCGCCGCCACACCCATCTCAGCGCACCTCGGTCCACCAAACTGAGCGCGCCTCGGGTTGCGCTGCTCGAAACTAGCTCTGTGCGGGGTTCACCACCCTGCGCCGAAACTAGAGGCCCCTGTGTCAAACAGAATTACAAGGTCAAGGTACTTTGAGTTTGAGCTACCACCTGGGTGCAGCTAATCATGTCAGTGCCAAAGCCAGCAAAGCACTATTTTGGTGTAACTACAGCACTTGCTAAATGGGTGACAACTGGCTGCAGATTAGGGGTGGGCAATATGGCTGAAAAGTATATCGCGATATAGCTGGTTCATATTGATCGATAACGATAATTATCAATAATTTTTTATAACCTATTTAAAATAAGGACCAGGAGAAAATAAATAAATTTTAACACATTTATTTTAAACTCAGTAGCTTTCTTCTGATTTCAATCACAGTCATCAGCCAAGGCACACGGAGGAAAATGTAATGTCAACACAACTGTTAGAAAACACTCAAATAAATGAACATACACAACATTGTGTAAAAACTCAAATAAAAACAAGCCCAAAGTCGCGGCTTATAAGCGGACCTGGTAACCCTGTGTTCACACACGAAGATGGCGCAACCAAACCTGACGTTGTTAGCTGTTTGCGTGGCACCGTTGCTAAGTTACCAGGGAGCAAGTGAGTGTGTTCATGCAACCAACCTTGCACAGCCCGACTCCGAGGGTAACTTGCACGGCTCTCCTCATGTTTTTTCGTTATATCGTTTTTTCTATCGATGGCGCGTAAGTGTTTATCGTGAGATGATATGTTATCATTTTATCGTCCATCACTACTGCAGACCTACATTTTAAGTCCTGTGTGTGATTTATCCTGGCTTCATATGAGTAGAGAAAACGTCTGCTAGCTGCTAGGCTAATTTATGCAATGTAAAGTGTCATAGGCTTATGCTAATAATGTTAGCATGTTGTATCCGTGGGGGAAATGTGTCTAGTATAAGATAATTCATCTGTCGGTGAAGCTTGGAAGTTGAAATTGAGTTGCGTTTTTTGTTACGTTTGTTAAATGTTGCTGCAATTCCTGGCTTAATGTGAGTAGAGGAAATTGTCTCCAAAGTTGTGGTTTCAAGACCACAATGTTGTAGCAGTGTGGCATTGATTTGAAAGAAATACATCTTAAAGCCAAGATCAGAAAGAACATTTTTTTCATTCATTTGATACCAAATCAAGACACTCTCATAATAACTGCTTCACCTCGTTAATATGGACCTCAAAACTGTTCTTAAACGCAAAATGAAAGTTTTAGTTGACACAGGATAAAGACGGGGATTCATGGTAACAGTACAGTAATGTTAGCGACGTTCTTCTTCTGTGACTTCATTCACTCATCGCAATGCAGAATGTGGTGTTCTTTCAGGCAGTTTAACAAGTTAGTTGTGTTGCTTTGCAGCACAGACACAAACCTCATACACTCTTTGCATATGATTTGTTCTCGTCTATGTCTTAACAACATTTGATGATGGATGAATTTTCATCAGTCGCAACATTCAGGAAAGTTTTTCACAGGCTGGTTTAGGTAGCACTACTCGCGATGCGCACATTTTAAACGTCAGTATTGCAGTCTATCATGGAAGAAATCGTGATTATGATTGATATTCAATTAACTGTGCAGTCTTGTTATATCATGGAGCTCAGCATCTAGTAGCTACTCAAAAGCAGCTTCAGACACTTCCAGATCATCTCCAACAATCAGCCTTGGTGTTTGCTGCTTGGATTATACACTGGAATGCTGCCTTTGTGTTTCCAAATCTGCCAAGTAACGTCCAAGTTAACAAAGTCAAAAGCATGAGCTCAGTTCATTATTAATGTGTGTGTGTGTGTGTGTGTGTGGGGGGGGGGGGGGGGGGGGGGTTGGGGGGGTGTTACTGGAGTTAATCTTAAGCCCAATGTAAAATTTAAGCCTTACACAAAAACCCTGTAACACTCATCAAATATGGATGACGACACCTCCCCACGAGCACCTGCACCCCACGGGTTCACATCAACAGATGTGGCGTGATGAGATCAGGTTGGGGGGTGTTGGAAGATGCCTCCTCGCTGCCCGATCCCCTTTATTTCCTCTCAGAAACCCCCTCCCTCCCTGCCGTCCCCCCCCCCCGCCCCTCCTTGGCCTGTCCTCTGAGCTACATGTGGCATGGCTGCCTACTGCTTCCTGTGACAAGCCAAGCTGTCCGCTGACCACTTCATTTTTGATGTTGGCAGGCGAGACTCGAGCACTGGCGGCCAATGTGTGCGTGCGTGCATGGACGCGCACAGGCACACACACGTGCACACACACTGGGTTCAAGGGAACATCATCCAAGAAGAAGAAGAGTTTCCAAATGACCAAACACAGGCTGCTTGATGAGTGTTTGCTTCGCCTCTTCTTTGTTTTCTCTCCATCTCTATCTCAGAAGTCCATCATTGTATCTCTGTTTGTCTTTCATTGCCTTTCTTTCTTCTCGTTCTTTGGATTGATATTTATATTTCTGTCGGTCTTGGCTGTTGTTCGTCTTTGTTTAAGAAGCCTTTCTATGTATTTTCTCTCCTGCTATTTTCTGTCTTGTTTTACTTTCCTCTACTTTCTTTAAGATCTTACTTTTTCTTTGCGTTGTCTTTGTGTCCTTCGTGCCTGTCTCTGTCTTTCTTTACAATGTCCATCCTTAGTGTGTTTGCTCTCTTGTTTTCGTCTTTCTTCTTTTCTCTCTGTCTTTCCTTCTCAGATCTGTGTTTCTCTAACAGTTTTATTCCTGTTGTATTTTTGTTGTGTATCTTTTGTTTCTTTTTAGCAGGTCTGGCTTTAGTCTTTCAAGTCTTCTATGTTTCATTCCTTTAAATCACTGAAGTATGTTAATTCTGGCCATCCATATCCAAAGTGAGTAAAATTCATTAATCAGTGTTAACAGTGTTGTTGTTTTCTCTGTCTTTATTTTGCCAGTTTTTACAGTGTCTCTCTCTCTCTCCTTTTGTGTTTCCTTAAACTGTCTGTTTTCTTTCTGTTTTTGTCATTTGTTTCTCATTTTATTTTTGTCTTTTTCTACTTTTGTTTCTTTCTGTCTCTCTTTTTTTGGGGGAAATTTGCTTTAGTTTTCCAGCCTTTCCATCATTGTATCTCTGTTTATCTGTCACTCCCTTCTCCTTCTTTGTATTGATATTTATATTTCTGTCTTTCTTATCTTATTCTACCCATTTTTAATGAAGATTTCACATTTGACGCTGTCCATCCATATCCAGATTGTCACTCAAACTTAAATGATTTCTGCAGGTTAACCTCCAAAACTAAGATTTACATGCTCCTCTGAGCATCAGACAAGATGAAAAACTTATTAATGAAAACAAAAATTTTAAATCATGGTTAATTTTTTTCTGGTCACAAAAAACTTACTTCGCAAACATTAAAAGTTTCCACACAAAATCAACTATATACTTAATTCTGCTTTGTTTTTTTTCTGAGGGTAAAGTGTGTTCCTGTTCTTCTAAAGCTATAGCACCTTTAAACTGCCTGTTTAAGGCATGAATGTAAAGCTGTTATTCCGCCCCACTGTTTAAAAGGTTTGATCATGGAGTTATGCAGCGGAGGAAGTCACAGCGCTGAATTAACTTCTGTGTAAAAGTGTGAGCTGGTTGAATGGGATGTGTGTGGCGTTTTTGACAATGCTGGAACATTTAAAATGCAGCTGATAGCAGTTAGCAGCTCAAATAAGAAGAACAGTGGCCGAAAATTGGGAAAACAATGAGGTCCGGTAGCTCCTTACCTTCCGAGTGAAGGACAAAATCAACTGCCATATTATTATAATTGCCATGTCATGCCTAGGGATGGGTACCGAACTCCGGTATTGAACGAGCCCCGGGGCTACATTCTTCAAGACCGCAGTATTGATAAGCTCTGACCTTAACAGTTCTGCTATCGGTACTGGAGCAGTCGCGTTTTTTTTTTTTTTTTACAAGATAAACCTTATCTTGCACATTTATCTCACCAACTCCGTCAATTATCTGTCATTGTATCATAATTTTGGCTATTGTCCCTGAAGACGAGAGATCTGTGTCGCTCACCCTGGCTGCCTGCTGTGTGTGAGTGGAGAGCAGGGGGGCGGGGCTGTTGTTCCAGTGACACACACACACACACACACACACACACACACATGCACACGCATACAGGACAGCGCACACACCAACTCAAGCTCGTAGCCTACCTTTAGATAGCCTAGATAACAATGACGGAGAGAGCCAAATGGTCAAAAGTGTGGCTTTACATTACAAGAGTTGATGCAGACACAGCGCGTTGTCACAAGTGTGACAAATGTTTTGCGTGTAAGGGCGGCAACGCAAAGTAATTTGTCAAAACACCTTGCGAAAGTGCATCATATTCAGATGTACAGGGTTTGACTGCCCTAGCACAGCTAGTTCATTTAACGTTACGCCCAGTCCAGGTTTGTAACGTTATGCTAGCAGCCAACACGTGGAGTTAATAACCATTAGCTATTTTGCGACCCTACTTACTAAATAGGGTTTCCGGCACAAGATAACGGCTTACCGGCGACGGAGAAGCCTAGCTCCAGGTCCAATATTTTCGTCTTTGTTGGTGTCATGACTGTCCAGAAGTACCTGAACAGCCGTGCCGTGGCGGCACACAGGTATGTGACGTGTCAGAGGAGAATAACTCAACTCAACTCAGCTCAACTCAAACTTTATTTATAAAGCACATTTAAAACAACCAAGGTTGACCAAAGTGCTGAACAGGTCAATAGAAATAAACAAGCAAATACAATGAGGTACCCATTGTAGAATAACAATATATTATATTAACAATATATGTGAAATATCAAAAACCAACAACTTGGAGCAACTCTTGGACACTGTAGAAAAGGAGCTGAGCAGGATGAAAAATTGGTTTGATCAAAATAAATTAACACTGAACTTAAACAAAACAAAATTCATAATCTTTGGGAACAGATCGACAAACTCAGACAAGAAACTCATGATAAACGATATAGAAATTGAAAGGGTAACAGAAATTAAATTTCTCGGAGTATTAATTGACAGTAAATTAAACTGGAAGCCACACATAAAGCACATTAATGCCAAAATATCCAGATCACTTGCAATAATGAATAAAGTCAAATACCTATTAAATCAAGCCTCACTATATACATTGTACTGTTCCTTCATACTTCCATACATCAGTTACTGTGTGGAGGTATGGGGGAACACTTACAAAACAAACACACATCCAGTATTCATCCTGCAAAAAAGAGCAATTCGAATCATTAACAAAACCACATACAGAGAACCTACAAATTCACTTTTTAGAACACTAAAATTCCAAGACCTGGTTGATTATAAAATTATTCAAATCATGCACAAAGCAATAAATCATCAATTACCTGTCAGTGTCCAAGAGTTGTTCCAATTGAGAGAAAGTAAACATAACATCAGAGGAATCCACATATTCAAGAAACCACCAATCAGAACAACTGCAAAACTTCACTGTCTTTTAACCAAGGGTATAAACTTATGGAACAGCAGTAACAACGAGATTAAAACATGTGAAACCTTAACTAAACTAAAAAACCTTTTCAGAAAGAAAGTATTGCGCAAATATGAGATGGAACAGTGATTTTTTTTGTTTGTCTTGTTTTGTTAATTGCGTTTTGTCTTGCTGGAGGGTTGTTTGAAAATTCTAGTGTATTTGTCTGTTATTGTATTATATCTTGAAAATCGAACTTTAAGGTTGTTTTTTTTTGTTTGTTTTGTGTTTTGTAAATATTTTTTTTTATTTTTAACACACATAAAATATAAGGGGGTAGGACTAGAAAAGTTTTTTTTACTTCTTCTTACCCCTTTTGAACATGACCAATATCATTTAAGTTGTTTATTATTTGATTCTGTTTTGCTTGCTTGGTTATATTTTATGTCATCTGCTTTATTTTGTTTGACTTTTTGTTTATTTTAACATTTTCAATAAAATCGTTCGTTCGTTTGAGAAACGAGCTGTTCACATTTCTCTCTTTGTGGCAGGTAATGGTCCACAAACCTCACCGCACTTTAGGGACTGTTCTTTACTTATGAAGGGACTGTTCTTTCCTTGTCAGGGGAGGAGGGTGGCTGGTTGATTTTTATTTTATTCATTTATTTTATTTTGATCCCCCCTATGTTAATCACTTATTGATGCTGTTTTTGAAGTATGAATAAGTCAATAAGTAATTTATTCCATTGAAATATCATTGATGTATTATAGAAAAGTGATTTATCTTTTTATAAATGACAAAAGGCACATCTGTCTCGTTTTTGCTGTGGTATCGTGATACTACTCAGAACCATGATATTTTCACTGGTATCGTACCGTGGGTCCCAATTTTGGTACCATGACAACACTATTATTTTATGTATTTTACATTTCAAGTTGTAAAAAGTAAAATGTTTTGTTAAAAACCTATTTTGTTGCATAATGAGAATTGAGAAAATAAAGCAATTTATGATCTTAATTTGTTTTTTTCTTCCTCAAAAAGTATCGATAAGAGTACCATTAAAATACCGGATCGATAAGCAGTATTGATAAGAGTAGTAGTACCGTTAAAATCTTAACGATACCCATCCCTAGTCATGCCATTGTTATTCATTAAAAAGTGCTGCAGACACTTACATTATATGTTACAGTGGTTGTGTTACAAGTCATGCCCATCACGCCTCTTTTGCTTTCAGAATGCCAGCATGCTGTGTAAGATCACACATGAGCACGTTGTTGTTTGGTTCTGTGTAATATTAATCAAAGGTGGTGTGAAGCGGGCGAGGACTTATAGTGGCCCAGATCTCTGAGTAAAAAGGTCTTACTAACCATTTCAAAAGACGTTGGATTATCGGAAAATGCATCGTCACAAAGCAGAAAACAGGCTGTTTTTCTTGGCCATTAAAAGTTGATGTTTTAGAGATACATGATGAAACCTAAATGTCTTCCTCCTCAACTTGCTCTGTTATGGTCTGAAATTTAACAGATCCTTTCTTTTTCTCGCTCCGCTCTGTCTCACACAGAAGACATCATGTACTATCAGTGCCACTGGACACCTACACGTCCTCTGTATCAGTGTAACAAAGTGACATGAGCCTAAAGACATGACAAGGCCGCTGTTTAAGGTCAGATACACATTAGATGTTGGGGTCAGGATACAAAGCTTTGATACCATGCTGGGTTCATGATCTGTGGAGGCGGGAGGATATGTGTGTGCGTGCGTGTGTGTGTGTGTGTGTGTGGTCACAGCTATAGAGTGAGAGTATATGAGGCAGGAGGGCCTCACCCAGCCCATTAGATGTGCGCACTGGCCTGTGAGATGTTGTATCACTTTAATTAGCGGGGGGCTGAGGGCCTCGGCAGCGTGAGGAGATGGGGAGAAGGCTGATTGTGTTTTAGTCATTGCCTAAAGCCACGGACCCTCCTTTCCCTCACCCCCCTCACCCCGACCCCTCCAACCCCTCCTCCTCCCCCACACGCATGTAAAAAGTTTTGGCAAGCTCGGTGTCCTCCGACGGCCTTGTGTTGTTTGTTTTGATAGCTACACATCGTCTTTTTCAGGTGGGAAACAGTTGTTTATATGCTCTGTTTAAATATTTTAATTTAAAAACATCCCTCTTTCCTTTTAAACTCACAACATTGTCTTTAATTGCAGCCACATTTCCATATTAGCCGATCTGTGAGAGCGTTCATTTAGCCATTCTGCCTCCGGCCTCGTCTGAATTTGAGAAAACTGGGCAAAAACTTAAACGCTGTCACACCGTCTGAATAAATTGCAAAATAATGAACATTTTAGATAACTACGGTGAATCAGAGCACGCTGAATGCACCCTGGCACCGAGCCAGCCCCCGCAGACGGTCAGAGATGGAGCCATAGAGAGCAGGAATGGGGATTCTGGGTAATTGGACTCATTGTCCCATTGTAGAAGCTAATGAAGTGATGCAACTGAAAGGATGATTCTTTGCGATTGTCTTCAAAGTAATTCAGCAGCTTGTAGCTTCAGACAGTTTATATGAATAACAATAATTATGTGAAAACAACATGATTTTGTTGCAGAGTGACGCACACACCAGTTTGAAAAATGAAATCAAGCAGAAAATGAAAACAAATTCTCATAATTTTGATGGATAATGTCGAGGGTACTTATTCAAGGCACAGTGACTGCACCCTGGCATTGAGTTGATGTATGCTGTAGAAATAACTACAAACTAGGATTTCCCTGCCACATATTGCTGTTTCTCTTAATTTTATTCTCAAATCGTTAAAGCGATGACAAAATGTTGCACAAAATGAAAAAATATGATGTTTTTAAAGTGCACAAAATGTTTGCTGTGGAAACAAAAATGTAATAAAAAGAGTTTTCTGCATGTAATTTTAACACCAAGCTAAATATAGTAAACTACTTCCCCTTAAACAACAAATAAGCCTCCATTATAAAGTGTCTGAGTTCTCACTATGGCAGAAACACACTGTAATACATGTTCCAATGATTTCCTGTCAGAGGTCATGTTTAAAAAACACCAGGAAATAGTGAAGATTGATGTCAGAGGTGAAAATCATTGGACAATAGTCTCCTAATGGCCAGTGTCAGATCCCATGTTTCTCTCTCCGTTAAGGCTGGGGTGCAGGGATGTGGGATTGGATGGGAAATGTGGGGTGGGAGGAGAGGGGGGGTTGATGGTGGGCGGCGCTGTGGCTCTTTATTGCTATCATAAAAGTTTACACGACCGCCATCTCTTACAATCCATATTGACAGGAGTTTTCAGAGAAAAGCTTCCCAAAGCGCAGGAAAGGAAAAAAAAAGAGATCACCTCGCAGCCTTAGGTGCAACATACCCTTGTAATAGGCCAAGGAAAATATAGACTTATGGAAAATGAAATGAGGCATGAATGACCATAAGCGTGAAGACAATTACACCCTTCGGAAATCGTATATTTGTGAAGATAATTTCTGGAGGAGTCTGCGTGTTCGGACCCGGTGGGGTTACAGTATCGTCTCTATGCTTGAACTCTCCTTGAACTTGGGATAACCGTCGCTGGAGTGGGACGTGGCTATCTGCCCCTGCATCTGGTTATTTTAGCTCCAATTTGCTGCCTAATGCCACAATTACCCTGATCTATGGCTCGAGTCACCCCTTTAATGGCTCAGTGTCAAAATCAGCACATTTGCAGACGCAAGGGCCTGAGAGCAAGTCCTCCTGACTTTGCTCAATTGACGGCTTGATTGATTTGGGAACTACTTTTTTTTGTTATGTGACCGGCCAGATGAAGCAGAAGTTAAGGGCAAACCCAATAACTTGACTGATAAAATTGAAATAAAAAGTCTCTTTTACAAACGTCACAGTGTTTGTAATAATAGCCAAATGTATTAGACTGATTGTGGTTAATAGAACTATAAAACAAAGTGGAGAATGAGATAAAAGCCTGAATCACCTCTTCAGTTTCTCCCCCTCTATTTTCTCTGTGCTGTCTCAAGTTAAACAGATTTTTATACTCATTCTCTCTGCGCTATTTCTCCTGTTTCATGTTTATATAGAGCTTCATTATAACTCATAATGTTAAAAGGACGAAGGGATGTTTCTTTACACCTGCTTTCATGCACTCTTCTCTGTTGATTAACTGTTATTAGAGAGGAAGGATTCAGAATTTGAGGCTTAAAGAAATAGTAAGATTGAACTATGGTTTCAGAAAGTGGGCCTGCAAAGCAGCGATGCTCACTACACACTAGAAAACAACACGGGGTGGAAATAACACAGAGCGACAGCATCTAGCATGTTAGCACGCTAACAAGTTACAGTTCACATGTCAGTATCTTACAATAAGAATACTGTACAGTCTGTGGACAGCTGGGTGGACAGAGGGATTGGCATCACCATAAAGCCTGGGTCTTCAACAGGGTGTGCAGGACCCCTAGAAAGTCCTCTAGGGGTCCTGCAAGGGGGCCATCAAATTACCTCTTGATGATTTAGGGGCCATCCACATGCCGCGTCCCTGTATGACCAAAGTGAGAACTGTGTCCGCATACTCGGCATAAAGTGAAACACATTCGTAATGGGTGATGGCCTCCACCAGGGTTGTCCCTTGTCGCCAATTCTGTTTGTGATTTTCATGGACAGGATCTCAAGGCACAGCCGCTGGGAGGAAGGGGTCTGGTTTGGGGACCTCATAATTGCATCTCTGCTTTTTGCAGATGATGTGGTTCTGTTAGCTTCATCACACCGTGACCTCCAGCAGGCACTGAGGCAGTTTACAGCCGCGTGTGAAGCATTCAGGATGAGAGTCAGTACCTTCAAATCTGAGGCCATGGTTCTCTGCTGGAAGCCAGTGGATTGCTATGGATAGGGGGAGAGTTACTGCCTCAAGCGACGGAGTTTAAGTATCTCAGGGTCTTGTTCGCAAGTTGAGGTTAAAATGAAGCGTGTGATGGATGGGCGGTTTGTTGCGGCTTCTGCAGTGATGCAGGTGCTGGGCTGGACCGTCGTGGTGAAAAAGGAGCTGAGCTGGAAGGCAAAGCTTTCGATTTACTGGTCCATCTACGTCCCAACCCTCACCTGTGGTCATGAGCTCTGGGTAGTGACTGGAAGATTGAGATCGATATATATACTATGTGATTAGGAGTAACTTACTACCCCTTCATTTACTAATCTAGTCACATAACAGTGAACATTGCGTTTGTGATTTGGAATTAAATTGACATCTTCTGCAGCCCTGTATCATATCAATGCTCTTTAAGTGACATGGTACCTGAGCTGACATTGGTATGTGCAGGGGGAAGGACACCTAGGTCTCACATCTGCCAAGCTGCTCGCTAAATGGCAGACCACAGTTTGAGACCAAAAGACAACAAAACCAGTTCTCATTTAGCGAATCATCCCTACATTTCTAGCTGCTTTTTAGCCAACAAATGTGTTTGCTTTTTACAGAGACATTGCTGCATTTCCTGCAGGGACTCTGCCACTAAAGTGGATATTTGAAGCCAAAGCATGATCATTTCCTAAACATGACCAAGTGGTTTTTATGCCTAAACCTAACCATGTTAACTATAGCGTTGTTAAAATGAAAATTTCAATGTATCTGCTACATAATAATGTACAAATATAACGTATTGTGGTGTGCAGAATCAAACAATGCCAACATTTATTCTGGCATTAGGTTGCATACTTTTTTCTATACAGTATGAACATGTTGCAAGGTTTCATATAATGTTTGATTCCCCCACACATACATGGTAAAAGACAGATAATTGCCATACATGGAAGATATTGGCTTAAAAATACATTAAAGCAATGAGTAAATGCATTTTTCAACAAGAAAAAAACTTTCATCTTCTAATTGGATGCAGCCTGTTTAGCCAGACACATGGATGTGTAACAGCAACTGACCAAAACTGTGTTAATGCCCCTTCAGCTCAGCTCTGCAGTCATGATCTGTGTATGCCCCTCTGAGTGACAGTGTAATGATAAGCGCCTGAAATGTTACATTACAATGTGAGAGAAGATGCAGCTGTATTAGCATGCTACGGGGATGAGACACTGAGAGTGACTCCACTTTGGCTGCCCAAAATCCCCTCTCAGCGATGAAAAGCAGCCCCCTGAAGTCCACTCCATCACGGCATGGCTCTCTGCCCTCGCTGTGGCGTGACTGGGACAAGGATGAGTGGCGGTAAAGGACAAACTCATGGACACCAGTTGGGCTCCCAGAACCAGCACACATTATTACCCCCAACAGAAGCCGAGTGAAGGCGGGAGCCAGGAGCCCGTCCCCGGCACAGCTTCGGTGGGAGATGCAAAAACAGATGGCCACCCCCAGCAAGACATTAGCAGCAGAGATTTGAAAACATCTTGAAGCCCCTGTCGCCACACAGACACTGTGGTCAGGAGGCTAATGTGAGAATGGTAAAACATCGGAGTAAATGGTAAAATGAGCTGCGATAAGAACAACAGCTGTCTGATATTACAAGGAAGTGCATGCTGCAGTGTATTAATTCAGGTCTACAGTGTAACATTCAAAAGGCCATTGTCTGCCTGTGTATGAGGAAACTGCCGAGGCTTTACTCAGACCAAAGATGATGTTACTGAAATGGAACAACAAGCCAATCAAAACAGAGATCTGCCCCTGCCTACCAGACAGTATATAGATGGGACATACTATCAAATACTTACTTACTTATTGTAATATTTAGGCTATTGATCTGATTGCTCTAAAGGACAGTACATCCAGGCCAACTGCATGAGAGCGTCCCATGTCAAAATACTGATACAACATGAAAGCAAAAAAAAGCTTATGACTGAAAGTTAAAAGGAGCGAGAAGGCAGGGAAAACTGAACAGAGAAAGGTGAAGAAAGCTTCTATTTAGTAGCCATCAAGGTGACAAAAACAAGCACACCTAACAACATGGTGCAGGAAGAAGAGAAAATAATGTTTATGTCAGTTAAAGTGCTTCATTCATTTGTCGAAGGAAGTCAGCAGACAGCGAGCTGTAGACTTCACATGACAATATTCACAACTTGGATAAATTTTTATTAGAAATAGTTTTGATTCTTTTGATCAGCGGACGTTTACGCACCAAAGGAAAATGAATACATTTGAGGACTTCATGACCACTTCAAAGGTACGGAGTCGCCACTTTCTTCATCTCTCTTGTTTACCATGCTGGTAAACCTGAATTAATTTCACTTTGGTGCTCATGGTTTCCGTAAGATGAACTGAATGACTGAATGATAGAGGATCTCACCGAGCTAACAATGTGTAGCATATCCATATCATCAAAAGTTTAAACATTGATAAATGTGTGCATGATCTAAACAGCTTAGAATTAGCTCACGCAGGTTGCCGATGACCTGGTGGGCTTTAAAAGGTTTTATGCATTCAATGAACGTCTGTAAAAACTGCTTTGTAGCATCAA
Organism: Epinephelus lanceolatus; assembly: GCF_041903045.1. Lineage (NCBI taxonomy): Eukaryota > Metazoa > Chordata > Actinopteri > Perciformes > Serranidae > Epinephelus > Epinephelus lanceolatus. The sequence goes on from NC_135742.1 coordinate 5,411,810, forward strand.
TGGCAACCAGATCTGGCATCTAATTACGACCTGGATTTATGTAGCTGCACCTGTCAACTAAAAGCTGGTTTTGCCATCATGCAAAATGTCTAATGAGAGCATGAGAAAAGATCTTAATCAAGGTTCACTTACTGAATTTTTCCAGGGCTTTCAACACATCTCACAGTCTTCCTCAGCAGATCGATTTTGGTTGAAAAATCAAGAAAAACCTAAAAAAAGTCTACAGTCTATTCAGAGAGCTCAGTTCATTTCAGTCTCTACTACTAGACTTCAGATTATATAGAGCTTATGTCAATTTAAACATCTTAAAAAGATCTACAGTGTTTCAGTCTGTACCTTTACGACTAATAATGATGACCTTCTGTTCTTGTTTTTTAAAATGTCTCGATAAATTAACATTTTACTTGTATTTGTACTTGTTTTAAAGTCCTGTATGTGACATTCGGAGCATTAATATAGCAGCAAACTGCTATTTGCTATGTGAAGATTTAGTGAAGTAATGGTGGTCTGGGCAGAGAAAGAAGTCACGCTACCTCTGTGTGTAATCCCAGCTTCTTTGTGGTTTGTTGTGGTTAGCCACTGGCTAGCTTATCGCTGCCGACAGCACTGTGGTCATACGGTGGTTACTGCTGATATTGGGACGGCGCTGTTGCAGAAGTGTAGCACCCACCCTGCAGTTCCCCCCGATTAACACCATTAGCTCTGTCAGCACTGTTGCCGTTGTTTAGAGCTGTTTATGGAGTTAGGACAGTTAGCTGCTAGCCGCTGGCTCAGCCAGCTCCATGTTAAGAATGTGTGCAGACATATCATACGCTCTGAGTTTCATATAGAGCATTTTTGTTTCCTTTGAGTCGCATTCTTTGTATGAATAAATTCTTTGTATGCTTTATCAAGCAGTCACTTAAAATCTATTGTTTTCATTGTGGCAACCCTTTAAATTAAAGTTTAATCAATGCATCATTTGGATACTGGTGTTAAATGAAATCAGAGATATCAGTCAGTCATTGTATGATTTGTATGATTTCATTATGTCTTTGGTTGGTGTGCTTATCCCTGTAATAAAGGGATTTAACCCCTAAACAACATTATCTATATGAAGGAGATGTTAAGACCTTGAAGAAGCAGTGAACACCTTGAATTAGGGATTGGGCTTTTGCAAATACAATCACCAACATGCATCTGTCCTCTTCTTAATGCCACCCTCACCTCTTAGATGAGGACTTTCTTTTACGTGTGAAAATTAAAGGTGATCCAGTCACTACTGGCCTGATGCAAACATCCAAACAAAAACTGCAGCAGGAAGCGCATACAAAAAGACAGAACCCAAGGTGACACGTATCATTGTCTACAGTCCGGCGGTTGTTCAGCGGGGGCGATATTTGTCGCAGCAGTGTCAGGAGACTTGTGAACAGAGGGTTGGCTATTCCTGGACATATTCTCCACACCTGCGCCTGGAGTGCACTGGGTTGGCATTTCAAACTTTATCACCTGTCACAAGAGAGACACCGGCTGCTCTTGAGAGCAATGCTCCCTGCCGCCACCACATCAGAGCCCCCCCGCCCTCCACCCCTCCACCCCTCCACTCGCGAGACATCACACCCGTCCTTGGAAGTCGTGCTTGGAAAGAGAAGACGGAGATTTCCCCAGTGGGAGGCTGCGGCCGCTGGCCAGCCGACGTCCATATTGTCTTCTGGCTCCTAATTGATTTGAGGGCTGTGAAATCATCTTGATCACGTAAAGCTAGAAGCTGCCTCTTCATATATCAGTCCATATGTGCAGACCTCACTGCTGGACACACACAGCAAGTGACATATACAGCCAGACCGCCCGCGCTTACAACACACAACTTGTTGAACTGTTAACTGGACGTATGTTTGCTGTTTTTAAACTGTATTTTATTGCTTTGACTCTAAAATCCTTTGATATTCTTACTGTTGCAGCGACAGAATGTTCTCACTGGGATAATTATCTAATCTGTGTAAATATTTACAGTTTAATCATTTTGGCCAAAATGATAATGTGGTATTATCTTGATAATTACTGAACTGAGATAGAGATCTACAAAAGTTAATGAAATCAATTTTAACGACTTGAAAAAGAGAGGAAAATAACAAGAGAATCTGTTTTCCTTTGCTTCATGTGTAAAAATGTGACAATGTTGAACTTTTTTGAGGATATAAAACGTGTAGTCTTGTTTTAATTTCTCTAACACAACAGTCCTTTTTAACCTTCCATCAAAACAACAGTATATTTTACAACAGTTCCATTATTTTTCTGTTTATCATCAGTTATTGTGATAATAAAAAAAGAAAGGTAGGTTATAAGCTTTGAAACAGCTAAGGCAGTTATCTCCATTAACTCTCTCTGCTTTACACACTGAACATACTGAATTGTGCTCTTATAGTTCCATACATTACCTACTGAGTGGAGATATGGAGAAACACTTACAAAATCAACACTAGTTCAATTTGGGTGCTAAAAAATAGAGCTATAAGAACTGTAAATCCACCAACTCATTGTGAACCAACCAACACACTATTGTGAGTTCAAATTTTGCGATCTGGTTGATTTTAAAACTTACCAATTATGTACAAAGCAAAAAATATTTTATTTCCTAACTGTATCAGAGGCTGTTTGGAATTACAGTGAGCCAGTATGAATTTAGGGGGCTAGGTGTGTTTAAAAAACAAGGGTAAGGACAAACACAAAGAATACATGTGTATCCGTCAAAGGGGTTTACTTGGGTTATGGCTGTGATAAGGAATTTAAACTGTAGTTCACTCTGTAAATTAAAACAAAGCTTAAAATGTGGTGGTAACAAATATAAAACGAAGATATGATAATTATTTTGCATGAAATGTTTAATTGTTGTTTCCGTTTTGGTTGTTACTTCTGTTTTGTTTTGGCATAACTTAAACTTGTCGGTATAATAAGCTTAAACTTCAGCCTACACCGTTTCAGTCTATATATTTTGTTTTCCTTTTGTTTTTCCTTTAATTTTTTCATTACAAGGACGGAAAGGTGAGGAAACTTCAAAAGTCACGGAACTACTACTTGGTTGGATTTATGTTTAATTTATAGTATTATTATTATTAGTAACAGGTTAATATCAAAATGGCCAGATGAGTGTAGATGGTGTCCCCACAACCATTGTAATTATAATTTTGTGTGTGTGTGTGCGTGTGCGGCAGTCTCCCGGGGACACTGTGATCAAGGTGACACGTCTCTCTGGTCTCCACAGGGAGTGTCTGGGCTCCAGAAGGCCATGGGTGTCACGGCAACAAAGCCCCACACTGGATGATGTCATACCACACACACACACATACACGCACACACGCACACAGGGACCAACACCAGCACTGGAGATTGTGAAAGGTTAAGCCTGCAGTTGAGTTTTAAACTGTAATTAACTGTCAATGATTTTGACTGAACTCGTCGGTGGTGAATGTTGTTGTTTGTGTTTGACTGCAACATGATGAACAGTGTGTTCATGTTAACATGTCCAATGTGTCGCTCTTACACATTTTAACATAAGTCAGAGGAAAACAGCCTAAAAACACACTTGAGTTGCAGTTACTGAGTGAAGGTTGATCTGTTACGTTGCTGAAGTGGAACAACTGTATAGATTAGAGTTCTAGTTGATCAGGCTTGAAATGGACACCTGACTGACTGACATGTGTCTAGTTTATCTATTAATGTTTGTTGTTTCAAACAGACCCATTTTTGACATTTAATGAAATGTACATGAACTCTGAAGCTCTTGTTAATCTCATGTGAGAAAATCAAATGTGTTGCTCATAGCAATCAACCTACAGAGAATTACCAACTGAATCTGCAGCTCCACTCACCTAATTTTATCTGTTCAGAGCATTTCGACCAAAAATAAATTGATTCGGTACTCGAAAAGTTGGTCCCCAAGTGGGCGTGTCATATTCCACAGGTTGGAAAGAGAGCACAGAGAAGGCAAATATAGAGACTTTAAGTGAGAAATCATCAGAAGCAAATAACTATCCATCAGATCATCCATCTTGTGTGATCTTACTAGGGATGGGCATTTTAAGAGTACTCGTACTAATGAAAGAATAGGAATGTCAACTGGCCGACACTGAAATTCATTTAATGAACATCCAGAGGTCAATAAGTCTATTAAACCAATAAGAAGTCAACATGAGAAAAATCAGTCATCTCTCTGTCGCTGCCATTAACATATCATAGGTTCGTCGCTGCACTTAGAGACCGTCTCTGAGCCGCTCTCCCCAGAATCACTTCACTGTCTGCCTGGTAGCACAAGCTAACAAGCAGCAACAGCTAACATCAGAAACCTAGGACTTTAACCATCCCAGTGAACTCATACCGACACCTTAACAGCTCGACTCTGGTGTTAAACCTGTCAGTGTTAGCTGAGTGATGCTAACAGTAGCCCTATCGAAGCCGACTCTCACCAACTGTGCTCCTGCAGCAGTAGTCACATGATAAACAGAGACAGAGAGAGGGACAGCAGGGCAAGGAAGCACTGAGCGAAGCAATACACTGCACACAGCTCGACAATAAAATACGATTTAACCCATTTTAAATAGTAAAGACATCAGAAACAACGTCTCAATGCCCCTGTGGCATCATCTACCTTCTCTATACATTTCAATGGACAGACATTGCACAATTGCTTTGAAATCCAAACAAACTGATGTTGGGCTTCATTCATTAAAGGGAAATTTCGGTTTATTTCAACCCGTCTCCTATCGTCCTAAATTTGTTTCAAGTGACTAGTGACATAAAAATAATAGTTAGCATGTTAGCCGTTAGCCTAGATACAGCCGGGGCACATAGTAGCGTCAGACCTGTTAAAACGTAAGTGAACGGGTAACCTTCAAGTGCAAAGTTAGTCCACTAAACAAGCTTTTTTTCCACAAAGACCGCCTCATATCGTTAGGATAAATGTCAGAGAACATATAGAAAACAACACATAAATGTGTTGTCTTACCTTACCGGTGTGCTGCCATGTTTGTTTACTATTTAGCTCTGCTTTCCAAAGCGCGGCCGAAATATCGCGAGAATAAGTAGCGATCTCATACCGTGCCTGAAATCTCGCGAGAACAAGCAGCTCTAGATAAAGCCCAGCTGGATACTACTCCAGGTGGAGGGCATTACTGGAGATTACAGGCAACAAGTCGGAGATCAGTTTGGCAAAGTAAAATGGTTCGTAAGTGTGCATTTCCTAATTGTGAAAACAAAATGTGGCGGTATGAGATCGCTGCTTGTTCTCGTGATATTTCGGCCGCGCTTTGGAAAGCAGAGCTAAATGGTAAACAAACACGGCAGCACACCGGTAAGGTAAGACAACACGTTTACATGTCGTTTTCTATATGTTCTCTGACATTTATCCTAACGATATGAGGCGGTCTTTGTGGAAAAAAAGCTTGTTTAGTGGACTAACTTTGCACTTGAAGGTTGCCTGTTCACTTACGTTTTAACAGGTCTGACGCTACTATGCGCCCCGGCTGTATCTAGGCTAACGGCTAACATGCTAACTATTATTTTTATGTCACTAGTCACTTGAAACAAATTTAGGACGATAGGAGACAGGTTGAAATAAACCGAAACTTCCCTTTAACACCACTAACTACCCCTGTAACATACACTTACACACGCACATCCTTGATTACAATGGTTCTGATCAACACTGCTGGAGACGTGGGCTGATTCATTAGATAGTACCAAGGTCCCAAGAGTCCTGCAGGGAACCTGTTTAAGAACCAGAGTCAATTTGGTGGAAAAGAGGTACTAGTGATGTTTTCAGCTGCAGCAGGCTGCTGTTTATAGAGAAAAAGCTGAAAAAAGATTGTCTTTTTTGACCAATTAAAGACCATGAATCAAAGGCAGAAAAAATTGGTGTGAGAGAACTCTCTGACTTCCTTCAGTGTAAAGCAAATCAGTGATTTCACTCATTTAGTTGTTATTTTCAATCTCTGCTTTTCTTTTCTTCCATAAGCCACAGACCATGGGTTGGCTGATTCAAAGTAGCCTGAAAATGGTAGGTTTGCTTCCCTTGTTTGTCTTTCCGCGATGTCTCCCGGATCACATATACAGGCGAGATATTTCCTCTCACATAGACGCAGAACTTACAGCTTGTACGTACATCCACAGCCATCAGCCTGCAAACAAAGCCTGATTTCGGATCCTTAAACTTCCTGTGCTATGGAAATATATTCCTCTCACACCAGGATTTTAAGACTTTATGCTCATTTAATTAAAGTCCTTCTTTATTCAGTATAAAATCAGATCCCACAGGGAGACACTCTACCACTTTACTAGCTTCGACTGCATTGTTAAGCTAACACTGACTCTGTAAAGTCAGTATATTCACAACAAAGTAAGTCTTAAAAAGTAAAAGTATGTTCTACATGCTCCGTGAAACGACCGAGGGGAAAGACAGGGATGTCTTTAAGATGAGGACCAGGCAGCTGAAGTGGGAGGGTCAAAGACCCCGCTGTTCTGGCGTTAGCGGCTATTACGGCACAAGTAGTGGTCATTATCTGTCCTACTCCGCTACGCCCACTCAGTGTCTGTGTCTGCATGTGCTGTACGATCATCAAAAGTGCACGCCGGGGGGGAATTAGGGAATGAAACATAATGTCAGCAATAACACAAAGGACCTTGGTTTAACATTTCAGCCTGTACTGTGTCCCTGCTACAGCCCAGAGCAGAGCCAACACTGGCCTGCTGCTACGCTCTGACCCGCCCATCCACAGGCTCAGCTTCACCATCTGAGCTTTGAAAATGTGTCTGCTGCACGGAATACACCATGAGATGCAAATCTTTTACTGTCCACGAACAAAGACTTTTGCATGTGTGGTTAGGAGGTGGACATTCAAGTTTACATGTAATATTTTTATACATAAGGGACAAAAAATGGTGATATGCAGTATGGGATCACATTCATCCGATGCCACTTCACACTTATTTTAAAATGGGATACAAAAAGAGTGGGAATGGGCCACATTCAAAATACTCCCATCTTCACTCTTTGGATGCTTCAGTTACATAGATTGTGTCCATTTCCTGTTTTAACCAGAGTTTGTTAGCTGGCATATGCTGGCTTTTGGCTGGTATAACATATACAGTAGTTGTCTGACAGATGAGGCAACACATTCTGACCCCGACTTTGTCACATATTGATGTTTGCTCATGGACTTTTTACGTCCAGATACTCCGTGCAAGGTACCCTGGGTGTGTTGGTTGTTGATGTTCTGGGACGCTGTGTCAAGCTCTGCCTGTTACATGCTTTGTCTGTTTTCAAAATAATCCATTTTTGCAGGAAGTTTACTGTTTGCATACAGTCTCTTTCAAAATAAAAGCACTACATCGATACAACACCGCAAATTGATGTTTTTTTTTCCTTCAACAACAAACACATGGTTACGTTAAGCCAACAAATGCACGCGGTTGGGTTCAAGAAAAAAGAACACCGGCCTCCTGGGTGAAAGTCGGTGGTTGTCGGACCCATCCACCACCCCTCCCACCTACCCTACTTGAACTTTGCCTTAACTTTCGTTCTTGCCCCGCCAGGTTCCCCCCGACGCAGCCCGGTGGTGTTACACTATAATGGCACGCGGCTGCGTATCATGCTGATGTGAAAGGACGGCTTTTTATGTTGGTGTCTGACGCTGAAGTTACTGACCAAGCGCTGGTTTCAACGACTTCAGAGTGAGACCGAGTTGGATGAAAATATCAACAGCCAAAATGTTCAGTGGGAATTATGTCAAATAAATGAATAAAGTCATTAATAGCATATTAAATAGCCTAATACTCTGTAACCTAAACATACGGTGCCAAGACAACTTGAATATAAACTTGACTATTATGCAGATCAGATATTCGGATATATCACATCCACCATGGTCATGGTCTTCCTCAACGTGCTTGGTGCAATTTGTTGACGGTATCATGGATCAAGTTCTCCAGTAAGTTCTCAAACACACCATGGGTCTCTTGGTTGAACAGACCGGAGATAAGCTCCACTCCACCACAGCAAGCCAGACAGTGGATAGTGCGCATGGTGGTTCACACTGGACGTGAAAGTGCAGCAAAGCCGGCCACCGTCCATGTTGAGCAATGGGGATGTTCACACTCAACGCTATTATGTGGCTATTTAAATCATACATCTAGTAGTTTTTCTATAGGCTACAGCCGGAATTTGGAATATTAAAGGCCACACTGGCCGTTAAAAAAAGTGTAGCGTAAACCCTGGTTTCAATATGACAATGTCTCTGTACACAAATCCAGTTGGTTTTGCCAGGTTGGCGTGGATGAGCTGGACTGGTCTGCACAGAGACATGACCTCAACCCCATCAAACATCTTTAGGATGAACTGAAACACCAACTGTGAGCCAGACCTGATCACCTACATCAGTGCTGGACCTCACTTAAGGCCAATATATTGTTGCGAACATCCTCATGCTGCCCAAAATTTGTGACTCAAGGGTGGCTCAATCCATGATAAAACAGCTTTAAAACAATGAGTGTAACTGTTTTTACGTTGGTTGTGAGATGTGACATACATAATGTGCCTGCATGCACAAAATCACAGGTACACACACACACACACGCACACACTCGCACTCACACACACACACAAGTGTAGACAATAACAAATTATAACTTTTACTCAACAAAAGGAATTTTAAACATTCAGTTTTATGATAATGAAGAATGAAAGAATTAGATTATCTGGTTTTATCACTCCTGTTACCTGCAGAATCATAACCCAACAACAGTTTAATCAGTCTCACACACACACACACACACACACACACACACACACACACACACACACACACACACACACACTGTGGAATATGACGGCATGTGTCTCTTGCATTTGCAGTCCTGCAGGTGTCATTTTACTGTGCTGTGTGTGATGTGCTGTGTCTACTGTTTTACGTGTCACTCTTTAGGAGGAAGTAAATCAAAATAAACAGACACGCCTGCAGTCATTTGTACGTCGAGGTGTCTGAACGTTCAGAGAAAGCAGACTGCGAGAACTTAAAGGCAATTTTCTCTGGATTTTTAGTTTCAGGGAAAGATTTTAACTGAACCATCAAAATATAAAAAATATAAATACAAAACCTCTGAGGCCATTTTTGTTCACACAAGCGAATGAAAAGTTGCACAACTATAAATATGCAAAGTAAGAAAAAAGACGGGAGGAAATAAAGTCAGTTATGATTTTTAACAGACCATAGAATGTGCTCCTTAGTGATTTTATATTAATTTATAAGTCGACATACTGCTCAAAGATATCAATGAATCATCACTATAACGTGAATAAAATCAAGATTTCACTATTTGTTTGTATTTTTAGACCTTCAATGAGCCCAGTTCAGACATTTTCCGATTTTTAAGGACCTGAAGATTCCCTACTGCTCATGCACACACACACACATATACAGTCAAACACACATATGCTGCAATGCACACATGCTAACACACACACACACACACACACACACACACACACACTGAAAAGCCATCTCTTCCTCATCTTCACAGTTCACAGTCATAAAACCCTCCCCTCTCAACACTCCAACACCCACACATTTTCACCCTCTGCTTTTCCAAGTTCTTACCCCCCTCTCACCCCCCTACACACATGCACGGACACACACACACACACACACACACACACACACACACACCTCCTCAACCAAACTGCTTGAGCCACTTGCCTGCCAGGGAGGCAAGATGGCCCTCCAGCCCTCCAGCCAATCAGACAGCTTGGCTCGCACAGGAGATCACAGGCCAGCTGATCCAGCCTCCCGACTTCTTTCTTCGTCTGCTCTTCTGGAAACTTTTGGACTCGAGCATCGAACATCGCCAATCGAGCTTCATGGGTCTGCTGGAGAGAGAGAGAGAGAGAGAGAGAGAGAGAGAGAGAGAGAGAGAGAGAGATGTCAGGATGTGTGGTGTGATTTCAGAGGCTGTGATTGTGTGGGACTAATGACACACTGACTGAAGGGTTAGGATGGTGAGTGTGTTAAAGCTGCATGGAAAGAGGTTTGTTTTCTTTCCAAAATGAAATTTAAATGAAACATGAATATCAATTTCATCTCTGTGATTTCAGTCAAGAGGAAGCTCTTGGCCAGAAAAAGGGAGAAAAGACGTAGCTCCATTAAAGGTGTCCTTTATCAACCCCAAAACTGTCGTATTTACATTTTCTATATGCATCTTTAAATATAAATAAAGCAGGTATTCAAATAATGGTCAGGTTTCTATTAATAGCTGCACAAATCAAGGCTGGTTGCTAATAAAGGCTTTATATGTTAAAAAAAATGTGCAGTATTTACTCAGTTTTTCTGTTAAGAGAGAGTCAGAGCAGCAGAGTTGTGAGTATGACATGATGGAAATGTCAATTATACTGAATTGATCAACACAACAGATGGAGGAGAGGAAGCAGAATTTAGAGGAAGTACTGAATTTGCATAACAACAGCTTAAACAACAAAATAAAAAGGAATCAGATGAGATAAAAGGGCAGCTTCTTAACTAACATATGATTTAATATACCAGGAAAAGACAGGAAATTAGGACTCTAATCCTGTCGCTATCAGAATCTTGCTCCAAATAAAGAGCTGCTTCTCTGCAGCTGAGGTAAATAAAGACCCAGGACACTATCTGAGAATTTGGAAAAGAAAATGAGACACCACCTGTTAGCTTATGCACTGGAGCTAAATTTCTGACAGACTCTGTGACCCCACATAGCATCTCTGCTTTGAAAACTTCCTCAGCTCTTAAAGGGATACTTGAACCAGCTTTGTATCATAACACTGTGGGTAGTATGTGTAGATAAACTGGGGTAGACTTCCCTCAGTCTTAACAGCGGGCAGATCTACCTGCTCATCTCCCAGCTCAAATCTGCTGGCTCTATGAATGCTGCTCAAACTAATTCCATATTTTCTTCTTGCCTGCCACCATGGACACAAAGTGTATGGAAGGGGATTATTACATATGAATTCTTCAGTTATGGCCAAAAACATATTTTGTAAGGGTCACAGTGACCTTAGCCTGTGACGACCAAATTCTAATCAGTTCATTCTTGAGTCCAAGTGAACGTTTGTGCCAAAGTGGAGGAATTACCTCATGGCCTTCTTGAAATATCACATTCACAATGCAATGAGATGGGCACAAGTTCACTGTGACCTTGACCTTTGACCACTAACATATAATAACTTCATCCTCAAGTTCAAGAAGATGTTTCTGCCAAATTTGAAATAATTCCCTCCAGATGTTCTTGAGATACCACAGTCATGAGAATGGGATGGAGGAGGTCACAGTGACCTTGACCTTTCATCTTTTACTGCGCCTAATCAGTTCATTGCTGAGTCCAAGCAAATTTTTGTGTTAGATTTGAAGAAATGTAGTAAATTAAGGCCCTCTTGGGATATTGTGACCATGAGAATAAGACAGGTGCATGACCTTTATCTTTGTCCACAAAAATCTAATCAGTTCATCCTTGACTCAAAGAGGATGTTTGTGCCAAATCAAAAATAAAAAAAGAAATCCATCAAGGTGAGCTTGAGATATTGTGTTCCCAAGGTCACTGTGACCACGACCTTTGACCACCAAAATCCAATCAGCTCATTCAAGTCCAAGTGGAAATTTGTGCCAAAGTTGAATTACTTCCTTCAAGGCATTCTTGACATATTGCATCCATGAAAATAGGCCATAGAGACGTCCATACATACATATGGACAAACTGAAAACATAATGCCTCCAGCCAACTATCACCTGTGTGGAGGCAGAACTAGGCAGCACTGATCAAATATAAACCCAAAACTCTGTTACTGTATTGCCTATTCCTCACACAAAATGTCTTCAAAAACATATTTTAGTGCACTGTTTGAATGTAATATGAGAATATATGAACAGCAAGTGAGTGCCATACTGTTTCCTTACTTACTGTTAACTGCAATTCAAGATTGTTTCTTAGTAGGCCGCAAGAGCTATGATTGGTCCTTCAAACTACATCATTTCCGGCATTTTGTAAGGTTTCACTTCCTGCTGCAGCATCACATATTCACCTGTAGTCTGCCTCGAGCCAGTCAACGGGCGTACAGACCATTGGCGCAGTCACCTCTCTCTTAGTTGTCATCGTAACATTTGTTGTAAGAGCATTTGTTGTTCAATGTCGATCATTTCGAGCTCCAGCAACATCTTTCTCTCTTGGTCGCCATCTCCACTGTGACTAGAGCAAAGCTGGAAGATAAACAAACAATGAACCAGCAACGACCATAGACGTCACAGAGTCTAGGCAAGTATATAAAGGAACACCACGCCCCCAAGTGTTTTGGCTGGGAATTGCATAGCAGCATATACCAACAGGACGCAGAACTATGATAGGCACACAGCAACTTCGGAGCAACTGCGTGCACATTGCGTCGAGTGTACGCAGAAGCATAAAGAAACTTTAACACCAAGTTCAAAAAGTATTTGTCTTTCTACCCCAAAAGTAGCCCAGTTTTAGAAAAAGCTCATCTTTCCAGCAGTGAAATACTTCTTCAAATAAACTGAGGTGATTCTTGTCACGTGTTGGTGCTTAAGATGACAATACTTCAGCTGTAAGGTGTATTTTTTTTAGTGGATGTGTAAACCCAGAATGCAACACTGCCTATTTTGTGAGTAGTAGATAGAAAAGTATCCTCGTCCTGTTTTGTACCATAAATGGAGCATATTTCCCTCCAACTTCTACTGTAAAATGCAAAATGGAGGCCACTGAATATTAACATTTTTCCGAGCAACAGTATCAGACAGCATATTAATATCTCAAAATTTGTAGCACTGTTAAACAGTTTGTTCCGAACATTCCAGTTGGTTCCTTTGATCTCTGAACACATGGAGCACAGATCACAGGATGTAAAATGGGCTCCACCCTTCCTTCCCCTTGTTTATCATCAATGAACTGTTACTGAAGTGTGCACAGTGACCAGACTTGATGGTTATTCCCCCTCTCAGCTGAACACAAGCATTTTGGCTATGGAGGCATTCAGCTGCTGCTTCCATCCACAGCGATTTACGACGCCTAAAACAGCAGAATGAGCTTCGTCTTACAGATCACCAACACCACGAGCGGCCAATAAGTGAGGAGTGCACGATCACGCTCGCCTTGGTTTCTATTCACTGTGACACACTCGCCCTGTTTGTCTTCCAGCCTGCAGCTGGCCGTGGAAGTGCTGATCATGCTAAGTGGCATGTGGCTGAGATGCAGAAAAGCATGCTCGAGTTGCTCTACCTTGAAATTTGCTTTTGCTCTTTGAAAGAGAAAAATTAGACAAGGAGGGAGGAGAGCGAGATTTTCCAAATGACAGGAGTTACAGAAGACCTATTTTTAAATTGTTACCATTTCTCCATGCATACATCAATGGTTATGTGTGTACTGGTATGGTACAGCTTTTTTTATTTTGTTTTGTACAGACTCGACTGAATGCATCACAGCTGTACTAGATACTGATTGGCTACACTCTTTAAATGATCTCTGGTGCATCTGAAGTACATGGCCTCCACTCAGTTTTCCTCATTTAAAAAGAGTGGAGCAGTTATTTAAGATGTCCAGGTTACCTTCCATAAAAGTCCTATTCATCTGCTCCACAAGCAGCGTTAGGTGACCAACAATGAAATAATAATAGCATACTCAAAACTACCAACAAATTAATATGTAAAAAACTTGGGTGTAAATGAAACTCACTGGTTAAATTATAAGTGTAAAAGATGAACAACTGCCAGAAATGATCTGGGACCGGTTGCACAAAACATCTTAAATTTTTCCCTTAAGTATGACACGATTAAATTTTATTTATAAAGCCCAATATCACAAATCACAATTTGCCTCAGAGGGCTTTACAGCATACGACATACCTCTGTCCTTTGGACCCTCACAGCTCATCAGGAAAAACTCCCCCAAAAAAACCTTTAACTGGGGAAAAATAATGGTAGAAACCTCAGGAGATACAACTGAGGAGGGATCCCTCTTCCAAAATGGAACTACATGCAGTAGATGTTGTGTGTACAAAACAGATCAACAGAATACATTTACAGTAATCCCTTAAAAGGTTTCCTTAGTTAAGGAAAAATGTGATGAAAGAAATTTTACAGTGGTAAAGGTTTCCATGGAGATTGTTTGTATGCTTGGACTCACGCTTGTGATGCCTGTTTTCATCTCACAAAGTTGGCTTATTATTAGATAGTGAAAAAATGGCTGAAGAAAAGAAGACAAGGAAACCATACCGGTCAATTTGATCCCCAAAGACCAGAAAACAGAAAACGGCTGTAAGAAGAAATTGCAACAAAAATTAATTCAGTCAAATCTATATTGTAAAATCAAAAGTGTATCCATCGGGTTCTCCTGGTTGCAGAACATGCTTCCTCTTATTTTAATTTATCACCATAAACTTGGTCATGTTGCAGTTAAGATAAAATCAGAGGTACCTTAAGTGTTTTTTAACCTTGCTTTGGCTGCTAAGGTCTTTTGTGCAATGGTCTTAAGTATAAGACCAAGACAAGGAGAAAACCATAAATACTTGAGTGAACATTTTAAGGAAGCCTTAAGGAGAGGACTTAAGGGTGTTTTGTGCAACTGACTGAATTCTGAGGAAACCTTAACTAGGACTTTAAAATGTTAAGGTGTGTTGTGCAACTGGCCCCTGGTTCTTTGTTAAAAAGGGCAAAAGGTATGAACCTGTGTGCATAAAACCATGAGGAATGTTTGAAACAGCCAGTCGGTGAGCATAAAATCCTGTTGTGTGAACTGCTAAGGAGGGGCTTTTAAACAGTGAATTCAGGAGATGACTTAAGGATGTTTTGTGCAACTGATTTTATTTTGAGGGATCCTAGGAAAATCTTAACTGTGATTTGTGCAACTGGCCCCTACATTTTTTGACCCACTTGATGGACATAAACATGTTTTCCTGAGTCATAGAAATGAATCAGATTGAATTCTGTGTAAGCCTGTAAAACACACACACACACACACACACACACACACACACACACACACACACAGAGTCGTATATATGTCTGGAAACAGCCATCTGCACACACACACAAACACACATCATGGCACACACTCTGAAGTGAAAATCACATCCCTGTTCTACCGGGAGGGGAAACTGTTGTGTGATTATGATGAACTGGTTAAACTGCAATTACGCCGGCGAGCGATGGGAGAGGAGACGACAGCAGTTTAGACGACAATTTGGGAGGCGGCTGCCGTGGCTGCTGCAGCTGGGGCCTGTTTTAATGCAGTAATTGATAGACTCTGCCAGTCACTAGTGGGTTCAGAATTAAAACTCAAATTATCATCATTAGGGACCCCCCTAATTGCTGCATCAAATGCACATCAGCGTTTTTGTTTTTCATTATAAAATTACACTTGTGTTATCTAATTTCATCAGCTGCATCGACGGCGTCCACTAAGGTCTTGTCAGTGATTTGAGGAGGATGTTTATCCTTCCTCCTCGCACGCTCCCAGATCATCGCACAGCCAGTTAATGAACATGTGATAGATGTCTGTCAGACGGGGGCCCCAAAATCACGTTCTGCTGTTGATGCACACCATAAACACAATACAATGCTACTTCACATAAATGCGGTACACACAAGCTGAGAACACTCTCGTTTGGATGAGTTATGAATCACTGGGACTGCTGGCCGTGCCTATTTAATGCCTAATAAAGTCCACTCAGTGGTAACGTCTGCATTCATTGTGGTGATGGCTCTGCACCTTTTCAGATCACGCTGATAAATAAAGGAATGCAGACTGCAAAGGAACCCCTCTTGCAAAAGTCACAGAATCAGCATTCATATTTTTATTTTTTTAAATGACGCAGAATCCCAGAATCCAGTACTCCAGTGCTTCTCAACCTGGATGTTGATACATCTGATTGACTGGCATGTCCCGTAAATTTGCCTGGGTGTAGATAACTATTATATAACGCAAAAGGATGAAAGAAGAGGACTGCACAAGCTCTGGAGGTGAGACAGAGAAAGAAAATTAAAACAAAAAATCAAAATAAAACTGAGTGACAACACGACTCAAACTGAAAGAAAAGGAACCAGGAACATTAAACTTAAAGGGTGACATCAATATTTTTCAACGTGGATCCTATTTTCCTGTGCTTTTGTGTCTTCGTGACTGATGCGAACAGCAATTATTTAAATTGTTCCAGTATTGAGTGGGAGCACTGTACCCAGCACCTACAAAACAGGCTGCAATGTAACCACTTGGGACATTTGAGCGCTTTCAATGTGCGTCCACTTAAAGTGCTTGTTTTAGTCAATGACAGGCTCAGATTATTATTCTAGGTGTCTAACAATTTATGGAAGGAATCCCTACAGAGATAAACCTTTTTGTCAAAATGTAAGATCAATTTTGTTTTACCAGAAACAGACCAAAAATCGCTATCCACAAACACACCAGACTCCATTTAAAAAAACGGCAATTTTAGCGTGTGTAGAGCCAGCATACTTTCATATTTGACTAAATGAATTTGCTGTTTATTTCAACCAAATCAGAGTTGATGATTGCCGGAATATTGGAAAGACTAAGCAAGATGGCTTTTGTGAGATTTGTATTGTTGTTTTTGATTTTGAATTATGTTTGTTTCATTATGATTAAATTGCAGTTTTTTTAAAATAGAGTCTGGTGGGTTTGCCAAAAGTGATTTGAGGCTGTTTCTAGTTACACAAAAAGGATCTTACACTGATAAAAAGCTCTTTATCTCTGTAGGGATCCTTTCCATAAGTTGTCAGACACTTATAATAATAATCTGAGCCTGTCAGTGGCAAATCAAACACTTTTAGTGGACATATATTGAGAGTGTGATCATGCCTCGAGTGTTTAAATTTCAGTCTGTCACTCAGTATTGGACCTTTTTTAAAATGTGTTGTTTCCATTAGTCACTCACACACAAAGAATATAAGTGACCCTTTAAAAGGACAAATTATTTAACGTAAAACACTATAATCAGACCACACGCAGTGAAAGTGAGACTGAGCGACCCTGACCAAAACAACTGTTAAACACTCTGCTGTCCACACAGGAACAAGGTTACACATCACTCTGGAAATACAAAAGCTAAACCGTTGTGAAAGCCTACTTTATCCTACGATCCACAGAGTCTCCTTGCCCCCAGCTTGTTCTGTGCCTGTGTGAGCGTGGTTCACAGTAAGCATCCACATAGAACATACTGTACATAGTGTAAGTATATGCTGAGCAAGCTGATCTTCCCTCAGACCGACAAGTGTTGGGTGCATGTGTGTTTTTGTGTGTGTGTGTGTGTGCCCTTGACAGCAGTCCTGACCTGCTGTTATCCAGCTGTAACGCAGTCAAACACTGAACAATCAGCCTTTGCAGCGCTGCCAAGCAGTTAGTGAGATGTAAATTAGCATATAGTCTGTCACACAGGAGAGCTAAATTGGTAAAATGTAACACAGACCCTTGGTGTCTCTCTGCAACCTACGTTTCAGGTATACATGGACTGAACTTTCAATATAAGACCTGAACTATTAAAGCTGTATTTCATATATTTTTTTGTGGTTAAAGTTGGGCGTTGGTCTGGTGGGGGACACCTTCACTAAATACGAATAAAAGAAGTTAAAAAAACACTGGTAGTGGAGACAAAGTATTATTTTATTCTGATTTTCCACAGTTCACAGTTTGAAAGCAGCATCTTTCAAAGCTTATTGTGAGTTGTGGTGTGTTCAGGGTGCCGCAGTTCTACACCAGCAACGCTGAACTGTGTTTGCGAGTGCCACGAACACAGAGTCCTTCTTCTTCAAGTGTATTTTCCTCACTAAAATCTGGCCCAATTAGAGAATATTAATGATTGTTAAATGTGCATATGCTGGAGCTGGAAAATGGGAAGGTTAATAGACAGGCAGCGTCACACGATCGCATTTATCAGTTTCTATTTATCTCTCCTTGGGAGGTGGCAGGTTTACAGTAAATACCTTCTGTCCCCCTAATTTCCTAATGATGGTGATAATGATGGAGAATGGCGCAGTCATTAGCAAGGACAGGCTCTGTGCATCACTCTGTCAGCTACGTCTCTCCCAGGCCCGCAATGAGAAGTGATGGGGCCCAGCTGTTCCCCGCATCCTCTCCCCAAACTGAACCTCTCTCTGAGGCTGAGAGAGAGAGGGGGAGAGGGAGAGAAGGTAAGAAAAGGACGGAGAGACGCAGAGAAAGTACAAACATGGGGAGACAAAGAAGAGAAAGGAGACCTGAATACTTGCCAACCAACAGAGGACACAAAATGTCACAGGACTGTTACTGAGAAATGATCCCATTAGCCAACTTAGCTCTTAACTGAGAACAAAGACAACAGAACCATCATCCGTGTGTCCCCAATGAACTGTTCACACAGGTGTCTCACACAGCACAAGCAAATACCTTGTTCACTGATAGTCTGCATGCTAACACTTTGGAATACATTATGTTGTCATTAGCCTACATGCTAACACTTTGCCGAGAGCCACTAGGCTCCATGGAAACACTGTGCTGTGTGACGAAAGTATCATGCTAATACTTTACCCAACTTTAGTAGTAAGTTGCAGGCTCTGCGCTAATACTTAGAAGTCTAATTGCTAACACTCTGGAAGACAATATTATGAGTTACTATCAGATTGTGAGCTAATGCTACCAAAAGGCCGAGTTCCCACTGCACAAAAAAAACCCACTAATGCTCTCTCACTAACATCTTGCTTTTTATTTCAGGGAAAGGTTAAAATTGGCATTTCCTCCTGGGTCAAATGACTCTAATAAAATAATTCGATGTCTTTCTAAATGTCATTTCACAGATATGCTAAAATCATTTTATCCCAATGTTTTACAACTGCATCAGTAGCAAAGGAGCAGGTTACGGTCAGCCTATGATGTAAACTCAAATAGCTTGGAACACACCGATCTCATGCACACCCTGAATAACAGGCACCAGTAAAGAGACAGACAGGGTTGGATGGCAGAGAACAACTTTATGAATTTTTTGATAGTACCCAGGCCCACCCATTGTCCCAGTATGGCCATTGTATGCCACTCATAGATGTATTACTGAATGGATATAACAGGCACAGTCCTGGGGGCTCAAAATGTCGCGGGACCCCTGGGCCTTACTTGCAAAATGTCACTCAAATTAACACGTACCAACCAGGACGAGACTCAAATTGACTACAAAGAGACACTAAAAGACCACAAACAGATGCAAAGGAACTGCAAAGAGACACAAAATAACTCAAATATCAGGCAAAAAAACCCACAGAGTTACAAAACAACCACAAAGAGACACAAAAGGACCACAAGGTGACACAAAATGAATATAAAGTGGAGAAAAACAAACAAAATAGACATAAAATTACCCAAATAAGAGCTCCAAATGACAACAAGACACAAAACCACCACAAAGTCTGTGTTTCTTGCCTCTGTGCAGGAGAGCTAATGGGGCCCCTTTGCATACCTGTGCTCAGGGGCCCCTTGTCTTATAATGCACTCATAGTACCACCCAAAATGTAAGACCACATGGAAAGTACCAATAGCCCACATGGAATATCATGTGTACAGACAGCAGGTAAAGAAATGCTTGTGCATCTGCTGTCTGCACTACTGCCCTTTTTTTGCATCTGTTGTGGAGTATGACTAACCATTAGCATCTTACTATATAATGACCAAAACTCTGTGTGTGTGTGTGTGTGTTCCACGTTTTTCTCCTCACTGACTTGGTCAATCCATGTGAAATTTGGCACAGTGGTAGAGGGTCATGGGAGGATGCCAACGAAGCAATATTACATCAATTGGCCAAAGGGGGGCGCTATAGCAACCGACTGAAAGTGCAAACTTTGAATGGGCATATCTCATGCCCCGTATGTCGTAGAGACATGAAACTTTGCACAGAGATGCCTCTCCTCATGAGGAACACATTTGCCCCAAGAACCCATAACTTCCGCTTATATAGATTTTCCACCATTTTGAATTTTTTGAAAAACACTTCAAATGGATCTCTTCCTAGGAAGTTTGAGCGATCTGCATGAAACTGGGTGAACATAATCTAGGGACCAATATCTAAAGTTCCCTCTTGGCAAAAGTTGGAAAACTTACTAAAACTGAGCTTCTATAAGGCAATGAATATTGCGGAGGGCGTGGCTCATCACATAAAGGTGTATAACATCTCAAGGGTTTCACCCATCACCACGCAACTTTGTAGGCATATGACCACACATAATCTGAGGGGACCCCTCCATTATTGACCCCATCAAACAAAATGGGGGCGCTAGAGAGCTCATTTCTTATCTAGGCCTAACCGCCATATGGATTTTTACTAAACTTGGTAGATATGTAGAACAGGACGCCTCAAGGTGACTGGAGAAATTGAACTCTAATTGGCAACTGGGTGGCGCTATAACAACAGAAAAATGCTTCAAAATGGCTAAAATGCGACCGATCGCTGTGGCTCCCCCTGTGGACCAATGTTGGTATTTTTTCCTCATTTTTGGTATGACTAAGTCATGGTATGGTATGCTGTATATAATCACAGAAACTGTCAGTGTGTCATTCTGTCAGTCAGTCATTCTGTCTGTCCCACGTTTTTCTACTCACTGACGTGGTCAATCTATGTGAAACTGCACATAGGCATTGAGGATTGGCATAGGTAGAAGGTGACAAAGCTACCAATGGCTATGGACTAGTTCTGAGTGATTGTAGGCCTGCACTGCTTGATAGAAAAGTGTACAAGGCTAACAGTATAGCATACGTTACATTGAGAGTTGTTTTTGAGTTTCAGAAAGTTTTAATTTGGCACATTCTGTTTGACCACTGTCTCTGGCATCATGCTAACACTATAGCATGCATTGTATTGAGAGGCAGTAGTGTGTATGCTGAATGATAGCACCCTCCTTTATACAAATCTTGGTGGTAGCAGCAGGCTTTAGCTTCCTCTCTGTCCCTTCTCTCATTGCACTTCTTTTATTGTGCACGCTCTCTTTGTCTCCATCGTCTCAATTAGTAGTCCACACCACATGCACTACTATCAGCCTTGCGGAACATGTTACAATTAGAGCTGATAGCCAAATATTCCTCTTTTCCAATAGATTAATTTGAGAGTGAGGTTTATCAGGCAGGCCTTCCTTGTCCTGTGTAGCGATAGCTTTCAGTAAAAAGAACGCTGAAAGGAAGGCAACCATTATCAGAGTGGAAGTTAAACACCCGGGATCCACACTATAAATTCAGAGGAGACTAAAAATGAACATTTTCATTTGTCTTTCTTCTCCTATTAACCGTCATTTTTCTCTTGTTAATTTTTGTGTGCAGAGTATTGAATCTTTCAGAGGAACAGTTTGACAATCGGACGCCGAGGCGCGGCTGATAATGCACTGTGTAAACCTGAAGTTGAATAAATTATGCCCGCTAAAAATCAGTCTGGCTGTTTTAAAACTGGCGACGTTCAAAATTTCAAAGTCACCTCTGATGAATAGCGCAGGGTGATTAATTCATGATGGGATACGCCACCTTGTCAGGCCGAGCTCTTCACCGGGTAATGGCAACACATGCATAATAGAACAGTGGTTCTCTGCCTCCCCTCGTTGTCTGAGTGACTTCAAAGGAATTAAAAAATGGAGCCATCAAATTACATCTGTTGGGTTACTTTGTTCAAACAGGAAAGTGGATCATATCACTTGGATTGTCTCTGTGACGCAGTGAAAGGCTGAGAGGAATAAAGTCGACAAGTTTGTGAAAAAGACGGTAAAAGGTAAAAAAAAAATGGAGGGATAACATTTGGTCTTTGTGAAGGGCTTCAATGCATATCAGGTCTGTTTCTGTGAATATTTAAGGCATTCTTGCAAATTCACTCTGATATTTATTAATTGCATCTAACATCTACTCTGCATAATGTCTGATGGCTGATAAAGGAAGTTAAACCTGACTTTTCAAAATAATTTTTCTTGTGAAATGAGTTGTAACCGCAGCTGTAGTGCAGCCGCAGCACGCCGTAATGACTGGCCTCCTCTGTACATCTCTCCTTCACTAACAGACTGAACAGTCAGTTCAGCAGTGGAGTGACCTTTTCTCTAAACCGTCCAATAACTCTCCGGCTGACAGGCCGAATGAGCAGATGATCCCAGACTCCTTCATGGTGTGTTGCGACTGCACTCGGTGCAAAATGACAAGTGAATCAAGCTTCTATTTTTACCTCCGGGTGGGGAACTTGTGTCACTCTCGACCACTGCACCCAAGAAAATCAGCCATGAAGTTTGGTTTTGGGCAATCTGACCGCTGACACCGCGGAGCTGTCACTGCGATGCCCTTCCCCTCCATCACCCGATCCCCCGCCTCGGCATCGCACCACTCCTCACACCTGACTGGCACCAGGGGTAGCGTGCCGGGCCAAAAGTGTGATTGACACCTCGCCCGATCTTCTGTAAACACCTTGAGATCTCGGCACCTCCAGCAGGGAAGATCAGTGACTTGTGTGAAAGAGGCCTCTCCTCCTGGCCTCGGCTCAAGTCTGCTGGCGCTCGCTATGATGCAGCCTGACTTGTCAGAGGGAGTAACAAGATGCTGAGTGACTTAGCACCTCTGGAAATGTCAGCCCTGGAGCCGGCGGACGCCAGGCTGAGTGGAGTGGGGAGTGCACAGACCCTACTGCGACTGGCTCAGCTGCTGCCTGTAAGAAGCAGCGAAGACGACACATACGCTCGACGAGACACGACAAGCAGCAGAGATGAACCGGGCCCTGACGCCGTGCTCTCGCCCGATTCCCTCATATTTCTGCCACACGTCTTGCTTCTCTTTTCAGAGAAGTGCATCTGCTATCGTCCAGCTGCTGCTGTGGCTGAAACGGACCTTTGCTGCCCTAGTGCCCGATGTGCACAGGGTACGACAAAGTCCACACGTGATGATGATGATGTGGGCAAAAGCAGAAACCGGAGCATGCCTAAGTGACCCATTATTGCTCTGGTGAATCATGTTAAAGGAGACAAGGCGCCAAAGAGACACCCAACACAGAGGGGAACTCACGGCACAGTCTGTCAGACTGCAGTTATTTACCATGCCGACAAACACATTTTTTCTCTCCCTGAGGAAACTGGAGGATGCATAACGCAGCATATTTAGTGCTACATATTTATAGAAGTCAAGCAGAAAGTCAGTTTGGTGAAGCATTAAGGAATGAGGAGACACAGAAAAGAAAGCTTTTACAAAAAGAGGGAGACGGGAGACACTTTGGAGCGCAATGATGCTCAGTAAAATCTAATGGGCTGTTTACTCACCGCCTGCCGAGATCCACACTGCTACACTGACTCTTGATTTATATTTTCTGATTCATAGAGGCGCATGCATCTTACTTTAATCAAGGTTCTCCCTATCATCCCCCACTCATCCCCTCCATCTCGCTGCCTGCCATCCTTTTTTTCCCCCACAATGCACATTAACAGCAAAAAATATAATCAGTTTTATGACAGACTATGTTTTTAGCACATGATGGGTGAATATAGCATTTTGAAAATGGCCCGTCCCTATCCTCAATCTCCAAATAGATCCGCTGGGATGGAAGGCAATATCAGCTGAGAGGACACAGTCTCAAGGGTGTGTGTGTGTGTCTGTGACCGAACGGCTGCAATCTGATGCCTGCTATTTTTCATGTTTGTTAACAAAATACAATTTGAGGGAGGAACGGAGTACACAGATAAGGACATAAGCACATTATCTGGCTGAGCTGACGAGTAAAGTTTGAAGTCTGCAGCGTGTCTGGGACTAAAAAGAGTTTCCACATATAAGTGGAGATGATTACTGCACCTACTGAGGAGTGTTCACACTTTCAAGTGCGTTTTTTAATTCCAGTAATTGTGTCATACATTAATGTTGGAAATGCAGCGTACAACACACTTGATTAGACTGTAATAAAGCGCTGACAACAGCTCTCCACACATCACTGCCTCCAAAACAAATCAATCACTCAAGATCACAGTGCATTCGTCACGAAGCCAAACAATGGCTGCTATCGTCTCTCAAAGAAAGTTTAGCTTCTCTCTTCCAGGGGTTAAGTTTCAGTTTCATTTCTCGCTGGCTGCTATTAGCCGATATCCAAGAAGGCTAGAAGGCACAGGTTCTGCAGATTAAGGCTGGGGATTTCTCTTGACCTTTCAGCCAAATGCCATGCTGTTTGAGGTGTACAAGCATAATTAGATCTGATCGTCCCGTTGCTTTCTAATCTTTGCCCGGCCAGTTTTTTTTTTTGCACGGCAAATCGCTGTTGTTCATTAGCAGTGTTTAAGATGTGCAGGGCACAGGCTAATGACAAGAGCTAGTGAGGTTGAAATAATCCTGTTGTTTCTGATGATTCCACATGATGCCCACAACTGTTGCGTAGCTCGCTTTCAAGGAAGATCCCGGTTAATGAGGAGGACGGCCGTTACACTGATGTACATACATTGTCTGGGAGGGAGAAAAAAAAAAAAAATTGCGCTCTCCCAGCTAATGTAGCCGCCAATTCACAGTGACATTTGCCATTAGCTCCATGCTGAATTCGACCGACGACAAAAGCAGAAGAAAAAGCTCAAATCATTCCCAATTAACGGAGGCATCAAACAGTGAAAATCCTTGCAGGAGATTTTACGGGCAGTGCACGGAGAAAGGTCAGGCTCCAGTGGAACAAGGCAAAGTCACAGCATTTATTAGAACTAATGAGCGCTTTCGTTAGACCGAATTAACGCCGGTACACAAGCAACAATAATAAATAAATAAAGGAGTCTGAGCGTAACATTTGTTTTGTGACACACACAGAAACACACACACTTGACTGGGTGACAGGCTGACCCAGACCTATAATTAATAATGTCTCTTTAAATATGTTAAATTGGTCAAACTGAACAGTGATACCTGTTTTTAAACGTGCTATTTTTACGCCTTTAAGTAGATGCAACACAGCAGCTGTACATTTGGAAACTTAAAAATATACAGATTTCTAGATGCTGTTTTTTATTTCACAGTGTAATGTGATTGAATTTTCCTATATTTTACATTTTATTTTAGTCTAATTCAACAGCCAGGATGTTCTACCAGGACTAAAAAGGCACAGTAATGATCCAAAAGTAAAATAATGGCTCTCTTGTTACAAAGACTACAACTAAAATCAAAGTTTCAACATTGACGGATGCTGCAGATACATCAGTCATGACTGTAAACATTGATTTTGGTCATATTTTCTGGCATATCAAAATTTTCTGGGCCATAAAAATGTCTTCACACCGTTTCCATCTACCCAAACCACCTGAGCCTCCTTTTACAACCTCCTCCTTCTACTAATGAGCCCTGAGCCCTTGAACAGAGGAGAGAGTATTTATTGAGATATTTAGATGGATTCTCCCCTTGTCTTTTCTCCCTCTCTAAAACGACGGAGGTGGAGAGATGTAACCGAGATTGGCTGTGACAGCGCCAAAATGAGGCTAACGAATATCCTAATGAGGAAATGCCAGCCATGTTCCATCGTTCCAACCGCAGCAGATAGCTGGCCTTGAGAGAGAGGAACCAGAGCGGCAGAGAGAAACTCTAACTGACCTCTAACTGAAACACCAGCATGTCCAGTTCTTTCAAAACGTTTAGTACAAATCTCTATGTGTCTGTTTGAGGATCGAGAGTTTGATCAGGTAAAAGTTCAGACTTTGAGGGAACAAAGACAGAAACAAGCAGGATATTTTGCAACAGCATTCAGCGATAACACCGGGGAAATTAAAGCAACTACAGAGCCAGGAAATAAACCAGAATGCAGTGTAGGGCTGAAACAACTCCTGAAGAAACTTGAGTTACGCAATTAGTAACATCATTGATGAAAGTCTGTGTTTTGCACGTATGATTTTTCTGCTACACTACACATTTTGACTGTGGAGAGGTGACTTGAAGAAGTCGCGATTTGATGGTGTGGATTGCAAAATGAAGGATTACAAAGTATCCAAAGTTTGGGATCATTTCAAGCCCAAAAATACACGAAAACAACGTGTCTATTGTAAAACTGAACTAGTGTACCAAGTTTACGAGTCCAGTCCTCACAGCAGACCCAATACAAGGTGACATTAATGTAACTTTAGGCATGGATGCTTGTACCAACGCTCCTGTCCACTGGTTTGCTTCCTACAGATGACTCAGCATCTTCCAAGAAGACAGTAAAGGCTGATGTTATGCCTGAGCTGTGGCTCTGAAAGTTAAGTTGCACAAATAAATAAAATAAATTATTAATTACAAATAATTAATAATTTGTTTTATTTGTTTTTTATTATTATATTTTTTTTATTATTTATCTTATTTTACTTAATTTTAAACACCTTTTTTTTGTATTTCAGAATTTTTTTTCTTTAAAACCCAGAATGTAATATGGCATATATTGTTATTGTATGTAATGTAAAAAAAAAAAAAAAAAAAGGGAAAGCAATTAAGGCTCATTTATACTTCCTTAACGTACGAAAATAGATACATCCATTTCAAACATTGTAAATGTCACTGTCCTCATATTTGTGCTACGTGAACTGGTCTCTCTGCCTGATTGTAGACCTCTCTTAAGAACAAGGAGGAGTGAATCTGTTGGTTCTTGTCACTGTGCATATGTGTTCTAATATCTCTACATGTTACTGTAATCTTTTATGGTTTTTATTGTGTTGTTGTTTGGCTGTAACTTTTTTGTATGCTGCTGTCTTGGCCAGGTCTCCCTTAAAAAGAGATCATTGATCTCTATGGAAGTTACCGGGTTAAAAATGGGTTAAATAAAATAAAGAAAAAACTCCCATGTGTCCTGTGTGATGGCAGAGATCAGCCAATAGATGACACTTGAGGGCAGAGTCAAAAGTTTCTCACAACAACAAACACAGCAATGGTGGAGGAGGTCGTACTAATGTTATCTATGTAATAATGTAAAAATGTAAATTTCTTCGTCGTCTCCTGTGGTCGTATCTTGCTTGAAATATGCTGCACTGCCTCCATGATCTCCAGTGGTACTGCCCTGTTTTGTCTGTATCCGTAGGCTTTCAGAAAACGTGCACAAATACCGACGATATGAACACAGAGTTCAGACAGAGGGCTCAAACCGTGTTCGTCTACGTATCTAATGTTGAGCATAAATAGCCCTTAGTTGTTCATTTCAGATCTGTCTTATTTTTTCTTTTGTATATTTACTATTGCTCCTTAATTAAGCAAAAGTATTTTGTACCTGATTACTCGATTAATCAATAGAATACTTGATTGCTAAAATACTCGATGACTGCAGCTCTGTTACAGATCAATATATGACTTATGGGTTGAATAAAGGGTAAAACAAGGGTGTTTGGTTGCGATTGTACAACTGTTCCCTAAAAATGTACCACATAATTCGAGTCCACAAAGTGTTTGGATGGTTTGGTGTAACCAGACTTTAATACTTTCTCTTTCCTTCTAGTGAGGTACACTGAAACACTGGGGACCCTCAGGGGTCACCTCAGGGACCCCTAGAAGTGCCCAAACCCTAGTCTGACAACCACTGTCCCACCCAGACGAATCACACCCTCCTCACATCCTTCTGACAAGGCTTTTCAGATTCAAGACAAGGCCCAAAAGTACCGAGCGCTAACATTGCATGCAGACGCCTCAGAGATCTCTGTGGAAGCTGGATTCCATTAGAGAACAACAGGGACGGGGCCCCTCAGTCCCTCAGGTCCTAAAGCAGCATATGACGCAGAGCCTGAGGGCAGAGGAAGTAACTCAGCCTTACTTAATCCACCGGACGAGCTTCACGGGAGACAGACTCACTTAATGTGGGGGGAGATATTAACGACAATCCACTGCAGCAGTGATACCACTGATATTAATAATAATGACTTAATAACTGACTTCTATGGGCCAATAGCTAACTTAAACTAGAGCTGAGGTTGATTAAGTTACTTGCTGGTAACAGAACATCGATGGATAAGAGTTATAAGAAGTGATTTAGTACTTTCTGTACTTCATAACATTTTGGCTGTTTATCACACAAAATAAGACATTTAAATCAAACTGTAACAGGAATTTGTTTTTATTTTTGTCTAATTACTTTTGAATGCCACATACAGTACGTCAAACTATTAAAGGGAAAGCTTAAAGAATATTTAATCTATTAATTTACGGGAGGAACTGGGCAGAAACATAACAGCAATGAGCACTCTGAAATAAAGATTACAGGTTGTGGATTCCAATGTAAAACTGGCTATAGCTTTTAAGTTTTTGAGAACAACCCTCTTTCAATGCACAGTTATATTCATAAGACATACATATTTCTTAAGACATGAGGGTAATTAAAGGTTGTCTTCATCTGCGTTCTTTTCAGGGTTTTAAAATGAAATCTACCACACAGCCATTAGAAAAAAGCAAGTGCGCAAGTCAGAAAGCAATAAGTGAAAGGGATCGTTCAGAACTTTAGAAATGGGACTGTATGAGGAACTTATAGTTAATAGACAGTGTGTTATCTAGATAACGGTCGGCATGTCCCCAGTTTGGAGATAGAGACAGGGAACTGAAGCTGTTCTATCGTTCTCTACAAAGCCACCAGATTACCTTCACAAAAACAGTAATTTTACCTCACAGAACACAGGAAGTTGTTTTGGGTTTCCCCGCTGGAAAAGCAGCAACATCTTGGTAAAAGACAGCTACTTTTTGTGCCACTATCCCGGCAGGAAACAAAGCGATGTCTCGGTAAAAGACAACTGATTTTTGTGGCACTATCCCCACTGGAAAATCAGCGATGGGTCCCTAAAAAACACCCATGTCTGGTGCCTAAAAAGCTGCTGGAAACACAGCATTTACTCACTAAAACACAACCAAATTTGTTGTTTGTTGGTGACATGCCATCCCACTTTAGAAATGCTGATATGATACGTAGGAAATGTGCAAATGTGACGTATTCGTGATCTGGAGAAACACACAATGATAACATTTTCTTCTGAAGATGCTAGTCTACTGCTGTCTCATCGATTGGTTTGTGTAGTCATGTGACTTTTGGATTCGAATTAAAGTTTTTTTTGCTTTTGGACTGCTCAGATGGTTAGAGATAAACAGCTGATTTGGAAGACTGTAAACACTGAATTCTTAAAGAAGGCTTGACTGAAGCACACAGAGGCACATTAGGCGGGCTAGGGGGGTTATATATATGTATAATGTCATCATGCAGAAACCTGTGTCTGGTCATGTGGGAAAACATTTTCAGAAGGGCTTGGGAAAAAAAGGACGGCAGAGGAGATACCCTTTTTTTGTGGCAGTCCAGCCCAGTTGTATTGGTGTACAAGCATCTCCTCTGCCGTCCTTTTTGGTTGTCCATTGTACCGAAGATAAACTTTTTTGTTGCCCTAAGTAGGCACAGTTTCACAGCAGCCCTAAGACTCTAAAACACAACAAATAAAATTTGAATTTTCGATTTGGATACATGAGGAGCATTAATGGGAAGCTACAGAATGATTTCAAAACCTCAAATAAATAAATAAATAATGGACACGCCCTTTAAAATACATTGGAAGAGCAGAGATTCAGTTGCTTGGAAGTACTTAAATCCCCCTTGTTGAAGAAAGTCCTTGACATTGGTGAGGTTAGTCTTCTAGACTGTTTGATACAGACTGAGCAGTGATAAAATGCATTGTGTTGTATCTTGGTAACACATCAGTCTAATTTTACTTCCAGCATTATAATGGCTGTAACAAGTCTCCAGGATGTTTAGTATGTAAAGAACAGGACTGTTTATGTTATAGGGGAATATCTGTATGGCATGGAGTTGACTCAACAATTAACTTGTTGTGTTTCCATGTATAAATGTGTATTTAATCACACTATATATTGTTTTTCTTTTTATTTAAATTCATCTTTACTCATTAATAATGTTATTTTTAGATAGTAAAACTGTTGACTGATCAGATTTGCAGTGAACTACAAAGTCCTGATTTGTGTGAATGACACTGAAGGAGGAGGAAATGGAAGCTGGAGGGTGTTTTCCTTGTGAAGCCGTATTCTATAGCTCGTGTGCATCCTGATGCTGGGACAAACATGTTGAGGGATGATGAGGTTAGTTAGTAGTAGGAGGAGGGGAGGTGGGGGTGGAGGGGTGGAGGGGTTGGCATATGGTCACATGAGAGGCACTATCACGAGTTGGAGAGCCAAAGCCCTGCCTTGTGTATGATATGCATCGTGGCAACAAACATGGATCGCGTGTTTGTGAAGCGTCTAGTATGTATGCATGGGTGGTGGATGGGTGGAGGGTAAAGGGGTGAGGGGTGGTGAGGTGAAGGGGAGGAGGGGGGGGGTTAGGTTTTGGGGACGTGTGACGATGGCCTGAATTGAAAAGAGCCACCTTTTGATTTTGGACGGGCCCTGTTCCTGGCAGGCTGGCCGGCCATAAGGCGGGGTGGGGCCTGAGGATAATGGCAGCAGAAGGGAGAGGAGGCCGACAGCTGGCGAATTCTGCCCCAATATGTTTCCATGAAAGAGGCGAGGAAATTTCAGAAGACGCGATGCCCGAACGACACGCTCGGCGGCAAAAGGGAAGATTAAAAATAAAATTAGTTAACATCTTGCCCGTTTCACCCCACGATGCACATTTCAGTGCAGGAGGGGGAGGGGGGGAATGATCGCGACGGCCATCCGCATTACACCAACAACAAAAAAAACCAACAACCTTACAGTTAATTAGAAGAAGTCATGTGTCACCTCCTGAAGCTTGTTCAGCACACACAGATGTGGCCTGGAGTGTTTTAAGCCACTTTCCATCATCTCTCTTTCTCTCTGCTCCCTCCACACAGACCCTGGTTTTCCCCTCCTAAGCATATTGTGAATCTAAAATGCAAATGACTCCCACTCTTTTCCCCAGTCTTCTCCTCTTTTTTTTTTTTTTTTTTCTACCTCCAATCACCGTGCCTCTAATGAGGTGTAAAATATGTGCATTAATGACAGAAAAGTTGTTTAGATCTGGGGGAGAGTTAATTGGTTTTAATCACAGCCTACATCCATCTGGTTACGTGAGACAACAAACTACTTCATCCTGATGCCTCATTAGACATATTGTGAGTCGCTACGACTAAAGGAGACGCTCGTCTTCAACTAGCAGCTCTTGTACACAAGCACTGTTCAGCTGCAGAGTGTTCATGATAAAACATATCTCATGTGTTCTTTGACCGAAAGAGAACAGACTGGTATCATGTTCGCTTTTTATCTGCTGTCTTATCTATTTTACCTTTGTCTCTGTCTTAAAGTGAACATAACCGACAGTTCATCCTTTTACTTTAGTGCATCTTAAATGGTAAGCTTAGTATTTATTAACCCTATCCTCCCATGTTTTTGTGTCTTTGTGGCTTATTGGAATATTCTTAAAAATTGGTCCAGTATTGAGATTGAGAGCTGCATGCGGCAGCTGCAAAATAGGCTGCAGTGTAACCACTTGGGGCATGTTCGCACCACCAATATACATCTAACAAAAGTATTTGTTTTTGCCACTGACAGGCTCAGTGTTATTCTAAGTGTCTGACAACATTATGGAAAGGATCCCTTCAGAGATAGACCTGTTTGTTAAAGAGTAAGATCCCTTTGTTTAACCAGAAACAGCCCTGAATTTGCCATCACCAAACCCACCAGACCCCATTCAAATAAACAGTAATTTTAGCGTGTATAGAGCCAGCATATTTTCACATCTAACTGTGTGAATTAAGGGTTTATTTCAACTGAACCAGAGCTGGTGATTGTCGGAACAGCAGCAAGATAAACCAAGATGGGTTTTGTGAGTTTTAATTTGTTTCTGTCAACTTTGAATGAAGTGTGTTTTAAAATAGTCAAATCATCATTTTTTAAATTGAGTCTGGTGGCTTTGGTAAAAGCAATTTTGGGGCTATTTCTTGTTAAACACAAAGGATTTTACTCTTTAACAAAAAGATCTATCTCTGTAGGAATCCTTTTCTTAATGTTGTCAGACGCAGTGACACAGTCAGTGGCAAAAACAAGCACTTTTAGTGGACGTAAAATAACGGTGAGAACATGTCCCGAGTGGTTACATTGCAGCCTGTTTCACCGCTGCATGCTGCAGTGATGTCTCTAAATACTGGACCAACTTCCAATAGGATCCAAGCTGAAAAATCCGCAACTCGCCCCTTAACTGACCATAATTTACAAACTGTATCATGCTTGAATCCTAAAAATCTTTCGGTGTGATCTGTCCAGAAAAACAAACCCTGGCCTGGCTTGAAAATCTTAGCTATAGTGATAAAATATTGAAATCACTCTTTTGTTTCCATTAACACTGATGTTCTACCGCGTAAGGCATGTCCAAATTTCCCTAGTGGGGATGTAGAGTTAAACTCCAATGTAGATTCCAGTGTAAATGTGTGTGGCTGTATCGGAATAAAGACCATCTGAAAAACTGTCTACATGCTCAGTAATAGCTTGTATGAAAGCATCGCCTTTGTCTTTCTATCTTTCTGGTAAATAAGTCTGAGGTAATTTCCAGCAAAATGTGCAGTAATTCATAGCAATAATAGAAGGTGGAGTGAAATATGTTTGATCTTTGATTGCATATTATTGATTTGAAAAAAAATAAACACCATTTTTTGCACTTCAAGTCTGACTTTCTCTATATCTCACAAATATCCCCATCTTTAATTACAAGTGCTTTGAGTTGTCACCAAACATAACCATAAAAGTGGCCAAAAGTGGATTTGTAAACAAATTAAATATGTTGACAGTTGCAGAAGTGTAATACATTCACTAATTCTACTTTTTTCCCTGAATTATTGAGATAATAATCTTGTTAATGCAGAAGAATTTATGAGATTATCATCTTTTTAATTAAAAAAACAAGGGCAGATTTTTATTTTCTGGACACAAAACAAAACAAAACATTTTGCAGCTTTCAGACACAGTCATTAAAAGTTAAGTCAAAATTAGTCCATTGTTGCAAATAAGCTGAATAAGAACAGAATTTTTAGGTGGCACGGTTGCCAAAATAGTTGATATATGTGTTCCAGAAATGTGGTATCTTTGGCCATTGTGATGTATTGTAGATATGTAGTATAATGGTATGTCTAAAACTTATCCAATTGGTACTGTAACCCAGTAACAACAGAAGCACAGTGCAGCCCAGTTGCCAGAAGAAAATGTTGCCATTGCACGTCTCTGCAAACCCAAGACACATTACATTTGTAAGTTTCATATGTATCATATCAGCATCTCTAAAGTGATGTAGTTAATGAGCTGACTTTGTCATTGGAAGGTGGAGGGGATGGTGTCAGGGGCGAAAATCCCATTTCATAGTTGGGGGGGACAATAAACAGTAAAATTTTAGAGAATAATTCCGGGGGGGGACAAGGAAAAAAACTTGTAGGCTGTCTTTTATACAGCATCTTTTACCGCAATTTGCCGCTTTAATATTCTCTCTATCTCTCCAACAGGCAGAGTGAATATCTATACTTATGAGAAATGGCTTAACAACTAAACATTTCCTGCAATTAAACTGGTAAACTGGTTTATAAACAGTGTGCTGTGAGATCTGCCGCTGCACACCTCACAATCGTGCGTAATAGTCACGCATAATGACTGCTCCTTGTCAGTTAGACTGCACGTCTTTCATGTTTGTCTCACTGACAGGTGGAGAGCCTACAGACAGGTACCCATTAGCTACGAACCGCCACAACCGTGCGTAATAGTCGCACGTAATGACCGCGGTTAGACTGCACGTCTCTCATGTTTGTCTCACTGACAGGTGGAGAGCCTACAGACAGGTACCCATTGCTCTGCCACTGACTGCTCTTGTCCTGTCCTCTCCCTCTTCTTTTTCTCCCGTCCTCTCTGACTATCACTAAACTCTGAGCTTAATCATTAGCTTTTAGCTTAGCAGCACTCATAATTGAGTAGGGTTTTGAACAATGCAGGAGAAATGTTGCAGACAGTTTATATTATCAGCCTGGGCCTGGGGCTTGTTGTAACAGTAAATGGGATGTGTTGTAACTTGTGTAAGTTAAACTGTGTCTGTGTGAGTGAACATCTTACCCTGCGATGCACAATGTAAGCAGCGGGTCCAGCCACACGCTGCTGCTGCTGCCAAGCAGCCCCGCCCGTTGGAAAGAGTGTGGGATATACCATTACTAGGAATGGGAGGGGGGGACTAAATCTTTTAAGATTTAAATAGCACATTATTGCGCGATTATAATGAGCACCACTTACATTGTGCTTTCAATAAATACTACTGCATTGTTCAAAAATTATTAATTGTGTCTCAAATGATTCTAGGGGGGTACAGCTTTACTGAAGGGGGAGTCATGTCCCCCCTGTCCCCCCCGGGATTTCCACCCCTGGATGGTGTAACACCAAGGCAAGACGGCTGCAAAGCTGCACACCACTGTTCCAGATCAACAAACAGCAAAACTGGTTGATTATTAGCGAGTCATTGCTGTGTTTCCAGCAGCGTTTGAGGCAACAAAGGTGGGTGTTTCCTAGTGAACCGCCACTGTCCCATCCAACATTTGTCCATGGGTTCCACAATGATGCCATGCCAGTTGCCCATATGGGTGGTTTTACTCAAGTGGACCCAAGATAAGATGGCCATTTTGGGCCCATACCCACTTGGTGCCCAGGTAGCCATAGCATAACCCATGTGGGGCCCACTTGGTTAAACCAACCCATGTAGGTAACAGGCATGGGGCCATTATGGAACCCTTGGACAACCCATTTTTAAGCCCATTTACTAACCACATGGGGCCCACATACAAATGTTGACTGGGGTGTTTCCACCAGGGAAAGAGCCATAAGACGCGCTTGTTTTTTACAGAAACCTCGCCATGTTTCCTAACCATAACTAAGTGTCTTTTTTTGTACCTAACCCTATGCCACAAATTAACCACAGCACTGCAAAAATGTTCAATCTCAACATTTATTCTGTCGAGTGGGATTCATAGGTTCAGGCATTTTATTTGATAAACTCCAACATAAACATGTGCAAAGTACGTTTTCTAATCCATGATTTGAACATAACAGTGTCGTCTTCATCAACATCATACCTTCAAGAGTTATCTTAACTCCGTTTGAGCCAAACCTCACGCTGACCGTCACGAAGCCCGCCTTGACCTGTCTCAGTTTTCCTTCAGTTACTGATGAGAGCTTTATCTCCACAACATCCCCGAGTGGTCACATAAGTTTAAAAACAGACATTAATTATGCCTCAGGGGAAAATACATATCGTGTCACCGTCATGAAGAGTTTGTGTTGATGGGGAGGGGTCTCTGTAACCAAAGCACTCGGCTATCTGCTGTCTGTCTCCATGCGCTAAGCCTAAAGATGCTCTCACCATCTGTTGGCAGTGTGACCATGTCCAAAGGACCATGTTTCTGTGGATCCTAACAGGCCAAGAACTAAAATGTGTGAACTGCAGGCCTGCTAATCTGAAGTGTTGATAAGAGGCTTGAAAACATACCACGTGTGACTTGCACCATGAAAACTAGGAGTTCACTGGGGATTCAGCCAAGATCCAGAGGGACTCAATATGCACCTCAGGGGTTCTTTAAACACATAAAGCCTGAAAGAATTTCTTGCAGAATCCAAACACGGTCTTCATTTTACAGCAGGGATTTAAAGTTTGCTTCTACTTGACAACGCCTGCTTGTTAGTTTGCAGATCTAAAAGTTGACCTCACACAGAGGGAATCATGTCATGCTAAATGTTTTCCAAAGTTTTCAAAGTGAAGGAGCAAACTTTATTGCAGATGACAAGTGCACATGGGAGAAGACGGGATCTGCAGCTAGGTTTACCCATGTGCCTCATTAATCATTAGCATTTGGCTGAGAGGCTGCTTTGTATGCCCCCATGATTCACATTGTCACTTACTACAGGCCATCTTTATTTCATGATATGGGACTCTAATGGGTTCTACTCAGATATGATTTTGGTTTGGTGCAGGTGTAGTCTCACCTACAGTTACATTTTCTATCCAAACTCCGGGAAAAGTTTCTGCATTTTGTGTTTGCTTCATTGAGGAACTACTAGAGTTGCATGAATGAACAAGACGTTTATTGATTGAACAGTTTGTGTAATTGTTTCCAGCAGGATGACGAGACAGAATCAAAACTCATCTGACTCCAGAGTCTTGAACTTTTCGCACTGCACTTACTGTTGTTCTATTTAAAGGGTTAGTTCTTTTCAAGTGGAGTTGTATGAGGCTCACTGTCAGTGCATTACATATAGTAGATGTCAGTCGGCACACTCCTTGTTTGGAGAGACAAACAGGAAGCTGTGCAAAGTACTGCTGTGGACTGGGGCAGCAACAAAATGTATTTTACTGTTAGACTGTGAGAGTGTATGTTATACTGAGAGTATCTTCACTGCTTGACCATTCTGTCAGACACTATGTTCCGACGGGGACATAACATTCTCACTCAGACTTTGACACATATCGACATTTGGTCCACGACGTGGCAAATCAGCCACACACTCAGTGTACCTTGCACGTGGTTTTCTGGTATTTGGGGATCAGACTTACTTTGCAGGATGTGCTTTTAATAATTCTATTCCTCCAGAGCTTTAATCTTTTCCTCCTCTGACCAACTATAACCACCTTTGTGAGACGATAACAGGCACCACAAGCCTGAGTCCAAGCAAACAAACAGTCTCCATGGAAACTTTTACCGCTGTAAAACCTCTTTCAACACAGTAAATGATTTTTTCCTTAACTAAGGAAACGTTTAAGTGATTCTGTGCAAGCTAAGTAGAAATTAAGCCTTAAGTGTCACACTTATGGAGAAAACTTAAAGTGTTTTGTGCATCCGATGCAAGCTGTGTTTGCTGCTTGGAAATATAATGAGGGATACAATTTTAAGATTTCGTTACAGTTAGATACGTCCATATTTAATATTCACAATGAGTATGTACAATACAGTTCCCATGACAACCCTAAATATCAAATTACTGTCCTGTAAAAGAAAAGAAATGCCTTTATGTATGTATCTGCTCTTCTATCAGTTGTTGTGTCAAACATTTGCAAGTTAGAGATATAAACACTGGAGGGATTTACAGCTTTACGGAGAGCGTGCAATAAAAACATTAAAGTAGTAGAGCACTTTTATTTTACAAAATCAAAGACATTTACACCGTAAATTGATGCAGAAAAGGCACAAATTGGTGCAACTCAGCCAGAATGCAGGAAGTTAAATGTTTGGTGCTTACATTTTTTGGTGAAGGACCCCAAAAACCTCCATTTTAATGTGCCTCCCCCAAATGCCGAAACACACCCACGACCTTGGTCAAAATGATATAGGACCAGTAACAATAGCACAAACTTTCTGTATGATAACAGGGCCAAAAGACAGAATCAGAAGCAGAGGGAAGACAAGGACAAAGACTTCTATATTTTTTTATAACACAGCTTCGAAGCCTTCTGTTTGTTGTCCAAGAAATTCTGTCTGATTAGAAAAACATACATGTTAATTATAGAAATCAGTATAGTTGCAGGCTTGTGTTGAATAAGAAAAGTTGTGCAATTTACTGATTTGCAGGATGCGACAGTTAAAGCGGCAGCAGCAGTGATGGAAATTGCCGTGGTAATAATTAAGAAGACCTTAGCATATTTAGATAAATTAAGCAGCTGGATAGGCTCCATATTTACTGCATCGTCTCCTGGCTAATTTGCTGATGTGTAGTGTCAAAAAATTCTCTCTCTGTGTTTACATTCGGTTCCTGTTTCCCCGCTTGTTCATTCTGATTGACATCTCTAAATCTATACGGCCCTGAGTGTACTGATTCACAGACTAACTGCAAATTGTACAGCCAGGAAATGATGTGGGGTGACGATCATTATCGAATACTGAACTTTGACACCTAATCATGAAAACAGTATGCAAGTGGTACTGATAATTATCTGTGGGAGTGTGTGTGTGTGTGTGTGTGTGTGAGGGGGGTGTTTCTTTCACAAATGTATGCTAGCGCAGAATGCTAATCATCCTTGACTGTAAAGGCCACTGTAGTCTTAGGAAGCATTAATAATGATCACATCCACAACTGACATTTTGTGGAGGAAGTCAAATAGTTTCCAAATGCTTTCAAACTATTTATACTTGATGTTTTATGTCTGACAACCAAAGATTTAAATCACTTACAACTAGTTTATATTTCATGTATGCAGTCAGACTTTTCAGATCATTATTCATTTCTTTGCACAAATTATATTGTTTTCAACTTACCAAAACACATATAGACATTATATTTATGTTGTTGGTCTTTGGTGCTCTTTCTTGTACGTGCACACACTTAGCCACTGATGCTGATTCTTATTTTTTGTTAGAGAGGGAAGCAATGTTTGCAAGTTTCTACAAAAACAATTATCCTCAGCTTCAAAAAAATATAAACCAGGGGCGTAAAGTAGGGCTCCAATGTGCCCTCCTTTACTTCCTACTCCCCTACTTCTAGTCTCCTTGCTCACACCACACCCATCCTTAAACTCAGCCTTCACTATGATCTCAGCCACACACCTGTGAAGTTTCCTGACTGCATCTTACACGGTTGTGATGCTATCCTTTGACAAAATCTGTCCACAGACAGACATATCAACACCTGGAAAAGCATTCAACACAGCTTCTGTGGTAGTTCCTGCTACAACAGGTGCATCCAGGAGCATATTTTGCCATGATGACACATACACAGACTCACAAGGTGAAAACATTAACAGCTCCGCTGTCATGGCATGTAATCATGTGAAAGGAACTCACTCATAGTGACAAACTAACAGAAAACTGCCCCCAGCTCTGTAGCTTCATGGAGCTTTCTAACAAACAAGTTCTGGTAAACCAACAAAAAACTACCTGCCCAGCATCAAACTGCAGACAGATAATAAATACGCTTCCATCCACACTAATAGTCCACTATTAGTCCATATTATTCCACTATATTCACTATTATTCCACATTATTCCACTTTATTCACTATTTCTCCATATCATTCCACTAAATTCACTATTATTCAATATTAGTCCACTATATTCACTATTATTCCACATTATTCCACTTTATTCACTATTATTCAATATCATTCCACTGTATTCACTATTAGTCCATATTATTCCACTATATTCACTATTATTCAATATCATTCCACTATATTCATTATTATTCCACATTTTTCCACTATATTCACTATTAGTCCATATTATTCCACATCATTCCACTATATTCACTATTAGTCCATATTATTGCACATCATTCCACTATATTCACTATTAGTCCATAATATTCCATATTATTCCACTATATTCACTATTAGTCCTTATTATTCCACTATATTCACCATTATTCAATATCATTCCACTGTATTCACTATTATTCAGTATTATTCCACTATATTCATTATTAGTCTATATTATTCCATATGATTCCACTATATTCACTATTAGTCCATATTATTCCACTATATTCACTATTAGTCCATATTTTTCCATATTATTCTACTATATTCACTATTATTTAATATCATTCCACTGTATTCACTATTATTCAATATCATTCCACTGTATTCACTATTATTCAGTGTTATTCCACTATATTCCCTATTATTCCATATTATTCCACTATATTCACTATTAGTCTATATTATTCCACATTATTCCACTATATTCACTATTACTCCTTATTATTCCACTATATTCACTATTATTCAATATCATTCCACTGTATTCACTATTATTCAGTATTATTCCACTATATTCACTATTAGTCCATATTATTCCACTATATTCACTATTAGTCCTTATTATTCCACTATATTCACTATTATTCAATATCATTCCACTGTATTCACTATTATTCAGTATTATTCCACTATATTCATTATTAATCCATATTATTCCACTATATTCACTATTAGTCCATATTTTTCCATATTATTCTACTATATTCACTATTATTTAATATCATTCCACTGTATTCACTATTATTCAGTATTATTCCACTATATTTACTATAAGTCCATATTATTCCACTATATTCATTATTATTCAATATCATTCCACTGTATTCACTATTATTCAGTGTTATTCCACTATATTCCCTATTATTCCATATTATTCCACTATATTCACTATTATTCCATATTATTCCACTATATTCACTATTACTCCTTATTATTCCACTATATTCACTATTATTCAATATCATTCCACTGTATTCACTATTATTCAGTATTAGTCCACTATATTCACTATAAGTCCATATTATTCCACTATATTCATTATTATTCAATATCATTCCACTGTATTCACTATTATTCAGTGTTATTCCACTATATTCCCTATTATTCCATATTATTCCACTATATTCACTATTAGTCCATATTATTCCATATTATTCCACTATATTCACTATTACTCCTTATTATTCCACTATATTCACTATTATTCAATATCATTCCACTGGATTCACTATAATTCAGTATTATTCCACTATATTCACTATAAATCCATATTATTCCACTATATTCACTATTATTCAGTGTTATTCCACTATATTCCCTATTATTCCATATTATTCCACTATATTCACTATTACTCCTTATTATTCCACTATATTCACTATTATTTAATATTATTCCATTATGTTCACTATTATTCAGTATTATTCCACTATATTCACTATTAGTCCATATTATTCCACTATATTCATTATTATTTCATATCATTGCACTATATTCACTATTATTCAATTTTATTCCACTATATTCACTATCATTGCATATTAGGCAAGGCAAGGCAGCTTTATTTGTATAGCACATTTCATAGACAAGGGCAATTCAAAGTGCTTTACAGAGCAATGAAATATAAAAAAAAGTAAAGTAGGGGAAAAAGATATATAAGGTATAATTCATTACTAATTGATTTACAATACAATTACCATTAAAAATAGCAAAAGTGCAGACAAGAGGTGCAAAGATAAAATGATTATTTAAAATAATGTATCATATCATTCCACTATTAATTCTCAAGGCCCTAAGAAAGGTCTTTGAGACCAAAATGTTTACCTTCTTTAAATTAATCAATCCAAGGGTGAAGAGGTGTGTGTGTGTGTGTGTGTGTGTGTGTGTGTGTGTGTGTGGGAATCACAATTTTTTTACTGAGTTAACATGTCTGGAGGATCTGATTCCCTGCACCACTAAATAAGCAGGAGGTGTGCGTGTTGTCTT
Source organism: Epinephelus lanceolatus (assembly GCF_041903045.1). Taxonomy (NCBI): domain Eukaryota; kingdom Metazoa; phylum Chordata; class Actinopteri; order Perciformes; family Serranidae; genus Epinephelus; species Epinephelus lanceolatus. Next base: position 5,453,021 of record NC_135742.1, read on the forward strand.
TGATTTAGCTTAACAGTTGGGGCAGCTGGAATCTTCAGCTGGCCGATGTGCCTTTCATTGTTATTTTAAGGTGATAGATTTTAATTGTTGTGTTTACTTTGTGGTAGTAGTATTAAGGTACTAATGTACCTGGGGACTGGTCCAGGTATAACTGATTAGAGACACTAAGTGAAGGGGGATGCTATTTGGTCTGTTTTGGGTTTTCATCAAATGCGGTAAGGTGAGGTTTAATCTTTATTTTTTGTCTCGCTTAGGAGAAGTTAGTAACTCCTAATTTAAAAGTCCTCTTTTGGTTATATTTGTTTCTTTGAGCTAAACAGCTCCCACAAGCTCTTTTCCCTTGTTGTCTGCCTCACAGCGTGTTTGCACCAATTATCTAAACTCTGGTTTTATGTACCATTTAGCTTTGTCCTGTTCTCACCAATATGTTATTCTCATGTGCTGTTTCCACAAATATAAACTGCTCATGCCGGGAAAAATACTAATTTTCTGGATCACGGTGAAGGCTTCCACTCAAACAGCATAAATGTGTCCTTGCAACAGTGCTGCATCATGGGAATGGATGTGTTCAAAAGGTTGGTGGGGAGGATCCAGGCAAACACCCAGAGAGGGGGAGAGAGCACTGAGGCTGTAAAACCACAGTGGATTTTTACATCTGTCTGGCCTCATTGCTATGCATAGAGCCCCGAGCCACATTTCTCTGCTTCCACCTAGGGGTAGAGCACATTGGCTACGCCACCGCCCTGACAGATTACCGCCCTAAACAGTGGTGCCTCCGCCAGTGAGAAAGAGGCCTGCCAGCAACAGCTGTCCTTTAGCATTGGAAATGCTAAGTTCCCCTTTGATGAAGACTGAATGGGAACGAGTGTCAACAATGCTTCGCCCTGGAGTGGTTGCTAACATCTTGTAACTTTCTGTGCTCCGAACCACTTATGTTGGATACTTTTACATCAACAGAGCAGCTGAGTTGTAATATGTATGGTAATTTTTTCATTTTTGGCCCCTCTGCTGCCTGTTGTGGAGGATAAAGGAAAAAAACAAAAACACAGTGTCAACAGTGCTCTTGAACTTGAGCTGTGCGTTAGCCGGCTGCTATGCAAATGAGGTCGGAGGAGAGGAAAGCAAACAAATCTGTTAATTGATACATCCTGTCTGTGAAGGGCCTCGAGGATTACCTGGAAGAGCTGGAGTGTCATCATCTGACGGCTGTGACACACTGCAGGAGTTTAAAGTGCATCTAATGGGGATGTTAGCGGTCGTCCTCTACAGGCTAATGGCAACCATTTTGTCGGCTGTGGAGAGGCGCCCAAGCTGTCGAGGGCCAGGCATTCGGAGTGACCGCTGTGACCTGCGGTGATCCCGGCATACAAGTGTGCGGTAAGTTCAACAGCCTCTCCAGAAAAAAGCCGTCCGTGGCAAGAAGACACTAATTAAGGTAACACGGGCGGCTAAGTCCCACAAGTGTAGCACACAGTTGGAGTGTATACTGAACCTTGTCATGTAGGTCACTTTGGAGCTTTTAGCAAAGCTATGCATATTAATGGACCTCTGCCACAGCAGTCACTGCCTCGACACTCATGGGGGGTTTTGTGTACTAAGTGTGGGGCTCTTTTCTGAAACATATGCATTGCAAATTGAGATTACGGCTGGTTACAGTTAGCGCAGGTCCCTGTGGCATTATTTAGCCACGACAAAAATAAGAGTACATGATGCCAAAAGAATTATGAGTTACCCATGGATGAAATTATTACAGTAGAAGAGGTGTAGAGAGATGACCATATGCTTAGTAATGTGCAAATACATCTGCCATGTGAATGAAACCCAGATGAATTCAGGGTCTGTGCACTGTTTATGTGCTTCAAGCAGCTATTTACCTGAACATCAGGTGGCTTGTTGACTGCATGTTTAAAATATAGGCCACAGGAGTTGTATATGATTCCATATGGTTTCACGTTCTCGAAGGCTTACGGCGCTTCTGTCGTTTGGTTTTAGAGATCATGTAGTTACACAGAAGGCTGCGAGGGAGTCAGTTAGAGACAAATGCATTTCAATGCTACGGAATACAATAACATTTCAGACAATGCGCGTTGAACTCTGTGGAAACTGTTTGTGTTTGTCTGTTTCATCATGACAGTACACCTGTGCACAAAGCCAGCTCCATAAAGAAATGGTTTTCCCAGTCCGACTTCGAGCTACACCTTATCACTCAACATCAATGCTGGACTTCACTAGTGCTCTTGCTCTGAATGGCAGCAAATCTCCGCAGCCATATCTTGGTAAAAGTGTTCCCAGAAGAGTGGAGGCTGTTATGCAGCATGGCCTGTAGGCTCTGACTGAGATGTTCAACCACATTTGGGTGAAATGTTTTGTTACAGTAAAGGTTCCTGTTCATAAAAAAAGAAAAATCTGCCAGCTCGTTTATATCACGAGGAGGATATAAGGAGGAAAAATAAAGTCTGCATTGTTTGGGAATTTCTATTAGGTTCTGATGTTTGCTGTCTTTTAGCACAAATTCAGATTGTGCATTAAAATGGAAAGAAAGTAAACGTACACACACATAAAGGTTACACATAAGATATGTTAAATTTTACATTACAATGCAGCAGAGGTGGGACCAAGTCATTTTTTTGCAAGTCACATGTAAGTCTCAAATCTTTGCACCCAAGTCCCAAGTCTTAAAGTTTGATTACGAGTTCTAAACAAGTCATAGTGTACGGAAGCATATTGCATTCACTTGACAAATAAAAAAAGCCCTTTTTTTCTGAGTAATTTTTTCTGTTTTTTTGGAGTAATTTAATTATTTTTCTGTTTTTCGTGGTAATTTCTTTCCGTTTTTTTGTCGACTAGTCAAAAACATAGCTAGATTATCATACCCTGTGTGTAACTAATTACGTGCCTTACCCTTATTGATCCCGTAGTTGAAATTGTCTAGGAGCAGGAGCACGGTTGCAAAATACATCCATGAGCAGAAGTCACCATGGATGCAGGAGTCACTTGCAGGTGCCTGATGGGAGCTTCTCGCGAGATTTTGAAGTATCTTGTCTCCTCGTTCAGGAAAAAAAAATTACCATGAAAAACAGAAAAAAATACCCCCCCCAAAAAAAACACACAAAAAAATACCCCAAAAAACAGAAGAAAAAAAAATACCAAGAAAAACAGGGGAAAAATACTCAGAAAACAAAAAATTACACCAAAAAACAGAAAAATAAATAAATCACTCCAAAAAAATGAAAATATCGCTCAGAAAAACAGGGCTTTTTTATTTGTCAAGTGAATGCAATATGCTCCCGTAATAATGCACTCTCCACCAAATGTAATGCTATATTTTTTTTTTATTTTATCAGTGTCTGAAGATGTCAGACTCTTAGATTTTATGCTTTTTAAGATATTATAACCAAATTTACTGTTTTTTGGACTTTCTGGACCAAAACCTTTCTCTTATTCAAGCACAGCAGCTAAGTATAAAGATTAGTATACATGTGCAGAGGTGGTTTAATGGAGGAACATGGATATTACAGTGAGTTACATTAAAGACAGTATTAGGTTCAGTGATAAGTTTAAAGATTTGTGACATCAGAACTGTGGACTATGATACAGAAGAGCTTGGCCTATGATATTCAAATGTAAGACTATTAAAGTACTTTTCAGGCCCAATATAAAATTAAATTTAAGACATTTTAAGACTTGTGTACACCCTAGTTAACAACTGAGTAATAATATGTATTTAATTTTAAAAAATCACTAATGCTTTAGACATTTGTATTTATTTATTAAAACAAGTTTATTGGAAGTTGTTGCATCGTTGTCTTTAATTTTCAACCCTCGCGTTTTGCATACTGCAGTACTTCTGTGCTAACCACTGCAGAGTTTTTGTACACAAACACAAAATAATTGGTATATTTTTTCCAACTGGCACTTAGTAACATAACATTAGTTCTTCAGGGTTCTCTCCTGCAACTTGACCGGATGCTGTTCGGTTCAAACAAAGTGGATCTGGGGAATTAGGTGTCGACTTGTTGGGAATAAATAGTGTTAATGTTAGCTGATTTGGGAATTAAAAGGAAATTAGTTGATTTGTGACACGCTTTTTAAGTAACATACTATAGATTAAATAATCTTTGGATTTGAGGGGAAGGTATCAAATATTTTCAAGTCAAAGGGCTCAAGTTAAAGTGAAGTCATGAGTCATTGGTGTTAAAGTTCAAGTGGAAGTGCAAGTCTGAAGTCATTACATTTTTGACTCGAGACTGACTTGAGTCCAAGTCATGTGACTTGAGTTTAAACCAGCAGTCAGGATTGTGCCACAGAGCTGCATATGAAGCCGTTCATCAGGTGTCGTATGGCGGCCAATCTGACCCACAGTGTCTCGCTCTGCGGCTGCCTTTACTCTGACATCCTTCAGTTCGTATGCATGTGGCACGGATCTTCAGCTGAGCCTCACAAATCGTCTGCCGCCATGTCAGTCAAGCCTTGTTTACAGATATCCAACATCCTTTCCTTCTCGCTTGGCTGTCTCGCTGCGAAGTCGGTCGGGGATGTGTGATGTACATCATCGGTAATCAGATAAGTTGGGTACCATCCTCCTGCTTTCTCTCCAAAACAACATGTCCACTGAACTGAAAGCCAGAGTGCAACTGTCACATTAGCAGCCAGAGAGTACTCACTCCGCTACATGCCTGGTAAACAAACCCCGAAAGATGTTTTGCATGACAGACAGACTGACGGCTCTTTCAGGCGAGGCCAGAGCATCGCCGGGAAGAGCCGCCATCCTCTCCTCTCTGTTGTCAGTTGAAACTCTTTAACCAATTAAAATGGCAGAGCGGGGCGCGTATTTGAATATGCATGACAGAATGTTGCATTTATGAATAAAACGGGTTGAAACTGCTAATTATGTGGTCAACAGTCTATCACTGAGCTGTTTTACCTTCTATTTAATTCGCACATGAAATCTCTCCTCTCATGACGGCAACCTGCATTTTGATCTCACATCGAATTGTGCAAGCTTTCAAGTGTGCTGCTTTAATGAGGCATTTCATATTCACTGAGAGGGATTCCGTCAAAGAATTGTGATAAAACCTCCCCGATCCCAACTAACTGTTTGTCACTTTTCATAATGAGCCTCGGCCTTGTTAGATTTCCTTTTCCTGTAGATCATAATGGAGTCGTCACAGTTTTTCACCTCCCCACAGCTCTGTTCTCCTGTGGAGGCGATACTAGGCAGTTAAAGTTATCACTTGATGAGTTTTGCTCTGAGCACTCTGGCAAAGTTGGACAATTATTTTTGAATCCCTGGGCTCTCAGAGGAGCGAACATGAGGGAAACAGCCAATTATGGAATGTGATTTATAAAAATGTAAAAAAAGCAGTGTTTGTGATGTTGTTGGAGATGTCATTAGAGCCAAATAGGGGATGTTTATGACAGTGTGACTGAATGACTCATGCAGTTATGGTCATGAAAATAGTCTGCCATCACTGAACACTACATTAATGTAAACACTCACTACCAAATTCAGAAAGTACAGTTAATCAGAATGTTCCTGACTGACTTGTCAACACTGATGATAACACACCAGCAGTCCAATCCAGCACAAACACAGTGTATTTACACAATGTCAATTCCACAACCACAGGGCATCCCACGGCCCAGCTGGGACACCAAAAGCCTTCTTCTGCGTTTCTGAGGTACGGAGGAAAAAATTCCAGTCAGACCCTGCGCCGCTTGCCAAAAACACTGCTCATCCAAAGTCATTTGCAGCAAAGTCCATTATCATCATCACTTGTGGTGATGAATTCCCTATGATGGTGGCAGGCCCGCAGCAGCCTCCACTCATAATGACATTCTGCTCTTGTTGGCAGTCACTCCCCGTCAGATGGCTCATTCCCAACAGCCAGCGTGTCAGACAGAGCACACACACAATACTGGGCCGGGCCTCGCCGCCAGAAACAGAGGGGCAACAGGAATGGCGCTTGAAAGGCAGACTTCATTTGTGGGAAGGCCGCAGTGTTCAGTGTAGTCAGCATGTTACTTTTAATGTAATCATCTGTGACATTCTGATACAAGCGAGTTCTGTTGCACTGTTGTCTCGCGTTTTTCTAAGAGTTTACACTCACTGTTCTAAACATGCGGCGATGAGAAGGTATTAGCAGGGGAAAATCCTGTGGTTCACAGGAAGTGATGCAAATTCTGTGACATATTTACTTACAGTTAATTGACTGGTCAGCAGAGAAATATAAAGGCATCAACTACAAGAACTCTAACTTCAAAGTACCACCTGTGCCGTTTGCCTGACAGTTATTGCTGTAGTTTAAGTTAGTAATTTTCCTCTTATCATTAGCGCTATTGAGGTGGATAAACGCGCCAAAAAATCCATTTGAAAAAGTCACCATCTTTCCAGAAATCATGACCTGGTTACCGGATAATCCACAGATCTTGTTGTGAGCAGTTTCACGTCGTAACTACTTTCTTTTTGCTTAACTACACCCGCCAACAGTATCACTGTGCAGAAGGAAGTGAGCATCTACTCATTGACAAGAGGCTCGTGCTCATGACAAGAGCCGAGAGATGCAAACATTAACGGTGTCCTCCTCAGCTAATCTGTAACGTTAGCTAGCTCGGTGGTGCTAGGTGAGCCAGCAGTAGGTGAACGCTCCGTTCAGCGCAGTGATATGGTTAAGAAAATAGTTCCTACATGTTTTGAGTAGCAGGGTCATGATGTCTGGAAAGAGACATTGCTGTGTTTTTCAAATGTATATGGCACTTTGAGCACCACAGATATAGTGTAGATGACCTGACATGACTCTGACCAAATTTGGGTGGGTGAGAAGAAGCAGTTGATCCCAGAACTGGTCATTTAAATACCAGGAAACAGCAGCTTAAGTGACAGGAAGCCCCTTTTTAATGTATGCATGGGAAAGCTTGTTGGTGTGTCAACTGATACTGCCTATTTCTCAGACACTATAAATTGTCATGATGTGCCAGTTCTTTGGCCTTCACACAAGTAAACCCTCAAATGTCAAATCTTACGTGTTTTGAGTCTCTTTATTCCACAACACAGGCTGAGTGCCATCTAGTTCTATTATACTGGAGAGAAGGCAGACATCTCTACAGCTGATATCTCCAACACTCTGCAACCCACACCAAAACTATCTAGATTAATGAACAACACTACAGGTATGAGAAAAATATGTCATTTTGATTCTGGGGTGAACTGTTTGATGTAAATGATGGACAAGTTTATGTCAGTCTCCATTCTTTATCATTGCTAATGTGCCTCAGTATGACATGAAAACAACCCTATGTCCAGACAGAAGGCTGATTTTGGATGAGTCTGTAAATGCTCTGATTACCACCAGTGAAAATAATCTTTAACATGCTACACCAATGTTTTTAAAACAGTTTCTTTCTACGAATTTGCACATGACATCTACAGTACAGCTAAGGTTTGGGAGGTAATGTGGCAATTAGAATGAAATCCAACAGCCACAGTAGATGTGACAAAACATATTCCTCTTCAGGTACACACTGAACTCCCAATCTTAAATAAACACTGAATATAGACAAGAGAAACTCGGCATCAGACCTAATATTTTGTACTGTCATGGAGGATGAATGTGTCAGATAAAAGGTTAAACTCACAGGTGGATGCTTCACAGGTCAGTATTTGACAACGCGATCGAAGCATGAAGAGAGACGTCGTAGATGTGAAGTTCTTTCAGTTAAGTGAAAGGGAGGGACAATGATGAGCTTCCCTGATTTCACTGCTGGACCAAATTAAGGTTGATGCCCCATGAAAAGAAATGTAAGAAGAGCTGCAAGGCCAATAATATTTAAAGCACCATGCGACTAAGTCATCACTTTGGAAATAAAACAGCTCTGTGGACACACGGTGGGTCTGCTCGCTCAAACAGCAGCACAACTCAACAACTCGGTTTAACAAATGATGTTCCACTTTAAAGAGACCTCTAGTGGGACTTCTTTAAGGTGAGGTCAGATCTGCTTGTTTGCAGAAACACACAAAATTACAGTACTTTCAGTTTTCACAATAATGGTATTGTGAGCTCTAAGATATGTCCGCACATGACACTATATGACGGACATTAACAGAAGTTTAAAGGAAATGACCACTTTAGAATGACAATACAGACAGTACTTACTGACCCTCATGCCGACAAGAAGTCCAGTGTAGTTTTTTAATCCACAAAACTCGTTCTGGGTATTGGAGGATAACAGCTACTAACATGCCAAACATGAGGGACTCCTGTAAAGCATGCAGCAGAGCAAGAGCAGCTTCAGAACAGCCAAACAGGGCAATTAATGGGTCAAGTTAAATCTGAATATCGTGAATACTTCAATACAAAGAGAAAATATTCTGCCAAAAAGGAACAATATTTGCATTTTAAAATTATATAAAATAAATCTGTCCCTCAGATTACTAACACTTGCCTTAAAATTACAAATATATCCCAAAGAGAATAATTAGCTTTCAAAGCCAAATTTCTACATGCAAAAGAGACCCTGAATAGTCCATCTTGACAATATGTTTTGCTGAAAACTACATTCATTCACATATTTTGGCAACTGGGAGCAGAAGAACACCAAATCAAGCTGAGCGACATACAACTCTGACATATCATCATCGTCTGCAATGGCTGACATCTTAGCAAACAATTGTCTATAAAGTCATCTAATAGAAACATAGCAGTAGTCATTAAGAGTTGTCCACCTGATGAATGCAAATCCAATATTCACGTATCATTTTGCTCTGGTTCGGTCTCCACCAACTCCTTTAAAATATACTTTCTCTCTCTCTCCAGATGTCCCCTTTCTCTCACCAGCTTGTTTCCAGATCTATCTGTCTGTGTTTGGTGCTGGACAGGTAGCTTTCAGTGGGTTTGTCAGAGCTTGTGTCTGAAAACAGCTGAGAGTGCTGAGACGTAGCAATACGATATATGTGCTGTATAACCAAAACAATGAGATAGAAAAGACTAAAAAGCTCTGCAGAGCTGCAGAGTTGGTCACAGTTCTGTGGTTTCATGAGTATCAATCCCACTTTTCCATTCACATGTAGCCATACACTTATTAGTAAAGCTTTGAGGGTAAAATGCAAACTGCCTGCCTCCTTGATAAAACTCGGCATATTCAAGAACAAAATCTTATTTTCCGTCTTTCTTCGGGATGATAATAAAAGATTGACTCGTAAGACAAAACAGGAAATCCTGGGAGGTGCAAAGCAGGATGGCTGAAGGTGACTCTAAGCCCAAGCTTATCGAGGGATTCGGTAAACAAGAGGCCTGGCAAGCACAGTGCTCGGCTGTTGACAACTGGTGATGGTGACCAGGTGGGATATGTTATCCTAACAGTCTGGAACTCTTGTGAATTATTTGCTGATAGATATAAACAGCTGTTATTCTTGGTAATGGAAAGCAATTAGAAACATCTGCATACTTGGCTGTGAGCGATGCCTCCGAATGGCGGCCGTGGCTCCCAGGTGCCACTGGGAAATAATTACATCATCAGGACGGGGGCCGGGGCTGGAGGACTGCTAGTGATCTGTGAAGAGCAAGGAGGAGAGCCCAAAGAGGGACACACACAAACACACACACACAGACACACACAAATTTATATTAGTCAGACTTGTGAGGACTTTGTGTTGATTAAATATCAACTGGCAACCTTCTCTGTTTCCTCTGATCCCAGTCCTAACCTTTAATCCCAAGACCCGAACCCTAGCCAGACTTTATCCTTAAAGGGCCAGTGTGTATAATTCAGGGGCATCTATTGGCAGAAATGTAATATATCATTCATAACTAAGTTCCCATTAGTTTAGAATCACCTGAAACTAAAAATCCTTGTGCTTTCATAACCTTAGAATAACAATTTACATCTACGTATGCAGCGTGTCCTCTTTCACACAGTCCGCCATGTTGTTCTACAGTAGCCCAGAACTGACAAACCAAACACTGGCTCTAGACAGGGTCATTCACATTTTTGCGCTGGCCACCATAGTTCTCCTACAAGCTTGGCACACTGTGGAAGTTTCAGCTGGCTGCAACCTGTAACCTCACCACTAGATGCCACTAAATCCTACACACAAGACCTTTAAAGAGTAAGTTTGGTATTTGGCAAGCCAGACCCTATTTTCCCATGTTTTTGCATCCAAGTGATAAATGGGATGAGCAATTTTTAAAACTGGTCCAGTCTTGAGTGAGACTGCTGCAGTTGGCAGTGGCTACACAGGCTGCAATTTAAACACTATGCGCATATTTGCATCGTCAATTTGGGTCCACTTAAAGTGTTTCCTTTTGCCACTGACAGGCTCAGAACATTATTCCAAGTGCCTGACAACATTATAGAAAGGATCCCTACAGAGATATACCTTTTTGTTACAGAGTGAGACAGACAGCTCCGAAATGGCCATCACCATACCCACCAGACTCCATTTAAATAAACAGAAATTTAATCACTGTAAAACACACGTTATTCAAAGTTGACAGAAACAAAATAAAATCGCAAAAGCTGTCTTAGTTCCCTTTTTCAGCTCACCCACTCCGGTTTGATTGAAACAATGCAGTTATTCACCCATTTAGACGTGACAACATGTTGGCTCTAAACACGCAAAAGTTATTGTTTATTTAAATGCAGTCTGGTGGGTTTAGTGATGCCGATTTCGGAGCTGTTTCTGGTTAAACAAAAGCTTTAACCAAGAGGTCTGTCTCTGTAGGGATCCTTGCAACAAGATGTCAGACACAGAATGATAATCTGAGCCTGACAGTGACAAAAACAAGCACTTTTATTGGACCTAAACTGACGATGCAAACATGCCTCAAGTGGCTGGCTGCAGCGGTCCTCCTCAAAATTGGACCAGTTTCTAAAACTGTTGTTCCCATTAGTCACTTGACACAAAAACATGGGAAAATTGGGTCCAGGCTTAAAGCTATAGTGCGTAACTTTTACAGGTCCATAAATGTCTGTTTCACCCAAGCCACTACTAGAGGAGATGACACAATGCTGATTAAGCCGATCGGCTCTTAAAATCTCGCTGTATTTTTCAATATATATCATTTTTAGTATGCGCGTAGACCGGTGACATTCCTGCGCTGGCGCACAGGAAATGCTTCCTCACAACAAGAAGGGAGGGGGAGGACGAGCGGAGAGTGTCACAGCAAGAGGTAGAGCGCAGGTAGAAAGTGAAACTAACATGGCGGAGAAGTGGCCGAGACACGGTTCAGACGTAGATCCTACCACAAAGAAAAAGCCTGGACGTTCGGCTGAAGGTCTATTAGCAAAGAAGGAAAGTGACCGACGGAGAAGGCAAACAAGGATTTGTACTGGCGTTGCTTTTCCTTGGTGGAGAGCCCTGAAGGAAGAAATTGGGCTGAGGGCAGACACGGATGTTGCCTTGCTGCTGTTGGATAAGTAAGTGACTTGGTTTATAATTATATTATGAGTAGTATGTGTTGCTGTTACATGTACTGGACGTAGTACTTTATTATTTTCTTGGAAATGGTGCTATGAACATAATGTAATGTTAGCAGCCTGGTGTTCGCCACGTTGTGTAGCATTGTGTACACGGTGTGAAGCGAGTGTTGCTCTGTGTACACAGTGTGTGGCGACTCCGTGTACATGGAAGTGCCGCCAGCTTATTAGTTGTAATAACGCATTATCCGCTGGGAGGCGACAGAAGTTACGCACTATAGCTTTAAATATACTGCGCTTGCCTTTTAACCAAAGTCTTAACCTAAACTTAACCCTTAACATTATTTGTTTTATTCTGAGTTTATAATGAGTGTTTGGGGCATCAGTTGCTTGTTTTTTACTATTGAAAACACATGTCGTAATCTGACAAAGTACGTATCTCATGCAACAAAAATATTGTTGAGTCTGGCATTGAAAAGATAAAGAAACAAACTCCTGGTTAGTTATTCACTTCATATTTGTTGTTCGACACCTGATCTACCCCAAACCTAATCCTGGTTATAATTGGAGCTCTAAACCCAAATAGCACTTTTAAAGCAACCTTCAATTTAGCTCCAACACAAACTAGATCCTGTTTATAATCCTCATCCAAAACTCTAATGCTAATTTATAGCAGTACCTTCTAGTAAAACACATTTCTGCAATATGAACTGCATCAAAGATGACAGAGCATCTCAAGTGAAAATAACCTCATCTCCTTCAAACATATCATTTAGTGAAGAGATGGAGTTAGACAGCGCTGGCACTGTCGATGGGGCAGGTGCAGGCTGACAAACCTGATCAACATTTCTCAATAGCAGAGAGCATCTGCTGCCACAGTAAATTCACACTTCTTAGTGTTTCTGTACATTCAACCGTAAGATAGATACATCAGCAACACATTGATATAAGAAGTTATACATTTTAGCCGTAAAGAAGTGAGGAGGATTCAAAATAACCTCACTTTGTAAAACTGTCCTCTCACCAAATGTCTGAAACTCAAACTGCTTCTCACAGGCGGACAAGTACAAGAACACACTTAGAAACACATACACCCACAGATGAAGACAGCAGACATTTGTTATGGTGATAATTAATTCTGTTTTCCGAGCAAAATAAAAGATCTGTGTGTCCGTCTTTGATATTTTCTGAAGTATGAATTCCCGCTGAATATCGTTAAGTAAAACTCTTACGAAGCCACATGAAGAACTTGAACCAGAGGCTGACACAAAAACTGCTAATAGTGTCCTTGGCATGGTGTTTTTGTAGTTTATTTGCAGTAGTCGTTGTCCCTTGTAGCAACTAATTTGTTGCAGTCAAAAATGTTAATCTCTGCCAACCATTCTTACATGCTTCTGGACAGTGAAAAAACAATAAAAGGAAGAACCTTAAAATGATAACAGCCATAAAGACAGTACAGCAAGTATGTCCAAAGTCTATTTTTACATAATCTGATCTGGCCCCGTCAAAAAGTTTGGACACTTCTTCAGTACAGAGATTAACGACAGACTAATCATCCAGACAGCTAACTATGGCATCTTAAGGCCCACACACACCAAACCGACATCAAAGAACTAGTGGTGATGAAGACGGACCGTTGCGTCCTCTGTGTCTCAGCCAAAAAGTTGCACTAAACAAACTGTTAAGGCTACATCTATGGAGCTACATTAGGGTCAAAAGTTTTGTACTTGAAAAAATAAAATTTGAAACTAAAAATTCATGTGTTGATCTTGAATATTGAAAAATACAACAATGTATTCAAAATAAAAATTAGTGTATGAATTGTTTTTTTCAGGTTAAAGATAATTTTGATTCACTTTGGTAATTCTTTTGAATAAATAATTTATTTTCACTTTTCACTTCCATACATATTTTGACATTTGAAGTCTTATTTTTTTCAGCTGCATGTTTTAGCTTTTCAGATTCAGATCTTATTTTTTACAGTTTCAAATCTTATTTTTTCACTTTCATATCTTTTTTTCACTTTCAGATCTTTTTTTTTTTTACAGTTTCAAATCTTGTTTTTTCACTTTCAAATCTTTTTTTTTTTCCAGTTTCAAATCTGTTTTTTGAGTTTCAGACTTTTGACCCTGATGTGGCGTGGGGGGCGTGGCATCAACTGAGAGGGGTGTGGAATCACGAGTGACAGTGCCTTCAGGGAACGTAGGAACTAAAAAAATTCTGACTCAACACTTACATACACCATATTCATGTGACTGGCAGTGTAAAAATTGATTTTTTAGACAGTACTGAGCACCAATTGCGGTATAAGAGCCATACATTATGCCTGATTTTGCAGATCAACAGCCACATTTTAAGTGCTGATATGTTCGATTTCCACATAGCACTGTGAACGCAGCGTAGTGTCCACTTCGCTTGCGATGATGGCGTCTGGTCGGTCGTGTCAATCTGCTGGAGCCCATACATCCAGCACACAGGTGAGAAATGTTAACTAAGCTTTGGGAAATCATAACAAACATTAAGGGGTCGTTATTGTGACAACATACATTTTCACAGCTCCATCGTCACGGCCCTGTTGATGCTTCCACATCCAGACGTGTCCCCTGGATGAAACCTTTGAGCTTGGGGAAACGGAAACAATCCTAAAACACCTCCCTACTCACCTGGTGCCACAAAAATCACCTGGAGCCAGGTCAGGTGAGTAAGGAGGTGTTTTAGGATTGTTTCCGTTTCCCCAAGCTCAAAGGTTTCATCCAGGGGACACATTTACTGGATTAGGAAGCATCAACAGGGCCGTGATGATGGAGTTGTGGACAATCACACTTTCCAGCTCTGACAAATTCGCCACTTAAAAGACGTCACAAAAAAAATGTATGTTGTCACAAAAACGACCCCTTGATGTTTGTTATGATTTCCCAAAGCTTAGTTAACATTTCTCACCTGTGTGCTGGATGTAGGGGCTCCAGCAGATTGACACGACTGACCGGACGCCATCATCGCAAGCGAAGTGGACACTACGCTGCGTTCACAGTGCTATGTGGAAATCGGACATATCAGCACTTAAAATGTGGCTGTCGAACTGCAAAATCTGGCATAATTTATCGCTCTTATACTGCAATTGGTGCTCAGTACTGTCTAAAACAGATTTCTAAATGTAAGTTTGTCATTGGCATCAATTTTTACACTGCCAGTCACATGAATATGGTGTATGTAAGTGTTGAGTCAGAATTTTTTTAGTTCCTACGTTCCCTGAAGGCACTGTCACTCATGATTCCACACCCCTCTCAGTTGATGCCACGCCACCCACGCCACATCAGGGTCAAAAGTCTGAAACTCAAAAAACAGATTTGAAATTGAAAACAAAAAAGATCTGAAAGTGAAAAAAAGATTTGAAAGTGAAAAAATAAGATTTGAAACTGTAAAAAATAAGATCTGAATCTGAAAAGATAAAACATGCAACTGAAAAAAATAAGACCTTAAATGGAAATATATAGGCAAAGTGAAAAGTGAAAATAAATTATTTATTCAAAAGAATTACCAAAGTGAATCAAAATTATATTTAACCTGAAAAAAACATTTCATACACTTATTTTTATTTTGAATACATTGTTGTATTTTTTAAAATTCAAGATCAACACATGAATTTTTAGTTTCAAATTTTATTTTTTCAAGTACAAAACTTTTGACCCTAATGTAGCTCCATATGCAGCCAACAGCCACCTAGCATGTATATTCTGTGCCTGCGTAAAAGGAAATAACTCTCTGTACCAGCAGGCAGCTGTAATCTGAATTCATCATTCAAAAAGGATAATCGGAAGACTGTCAGACGGATTCAGGACGTTAGCTAGCCAGTTATCACATTGACAACACAACCCTATATTGAAAGAACAAATAATGTTTACCGTGCCCAAGTGAACAACACAAACCATAATGAGACGTTTCTGCCAAAGAGCTCAATGACTAAAAATAAAGTCGTACCTTAACTAACAGTATTGTTTCCATCTTACGCCCCCTTGACTTTAGAAGTTTGTTTACTTTACTCACTTCTGATATTCTTCTTGTGCACTGAGATGAACTACCAAAAAATAGTGGTTTTGTTCACCAATGGGCTCCACTGTTTCATATGCCGATCTAACATGCTGAAATAGCTGAGGAAAAAGAGCCAATGAAGGACAGCTAGTGACAATGCTGTGGGAAACACCGCAAAAACAAGGGCGACAGATACTGACAGCAGCCTGACATTGACCTTGTGCCATTGACATTGTGTAAGGCTCAATAGTCCAAAGTGTAGGGCCACTGACCAAGCTGCCATATTTAATGAGTTGCGAGTTAGAAATTGCATGAGAGACCAAGTAGAAACTGTCCATAGTGCTGTGGCGAGGACATGATCCCTCACCAGCTTCCCACAAATACATAGTATCAGATCAAAAACTATGTTTATGGTAAATCTAACATTTTTGTACATTTTCTATTATATTATTATATTTTTCAGTACAAAAATGTACCTGTCCCTTTTCTCAGTGCTGTGTCTCCTGTCCATACTTTAACTGAGCCCTTTACTGAAAATGTCCTCTGTGATATTTGATTTGCAGTCAGTCACGCCACAGTGTGTCTTCCTCTAATTGTGTTGTGTATGGAGCTGCTGACCTTCTGCCCCAGCCTCCTTCTCCCTCTAAACAATACTGCGGCTGTGAGAGCCCCGACTGTGTGATGCCTCTGAATTTACCCCTGCTAAAGCATGACTGTGACTCTCCACATACATCAATGTACGGGCTCCTACTGAGCGTGCTCATCGGCTGTAAATACCAGCAGTCTGCGCTGCCGTGGTGAAATGAGCAGTCTGGGGGATTTGACCATGTTGTGAGGTGGCAGGTTGAGCCTGATGGTTGAAGAGTGTGTCCTGTAAGCAGAAGGTCACAGGCCTGATCCGCTCCGCAGGCAGAGAGTCCTGACTAGCTGTCCTTGAGCAACACACTGACCCTTGACGTGAAGCTAACATCTACAGTATATGACTGAAACTCAGAATTTCCTAGATTAAAAACATAAATTTACCCGAAAACAACTTGGATATTCTGAGATTTTAAAGTTATAAATTTATGAGCAATAAAGCCAGAAAAAAAGTTTTGTCAAGGAATCACATCATTTTATTTTGCAAGGTCAGATTAATCTCATCATACCACAGACGCCACCAGTGAACACTAGAATTGCAGCAAACATTGAGACATCCACTGACCGTTGCATAAGCCTCTAATCAAGGTAGCCCATCATGGTTAAAAAAACTGTTCAGAAATCAAAGTTGTGCTAACATCCAGGACAGTACCTGGCCATCAGCGGGACGTTCCTCCGTGGCATTAAAGCAACATTGAAATACAACATTAACAAGAACCAACCTCTTCAACCAACCAGTCAACCAAGAGATTAAGATTAAGATTCATGAAGAAAAATGGAAGTGAGGAAAGTAAACAAAGAGCTAAAGTCAAGAGGGAGTGAGACCACAATAAACTTGTCTTATGAGGTAAAACATTTTTCTTCAGCTATTGAGCTCTTTAGCTGAAACATTTAGTGATTGTTTGTGTTATTGTTCACTGGTGCACGGTGAATAGGCTTTGTTCTTTCAACACTGGATTTTGTTGTTAACGTGCTAACTGGCTAGCTAGTGTCAAGACGGTCTTCTGGTTTCCCTTTATACAGACTACCACCGTCTGCTGGTGTGGAGAATTATTTCCTCTCACACAGGTGCAGAATGTACGTGTTTGTTGGCCGATGGCTGGGGTCTTCACAGTGTGTTCATGTGCAACTTTTTGGCCGAGACACAGGCACAACAGTCGGCTTATGTTGCTGCTAGTGCTTTGAAGACAGTTTAGTGTGTCTGGGCCTTTACTGTGAATTGTCTGTAGCTGGTGGACTGACTACTGTACGGTGTCTGCTGAATACAGTACTGCAAGAATGAAGAAGGTAAAGCAGAACCACTAATTTCAAAAGTGGTCATCCACAAGCTTGTTAATGTTTTATAAATCCAGTGTACAAACACAAAGTAGAAAATGTCCAGTCTGTTGGAGAAATATCACTTTGATCAGGACCTATGCAAAAACAACACAGCAAAAACAGAGGGGGAAAATCTCCTGCACAGTCTCTGCAGCAGACAGGAGATAGAAGCGGCTCCAACACAAAACATTATGTTTGTGCCTTTGTTTCATCGGGGCCTGTAATCCCTCGGGCAACAAACAGAAAATATCCGTCAGAACGGATGAACCTCCGGGCCGTGAGTCGCGGCTGTTGTGGCTGGATATGTTGATGCCGACTGGCGTACCTGTCACAGAAAGCTGCAAGCACAGTTCAAAAACGAGGTGGCTGGTGTCACATGAGTCTGCTAAGGGAGTCGTTGACGAATATGAGCACAGCAGCGCAACACACAGCGAGTCTGTGTTTGTCAGCACTTCCTTATCCTGACTTTTTTTTCCTACTTTGTAGTGTGTCTGGGGTTGTTTTACACGAGGGCTAAATGTCTCCTGCTCTGTTTTAGGGCTGATCTTTAAGATCCTTTTGCTTCTATATGTATTTATTGATTTGTTGCTAAGAGCTGTTTTGGTGTTAAGTTTTATATAAAGCTTCAATATCTGTTATCTTTGATTTTATATAGAATTTCTGAAGATTGATTTCCCTAAAAGGAACCTACCAAATGATGAAACTAACATCATGACATCCATGTGCATGATCTGAGGACACATGCTATGCAATGCACTCAAGTTATTTAGATGACGGGGACTTACATTTAATGAGCACTATGACCAAAAAGATGAGTCTCAATGCATTTAGTCTATTAATTGTTCACATGTAACTTTTCAGAGAAAAAATATTGTGTACAAGAAACTGTCCCAGTTATTCCCTTCAAAATAGCATTTTTTTCTCCACACAAAAGCAATTGTAAGGCAACACATTCTCACTCCCAGCTACTCAAATACCAACAGTGGCTCTCCATGTGAAACTTTGAGGCTCTTGGTGACCATGCAGCATCAGTTTTGGATGCTCAGAGACAACATGACAATTTACACCAGTTACACACAATGTGTCTTTTTTAAATAAACTTCTGATTTCACAGTTTCCGCTCGTTAAATGCACACAGTCTCTTCTCAAAACACACTTCCAATGTAGATTCATTTCATTTTTAGGTTTACTTCGTTATGTTGAAGCAACAAAATTTCGGGGTTTGGTTTAAAATGAAACATCATGACTTACTTCACTTGGTCATGGCTACATTGTTATTGAAATAAATCTGTTGACTTCTGTCACACGGGACATGAACAGCGTACTCAGTCTCACTCTGAAGTCATCAAAAACCGGTGCTTAGTCAGTGACTTTGGGCATAAAAAAGCCGTCCTTTCACATCAGCTGCTTGCCATTATTGTTTAATGGAACCTGGTGGCATTGGGGGAAATGCGGTGGGACAACACTGATAGTTAAGGCCTCAAAAGTCCAAGTAGGGAAGGCGGGAGGGCTAATGAATGGGTCCAACAACCACCAACTTTCACCCGGGAGGCTGGTGTTCACCTCCTGTGTGATTGTAAAGCCAAACCCTCTTCTTTCTTCCTAAACCCAACCGTGTGTGTTGGCTAAACGTAACCATGTGCGTTTGTTGTTGAAGAAAAAAAACATCAACCCACGGTGTTGTATCGATATGGTGCATTTATTCTGAAAGAGACTAAATGCAAACTGTACATTTCCTGTGAAAACAGAAGTGTATTTAGGAAACAGACAATGCATGTAACAGGCTGAACTTGACACGGCGTCCCAGAACGACAACAACCAACACACCCAGGGTACCTTGCACATCATATCTTGATGTATAAAGTCCATGACCAAACATCGATGTGTGACGAGGTCGGAGTGAGAATGTGTTGGAATGAACAGCAGTGTCCTGGTTCAAAATCTGGAGTTTGTCAGAGTTTGTTTGACCCACCCACCTGCCCAATCTATGAGGACTTTCTTGCTCTCTTTAGTTTTTTAGGGCACCAAAAATTGATGGTGTGTCTCACACCGATACTAAGGGTGTGTCAGTATCTGATGCCATGGGCCACTGCCCAAACTTTCACAGGGCAAAGAATAAATTTTGATTAAATCGTTTTATATACATACTAACACATATATACACTATGTAGCAGTGTCCATGTCTATTTCTTCATGCGCCCATTTTTGGCATGCAAATATGTATTGGTTTCAGTCAAGCATCGCTTGGGAATGTCATTCATATTGAATGACTCTGACACCTCAGGTTTTCTGTGCCAGTGTCAATACAGGAAGTAGTGAGCTCCTTCTGTATCGAGGCAGAAATTTAAGGTGTGGCAGTCAGGGTGGTGAAAGAGCGTGTAGCGTGTTTGACATCCATGTGCATGATCTGAGGTCACTTCTAGTCACAGACTGCCAAATGATGTTAACAGTCTTTTAAACCTGAACCAAAATCCTTCCTCAGTTAGTCAGTTGATAAAACTATATCAGTAAATTAATCAAGGTTTATTTGCTTAACCACAACTTTTCCGTACCTAACCATACTACTGTTTCCATGCACAGATGATGTGGAAAAAATAATCTTTAAAATTCATTGTACACATTTCTGTCTGTTCCTGAACTGTCCAATATCAGTGGTATTGTTTGTCTGGTGACAGGGATCCATTATTTAATGACAAAAGAGAAACACTAATTCCTGTCAGTGGCATTTCAGGTCAACAGATGCACTGGTTAACAAACAGTAAATTGTGCTGCTGCAGGCCGAGATGAAACATATAAAATCCAGGTTTAACTGATACAAATGGCACAGGACAATCCATATCCTGGTGTTTGTACCAGTGTGCCCTTTGTGCAGGTTAAGCCGCCCACTCCTACTGTAAAACCATTGTACACGGTGAATAATGTGATTCTGATATAACTCAGACTAATACAGTCTGTTAATCTATTCATAGAGACCGTGGTGTCCTCATGCTACAAGTCAAGTACATGATCAGATTCACTTTTGTAAATGCTTTTCATTTAAAGTGACCTGGTGGTCTGAGTTGATGAAAAACAATAATAATAATTGGTGTATGGAGGTACAGTACAGCACAGCGCGGCGGATGAAACCAAAGTACTTTCCTCCTCCCAGATGGTCCGTTCAGCCTTTTAATAATGAAATCTGCTTTTGTGTTATTTAAAAAATTACAATAACCTTTCCACTAATCCCCCGACTTACGACCCTGTACACCTGGATTTCTGCGCTGCACGTACGTCCGAAATCCCTCCGGCTCTTGATAACATATTAGGATTATATCTCGGATATGGTTCTTTAATAAATAGTTTAGATAAGCATATCTGTTTAATTTTATCCACCCGCCCTCCCCGCATGCAGGATTACAGTGAAAGGGTTGGTTTTGTGGAGCGCGTGTACCACAGTCTGCAGACAGAACATGCAAACATCTGTACAACAATTCATCAGAAAGAATTATGTATGGCAGACTGGAGGGCTCTAAGCTGTGTGTATTTCAACATCCCAGTGTCCTCAATGACTGAGGCAGATCATAAATAATGGAAGTAGAATTAATTGGTTTATGCTATGAGCATGTGTTATATATATTGATGGCATACCGTTGGTGAGCTGTTGCTCTGTGCTGGACTGGATATGTATACTGCAGCTTCCAGTTTGATGAATGATCTCGATCATGAGGCTGGATTTATAAGGTTTAGGTTCAACGTATATCAATGCATACAAACCATGAGACAACACAAACAAACCGAAAACAGGAATTAGAATCAATGATCAGAAAAAAATGGGTTTAGTTGAATAAAGGAAATTCTTGATATATTAGACAAAAGTGCACTTCCAACTTTGCGGCAACAGTTTGAGTAAAGCCCTGTCCTGCGTCAATATGTCAGTGCCCCCGTGCACAAAGCCAGGTCCATAAAGAAATGGTTTTCCCAGTTTCAACTGGACCGGCCTGCACAGAGCCCTGACCTCAATTCCATTCAACACCTTTGGGATGAACAGGAGCCTCGACTGTGAGCCAGACCTCTTGTGGCTGAATGGGAGCAAATCCCTGCAGCCAGCTTCCAAAATCTTGTGGAAAAACCTTCCCAGAAGAGTGGACATATTAAAGTGGATCCTACTTTAGCAACTAAAAATGTTTACATGGCCAGACTTGTTGGGGCACTAAGCAGAATTTAATCCACCCGCACATCTGTAGGCCTTTAAGAGGAAACTATAGATCAATGCTGTGCAGTGACCTTTAATATTATCCTAATTTATATTATATATACAGTATACTGTATATAGATATTCAGGGATACAACTGCACTGACAGTAAAGAACAAACAAGCATGCTTTTTTCTGTTTTGTAAATAAACCACTGTAATACTTTTCCAAAATTTCACACTTAACTTGGTTCAGATCTGAGGATATGTGCCCATATAGTCATAACTCTGGCTTTTATTCTGCTATTTATTGGTTCATCTTTACAACTCTAACAGCTCTGACAAAAGTTGTGACAATAATGATTTAGAACAGCAAATGCAGAATATATTTAATTTTTTCTTAGTTGTAAAGCTGGCAGAAAGCCCCTCCCACCAGACGTTTATTTTAGTTTACAACAATTAGCTGCTAGCCACCCCCCTATCCCTCTGCCTCGCTCCCTGCCGCTGTGGACTGCTTTGCCAGGAGGAGAGTGGACAGCGGCTCAGGAGATGGACCATCGGTCAGTGGCTGTAGTGGCTCAAATTTGGCCACCACAAGTCCTCCAGTGTCAGTGGCAGTGCCGGTATAACCTGTGTGTTCTATTTATTTATTTTATTGTTTTATATACTTTATTAATTCCCGAGGGGAAATTCAATTTTTTCACTCTGTTGTCAAATACACACAGGTCTGAACACACACATGCACAAACAGGACCTATACATGCACTAAGTGGAGAGATGTCAGAGTGGGGCGGCCAATGACAGGTGCTCCGAGTAGTTGGGGGGTTCGGTGTCTTGCTCAAGGGCACCTCGGCAGTGCTCAGGAGGTGAACTGGCACCTCTCCAGCCACCAGTCCACGCTCCATATTTTGGTCCGGACAGGGACTTGAACAGGCGACCCTCCAGTTCCCAACCCAAGCTGGGACTGAGCTACTGCCGTAACAGCAGCAACAGAAAGTTTGCTGATCCAGCAGCGAATCAGGACTGTCCAATCTCTGGGGTTTGTGTTAGCTGGATTCAGCCTGCAGCAGCTGCTGACTAGGGATCCATCTCTGATGCTGCTGCCTGCTCTACAGAGGACACACTGCGATTCGAGGTTCCAGCTAATGTTAACTACATGAACATGAGGCCACAGCCGTGAGCCTTTTACTTTGCATAGCAGAAGGCTAAACTTTAAGCAACATTTTCTCTCACTCTCTGAAACATTTCACCAATACTGACTGATTTTATTTTGTTTATTGTCAGACTCTCCTTTAGACTCTTTTTTTTTAATAAGTCTGTCTTCTTTTATTGGGTTGCTTTGCAGTGCAGGAAGTTGTTGCCAAAGCTGGAATAGCAACTTTCTCTGAAGGATTCTCTGTCACTGAATCAGGCTTTCCCAGAAGGGACGTGTACACTTGTCTGCATGTGTAAAACAGCCAACAGAGACGCCCTCTCTCTGAAATGACCTGTGATTGGCCAAAGTCTCTCGTCTCCGCTAAGTTTTTGAGAGTCTGAAAACAGAGCCAAGAGGAGGTGAAGAAGTCTAGTTTTCTCTCAGTCTACATGAATTAGGATATGCTCAATGTGTATTATGTGATTTTTGCCCACTTACGCTAAAAATAAAACTGCCTTCCTCAGCTTTAACTAACTAGCGATTCAAGACTGTGTTGTAGACAGCAGCAAAATAGCATTTCCATTTATATGGAATTATGTTTTAGATATGGCTTCATAACTTTAAATATAAAGCAGCATACTGTTTCATGGTCAAACTAAAAAAAAAAGTGTGACAGACCTTTAAATTATGCATGCTGTACTTGACCATGAGGTCTGAATTTTCTAGGCCAAACACCCTGCTCTCTGTGGGTCATGAACCCCCCCCCCCCCACCCCCTGCTTTGTTTTTTTACCTTGCGTGCTGGGGTAAATACCTCAGCACCTGCATGTTGCACTGATTTCACCCAGCCCCGGCAGATGGTCCTCACCCTTCACTGAACACACACTCCGGCACCTGGGACGCTGGGGAAATCCTTCCGTGCTCTTGCCACTCTGTCAGAGAGCACATGCACATATTATAAACACAGATGCAGCGGCATGTGTGCAGGCATGCGCGTCTGCAAGCATGCACATAAATGCAACGACGAGTGGGCGTGAGGACGCAAACAGGCAAACGCTTCTCGTTTCCACATATAAACACAAATTCACTGATGTGTAAAGACTTTTTTTTTAACAAAACATAGAGCTGCTGGAGTAAATGTATAGAGATGCTTTATGGTTCAAGTACAAGACACAGAACAATGAAGATGTTTTACACACTCATTCACACACACAAACACACACCCACACCACATCTCCTATATTTCCTATTGGGAAAAAATGGATTCACACGCTGAAAGAAATACAGAATCACAGATATGCACAGAAAGTTTTGTACAGTTCAAAACATGCCAAGACACAATTCAATCAACTAAATTCATTTTCAAGCTCAAACAGTAAATCACAGTGACACACAATACATGTATAAACACATTTATAACATTTTTCCATCTAATGTAAAGACTGTGTTTTAACATTTGTGCCCACATGTGTTCTAACTGGTAAAAAAGGTCCTAAAAATCACAGCCTGTGTTCCTCATTAATGTGATTCTGCTGTTTTTCACATATATATATATATATATTATAGTCTGGGTTTGCCCTCTGTGAGTCATAACTCTGTTTATAGCACAGTATTTGTATTTCAATAAAACACACGGCCAAAAGTATGTGGACACCTAAGCATTACACCCATGTGTGACTGCAGAACATCTCATTTCAAACCTAGGGCCATTAATCTGCCCATAGCCTCCACTTTGCTGTCTTTTCACAAAAGACTGAAACCTGTCTGCAGAGGATTTGCCCTCATTCAGCCACAAAAGCATGAAGTTGTCATAATGGGGCTGGCTTTGTGCCACAAAGTTGGAAGCAAACTATTCTGTCATATTAAGACTGAACTTCACTGAAACTAGGGGCCCAAACAGTGACAAACAAACCCCCACAAAAGAGCCTAAAAGAGTGTATACGGAAGTGTCAAGTTCACATATAATCTAGGGCTGGGCGATATGACCAAAATCTCATATCACAATATAGGTCATTTCATATCCCGATAATGATACATATCACAATATATAACACATTTGAATC
Organism: Epinephelus lanceolatus; assembly: GCF_041903045.1. Classification (NCBI taxonomy): domain Eukaryota; kingdom Metazoa; phylum Chordata; class Actinopteri; order Perciformes; family Serranidae; genus Epinephelus; species Epinephelus lanceolatus. The sequence goes on from NC_135742.1 coordinate 5,477,788, forward strand.
CAGTGAATAAAAAGCCCACACCCACATACACCTCCGCTCAACACTGAGGCTGTACTCCGCACCACCTGATTTGGTCTGAATATATTAAGTATAATTTGCGTCACAAGGATATAAACGATAGAGCAAAATAAGAAATGACAGACATTTTTCTCTCGTCACGCGATATCATCATATCACACAGCCCTAATATAATCTCTTCCTTGGGCGGCAGTAGCTCAGTCCATAGGGACTTGGGTTGGGAACTGGAGGGTCACGGTTCAAGTCTCCATCCGAACCAACTATGGAGTGTGGACTGATACAGGAGAGGTGCAAGTTCATCCTAACTGAACCCCTTGTGCAAGGCACAGAACCCCCAACTGCTCAGGGCACCTGTCCATGGGCAGCCCCCTCACTCTGACATCTCTCCTTTTAATGCATGTGTAGGTTCTGTTTGTGCATGTGTGTGAATTCTGGGCCTGTGTGTGTATCTCACAACCGAGTGAAAAACAATGAAGAGGAAACCCTTGGGGATTGATGAAGTATATCTTCCTCTTTCTTAGTCAGCTAAGTTACTGTTTTACTTGAATTTCTTTATCTTTTATTATCTCCGTCAAGGAGGTTATGTTTTCGCCGGCGTTGGTCTGTTTGTTTGTCTGCAAAATAACTCACAAAGTTCTAAATGGATTTTGATGAAATTTTCAGGAAAGGTTGATAATGGGACAAGGAACAGATGATAAAATTTTGGTGTTGATCGGTTGAAGCAAAGTGGATAAAATAATAAAATGGCAGGAAATCTGAGCTGCTTGGCGGAGGTCTGCGCTCTCCGAGTGCTTTTCTAGTTTTATTCTATGTTGGACATTTAGTTTTTGTCTTGTCTTATAACATTTTGTGAACACATTGTTATATCATTGCACACTCTGTCTATTTGTTTTTGTCTTTTTTTTATTCCTTTATTTAACAAGAAAAACATCCCATTGAGATTAAATATCTTCTCTGCCAGGAAGAGGCGAAATTAAAAGGTTTCAAATACAAGCACAAACAGGGACAGATAAAGTCACAATTAACTTATCAAAACACAACAACAGACACAGAACATGCAGACAGCAGAAGCTTAATGAATTATGGCAAATAATGGAAAGGAAAAGGCAGATTTACTCAGCTCTGCTTGGAACCATTAGGAGAATGTTTTCTAATGATCCAGTGTCATTGCTACTGGAGTATATGTCAGGAAACTACATATGCACAACAGTAATTGACCCAGTAAAGCTTCTGCAATAGATATTAACATGTGGGGTTTTCTCTCTTTAACCACAGCAAAGTCCATAAAGGCATTTCATATAAGTTACAATGATGTGTCTGAGATGCAGATGCAGGCACATAAATTACATCACCATAGTTTAATACTGACAAAATCGTACTTTGGACTACTTCTTTTCTGAACTCTTTTAGATCTCCATTTAGAGAAGTGCTCTATAAAGACAATTATTTAACATCACATTTATTAACAGACACATTGCTCGGTAAAATCAAATATTACACATGAGACGCTTTGGGGGCTGATACCAGAGACACTAAATACTACACACACACACACAGTCACACGCACACACACTAGCCAGCAGCTCATCTCCAGAGATGCAGGCTGTGTAAGAAATGCTGTTGTTGTCCCCTCACAAAGAATCCCACAGTAAACAAGCAGCTGCACTCAGATCCGTTGTGATGAGGAGGAGCTGTTCCTTCCTTGAGCCTAATGTGAAAATATGCCCCACAACCCCATGACTGCGTGCCTGGACGGACGCGACCGCAGGCACGACGTATAGACAAATAAACGCCTTATGGCGACTGTTGTTGCACTCCTTGCTGATTTAATTAAAGAAGCCTTCTGTACTAGCAGCGCGGCACAAAGGACTGTTAATGATGAAATTAATGGCTGCTGTTTACCACGCTGAGCGCCGCACCAGCCAAACATCCTCCAAGAAGTATCCCTGAGCTGAATTACAGGCGGGGATGAGCTACTTCATATGGACACAGACTTCACTTTTCATATCTGCGCTGTCAAAGTGAGCAGCAGCAAATGCCTTTTGTTTTTAGCATTAATTAAAATCCCCAACATGCTAATGTGACGTATCGCTTCAACCAAAGTCAGACTGTTGGGATGGATTTAACAAGCTGGATATAAACAGCTTTTGGCAAGTGGAAAGTTAGCTGCTACTGGGTTTGAGGCTATCGTTCTGCTGCACATTTAAGGCGCTACTCAGCTTCTTTCTGGAGCAACAGTGCAAACCACTGCAAGGACTTTAAAAAGTCAGGGAGAAAGTAGCACATCATTAACCACAGATAAAGAAACCAACAAGCAACATGCAAGAACAAGATAAGTCCTTGTTTCTAAAGTTGATGCTGTGACATCAAAGGTCATCTCAGAATTTTGAGGCTATCATGAGATTGGTCGTATCTGTTTCTTTTCTACTTTTACGTACAACTTATATAAAGATTACGTCACCTTTTTTTTCTGTTTCAATAAATCAGCATGTTTGTTGTGCAGGTCTGTTTCCTGTGTAGGCGTGCTGATGGTTACATGTATCTTTGCACAAGTATAATTCTAGTTTTAGGTCGAACTAGATTATTCTTTACACAAAACAAGTAATCCTATATAGAAAGGTTGGGTTTGTTCCACTTAATTGTGCTACATAAGATAAGATGACACATACACAGGGTTCAACATTAACTTTCTGAGGCACCCCTAAGATAAGTAAATTTACCTTTCACTTGTCCAGGCATAAAAGTCATTTGTTCAGTAAATGTACAATATTTTACATTTTTCATTTTGTTTGTGAATGCAGAATAATTATACAGTGGTAACATATAAATGTCTTCCACAACTGGCTAGGAGAGAAGTGTGTATGGTTTGTTGTCATGACAGGTCAGCAGCCTTAAATCTGTTTCACGATGGTCGGTGTGCAACCATTTTTCTGCATTTTTATTTTTCATTGATTTATCGTAAGCTAATTACGTCTGCCAAGGTTGTGATTTCACCTGGTCTGAAATAAAAAGGAACGAATATACACTATTTGATAACATTAACTGTTATACTTATTTATAACAAGTGGCTGCAATAAAGAAAATTAAATTCTTCTTTTTATTATCCTCAAAAAATATTCGCCTCTCCTAATTGACAGCGAGTCGAGGGAGACAACTGTCTTGGCATCTACGTGACATGTGCCTGACGGGTCTTGCTTGCTGCCATGGTCAGTAATCACATGCGCTGTCTCTCGTCACCCTTCACGCCCCACTCCAATTTACCTACATTTGTAAGTCAGCTGGTTTCCAACTTGTCCACCCATGGGGTCCATATTTCTCCCCCCACTAAAGTTCGAAGTCCACACAGTTTAATACACTTAACACCACGCTGTTGAGCTAGTTTGCTGTCTTTGTCAAGTAGCTGTCCTTAAGTCACTCAATATACAACAGAAAACTGTACTTCAGAATAAAAGCTTAGTGTTGGAAATTTACTGTACTTATAAATAAAGTCTTTTTTCTTTCTTTTTTTTTTTTTTACAAGCTTTCCATCCATTCAGAATGGGCCCGTGACCCAGCAGTTGGGACCACTAAGTTAGCTAATCTCAAAATGTATTTTTGGGTCAATGCTCCTGATTCAGCAACAGCCTGTCACAATTTTCTAGGTTGGTGCTTAAAAGTATTGTTGACTAGTGAAATACACAGCTGCTAATGCTAGCTAGCTAATGTCACTCACTTGTAATGGCAGTTGGGAGAAATCTTGCTCGAGGGCATTCGACCAGAAAGGGATCTCTTGGTTCAGGTTATTTGGGTGGTTCGGGTTATGATGAATTGATTTCTTGGAGAAAGCTTACAAGGAAAACTTCTCCCTTGTGCTTTGTAATGCCCCCAGTCCCATTCATCTCTCCAGCTGGTGAAATTTTGTTCTCATGTTGACTGGCTCAATGCAGTTGTGGTTTTTCTTGGTGCTTTCCCTGACACTTGGCTGGGCTGCGAAGCCTGAAGGAACATTGCCACCACTGTTCCTCCAGCGTAAAATGCACGAACTGGGAGCGGTTTCTTCTCTACGCAATGTTTTCAAATCAGTATCCTGAATGTACTCATTTAATTAAACAGCCAGAAGACACATTCTTTGTTTTGGACTTCTAACTTGTCCGGTGGGGCTAGCAAATTTCTCTTCCACTTGCCCTACAAAAAAATCCACTTGTCCCGGACAAGCAGATAAGCCTTAATGTCGAGCTCTGCATGAGGACTACCCTAACAAGTCTTTCAAACTAAACAACAAAATGGCCGATCGGAGCAAATAATCATGTCAAGGCCTGACCAGCCAGAGCCCAAATTCACTACATTTAATGTGTAAACAGTGGTGATATCTCAACATAAATACATCATCAAAGTAACCAAAGAGGCCTGGAGCTTTCCTCCAAACTGACACCGCTGTTAAACAGTGCAGTCATTTTCCATCTAATCTGGTAAGTGCATTTACCCTTGGCCTGTCTCAGATATTTACACACAAAGTGATGCAGAACTTCACTCCAGCACAGGTATCATTTTTGTTCAACCTTTCGGGATATTAATGAAACTTCCCACAATGTTTATTCAAGAACTTAAATGAATCAGAAGCAATGAATCACGCCCACGTGTCTGAAGCCCCCGGACACAGTCAAGGGAACAGGGTGATAAATCACTGGAAGAAAAGGTAATGTGGCCTTACACTTCAAAGTTTAATCGCCACGCAAAGAATCACTCTCTCCTCACAGACGACAGAGTCAAAGATACTCTGAGGTCCAGACCTTCACTCCTGTCCCACATCAATCACACCTGGGCGTTTTTAATTTTCTGACTGTAGATCTCTCTGCTGCTTGAGATATTAAGGGACAAGTTATTTTTTGACATTAACTTGACACTTACTAAAGCAGCTGTTACATGTGGAGCTTTGTGTAGCAGTGCAATGTTAAAAAGGTCCTGTTAAAATGTTTCATGCCCTTCAGGGGACGGGTGGTAGCATATGTATGCGCGCCTATAAACTGTAAATGGAGTTTGAGAATGGTCAGAGGGGCACACTCACACATGCATCGCTCTTTGCTCATTCACCTCTACATTTTCTCTCTCCAACATTCGTCATCTTACAAACCATCACTTCCCTGTTTGATATAAAACCATGTTTCTACACCTCATGGTACCTTGAAGCTATTTTACATACTTCCTTCACTGTAACCAACCTCTGTTTTAAAATTATAAACTGATAACAACTAGTCCATACCCACTGAGTACAGCATACCATACCATGACTTAGTCATACCATAAAAACAATACATTGGTCCACAGGGGGAGCCACAGCGATCGGTCGCATTTAAGCCATTTTGAAGCATTTTTCTGTTGTTATAGCGCCACCCAGTTGCCAATTAGAGTTAAATTTCTCACCTTGAGGCGTCCTGTTCTACATATCTACCAAGTTTAGTAAAAATCCATATGGTGGTGAGGCCTAGATAAGAAATGAGCTCTCTAGCGCCCCCATTTTGTTTGATGGGGTCAATAATGGAGGGGTCCCCTCAGATTATGTGTGGTCATATGCCTACAAAGTTGCGTGGTGATGGGTGAAACCCTTGAGATGTTATACACCTTTATGTGATGAGCCACGCCCTCCGCAATATTCATTGCCTTATAGAAGCTCAGTTTTAGTAAGTTTTCCAACTTTTGCCAAGAGGGAACTTTAGATATTGGTCCCTAGATTATGTTCACCCAGTTTCATGCAGATCGCTCAAACTTCCTAGGAAAAGATCCATTTGTTTTTCAAAAAATTCAAAATGGTGGAAAATCTATATAAGCAGAAGTTATGGCTTCTTGAGGCAAATGTGTTCCTCATGAGGAGAGGCATCTCTGTGCAAAGTTTCATGTCTCTACGACATATGGGGCATGAGATGCCCATTCAAAGTTTGCAATTTCAATCGGTTGCTATAGCGCCCCCCTTTGGCCAATTGATGTAATATTGCTTCATTTGCATCCTCCCATGACCCTCTACCACTGTGCCAAATTTCACATGGATTGACCAAGTCAGTGAGAAGAAAAACGTGGAACAGACACACAGACAGAGTTTTGGTCATTATATAGTAAGATGACCCCTGGAAAATGACATAAAGCCCAAAACAGACTGAACTCCAACAGCTGATTCATGTTTGAGCTAGAATTATCACTTTGGGGTTGTATGCCTCCGTACTCCAGTCAAGTTGCAGTTACATTTTAAATCCATGTCTGTGAAAACATAGATGCTTCACACATCTTCCTCCCATCAGCACAGGAGATCCATACAATCAGCTAGGCATCCAAGATTGGTTTTTTATCCCTCAACAACAAAAACACGTGGTTAGGTTTAGGAAAAAAGAACAAGGTTTGGCTTTAGAATCTTACAGGACACGAACACTGCTCTCCCAGGTGAAGGTTGTGTTTGTTGGACCCATCCAGTCAACCAGTCCCACTCAGACTTTTGCCCCTTAACTTTTGTCCTTGTCCTGCAGCGTTTCCCGCTGACGCCGCTGGACTCTGAAAACAGAAGTGTATCTTTAAAGAAGAAAAATTGACAATGTGTCCCAGAACGTCAACAACCAATGCGCCTGGGGTACCTTGCACATTGTTTGTGGATGTGGAAAGTCCATGACCAAAATGTCAATATAATAATCTGACAGTAATCTTATTTCTTTTCAGGGTAAAAAGGTGTCAGACAATATGAGATAAAAGATGTATATTCAGCAAATTGTAAACCTGGTCTCCGTTTATCACATACGTTTTAGCATTTTCTTTACTTGTTGGTCAAACAGGATTTGTTTGTACTTTTTTCTTTGTGTTCTTTTTTTGTGGTTAACATTTATTTTCTTTGTCTCACCTGCACAGACTGTGGTTTCTACACTTCTCATGTCCTTTAAATTCAATATCACAACATGATCTTCACTTGACATTTAACCTTCTGGAAGCTTGTCATTTAAGAAGTCCTAAATCTGTTCTGTGTGTAATATCTATCCAATGTGGTATTTAGATTGGATTATCTGGTTCACCGTGCATCCAATCATGATGGTTCTTCTTTGTTTGGAGGGTACACACACAGCAGTAATGCACTTTGATTTGTATACACAGATTTCTGGAAAATTCTGTCCAACCTCCAACCTGACACCTCAGGAAATCAAGTCATATGTGATCAGAGAAGTGCACGTTTAATTTCCAAGACAGAGAGCAAACCCATCACAACCTCTGCACACACTGTGTGTTCCAATCCCCACACTACCATACTATAAAGTGTGCCAACAAAAAAGATGTAGTATGTACATAGTATGTCAAAAGCAGTATGCCAAAAATACCAGGATGGTCTGCTACACCCAGTCGTATTTTGCAGTATGGAAGCCAGCATGCTATTCTGGCTATTCTGACCCACAATCCTCTGCACAGAGGACGATACGTCACATCGACTGAGCTGTTTGACAGCTGACAGAAGTCCCAATGACGGATGACAGCGCATTCAAGTCACTGATGACCAGTCATATAGTAATAATAGGAATCTTAATTGTTTAAGTGAACTAAATGATCATAAATATGACAAACAACAAAAGGACATAACAACTGCACATGTAATCTCACTGTCGCAAATACAGTATGTTCGAATCTACAATCTGTGCACTTATAACTTTAAAGTTAAACTAAATACATTGCAAAGTAACAACAGCAGAGCGCACTGGGTTGATCTCCGTCTCTAGCAAATTCGGTAAGTGCAGTTTGTTTTATCTCCAAGGTAACAGATATGAAAGAAAGAGGGTCAAAGTTCAGTGTGTAATGTTATGAGACAGTAGTGTGTCCCGATTATGCGCATACTGCATGCAACAGCACGTACTGTTTAAGGGCAGCTGCAGTACCTACTAAAAGTAAAAAGAAAGAGTTTGTGATTCAGAACACACCCACTGACATTTGGTCATCATGATGCTGTGAATAAGAGCTCATCCTGCACTGTTACTACATATAAAATGTATAGTAATTATTTGCATAACACTTTGCAAAACCAGAAATAAGAAATAAACTGTTTTGTTTTTTTTAAAAGGAATATTAGAGACATGGTAAGCAATATGTAAGTTGCCACATAAAGACAAAACAAAAATGGCTAACATAGCTAAACTACAAAATCAAACACGTCAACTATGAAAAAACAATGTCATAGAAATCTGTGTCATCCTTAAACAAGTGAGAGCTCTGTTCTAGAGATTGAAAAATTTAACTGGGTTTTTAAAATATGTTTCCGGCAGCAGTGTACATCAGTTTCTAAGTGTGAGCTTTAGCAAAAAATCTTTTTAAAAAGTTGGCTGGTTGCTGTATTATACATTTTGTATACAAGATATTTTGTATCTATCAAGAGGAAAAAATGTTATCTGTAAAACTACTTTTTTAACTATTATTATGTATTTGATACCATATATTTAAGGCGAATTCATGGCCTATATGCAGTTTGAGGAAGTCAAAAATGACCACAGACACCACTGTGATTAAAGCAAGACAGCCTAAAATCCTTGAATAAGGCATTGTATACTGGAGAGGAGGTGTGCAACATGTTTAATTTTGATGGACTTCCAGAAAAGGTTTCAAGCAGATTCTGTTACTGAACAGTCTGACTTACATGTCTGAATACAAAACCATTATTTAGCCATTATGAATCAGCCCTTCACATATTCATATGTTGATGTTGTTATTAATAATAATAATAATAATTAGGGATGATCGGCCGCCGATATTATCAAAAAATGTGCATCGGCATCGGATTGGACTGCATGAAAAAGTGCCGATCCAGGAACTCAGATCCAGTTTTTCATGGAGTCCGATCCAGGTTTTCCAGCCAGCCCAGCACTCTGCAATTCAAGCAGTCCATTCCAGTGTTCCGCCTTCAGCACTTACTATCAATCCACCAGGCCAGCATGCAGACACACAGGAAACAGCAGCAGCAGGCTGGCACTGACACTACTAAAATAACTGAAAAGGAAAGGCTGCATTGTTTGTTAAATGTCAACAATGTCTTGTGGTGTTAATCTTTTTTTTATTTATTAGGGGGCCAAAGCACAAGTGTGTGGAGTCTTGCTGCTATTTTAATTTCAATGTTAGACATTTTAAAGATTTCTTGTGTTGAATTATTTTCTGTTTATTAAGGGGCCAAAGCAGCCAAAGCAAACCAGCTATATTTTTTATTTAATGTTTATGTTCAAGTTTAAAGTTTGTTTATTTAACCCTGTTAACAATAAACAGGTCAGTTTCTCATACCAACTGTTGTGGATCATTCTAACTAACCTGATTAAGTAGTTGTTCTTGTTAGAGTAATATCGCTTGATCAAACCTTTTCTAACATGACTGACAACAAAATAAGTGAATATGTATAATACACTCTTGGATCAGATTGCTATCAGTATCGGCCAAAACTCAAGGCTGTAAAAAATGAAAGTAAAACAGAACTGATTTATAAAAACACTGAATTGTAAAACTATAAATCACCAGTTGTAGCAGCGTGAAGTGTAAATAGAAAGAGTTTCAGACCTGTGTCAGGAAAGTCAGAGCTACTTAAAGGCTTAAGTAAACAGATCTCCTTTAGCTTTCTTTTAAAAATATTTAGCGAGCTAGCTTTCTGATATCTATAGGCAGTGTGCTCCATAGATTTGTGGCATCACTGACAAAGGCTGCATTCCCACTCTTCTTCCAGCTATTACTGGGAACCTTCAATAAACCAGCAGCAGGTGATCGCAGTGTTCTTGGAGGGAGTTAGCAACGTAGTTCAGTCCCAGCCCATGTAGGACTTTGTATACAAGGAGGAGGAGCTTAAAATGAACTCTAAATGTAACAGGAAGTCAGTACAGCTCTCTCCTCTTGGTTCTGGTTCATAGCCGAGCTGCAGAGTTTTGAATGAGCTGAAGTCTCTCGGTGATATTTTTTATGAATCAGTTTCTCTGCATCTTTTTTATTTAGGAATGGATAATAATGACATGATTATGTTTTTCAGCCTTTATCAATCACTCTCCTGGTATCTCTGGCTCCCAGTTGCATTAAAGATCTTTAACCCCAGATGAACTGGACAACATTTATAACCACACACTCCTGTCCTGTCTGAGGCTCTGGCTGCTACATCTGTTTCATCCTTTAAACCTCCTCTTAAAACTCGGCTTTATAGACTTGCCTTTTATGTAATGACCTTTTGTGTGACAGATTTGTTTTGTTTTGACTTCCTTTTTATGACTCTGCCCTGTTTATACATTCCCCGTTGCTGATTTTATGTTTTTGAATAATTATCGTGGCCATCCTTCTTCATATTATCATTATTATTACTATTACAAATTGTTTCCTACAAACTGGCTGCAGATGGGAGCCGGGACATGGAGTGAAAACAAACGATAGCACGACAAGCGCTGGATTAGTGGATAATACCTCAAAGTCCACTTTAATTTCACACTAACATTTTGTTTTGCCTCGCACATGACTCAGCGACAGCTTAGGATGCTGCTCAGTGAAAGTTTCTCACATCTCCATGTGCTTGTGCAGTCCTTGATTTTTGCATATTTCTCTGCACCCTAAAGATTAACCAAAGACAGCTGTGCTAAAATTCTGATCCCCTCGATGATGATGGTGATGATGATGATGATGATGATGATGATGGTGCAGTTTGGGGGGGCAATAGATTAAAACCCTAAGCTACTGACCCATAACTAAAGTGATGTTTGAGCTCATAATCTTTTCATCTCGTGGTAAGTGAAACCCGCTTTGTTGGATTTTGACCGTCAGCAGACAATAGGGAGGATCATTTTAACATGGCTCCATGCTGAGCAGGTGGGAGGGGGGATACAAGCAGGGAATGGGGGACGTGGGGTGGGGGGGAGGCAGCAGAAGAGACCAATATTCACCAAATTGTATCTATGAGTCTTGGCGTCTTTTTCTGCACTTCCACCACAATAAAACTGAGAAAGTCGCATCTCATTTCAAATCTTCTCCAAAAAGAAAAAAAAAAAAAAGCGAGAGCGCCGAGAAGCATCTTCAACATCCTCTCGGGCTTTTCCCATTGTGTCTGGCAACGCCATTGTTCCGATACAGCGATGCAGAAAGGAGGATGCACTTGGGATCCAGGCAATTTCATTACACCGAGTCAAGCTGTTTCAGTTCAGGATCCAGGCCTTTGTGCCGGTTGCCCAGCACTGAGAACTGGAAACATGGCACAAACAACATTATGTGTTATAGCAACTTCGCGCCGGGCCTTGTGATATGTCCATCTGCCGTGACTAGTGTTGCAGATCGCGCTGATGTCCCTGCCTCCCTGCCTGTGTTCCCTCGCCTCCTCTCACTGAAGCTCTCCAGGTTGCACGACCGCTCAGCCATAGTCGCCCTCAGTGTAAACTACTTTTGTTATTAAAAAAAAGGAGATATTCTCAGGGCTGTTATGCTTTTGTGTGGATGTAGAAGTTTTCACTGGCAAGATTTGGCCTCCAGGGGGCTTTATGGCTGCATTCTAGCATGATCATATCAATAATTACAACTTATTCTGCAGCACACACTGTGTCCAGTCTGCACAGAGTTCATACTAATCTATGTGTGCAGGACAGAACATGATGGGGCCAGTGCAGAGGTATGCATGATTGCTACTGAGGAACGTTTTGTGTTCATTTAGCTGTCAGAATTTGGACAGGTGGGTTTATAGATGCTGAAAATTCGAATGATAGATTTGGAGTTGAGGTTATCATCTTTCACTCAGGTTTGTCAGTCAGTCCGATACCCATAAACTTTCTTTTCAAATTATTTCCAGCTTACTTTTATTCTCTTTCTGCTCGTACAATAAAGATATCTAACAAAACATGTGCTCTAAGACGTGACCTGATTCCAACTTCCAAGAGAAAATATTAATGCAAAACACACAGAGAAAAAAAAAATCGACATCAGATATCAGCGTATGATCCAAAATCCAAACACCAGACTTCACCGACTGCCCAAAACCAAGAGAACGACAATCTGTCCCGCCTCTCAAGCTGTCGTCAAAAAACACAAGAGCAGATCTTCAGCTCGTCACCTTCCAGCTACACTTTGATCTGATTTCATGTTGTTCCCCAAGATTACAACACCAACGACCACACGGAGCATATTGACGCACTTTAAAAGCGGTGGTTACCAGATGCCTCATCCTTAAATCCCAAAAAATGAGGCAATGCTTAATTCATATCATGCATTTATTAGAGATTTTTTCTTTTTTTGGGATGGGAGGGCAGGCGGGTCGATGTGAATGAGTTTTCAGGGTCGAGCTGCAGCGTCTTACAGGCTAAGCTCATACTGAGACATATTGAGACACACTTTCATCTCGTGGATTATTCCTTCTTGGGGAGGGACGGACAGATGTTTGTGGGCAGATGATATTTTGAAATATAAATAAACAAACACATGTCATTGAGTGTAATGGGGGTGAGGGGTGGGGGATGGTGTAAGGGAGGAGTGAGGGGGTGGGGGGTCCTGGAGAGCCTTCAGCTATCTGCAGAAAGCTGATTATGCTAAAGTAGGGGATTCAACGAGACAAGTTTATGTCTGTATTAATCAGGGAAGAATAAAATGAAAATCTGAGATGCAGCTCTGCTCTGCGATCACTCAGTACATAATCAGATATGGTGAATCTTAGAAGGAGAGGGTTATCTACAGTATGGCGGCACATGGTGCAATGTTCTGGCTGAGTGAATACAATAGTGCTATCATACCACTGTTGGGGCTGTTTTATGGGTTCAGCGGCGAGCTCGGTCCACGCAGCCACACATTAATACTACTGATAATCCTCTTTTTAATATGACAAAGCAGAACCAAATTAGTTTAACAAGAAATCCTAAATGTTATCGGATCTGTTCTTGTACCTCTGATAACTGAAATAAGAGGGCCGTAATCTGCAAATAATTCCTGCTGGGGGTGGAGACAAAGAGCCGCAATAATGTTGTGAATCATGCAGAAGGAAGACTTAAACAGAGGCCACATCTTTTTCACTTCACTACTAATTAGTCCCGACAATAATAGTGCCAAGAAAGTGGAAGAAATTTACTAGTATTAGAGGATTGCTGTGTTCATCAATCCAACAATTAAGAAGTATTCTTCAGCTGGAAAGATTGTCTTTTCTTAAAACTGGGCTGTCTATGCAGTATTAAGATGCAAATACTTTTGAAATAAGTGCTACATGACCAGCCATAACAGAGGAAAAGGGCTGTGGTATTTGCTTTTTTCCAAGATGGTAGAAAACCTGAAACTACCAGAATACACTGCGCTAAACAGGACCGATAAATGCTCAGGCTTGCGGGTGACGAAATGCGAATTGCCCGTCCAAAAACAATATGGCAGCCAAATGGTAACAAATGATCTGGTAAACAGTTAAACAGTAAGTTGAAATAGGTCTCTGAAAACATCCGAGGCGAGAAATGGGCAATGCAGTAACAGAATCTGGTTCATATTTGATCAGTAAAACTTAGTTTTACCATTTGATCTCAGTTTTTTTAACCTCCCTCTTTCAAAAGTTGAAAGAGTCAAAGGAAACAGTATGCACTCACTTCCAGTTCACAAACTCTTGTACAACAGCCAAACAGTGCACTAAAATATGTTTCTGAAAATGTTTTAGGTGAGAAATAGGCAATGCAGTAACAGAATCTTGGGTTGATCAGCACTGCCTAGTTTTACAACTTGGTCTCACTCCGAAATTGTCGAAATCCGGTGCTTGGGCAGTGACTTGCAGCATCAGACACAGACGAAAAAAATGGTCCTTTAATGTTCACTCGGGCGATTGCTGTTGTTGTTTAATGAAACCTGGCGGCATCAGGCGGAAACACCGAAAGGTAAGGCGGCAAAAGTCCGAATGGGGCAGGCAGGAGGGGTTTTGGATGGGTTCAACAACCCCCAACTTTCAGTGTTCGCTTCTTATAAGATTGTAAAGCCAAACCCTGTTCTTATTTCCTAAACCCAACCACGCGCTTTTGTTGCTTAAATCCAACCGTGTGTGTTCTGTATCGTGAAAGTCTATCATTTATTGGAATCTGTCTGTGCAAGTTAGAGAAAAAGCACAGGCTGATTCTAGTGATGCTCCATTTCAATGCATGAAAGCAAAAAATATGGTGTGAAATGCATCACTGCCGGCGGGAAAGACCATAATTACGTATGCACATGAATGGACTTTATTGGCATTGTCAACCAGGACAGGTGCGACCCCATAAGCTATAACAAGCTCATCTACATTTCACAGTATGAAAGAGCATCTCTGCCCCGGCTAATGTGTCGGCCTGTTTTCCCCTGGAAAAGATACCATGTAAAGTTTAAACTAAACATAAGCGTCATGCTCTGTCAGCATATAGCTCAAGTGTTCCTGGAGCACCCCAGCTATAACACCAATGAAGCACTGATTAATTTTCCGTTATTAAAATTCCAAATTTAGAGGATTGTGCAGCCTTTGTGGAGGCATGTGCTGGTTGGGTGCTTCCTAATATTGGATTTAATCAGCTACAGTAAATCACTGCTCTTTTCTTTGAAAACCAGCCTTCACATTTGTGTCAATAACCAAACACTGAAGACACAGTTACAGCAGAAGAAGAAGAGAGAGTTCTAATCATTGATCAATACAAATTAGGGCTGCCCCTGATTAAGAAAATTGTTTCTGTTACCATGATGGAAAAATGAGTCACGACCAGTCAAAGCGATGGCAGGAAGTACTTCTTCATCATATTATAATATCAGCAGGTGACCCCCCCCCTTAACCAGACTATAAGGTAATAACCACTGTCTTCCTCTCTCCAACTTTGACTCTGATGTATCTCCAATGTCATCAATGGATGAAGCTCATTTCTGCTTTATGTTGGAGTAAGAGAGGAGAGAGGCACATTTCATTCGCTGCTGTAATGACATAAACATCAATCTGTCTGAACTGCTGCTTAAATGACTGTGTAACCTTTACAGCACTGTTAAAGAAAGATGTATAATTTCTGCATAAAAAAAAAGAGAGAAGCCGGGGTAATAAAAAGAGGAGTCTAGCTGATGCACTTTCACTTTACTGGACTTGCAGGCTTTTTAATGCCCAGTCAAAAAGTCGCGCCCCGAGAGTCACTTTGTAAAAGACTCACTGATATTTCCTGCTTTTAAACGCACACATTAAGATATTCACTGAATTTTAACAGATTTAAAAATTGCTGGGAACAACAACAGATTGAGAGCCATAAAAAGTAGAATAAAGCCTTTATTACCCACTGACATTCCCCACATAATGGAAATATTTTACAATGCCTCCCATTTATGGACCTCTATCCACTATAAATTATATTATGCAAGAAACATCATCATGACTGGTGGCATTAACTACCTTATATTAAATAGGTTTCCAGAGGGAAGGATTGACTTGCTATATGTAGCCTGGAACAAAATTCAATCTGCCGCCATGTTTAATGCCACATTTTTTATTATCTTGCAAGCATATGTTGGAATGGCTACAGATGATGAAGCTAGCTGCTGGGCAAAGTGTTCATCAGTGCTGTTTTTTCTTCTTCTTTTTTTTTTTAAAGCTCGGTTAATAACAGGATCCGGCAAATTGTTTGTGACCTTTGTCAAGGTTTTGCTGGAAACACAGGCCAGCAGCAGCCACTGTGCTCGCCCTGCGGCATGTGTGAATATGCAAAGCTCCCCTAGTTTTTTTTTTTTCCTCTCTTTTTTTTCCGTGCAAGGTTTCAACATGAAAACGTGAAATTGTTTGGAAACCTTTTGCCTTGCAGGGCCGTCACGGAGAGAAGCCACGTAGAGCTGAGCTCTGCAAGAATGTCTGATGCCGCTTCCTTAGTTGAGCATATGCCACATTCTGTTTTAGGGAGGCTGTGCTTGTGTGGTGGCCTTTTTTTTTCACAGTGCTGCAACTCTGGCCATGGGGAGGAAGGGCTGGTCAGGGACAGCAGCTGTCCAGGCCCTCTGTGAGCATTATGACATGCATGACCTGGCCAAAAACACAAGGTAAGCAAAAACATACCAACAATGCTGCTCCTCTCAGATTTTACCTCATGGTACTCTAACGTGCAGTCCAGGTCTGCATCTCTTAAAACCTCCTTGTCACTCATGTCCTTAAACTAGTGATGACACTCCAGGAGAAACATGTGGGTCACAGGGGTCAGAGGGAACTGTATAAGCAGGAAAACATACAGTAGCCAGGAGGGAAGAGGCTTAATGGAGAGATCAAGAGAAAAGGCAGCAGCTCGTGGAGGAAGGAAGGAGCAAGGAGGAGGGAGGAGGAAGAGAGGGTGAAGGAAGGAACGGGGGGGCAGGTGGTAGGCATGGGCAGGGGTATGCTGGTGCATCTGCCTGCGGCGATGGTATTGACGGACATATTTCCCACAGCTCCGTGTCACGGCGGGATCATCGCACATGATTACGGGGGGGATCAGCATGATCGGCTGTCGCTGATTTCACTGACATCTGTCGGTGAGGTGATACAAGCTGTGACAAGGATTGCCCCAGACATGAAATCTTGAGCGGCTGTTGAGCCGCGGTGGCCAAGGCTCCTTCTACTCTGAGCTACAGCGACAAAGCCTCTTCCGTGTTTTACCTCCAGAATGAAATGAGGAAGAACTTCTCCATCTTGTTGAACAAGTTTCCACCCTAGGAAACTTGGGAAAGCCTTGCTGCTGTTCAGTGGCACTTTGGTTCAAACTTAAAAGAAAAGAACTTTGGCTTTTTTTTTTTTCTTTTTTTTTTTTTTTTTGCATATTCCAATTAATGTTTTATTATTTTATTTTTCTGGAGCGCTCTGACTAGAAATTCAAAATGTTGTTTAATGAGTTTAAGATTTTACACTGTATACCTTTTTGACTTAGCAAAGTTAAGGATTAGTGATACAAAGAAAAGAAAAAAAATTTGATCACGGAATGAACTTGAAATATGACAAAAGTCACTGAAAGAAAGAAAACAGGATCTCTAGGTTTACAAAAAAAGCTCGACAAATTAACATCAGAATCTTTCTACTAAGGTTTTAAAAAATAATAAATAATAATAATAATAATAATAATAATAATAATACACATAATACATAATAAGTAAATAATAAATAATACATGATAATAATAATAATAATAATAATAATAATAATAATACACATAATGCATAATAAATAAATAATAAAAAAAATATGTATAAAAATGAAGGCATGGTGCTCTCATTAGCTTTTCCCAGAGCTTTAACCACATCACATGATCTTCATCAGCAGATGGACCTTGTTTAACTTTAATGAATGTAATGTAATGTCATTACAGGGTTCCTACAGCTTAGGGCAGGTTAGATATTATACTCTTTAAGACTATATAATGTTACTTGACATGAACTGTAAGATCAATTTTTACAGTAACAAAAATTTTATCAAAGAAAACTAAACAAAACAAACAAACAAACCAAAAAAAAAACCAAAAAACAAAAAAATCAAGAACCAACATCAGTTACCTAGGGAGTAGGGTCAGGGACAATTTTGCCCACCTATGTACGTCCGTTTTTTTGGCACAGTAAAAAGTGGGACAATTCAATTCAAATCTTTTTTAAAATGGACACTTTTTGGTGGGTTTTCCCATCCCAGTGTGCAGAGTTTGAAAAACTTCTTGCATAGAACACACCAAACCTTGTAAGCATTTCCTTTCACCGATTTCAGCTGTGCCACAAAATTTTGGTCAAGCAGACAACTTTCGTGACATGTGCACTTCCCCATGTCACCCAGGGTACAGTAACAGCTAGATAGCAGACAGTGGATCCTCTGCTCTGAACATCTCAGTTGGAACCAAAAAATTAGTGTTGTTGGTTCCACTACCCTGAGCTTCCTGACGTTAATGCAACAGGCATTCAGTAAATTATTGTAAAAAATGTTATTTTGAAATTTTACAATGCTCTGTCAGGAAAAAAAAAGATTAATAGAATCATTCTTCCCATGTCTTACCAATTTTTGAAAGATTGATTACAGATATTTTAATACCAAATATTAAGACCTTACTTTTAGTTTACTGAATTTGATGCCTTTTAAGACTTTTTCAGGATCCATGTGAACCCTGCATTATATGGCATGTGTAAGCCATCTCACGACAACCAGGCAATCCACAAATGAAGACCATAAGATCCGTTGAGAAAAATGAAAAATGAAATCTTTGCCAACACTGTTACAGACAACACACAAGTTTTAAATCTGCTGTATCAAAGACAATAAAAGCTTTCCCTCAGTTGGCAGAATCACATGTAAAAAAGGATTTTCAGGTGTATTTTGTCTTGTGTTAAACAAAGCAAGTCGCCCTGAACAGCACACATCACCTTCCTCTTCCTCTTCAAAAGAAGCTTGACCAGTGAGAGTGAAACATGACAGCGAAAGCAATTCACACATAATCCACTGATTGAGCGTCCTTTGCTAAAACCAATACAGTATCTGTCCAGCTTCAAAAGATGGATTATTTATCCCAGGGTAAGTAATTGCATGGTTCATAACAATGAGATTCAGATTAAGGAATTCATTACGGGTTGAAGCGGAGCACAGCTTGTATACAATTACCTTTAAGTCCAGCCCAAGAGATAAAAATCATTTCCTCAATATGGAGCGCCGTGATGCTTTGATGTGACCCTCAACAACCGAGGCACAGAAAATTATCTCTCGCTAAATCCTTTCTTCATTTCATCTCCGAGATTCGAGGGAAATTCTTAAACATATGGCTTAAATTGTTGGTAGCGGCTGGGTAGAGACTCATCTGGGGCAGAGGCCTGAGCCCTTTCTCTTTTTTTGATGTGAGCTCTATCTTTGATTAAATGTCAGATTTTCACCGTCACATATGCTGGAGGAAAATCCTTTTTTTCCTGCGAGGTTCCTTATTGGGCCGTTCCAAGAAAAATAGATGTAAACTGCCCCTGACCATGATGAAGACATCAGACATAATGCTGCAGTTCTTGTAATGAATCGTCTTGGACGTTGCATTCGACAAACCAATTGACAGAAAAGCTTTTATTTCTGATTTAGCTGAACAATCTGCTGTAGTATGTTCAAAGAAGTAGCTCAAGAAATGTTTTTTAATTTGAACATCTTTGTGTAAAGGCAAAGGTTTCACTGGGACTTCCATTACTGCCTCAGGATGCTTTCACTCCTGCCCTGTTTGGTTTGGTTCAAGCAAACCCCAGTTCATTACCCCCTAAGTGCGGTTTATTTGGGCAGGTGTGAACACAGCAATCACACTCAGGTGTGCACCAAAACAACCAGACTGAGACCGTCTTGAAGAGGTGGTCTCAGTCCGGTTACAAACGAACTCTGGTGCGGTTGGTTTGTGGTGAGAACGTGTTCCTTAATATGCACATTCAGCACATCCAATGCATCAAAACATTGTTTTCTAGTTGGAGCCGCGCCTCGTTTTCAAACTGTATGGTTTGACTAAAATGAACAATGACAGCAATATAGTCCACGATGAGCAGCGCTAAAATCAACCTGCGTAGTTGTCGCTCCATTGTGACATTAGAAAGTGTCACATTTATCTTGCAAGTGTTCTCTTCTTCAACGTTTGCTTTACTTCCTGGATTTTTCCCACATGGAAATTCTGACCAATCAAGAGCAGCTTTCTCACACAAGGCAAGAACCCGAACCAACTCAGTTTCTGATTTGGACCAAAGCAAGACAACTCTAGGTCTGAAAGTAGCCTCAGTTAAGTTTCAGAGGCATTTCCATTCTAACAAAAGGAAAACTTTTAGGAGAAGAAATTTGAAGGTAGTGAATCCCAGCCTATCTCAAATTTCAATCTACAAATCTGTCTTTCAAACATGAAGTTAGGAGATAAATAAAATCTAAAAGTAACGCAGCATTTATAGAGAAATTGATGAGCACTTGCTGATCACATCCTGTGGTGTCTGATCCAGCTGTCTAGAAGGTGTGTGATTACAATTAACAGATTAATCTCTTCATTTAACGGCTCGTTTGAACAAATAATTAATAAAGATTTAATCAGCATACATGGTTTAACAACAAAGAGCTCAACTGCAAATAAAAATGCCGCCACTGACAATAACATCTCGAGAAGAGAAGTATTTATAGGATTCAAGAAACTTGGGAATAAACACATATTTATAAAACATGTCTTCAGTAATTAGTAGTTGTTAAAGATTTCTGCTCGGTGAGAAATGCAAAGCTCGCTGTGAGACTGAAGGCTTGTTTGGGGTTGTTTACGGCGTATATGACCAGTCATTTACATGAATAATGTCACCCCGCTTTACCACCAGAAGTGTTTATGACAGATTAGAGGCCAGCATCCAACTGCATTTTCATTCCAGTTATTTTTGCTTTAATGCATGTGTGAATCAATTAATTCTGTCATAAAAGGCCACCATAAACTGTGTGCAGAAGTTAATGAGTCCGGCATTACCACATCATTACACCAGCTGGCATAATGGAGCATGTGTTGTTTGTCATAATATATGCTGCCATGCTTAACAGTCATAAATTGTTTGGATTGGTAAGTTTTGTTTTTTGTTTGATGAAAAAGACAAAAGGCTTGTGCACTAAGATTACCACACTAGCAGCAGGTACGCACTCACATACATGTGTACATACAGGCGTCTCTAAAGCTGATGGGATTCATCAGGGTGATTTTCATGGCTCCAAATTAAGTAATAGGCATTCAGGATTTCATATACAGCACTTTATATTTAAAGAGGTATTGAAAAGGCTCAGTGGCTTCTTGAAGATGCACTGCCCTATTTATTATATTCTTGTATCTCCAACACTAAAGGAGTCCATTTACCCAAAGAACAGAATTTAAATTAGGGAGTAAACTTGTGTTCACAACAAACGCGAGTGAACATTTTGTGTGACATAAACTTATTGGCACTGTCTGTGGTCACCAGGAGCTTAATGTCTGCACAGAAACAAAAAGGAGAGGGCTTGGAGAAAAGCGAGTGAAGCCATAGGACTCCATAGTAAGTTCTAAAAATATGCATTTGTGACATGAGTCAGCCATTTTGTTGAGTTGCCTCTTATGCTCTAAGTAATTTAAGTTAGGCTTTTAATGTGAAAGGTCAAAAAATGGAAAGAGTGAAGCGGTAATGCACCGGGACAGCTGTGGCTCAGGAGGTAGAGCGGGTCGTCTACTAATCAGAAGATCAGCTGTTCAAGCCCTGGCTCCTCGTGTTGGGGTGTTGAAGTCTCCTTGAGCAAGATACTGAACCCCAAATTGCTCCCGATGGCTGTTCCATTGTGTGAATGTCTAAATAAAACCGAGTAGCAGGTGGCACCTTGTACAGTAGCCTCGGCCACCAGTGTGTGAATGGGTGAATGCAACTCATTGTGTAAAAGTGCTTTAAGTAGTCCAGGAAGGTGCCATACAAATGCAAGTCCATTTAGCATTACCAATGCACTCATGGACAATGTGAAAAATAAAGTGTTTGGTCTTGACTCACGCTGATTCAGAGTTTGGAGCCTCTGTGTTCACCGTTTTTACATCGCCTGGTTCCAGCATCAGTTTAACTTTGCTTATGTTAGCTGCCTCTCCCAGTTAGTTTGCACAGTTGCTAGCACAACCATTAGCAGAGCTGTTAAGGGCGAATAATTGCAAGTAGCGAAATACCAAAATACCAGCAGTCACTTCACCTTTGGGGTGGACGCTCCTTTAGTCCTCAGGGAACTCTCTGGAGTTAAAGGGATAGTGCACCCAAAAATGAAAATTCAGCCATTATCTACTCACCCTCATGGAGGCTCTGGTGAAGTTTTAGAGTCCTCACAACACTTGCAGAGATCCAAGGGGGGAGTGGGTAGCAGCACAACTGCACACCTAATAGCTGACAGCGCCCCAGATTAAAACGTCCAAGAACACATAATTGAAACAACAAAATATTTTTATGTCTTTGGATCACTACGGACGAGCAATATGGAGATATTTTGTGAATTCAATTATGTGTTCTTGGACGTTTTAATCTGGATTAGGTGTGCAGTTGTGCTGCTATCCACTCCCCCCTGGGATCTCCGCAAGTGATGTGAGGACTCTAAAACTTCACCTGAGCCTCCCTCGGCATATGGGTGAGTAGATAATGGCTGAATTTTCATTTTTGGGTGCACTATCCCTTTAATGTCAATGTTAGACCGTAGTATTTTTTGTTTTTAAATATTGACGCTGAATCATGTGACTTATTGTCTCTTATATTGTTGAACCTACTGATAATTAACACCCAACTGCAGCTTTATGGAACTTTTAACGTGGTTTTGCTTCTCCATCTGTGTGGCTGAGTCTAATGGCTCTCATCAAGGCTCCTTATTAAACCAGATGCAGACAGGCTGACTGTATGTTAACTGTCCGGCATCCAATCGGCAACGTCAGTGACTTATGAGAAAATGGAACATCTAACCACTAATGAGCCAGATATTTTTCTTTTTCTCAGGAGCTGGTGGAGACCAAATCAGAGTTAAAAGGACTGTAAGCAACTTACATTCACCCGATGGAAAGGAGCGAAACTGTTGTGGCAAACACCAAAATGTTTGCCACAACTCAATGAGCAGATGCCCGTGTTTCTATGAGTCTGTGAGTCTTCTAGCCACTTAAATAAATATTTAATAAATGCGCAAATTTAGAAGGTGAGCAACATAAATGAAACCGTTTCTCTAGTATTAAATCCAGTCAAGAACACATAAGAAAAACAGTGAGTATCCAATACTAATAAATAGTATAATAAATTATTCTCACATGTAAAGACTGCGAGACTGAACCTAAGGAGTTCAAACTAATCTCTTCAGACACGCCTGGTGTCAGTGTGCTCTAACTGTGAGGACTGTTAAATATGGGGTGTTGCTGATAAACAGCGTTTCCAGCACACTAACAGTTTGCTCAGTCAACCCTCCCACCATAAAGGCAGGTTAAAAATGCATCACAGTGAGTGCCACTCATGCAGCACATGTTCCGTTCAGTCACAAGCCGTACAAAATGTGCCTCCATCCATCCTCTCATAAGCAGTCTGTGGCACAGCGAGGGGGAGGAGCCCGGCCTGTCTCAAGGTCACCGGGCCCTTCACCACTGTGGCATGATGGGTAGCTCCTGCCCGTGCCAGGCAGCCAGCCAGCCAGGAACTGCCCGGGTTCGCCTGGCCAGCCTTACCTTGACTGAAAGGAGGGAGGAAGGCACCGGCGCCCCCCTGCCGCTCGGTAACTGGTACCAAATGGTGCCTCCCCTCTGGGGTCCTGACCTGCGAGCAGGCAGAGTCCCAGGACACCTCAGAGCCGAGCTGGAGGATGGGCAGACAGCTGTCTTCTGTCAGTGGGCCCGTGGACCTCGAAGATCATCTTTCTCTACACACACACGGTCATTTAGCAGCAGAGTTAGTCTAAAACCAGGGAAGTATGAAACTGTACAAAGATTTTGGATTACAGTTTTACTGAGACTGTAAATGTTCCAGTTGTGATGTTTCCCCACAGACGCAGATGTGAGGCTATCTATTTTGTGAGTTTGTTTGTGGCTGTGTGCTTTGGTCTATGTTGTGTTTTATGTTGTACTTTTGTGTAGTACTTTGTTAATGTTTTTGGTTATATGGTTAGGTCATTATTTTATTAATAATGCTTATATCTTGTTTTTGCTTATGTGCTTTGCTTTTCTGCTTTTGTCTATGGTTATATGTTTGCTCTGTGCTTATGTGCCCTTGTATAGACATGCTGCCAATCTGCTTTTATCTGTGCTTTTGTATGTTATTTGTTATTTTAATGTCTTTTTCCTTATATACACATAAACCATCAACCTGCCAGGGACTGCAGATGAAAATTAAATAAATCTGGCACATTTACGTGACTTAAGTGATCATGTTAACTAATGTGGAACTTCCATACAAACAAAAAAACAACAAGACTTCGGTTAAAAAAAGACGACTTCAAACAGAAAAATTTGAATACTTTCAAAATGGAACCTCTAAGTTTCATGGAACATTTCAAGTGTTACAAGGGTCTGTATTTACAACTTTACTCTCGTCCATGTCTGCCCAAATCACGTTACTTTATGATCACGCAAGAATCCAGCTTGCTACATAGATTGCCCTAAATAGCTCCCACAGTAGAAACGGTATTGTCAAATCTCCACCTGTGGACACGTCTCAACCGTTGCACGATATATACCGTCATATCGCACAACCCTAATGGGAAATAAACCAGAATTTAGTATTAACCAGTGAGGCCTACTGTACAGCATAAACAAGGCAATGATGTGTGACTGAAAGAGCACAATGTAAAAAAGAATTCATACACATTTTTCTGTTCCTTTCTTTTGGAAATTGGTGAGGTAGAAACTGAATTAAATCAAAAAAGAAGGATTGTGTTGTCAAACAGACTTAAAGATCAGGTAAATTGTTCCCTGGATAAATAAAGGTTAAAAACATAATAGTCACATCAAGCTTTCTGAGTTCAGGCAATCTCTTTAAATCTGTCCGTATACTTAATGTAAAAAAAAAAAGCCTTAATTTCGCAACAACTAATTTGTTTTTAATTCCCTTGAGGCAAGTCTAAGATCTTTTAAAAGACATTACCACAGGAGATATAAACGGTTTAACTTCCTGTTTTGCTACCTCCACCTCTGAAGCCAGTGAGGCTCTGAGGAACAATGTTATATGGATCTTGATGGGGAGAAGCTGCATAATTAATTTGTATATTCTAGCATGACAGATGTTTGATTTTGGCCGTAAAAGTAATTAATAAGAGAGTGGAGGGAGAGGCAGATTGCTGGAAGATTATTTATGAAGACTCCTCACAGAGCACATTGGAGGTAGGGGGGAGGCTGTGCATGTGTGTGTGTGTGTGTGGCGGGAGTATCAGCCCTTGCTCATGCCCCGACATCACCTGCTCCCCTGGCCGTCCCAGCTGTTAGCCTAGCTGCTACCACTGTCATCTCCAAACATTTGTTTTAATGTCCCTCTACGCCCAAGGTAACAACTGAAATGACGAACATACGCATGGAAAAAAAAAAAACACGCACACATTGCAGCTGTGTTTGAAATTTCATAACAACAGAGAGTTGGAGGATTTAACCATGGGAGGGGGTGAAAAAAAAATCAACAAATGTAAAACATACTCTTGAGATTGTTCCAAAGGGCGAACCAGAACACCTGCTTATCCTTGGAAGAGGGAGGCGAGAATTCACCTCAGACAGATGTTGACATCTGCCTCACACAGAGGTAGGAGGGAAGATATTTGCTGAGGCCTAAGACTAGCACACGGGATGTGTAATACATTGGCTCCTGTGTCAGTTTGGTTTCTTTGCTTTCAACTACAGCAGAAAAGTTAGCTGACACATTTTTGTATTCTGTTTATTTTAGTTCACGCAGTGAAATGAAATATACCACAAGTCCTATGGAAGGAAATCTACTGGTTTGGCAATCATCCTCTGGCTGTGATTACAGCTATAATAATATGTACAATCTTCCATTTGCACTGATTTCTATGAGGAAAAAATAGGTAAATATAAACATCTGTCCAGATGTCATTGTATTTATTATCAATCCTAATGAAGCTCGTTACCGTTTTCTTGGAAGACGACCAAGACTGTGTTATTATTAAGTGCCACTTTAGGAATATCATAGGAGTCTTTCATTTGTATCCAGTTAGCATTCATAAAATTATAACTGTTGTGAAAATAAATTAGTTTAATGCAGCCTTTTATTGTCCCAGCAATGTAAAGTACATAATCATGTCAACACAGTAATGCTTACCAATGCACAATGTTCATATTTGTATCCTTTACTTTGCATGTTAAAGCAGCTGTGCGGAACTCTATGTTTTCGTTGATTATAGTGCCCCCTTTGGTCGAAGCGGTATGACATCCACAGTCTGGTGTCGTAAAATTCCGACTGCAGCCGGCATTCGGCTTCATTTCTAAAATCTTGACTGCAACCGGCAATTACCGCAAGCATTTGTTTTGGAGAGCGAGAGGAAAATCATAAATGTTCTGGTGTAGCTCTGAATTTCTTATAAACTGAGGACAACTGCCTGCTGTGTATTTGTGTTCATGGTCACAGTCACAGATAATTTTGTGGCGTTTGTTGTAACGTTACTAGACAAAAGCAGTTCACATCAGCTAACGTTACTTTTAGCTTGCTTATAACTTCCATGTCGTCATATATTGAAGTGAAACAATGTCTAACGAGTTGCGGTATATTCTCTAAATAAAAACAAAAATTACATACCTGTCGATTAGGAAAAGGGCCAACTCGGGATCAGTTTTAAAACCTTTCAAATCTCTCAGCTCTCTCCACTTGGTTTACACTCGTTTGGGCTCGAGCCCTATCACTGTCCCATTTAGCCTTCTTCTGTTCTTTTTCTTTTCAATGGTGCTCCTTCTTTATCCACCATGACATCGAAAGTACAACCAAGTCCTTATAGATACATCTGGTAAAACTGTTATGTGTTCAGGAATGCCCGTTGCGTACCGCTTACTTGAAGAACACTCTCTGTAAACACGGCTCTTCTTCTTCTCTCAATTTATTGGCGGATCGCAAACAACTTCCAGGTGCATACCACCACCTACTGTACAAGAGACTACTCCCTACTACATGTCATTTAGCCTGTTTCTTAAATCCTACTCGTAAACACGGCTCCTTCTTCCTCTGTGGTTTAATGGCTGCGGGCTGCTGCGGGCGAGCAGAATCACTTCTGCCTCCGGGTGCCGTATTCTGGTTTGCTGACTTCCGCTGTGTCTGACCCGACCGCGGCTACGCTAAATAATCATCTAGAGAAAGGCTTTTTTGTTGCTGTTGGGTTCAAAAAAATATGCGGATCTTCAAGGGGGGGTGATACGAACTAGGGACAGTTTTATAAATGGTAAGAAGTTCCGCACAGCTGCTTTAATATACTTACAATGAACATTTGGGCATACCGAAGTTAGCATGCTAATTTCTTTAGAGATTAAAGGGGAGTGTACATAAGTTTCCAAGGTCCAACATTCCCCAGTTCTTGTTGTGTTGATGCCACTGTCTTGTCACAGTCTGTCCCTAAAATAGTTTTGGTTTAACTGTATATCAATGCATGAGACATATCTGAGGAAGGGACCAACACATTCTCACCCCGACCTCGTCACATATCAGTGTTTGGTCTTGAACTTTCCACTTTGAGATACGACATGAAAGGTACCCTGGGTGTGTGTTGGTTGGTGACGTTCTGGGATGATGTGTCAACCTCCCTGACGCATGTATTGTCTGTTTTGAAAATGCACTTGTGTTTTCACAGGAAATTTACTTTTTGCATACAGTCTCTTTCAAAATAAAAGCCCTACGTCAGTACAACACCGCAAATTAATGTTTTTCTCCTTCAATAACAAACTGTTTTTCCCCCTGATGCTGCCGGATGCTGTTAAACAATAATGGCAACCAACCACACATGATGCCAAAGTGAAAGGACAGCTTTTTCGTCAGTGTCTGACACCAGAAGTCAGTGACCTTCACACACCCTTTCCAGGTCTTTTTACCCAACCTTAACCTATTTGGAGATAGGAATAATCAATTGTTATGAATATATTACATTAACCTGACCGTTGACCTCTTTCCTAACTAAACCTCTTTAGAAATGAGAATTAAACCTGGCCCTACACCTTGTTACTTACTCTTAGTTAGCCTTTTTTCATCCCTTAATTGGCTAATTGGTTGTTTTTTTTTAATTAATTCATTCTAACTTTTTTTAATTTCGTGGGCTGCAAGTCATTTTCAAACTGTTCTCCTGACAAAAGCAAAATCAGTCCAGTTTTATCAGTCTCATACCCCTTTTTCTACCAAAATTAGAACATGGAAAAACCTGCTAAAAAAGGGGAATAAACTCCTTTCCAGTTCTTTAGTTAGCTCTTTTAACTACTTAACTGGTAAGTTATTTCTCTAATTGAGTTATTCTTATTACAGTTTTTTTTAATATCTTGGGCTGCATTCAAATTTGAAACTGTTCTCTTAACAGAAACAGCAACTATATTTAGACAGAGACCTTTGCCAGTCCACTAACAAAGGAGGATGACACTTGAACAGTTTCCTCCAGTTTGTTTTGCTATCGAAGCTAACATTGGCTAATGCGCTAAAAAGCTAGCGTTACATTGAAATACAATATTCCTCTTAATACCTACCTAGGGAATACTTTTTTCCTAACCTGAAGTAAGCGCTGCACATGTGAGCATTTTTGATGATGGCCTCCGTCCAGTTCTTTCGTCGTAGCTGTTTTTGGTTTTGGTGACGGGTAGTGGCGGCTGGTATGCGATAAAATTTAAGTTTTGAGCCATCACTCCTTCTATCCTGGCACCCAACAACACAACAGAATGACATTTTAAGACTCCTGGTTAGCCTACAGCCCTGTGGTGGTGAGTTGTGTTTTGCCTCCAGCTAATGATATGACATTATTGTGATGTCGGCCCTAAAAGCGTCTGGGGAACACAGGACCCTGGGAACATGGGGCCCTGGGAGAGTACATATGTTGAACTTGGGAACATAGGCATGACCCCAGACTAATGCAATGTTTGCAGTCCAAGTAAACACAGTGAAAGTCAGTAAGTGGTGACCATGAATGAGTGTAGCAAATTTCATGAGAATCCATGTGGTACTTGTCAAGATATTTGACTCTGGACCAAGAGACTGATGGACCGACAAAAGCAGTCATTTCTGGAGCCTGCTGCTAGCATGGCTAAAAATAAGTCCAATATGAAGTCAGGCTGCAGAACTTTGGTCAACAAGTAGGTCTGGAATTACAGAAAGACAGGCTGAGGAGGAGAAAGAAAATAATTAGATACGGCCAAGTGTTTTGCAACAGCAGGGACGGGACAATTTATGCCTCAATCTAGGCACAAACTTCCGTTTTTCTTTTTTTCCCTTTTTATTACAGAGCTGTACGGCTTCAGAAGATAATAATGAACTGTAATGGATGCCAAACAGTGAGGACAGGGAGTGAATGTAATTTTCTCAATGAGGGCATAAATCTCACACGGAGGCTGTTACTGGAAAGTCTTGTGGATATTCAAATCTGCTGCTTTGATTGAAGCAGTCACAGTACATCACAGGCATTGTAACTCGACAGAAGGTTAGCGCAGGTGATCTGCCACAATGTGATCTTGTTCATTGCGGGCCCGGATGCTCTGTGGGGTCTTATTAGTCAGCAATGATTAAAAAAACAAAGCTTTGATAGCAGTGCACAGGAAGGGGGCGATTTAATCAACCCCCTCCTCCTTGCTGTAATACATATACGTTGTTGTGACAACAATAGGGTCTTGTTTCATTTAGCTGTGAAGTCTATGGGCTTACATTAATTCAGACCACAGCCAGGGCCATGGATTATGGGAATTAAACATTATCTGAATAAGAATAGAGGTGGAGAGGACGGCATGCATGGACAGCTATGGAGAGATTAAGGTCTGACTGATCTCTCTGTTAAGCCTCATAACTGCAACGTGATGAGACCCTCTGGTGAACAGCTTTCCCTGCTGGCTTCTGCAGGTGTCACCGTGGTGCTTAACTGGAAAGTGCACTGACAGTTCTTGATCTTTCAGACCTCAGAGGTACTCAAAACCAAAAAGGCACATAGTCATGGCTCCGTCTCGCTGATGGAAATGTGAGAGGGCATTTTTTTTTTTTTTTGCTCTCTGCTTTCCAGGATCATGGGCTGCAAATACTTTAACCACACAGGCATGTTCAGACCTGATACATGCCACATGTCAAAAGTGATGTGACATTTTTCTGGCAGGTTTTAAGGCGAAGCTTAAAATTACCTTTATCCAAGTTTACGCAGACATTGTACACTGACATATGTGTGATTTTTCTGTCTTAAATAGCTTAATATCACCACTTCTGCGCAGTCTCTAACTGGAGCAACTATTGAAACCTTTTTACACCTGGTATTTATGGGTTTTGGCAACCTGGTCTCATTCTGAAGTTGTCAAAATCTGGCACCTTGGCAATGGCTTGCGGTGTCAGACAAAAAAACCATCCTTAGCGTTGGCATGTTATGTGGCCACTTGCCACTATAATTTAATAGCGCAGGGCGGCATCAGGTGGAAACGCAGCGGGACACGAACAAAAGTTAAGGCGACGAAAGTCCGAGTGGGGCAGGTGGGAGGGGCGGTGGATAGGTTTAACAAACACCGTCTTTCACCAGGAAAAGCGGTGTTCGCGTCTCATAGGATCGTGAAGCCAAACCCTTTTCTTTTTCTCTTGAACCCAACCATGTGCTTTAGTTGTTAAAGGCAAAAAACACGGCAATTTCTGGTGTTTCCGACGTGGTGCATTTATTTTGAAAGAACTTGACACGGCGTCCTAGAACATCAACAACCAACGCACCCAGGGTACCTTGCACGTCGAATCTGGACGTGGAAAGTCCATGACCAAACATCCATATGTGATGAGGTCGGAGTGAGAATGCATTGGTTTTGGGGATCCGAACCCAAGTGGACAGCTAAGACACATCACTGTTCACACTTTTGGCATGCATCTCCATCTGACCATTTTGTGTTCGGATTTCGTTACTGCCTATGTCACTTGGGCCTCAAATCTCCTTCCATAGGGCAGAACAAAGGACGGTCACGCAACACTTTGTGCAATTCGACGTAACATAGATACGTGGTCAAATGCTACCTCGGCAAGTGATTCGAGTAATTGCATCATGTGTCTTGGCGGGTGTTTACATGTGTATTTAGTGCTGTCCACTTGAGATCCGATAGCCCAAGACACATTTTGAAAACGAGATTTCTGTACTACAATCTGACACAGCATAACTTCTGACTCCAACTGATGGGTTTATGAGAATTTTGGGATACAAATATGGGGTCAGAGGCCACAAAAAAGGTTGAGAGTGCCTGAGTTGGGGAATTGGTGGGATTTCAGAGCAGTCTACCCTCAAGTCGAGATTGTTTTTATATTCAGTGTTTTGGGATCATCACCTTTTAAAATTATTTCCAACCTTTAACTCATCAAATTCATAGATGGAACCCTGGAGGCTCAAACATGGTAATCATTTCACAACAGGAAATACTTGTTAAGGTAATAAAACATTACATTATATCTGTATGTATTTTGTTATATTTCGTTAACCATCTTCTGACTCACTGAGGTAAATTATCATGTGTGCCCTCTGAGCGGGAATGCTGAATCCCAGTTTGAGAACTACTAGTCTAGTCTGCTGTGTCTGCTTTTTTAATTCCCAAATTTCAAAAGATAATGATATAATTGATTTTAAGAACTCTGGGAAGTTCGCTATGTGCACTAAAAAAGTGATAACACTTCAGCTAAGTAAAATTTCACTTCAAATACTTGTTTGACCTCCTCCGAGTTGTTAAATGAAATGTCCTTGGTAGTAAATGTGCGAGATTGCAGAGCGGACAGGTAAGTTCGGCCATTGCAAAAGAAATTTGGTGCATATAATTGTACAGATGTGTCTGATTAATGGGTAATATATTTGGAATTAATTACAGAGCAATAAATTAGCACTCTAACACAAGACAAAATGGATTGAATCTTTCTCTTTCTTGAAGGATAAATAGAGAGATGAAATATAATGAAGAAAGAAAGAAAGTGATCATAAAGAAATGCATTTGCATACTAATTAAACAGTGTAATAATCTCACCAATATTCTTCAAAGGAGTGTACTCAATAGAAGTAATTTCCATAACTTACTGAATTATTGTCCTACAGCGCTGTGAGGAACTTTGCTGCTTCGACTGTGCAAGCTTTTCTCGTTGTTTTAAACTTTCTTGCTCCTAAACTTGGGTGATATTCATTGTAATTCCGGGCACACCCTCAACACAGGGTTAAATGTCCTTTCAATCTGTTAATTGCAAGACTTTATAATTCAAAGGAAGGGATCCAAGACCTGCTATAAATCAAACAACTGCTCACAGGGTTTTAATGAATTCCTCCCAGTGACATTGCAGGTAGTATCGTCTAACCTGAAGACTCAACAGTATTCAGTAAGCACACTCATCACTAAAAAACGCTTGTTAAAAAGTGATCCAACAAATCATCTACAAACTCAGGTGTCTGTTCGGCAGCACAGTGGGAGTTTAAAAGAAGTTCACTCAAATATTACATTTATGAAGCAGGTGCTAACCTACATTCAGCATCGCACTGTCCCTTTAGAGTAGAGCGAACATATGGCGCTCCTCGACAGTTTTCTGAACACAACCTGTCGGCCCCAAAACACTCGGCAGCAGACAGAGAATATTCACCTGCAAGGATCCTGAATCTCACCTGATCAAAGGATGCAAAGGAAGACACAACAACGTGACAACAGGAGGCAAGAATGTTTTGTTGATATTGTACACAGTGTTTTTCCATCCTGTTCTGCATTTTGGTAACATAATATACTCTTCATGGAATTCTGCTCTGTCACTGCTGACACTAGAGTTGGGCGATATGATAGTATTCAGCATGCAATGGTAGAAATGTGTCCACCAGTAGAAATTTGCCAATACTGTGTGTACCAGTGGTTCTCAAATGGTGTGCCGCGGCACAGTGGGGTGCTGTGATGCCAATCCAGGTGTGCTGTGGGATTTTGTGATAACCTCACATTGTTATTCCAATATTCAACTGGGCCTGTACAAAAATCATTAATGAATTTTAATTGACTGTACCAGTAGCCCTTTTTAGATAGGAATTGTGCAAATTTGCAGGAAAGCCCAGTCAGTCTTTTTTCAGCTTTGGCAGTATAAAAACAAAATCAGGGAGTGCAGCAAAATGCCGCCTACCTACTTTTGTTTTTACAGAATGCACCTTTTTCGGGGCAATGGGGAGCGTGAGCAAGTAACAAAACGTGTAACTCAGCGTGTGATGTAAACAGTGACGTGGGAGGGAAGCCGTGGCTAGTCAGTCCTTCGGTAGTCTCTATATACAGACTCTATGTTCAGTGAATGTGGAGTCTGTAGGCAAACCCCGGAGATCTTGCCTCCAGAAGAAGAGCGGAAGAACCCTGGTTTCCGGTTGTAGGCTGTTTGTAGTCTGCGTGATATTGACCAATCACGTTTGAGCCGGCTGCAGTTGTTGTCAGGTTAAATGGTCCGTACAGAGCCCTTGAATATTGTTATATTGTTATTGAATATTACTCAATATTGGTATATTCTACGGCACTTGGTCTGTGCGGTGAACTAATGAGGCGGAACATAATTGGCGTTACTGCAAACTCTGAATCCATCGCAATGGTTCAGCATATTTACTTATATATAAACGGAAGTTGGAAACAGAAATTCGCCTCCTCCGCCCAAATCAAACCGGAATGCCAAAATATCAGGGGTCTGCCCCCAGAGGCTGTATCGCCGACTGCTGGAATTCAGACGCCGAATGCAGCTGATGGGTTCCGAGAATGGTCCTTCGGTGATTCTCTCGTAAGTCGGCCCGTTCTTCACCGTCCCCGTCATTTGACGGTTAATGGCCTCTTCATTAGCGAGGACAAGGAGGGTGCACAATTCCTTGTCTCCCCAGTTGCTCATCTTTACAGTGTCTGTCAGGTTTGCGTTTCCCTCTTGCTACTAGCTGCTAATTCCTGCTATCAGCTGTTTCCTGTTTATCCACCGCCAGTGGGTCGCACGTGGGGCGTCATCAACAGCTCCTCCCGTGGCAGAGGGCCACCTCAGTCTTTTTAAACTAAAAGGGTTCAGCCAATATGTCTACCCCTACGAGGCGGAAAATTGGGCACCTTGGATCAACTCGCCAATCCAGCTCTGTGTGTCTAAATGCTCGCAGCTTGCCAGCAAAATGGCCCAACATCCGCAGAAAATCTGGCAGTGTAAAAGGGGCTAGTATGTTGAGCATGGTCTCACTCCGAAGTGTTGAAATCCTGCACTTGGGCAGTGACTCGCGGTGTCAGAATACAACCAAAAAAGGCGTCCTTTAATGTCAGCATGATACGTGGCCGGTTGCTGTTATAGTTTAACACTGCCAGGTGACATCAGGGGGAAACGCGGTGGGACAAGGATGAAAGTTAAGGCAGCGAAAGTTCGAGTGGGGCGGGCTGGAGGGGTCGTGGAAGGGTCCAACAAACACCAACTTTCACCCGAGAGAGCGGTGTTTGCGTCCTGTAAAATAAAGCCAAACCCTGTTCTTATTTCCTTAACCTAACCATGTGTTTTTGTTGTTGAAGGAAAAAAAACCATCAATTTGGGGTGTTGTACCGACGTAGTGTGTTTATGTCAAAGAAAAGAAATTTTCTGTGAGAACAGACGTGTATCTTGAAAAAAGAGAAGATGACATGGCGTCCCAGAATGTCAACAACCAACGCATCCAGAGTACCTTGCACGTCGTATGTGGATGTGGAAAGTCTATGACCAAACGTCAATATGTGACGAGGTTGGAGTGAGAATGTGTTGATTTTCTAATAAAAAGGCAAAGTCAAGCTAAAAAATGTCATTTAATTTAATTTAAAAAACCTTGACGGGGAACCTATTTGTTGACGTTCACGCGTGGAAATTTTAAGTGTGTGACACATCAAAAGCCGGTACGGAACAAATTACAACACAGCTCCAGCAAAGACAACCTACCACTGAAAGAAAAGAGAGATAAAAACTACCCGTCTTATTTTTTCGTATTTTTATTGTCTTGTGTCCAAAAACGTTTTTGCATGATTTTAGTACACAGAGAGTCGACAGCTGTTTTAAACAACACATATAAAGCTTTTATGACCTAGATGTAGGTTTAATCAGTATTACGTTATCGCGACTGGACAATTATTTGTGAGACAAATCAACTTCCTGCTTTAATAACCGGAACAGGAAATAGGAGAGTGTATACTGCAGTGAGATTAGGAGGGTGTGTGATCATGTGTGTGTGCCGTATGTCTGTCTTATACTGATATACTGTAAGTTGGCCTGTTCTTACTCTCACTCTCTCCACATGGCCGTGAACGTGGATGCATTAACGCACAAAAACTTTCACTAGTTGAGATTAAATAAATCCTTCTGTTAATTTTCTGGCCGTCTGTCCCTCATCTGCAGTCGCCAGGAGTGGGAGTGTGCCTCTCCGTCCCAGCGGGGTAAACCTCTCAGAAGCAATATGTAATTAAACTCAGAGAGCATATTCTTTAATCCTAAAGGCTATTATAGATTTATGGTCAGTGCATTGTCTGAGCTCCACAATGGCTTTTCCTCACTGCACTCTTGTGGATACCGTGAGCCCATATATGTTCTTAACTGGGTAGATAAAGGTTTTGTAACCCTTTTAAATCTGGCTGCGTAATGGGAGTGCTACAATGGCTTACTGCCCTCGTGGGGTAATACGATGGCTTTTGTATCTGGCCCAGGATGGATAGAAAAGCTTAGAAAGGATAGAGGAATCTGTAATTATAATGCATCAACCGTCATCAATGACATATTTTTGAACCCATTTCCAGTCACATTAGAAACAAGCAGAGCTGTACATGTGAAATTGTAATTATGCTGTATTCATTTTTAGCTCCCAGGGATTAAAGTATTGAGTATGTTTAATTGTAAGTGTTCTACATTTTAGAACAGTAGAGCCCTGATTAAGAGTGACGTATCCCCACGACAGGATGCTTTGAAATGCCATTAATACTTAACTTAATTGCTATTTTTATTTGCAGTATTTTGACTCAATCTCCATTCTCTGCCTCTGCAGGGAATCACTGATGTAATGCTCCCCGTGTCCTAATGAGCGTTGGTGGAACAGAGTTTTTTCCTTTGCTTTTTTGCTCTTTTCATTCAGTTAGAAACTCACGTTTTCTTCTTCAGTGTGATTTAATAATGAGGTTTGTACACATTGTGTTCTTGTTTTTATATATTGTGTCCATCTCCTATACTTTACTACCTTCTGTAAAGCACTCAAACAATCAAAAAGTTCTACATAAATAAATGTGCTATATAAATAAAGTTTTGGTAGGCTATTTATATCATTTAAACCTGGGTTGCACCACCAACAGCACCAAGTTTACAAAAAATGTGTTGCATGGCTTTTCCAAAAGAATTGTGGTGCTGTTTGATAGAAAAGGTAATAATATCCTAACTTCCAGCTGCTGAAAATGATTGCGAAATGCAGTGTATTATTGAGTTACTTGGGGGTTAGTCAAAAATGGTAGACTATAGCAAAGGCAGACCAATAAGTCCTCCAACACATATGACTGCAATGGCTGTATGTTCCTACCTCTGTGTACGACCCACAGGAGCGTTTCTTAAATTAACGCCCCCACTAGAGGACAACAGCAAAGCTTGTCAACAGTCGAAGCTTTATTGGTGGGTATTGTTGTGAAACACTTGCAGTTGCACAAAAACTACGTGGTTAGGTTTAGGCAACAGAACTCTTTGGTTAGGTTAAAGAGATCATGGTTTGGCTTAAATTAAGAGCATTTGTTACTCAGGTAAGGTAACATATCTTATGTTACATACTTAACAAGCGTCACATGACATATGTCAACATACTACATTACATCCTTAAAACAACTCTACATTGACTTTTGGTTTCACACAAGACACAAACACCAGTCTCCTGGATTAAAATCCAATGCATGTTTGACCTGTGTTGTTCTGTGTTTTTTATTTATCTGTTGTTTTCACAGCCTCACACTGAAAGACAGAAACAGTCTAAATAGGGCCGTTAAAATCTGCTCTAAGATCACAGGAGTGACACAACGGGACTTGACCCATTTTTGCATTCAAAAAATCCACCGAAAAGCCACATTTTCTTGCCATCAGGGTGTCATTACACATTTGTCTTTTAAATTCTCTGTAAACTTTTGTTTTTATTGTTTTTTTAATCTTTTATTAGTAATCAATCTGTTAGATATTTTATTATTCATAAACCCCTTTATTCCTTGGCATATATTTTCATTTCCATTGTTTATTTATTACTCATCTATTTATGTGTCTACATGTGTCCTGTATGTTATGTTATAGTGTGTGCGCAAGGCAAGCTGTTGAAACAAATTGTCCCTGGTGGGACTAATAAAGTTGTCTGAATCTGAATCTGACTGAAATCTTAATCAAACTTGTGGGGCCAAAAATCCTTTCCCATGTGCTATCCTTCCCCTTACTCTCATTATCAGACGTCAGAACTTGCCAGTGAGGCAGTAGTTGAGAAAACACTTGTATGGAGCAGCTGTAGAGGTCACACTGACAGACTAACTATGTTGTCCTATTTAATTCTTTGCCAAAATTATAGGGACCTGACTTTCATCTCTAAAATCTTGTTGGGATTATCATTTATCAGAACTCTGTCCAAAAAATCAAACCACTTGTGAGTTTTGTTTACAACCTTC
The DNA here is from genome assembly GCF_041903045.1 of Epinephelus lanceolatus. NCBI lineage: Eukaryota > Metazoa > Chordata > Actinopteri > Perciformes > Serranidae > Epinephelus > Epinephelus lanceolatus. Next base: position 5,514,996 of record NC_135742.1, read on the forward strand.
TCTTATAAAGACATATTTGTGAGCTTTAACACATCAAGAAAGCAACACAGTAAACTTTTCCTCTGTGGGTTGGACAAAACACACAGCACCAGGTGTGATCACACCGTTTACGTGCCACAAACAGTAGTGACTTTTTGTCTTTTTCCGAGCAGTAGTTGGACCCCTTCGTCCTTCTCTGTCACCTACATCGGAAAATCATCAGGTCCTGGTGCCTCAATGATAATGTATTCTCTCTTATTTGACTTTTTAATGGGCTTTCACCTAATTATCATCACATGGTTCCTCAGATGTTCGCTGGAGAGGGAGCTCAGGAGTCGGGCAACAAAAGGAGGTCAGATTTGGAGGTGTTGGCACATGGCCTGATCCGCTCCGGTACCCCCCTCTGCCCGCTTTTGCCTGATGATAAATTTTCCCCTTGAACATGATGTCAATATGTTGATGTGCCTTCCTTTATTAAGATACTATCCAACTGATAACAAGTCCTGCTGTGTGTTACCAACATAAATAATTAGAACAGAGACCAAGGAACGGCAGGTGGCTTTTGGCACAAAGAAATAATCATACTTGATGTGGAAAATAAAGTAAAAGGACCCATCTGTTCACGGCGGGGGGAGGTGAAAAAACACGTTAACATATTGTCAGTAACATTATGAAATACACAGTTAATAATTTAGTCATGGCACATGGCTCTGGACACTTGTTTGAAATAATCTAACAGAAGTGAGCCAGGGCCTGCTTCAAGGCTTCAAATTAACCGCACATTTGCACACTCATGACTTGTCCACCGGCCATTTTGTCACACACGCTGCCAATTATCCACCCGAAGGATTGATGAAGAAAGAGGTAGTACAACCATGTAACGCTGAAATAACCATCTTTGATATAAGATCATCCAAGAAGCAGCAGCAGAAGGAAACAGTTGAACCCTGAACTCTCTGTCTGCCAGATACTCCGATTCAGTACCCAAGATCTTAATTGTCTCCAAGACCAAAATGCATAACCGACAATCTACTCAGTTCAGCAAAGATTTACTTTGAATTCTCATGATTTCAGCTTGTTAAAAAACTGCAGATGAACAAACTTTAAATAAAAACTTGATAGAGTATTTACTGCACTTAGGATTATTGTGAAAGATTATTTAGAAACAAAATGAACTCTCTTTTTTACATGTCAAAAGTTACAAGAACTGGATTAAAACCCTTCCAGGAAATAAATATGGATTATAGGACAGCTGGCACAAGCTAAAAGTCTTCCTTCTTCCTACCAGAGCACCCGCCCCTCAACCTTACCATGTCACATTTTCCCCACAAATACAATTTGCTATCTTTTTAGCACAAGCCTATGGCTTTTTACATTGTATAAATTTCCTCTACTCATATGAAACCAGGGACAACAGCAACATTTAACGAAGGTAACGTTACAAAATTCGGCTCCATTACAGCTCACAAGGTTCACTGACAAAACAACTGTCTTATACTAAACACGTTTTCCAAACACATATAACATGCTAACATTATTAGCACAAGCCTATGGCATTTCACATTGTATAAATTAGCCTAGTGATGAGTGGAAATTTCCTCTACTCATATGAAGCCAGGATAAATCACACACAAGAGCCCGTCCCAATACCCCCCTTGGCCCTACCCCTAGATTTGCGCGTTCCGGTGAAGGGTAGGGGTGTTCCAATTCCTTTTTGCGTGTAGGGGTAGGGAGCATAATGAGGGGTAGTGGGTATGAAACTAGCCCTTCGGAGCGAGGGATTTCAGATGCTGACTTGCCAGCAAGGGGTTGACGTCGCCATGGCTACCACCGAGCAAGAGACGAGGAAAAAAGTTCATACATAGCTAACGTTACCGTCGTCAGGTTGCTTGTTAGCTAGCTAGCTAGCTCGCACTATCTGGCGTCTGTCATCTGTCCTGTTCTGCAAAATTGTTGGACTTTTCACATTACGATAACACGCCAGCTAGTATAACTATGCTGCCTCGTAATGTTAACTGGTTAGCTAGCTAGCAGAAATCTCCTGTCGTCTGTCGTTCATCAAACGACGCATGATGAATACAGCAAACGCGATCGGTAGGATGAACTCAACCGGGGACTCCATTGTAGATGCCAGTTGGAAATGTAGATGGCTCGCGGCTTCCTGTTAAAAATAGTTACGTATGCGTGAACGTAACCGACGCGGTGACGTAGTGAATAGTGTCCCAATTCGTTGGGAAAGATTTCAACCCCTACCCCTCGTTGCTTCATTTCGAGGGCCAAGGGGTAGTGGGCAAGGGGGGGTATTGGGATTGGGCCTTAAAATGCTATTTTGTGGAGGCTTGATCAATTTATTGTTTCTTGTCTGTGGTATAAAAGTAAATTAAAGCTTTGTTTCCACTGAGGGAAATAGATATAGACAGGAGTTGACATTTCTGGGGAGGTGCACATTAGACTATGGCATAAGGTACGGCATAGGCTCTACGTTGACACAGAGCCTATGCCGTAGTTACGGCATTGATTCGAAATTGTGTAAATGTGTGCCAAGTGTAATAGTGTGCGCTACAGCCAATACCATGAAGTTGTTTAGTGCATTCGTTTTATGTTGATGGAGGCAGGAATGGATGCTCGTAAAGACTCCTATCAAGCACAAATCAACTGAACTGAAATAGAAATGGTAGATACAATGTTGTTACAGCACGTTTCACAACACAAACAAAGACAAACACTACATAAAGTAAAGTGATTAATAAAATGGTCATCCTGCTCCGTTTACTGATGTTTACTGAGGTGTGTTTATGTCGACGAACTCAGGTTGAATGGATCTTGCCCAAGTTTCTGACTTGGAATTCCAACCTTAACAAGCGTTTTTCTTCCGAGTTCTGAGTAAAACAGATCGCAGCATAAGGGACTGATGTAGAGTTCAACTGTGCAATATTCAATAAAGCAATACTTAAGAAGGTTAAATGTATAAAAGGGAATGTTGATGCCAAGGCAAATGTCTGTATATATTTGTATGCACCCAGGCTCAGAAGCCATTTTGGATACACTGGAAGACTCAAATTACCAAAATAAAGAGGCCTTCTAGGATGGCCACTTGAGCCAATCAAAGTTCAAGAGGCCTCCTGTCAAGAGCTTCTTGACTGTTGTGAGGAAGCACTGGCACATTAAGGCCACCGCAGGCGCCTGCATTGATATAATTTCCTCATATTCTGTTGTGTACCAACAGGTTCATCTGTGGACGGCCGTTCTGCAAATGAGATTTATTTACTTGCTTGTTTGAGATGATCAGTTTAATGTTTACTGGGGTGTGGAATCATCCTTGGTATATAAATGAGATGATTAAGGCCGCAGGGCTTCCCCGCTCAGGGACTTGAACAGCCGCCTCCGAACACAGCGGTGCCTCCACTATGAGACTAAACTTCAATGCACATTGTGTGCTTATCAGCTGGCGTCTTCTCACAGCTTTTTCTCTGTGAGTCTGCATAAAGACACACTGATTTCAGTTTGAGAATACAGCAGCCTGCAGCCAAACCACTGATTAACAAACCTCTGCAGTCAGATGACAACAACTATTTGGACGGAGAGGGTGTAATCCACTCCTCAGGATTCATGTATGTGCCTCTGCAGTATAGTTAATTTATCCTAAGTCAGGGTTTATCCTGCATAGTGGAATTTTTGGCACCTCAGTAAGGTTTTAGCCAGCACCAAAGGGAAGTCAGCAGCACCAAAATGAAAATAATTGAGAATGAACATAGCTTTTCAAACGCTCTTCAAAAATGATAGGAATTTATCAAACAACTGTTGAACAAGCAGAACAATAATGGACAGACAATCCCTGGGCCTGAATGCAACTTGCGGTAATGCGGGAGGACTTCCTGTGATATTTTTAACCAGCGTTATTAATTGTGATGTCATTTACTCAAGAATAATAGACATATGTGTTTATCAAATATCCAGAAATAAAAGAAAGGTGCATAGACAATATCAGAGTAAGAATGTGTTCCCATTGTTGACATTCAGGCTCCTGCACCTTGACAACTTCTTGTGTCTTTATGAAACATCCATTGTGTGCTACGATGTTTTTATTATTAACATCCAGGAATAGGAAGGTTATTTAAGTGTGGGAGTGGCCTATTTGAATCCCTTTTGTTTGAGACCATGCTGCAAGGTGAGTGTGTTTTGCTGATCCTGTGAGGATAGGTAGTATCGGCATGGTCTCTACCTGGAGCTTGCATGTACGGAGCCTGGGTTTGGTTGAAGGTGGCAGTGCTGTTTGGGCTGAGAAAGACATGTGTAATGTCAGGTAAAGGAGGTTATTGGGTTGGTGCGGGGAGCAGTGAGACCTGGCAGAGATCACTGTCTAGCCTCCTGGAGGTGTCGCGGGACCAACTAGACGAAACACTGGTGAAAGGAGGTTCCCACCCGATGACCCCAAAGACATGTTAGTTATCACTGCTCATTCGTCTGTTTAGTTAAGCCTTGCCATAATAGCTTATCATAGGGCTTAGGAGGTTATTCACTGAGTGCTGATCCTTTTCTAGAGCACAAACTTATTGTGTTTATTTGAATTGACATAACAATTTGCAATGTGTGTGTTGTACTTCAACTCTAGGCTGATGAACTGATGAAAAACTGTCAAAGTCAAATATAGCTGAGCATGATACTGAAGAGTTTTTTTTACTTCCATGAAGGGTTTTGAAGATATATTTCCAGATCCCTTTAGAGAGGAGCCACTGATGAACCTCCTAAACTCCTATACAATGCACCTATATGCTTTCAATTAAAATTCTAAGGTCTGTCTGGTAGTAATTCATTAATTATTAAAACTAATGGCTGAAAGGAGTAAAAGCTTTTATAAACCTCTCAGCAAACAGACAAAAGTAGCTCAACAAGCTTGTCTTGAAAAGGGCTGTAGGACTTGTATAATAGCTACATCTCTAATATCAAAGTTGTTATTGTCATCTAACTCCCCGTAATTCATTATTTTAATTCCCCTTTAACAACACATTCAACTCAAGGCTCTTTCCAATCTTGTTTCAATTAAGGCTGACATGTTCAGACAAGATGCTGAGGTGCAACAGCAGCAAAAGGGGGGAAAAAAACACCCGCACATCTTCCCTAAAATGGCTGCTCCTGTATCCCTCGCAGGGAAACATTATTCCTCATAAAACTCTTTAATAAATACTTCAGGTCCTTGGAGAGTTCCTTGAACCTGAAAGGAAACACTGTCTATACCCAGGAGCAAAGAAGGCCATTACAGCTTGTACTGGAAGATTTAATAGGTGTCATAATTTATCATGTAAACCGAAAAGTGTTTCTTAATTAAGTGCGCGCGTTAATGAATTTTTTAATTTGATCCCTGTAAGTACTTTGCCATGCTAATTGCAATATTCCACACATTAGTTATCGGCTATTGCCCTTGGCTATTTGCTGTCGTGAGGAAGGGAGCCCCTTTTCCCCTCAGACTAAGTTCATTAACAGCGTCGGAGCCTCCAGCCCAAACTACAGAGTCAGTGCTGTGAGTGTGAACACGTGGATTTCAGTCTTTCAACAAACAGAATATAAGTCAGTGTTATCTGAGTCTTCTCACACTGATTGAACTGATAGTGATTTTTCTGATGTGAATGTCTTTTGTATTGACGCAGTCCAATCAGTTGTACTTCTTTTAGTAGTCTGAGCATCTGTGAGCTCATAACAGCACATCCCCGTACCTCAGACTGAAGTCGTACATGAGAGTAATCACTGAGTGAGCTATTTAAAATGACTAATGCGAGCCGAGCTCAGTCTTGATGACTGCCTTTGTATCCAAAGTCTCGCTATCACTGGTGGCAGGCTCATATTGTTCACTGCAATTAATCTGTTTGAGAAACATAATAATGGAGTTGCCAACTGCTGCCCGCGCTAGTATTTTATTAATCAACTGCAATTAGGCAGTGCCGCTATGTCCTTAGGATGACTTTTCATTCACTTGCAAGGGAAAACTGTGCGCCAACACAACAGTGCGCTCTGTGAGAAATACAGTTCACTGCTACAGAGATCACAGATGGGCTCAGACAGACATAAAGTAGCAACAATGTGGGGAAATTATCGTCAGCCACAAACCAAATGCTGGCGCATTTTGGCTGTGGCTGTAAAGTTTGTCTACTTTATCAGTGACTTCAGCAAATAACAGACGCCATTTTGAGGCCGACTTACACTCTCAAACTCCAGCTGGCTGCTGAGTTTTAGAAAGTATCAGCATGACTGTTGCCTGCGGATGAAACAGCTTCACAACCCACACTGCGGGTTAGCAATTCACAGCAGGTCACAGATGATGGACCCCTGGGCAAAGATAGCTTAAAAGCCCCCCAACTGTGTCTGGTAGTCAAGGGACCACACTGTTGGGGAGGTTTAGGATTGTTATTGGATTTTAGCACACTGGTGGGCCTAAAGTCCATGGTGTCAAGACTGAACCTCAACTTGATTAGGCCTACACATCCTACATAAAACCTTAGATTAAAGATGCCATAATGACTTTCTTATGAGATTTCATTTCTTTAGTTTACAGAAGAACATTTTGCACTTGGCAGTGAAAGACAGTGATAACAGTCACTTTACACCCAGGCTCTGATTTAGGGGCCCATCTGAGCCTTTGCCTGGTAGGCCCATTCCGTAATCTGTTCTTATAAAGCTTGACATGGTTATGTGTAACTTGAAGTGATGTTAATATGTATGGTTACTAGCAAGTTTCATAAAGTGATGCTGCACTTTGATTTAAAAGAGCTTTTTTCTAATGACCCCAAAGTTTGTGTTTATTGAGAGATTTTAAGAACAGATGACTGAAAAAGAAAACTGACAACATCTAGACATCTGTCACGGCTACATAATCCACATTTTTAAACAAAGTGATTTGCTTTGGGAGCAGTAAATAGTCTTCTTTTTTTGCCTACATGTGTTCAAAATAGTTTTGTTTTTCAAAAGCAATCGTTCACTATGAAGAATTAAAGCTGTTATTGGCTGTTTTATAATAATATCATTGGGCTAAAATCCCATATTAAAGCTTGGGCATACTATAATTGAAGTGGACTGAGAGAAAATTAACGTCTGTTTTTAGGCTTTTAAGAAAATCTCACCTATCACAGGAGACTTTCACCAATTACAGGTAATTTCAGAGAGAGGGCGTTTCTATTGGCTGTTCTGTAAATGCAGATGCATGTGTACGTCCCTTCAGTGAAAGCCTCATTAGATGGCGGAGAATCCTGCAGAGAAAATTGATATCCTAGTATTGGCAACACTACACTACTACTACAAAGCAAAACAAAAAAAGGAAGAAGGACTTATCAAAAAGAGTCTGACGATAAACAAAGCAAAACGTGTTTCGGCAAAGTGTTTCGGAGATGGAAAGAATACATTGCTAGAAGTTTAGCTTTCTGCTAACCAAGCTGTGTAGCTAACGTTAGCTAGAACCTCGAATCACAGTTTGTCCTTGGCCTCAAACCCGGACGCTACAGACCACCTCACCAAAAGGAGACGCAGGAGACTGACCCTGAATCAGCTGCTGCAGCAACTCTAATCACGCCAGTGCAAACCTCACCTCCTGAGGAGCAGACAGCCCTGACTCCCCTTCGAATCAGCAAACTTTCTGTTGCTGATGTTACAAAGATTAAACCCAGCACTGCTACTGGACACCAGCCCACTATGACACCGAGTGCTGAGGGGTTTGTACTAGTTGAATTTTAGCCGCTACAGCTGCTGACTAAAGGTCTGTCTCCCCAGCTGCTGCCTGCTCAGCTTCTGGTGAAGCAGTCCACTTTGGCAGGTAGCAGGGCGAAGAAACCGTGGGGTGGCTAGTTTTCTAATTCTTGTCTCATTGCAGTCTGTACATGAAACACTGGGTAACTGTATGAAGCGCGCGCATATGCCTGTGGTCGTCTAGTGGGAGGGGCTTAGGACAGAGAGGACAGCGAAGAGCTACAGGAGGAGGTTGTATTCTCAAGTTCTGCCGTCTTTTTCCTCTCTTCCTCTTTAGATTTCTGCCTACCTCAGCTTTAATGCAACAATCCTTCAAACGAAACTTGAATTTAATTTAATTAATTGATACTGCAGAGTAAACCAGACGCTCTGAGTGACCCAACGTATAATATTCTGCACAATGCTGCAGTGAGTTTCTCCTCCTGTCACCCCTTGCAGTACAGTCACGGTTAAGATGGATTTGCTAAGGCCTTTAATTTAGCCAAAGCCAAAGGAACACAAGGCCATTAACACAAATTCTATCCTCAAACCCCTCCCTCTTTGTGTCATGACATTCAAGCATAATGGAGAGCTCAGCAAAGGCAAACGCTTTCCCCATAAATGTTTCATGAAGTAATTCCACACATATGAAGAAACTCAGAAAAAAATCTGTTGACATTATCCCGCCGATGTTTTCGGAGCATCTGCAGAGGAAATGTATTTAATATTCACAGGCTGTCTTACACTCTGACATTAGCCGAGGAAGATAATCCCTCAAAGATTAAATTAAATGTAGGCTGGAGTGTTTAGTGCTGCTATTGTTTTCATTAGTGCAAAAAGGAATTGTACTCGCTGTGTATGATATTAAATCGTGCTGCTGGCCGAGCACTTGACATCCATTCTCCCCCACCCCTCTGATAAAACATAATGTCATTCAGGGTCCATAATCTCCAAGCAGCAGGTTAGCATTATAGTTTTTAACTACACTTAGCGGTTACTAAATATGCATTTGTGGCATTAAAATAAATCTCCTGTTGAGATAAAAGCAGAAGGTGCACTACACTCCCTGGCTGCTTCCAGCCATTTGTTCATCTTGGCTTTGTGAGGTGAGGGGGGGTGAGGGGGGGGGGGGGGTGATGTCGGATTGTGAGGATGATAATGCAACATTTCACTATTTATTCAAGTAATCAGATGTTCTCTGTTGCAAAGGTTTTTTGGGGAAATGTCAACAGGTTGCAGGAAAGCAACATCTGCGAATGTTGATTAATTATGGTTTGACAGATGTTACTAAATGTCTGCAGAGACTGGGATTTGAGAAAACACTAGAAAGCCTCGTCCAATCCTGTTATCCACACTGAACAAGTGGGGTTATAAACGGACATCAAGCACAACTTTCTCTCACGCTTGGTGGCATGGAAACTTCTTTTGAAATTCTGAGCAGAGTTAATGGTGTAATCTATTATTTCCTTAAAAATGCAGGCTTGAATTAAACAATATCATTCCATATTCATTACAGCAGCAAGTAGCCAGTAATATTTTAGAATAGAGCAAAGAGGGGCTATATAAATATATGCATAGAGAGATGTGTATAAAGCTGTATATATTCAGGGTTCCAACACATTTTCATGGACACAATTTCTAAACTCTTGACTTGACTTTTCAAGGACCCATAATACAATTTTCATTTTGAAAAGCATGCACTTCACTGCCTCTGCTGAACTTGTCGCCTAATTACAGTGCTTTTCTACACACACATGCAGCAGAGTCTTGTCACACCTGCCCTGTTTAGTTCGGTTCACTCGAACTCAAGTTTGTTTGCCTCCTAAGTGTGGTTCGTTTGGGCAGGTGTGAACACAGCAATCACACTCAGGTCACACCAAAACAACCGGACTGAGACCTTCTTGAAGAGGTGGTCTCAGTCCTGTTCCAAAGGAACTCTGGTGCGGTTGGTTTGTGGTGAGAAGGTGTTCCGACCTGGATGTGAAGCAACTGCAGTCACATGACACATTGTTTGGGTTAAACATGAGCATGTTACAGTCCTGGAGGATTATTAATGTGCACCTCCTCCTGTACTGCCTTAATATGCACATTCAGCACATCCAATGCATCAAAACATTGTTTTCTAGTTGGAGCCGCGCCTCGTTTTCAAACTGTATGGTTTGACTAAAATGAACAATGACAGCAATATAGTCCACGATGAGCAGCGCTAAAATCAACCTGCGTAGTTGTCCCTCCATTGTGACATTAGAAAGTGTCACCTTTATCTTGCAAGTGTGCTCTTCTTCAACGTTTGCTTTACTTCCTGGATTTTTCCCACATGGAAATTCTGACCAATCAAGAGCAGCTTTCTCACACAAGGCATTTGATCTGGTCCTCTTGTAAATGCTGCCGTGAGAACACGAACCAACTCTCGGCAATTATACAACTTTGGAACAGAATCAGTCCCTGATTCAGACCAAAGCAAGACAACTAGGTCTGAGAGCACCCTAAGTCATGGAAAACCATGCAAGTCAGGGGCGTAAGAATAGACAGTGCAGGTAGTGTGGTTGCACTTGGACACGTGGGGTGGATGGGTCCGCAGAGAAAGCGTGCTCTTGCAAATGATTCAGATTGCCACCTTGAATATATACCCATGTTCAAGGACAGTGATTAAAAAAAAGAATGTTCCTAATTCAAAAATGGTGCCATTTGATATGTATGTCCTCAAAAAGACAAACCCACCAACGTCATGGTTTACTTATTTATTTCATTTTTTTAAACAGTCGGTGGCTATGTTGGTGAAGATGCTTAGTCATTTTGGTCATGGTAATCCTAAGTCCTTAGTCTGTAGCTATCTAAAATAAAATAATGTGCTTTTTCTACATAAGCTATGAGATTTATAAATAAACAATAAAAAATATTCAGTTAAATGATTAATTTCTTACTTTCTTTGGTATTTTTGTCACGATATGCAATAGTGATTGCTGGGTAATATGTACGTTAATGTTGTCCAATGTCAAGTCTCTATTTGTGTTGAAACAATACATGCACAATAGTGTGCGCCAGGGCCCATCTCAACTTCCCTACGCCACTGGTGCATGTTTTCCACTTGTATCAACCATCAAATAAGCTGTTAGAGTTTATTTGCCTTACTTGACATTGCACATCCTCGATGCAACAATCGCGCATCACAATGTCGATACTGCAACGATACATCGTGCAGCCCTAAGCTGACACATATAAGAGCTACGTAATGTCAGTGGCTAACCTACATAAAATAGATTTGCCGTTATGTTACCATACATGGAAGGTTATCCCCGAAAGACTGATGTAACAATCAATTTCATTACAAACAAAAAAAATTCCATGAGTTTTCAGAAACTTTCAATGATATCTTCTTATTAATTCCATGAGTTTTCCAGGACTGGAAAATGAGATGACTTTTCCAGGCTTTCCATGGCCGTGGGAATCCTGTATATGATTTGACAGAAATCATACAACAATATGTTTTTCAGCAAACACAGGATGTGCACAAATGTAAGAATCAATTCAGTAGACAGATTAGAGATAGGTTTTCAAAATGATTTAACTGTGTTAAAACAATTAAATGTGTAGGCGTATTTGACAGTGTAATGGTGGTGAAAGTACAGTACTCTCCGGTGTGAAGTTGCAGGTCATTTGAGTGTTGTGACACCTGACTTTCTGAACACTTCAGCATCCCTGGCTTTCATGCTAATTTTTAAAAACCATGAAGGAGAAAATTAGTTTTTGAGTTCCTCACTAAAAGGCTCCCGAAGGAATTTTTAAAAAGCCACAAAAAAACAATGACTCAGGCAAATTTGCACTATAAAAACATCCCAAAAATCATGCCCCTCCCTTCTTCCTGAAGATGCTTGCTAAAGGGTATCTTCTGGGGACACAGAGAGTCTTGATTGACATCTGTGAGAATGCTCACAGTGCTGCACTGCAGGCTGGTTTCAAGGTGACGTGCTCGCGGAGCTTTGATAGCTTGTCTCTAACTTGCTGCTGAATTTAGAGGCACAGTGATCCCAGCAGGTCAGAGCATGTCAGCGATTGACTGCAATCTCGTTTAATAAATGCAGGTTTTCTGTTTACTTGTTTGATTGTTGACTTGTTAACTTGTTTTCTGTGTATCATACTGCTGTTTTGGGGTTTAATCATTGAAGATGCAGGAAGCACTTTACAAGTCAGCCACACATTTTTTCTCACAATCACATTCACTATTAAATAAGTATTACACTGCTGGAAAGATGATCCTCACATAAAACTGGGCTGTGTATGCAGCAAGAAGATGCAAATACTTAAATAATTGGTGCTAGATGATAGGGCTGGGCGATATGAAGATATTTTATTGTTATCGAGATATAAGACTAAATAGCCTTAGATTTCTGGACATCATTGTATCATGATATGGCATAAATGGTGTATTTTCCCTCATTTTAAAGGCTGCTTTACAGTAAAGTGATGTAAATGTATCAACTTACCAGACTTTGTATTTGTTTTAACGCGCGCCTTAACCCACTTAGTCATTATTGTGTAAATATTTTCTGAAAAAATTCAAACAAAACAATAGTCATCCCTGCAACGTTTTTGCATCAGAGATAGTATTTGGTCAGAAATATTGTCATGTTTGATTTTGTCTCCCAGTCCGAGCATAAATGAAAATATTGAGATTTATATCGTGTATCGAGATATAGCCTTGAACTATACTGACATAATTTTCAGGACATAATACCCAGCCCCACAAAGAAAACAGGCTGTGGCATTTCCTTTTGCTAAAGAGGCAAAAAACCTACAACTATCAGAATTCACTATGCCACACTGGACCAACCAACGCTCCTGCTGACACGTGATGTAATGCGAACTCATCCGTTTGACACAATGGCAACTGGCTGGTAATAAACAATCTCATCTTACAGTTTGATGGTTAGCTACAAAATGTTTCCGAAAACATCAGAGGCAAGAAATGGGCAACACAGTAACAGAATCTATATTTCATTAATGCTGTTTAGTTTAACCATTTGATCTCAGTTTTTTTTCCCAGCCTGTTTTAACTGTGCAGGAAACAGTTTGGTGCTCACTTCCTGTTCACAGACTCTCTTACAGCTAAACAGTGCACTAAAATATGTTTCTGAAAACATTTTTGCCAAGAAATAGACAGTGCAGTAACATAATCAGGATTTATATTCGATCAACACTGCATAGTTTTACAGCGTGATCGGATTTCTGAGTTTCTACACTCTTTGGGCTCTAGTTTCGCAGACCGGGTGAGGCGGAGGCGCAGCGCTCCTGCGCTTCGCCAACTGGGTGTGGCCAGGTGGATTTTGCAAGTTTGGCACACCGTGCGCGCTGGCGCAGCTACTCCTCTTTCCCACCTCCGTCCCTTCTACCTGGGCAAGTCGGAAAGAGGGAGGAGAGAAGGCGTGGAGTGGCAAACGTGCCAAACGGTGCCAATCCCCTTTGATCTGACATCAGATGTGACGGGACAGTCGATGTAGAGATACATTTATGTGCTGATTGCAGATAGCTGCATTGAATAGTGTTTTTTGTGGGTATTTATTACATCGTTAATGTGCCTGACATTCTGGAAACCTGCCTGTGAGGTTTTGGCGACATGTGCGCACCTTGGTCTGCCAAACTACCAAACTGAGTGCGCCTCAGGTTGCGCTGCTCGAAACTAGCTCTGCGCGGGGTTCGCCACCCTGCGCCGCGCTGGGAAACTAGAGCCCCCTGTGTCCGCAGTGGTGGCATAGGTGGCAGGCAATACCAGAATGCAGAAGTATAGCCTGTAATTTGAGAAACAGCCTGGGAGAGCCAGCGCGTTTTGCATCATCCGCGTCACCCGGTGGAGTTCGCTGGAAGGATAGCGGGAATATCTAGGCACTGATGAGATGCTGCCCACACTGTTATGATACAAAGCTGCTTGTTAGGTGGAAAGAATTTGGATTGCAAAGTATAGGAGATCTGTACATTAATGGGACATTTTCATCATTTCAAATACTACAGGAGAAGCATGGTCTGCCAAAAAGTGATTTTTTCAGATATCTTCAAATCAGACACTTTGCTGAATGCTAGACACTGCTTGATCCAATTTAAAACCCTGCATAGGTTACATTATTCAAGGGCTAAACTACATAAAATTTTTCCAGAAATATCACCTATTTGTGAAAAATGTAATCACGCAGAGGCAGACTTATTTCACAATTATGCGCTATGCCCCAAACTAGAAGATTTCTGGACAGCAATATTTTCTTTTTTTTTCAAAGGTTCTTAGGATTACAATAAAACCAGATCCACCTCTGGTCATACTGGGGGCATCAGGGAATACTAGGAGTCTGCAGAATACTCAGCACCGCCTTCTGTTTTACGGCCTCCTATGCGGGAAAAAACTCATCCTTTTACATTGGAAATCGAAGGAGACAGCAACTTTTAAGGCCTGGGTAACTGCATTGACTGATACATTACATCTTAAAAGGATTCGTAATGCTCTGAACCACAAGCTGGAAGACTTCAACAAGATCTGGAAACCAATAATGTCACATTTAGGACAATATGTAGCACAACCCTGAGTAGCACGTGATGGGCGGGGTGGGACAGGGAAGGAGACTTTTTATTTTATTTTATATATTTGTGTTTTCTTTTTTTTTTCTATTCTTATTTATCTCCCCAGGTATTGTTATTTTTGTATTCTCTAATGTTGTATTTGTATTACAGTTCTGTAATGTGTTTGTTTATAATGGAAATGAGGCGATGTTTATACCAAGAAAGATGTACTGCTGTTTTACTGTTGCTTCACAATAAAAACATTTGAAACAACAACAAAGCTGCTTGTTTACTTCCATAACATTCTCCTACATTTTCACCAGAGGACAGTGTTTTCAGATTTATTCCTTTTTCTTTAAATTCTCTTTTTATTTAGTTTTTTCAGGGTGCAGTCAGACAGCTTCATCACATTCAAAGTGCTTACAGCGCGATCTTTCCAGGCCTTCTGTAGGACACAGTTACAGCAGAAAGTAACGTAAAAGTGTGTTAGCTAAATGTAAATATAGGTATGAACATAGAAAAAATAATACAAAGAAAAAGAAACGTAGCTCCATATATGAACCAGAATGTTGGGATGTGTCTTTATGATACTCTAATCACTTTACAAGGATAAAACATGAACATAACTTTAACAAACAAGGAACGAACAGGTTTCATGTACACCATCCAGTCTTCCCATCTTTTTAAAAACTTGTCCTGTTGCAGTCTAATAGAGAAAGTAATCCTTTCCATCCTAAAGACATCACATATAATGTCAATCCAATCATTCACTGTTGGTATTGCTGGCTTTAGCCACTTCCTGGTAATGGCTTTCCCGCTGGCAGCACTCAGAATCTGAAACAGTCTCTCTCATGAGAGGTATTTCAGATTCATTTATTTCAAGAACCATACTTTAACAATGGTTTTCTAAAACTGGGTTGTGTTCTGTCTTTGTTCCCACACAGTCCAGTCATCAATTAAGATTAATGTAGAGATGCTGATGAGCAGCTGTGACAAGAGAAAGGCACAAGTTTGCCCAAGGTATATATAGTATAGAGCTCCGGATGCAAGAATGACCACACAGTTTTAACCAACACTGAACATTGTAAGTGGCATATAGGATTAAATGCAGGGCTGTATTGGCCTGCATTAGTTTTAGCTAGAATAGTGTGTACATATATTTTTTATTCATGATCAACTGCTATAACAGGAGCAGATTTCAGTCTGTCCCTGGCCACCCTTTAAACATCCTCTTTGACTTGACCTTTAAAACTGGGGTCAAACTCATGTGGCCCTTTTTGTTTCAGACAAACTTTGAAATATTCACATAAAAAAACCTTACAGGTGACACTTACCTTGAGTTGGACGTAAGGATAGACCGATACATCGGCCGGCCGATATATTGGGCCGATATTTGAGTTTTTTACTTGTATCGGCATCGGCCGATACGCGCGTGGGTTTGTGGATTTATTTTTCCCTGGCATGATTTACAGACAGGCATCCACGGGCAGCTCTGTGTTGCCGGAAGACCCTGCAGCGCACATGCAGCGAATCCTCCTGTGTACAGTAGTTGTTGTTTTATTTATGCTTCAGCTTAAATATTTGTTTATTTTATAAAGACATTACTGGAAGATTTAAGAGCACTGAACTCTTTTTTTTATTTGAATGTATAATAATAATAACAATAATATTCTACCTGTTCTACCTCAACTTTCCATCTTGTTTTAGTATTTTTTACTGTTCAATAAATGTTTCTTATTTTAAACTTGAGACCTATAATATTTGTCATCATTATGTCATTTTTTTGATGTAAATTGAGGGAGCAAAAGCAGTATCGGCCCCAAATATCGTCTCAAGAAAATCGGCAGTCCATAATCGGTCATCGGCTAAGGGTGATGGAAAAAAATCGGTATCGGCATCAGCCCTAAAAAATCCATATCGGTCTATCCCTAGTTGGACGACTGTTGGTAGTCCAGGTGAGGTCGTGAGTAGTCCACCCCCACGCCGAGGTCGGCCTCCGCCACCTCAGGATCCCTGACACGGAGGGCTGCCCCCTCTGTAAGCCTGGCGTGGCTGATCAAGCTGTTCCAACAACTGGAAGACATCACAAGTTAAACACTCATTATTTTAATTTGATGCTAATCATGTGTTAATGAGACTAATCCTCGCAATGATTCAGGTAATTTGCTTAATGGCTCCAGTCCAGATTACAGCAATCAGTCACGTTTGATAAGACGTCTGTTGTGGGGCAGGGGGAAAACTCGGTGGAGGAGAGGAGGACAGGGAACAGGTGAAGGCCAGCAGGCCTCCGGGAGAGTGAAGACATGCTGGTTCACCAACCCTCTCACCTCTGAGCCGCTAATGTCCCGGCTCTACATCAAGGGGAGAGCGTTTTGATATTTCCCCTCGTTAAAAGCCAGTAGGCACTAGGGCTAAAGGAAGCAACATAATGCAGGTCTACCCGGCAATTAGCGACATTTATGTTCAAGACGATTATTCATATTTCATTTACAAACTTAGATATTAAATAAGAAATGACACAATTAGAGAAGTGAGGTGTGCAAACCAAGGAAAAGGGCAAAATAAATTTTAAAAAATTATAATAAAATTATTACTTTCTATCATTGACCACCCTGCTGGCAAATCAAAACTTAAGTATTACCAAACCTGACTGACTACGCTCATGTTACCTGTTAAAACTAAACACAGAAGAGGCAACTACCCCAATACCTGGTGTACTATACATACAGTTTAGACCAGGGGTGTCAAACATACGGCCCGAGGGCCAGAGCCAGCCCACCAAAGGGTCCAATCCGGCCCACTAGATGACTTTGCACACGTAACATTGAAGCACTGGTGAAGGCTAAGAGATGCAGCTTTCAGGAGCAAGTTCAATGAGTATCCTACTTCATGCAAAATGCTTTGGAGTCTTTTCCACCCTGACCAGAATAGAGTTCTCTGAAATAACAATGCATACTTATCGTGGTCATATTTAAAGATACTGAACACTGGGCAAAATATTGTCAAACAGCAGCTTCAGCACAAAAGATTGATCTGATTTACACTTGAAAAAAGGTCATAAATCCCAATACGTTGCAATGTATTTTGCAATACTCATCACATCACAACAAATTTAAAGTCGCAATAATATTGTATCATGAATTAAGTATCATGATAATATCCTATCGTAGATCCTTTGGTGATCCCACCCCTAATTTCAGATAGGTGAGATTTGGCCCAAGGAGTAACTGAGGGTATATATAGTAAGGCACAGCTTTATCCCACCATTGATCCGTCAAATTTGCCCCATGCTCCAAAGCATTTTTGTTTTTGACAGCTGTATGATTGTCAAGAGCCATGAGTTTGTTGTAGATCTTGAATATTAGCGATTTCTGATGAGGCTTAAAGGTCAAAAGGTCACATGGTTGCTTAGTGGGGAGGGAAGGATAACATGGAAAAAGAGAAGTGGAAATAGATGAATTAGATGGACTGTAGGTAAAAAATTAAAATCTAAGGATAAATCTGAAAATGGAGCAACAGTACCATGTTTACAGAGGTCTCTGAAAACCTAAATGCCTCGATTCTGCCATAACATGTAGCAGCTGTTGATAAGAGAAGGGGGAAATAAGTGACTATTCACCAAGGGCATCATGGTGGACGCCGACACAAACTTAAAGTGGTGCCTTAAACTAGAGCCAAATCTTTAGGGTAGAAAGCACTAAAGGGTTCTTTGTGAAACTAGAAGGACTGATAGACAGCAAAGAGTTAAGTAAGGCTGTGGGTGAAGAAGAGACACATGACTAAGTCTCAAGCCTACACCATAACAGCTCTGAGACTCAAGCCAGTAAGTCAATTTATGTTTGTGTGCTGACCAGCAGTATAACAGAAAGCAGGGTAAGGCATAGCTACCTTGTCTTACCTTGTGAGTTTTTCCATCAGGCTTTAGCCTAGCCTAGCTGTTTGAGGGCTTCAGCTAACAACACAGCATGCAAAGAGGGGGCGGGACTTCTTTATTTAAATGCCCAGGTGATGCCCACTTCCTCAAAATTCAAAGTCAATATACAGCATTATTTTGTATTTTTCATAGTTTTATATGTTCTTAATGTCTAATTCACTTTATCAAATGTACTCGGTGGGAATTTTCAACAATTCAGTTAAAAGAAAAGTCCATTTTTTGAGGAGTAGTTGTTTGATTGACAGGTGTCTCATCCTGTGACAGCTGGCTGTAGGTGCTGCCTGCCCCCTCCACCCAGTCTCCACCCTCTTTCCTCCAGTTATAACTTTCTTAATTTCTCTTAACAGCGAGGTGTAGCCACAATTCAACATGTCTTGGTGTCAAATTTTAAATATATTTAATTTGTCTATGTGCTACGTTGTATGTTGTATTTCTGTGGCATCAGTATGGTCGCAGGGCCCAGGACAAATTTCCCACTCTGTGGAACTTGATCTTCATTGATCCCTTTATGCTAGCATCAATGAATAAACAAAAGACAGAACAATCCAAACATGAACATCCAAGTATAATTATACACACTCAAACTTGAAATGAAATTAAAAAAAAATACACCACCACCACCACCACCACCAAAAAAAAAATCATTTGTCTTAAAAGCACTGCTGAGATGTAAAGCCATGCAATAGTGACAAATAAATAAATAAACCCTCAGCCTCTTAGAATTACAGATGGACCCCTGGTGTGCAGACACATTGTCGGGCAGATCAGTCCATCCTGAGAGGAGGAGTGAAAGACTGAGCTCTCTTCCCGACTCAGATCAAGCAGGGGATGCTACGCCCCTGACAAATGGCTGCAGCATAATGACCTGTGAGTGCTAACAAATATAAATCGTTTTCTCTTGCATTTTTACTGTCATCAAAACAAATGCTCATTAGCCTTTTATGAGGGATTGTGTGAATAATAAATAGATCCTAATTACCCCCTATCACAAATGCAAATGTGAGAATTAAAAGCAACGGGTAGTAAAACAATAGAGCTTCCATCCCGGCCTTATATTATCTGTACAGTTACTGAGTTATTGAGCAATTAATGCTTTAAATTAATTCTTGTGTCCGGTTGCTTTACTTTACATTATTGTATCCGCTGATTGATCTTTAATCCGTCCCGTTCCCGCTGAGTTATAACCATTTTCCTCTTTTCTAATTATTCTAAATGTGTTTGTTTTTCTAGCAGTTCTGCCTAAGATGATTATTAAAGCATTTGCTGTTGCTCTGACCTTCAGCCTCCGCACCATTAATATAACAAATGTTAACGTTGCAACATTTAAATCACAAGTTATGTGCCTAAACATGTAATTATCTTTAAAAATGCATGGTTTCAGATATTTGGACTCACTCTATCTTACATATCAATCAGTTATTTGCATATTGTTCACTAAACAAACAAACAAACAAACAGCATTAGACAGCATTAATATGGAGAAAGCTTTAAAACAATGGCACTTAGTCAAATCACCATCACCGTTTACATTTCCACCAAGCGCATTTGTCACCTAAATCAGAGGATAACCTATATTTTACACACTAATCTGAGCTAAAGCATGTCAGATGCCTATACAGGGGGCCCGATTCATTGTTCAGGCTGAGGGCTTATCCATGTTTCACATGCTGAGTGACAATGGCCTTATGTGGCAGTCCAGTTGGCCTCTGCAGTTTCAGAGTGGCCAGGTTCTTTTTATTAATGCTGCATGTGTTAATGCACTCACACCTTCTGTTGATGCGTCAGCAGCAGAGTTTAAGTCCACAGAAACACAAAAGCATAAATACATATATAATGCAATCCCATTTGGGCTGAGCTTCAAGGACAGATAGAAAATAAAAGTAAATTAAAGCAGGAGCTGTATCAACCAACTTGATAATGATCATGATGAGTGAGCACAGTCTCACTCCGAAGTCGTTGAAATCCGGCGCTTGGGCAGTGACTTGCGGCGGTAGAAACCAACGAAAAAAGATGTCCTTTAACATCAGCATGATACGCAGCCGGTTGCTGTTATTGTTTAAGGGCACCGTGCTTGTATTTCTTTCAACCAATCACAATCGTTCTGGGCGGTGCCACAGCAACGGTACGCTTGCAAAAATATTGCCGGGAGGAAACAGGTTTTGGTGTAAAACACCCACAAAAATATCGCCTACAGGACGCAAACCATGGCAGAAAAATGGCTACATCCCTGCAACACTGCAAAAGTTAGTAAAGGACGTGTTGAAAACGGTTGAAAACTGCTACACAACCGGAGGTGGTAGGGCGGGACTTCAGCAGGTGGCTCATTCCGCCCAATGAGAGGCTGATCTATGCAGCGAACTTCAGCCCACTCAGACTAGGACAAACGCAGCAGGACAAAGATGAGAGTTAAGATGGTTAAAGTCCAAGTGTGGCGGGCAGATCGGTCCAACAAACACTGACTTTCACCTGAGAGAGTGGTGTTCACATACGTAAGATTCTAAAGCCAAACCGTGTTCTTTTTCCCTAAACCTAGCCACTTGTGTTTGTTGTTGGAAAAAAATTAAATTGAATTGTCAATTCATGGTGTTGTACCGATGTAGTCCGTTTATTCTGAAAGAGACTGTATGTAAACGTTACATTTCCTGTGAATACCGAAGTGTATCTTGAAGAGAACTTGACACGGTGTCCCAGAACAACAAACACACCCAGGGTACCTTGCAGGTCGTATGTGGACGTGGAAAGTCCACGACCGGAGTGAGAATGTGTTGTCTCTCTGCCTCTGACCTCTAAGTATCGCACACGCCAGGACGTACTTTGAGGTCCTTGGGCAGAGGTCTTTTGTCTGTTCCAGAGGCCAGGCTGTTTGCTGTCAGGGCTCCGAGGCTCTGGAACAATCTGCCCGAGGAAATCAGAGCGGCAGAGTCAGTGATCTCTTTCAAGTCTCTTCTTAAAACGTACTTTTATCGTAAAACCTTTCCTGATTTTACCTTAGGTTTAAGTTCATTTTAAGTGTCTTTTATTTCCTCTTTTTTTATACACTGAAGTGTTTTTATCAGTTCTTTAAAAGCTGTTTTCATGTCTTGTTTGTTTTAATTATTGACATGCAAAGAATTTGTAACTCTATTTTGAAAAGCACTTAAATAAAAATAAAGATTATTATCATTATTACTCTTGGCTTGATCAGCTCTTGTCAGCTTGCTTGATGTTATATTATTCACACACAAAAAAAGCTGCAGACAAACTGAATGAGAACTTGGCATTAGGAGAATTTACTTAAATCTCACAGAAAGGGAAAGTGTCGCAGTATCTTGTTTAAGTAGCTTGCTTGTAGTTTACTAAAATGATCTTAATCCACTTTGTGTGACAGATTTATCCTCTGCATCATCTTGTTCCAAGTCATACAGAAACTATAAGATGTTTACACTGAGTAAAACACAAGACTCATGTCATCATCTTTGTTCAGGCATCATATTATATACATACAAAAGTCATCTTGCACACTGCAGGCCTTACATTATCTCACATCCTCGAGAATAAAAAATGAGGTTCTGCAGGCTTGAACATGTTTGGCCGGATGAGAGGTCTAAGGGTTAAATGTGGAAAGCATGAAGTTAAAGACAGGGAATCTGCTTTTGCATGTGATAAGCATGCAAGTCGGGACAGCGGCAGCTCAGTCCATAGGGTTGGGAACCAGAGGGTCGTCAGGCCCCCGTCCAGACCAAATATGGCGTGAGCTCTGTCTCACTCCAAAGTCTTCGAAATCTGGCGCTCCAGCAGTGACTTGTGGCATCAGAAACCGATGAAAAAAGGCGTCCTTTAATGTTGGCATGATACGCAGCCGGTAGCTGTTATAGATTAACGGCGCCCGGCGGCATCAGGGGGAAACGTGGCGGGATGAAAGTTAAGGCAGCGAAGGTCCGATGTGGGCAGACGGGCGGGACATTGACTTTTACCCGAGAGTGGTGCTCGCATCCCGTAAGATTGCAAAGCTAAACCCTGTTCTTTTTTTCCTAAACCTAACCACGGGCTTTTGTTGTCTAAATCCAACCATGTGTGTTCTTGAAGGGAAAAAAAGACAATTCAAGGTGTTGTACTGACGTAGTGCCTTTATTTTGAAAGAGACTGTATGTAAACGGAAAACGGTGAATTTGATCTCCATTCAAACATGATGAAAATGTGTTGGGGTGACGGTAAAACCTCTTTGACTGAGGTGATAAATGCTATAAGGTGCTTTAGCTCAAAGCTGATTCAAATTCCCTCACAGATGACGAGGTATCTGACACAGACTTGTAGCAACCCCCCACTGTCATGTACACTATGCTTTGTCCTACAACAGAGAGCTCTTTCTCTTACACTTGAACTCATCACGGGGATTACAAAAAAGGTAGCTCACCACACCGACGTCCATTTCTGTTATTGTTTGTCAGCAGCTGCATGTGGGTTTAGCAGCCCTCAGTTCAACTCTAACTATGTGAGGATTAGATTTCACTGATCCATTGGATGGATTATGATTATTACCACGTCCCAATATCATTTCAGTTGTAACACCCCAATACTTTGGGTTACATACGGGTGCATGGTCTATGTACTGGACAGACAAGGTCCACTGATATGATGTGCAGGACAGGATGCTGCTGTTTTAGATGTCCGATAGTTTTACTGCGTTCTGATGCACGTTTTCATCACACAAAACGTGGCGTTTGTGGTCAAAACTAAGAACCAGTCAGCTCTTTGATCAGGTGTCAGCCAGGCATTTCCCATCATACCCTGAGTGTTGCAGCCAGTAGAAAGCAGCTGTTTCGCCTGGCTCTAAAAACTGCGTTGCCTACGTGTGCATGACATCAGAGCAAGTTGGGATCAAGTCAGATACAAATCTCAGCAGCATACACTCTGTGGCAATGGGCGGTGATCCATTCTGCACAGGCCTGGCTCATCTCGAACAAACCTAATAATCCTACCATAGATGTCATCAGAGTTATCTTGGCTTAGGTTTGGAGTTTCTGATGCATGCATTCACCAGGCAGAGGGAGTCTAATGAAAGATGCTATAGAGTTGCATTATGTGAAATATAGAGACCAGCTTTTTCTGAACTCTTGGCCTCTGCTGCTTCAGTTTTGACCTTTTTAAAAATCTGTCTCTGAAAAGTTTCTAAACTTTATGGAAGTGCAAAAGTTCACCTTTTAATATTGATCTGTCTTCACTTGTTAGAGGTTGTGCAAATAGTTTGAATCAGGAGGAACATACACAGTGAAAGTAAAGCAATTAAACAAAGGGCACGAATGGTGATTACGTTTTGAGATGAGAGCTAAAGAAAAAGATATTTCACATTTACTGTATACAGTCTGAATTCTGACTGATTAATGCAGTGGTTCTGAATCTTATTCTATCATGTCCTCCTTCAGAAGCCAAAAACAGTTCATGCCCCCACCCCACAATTTTCTTTTTTATCAATTCTTAACAACAATTGGGGAAGCAACTTATAACTAAGGATCCATGTTGTATTTTAGTGAAACAAAGATAAGTATAACAGCATCAGCAAACTCTTGTTTATTATTTTCATAAATTACATTCATTGAATTTGTTTTAGTCTATTTTTCCCCTAGTCATTCATGCCACACCGTCAGTGACTCTATACCCCCACAGTTTGAGACCCACTTGATTAATGCATGGCAGGAAACTAACAAGAATCCTTTTTTTAATCAATTTTAATTGAAATCAAACTCATTTTTAATTTATTTGTGCAAATTTTAACTAGAAAAAAAGGTGATTAAAACCTGGTTAAATCACTGAATAAAGCAGTTACACGTTAAATGAGATCAGTGATTTTTCGACACTGCTTGTCACAAAGGGGCTTTCAGAGTTTTAGAAAACGTTTGATTCCATTTTTACTGCGTCAGTTTTATTTATATGTGCAGCGGTGACAGAGAGAGTAATTTGTTGTCATCTGTTTCCTGTAACGTTTAATAGCCAAAAGTGCTCGTTGCAAAGTGCTGCACAAAGATGACAAAGACATGATTGATTCCATAGGTCTTTTAAAAACCAACAGTACAAAGAGAAGACGGTGGCTGACGTGAAGACATGAAAATGCTTATAGCTCTATCCAGAGCCAGTGTTTGCTTTGTCCATTCAGGGCTGATGTAGAAACATGCCGGTGTGACAATACCCACTCCCTATGTATATATACAGAGCGCATTCAAAGAATAAGACACATAACAACTCTTATTTCAAGTGATTATACACTAAAGAAAATGTATCCCTGTATATCCCACACACTGGGCCTTCAACTATAAACAGAAAGGGAGAAGAGCAAGAAAATCTTTCCCCAACTATCAGTGCCAAGGTAGTTATTAAACAGAATATAGCCTTCAAATGACGGTTGGTTACCTTTTGTGGCACAGAACTAACATCCCCCCTGTAGTTAAGCCCCAAACGCTGAGAGGCAGAAAAACATTCCCATCAGAAAAAGATCCTTGTTGTGAATGTGACACAGCTCCCTTCACAGGTCTCTGCAGGAAATGCTCTGTAGCTTCTGCCTCTCTGATCACTGGCCTGATTAATAGGGGGCTGAATTGGAAATTTAATTGGATGTGGTTACAATTATAAAGCCATGCTCTCCCCGGAGCGGCAACTCTGACTGTTGGACAGCGCCGACGGGGGAACAAGATATCAGCGGGGGAAACATGTTCTGTCACACAACCCCCGCGTTATTCCAATAGAGAGGGATGTGAGGTGTGTCAGATCGGTGTCACCCACAGTGGAGCCGTTAAAACACCCAGACTGCTCTCATGGTGGCAGCCGTTGACCTCTGTGATGGTCTCTGCTGAATGGCCAATTTATCACAAACGGTCCGTGTGGAAGTTGGATTTCAACGACTTTTGCACATTTGGTGCCAGCTCGTACTGCAGGTGACTTTTGTGGTTGTCCAGGTGGAAATTTGTACAATATGTCAGCATGCAGAAACAACACTTTTCTTCAGTTTCACTTATCCAGAGAGCACAAAATGCTCTTTTTCCAGCAGTTAAACACATCACACCTGGGAGCTGCTCAGTAACACAGAGTTTTATAGTGAGCCACCGAGCAGCTCCATTGGAGCAGCCACGTGCTGTGCTCACAGGGAGCCTCACCGGTAACCAATATGCTAAGCAGGGCTTGTGCAGACATGCATGTTCTCTCCCTCTCTGCATCATTTTCTCTCCCTCAACATTTCTTCTGGGTGAGTATATTTGATCCATCCACTCAAATTTTCCGACCGATAAACCCTCTCAGAAATCACCCTCTCACTTCCTCACATGCCCCCTCTCTGCAGTTGCAACCCCCCCCCCCCCCCCCCCCCCAAGGCCTCCGGAGGATGAGAGAGCCCTCTTTTGGTGGGAGTCAGTATTACACATCACTCCACCACCTCAGTCAGCTCTCATCAGTGAATGAAAAGGGCTCTGTCACAACCCAGGGATCACTCCACCCAGTTCTGGCACAACCATGCGTGCTGTTAGTCCAGCGAACATTATAATCCCTGACATATGTAAGATCCGTGTCATGCTTTTTTTCCATAAGCTAAAAAACTTAAAGAGGATGAATTGGAAGCCTCCTCCGCCTGTAAGCTGCTTTTAGCAGTCTGCAGCAGCAGCAGCCACCACTGACAAATGAAAATGGAGCAATTATGAGATTGAGGCCAAGAAGCAGTGATTGTGTACTATTGTCCACGCTGGGCTGGATCTCTGTTCTTTATTGTGATGCACTCTAGAAAGCAAAAGGACTTCAAGGAAACTGTAAAAGTTATTCAGATTCTGCCGAGCAGAGACCTTTAGAGGGGAAGGTGTGCCAAATTAAAAATGGCACATAGACTATATTTTAAAACACAATACACCAACATAATTTAGAGTATAACTTGTTATTTTATACCATCCCATATTAAAATAGAATGCAACATATAATCTTACAACAAGCTGCATCATATTAAATC
The DNA here is from genome assembly GCF_041903045.1 of Epinephelus lanceolatus. Taxonomy (NCBI): domain Eukaryota; kingdom Metazoa; phylum Chordata; class Actinopteri; order Perciformes; family Serranidae; genus Epinephelus; species Epinephelus lanceolatus. The sequence goes on from NC_135742.1 coordinate 5,541,122, forward strand.
ATTGTCCTCCACCTGAAGTTATGACAAATAAATATGAGAAATTATGAATGTTTTAATGTAATGTGAGCTGACTTTTCCTTTAAATTTCTCAAAACTGTACAATAAAATCATATAAAATTTTCATGGTCAGAATCAGGGTAATCCTGAATTAGTATCCTATGAAATTTTCATATGACCTATTGAGGATTTTCCTTTTAAAATAAAACTTTCCTTTTACATTTCCCAAAAATTTGTACAGTAAAATAACATGAACCTGTGTAAGGTCATAGTCAGGGTCATCCATAAGAGGAATCCATTAAAACTTTCAGCTAACCTATGAAGGAAAGGTTTTTTTATGACAGGTGATGATATTTTAAATTCAAACCTCTATTTTAAAAAATTAACAGACAGTACAGATTCCATATAATATGCAATATAATGTCTTGGCTTTGGACCTTGGATATCAGGGGGCAAAGGAGCAGCTGCTCGAGCACCTTCAGCTTCCCCTTCTGCATGTACCTGCTCAGACTACAGCTCCTTGATAACAATTTTTTAGTCTTGCTGTATGCTAAATATTTTTTTTACTCTGGACTTTTTTAAGGGAGTTATTTGAGAAAGTTATTGTGTTATTTATTAACCCTTTAATACTATATAAGGGCAGGTGTTGTGCCGTGAGCAAATACTCTGGCATCTCCAATTCTTGGAGAGATGCCACCAACAAAAGGCTGTAACAAGAACTTCTGCAGCACTGAAACTGATGTACTGTTAAATACACTCAAACAAAGTAAGCATGTAATTTTCCACAGTGTCAGTGCTGGTGTTAGAGAAATGATGCTGTATGTGTCAGGAGCAGTGGTGAAAGAAGTATTCAGCTCCTTTACTAAAGTAAAAGTATTAATACCACACTGTGATATAATAATACTCTGTCACTAGTACAAGCCCTACATTAAAAATGTTACTAGTAAGTAAAGGTATGTAAGTACAGACAGATAAATGCATTTAGGTGCAGACTGATTTAAATCAATTTGATGAATCAAAATAATTTAACTCAGCTGGCAAAACTGCCCCAAACATGTCGATTCCATGGCCACAGCTTTGCCTTTTTGTTTTGATTACATCCTTATGTTTACAGTGTAAAGTAAGTAAGAACGATCTGAAAAGGATGCTGTCTGCTGTCTGTAAAGCCAACTATATCACACTGGGTTAGACTAAATTAGGGGCAAATGTCTTTAGCAAGCTTGTTGGTAGGGCTGCAACTCATGGTAATCCATTGATATTTCTCGATCTATACAGTCTATACAGTGTCTGTGAAGAAGGACAAATACCCATCAAGGTCGTCCATTAGCTTACTTTGTCTGAATAATTCTCAAAAAAAAAAAAAAAAAATAGTATATAGTAACTGTACTTCATATTGTATTTTGACCATGCAATGTCCGCTTACTTTTTGTTTGTTTTTTTGCCTATGTGAGGCATCAGCACCAGTAAGTAGCCTGGTCACTTTATAAGGTAGATATTGTGCATTTCATATTGTATTCTGTACTGTGCAGTGTGTACTTACTGTTTTAATTAGGGGTGTCCCGATATCTGCTCCGATCACGATATTTTTACAAAATCAGAATCGGTAGTAAAAGATCGGAGGAATCAAAACAACATAAATAGACAGGTTTTTCATCAATGTTGTTCACTGTTGCCTCCACTTTCCAGTGTATAAAGATATAGGCATATTTTGTTTGTTGAAGACAAGAAGAAGATCAAAGAATTTGTTTACATTTTGTGCTGCTGAACCACCGATAAGCTTTTTGGATACTATTTATCCAACTGGACTGGATCGGATCGGATTGGACTCGGTTTCAAAATAAAGGACTCGGTATCAGATCGGATGCAAAAAAAAAGTGATCGGGACATCCCTAGTTTTTATTATGTAAAGCACCTGCACCAGTAACCTGGTCACTCTACAAGGTAGCTATTGTGTTTCTTATATTGTATTTTGTGCTGTGCAGTGTGTACATACTGCTCCTATTAGGCACATGGATTTACATTCGTCTGCACTGCACCTTGAATTTTATTTTCATTTATTGTGTCTACTTGTTATGTGTACGACTGCAGATGGAAATCAGCGTTTTGCTAAATCTTGTGCATCCATGTTTTCATTTCTTGTAAATGATTAATGTCACTGCACACTGACATCTTAGAAAAATGTTTTAAAAAAAGCTGAAAACTACAACTATTTGTGATTTTCATTTATTTAAACAAGTACATGATAATAAGTATATTAGTTCACAGCTGTTATAAACTGACATCTGCAGCATCATCATACTGAAATATTAAAGGACACATAGGGGTTGTTAATCCTGCGTCATACGTTATTAACAGTATCACATTATTACCACTTCATTTAGTTTAAATCAATTAACATTTGTTAGGTCTGAAAATGTTGCTATATGTCTTGAGATGATTTCCAGTGACTTTATTGTTGATGCTTTGATCCTTCTACTTCTATGACACAGCAGATAACATTATGTTTATATGGCGGAGGCTCTCAGTCCATATGGGCAGAGAGAAGCTTCAATGTCAGTCAGCATAACATGAGGCTGCAGCAACTGTGTGTATGTGTGTGTTTACATTTACGTCTATGCTTGTGTGCACAAACAGTATGTGTGCATGTGCATTATGAAGTGACTCCTCTGACCAGGCTCATGGTTAGTTAACCATGTGTGTTGATCTCTCTTCTCTTCCTCTAGATCCCCCTCTGTTCTCTCTCTCCTGTCCTCAATGAACGTCTCTGTCTTCCCCCCCCCCCCGACTACTCTCTGTTGACATGCCAAGCTGATAAAGAGAACGTTTCATTGCATGCCAGGCATCGGCACCGTGGCTGCTCTGCATGAGCGGGTCGTTCGTCAGAGCGTACGACAAGCGAGGAAGATCCTGGAGCAGCCAGAGCTGCGACGCATAGAGTGAGATAGGAAACAAATGGGCCAAAAACAAAAAGGGGAGACAGAGGCGGGAGAGAGAGGAGGAGAGGGAGAGCAGGAACCAACATATGTGCGCGTCGGAAAGTCATGTCCTATTTAAGTGACTATTATTAGAGCGGGTCACCATCTGCAAGTCTAGATATAGCAAAGGGGGGAGGGGGGTGGTGACTCTGCAGAAGATTATGCTCCAAAACAAACAAACATATTAGCACATGCTAATGCTAGCTTGTTAGCAGACAAGCTGAAATCTAACATATGTCCTACATCGACTTTCCAGAGACAACAACAACTGCTGGAGAGGGTCCCCTCATGCATTCATCCTGCATGCATTCAGAACTGTAGATTTTTATTTCTTGGATATTTGAAAGGATTCATTGAGCTGTTTGATGCTCCTCTGATTTCAAGTGTAATCCGTCAGGTGTACTTTCCCTGCTTGGTAAACTTCCACATCTTTCGAACTCCATGTCATTTTGAATTTTCAATACGAGATAACCCTGTTGACATCACTATGACATCATCAGGGTCATTTTGTTGGGCTTGACAAAGCTCCTTCAGGGCAATATTAGACATTAAAAAAAAGATAAAGTAGTACTCTTCATGACGTGTAAACTGATCTGCATGGAGTGGCCCTTTAAAGTTAGTAGCAAAGAGGACATGTTAGGGTAGAAAGAAACTTTAGGGATTCTTTGACATTGCCCTTTAGATCTGAAAAAATTAAGTCATTCCAATCTCATGTAAAGTTTAGCCCTTTTTACACAGAGGTCGTGCGATAAGGCCGCTTCTTGTCTCGTCTTTACACCACCTTTACTTTTTTATACAAAACCAAAAAATGGCCGACCCAGTGTGTGATTTTATTCAGCATGCCAGCATCCGGGAATCAAAAGAGGCGTGACGAACATGGCATGTAACACAACAGCAGTGATCTCTAATGTGACATATAACATATAAAATGTCTGTCTGCGGTGCTTTATAAACAATAACAATGGCATTAACATGGCAATAACAATCATTTACTACCTCTGTTACATGGTGGCTTATGTTGTCCTCTGCTCAGAGGGCAAGGAGCTCCAGGTCCTCATTGGGCCTCATGCACAAACAGTGCGTACACACAAATTTCACAACATTTTCTTGACTGAATATTTTTGTCCTCTGCAAACAGATGCAGAACTAAACAATAAAGGCTCGTCTGTTTTAGAAAACATAAACACACACCTTTTTAGTAAATGCATAACATAACTTAAACTTTTTATAACTTATTTAAAAAGGCTTTCATAGACAATATTTCAAACTGGTAATTCACTCATGCAATGTATTAAATAACTATGAAACTAACACCCTTTCGTCCTCATCAATTATTAATTTAAAAACTCAATTATGAAAATGTAATGTCCCAGTTTTTATTTCACTGAAATTGTGCATATGTTCATTTGTAGCCTACTAGTTTATTGGTGGCCTATCAATAGGCATGCAAGGTATATGCAACATTCAGATTTCATAGCTATTAAAATGGCATCTTCCATTGATGGAAGATATTGCTGTACATGCCTGCAGGAGAGAGCGCATCACAGACCAACATGTTTGAAGAGATTGACACTTTTCAACTGTTTTCTACTACCATTACATTCATAGACTCTAACTGATGGACCAACACGAGTGTGTCAGGCACTAATATGTGTGTAGAAACATCTTCACTGCTTTCTCCATGACACACTTCTAGGCAAACCTATTTCCTTTCATAATAGGGGCATGGCAGTATGCTGATTGCAGATAGCGGGCATGCACCTCTCAATTTAGAGTGACTCTGATTCGCCAACTTATGCACGGTGGTAAGAACAACATCAGCTGTTGTGCTCGTGCCATGAATCTGACATTGATTTTGTATCTTATTTTATGTGCAGAGTAAAAATGTTTCTATACACATTAGTAAAAGATGCCCACTGTTTCCCCATTTTGCGAACATTTTCAGCTGCTGTACTTCTTTGAGTTAGCTGCTAACTGCTGCTAGCTGCTTTTAAATCCCCCAGCAGCAGGACACACATGTAACATGTTGTCAAAATGTCACACCTGTCCTGTCCGTGGTCCTGCCCTGTCGGTTGTCCCTTTACCACAGATGTTGATTCAACCTGTGCTGCCAGCTTAAAGGTGAGAAGAGTCTGCCCCCCCCCATTCTGCAGTTGTATCTATTATAAAGAATAACGGTGTTAAACTCCTGCCTTGCACAGGCAGTGTAAAAGCAGCTTATGTAATGTGAACATGTTTTCTCCTACCTTTATATTTATGTAATATCTTTTTCGAATTACTGCAGATATGGAAGTCATTGGTTCCTGGATATTTTGCAGTAGACATAAAATGCATCAGCAAATCTCAAACATATCATTTTTTTCCAAACAAATCTCTGGGGCATGGAGTCAGAGTGCAGCAGCAGTCGAGCAACGCTGCATTAAAAAGTCAGACCTCTGCAGTCGCTCCAGTGCTGAGCTAATCGGAGTGGGTATGCTGTTCTCAGAGCTAATGTCACCTTGCTATGAAGGCACATATTGCGCAGTGTGAGAGCAACTGCTTTTCAGCCCACACAAACAAAACAGATGTTGTGGGTGTCAGGGGTCGGTGTGCAAGCTGCACGGGCCTTAATCAACTATTTAAACAGCTGAGAGCTAATGACGTCATTACAAACACAGATTTACAGGCACTTTCAGCTCCCTCTGCTGCGACTGGACACATTTTTATTTTAATTCATCTCATTATTTTTGTAGGAAGGTATTTTGACTGTGCATTGCGCCCACGATGTGTTTATTTATTCTTGTCATGTGTTTATATTCCTATCAATTGTCACAATGCGTCTTATCTGCTGTGTGAGTTCTTGTGAGGCTTGTGTCAATCATGTTGTGTAACTCATCTGTGATGCGTCAGCACCGTTAACCAGGTCATAAGGTCAGCTCCTGGTATACCCACTGTTTAATATAAACTATGTTCAGGATTCATCCAGTCTAAGAATATTTTTTCTCCACATTAACCACACAATTGACAAAAATGTACAGATTTTTCACCTAGCTGACATTTTACTAACTCTTTATGGCCATGGAAGGAGGTGTAGGTACAGCTCTTACCATTATACCCCCCAAAAAGCTTGATGTCACACAGGGGGATGTGGTAAACCTTTCTTCCAGAGCGGCATTCATGCATTCTCTGTCATTCTTTGTGGATTAACTTCATTGGTAATGCTTCTGGGAAGAGACCTTTAAAATTTTTCAAAAGTTTTTTTTTCTTATTAATCAATACTTTTACTTAAGCCGAGTGCCATCTAGTTCCTTTATACTGGAGGGGCGGCAGACATCTCTACGACTGATATCTCCAACACTTGGCACCTCACACAAAAACAATCTAAACAGCACGACAGTTAAGAGGAAAAATGTGTTTTTAATTTTGTTAGTTGCTCAGAAAGGTCATTGGTCACTCAGTTGCAAGTAATTTAATTTGAAAGGCCAAACACAGGAAGTGTCTACGTTCAGCAGGTCAGAAAGGAGTCAGTTTACAAACCAATCACAGCCGACAGATATCTTTCCCTTCTTCTGTAAATATTCAGTCTGATAAACATGGAAAAGTTGATCATGTTAGTGCAGGGCTACCCAGAGCTTTACATCTGTCCCACGGACAATAGGCCTAGACACTTAACGTAACGTACGTAACGTAACGTACGTAAATAGGCTATAAAATGCTTGTTCATGTTGCTGAGCAACCTCAAAGGCAACCTGCTGCCACCCTCTTGAAAGCTGGCACAGAAAGGACAAAAAAGTAGCTCCCAGCACCCGACCTTGCATTTTCTAGGAGGTTAAAGATGTGACGTGTGCATCCCCTAATTTCCAGGGCTGGTACCTGTGGTTATTCCACAGGCTAGTTAATAACATGTCGGGCAGGAAATCCAAAGTGTGGGATCATTTTGAGAAGGTGAAGGACGAACCCAAGGTGATATGTAAACTCATCTTCATTGGTCGACTACAAACATGACGTATCATCTGAAACATGGAAGTAGCTACATGCCCATTAGCCCACAGCGTCATTAACAGGCGGCTCGCTCAGTGTGTGACGTGCACTTGGAGATAAAATATAGGCCTATATTAATGAAGGTTCATTAGTACGGTTTTGTATTTCTCTGTAATGTAGCACAGTGTTAACAATGTTACTGATACTATTCTTTCTCACACCTTCAACTCAATTTAAAAATCAAATAACTAGCGTAAAAATGCAGGCGACTAGTCAACTTATGGCCCTAAATGATGACTTCTGGTCGACTAGGAAAATTCTTAGTTGGGGGCAGCCCTGGGGTGAACTCTTCCTTTAAACACTCTAGGTCAATTTGTTAGATACACCAAAGTAAGTGGTCTTTATGCAGCAACTGTGATTGAATTCTAAGTGGATCCGGTGAGACAGCCTCTGTTAAAACTCATCACTCTCAGGATGCTCATAACCCCGGCGTATGCACCTCCTTCTCCTTGTCCTGCCTCAACTTTTATTGTAATTGCCCCCTCTTCTCCTTTAAAGCATACCGACTGATAAGTGCTTACACAGCACCGGCGTACACAGAGCAGGTTGCGTTTCCCTGAGAATCCCACCGCAACCTCAGACAATTAAAGAACAGATCAAGGAGACAGACAGGCCATTGTGTGTGTTCCCCGAGCCTCCCATTGGCTGCTACAACAGTGATGGCGGCGGCTTTCCGTCTCAGTAGATGACAGAACAGTGTGGCGGTGGTGGAGGAGATATCAGAGAAGTGAGACGGACAGATAGAGAGGAAGGGAGAGGGAAAAAGAGCCTGGGGGTGTTGCAGTCAGTTTGTCAGAGAAACTCAACGGCCACCAGAGCTCCAACCTGCGTCACTTTGAATTCCTGGTCTCGCCACATGATATCCCCCCCCAACCCTCCCTAACTACCCCTCCACCCCGTCCTGTACGCCTGGAGATAGAAGATAGATGCCCTGGCTGCGAAGTAAGGGAGGCTGTAACAACATGTAGACCCCGACAAATGATTGAGTCCCTCCTAATTCTCTCAAATAGGATGTATGAGGATGAGGAGGGTGGAGGAGGAACGGGGGGGCCGAGGAGACTGAGTGGTGGTGGATTCGATGGGTGGGTTTGTAGATGAAGAAAAGGGGCGAGAGACAATAAGTAGGCCACCCTGTGTCAGGTAAACTTTGGGCTTGTAGCTAACTGGACGTGTCAGGGCAACTAAATGTTGAGCCGTTGCTGTGGAACAATGGGGTTAAAGATATGGCCTAAAAATCTTATGCTAGCATCACATACAGAGAGACAAGACGAGGGAGAGGAAGATGGGGGGGGTAAGGACCAGGAGTCATCCACCAAATTCCTGTTTGAGATTTTGCCTTTATAAATTAAGATGCATGGGTTATTGGTTTGGTAACTTACTCTCTAAACATTTAAAAACCTCAAGATCCACTCGAGTTTTCCGGGTAATGAGACTGAATCGCCATTTTTATTTTAACATCATTGTTAATTGGACATTTTGTTCATGTTAGCCTTTTGTTCAAATTAGCAAGCGCCAAATCTTTCTTGTCAATCAGTCAAATTGCCAGTCGAACTGTGGCAGCATTTGTTGAGAGTAGTTAATACAAAGTTTGCCTTGTTGGTCAGATAAATATGTAGATTTTAAAGCAGGTTCTTACCAGTTCACTGCAAAAATGTTGTGTAGGGAAATCCACATGCAAATTTTCCCCATGACAACTATGCACAGTGGGTCTGGTGCGAATTACCCACATTGCCTTTTCCATTTTTGTTCAAAACAAATAAATAAATTGCTAATTTGGAGAACAGAAAATGGAGTCAAGCAGTAGAAGCAACAATGTCCTCCTTCTTTCTTTAGAAAAGACTAAACCCTGGTTCAGACCAAAGATTTGCGACGAGAGGAGTTAAAACAAGCACCTCACAATGTGCCCTTCTGCGACGTTCTAAAAAACTAGCTGGTTCACACCAATGCAATTAGATGAGCCAGTGTATCATCTCTATGCAACAACTCTCTGTACTTCTGTTCTGACTTGACCAGTGGACTTCACTACAAGCTGATTGGCTGTTGAGACAAGTGAAGTGCTTTACGTTCTAAAACCAACCAGGAGTTGCAGGTGACACCATCAGCCGGCTTGAGTCAAGCTCAGATCAGCCAGTTCACACCGCTGCAACTTTTCTCTACAATGTTCTAAAACGATTTCCTTTCATCACAAATCTTCAGTCCGAACTGGGCGTGAGCCTCAATGAGTTTCCTCCTAAATAGCGCCCATGTCTACTCTACACGACAAAAACCTGTCAAGACAGAGAAAGTCTGAGGGGCTAACGTTAAGAACACAACACATTTACGACTAATCAAACCCCAAATTTTAAGCTGACGCTTGCTATTGTGGCTAACGCTGTTCAGTGACAAGCAAATACCGTTAGTAAGTGCATATCCGCTATATTGCCATTTTCATCATATCCCAGAGTCTCGAGTCTTGTGATGTGTATCATACAATATTGGGGGTAGAGAAACCAAACTGATAAGAAGATTCCTAGTTTTGGCAGCAAGCTAGCTATGACTTGAAGGGGGATCATCCCTATATTCCCCGGGTTCTATGTTCCCCGATCGGGGAACATAGGACCCTTTAAAAAAGAAAAGGGTCCTATGTTCCCCGCTTTATATGGGACCGGGGAACATAGAACCCTTTTTAAGAAAAAGGGTTCTATGTCCTATGTTCCCCGGCAACAGCGGGGAACATAGGACCCTTTTGAGAAAAAGGGGTTTGGGTTGGGGTTAGGGGTTGGGTTGGGGTTAGGGGTTAGGACCCCTTTTTAAAAAAAAGGGCCTATGTTTCTCGGGTCCTTTTGGGGAAAAGCGGGGAACATAGAACCCTTTTATAAGGGTTCTATGTTCCCCGGTCCCATACAAAGCGGGGAACATATAGGTACGCTCCCACTTGGAGGTATGACATCAGTTGAAACAAAGGATTTCATTATATATGAATTATATTTAATCAGCAGAAATCTGCTGAAATAGAGGCCCTACCAAATGTTTTCCCCTGCACAAATACTCTGCAGCGGTGTACAAGCATTCATAAGAACATACAAAATCAGTTTTTATAAATCTCCATGCAAATTTTGGAAATGTGAAATTTTTGGAACAAATTTATGCTTGCTGTAAAACAGCTTTAAGAGTTGGAAATTCCTGTAAGTTCATCTACAGCTACCAATATAGCTGTGTCTATCTCATCCAAACACAAATAGATCCATACTCGGGCAGCCAGTAGCTCAGTGTTAAGAGCAGGCGTCTCTTGTACAAAGGCATTGTCCTTGCTGCAGCGGCCCTGGGTTTGATTCTAACTTGCAGCCCTTTGCTGCATGTCATCCCCTCTCTCTCCCATTTTCACGCTTAAGTCTTTCCTGTCTAATAAAAAGGTGAAAGCCAAAAAAAAAATCATCACAAGCTCCCAGAGCTCCATGTGATGTCTTTAGACTGCTTGTTTTATCCAACCAACACTCCAAAAACCAAAAATATTCAACAAATTCTGATATAAAAGAGAGAAAAGCAACAAATCCTCACATCTGAGAGGTCTGAAGCAGAGAATGTTTGACATTTTTGACCGACAAATGCCTTTAACAGTCTATAATCAAAGCTGTAGTCTGTAAACAAGCTGATTGGTCAGTAGTTCTCTCGATCCTTTGACTATGAAAATATTTTTATGCTCCTCTTCCTTCCAGTCAGCAGTCTCTAGCTGTTCTAATAAGTCATGTAAACGTATGGGACAAACAACAGTGATCCAGGGCTCCTATACAGAGACCCGGGCATCTGCCTTCGTTAATCAACGGCCCCTTCCCCCTCCCTGAGTTCGAATCGGAATAATGAGTCAATTAATGTGCTAAAACGTCAATGAGAGATAGCAGAGAGAGGGAGCGAGGGGAGGGGAGCTGGAGAAGACAGCGACAAGAGAGACACGAGCGCCATGTGAAAAGGAAGGAACTGAAAAGGAAACATTATACAGAAGAAATAGTGTTGTGCCATTTCATTGATAACTGACTGTCTGTGTATCTGTGTGTGTGTTTGTGTGTGTGGCAGTCAGCAGTTATTTGCAGTGCAATGCTTTGTTTTTTGTTTTTTTTATCACATCCACAGAGCCGCACCGCAGCGTCCATGCATGACTGATGGTCTCAGCTGACACCCGCCTTCTCTGGCCTGTCTGTCTTAAGTGAGGAACCCCCGGGTTTAATTGCAAAGGGCACATTGGAAATGAATCATGAGAGAAACGAGAGAGAGGGGTAGAGAGAAAGACAGAGACAATAAAGTGGGCAGGAATGAGACTCACTGTGGTTTCACTTTGAGTTAAACAGCTCTGCAGTGTTTATTTTGGTGCATCTTGTCAGAAACCTCTCTGTTTGTGCTATTGTAACATCTCATAAGACTAATGTTTCATGTTTTATTCATGTATTCAATGTAAAATGTTGATTAAGTAATTAGTATGCCTTTAATCTGTTTCCATACTTCAAAAGATTTATTTGGAATTATTAAAACTGTGTATGGTTGGCCATTGTTTGGCTTTTGTCTCAAGAGCAAGGCACCAAACCCCCCCGATCCCTCACTCTGACCTCTCTCCACTTAGTGCATGTATAGGTCCTGTTTGTGCATGTGTGTGTTCGGACCTGTGTGTAATTGACAATGGAGTGAAAAAATTGAATTTCCCCTTGGGGATTAATAAAGTATATCAAATTTAAATAAATAAATAAATAAAAAAAAACCGTTGTGGTACTTCTGCACAAGCAGCAACCTCAGTCTCACTTGGACACCGATGGAAAAAGCCGTCCTTCAACGTCACCATGATAGACGGCCGGTCGCGTAATAGTTTACCAGTGCCCGGCAGGGTCAGGGAAACGCAGCAGGACAAGGATGAAAGTTAAGGTGGCAAAAGTGCGAGTAGGGCAGGAGGGGCCAACAAACCCTGACCTACACCCGAGAGAGCGGGGATTGCGTCCTGTTCTTTTTCCTAAACCCAACCACGTGCTTTTGTTTCCTAAACCTAACCATGTACGTTTGTTGTTGAAGGAAAAAAAACAGTGTTGTACTGTCACAGTGCTTTTGTTTTGAAAGAGACTGTATGTAAAAAGTAAATTTCCTGTGAAAGCCGGATTGTGTTTTGAAAGAAGACAATGCATAGGCAGAATTTGACATGGCATCCCAGAACGTCGACAACCAACACTCCAAGGGTACCTTGCATGTCATATCTAGACATGGAAAGTCCACGACCAAATGTCAAAATGTGACAAGATCAGAGCGAGAATGTGTGTTGTATTGACAGGACTGGTAAACAATTTTGGAGATTTGGAATTGAAATTCTGACTTGACTAGGACATGGAACCACAATATGGAGTCCAAAAAGTTGTCCCTAGATCACATGGTGTTTACAGATGGAAGCTGCACAGTATAACTGCGTCTTGCTGTTAGCCATTGAATGACTGAGATAATCTGTGTGTTCAAATGCAGAGCAATCACCGCAGCTCTCTTTAACCCCCCCAAAAAATCAACTGGGTGAGGCATGATACTGCATGCCAACACCAGCGTACACATGTGGCATTAAGAGACGCTGCTGGTATTACAAATTGGCTTTAAGTGTAATTACCCCTGTTGCTAATTGTCCCCCGTGAATGTGGCACTGCCCATGCCATTACAATCCGCAGCCACTTCAACCTCGCTGATCAATTATTTCCACTCTTGAATAATTAATAACAGCTTAATTGTCCACATTGCTGGCGAAGAGTCAGGGCCTCATTTACATCGACGGTGGCAGCGTGAGCTCTGCAGGAGGATTCTTTATTCATGTTCTTGTTGAGCATGATGTTTCGTTGTTTTTCATTACAGCTAAACACACAAATCGGAGAGTGTTCACATGGTTAAAATCCACAGCCACAGTGACCTGACTGATCAATTATTCAAAGGCATTTGCCTTTGAATCAGTCACTGACACACTGCACTGACGACAGGAGCTTGTACAGCTACTAGGAGAACACCAGGGGGTCCGGGCCCCAGTGGAGCTTCAGGTTCAGCCGCCTGCACACTTACTTTCAGCCTGTCACTAGGAGACACCGACGACCTTTAATGCTGCCACCCCCCAACTCTCCTGAAGCTAAAGTGAATTAGCCTGTGTCCCTGAGGAGCTCTTTTACAAGGCAAGAGTCTTTTAGGATACAGCTTGTCTTATGAACGTGTGATTGTAAAATATAAGTAGAGTCGCTGTAGCGTTCAGAGTGACTCGGGAAGAACAGGCAGGCAGGAAGTGATAGCTACAACGCTGCAGGGTGGAAGTTAATGACTGGTTAAGAGCGGGAGGCACCTGAATGCACCATCAGTGAGAAAAGGTGTTTACAGCACCGAACAAACAAACAAACTGAACAAATGAGTGGAGAAACAAAGCAAATTCAGATGGGTCCATACATAGCAAATATAACATGATGTAAATCATACTTTTGCCTTCACAATCACAATCAGTATGGTGTTCATCCCTTCAGTGAAGTTTCAGAGAGTTCTGACTTCGAATTTCTCGCCAGTGTGTATATAAGAACAGCCTGTTCTCATTCCCAGAATACTAGTGATTTATCAGGCCCCTAGGTGCTGAAGGAAACCATTAATGTCTATATGAAATGCACCAGGCTTTCAGCTAACTCCAATGTGAACCCAGCCGCGGCAGTACTTGACACTGTGATCAACTGATGTAGCATAAAGAGCGAAAAGTACGTTGGTAAAGAGGGGAGGGTCGATGGGGCAAACAGACACAGGACTTTCACCCAGGAGACCACTGTTCAGGTCCTGTCCAGTATCAAATCAAAAGCCAACCAGGCTTGGGTGGTATCACAGTAGTACAGTATACCAGGGTTTTTAAAAATCTGGACAGTATTTCAATATGGTCCAAAATATATCCAGAGCTGGTGATTGGTGGAAGAGTAGACTGACTAACTACATGACTTACAAGACTAACTATGACAGTTTTGACCGGTGTTGTACTGTCAAAAACAGTATACCCCGCTGAAATTTTGGGAAGGTAAAAAAAAAAATATATATGCACCACATAAGCCTTAAGTCAACCTTGTTTTAATGTAAGGTTGTGTGACTTATGTAAGGGCTTAACAAGAGTGACCTAAGGTTTACGTCACGTTACATGACATCTAACCACATCACCATAACAAGCATACTTAGTTTAAGCCAGACCATGATCTCTTTTGTAGACCTTGCCAAATAGTTTTGTTGCCTAGAACTATCCATGATCGTCATCTTAAAAAATGATACATTACATTTCAAGTTTGCTTGGAATGAACAGAAATTGTTTTAGTTTGAGAAGTGCCTTGTCATTACGGCTCAAATCTAACATGTGTTACTTCTTTAAGTTTTAATATTGCCATTTCAGATAATCTGCAGTCTGAAATAGTCAAATGTTGGACCGTCAATGTGTTCCTTATCCGTCTTTCTGTGAAAACTTGCTACTATTTTGGGGTGAAGGTAAAAATAAAGTGTGTTGAATCTTTATGCATTTTTGGTAGGACAAAGCTGCCTTCATTTTAAGGTTTTATTTTGAATATTATTTGTGTACCCGCAGCCTCCTGCCTTCACGCAAGCCAATTGCTGTCAACACTTAATAGAGCCATACATTTTGTCAGAACTGAACACTATCAGTGCAGTTTATTCTGAAACAACTCTGACTGCATTTGTGATACCTGGAGAGCAGCTCCATGCCACGTAAATGTCACTGGGCATGCTCAGCTACTCAGTGCAATGGTATGGCTTTTTTTGAGTTTTTGAATTTTATACTTAACATAAAAAGCCCATATGATTGGCTACACAGCACCTGATAAAATAAAACCAAATCTTATCCTGCAACTGTGTTAACAGACAATTATATAATTTTGTGTCATCCTTTCCTACCAGTTCACTGTTTGAATTTTCAGCAGCAAAGCATCTTACAAAACACATTACTGTCCATACCCTTTCTGCTTTTATTCATGCGTTAAAGAACGCTTTCAATGTCATTTTGTTGATTGCATTCTGACACACACAAACTACCAAACAGCAAGACACAGAGGCCTTGAAAGCACTTTTCCTCGTCCAGATGTTGGTGACATCTCCCAGGCCATTCAAGCCTCACACAGACAGGCTAAGTCGCCCAGAGACCGCAGTCAGAAGGGAAATTACATGAGGAATAAGAGCCAGTTTGTGTGCTTTTCCATGCAGGCTTAAGGGAACAGTGGGGAGGGCGCTTTAATAGACAGTGCGCGAGGTGGTGCAATGGCACTGGATCCATGGCAGCTGTTTCCTTCAATGTTTCATGCTCATAGCCACAGCTGCTCTCCAAATGAGAGTTAATATTGCAGGGGGGCCGTCCACCCTGGGTCGAGCCTTGTCGCATGGTCTGAATGTCAAACTCCGCCCAGCAGGGTGACACCGGCTCAAAGGACACACTGTGTGTTTTTCTCCCCTCTCTCCTCTCTTGCCCTCTCCTCCCTGTTGATGTGTCTTTCTGCCTGATTGGATCTTTTTCCCCCAACTAGACAAGGGTGAAATCTGTATTTTTCATGGGCGCACCAGTGTGGATTCAGCTTTAAATGAAAAATAAATGAGGAAATAAAAGATGGTTGTCTAGTTGTATCTGGGAGAACTCTGTGTTGGCATTGGGATTTGACTGGTATGTTTTGAAGGCTGTCACTGATACTAATGCTTCATAGAGAAGCAAAAATTTGGCCCCTGCTCAAGTTTCATCATTCTTATGTGAAGATTCAGTGTTTCATATGTTTAATCATGCAGATAAACTCTACAAACTTTTGTAATAAATAGGCATGAATACTGGGCACCTTATAGGTTTACTGCTTTACACAATAAAAGAGTATAAACATAATACTTCTACAGCTACAAACTGCAAGACCGCCACTCAAAAACTATCTCCTGGGATTCATAATCTTAAAGTCATTCCGATACCAATGGAGTACTTGATTTGATACCTTTTTTTTCTTACTTCATTCGATACCCTTAATGTGAATGGAAGCATTCTGTAAAATGCCACGATCACTCCTCCCCTACCAAATTATTTTTAGAAGAATACATTCTGAAAGTGTAGTATAGCCATACTCTTAAACGTTCTGGCGGCATCTCCGAACGCTGACAAACCAACTCCACCAAATACACCGCCTAGACTTCACCACACCACTAATCTCTATAAACAGATACATACATATCTGGGATCTGTTGGCTCAAAGCAAAACTATACAACTGGAGAAGTTTCGATACTACTTGGTCATGGGTCTTTTTTTTTGGTCGATACCTCAAAGGTATTGGGTACTGATAGCCAGCACTATGTATAAGCAAATCAAAGCAAATCAAATCAAATCAAACTTTATTTATATCGCACTTTTCATACATTAAAAATGCAACACAAAGTGCTTAACAAAATAAAAACAATCTACTTGTCCTGTGTATCTGCGACCAGATGGGAGCAGCTTATACTCACTAAACATGGGGTAACTGTGGTCAGCAAGGACTGAACGGGCCTTCCTTACAGCTCTAACACTTTACAAATGGGAAAGCTCCTAAAGACTAGTGCCAGCTATTTCACTGCATAGTCTCACTATGCCATTGCCTTCCAACCAATTCCTATTTTTCAGTGTTTGAGTCCTGAATAAACAGATAAAATAAAACTCAATAAAGCAAGAGTAAAAGTTTTTCATGAGGAGGTATTAACATTAAAACCTCTGAGCTTTTAATAAAAGTATGGTGGGCCTTAGCAAAGGCAACATCAACACTGGAGTCACATGTTGAGGCATTTTTGACGCGACTTAGCTTTTATTCTGGATATATGTGGAATAAAAGCATCTATGTCAACACAGCTAGTGCCACACTATCCCATACACCCGACCTGCGCAGTAGACCTGTGTTTCCTCTGTGCTGATAATATCCATAGTGATAGATGTAGGGTGCCCCTCAACTCTCTGTTGTGTCTCACTACAACGTCGGGCACTAGATCCCTTTGGACTGCCACACACACACACACACACACACACACACAGTGGTGGCAGCGATGAGCATGATTTGAAGTGTCCTGTCTGCGGCGGTGCAGCTGCATAAAGGAAACAGCTGCTGAAATATCACAGCCGGCCCCCCCGTGTCTCCTAGTATCTATCATACACACACACACACACACAGTGGCCAGCTCAGCCCACAGAGAGGGGACACAACAAAGACATCTGCAAGATGGCCTCGGACACACAACCACACTGATGTGTGCGCACTGCTGTGATGTCGTCTTCGCTGGGTGGATGACAAGCACGGTGCTGTGATGTGCTCTTCTCTGGGCTTTATCCCATTCCTGCTGTTTTCCTTTTGTGTTGTGTGGTGAGAGGCTGACACGCAAGCAGGACATGATGTTCAGAGTCTTTGTTTGTAGCATGAAGAGGCATATCTGATGCTGCATCTTTGTCTGATTTTAGGATGGGCCATGGCTTCCACGGTCACTCTGATTCCTGTCCTCGTCCTCTCCGCTTCAGTTTGTCTGATTGTTACAACCTGTGATGGTATTCTAGACCTCTTGTCGATGTCACTGCAGCTCATGTGTGTTTACATCTTGAGTCTGAATGCAACCTTGTAAGATCCTTGGAGCTAATCTTGACCACACGGTGTGCAGCAAAAAGCAGATGGTCAAAGACAAGGTCGGACACAAATGGCGTCCAGCTTAGGAAAATACAAAACAGATGCATGGTAATAATCGGTATAAAATCAACTTATAATGTCTCTCAGAAAATAGGAAACTATGTTTGGAATCCACCTTTCTCCCTCTTAATAAATGGCAGTCTCCTTTACCTTTTCAGCCCCTCCAGGATGTTGCCATGTCAAGATCACAACAATCAACCCAAATTCAACCAATCCCTGTGAATTCTGTGCAACCTTGCAATTTACTTCAAGTTATCTGCAAATTTGACCAGTATCCTAGTTTGCCTTGAGTTTATCAGTCATAGCAGTCTCCTTCATCACGTCACCAAACAAATATGTGACACAAACGTCTAACATTTAGCAATAAAAATTACCACTAAAGAATATGTAAGGCAGTTCCTGAAAGTGGGGGTAATTCAAACAGAATCAAAACACTTTTCTTCTGCAAAACACACAGGGGGAATGACTGAAATTTGTGGACAACAAGCAAGACAAATCAATATAAAAGACGCTGTTGCATCCACATCTATTGCACGTGCTGAAAGAATCATGGTGAGTTAGTGTAATACGTGTGATTAGTGGTAACGTTTGTGTACACAAATTCAAAACAGTGCAGTTCTATTCTCCACACAGTTTAATATATTCAGCATCATACTTGCGTTTGGCCATGTTTTGAGCTAGCTTGCTGTCTCTGTCAAGTAGCTCTCTGTTATGTTGTGTTCTTACCAGGCATAAATAAAACAATTCGGGCAAGTAAATAATATTTAAAGTCAACGCAAAGATACTCTGGGAATCCAGAGTTCTCGCGAGAGCACAATTTGAATTTGCTCAGTGAGTCACTCTGGCAATCAGTAACGATGCTCATTACCTATGCCCACAAAACCGAGCTGCACCAATCACATCGGTGTATCTGATATAGGCGGGCCAGAGGCGAGCTAAACAGATGGCGACAGCGCTGCGATGACGAAGTCCGGAATCAGTCAGTAAACATTGCAAGATGGCTACAGATGAACACCAGTTGTTTGAAACGGCTTTGGCCGCTACAATGAACGAGTTAGACTTGGCTTTTTCTCTAAAAGAGGAACAGAAGACGGCGCTCGAGTCTTTCCTTTGCAAGAAGGATGTTTTTGCTGTTTTGCCGACCGGATAATCTACCAGTTAGCTCCGCTGGTAGCTAAGCGTATACGTCACCCCGTGTATTGTTCTGATTGGTCGTAGTGTTATCCAATTGCATGCAGTGATATTTTCAAATGCATGCTTGGTGCCGCCCCTCAAGTTGGGCCATTTGCATTACTCATAGCCAGACCCTAAATCTTTCTAGATTTGGGTCTGGATTTCCAGGCTAACGCAAAGACGTGATTAGACACAAATTCCTGCCGACACGAATGGACTTGACACGAGTGATGCCAATTAAGAAAGTAGCACGATTTCATGTCGTACACTTGTTCGTGAGAGTTCAAAATGTGCAAACTTTTACTTCTAAGACCATCCATGTCTGTAAACTGAAACAGAAGAGAGCATCAGTATGACAACCCAGCAGTTTCGTTTGATTTCACATATGGACAATTGGTGCGCTGTAAAAGGTGTTCTTCAATAATAGAGAAGAAGAGCTGGTGTAAACATTCAAGTTTATCATAAATGATTCAATATTAATATGAATTGTTGAGAAACACTGAATGTAAACAAAACCATATTTAATTGTGGTGAAAACTCCTTTAAGGATACTCTGCTTATCCGGTTGATTGGGAATTATGACCCCAGAGGGATAACAATGAAAAATAACAATTTACCACAGAGCATCTGGTTACTGTCAGTTAATGATTCATTCCCATTACACAATATTACAGACCAGATAAAATAAAGATTAGATTTCTTAAGGAAACACTCAAGGTTTTCTTTTCACCTCATCAGCTGTTTAATTCTCAGTGGGAGTTTCAGGTTCCTGGAGTCTTTCAGCTCTCACAATACCGTCTTATCACACTTTGAAGGGAAACACAAACCTCTGCCAAGTTATTTCCCATAGACATCCCATACACCCCCACACCTGTTGCCTTACAGTTCCTTGGGGGATGTGCCATACTGCTGACAATTAGAAGACATATAGAAAAGTCAGTGGCATATGGATCCTATTTGAGCAGCTCCGGTGGAGTTGAGCTCAGCCAGATGTTTTGGCAATCCAACTTGCTGAAAGGTGGAGTGTGTTATTTGACAGATGACCCCGTGGTCCACACAAGCCAGCGACTTCAGTAATCTCTGAGAAATGTGCTTTTCCACGCATTAAGGTTCCTCTCACTTTTAGCAGGACCGTTCCTTTATTGTCTGAGAAAACCAGCCACTCAAACTGCCATCTATGCATTTAACATTAAAGAATCTGTCCTGCATCTCTTTTACTGCCAGAAAGTCTTTCAGTGGAATAAAACACTTCAACAGAATTTATTTCAGATTCTAATGTAGCAACAAAACAGTTATCAAATTCTCCCGACTACTGAGCACTGAAAAGTAACTTCTTTTTCTTCTTCTCTTGATACAAATGTAGAGCTACATGGAGTTTCCACATTGGGTACAAGCATGGTTTCCAGCCGAATGAGCAGTCAGATGTGGTTTCATGTACCATCTCTCTCTGGCAACCATGTTGAAGGTCTGTGGCAACAAAACAGCAACGCTTTCATGACTTTGCTTTTATGTCAAAGATCTGTTGCCTTTCAGTCATGCAACTTTTACAAAATTATTGCAAAGTGTAAATGCTGCAAGTGCTACAACACACTACAAAGAAAGTAAACTGGAACAACCAACAGGGTGCAGGGTACGCACATCCAAAAACTTAACAGGTGCTGGATGAAAAAAATCAAACTAAGGCAAGACAAAAGATCAACAGATCTGTATTAAAGGCTCCCAGATATTTTAATTGTGCAAAGTTTCAATCTAAAGCCCTGTTTCCACTGAGCAGTACGGTACAATTCAGTTCGGTTCGCCTTTTTTCCGTTTCCACCGTGAAAAGTTGTGGATGGTACCAATGGAACCGTTCTGTACCGTCCCCATGTTTGGTTCCCCCTCTGTTGGGGTACCTGGCACACAGATCTGGTACTAAAAGGTGGAGCTGTGAACACTGCAGTCTGATTGGTCAGTAGAGGACGGTCACTCTGCTCAGGGCTGAGTTGTGTCTGGTTTTGAGGCTCATGTAACCACTGTTCATACTGTGGAGAGTTTTATTAGTAAACTGTAACTATAAAATGAAAGGATGTTTTCTGCCTCTCACAGCAGCTGGAGTCTGAGAAAAATAATTCACTGGACAGACTGCCGGCAACTTTTAAGGTGGAATGCTTACTTGTAATGTTACTCAATGCATGAGTTGGTGACGTGAATCCATCAACACACCTTAAATTTCTTTGACCATCACTTTAGTTTTTATTGTCCCTCTTGGATGACATACATTTTTAGTAATGAGTGGGTTTCAAGCCTTGAACCACTGATCTTCCGATTAGTGGACAACCCGCTTTTCCTCTGAGCCGTGTTAACCATGGAATTACAATGGGACTTGCACACCCTTTGGTCTGGCAGTTGTCAAGTAACAGGATTAATCCATCCATCCATTTATTTCCTAGCTTATCTATGTTTTCCAGCTCTGTATCCACCTAATATGACACATTAGGGAGGCCTTTCAAATGGTTTTATGTTTTTAGCAATGCTTTTTACACTTGGTGAAATGTTTTGTATATGTTTCCCTGGGTCAACATGTTGAAATCACCCACCTACAGCTTACAACCCATTAATGTTATACTCCTTGAAACCTACGCTCTCAGATTTGTCGGCAAGACTTAACTTTCAACATCGTTATCTCCACAGTGGCTGAATGAATTTTTACAGTTATAACTGAATTTCAAACAAACATGCATATTCCTTCTTGCTTTGCTTGCTGCCTGCTTTGCAGCAGATTTGTGTCTTTTGTGTTGTATTAAGGGGATGTTTTTCCTTATCCATTGTGAGGGTCCTAAGGAGTATGCTGTAAAGCCCTGTGAGACAAATTGTGATTTGTGATATTGGGCTTTATAAATAAAATTGATTGATTGATTGACTGATAGAACTGAGGAACATAGGACCTTGAGAACATAGGGATGACCCCTATCTAGTTAGCTATCTAACTAGTGTGTTCAAGGCCAGTGTACACAGCATCAAGCTCCATTGTGGCAGCTGAACACAATCTGCCACCATTATAGCCAGTGTTATACATCATCTTCCACACAGCTCTATTCCCTGCCCTACTGTCTTCATGGGCCGGGGGTATTTCTGCCAGACCAACTTGTGCCACCGAAGCATGAAATCAACATGTGAATGTATAGAAGTGCTTAACACAGCTACACAGATCGCCAACCTACAAAGTAACTTCTGATCTCACTGCACGACTTCATGAAAGTTTAAAACAAATATTTTGACTTTATGATATCAATCCATATTTAATTGTATATATGTTGTGCATGTACAGTAACCTATTAGCTGTCCAGTATGTCAGAGATGTATCAGGGAGACTTGTACACTGTACGTCTGTGTCCTAGAGGACCATTTGTCTCCCGTCTGGTAATCTCACCATGCTACTTCTCACATATGGCCTTCTTCAAAGAACGAGCTCTCTGCTGGAGCCGGTTTCCCATCTGGCAAAGTCATATAGAGCCTCTCAGAGCGGAGCTCGCAGGGTGACGCTGAGTTATATCAACAGTGACAAAAGTATATTGAATAATTATCTTTGGAATTAATACATTAGCCCAAACTTAAGTAAATGTCAGCAGATCAGGATATCTGCGGATGAGAGGGAGAGCGGAGGAGAAATGTGAAGGACGCTGCGCTTCATTAATCACGTCTTCCAAGTAATGTAGGCAGATGAAATGATTCTTACAGAGAGCTGTCATTACAATCACACTGGTCATTTTAGATATCTAATTCACCATTCACCCTCGCAATCTTCTCAACTAGATGGGGATCAGGAAATTAACTCATTCAGTGCCGAGTACATCCAAGAAGGGTTTCTATCCTGTTGATGCACAAGCATGTGTGAAACAGGGACGTTCAACCAAGTGATTTTACAATTATGAAAGCGTGGCTACAGTAACATGAGGGTCCAGGTTTTTTTGTATTTTTCTCTTTTCCTTTGAAAATGTTTTTGGGCCCATTTTTAAATTGTTTGTCTGTTCAATTATCTCAAAAACAGTTCACAACAAGTCAGGGCACTCTCCAAGGAAATAAAGGTTACAATTGGGTGCTGATATCACCAACATTTGACCATTGATCCAGCATGATAGGCCCCACCCTTTTCTCCCCACAGGCCATGTTGATTTCTTTTTAAAAACTCTTAAATCTGCACTCCTAAAATATCTATCCAGTCTTTTTGAAATTTGATGTATATTTCTTGCACATGACATCCAAAAAGTATTTGTTTTCTGATATGCCCTGTCACTTTCTTTTATTGGGTTGACAGTTATTTAGTCAAACAGGTGAAGCAGGTGAAAATGTCTCACCTATTTGCAAGATTTCTTCACTTGATGTAAGATTACAATTTAAATTGAGTTTTAGGAACATACAAAAGGACTGATCCTCTGTTGAGATTAAGTTCATTTGCAGTAGTTTAGTTTACTTTATTTGCACATACATACGTTTTTAAACCAGCGGGCAACAACCCAACTCGTCTTTTTCGGCTAACATTGGCGTCAGACACTGACACACAGAGGTAGACTTTATGGCAGTATGATACGCAGTTCGTAATGCCACCAGCAACTACCTTAGTATAAAGAGCAAGAAAGTCCGTACACACAGGGTGGGAAGGACGATGGCTGGCTCAAACAAACTCTGGACTTTTATCCAGGAGCCAGCTATTAGTTTCTTGAGTGAAACTGAAATCAATTGGAGTTATTTTAACAATAATGTAGTGTGCTAGTTTTCTCTCTATGTCTAGCATAGTGACATGTGTCCCATGACATTATGTGACAACTTATTTTAAGCCAGACCATGATGTTTTTTTCTAAGCCTGACATCAGCTTTTGTTGCCTATGTTTAAGGAAAGAAAACAAAAAAATGTTTGTTTGTTTTTTACCTACGTATTAAGTTCATCTTGAAAAAACATTTGGCATGTAAAGAGCAAAAACTGTGCATTTCCCGTGAAGTGCGTGTGTTTAGAATAGACACAATGTATGTAGCGGTTGTAAACTGACAAGCCGTCCATGAACGTCCAAAACAGGCACAGGAGAGTACCTAGCGCATCATATTTTGACGTGTAGGTCCATTATAGTTGAATTTGTTTATTTGTTTATTTATTAGGATCCCCATTAGCCATCCGTTGTGGGAGTAATGGCTGTTCTTCCAATTAACACTTCTGACAATGTCAGCAATATCTGAACATTATAATCTTCCTGATGTATACTTCCAGCAGATCTGCTGTATTGGATTACAGTGAATTGTTTAGGTGTACCTAATAAAGTGGTGACGGAGCGTTTATCACAATTGACTCTTCCTGTGAATTCCAGTAAGACAACAGTAAAGAGACTGGACAGGACAGGACTGGATCTGAACCTTGTTCTGACTTAGACTCATCACAGACTCAACTTAAGTGCTCTCGACTACAGCACTGTTTCAAACGTCTGACAGCATGCGGTACAAAGACCAAACACACCACTGCTGTCTGCATCCGTACAATCATCCAGAGTTAACCCCACAGTGAAACCTGATTGATATTCCCTGTGACACAAACATCAGTTTGTCGTGAGCCGAGCTGAGTCGCACACACCCGAACCAGACCCTCCTCGCTAAAAAAGTGTGTTTACATTATTCACTGGTATGAATAAATCACTCCCAATTCTTGATTGTGCAGCATATGTGAGGCCTAAGTTGTGTTCATCTTCCATTCCAAACATCTGCTCAGCCACAGTCTCAGTGGAGCGCTGCTCAGTAGTGACCGAGCCTGAGCCGCTGGGACACCACCATGAAATATACATGATGAGTATAGAAAAGAAAACATAGAAGTGAGTTCAGGGCGGTGGATTATTGATGATCCTCAATCCGTGCTCCCGAGTTGCTCTCCCTCTTATCCTGCTTCCCAGAACTTCTCCATATTACATGATGCTTCCAGGGTCAGAGGGTCCTCCTCACATTACTGATTACACTTCAGTATTGGCTGCACGCAGTCATGCTAATCTATTTTATTCTGCACATTGTAGTTGTCGCATTCATATACTATATGTGTACATAAAAGTTAATTCTGATAAGTTGTGAATATGAATGCTGGAGCTAGTATGGTGTGTTGAATGCAGTGGTGGGTTAACAAAAACGGCACGCAAGTAAAAGTAGTGATACTTGATAATTATTAACTCAAATAGAAGTAAAATGACTCATGAAATTAATTACTTGAGTAAGAGTAAAAAAGTAACTACCTGTGAGTAACATCATTGGATGCAATTAGTGTAGGCTGTTACATTCAAACTGGCCCTTAACAGGAGATAAGGAATAGGACGTACGCTTTAGTTGTCGTTAATATCCCGTATCCTGATCCAGCCAAATGTCAAAATACGTGCTGCTAAGTGCTGTTTGATCTCTTAAAACAAAACAAGAAAAAACACAGAAAGCAGAGAGCCATTTCTCTGATGCTTCATAAGCTGCAGTGTGTCTTGTGGAATCAAAAGCAGCGTCACGGCACATTTCCATCAGATCTTGTAAGGGAGGGTGTCACAATGCTTTCTATTCATTTCCGATGAAGAGCGGAGAGGCATTAGCTTAGTGCATGTTGAGACTATTGCTGTGAGTTTGAAGACGAGGTTATGGTGCGTTTGCCGGTCTATATTTTCATAAAGTTGACTAGATTCAACTTCATGCAAATGAGTCCATCCAGCAGGATGTGCCTTGCTCACGACACTTGGACCAAGCTGTGAAAGGAAGCGATGTAGTTCTAAAATGAAACAAGATGTACCAGTGTATTGTATATCTCTCTCCTCAAATGTTCTAAGAAGTAGACTGTTGTGGATTGTTCAGAAGAAATAACAGAAAGCTTATGAGCAGGCTGTTGTGTTGTTTATCCAATCAAGTGCATTCCACGATAGTGTGTATCATCAGTGGGATGTCCATCAAGTGGCCAGTTGAGCAGAGCAGCATGTCCTTAAAGGTGATAGATATGTCACACTCACACTCGCCCACTCTTGCTCCACTCTTCATGTCTACAGGTTGCCAGGTTCGTAAACAACAGACACTGGAGACAGCGATGTCAAGTGAAGAGTCTTTTGTGGTATAGTAATTCAAAATAATAATAAATTATGAATCCTCTCTTGTGCGCCCTGTAACACACTGTAACAATCTCTGTAAAGCATTTTTAGCTCTACTCGTCACTAATGCTAATGTAAGTAGTCAATTAGGATCCTTTGTCGTGGTGGACACACGGATTCCCTGATTCAACAGCGTCCTGAAAACACACAAAAACACGAAAATATATTACTCTGTTATAATCTCCCACTAATAATAATAATAATAATAATAATAATAATAATAATAATCATAACATGATAGTTTAGCTGTACTAGATATTTGATATATTCAGTAGGTATATCTTTTTACAACCCTGCTGAGTTAGTTAGCAACATTAGCTTACCTGTCCAGAAGGAAAGCAGCAACCTCTGCGTGGCTTTTTAGCCCTTTTTCTGCCTTCAGCTGACACCAACGATCAAAAGCTGAACCGATGTTGATTCTGGTTTTGCTTCTCCATTGGTCAGCTAGAATTTGTGACGGATAGCGCTGGGACGATGCCATACCTCTGCAGCTATCACAATCTGGCAACCCTGAGCCCCCCCGTAACCAAATCAAAATATTGACATATTTTGGACCCGTCAAAATTTCTAAAACAATTATTTCTCTACTGTAATTATTTTTTTCAGGAAAATATAGACTTTAATTCTACACCTTTCTAGACGTTCTATGTCTGTATTATTTTTTTTTAAAAAATATTCGTTTTGATGAAACAGCTATGCATATGACCTTTAAGGACATGACGTCATTCATGGGGCACAAATTTGTAGGCTATCATACGAACTGTTGTGCATGCATTTTTCGTAGGAAATCATACAAACTGTTCAATGAGAATATGTTGATGTAGCCAACGTAAGGTAGTAGAAGTACTATATTTTTGCCCAAATGTACTTGGGTAAGAGTATTCTGCAAGAAAACTACTCTTAGCAGTACAATTTATTAACAAAAATTACTCAAGTAGGCCTACATGTTACAGAGAAAATGTAACGCCATACTACACGTCACTTAAATATCACTTAAAGTGAAGACAACAAAAACCTAACCAGCTGTTGCAGTGGAGAAAAAGATGGATCAAGCTGCAAGTCTAGTTCCTCATATCTGTTATTCCTCATCATTGCGATCATAAACAATATACCATTTTATTTATTGAACTGACCCAAAAGACCAGAAGGGACTCAGCTCAAGCTACTCAAGAAAACCTCCAGTTGGGAACATGAGACTAAAACAAGGGGCCAAAATAAAGAAATTCACTCTACATTCTTCTGCAATATTCCTGGAGGAGTAAGAGACAACATGGCTCTGATCCCATAAGATAAAAGCTGTGTCTGAAAGAGCAGGATGAGATCAGGGACACGGCGCAACATCCTCCTGGCTCAGACTGCACTGTTAATTTATCTAGATTAAGTTGTCTTGATCCTGTTCAAAGTGTGACCTCCTCCATACAGTAGCAGGTGCTGAGGCAAGTAAAATGGCTCCGGATGATTGATGCCTTTTCAATTAGTCACAATGTGAGACCTTCACATGTCGCTCTCCCTTCCTTATTAATGACGTGCTGTGTTAATACCAGGTGTGTTACTGAGCCTCTGAGTGGGGTTTGTAATTAATGTGCTCGGCCTTAAAGACATAAGATGACTGAGGAATCATCTGAGAAGAGCTCGAGGTGTTTGGGTTAGACATTTTATATTTATGAACTTCATTATCTACATGTTCTAGTTCATATATGCACACAGTATACACAAAGATTTCTGTTTCCACACAAAAGTTAGTATTGAAAGAAGTTCAATCTTATCTCTCCCTGAGGCGTCCTGTAATTGTGTGTACATGGGCTGATGCATTAAAACTAAGACATGTTTTTAATCCCTGTTACCTTATTACATGTTGAAGCCAACAGCAGCACCATACACTGGAGGTAATTTGATTTTTGTGCTATTATTTCTGTATTTTTGTTACAGTTGACAAATAAAAGACCAAAACCACTGACACTAAACGCCGTCCTGCTGCCTCCAATACTCACAAGAGCACCGAATGAGTATTAATTCATGGCTGGAAATAGTCCCCAACAAATTAGCCTTAACCTCCAGTGATCCGCTGTTTAAAGAAATAACTGAACCTTTTTTAAAAATGAAACTACATACTTGAGAGCTGATTTTAAAGGTATACTATGCAGCAATTGTCACTTACTATTTGTACGCAATTTCGCCAGCAAAAGTGAAAGTGAAACCCACACCCAGATTCACTCACCTTCACTTTATTCACATCTTTTCTGCACTGTGTCCACGATTTTCGTAGCTCTGGTCTGGCACCTGGTCACTAGCTTTTTATGGGTCTAACCTGTGAGCTGTGCCCAGGATCGTTCTGAGCTCAGAAAACCAAGAGGACATTAAGGCGACACAGGCAGAGGGCGAGGTTTCTGCAGATAGATACACCACCACACACTTCCAGTGGGCCATAAGTGATGATTAAGAGGGATTGCTTTTGTATGAGTCTACCCTGTATACCTTTAAAGATTTCCGTCTTCAGTAGGAACCAATGGGCTTGGACCTGAGAGTCACAAACAGGGTAGGGAACTTGTGGCTTTTTCGTAAGATTTGTTTGCAATAAGTGAAATACAGAATAAGAAAAGCCTTATTCTTTCAGCTGAAAAGCATAAACACCTATGTCTCTCTGTAGTCACAAGCCAAAACACAACTACATCTGAGTCAACAGCAGATGTGCCGATATCATTCTAAAAATGGTATGAAATATACATTGTACACATTAATATATAATCTCAGTTACCAACCCCGTCTCACTCCCAAGTCATCGAATTCCAGCACCTGGGCAGTGACTTGCAGCATCAGAAACTAACCAAAAAAGCTGTCATTTAACGTCAGCATTAAATGCGTCTGGTTGCTGTAATATTTTAATGACAAGGGAAATGCAGCATGCCAGAGGGGTTATGGATGAGTCCAATAAACACTGACTTTCACCCTGTTCTTTTTCCAAAACTCAACCGTGAGCATTTGACGTTGAAGGAAAAAAAAAAGGTCAATTCATGTTGTTGTACCAACGTAGTACGTTCATTCTGAAAAGAGACTGTATGTAAACGGCAAAGGCAATTCATGTAACAGGCAGAACTCCCAGAATGTCAACAACCAACACACCCAGGGTACCTTGCACGTCGTATCTGGACGTGGAAAGTCCATGACCAAACGTCGATATGTGACAAGGTCGGAGTGAGAACGTGTTGCATTTGCCAACTTGTTAGGTCCATGTAGCCAACACTAATGCAGTCAGGTAACCTCTAGCTCACCTGGCAAGAGTATGCACTCTATGTAGGCTCAGTCCTTGCGGCTGCCCAGGTTCAACTCCAAATTGTGGCCCTTTGCTGTGCGTCATCTTCCTTCTCTCTGCCTTATTTCCCGTCATTCTCAAGATGTCCTACAGTAAAAGCCCAAAAGTAAAAAAAATTCTTTAAATTGTCTTAAAGTAGTTTGTGGTGCTATTAAACTAAACTGAGTTATATCAACTCATTTCTACTCCTTAATATAAACTATGATATAGTTAATATAGCTTATGAAGAACTAACGAACACATAAATTGGTATGGATGTATTTACCAAAGCATCATGAGTCAAGTTGCTCCTCCCCAGCTTCATACAGAAAAGACACATTCTACATATTTTAATCTCATCTTATTTCCAGTACAGGAAGTCATGTCACGTATGTTTTCCAGGCATTACAGTATTAAGAATATACCAGAAACAGGATCAACTGCTGAGCTGCCCTCGCGTGACTTCCGCTCATCACTCCCTGCCTTAAGAAGTGCAGGAGTTAAGCTGCATAATATGTCAGCAACAGATTTTTATTTGGTCCTCATGACAACATCAGTGACCTGATAGCCATTGATCCTTCACTGTAAGTGTGGAGGTCACATAAGTTCGGTCACGCTACTGGAGATTACAATCATATCTCCAGACAAACAAAATATACAGGATTATATATTACATACACTACAAATGAAAATGCATATGTGTCCCCAGTGCGTACTGTATGTTGTTGTTAGATAATACACAAGAGACTTCTCTGATCTCCACACAGCACTGACCCAACTATCAGAGGGGGCAGACGGCTCCTTAATGCAGTCAAGACCTTTTCACTGATCCCATTGGCTACAATCCCCTCAGACAGGATGTGTGTGTGTTAGCTGTAAATTCAGTAAAGTCACAACACTGCGTTACACTGTACAAGGGACCAAGCATGTTCAGAAGCTGCAGACATCCATCTTTCTTTTATCACTTATCTGAGTCTAAAGACATGAACCTGCTTCTCTTGGCTGCATGTACACTCATACAGGATACATTTGCATAGCTGTTTCAAACCAGCTCCTGACGGAAAGTTGGATCAACCAATCATCTTGTCTGATGTGCAGGGCCAACAACACAATGCTGCGATCGGAATAATGGGACCACAATGTTGGCACAGTGAGGGCCCCAACACAAAGGGCCCCAAAAAATGCCAAGATTTTCTGAAAAAAGAAGTCACACCTGGCTCAACTTTTGCCATCCTGCAACGCACTACGTTGGCAAATCAAATATGTGAAATCACACCTTCGGTAGATGACTTTGTAACAAGAATGGTGTAATACTGTTCACCTCAACACTGTTGAGACTCGTATTAAAATTAGGTATTTTTGTCACGTAAACAACTGTTTACTTGAGCAGGTTTTTGGAATTTGATCACCCTTGAAAACTCACTGATCTCATACTGGGCTTCCTGGATCTTAACTTGTGAGCTGCTTTAATAAGCCTGTTCAAGGTGGGAATGTTGTGCTGTTATTATACCCAGCCATTCTGAATAAAACGTTGATTTGTCATTAAGCTGGCAGCAGAGGCAGTAACTGAGCCAAATTGACGTGTCTATAAAATGACACTAGATGCATGTTGTGTTTCACGTCACATCTCTTGCTTACAGAATGTTGACGTGCTATCTAAAATCACACACAGGGGCAGAATTATGCCGGCGTTGTTTGGCTCAGTGTAAAAAAGCAAAGCCACATAATGGTGGGTCGTCTTTACAATAGTATTGTTTGTGGAATCTCTGTTAATAAAAATGCTAGAGCAGGGATACTTTTAACTTACAGCCTGCGGGCCAAATCTGGCCCCAGAAACGGTGCCAGGTAGGCCGCGACCATTTTTTGATCCATAATGGTCCCGAGCCCACCCAGGGGTTGCCAAAGCTTCACAGGAGGTCACCAGGCCTTCTTGATTTTGAGGGGTATAAGAAAAGGTTTAGAAAGAATATAGAGTACGGCTTTATCTCAGTACTTCCTGCATTTAAGAGAGAGCTGTTAATACAGACATATAATCATATTTAGATTTCCAAATCTTCCTGTTTTATACAAAATTCCGACAATTAATATGTTCACTATTTGGGTAATTGTACAGTTTAACAGTTGTTCTGTACTGTTGTTGTTATTGTTGAACTGGCCCCTGGCCCCAGCCAAAGCAAGTCGAGTTTACATTGGCTAGATTCTTGTTTGTACAGCAATACAACAAATTATTTCCCTACTGCCTGTCCTTACGTTCTGTAACACAGAGCTATTTTGATTCTAAACATGGATTAAGATGCAGATTACCCCAGACTGATCTTCTCAGGTCAGATGAATATATAATTTCCCCACAATGTCTCAGAAGTGAGACATTTCGATCAGATGATAAGCCACTTAAAATGGAAACTTTAAACATTAAAGAGCAGTCTTTCTCCGAGCTCCTCAGTCTGAAATACTCTGTCTATCTTATAATAAAGAATTAAATGTTATTTTCCTGGTGTGAAGGAGCTTAGCGACTAATCCTAATGTTTGGGCAACTGAGTAAATTGTTGCATGTTTGAGCTTGATTCAGAAGTACCAGTAAGCCGGTTATTTCTTGAAAATGAGCGACAGAAAGACATCGACTGTTTATGTCTTTATTCTTTGTAAGCCATGACTTTAGTCTGCCATTATGATCAGCAGCATCGTGTTAATAGTGACTCTGACTTTGTGATAATTATCCTATTTGGATCCGTAAAGCAATGAAACAGCTTTACAAGAAATAGCCAGTGTTTAAAATGCAGCACACAGGCTGGTACTGAAAGTAGATGATGTTGGATCAAAGCTTCAGATTTAAGGTTTAATGAGTCTGAAATATTACACATGACACCTGATAATAACAAGTGTCATTTCTACTTGATGCCTGCTGCATTTGGGGTGCATTGCAAATAGAGGAGACATACAGTAATGATACAGCTGGTGTCAGATCTTTACCCAGGACTGCAGTGAAGGCTTCATATCAGTGACTGTGTTTCTCTCCAGCACAGACGGAGGAGTGAAGGTTTGGTAGTGAGACGAGTGGTGGTGGAGGGTTGTGGGTGAGGTCAACCTGCGCCCAGGGGCGTTCTCAGGTGAGAAGATGTCAAGGGAATCTCGAGCTGGAGATGGATTTCTTCACTGCAAAGCCATTCGGACCCCCAGGGGCCACTCTCACTTTGTCTTAATGTCATTCTCTTTCATGCGTCTAGGCAGGTGAGATGATTGAGGCTGTCCCAGCCAATTGTCCGAAAAGGATTTGATAGAGGAGCGAGTCAATGGGAGACATGTACTGTAATATAAATGCAGAGGGAAATATTCGCAGTCACTGGGATTGTGACAGTTGGATGAGAAGTTGGGAGAGTTACGGTATATTTGTTGCTTATTAAATGGCACTGGTTATTATTATCAGGGGCCACGTGGAACACTACATCTGAAGCTTTGATCCAACTATAAAAAAAACAAACCTTCACCTATACGCTGTTTTTAATACAGTGTGTGTTTGTTGACTATTACAAGAGGAAAATGTTGGGAAAATGTTTTGGTCTTTGTACCAAACTTGGCATATTTTCTATAAAGACAAAACTTCAGGAAGATACAGTATCCAGCTATTGTTTCACAGAATAAGCTAAAAAATTCATCTTATATCTGTTTGTAAGGAAGCCCGGAGAGGCAAGTGAGACTAGAAATTCTAGTTTTCCATTTTCTAAATTGTTTTTCTCTCCTTTATTTATGACTTAAGAACAAGGTTTGCCAGGATTATTTTCCTACGTTCCTTAAAACAATTTATCTGTGAAAGGTGGAAAAAAAAGTTCTGCCAGTATTATTTTTCTAAGTTAATTTTTTTAATCTGTGAAATTGGATAAAAAAAATGTTGGTAAATGGTAGGTAATATTATTCATGTATTTATTTATCCATTTGTCAGGATAATTCTTTTAAGTGTTGTTGGTGTTGTAATACTCATTTTGACCACAAGAGACCTACGTGTAGCGCTACCCCTTGTGATAACTAAAAGCATTCATGTTTCCTTCCAGGTGAGTTTTAACTTCTTCGTGCACACTAAACAAAAGGTACATATAATGTGTGTTAGCAAGTTCTGTAACATCACTGTCATAAATGGTGACGTGTCTCTGTAAACATAACTAACGTTGCAATAAAAAAAATGTAAGCTATTTTGACTACTTATACTGTAGCTAGCTATGATCAATATGTTTTACACTCGCTAGCTAGTGGGCTAGCAGCTAATGAATTATGTCAATCGAATCAGATTAGGCTGTTCAATACAAATATTTGACTTTATTTTTTTCATACAATGTTTTAAAGTCCGAACGGGCTCAACGTGGAATTCAGTGTGACAAGCGGCATTCACGTAATAGTAAACAAGCTAACGGCGCTAATGACGAATCGAAAATGTGTGACAACCTCTTTTTTTTTCCAACACTAGATATCAAACAAAAGCCAACGACTTTGTCATATTAACATTCACCACCTCTTAGCAGAAGAGAGAAGAAAATGTTATTCCCGTGCCTTTCAGTGCAAAGCCTCTCCCCGTGCCACTGCATCCTGTACCAAAGAGTATCGTGAAAGTCCACAGCGCTCACTCTGCAGCAAAATCCAAGGACTAAATCATCTCCAAAAGTACACTACACAGCACACTGACAAGCATAAACAAACAAACAAACAAAAAACAACTCCTCGACTTGAAGCAATCTCAGTCGACTTACTCGGACTGATTATTTGAATCTTCAACTTTCAGGGGGCAGCCCTAGTGAGGACGTACCTTAAAATGACTCAAAGTTCACTCAAAGTTTACATGTTTACGAACACACGTCACCAGGGGAAAGGTCTGGGTTTTTGTGACCCATCCACCACCTCAACCTGCCCCCTTACATGACTCCCTGGACTGCTCCCTTGTTTACTCCTGTCAGCGCACTGGTCACATGATCACGGCCTTTCAAAATATGGGGGATATGTACGAATTTGGGTGCATTACTTTTCGTAATCAGAAGTGCTAATATCGTAGCATATCTTACGCAAGCAAGTCCAGTTGCCTACAATATTAGCACTTACAATTACCATGACCTGGATGACTGAGAATCTTCACTGACAAATTACTTTTCGTAGGAAAATGTATGAACAGTTTGTGAGAACAGCCTGTAAATGCTTGTGTAATTTTTCAACAGGGCAACAGAGGTGGAAAAGGGACAGGGTTGGGGTGGATGAACTACATGTCTGGGGAACAGCACGTCATCTACAGTTCCCTCAGTTGATAAATGTATGTTGGTGCCGTTCTGTACAAAAAGTTAATAAGTTGGTCACAAAAAATCCACTAAAACAAACAATCTGATTTTTATTTTTAGTCCAACAAACAGACCAACAGCTGAATTCTCTGTAAAATCCATTTTTTTTACATTCACCTATGTTTACGAACATACCTAAGTCCTCTGTAACTATGTTCTCATAATCTGGCGGTTTGGGGAGCTCGTCTGCAAAACAGGATAATCATGAGGATAATCTCAATTGTTAATAGGATGGTACAAATATGATTCACTGACCAATTGTTTGAACACACGACAGAGCTGAAGCAAAACAAAGGCAGGCCAGAGGGGTTAGAGACGGAGGCAGCCAGGGAATTATCATGTATGTGTTGTACATGATCAATCTGGGATCAGCACTGTGATGTGTTTGGGCATTTTTGGCTCAGACTCTTGCATTCTATTGGTCGATTGTTGTGTTGTTGATCTGGGAATTTGATCTTGTTTGATTTAAGGTACTTTCGGAGGATTTGA
Organism: Epinephelus lanceolatus; assembly: GCF_041903045.1. Taxonomy (NCBI): domain Eukaryota; kingdom Metazoa; phylum Chordata; class Actinopteri; order Perciformes; family Serranidae; genus Epinephelus; species Epinephelus lanceolatus. Next base: position 5,576,169 of record NC_135742.1, read on the forward strand.
GGATCAGCAGAACGCCTGAGATGTTGATTTAAATGTTAAATTGATTCTATAGATTCTAAAGAATAATACATACTGCAAAACAGGGTGAAATCCAGTATCAGCACTCTTCACCACACACTTCAGATGGTAGCACCCAACATCCTGCCAGCCTCATGAATAAATTATTTCACTCCTCACCGCCAAACTGTGCTACAATGAGCTAGACTGTATTTTTGCCATTTAAATTTCTGAGCCCATTTTCATGCAAATGGGAAATTTATTGTCACAAACCATGTAACGCTGGCAGTAACACCTTATCTTAATGAATATCAAGTGCGGCTGTATTTCCCTGCTGCAATAGCTCACTAATCAACTTTTAGTTGGAATGTGATTCATAAAGGGACGATTCATGGCCTCTCGACTTACACTCAGACTCCGCCGCCTATATGACTGTATTATAAGGATTGATGAAGTCATCCATCAGATTGATCGCCAGCATTCTACCAAATGAAAATGATTATCGAATTACTGTGGCCGAGCCGTTAAAAGACCCCGGACTCGTAAAACTTGGAAGTTAGAGCTTCTGTGAACCCACTCAATTAAAAAGTACGAGGTAATCGCTTATACATGCTGTTAGTTTGAGTTATGGCGGTTAGCACAGTCTCTCGTCACTGCTGCTCCTAAGTCTTTTGTGCAATTACTTAAGAAATGATACATAAAACCTTTAGAAAGTATCAAAGGTTTAAGTTCAGGTGACCTTTAGAAAGTGCAGTAAAGTTAAATAGAAAGTTGGACTGTGGGGGTTTTCTATTAAAACTGCTCAGCTGCTGCTGCTGCGACACATAATCCTTAAGCCTCCCTCCGCTGTCAGTGGCGTGACATGAACTCTCAGTCCATAAGCCAAATATTGATATTAATCAAAACCTGAAAATGAATTAAGCCTCTTTACTTGTTTATTGATTTGTTTTTGACCTTTCACACCAGGATAAATATCCAGCAAGTAAACACTGGGCCTGTTGTTTCCAACTGGGCTCCTGGAGACTTGAATGTTTGATCTGCACCATGTAAAATACTGAGCATATGACTGTTTTAACAGTCACAGTTATCCAGCATCCCTAACTGTGACTGTTTTAACAGTCACAGTTAGGGATGCTGGATAATATCGGCACGCCATTACTATTGGCAGATAAAAGCTAAAATGAAATACTGGCATCGGCCCAAAATGAACATTTCGGCTGATAAGATGACGCTTTATTTATGCAACTTTTATTGGTTGAAATGAGTCAGATTTGCCCTTTTTTAGCTATTGTCAGGGAGAGCATTGTCCAAGCCTGATAAAGTAGTTGTTTGAAAATGTTATGTGATGCAGAACAACCACCGCTCCACCCAGCTTGGTCTTGGCAAGGTGCTGAAAACATCAATACTGGTAGAAAAGATTTCCGCACTTACATCTACGCAGTGTTTCCCTTCATTCTTGAGCTTTCAGTTTAGTAGACCTTTATCAAAGCTTACCAGATAATGTTAGAAAAGCCCCGACTCTGACCACTTTTAAGTCAAAGCTAAAAACATTCCTTCTTTACCTCTTTCACCCTGTAATGACTGCAAACTTTATCCTCCTGAGACCAGAACTTTTGTTTGGTATGCAATTTTCTCCCAGTTATTTAGGATCAATAGGACCTGATAAGTATAAAAAACTAAACACTGTCAACGATAATAAAGTCCCAATGTCCTCAAACGAGCATTTCCTAACTTCTTAGCTTGTAACTGTTACTAAAACACGTCACATTTGTTGCCAAATCAAACTGCAAACATTATTAATCATAAACAAGTTTCACTCATAAAATGTGATCAGGTTTTGGACCTTGTCTGACTGACTTAGCAGACATGGCTGCCATTTTGTTTTTACACAGATTAGTGTATTGTGCAAATGACCCTTCGGCATGTTCACTGACAGAAACCTTGTTACAACTTTTACCTCTCTAGATAGTCAAGTTTGATTGTCTTCTCGGCGCTCTGCCAGCGCCACTAGATGTGTCAAAAAAGTGTCCACGAACGAGGACAACAGGTCGAAGTTAAGTAGAATGTAGTATAAGGTCAAGTAAACCCAGAATGTGAGGTCCTCATATGAGGACACAGGGTCTCAGGAGGATTAAAAACTTGACTTCAAATCATTTTACAGTATCTTTTTATCTTTGCACCTCTTGTCTGCACATTTGCTATTTTCAATGGTGATTTTTAATACATTGTAAATCATTAAGTCATTTATTTTACCTTTAACATCTTTTTTCTCTTTACTCTTTTATTTTAAATCTGTATCCCTTGTTATGTTTTATATTTTATTGCTCTGTAAAGCACTTTGAATTGTCCTGATGTATGAAATGTGCTGTACAAATAGAGCTGCCTTGACTTACCTTCAAAGTCACAAGGAAACACTCCCGCCAAACATCATAATTTTGTTTTCTACATCACACAACAACAGATGCTGCAGCAGCGTATGCGAACCACCTCAGGTTGAATGCAGATATTTTTGAGGAAGATTTCAGGTATTGTGTGATGAAAAACAAAAACATTCACTTTCACTAATGCAAACTAAGCTTTTAATTCCTGTTTTTGGTTAACAATCAAGATGATCTCCCTGCATCGAGGCATTCCTCACCTTTTGTCAATAAACATGTTTTATCGAAAATAAGAGCTTCGGCGCCAGCACAGATGCTGATTGGCCCATATGTAAAACTCTCCATTTCAGAGAGGAGGATGACAACAACAGTAATTCCCCGAGGGCTTTTGTCCCTTTGTTTTTGACAGCTACTCCAATTACCACCATATGACACTGGGGACAAGGTGACAAACATGTTGTTGTCTGTGTGCGCATGAAATTGTTTGTTTGCTTTCACAAACCACCAGGTTGAGCTAATACCTCACAGCCTTCGATAGATTAGACAATTTGGGAGGTGTCAATCAGCAGCCCTGCCTTCTACCTTTCCACACTCACTGACCTGTGGACCAATAGGAGAGCAGAGAGGGAGTGTTGCCCTCCACCTTTCCCCCCTTCACTCTCTCTGTCTCTCTGTCCTTCTCTCCCTTCATTCACTGAGGATCAAGCCTCCATAATCCCAGGATTTTATATCCACCAAAACAGCTTGGGCCCATCAGCAAATTGCAATGGCATATGGTATAGGTTTATGATTCATCTGGCGCATGCATAGCAATGAGAGCCTCATCATCCGTGGGCAAACACCGGGAAAATATTGTAATGTTAAACGATGCCAGCCACGGAGAGAAGTGGCACCGGCCGTGTGGGAGGGCTGTGTTTGTTCGGCCCAGCGAGCGCAGCAGCTGAGGTTGTAAACAGCTTTTCAGATCTGCCGTCCCTCCTGTGGTCCGGGCTAGATTAGGAACCGACTGGGACTGGACGCTCTAGGAGGAATCTCCAGAGGGGGGAGACGATGGAGAGACGGGCAGGACAACAGGACTGAGTATGTGTCAGACACAAACCCCCGAACACCCCGAACAACATGTTGTTTCATCCGCAACATGAACATTTTGGCTCTCATTTAAAAGTAGTTTCAGATTTATAATGAATTCATCTCAAATTAATTTAACATGAAATAGAGGCTTTACTGCTCCATAGCATAAAATTACCATTAAATAAAGTTGGAAGGTTAATAGAGTCATTGATTAACAGCAAGATATATAAAGGACAGTTCACCCCAGAATCAAAAATACACCATTCCCTCTTACCAGTAGTGCTATGAATCAATCTAAATAGTTTTGGTGTGAGCTGCTGAGTGTTGGAGATATCGGCCATAGAGATGTCTGCCTTCTCTTTAATACAATGGAACTAGATGGCACTCAGCTTGTGGTGCTCAAAGCGCCAAAAATATATTTGAAAACCTCAACAGTAATGTATCTTTCCAGAAATCATGACCCAGTTACTCAAGATAAGCCAGACCTTGTTGTGGGCAGTTTCAAGTAGGAACTATTTTCTTTCTATCAAACTAAACCTGCCAGCCGTATCACTGCAGAGAAGGAAGAATGCATCTACTGCTAGTGGAACTGGTATAAGCTCTACAAGCTCTGCATTGTGTTTGTGGATGATGAGGAAGGAGACGAGGACAACTTCTGCCTTGCTGTGGGATTAACTCTCTGTGCAGAACACATTCAAATCAGTACAACAACTTATCATGACCAGCTTTGCACAAACACAACTTTAAAAACAAGGGACAACACAACAACCTGCGTGAAAAACTGCTGTCATGCTCCTTTAGCTTAACTTGAGATCGGTAACTTAGCATGCTACATACAACATAAATACACACGGAATTAAATGTGCCAGCTACAGACAGCATGTGTGACCTGTACCATGTAAAGTCTGCACATCTGCTTAATGTTTTTATTACATTTTAACGCTTTATAGGCAGAAACATCAAAGAAAGGTCAGAGGTCACACAACAAAAATCAAATTTACAAAATTAAAAGCTTACCAAAGTAAGAACAGAAACAAGTATGAGCACATAAAATAGCAACAATTTGGTGAAAAACAAATGTATTACAATTGGTTACACTAGCTCAACTAGCACTACTGAGCTAACATGAATTCATTTATGAATAGATGCACCCTTCCTTCTGTGAGGTGAACAGGTAACCAGGTGTAGAAAAAAAGTTCCTGCATGAAACTGCTCACAACAAGGTCTGTGGATTATCCTGACTATCCAGGTCATTATATCTGGAAAGAGACATTGATGTTGAGTTTTTCAAATGTATTTTGTGGGGCTTTGAGCACCACATGTGGAGTACCATCTAGTCCCATTATAGTGGTGAAAAGACAGACATCACTACAGCAGATATCTAAGACACTCTGCAACTCACACCAAAACAATCTAGACTGATACAACATGTTCTCACTCCGACCTCGTCACATATCGACATTTGGTCATTGACTTTCCATGTATAGATACAAAGTGAAAGGTACCCTGGGTGTGTTGGTTGTTGATGTTCTGAGGCACTGTGTCAAGTTCTGCCTGCTACATATATTGTCTTCTTTCAAAATACACTTCAGTTTTCACAGGAAATTTACCATTTACATACAGTCTCTTTCAAAATAAACGCACTATGTCAGTACAACAACGCGAACTGACGTTTTTTTTCCTTCAACAATTGCTGTACATGGTTATATTCAGGCAACGAAAGCTGTTCTCCCAGGTGAAGTTTGGTGTTTTTTTGGACCGGTCCACCAATCTGTCCCTCCCACCCTACTCGGACTTTCGCCACCTTAACTTTCGTTCTTGTCCCGCCATGTTTCCCGATGCCACTGAGTGCTGTTTAACTATAAGGGTGACCGGCCGTGTATCATGCCGACATTAAATAACTGCTTTTTTTTATCAGTGTCTGGTGCTACAAGTCACTGCCCAAGTGCCGGATTTTGACGACTTCAGAGTGAGACCGGGTTGATAAATACCCCAGATAGCATACATACATCTGGCCGACGTCGGCCTGAGGACGACACATCGGCCCTGAATTTATAACGTCTGACAAGCGTCGGCCACATGGACGGATATCTTAAATTTAATACTCTTTTGTCCCAGCTCATCAAACATCTCTGTGACATCGGCTTTGGGTGGTCCAGTCCCGTAGAATGTCTGCCCACATACGGAAGTCGCCACAGGGGCAGAATTTCATCTCTGCAGTGTTTGTTTGGAACTGAGCTCGCAGGACATAGCATCTCATCGCAGGTGGTTTCAGGTAAGCTAACTGGAATAAATTGGCAGAAAACAGCTTTGTTGTTTCTTCTGTGACCGTTAAAAGAGGTTCCTGGTGAGTGCCGAGGCACAACTGGGTGTATATAGCACATGTCCCCACCAGCTAACGTTATCTTTCGTTAGCTGTTAGCTAGTTTAGCGGTTTAGCTCATGTTAGCTAACACGCTACAACTGTGGTGTTTTCATTTTATTTTCCCTAGTTGACGTTATCTGCTCATCTGGTTATCGTGAGCACTTGTTTTGGGTTAAAGTGGAAGTGCCCGTAGCTGCCACCCGTGGTCCCATGGCCCCCCGGCCTGACCTCCGGGGCCCTGGACGGGTGCTCAAGTGTGGGTGAGAGGAGCGGAAGGAGCGCGGAGGTCAAATAGTGAAGTTTAAGGATGCCTTCAGTATGTTGTTAATGTGATTTTATGGGTAATGTATCAGTCGAGGTCTCCTCTTCTGCAAAGCAAACTGACCCGGTGGCTACAGGTAATAGCGCAGTTTTGAAACCACTGTTTTTCCGAGATGAAGGACTGATTGTTGAGCTGTTGTTAAGAGTTAACGGAGTTAACGCTGGATCCTGTTATTTAACAGTTTCAACACTAAGTTAAGCAGAGTGGTGGACTCAAAACCTTTTATTGATCGTTTGAACGTCGTATGGTGGTCGTTTTCGATTAAAGGCCGACGTCTCAGCGACGTCTTGGTAATGAGCAAACGCTCTCCCTGCTACGTCTTAACAATCTAAACTTGATACATCGGGCCGACATCGGCCAGATGTATGTGTGCTATCTGGGACCAGTACAGGTAAGAGGAAAAATATGTGTATTTGATTTTGGGGTGAACTGTCCCTTTAAAGATCAGAGAACTAAACAGTAGCAGCAGAAATACAGCATTCACATTATGAGGTGATCTACCAGGAATGTGTGCTTGTATATTTCTGACTGCCAGTGCACCTTTCCAGATTATGTCGGGTTGTTCAGAAGTTAAGAGCCAAGGTTCAACTTTTTGCTTTTAGTGCTGGCACCCCTCTGAATCCACATACAGGCTAATTTTAAATGACTGAGAGGGGCTGCCATCTGAATGCATTTCTGAGGAGTTTTGGCCTACGCATATAGTCACTGTAACTGATGTACACCTCCTCAAAAATGTAACTACACATCAGAGCTGTGGAGGCTGTGGAGACAAGAAGACCTGTGATTGGTCAGCCTGGGCTCCATCTGTTTTTTACTTTAAGTTTTTGATACTGGTAGAAGTTGTTGAAATCAATCTGCTCACCTCATCACTCTCACGGTGAATGAAAAAATGTAAAACACAGCGACGGCACTTCATTTCGACACGGGGACAGAGCTTTAAGATTAGGTAAAAATGAACTTTCCTCCCTCCTGAACACATGCACTCTCTGACACCCACAGGAGCAATGAGCCACGGCCAAATAGTGTGATATGCTGCAGTATAATTCATTTGAAAATGTAAGTATAATGTAAGAAATAGAATTTTTACTCGGCCAGCAAATGTAATTTAACTTAAATCAAATAAAATGCGTCACTGGAACAGCTAATATGATCACAGTAACACTTCCATAAAACTGCTCATGAGACATATTTCATGCATACATTTCTGTTAAAGGTGCCATTTGTAACATTAGAAACGAGATGTTGCATTACCAGTCCCCCCGTCAAATGCAGTCAAGTCACAATGCCAGTGTTGCTCAAAGCACAAATGGTTGCCAGCTTGTTGCACAACCTACATATTTCCCGGTAAAGATACGTGACACTCAGACAGACTCAGTTGTGTTAAATGACACTTTTTTTGTGGTAGAGTAAGGAATACATTTTGCAACATGTAGCTACACGTCAGCAAAGATTTAAAGGTCAAATGTGTAGGATTTAGGAGGATAAACTGGCAGAAATGGAATATAATAAAATAAGTTTGTTTTCTTTAGTGTATAATCACCTGAAAATAAAAATCTTTGTGTTTTTGTAACATTAGAATGAGCCAATTAGGCTATATCCACATAGGGAACTGGTCCCTGTCTGTGGAAATTGCCATGTTGCACCATCATGTTTCTACAGTGAAAAACACTGGACCTTTTTACGCTAGGACACTTTGTGCAAAGTGTTTCAAGATTCATGTGATATTAATGCTATCTTAGGATACAACTAGTTACCTTTGGTGACACCATGCCATGACGAAAAAGTTTCACCATTATTAGTTTTATGTCTCGTCATATTTGAGAGGGAGGGAGATTTAAATTGCAAGTGTAATGGGTTAGTACTCTTGTGTTGTGTAGATTAAAGGTATAATATGTAGTTTTTCCACATGAAAATTTCTAAAAACGACTAAACCAATATTATATATTTTGTTTAGTTGTGTACTTTGATTATCAGAAATGTTTCCAACAATTTTTCAAACCCAGATAAATATGAAATATTAATAACAGTTATGGACCGTGTCATTAGGTCGCAATGGCGGTGTAACTCCAATTACCACAGACATTAAATGAAGGAGAAGAAGCAGCAGCAGACCGGATGAGACGTCAGAGAATGAACGTTACTGTTGCTAGGCTAAGCTAACTCATCATGGATCATGGTTATGCATTGATGTTTGCTGCACCTTCTGACACCGAAGCTGTCCCGGTAAACAACCCGGTAAAACAGAAACGTACGGGTCAACCAAGCGATCCCAGAAGAATTTGGGATAAGAAGAGAGCTAAATCCAGAATAAATATTGGTGTTGCCTTTCCAAGATGGAAAGAGCTTCGTGAAAATCTAGGACTACAATTCGACGCCGACCTCGCGTGTGTTCTACTAGACAGGTAAGCAAACATCTGGCTGATGTTATTGAAATATTAATCATTTCCACCAGTGTACTGCAAGCACTGCTGCCCGCCGGGGCACCAGCGCTCCGGCCAGCGGAGGCTGGCTAACCACAACATCTAACGATAGGTTTCTATAATGCTGAGCTGATGCCGGTAAATGAACTGCATTTATAAAAGAGGCAGAGGAATAGCTAAACATAAGACGCACTGAGCAAGAGAGAGCAGCAGAGAGGGAGAAGCCATCGCTAACTGTAAAGCTAAGTAACTAGCAGTTTGCTCAAATAACTAGCAGATTGCTAACCGCTCAGCTAAAGTAAGTAGCATTTCTGAATAGAGTGTAAATAACTGAGGTTAGCGAGACAGTCGCTAAAAAAGAGAACCATGACTTTAACACACGGAAAATCGGACATTATAATTAGTTTATTAAAAAAAACCCGGACGCCCCGGACGGGACGTGAAAAGTGGACATGTCCGGGCAAAAGAGGACGTTTGGTCAGCCTAAGTAACGTTACTACTGATCCGGTGTAGGTACCAGATCGGCTCGGGCTGCTACACCGGCCGACGAACCCCATTTGCACAAAGTGAAACATAAAGTGAATATAACTTCAGTAACATACCTCGTCCATGAGCATTTCTCTGCTGCTGAAGCTCGCTCTGCCAAAAAAACTGCCACGGTCGGTTTCAGTTACACGGAGTGAGGAACGTTAGATCTGTATCTGTTATATAACTACAACTCCCATGATCCCACGCTACTTCGTGGCGTGATCCCACTCCGTCTCCTGTTATTGTTTTGGTTGGAGACCCCTAGTGGCAGAAAATTACATATTGCAAGTTTAAATGATAACCCACTTTCAGTCACTCTTCGGCTTTGAATCTCACTTATTTCGGCATTGGTGAATATAAAGCAAGAAAATCAGCCTCAACAGCCAGCTATCATTACCAATGAGAAAATAAGACAAACAAAACACATAAGGCTTGCTGCAAATCAAACAGCCACACCACCTGGATTAGCCGCGGCTAATGGCTAACAAGCTAACAAGCTAACAAAGTCACCTCACAGTAACCTGCACAGCTACTGGCTCCAAGTACATCTCCAACCACCCAACGTCATCACAGAACATTAATTAGTGTTTTCAGGAGCTTTTATGGCACATTTATGGAAAATAAAACACAATTTTAATCATAAAAAGTAAAGTATTTTTAGTCAAAGTCTAACAGTTACCTGCCAGAGTCCAGAGACAGCAGACTGTAACAGCGCACGGGCCACGGGGGTGCCCTGTGAAGTCTGCAGGGGCTCGTCAGTGAGGCATTCATGTGCACACACACACACACAAAAAAAAAAACAAATCTCTGTGGTAACTAAAACATCACAACAAACAACAAAATAAGACAGTAAATAACATAATAATCAAATGTCTTTTTTTCTACTTCTGATTTCTAGTAAGGTCTATAGTAACATATTATAATGTCTTGTGCCACTTTTACTCTCTCTCTGTTATTATGGCACACTTGTAGACCCATCAGGAGACTTCTGCTGCAGGAGTGTGAACTACCCACCAGGGACGGGCTAACTGTTAGCTTAAAAACCTCAGCAAACCTTAGCTTTAGCTTACCGGTCAAGAAGAAAAGTGGCTATCTCCGCTTTCAAGAAACTTCTTCAGCTGACGAGCTAAAGCTAAAGCAATGTTCAGTCTGGTCTTGGTCCTCCATTTGCTGCTACACACCAGTAACAGAGTGTAGCCGGGTGCTTAACATCAAAGTCAGCCATTTTTCTTCTTTTTTTCTGCATTTATTTAAAAAACTTTTTTATTGTGCACAAGTTCAGTACACAGATACAGAGACAAAAACATTTAATAATGCCAGATTTTGTGTTATGTGCATCATATTATAATTGTTTAATTAGGGACTGTCCGTTATTTATGAAGGGGGAGGGGTGGTACAAAATGGGTAAGGCATTTTAAATATTTTTAAGCACTGGGGAGGGAATTATGTTTTTAAATTTGGCTCATGGGAGAGCATGCAGATTTAAATTGATGTATTTTCTATTTATTTTGTGCCTATTTTTAAAGAAAACATGGCCTCCAAACCAGCCTCTTTTCTTTGTATGCAACATGTAATTTTTAATCTTATCTTGACTATAATATAGCATCACATCAAACATATTTATTTCAACATTTGTTTTATTTTTTACAAAGTTGGCAACATTAATCCAAAACATTCTCATGTATACACAGTGAAAAAATAAATTAGAAATACTCCACATATTTTCCAGTCTACATAAATTACACTTATACTTGATTCAGCTTGAACTTTTCTAGCCCAAGCTTTACCTGGTATGTTCAATGTGATATGTGGCACGACACCTACTTAACCTTGTTATTTATACAGTATTCATCACAATTTCAGTACTTTCTTCCACTGTATATCTTTAAATAAGGAAGACCAAAAACACATAAACATTCATGTGATACCAACGTATTATACTTTTGGCTGACAAGCTATGTTAGAAGCTGTAACCAAATATCAGACATGGTACACAGAGGTAAACAGAACAGAAATTTTGGACTAATTTTTTTAAATTATTAATTCACAGTCATGACATTTTTTTAGGGTAAAGTAATAGCTGCAAAAGCACAGAGCAACAACTCAGTGGAAGAATAACCTTTTTTTTTTTTTTTTAATATTTATCTAAAATAAAAATGTTATCAATAAGACCTTTACAGGCATATTTCACCCCGGTTAACTCAGTTGTCATTAGAGTTTCTCTCTGCTTGTTCACCCACAGACATAATCCACAACATTAGCACAATTTCCAAACATCTGCTGGAGAAGTCAGAAGCGATCTGCAGCCTCCTCTGCCCGTGCCTCTTTGGAAATGTGACATGATTACACACAAACACCTCCAGCCAAAGTTTCCCTCTGCCTTCATTAAAGCGTCGACGCAGAGCGCTGCTGGCAAGGTGACTCGACCCGGCTCTACAACAGCTCCACCCCCACCGGGCCGGCACGGGCTCGCACAGCCCCACACGATTGGCTCAGAGGGCCTTCCGTCAGCCGCTGTGCCGGGTCAATATGGGTTCAGACACCGAGCAGAAGCGACCGCGTCTGCCTGCGTGGATCTGCTGCTCGGAGAAGGCCTGCCATGAGCTGACAGTCAGTATGTTGGAGGTTTATCATTAGCAGGCTCCAGACGGCCTGCCGACCCCTCCGGGCCGGACAGGTGATCTCGCTCGGCCGTCTGACTCAACATATGCCCCCGCGGAGCTTCAACACACATATTGTGCCATCATTATTTCATACCTAGCAGGAGCATCTCTCAGCGCGGCACAGATTTAGGTGCAAAAGCAGGTTGCTGTGAAAGGAGGGTTTTTTTTGTGTGCAGCAATAGGTGGGAGAGGGAAAATGGCTTCTGACTGCAGCCTTTTACATGTACTGACCATCTGTTCGTTTGAGAACAGTCACACAAAATAAAACATTTAAGTACTTTTAAGGAAACTGTTTGACAAAAAATAAATGTTGTTCTTTTCCAGTGGAAGCAGTAATCAGATCATTTACTTGCACTGTACCAATACCCATCAAATATGAACCTCCTCCATGAAATATAGTTTCCTGGGTGATCTTGTAGTTGTTCCAACAGCCAAATCAAAAGCTGGTGAAGTGGCTCTTGGTTTTTATGCTCCTAGTTAGTGGATCACTGCACCAGACTGCATTTGATTTCTTAATTTTGTTACACATTACACTTTGTGTGCATGTGTATAAGTACTAATGTTCTTGCTTTTTGGTCAGTGACACTGCATCTACCCTGGAATTAAATGTGCCGGGAAGAAAATGTTGGCATGTACATTTCTGTAACCCACTACTATGTTACATTTGTATGTGTATGCATACCATCAACATTTCTGAAGTGACTTAGGTCCCGTTTATGCGACAACGATTTCAACTGAAAATGGTCAACTTTAGTTGCGTTTTGGCCGATCGTTTACACAACAGCAGCGTTTTGGGTGCCTGAAAACATAACGTAACAGGTTCCAGAGTGCAATTTTTTGAAAACGGCACTGTCTCCGTTGTCATGTAAACTTGCAATATGCACTTCCTTTAAAAACGGAGACTTTTTGCACATGTGCATTACGCTTCCAGTCACTAGTCATGCGCGAGAAAGTCGACTATCACAACAACAATGGCGGACTCCCGAGCTCTGCTTGTGCTGCTCACCCTATTGAATTTATCAACGCTTCCCCATCATAGTGTAGATTTACTGTAGCAAATCCACCTCGACGTCCGTCCAGACAAACGTTCGTGCGGTTGCCATTTTGTTTGTTTATACATCACTGCTCCGTAGAAGGAAGCGTAAGCATCACACCACCAACTACTGGCCTGGCATGTATACTGCAGCGTTTTTGGTCATTTTTGCGGATCCATGTGCACGGTGATTGTTATCAAAACATTATTGTCTAAATGTGGAACTTTTTTGAAAATGAAAACGAGAAACAATTCTGTTTTCAGTGGATCGTTTTCGTGTAAACACAGCCTTAGTATATGAGCCACCTTTGTGATCGGGACGTGGAGGGGACGGTGGATGGCCTGACACCTAGGCAAACGCCTGCCAAGTACAGACTACTGTTTGAGACCTATGAACAACAAAACTGTGGTTAATATTTAGGGACCCCTCGCTTGATGTTCTGTTACAGAGACATCACTGCTTTTCCAGAGGTGATGATCCCCCCAAAAGCGAATATTCTAAGGCCTGGACACACCAAAGCAATGCCAAAGAACTAGCAACTACAATTGTTTCGACGCCTCACGTTGCCTGTGTCTCAGCAGAAAAGCTGCACATGAACACACCGCAAAGACTACAGCCGACGTCCAGTTACACACCTGCTTCATAGGAAAGAACTCTCCACGCCAGGAGGCAGTGATAGTCTGGCTTCGTCATTCAGTCAGGGAACTGGAAGACTGTCATGACACCAGTTTACCAGTTAAATCCAGTTACATCCAGTTACAGTAGAGGAAATCTTAGCTAGTCGCTAGGCTAATTTACACAATGTAAAACAGGCTTGTGCTAATAACGTTAGCATGTTATATTTGTTTGGAAATCGTGTTTAGTATAAGACAGTTGTTTTGACAGTGAACCTTGTGAGTTGTAATGGAGCTGAATTTTGTAACGTTACCTGTGTTTTAAAATGTTGCTCTTGTCTCTGGTTTAATATGCGTAGAGGAAAAGTCTGCTAGCCAACAAGACAAGTGTTTGTCTGTGAATGCGGCGAGTTATAGTGAAGTCAATTTGTGTACTTGTGAATCAACTAAACTTTACAGCATTTCACAGAAACTCCGCTGCCAACTAGTGTTTTGGAGGTGTAACTGCAGAGTGACACCGCCACACCACTGCGCAACTACAAATGCTCACAGCGCCGTAGGTTACAGCGTAGGCTCTGTATATATCCCACATAAACCTAAACACACATTAACCACAGTGTTGTTGAAATGTAAAAAAATTCTTATCTGCTATATAATAACATGCAAATGTGTGTGCAAACTCTGGTGTGCAGAAATGTACAATGCCGTTGGTGACTGGGTTAGCTTGCTAACTCCGTAAGAGTAGCAACAGCACAATGAACAAAAAAAGTACAGTACGTCTGGTAAAGTATTCAGCATAATGAACTTTAGTCAACAGCACTTTGTCAAGGCAAAAAATATGCAATCAATCAATATATTTGTCACATGAAATCATATGGATATAATTTCAAATCAATATAATCTGCCAGTTCCTTCAGTTTGCACATGTAAAACCTGCCCCTTGACCTCAACAGGGAGAAACGCCAGTTATCCAGGTGGTTGGGATCTTTAAAGATTCTCCTGGCTTTATTTTTGCAGCGCCTGGTGTGAACGTCCTTTCAGCAGGGAGGAGCACCTATTGTACACTATCATACACCATGGTTCCTTTCAGATTGTTATATTATATACAGCAATATTACTAACAATGCATCATACTTTATGGGCTGGTTACATTTTTTGGATGTAAAATCTTATCTCCTTCAAAGTTAGATGTATGTGCAACTTTATTTATTTGAGAGATAGAGTTTTTCATTTTTGGTTTTTCTGCATTTAAGTGCAATACTTGAGTAAAAGCACTTTGTTACCCAAGACTTTTTTTTCTGGGCAGATTTAAAGCTTTTGAAAAGTCACATTTTATCATCTCATGGTTCATTATGATTATGTTTTACTGTCATGCACACCATCGTCCAAATCTTGCGTGCAACATGATTGGACTTATATTACACATACATATGTGGGTTTCCGCTTCTTCGCTGCTCTCTTGAAATAATTGTACACCATCACTGACATATAGTCTAATCATCTTACAGCACTCCTAAATCTTTATCAGCATATATAGTATATTGGGCTTTAAAATTCACAGGGAGCTCACAGAAAAGAGCATCAAGATAAAGCTCTGAAATCCCGAACCGTCAAGCTCTCCTAATCCCCCCACCTGCATTTTCCACAGCCGTCGCTGAACAGCAGCCCTCCATATCGCCTGAGAAGGGGATTTAGTTGTAATGCTCTCAGAAATACAATGCATAAAATCAAGTGTCAACTCTAACAAGCTGTTCTTAGGGCGGATGGGCTGCCCTCTGCATCCGACAGGGTCTGGGCTCAGGCTTTGAAAGGTTAGCGGCCGTGCAGAGTTGCAGCACTTGATCCCGCAGTTACTCAAATTTCAGAGACAACTGTGCAAATCGGGATAACCTGGGAAGCCAGACGGGCTTTCGGGGGGCAACAGCTGCTTAAGTCCGCTCGCTGCCTGCCAGGGAAACTTTATCAGGGGAAGTGGAGGTTGAAATTTTATGGCAGCTAAGCCCCCTCCATCAAATTGCGAAAACAGAACCTTGTGGCACAGCTCAGGATGGATTTAGGAGTTTGCTTGGTGTTTTCTTGGCTGTGAGCGTTAATATAAAAATAGAAGAATGCAAAGACCTTCGGATGCTGCTGTCCTCATGTGCCACTTTTATTCCAATCAGTGTGTTAGACTAGGGATCAGGCAGATACAATCGTGAATTATTTTCCTCTCAAAGTCACAAAAATTCCTGTTTAAACCCACAAATTGCTGCAGGGCTGCCTGACGCGTGAGGGGATGTGAAGTTAATCAACTTTAGTCATAAAAATCTTCAAAATTAATTTCTTTTCTACAAATTGATCATCATGTATCTCTTTTGTATCCTATTTGTGAACTCCTTTCCTGCTGAAATAAAGAATATTTGCAGCGTCTAAGCTTCTTTAAACACGTAACATCTTTTGGGTAATTCAGCTGCTTTCAGATGTCTTTTCATCTCCAAACTATTTTGTTTGTTCAACTATGGCAGCGTGTCACTATGCACCGAGCCCGTTTACATTACACATGATGTATAAGCTTGAATGGCAGTGTGGTATACGAGCTGGCTCCCGCGTGACATAAAGGAACTTCATTAAAGAACTAAATACAAAATTATCACAAAGAGGGTTTAGAGACCAGAAAAAATAGCATCTTTATTTACATTGAAAAGGTGTTAAAGTTTTAAGGTTGATTGAGAATTGTTTTTTTTTTTTTTTTTTTTTTTGGAGGATAAATGAATTGTTTCCTTTTGTCATACTGTCATATGGCTGTATGTCTTTTGTTTAAGTCCATTTTTATCTGGCCTTCCTGTGTTAATGCCGTCATCTCCTGTGTCTTAGAGGCTACTCTTTGTCTTCTTCATCTGGGAATTGGTTCAGCACCTTCCAGTTCTTGCTCTGTGTTTATTGTAAATAAAAACTGACTGACTGAAGACTAAAAGAGGAATTACATTTTGTAAACCTCAAGACGAAAACACAGATTTCCCCCCAGTATATCACACTGATTTTCTTTTTTTTGTTTGATTTTTTTAAATATCAAAAAAGGCAGCAGACACAGTGAAATAATGAAAATAACACACTAAACTCCAGATCTAATGACGATCTGTGTGAGACGGGACGTAGCTCCAAAATATGTAAACTGTCTCTTCTGCAGAAAGCATTTGTTTGCATTAAATACACTCCACATTCAGTGTTCTCATGCAGCTCTGCAGGAAGTGTCTTTAAACATTAGCCACGTGCAGCTCTACATTCATATCCACATTTTGTTGTTAAAATTATTTATGCACTTAGTTATTTTTTGCTTCAGCAATTTGATTGATATATTCAGCTCAAGGTTTATTTATGTACTTATTTATTCATTATTCTGTTTAATATTCATATTTGAATGCATAATAATTCTGTAGGAACTGACACTGGTTGGCTACTGTAAATATTTACATAGACCTGTAAGTATGGATGTCAATGGTTAACCATTCATTGGCTAACTGCTTAGAATGTTTTCTACAGGTTACACACATTGGCCTTTGGGTTGATTTTGCTTCACTTCAGTTTACTGCACTGAGCACCAACCAGGTCTGGTAGGAGCTGGCTAACGGTGTAGCTAATCTGCTAATTACCAATAGTAACATCCTCCTGACCCAAAAGCCGTGCTGTGGAAACATGTTAGCCACCCTCCTGGTGAGTCAACCCTGTTTAGCATGGCTACAGAAATGTAGACTCGTTTCACATGACTTAAATCACAAATTTGATGACTTTAGACTCAGCTCGACAAAATCAAAAGAGACATGCAACTTGACTTAGACTTTAACACCAATGACTTTGACTTCACATGACCTCCTTGACACTTTTGACACCTTCAAGCCCAAAGATTATGATGTATGTTTTCTGAAATGTGTGCCGCAAATCAACTTCTTTACCTTCATTCCCTGACTCTGCTTATGTTAAAATATTTATTTATATATATTTTATATATGTTTGGTTGCCTCACCGCCAGGCCGCCGCTCTTGCTTCTCCCAACCAGCTCGCTCAGACTGGACAATTCTGCTGAACTCCCTTTGAGCTCGCTCCTCTTTGTGGTTGTTCAGAGTGAATGTGTAATGTTATTTACATGGATGATTTGTGGCGGTGTGTCAAACGCTTTCTCAGTCTCTTGTGTCTTCAGAAAGCTCAAAGGCCTCTCCACCTCTCCTCCAGGTGTGGCTGATAGATGCTATTGAGTCCTGGCTCCTCCCACCTGCCTTAAGCACACCCACATTTACAAGACACTCATTAAACTACCGATAAAACTGTCATAACAGTGCTGTGTGCTGTGAAAGTGCAATGTCAGGACTAAGTTTATGAGATCAGTCACACCTGTGTTAACAAGCAGAAACAAAGTATTCACGATATTTGTGAATTTATTTTATTTCTCTGTTATTATTACTCTTGGCATTACATTTGGTGAAGAACGCAAAATGAATTGTTTGGGATTCTAAAGTCAAAGTTTAGGACTTGAGACTTGACTTATGTTTTGCCTGTCTTCACTTTGGACTTCAGACTTGATGATGACTTGGCCCCACCTATGCAATGTTAACGGCAGCATGTTATCACTGTTAGCACCGTAAGCAGTGTCAGCATGGCTAGTGGTGCTAAACATGAGTATGTGGCCCAAAACGAAGCTGCATACTCACTGGGGCAACCTGTAGGGAGATTGAAAGAGATGAACTTTTCTGCATCCACCAACAGTGCTGCCAGTAAGATACAAAGAGTACAAGGAAACTGGAGAGGAAAAGAAAACAAGGACAGCGTACGTGCTGTCTGGACAGTGGTCGTGCTCCAGACTTCAGTCTAGAAACATCAGCTTTTTCAGGATGAATAATAAAGTCAGATTACCACAAGTGTTTCCCGCAGCCAGCTGTTTAAAGCAACACAGCCTGGAGCTGCTGCTGATCATCAGCACAACAGCAAACACAGCAGATATTTGAATAAAGCAGTTTATAAAGCTCTGTGATTTTAAACACTTAATGAAAATATGCACCCTGATGTCTCCCATCGCTGGTGCTGGTGTCGCACAGGCTGTGAACTGGTCAGCTGAGAGCAGTAATCAGCTTATGGGGATGATTGAGTTAGCGTGGAGCTGTACTGTCTGTGGACCAGAGTGACACATCTAGGATGTTTTTAGTCCGATTTAAACAGTCAGCAGTTAAAGCTTCGGGGACGTTGATGACACGGGATGACTCACCGGTTTTATTCGACTTTTTGGTTTCATGCAGCTGTTTTCGGTGAAATGTTTGTAATCAGGACTTCAGTAAACTAACAGGAAGCAATGAGATGACAAGTCTTCTCGTTTCTTTACTGCTCATCAGTTCAGCTGGTACAGAGCGATGCATTTGTGTCTGTCGTTAAGCTTCAGCATATGATGCTCTTATTATCCTTTAATACGTTGTTTAGTGATTTATTGGCTCTTATGTCCATAAAATAAGGATGGATATCATCCAAAGTTTCCACATGTGTTGTCATTACACTGCTTATTTTATCTGAACAGTTAAAACAGTTCAACTTCCATGTGTGTCCCTGTGTGGGAATGTTAACATTTAGCTTACAGGACACACAACAGGATTTTTAATGGGATGAAGTTCTGAGATACAGGAAATGCACCAAACCTTACACTAGGGTCTGGGGCCATTTTTGTTAAGGGAAGAAAGTAATGCCTGCACACTTCCTCCGCACCACACAAGTCTTATAAGGACAATGTTTCGATCCTACTTTGATCTTCATCAGGTCAAAATTTTTTGAAAAGTTGTGTCTGAAATTTACTGTACTTAAAAATAAAGTGTGTTTTTTACAAACTTGACATGTTTGCGAGTCCATTCAGAATGGACCCACGACCCATTTTTGGACCACGACCCACCAGTTGGGAACCACTGCTCTAATGAACCTCCTCAGCTTTTAAATAACTTTTTCCTGATAGCTATCAATTAGCTATCATTATGTCATTCTCTCACAGTGCACCTTATGGCCGGTATACGATTTTGGGCTGTCCCAGACGAAAGATGACCATCGTGGGAGAAACGTGGCGATATCTTTGGTCGTGGCTCTAAAACGGTGGTCTTACGTGACACTGTGAGAAAGCTTCAAGGACGGCCAATGTCAACGTCTTGCGACCAAAGATAACCTGAAATAAAATTCTGACGGTGTCAGAGATTTAGGATGACTATCTCACAGTGTGACAGCTGCTACGACCTACGTCTACTAATCAACCAATAGCAATGTAGCAGGAAATGATGCAATGGTCACCACGACACCGGCTCTAAACTCAAACAAATGATCACTTGCCATGGAGGTAAAACGAACAAAAAGAAGTCTGTGGAACTCCCAGAGAGAGGAAAGTTTGGTGGAGCTGTGGCCGCAGACACTTGTTTATTTGATGTTTCCTCCAGCTGCTATCATGACCGCGAGAAAAAAGATGCTGCATGGAAGGAAATTGCGGAGGAACTGCAACTTCCAGGAGAGCAAGCTAGCAGCTAGCAAACACAATACACACATATACCGACCGCAATAGTGCCCACAAAACTTAAATAAATTAAATTACGCTGATGACGTTGCATATTGACGTATGTCATAACCTGTGATTCAGTAGTACAATCTGCACACATCAAACTTGATGTCGTACGAAAGTTTATTAGATCCACGTCATGTGTCATGCAATAGTCTTATGAGATTGCTAAAATCACACAGTGTATAGAGGGCATTATACATGGAATTATCTCCAACAGACCCTCTGCCTCCATTACAGCTGTTTAAATGCCTTATTTGTCTTGTTTGAATTGAGAGAAAATGCTTTGAACTGTACACCATAACTTTTATTATCCTGTAGTTGTATTTTTTTAGCTATTATACACTGCTATTATTGCTTGTTGTTTTGTAAGATTTCATTTCTGTTCTTTTTGGCATGCATATTGGTTCTTCGTTTGCTTATTGATTGTTTTTACTGTCTCTGCATCATTTAAAATGAAGGTCTTCCTCAAGTGATTTTTCTTTTTTCTTCCTCTTTTTACAGCGTGTATCTTTATATATTTATTTAACCAGAAAAACCTCTTGAGATTAAAAATCTGTTTTTCCAGAGTGTCCTGTCCGCGACAGGCAGCGACATAAGTTACAGACAGACAACACAGGATAATAAATACAGAATAAAAAATATACAGCTCTGAAATAAGCAATATAAAACACAAAGTCAGATTACTACAAAGAAACGCCAAAAAGTATGCTACACATAATAACAAAGAGCAGCTAAGATACAGTGACGCTGGCATATAGAAGACTGTGTACAAAAACCCTGCAACAGTGCTTTGAATGACTTTACATTTGTATTTCTCTTAAGTTTAAATCAAAAGGAGTTTTAATAGAACCTGCTTCTGTTTACAATTGTAATGTACAATAATTATAAAGTAGAATTATGGTACTAAAACTGTGACATGTTTGATCATTGTAACAGTAGTCGCGCTTTCTGTGTGTCCATAGATCCGTCTGTTACTGCTCAGGCACTTTAATCTTCACAGTAACTGCTTTATATGGATGTATTTTAAAACATAATTGTGTCTCTGGACAACACAAGAAAATTTCTTGAGACTTTTAGTGGCAGAGATGCAATCAAAACCTGATTTTGCTCAACAATATTCATGAGAGGAGAGTTCAGCCGACGAAAACGTGGGATCTTTGTGACATCTAGACCTCGAACAAGATGACATTACTTTTCTCTTTCAATTCCAACATGGGGGAGGGGTTACTGCATGTACACACACACACACACACACACACACACACACACATCTCAG
This sequence comes from Epinephelus lanceolatus, assembly GCF_041903045.1. Lineage (NCBI taxonomy): Eukaryota > Metazoa > Chordata > Actinopteri > Perciformes > Serranidae > Epinephelus > Epinephelus lanceolatus. The sequence goes on from NC_135742.1 coordinate 5,597,387, forward strand.
CTGGCATCTTGTCACAGCATGCAAACGTGAATAAAGCAGAAGGTGTACGAGCGCATATTTTTACTAAATGCAAGACCTCATTTTTGGGGCGTTGAAGACCTTAGAGGGATTCTGTGTGTGTGTGTGTGTGTGTGTGTGTGTGTGCGGTGCCTCCGGTGACTGACTTCACAGGGGGAGAGGCTGCACACTGTCCACTCCTCTGTCCACACACACTCTGTATAATCACGTTCCCTGTCGGGCCCTATAAATCTGTAAGGGCCCAATTAAAGATCGCCTTTAGCATGTCCACCCCTACCAGCACACACACGTGTTAAAGAGAGACCGAGAGAGAGAGAAAAAAAACAAAAAACACACTTGGCTTTTCAATGAATGTATATTTGACACAACAGACTGCAGTGTAAAACAAGAACAAAATAAAAACAGTGTAAAACTCATTAAAAAAAAAAAGCTTTGCAAATAAGAGGCTTTTCGGTTGCAGCTCACACACATATGTGCAGCTTGTGTGACCTGAACCTGGACGTAAAGGTGCTACATGAGTATAAAAAGAAATATGAAAGACAAAAACTGTACAATTTTAAAGATAACATGATGATAAATTACAATTGTGGCACCTTAAATGAGCTGATAATAATGTACCAAGCAGAGAGAAGTGCATGCAACTCAAATTAAATCCGAAATTTGACAGAAATGTTGACAGAAATAAAACAAAGATAAATCAACAATTGTGATGATTTTTAAATTTCAGTTGTATCTGAAGTGATAAAGTTGGAAAAACTTTGCTGATGTGGATAAATGGTTTAAAAAAAGACATTCCGCTGTAATTTCTGGTGTTTAAATGACATTAAAACAGCCTCATTTTACAAGTGAAGACATACAAAAATACTTTTTTATCAAATGCAGCATTTTAAAAAAAGGCACAGAGAAATTCAGCAATGATCTTTTTTTAAATCTACAACAATAGGTGCTAAGGACGAATACTACGGTGTGTAATGATGTGTGGAGAGGACACAGAGGGGACGTGACGTGTTATTAGCGGGGCGACTCGTGTTGTGACTGCTATGTAAATATCTCATTAGTTCGGGTTAATAACATTCCTGTGCTCTTGGTTGTAACATAAAAAAAGACAAGATCTAAGTGCTAAAATTTCCTCGTCCAGCGACCGTCCAGAAAGAGGCTGATGAGCCTATTAAATGTCAGCCTGCAAAATTATGCAAGAGGCTAAAAGCGTTTAAGTCGGACACAAATACCAGCACACCCCGAGGATTTGATTTGGAATTATTTATGTCCCTCCGATCGGGGACGGAGAGGAAACAAAGGAATAATTAGGCCGGCGTGTTGCGCGCCGCCCGTCCTGCGCGCCCTCGTGCCCACCGAATGTGAGACGCTCACCCATTCCCCCTCAAACTTGATGGTTGTTGAACTTATTTTTAGTGTCATTTGATAAGCTTCCCTGCTTGCACAGAGACATCCCACTGACCCAGCCACTGGTCATTGTCTATACTGCTTCCCGTCAAAGCCGGCGCGCTTTGTCAGGTTTCGACTCGAATATCCATTTTGCATCTGAAGTACGGTATCCGAAGTGACTGGATCATTCGAGCCTTTTTCTTCAGCTGCTGCCCCCTTTCCTCCCCCACAGTGTTTCCGCTCACACTAACATCATTTGGGATTGGCGTCATGACAGCGCGCTTGAGAAATCCACCATATATACAAATATATATACCCTGCTTTTTGGGGTGAGGCAGTTGGGGGTGGAGGGGGGGACATAATTTCTGGAAATGAACAATACTTATCCGTCCATCGCATCCGTTACTTTGGGTTTGCGTTTTGGACGTGGTGCACCGTCACCGTGGCACAGTGTCCTCTTTTTCCTGTGAAGAACGCAGTAATAGGTCATTCAATGTCAAAAGGCATAAAAAAGAGACAGCCAAGTCTTCACAGGCTGCTGCTTGCTGTTGCCTTTAATTATTTTAATTAAACTTTGATATTCTGGTGCTGAGAGAACTAGTGGGTTGTGACGCGGCCGGGAAGCCCTCGGAGGATTGAGACGGTGGGCAGAGGAGTGTCGAGGCAGCTGTATCTATATCTTAAAAGTCTTAACTGATAGGCCTGTTTATGGGCTGTGATGTGCTACGCCTTGCTGAGCAGAGAGCAGACTGCACGGAAAACAGGGGCAAAAAACACCAAGCGCCATGTCAAGGTCTTAAAGGCATCAATCCCTCAAACCTAGCTGGAGATCACCCTGGTCAGGAGGCTGTCCTGCGGTCGAATAACGCTCTATTAATTTTCTTGTCCCGAGCGCATAATGAAAGGAAGGTGTCTTAGGAAAAAAAAAAAAACAACAACGAAAAACTACAGGGCAAAGTCTTGGTGCGTTCCAATACCTTGGGGCATCCTGTCTACAATTTGTCATGCGTGTGCACTTCTCAGTGTTAAAATGACAAGATCAGCCAGTCAAAGGGCAGCCGCCAGGCATCCAGCACTGCTGAAGTTGGAGAGGATTCGTGATGAGACATTGCCAAAAGGCAACGGACTTCTGCACTTGTGAGGCCCACTGGGATTATTCCGACTTCCACGCCAAAGGCAAACAGCCTCTTTCTCCAGTTTTTTTTTCCTTTAGATAGCTTCCGTCTGTGTCCATGAAATTAGGTTTTTCACAGAAGGCACAATATGGTCAGAATATGTTAAGCCTTTGGTGCGCACGAAAAGCTAACCGAGTCTGAGTGCTGAGTTCAGGGGCGCCTTGTGCTTGTTTCTTTATTTTTCCTCTTAATTTATAAAAATATTTGGTAACAGAAAAAGGTAGTAAATAACTTAATGAACAAGAATCAGTATTAACATTTCACCCTGTGTGCTGCAGAGGTTTAAAGAGCAGAAAACCAGGAAGGAAACTTTGTGCACAGAGTAGAGCGGAGTGAACAGATAGTGGTTTCAGCTGCAGGACTAAAGATCTTCCAAACAAAAAACAAAAAACCTGAAATTCTTCTGTTGTCCACAGCGATCAGCACATGTTGGTTTTCACACAGTAGTTCTTCTCTTCTACTGATGCGGCACGCGGCTGAAATTAATACACCGACCCTGAAACACACAGACAGAGAGAGACAGACGATTACAACTTTATAATTAAAAACCACTTTATATTTTATTTGTACACAGTTATTCATATAAAGCAATTAAAACTTAGTTTTTTTTATATTTACTAATATTTCAAATTATTATCTTTAATTATTTACATATAATTTAATTAACATAAAAAGTGCAATCATGATTTGATAATTGACTCTTTGATAAATAGATAAAAATAAATAATTAATAAAATAAATAAAAAATTTAAAAAATCCACAACAGTACGGATTAAGATAAAAGTTAAATATGTATGTATTTATAAATAATATTTAATTTAATATATTTTAACACAAGTGAAACAAACCAAGAAAACAAAGAGAAAGAGGTAATATTCAATAGACACAGCATCATAATAATATTGATTCTAATAATAATAGGAGGTCATTCGGAAATAGCACATATAAAATATACGGAGAGCATGTTTTACTTCAGGATAAATAAAGTTAATTTAAACTCCAATGTTAGAAATTATATTTTAATAAATCAAATGAAGTATCGTCTGATTCTTGGTCCTGTGTCCTCACCACCTTTCTGACAAATACTGACAAATAAAAAAATCATCTCACTTTAGTCTCCCTGTGCATGGTCTCACCCAACATGTGTATTTATGTGTGTGTGTGTTTGGTGTGTGTGTTTGTAGACAGCTGTCTGAGCCTCTCGGTGCAGCAGCATCATCAGCAGCCTGCTCACCAACAGTAGGCCGACTGGCACCAAGAGGGAGCTCTCGCACAGCGAATCCCCAGCAGCCAGCGGGGCCTCCAACCTCACACACACAAACACATACACAAATACACACACACACACACACACACGGCTCTGACTCTCTGCACCTCTTCATCATCTCCCTCCGTCTCTGTCTGCGTGTTTACATGTGCTCACTGTAACCTGCTCACAACATGTGTACGAGTTAGAAATGTTTGGAGGCAGAGAGCGGCATCAGAGCTGAGGACACCGAGGACTGCTCAACAGCAACAGCAGAGGTATTCCTGAAGGATACAGACCCACGTTTACTAGTCATATCTGTCCATGCATGTGACCAGTGCAGTGACAGTGAATGGGGTTTTGTTTGTGTTGCAGCAACATATTTTCCCATAAATAAAGTGTGTTCTTATGTCTGACAGAAGCTCCTTAAAAGTTTAAAATCACAGTGAAAAATGAGATGATCTTCTCTTGTAATTTGGGTGAACTGACCCTTTAATATGCAACAAGAATGTCCTTTGGGTTGAGAGGAAAGCCACACAATCATGGGCAGAAACTCGAAAATAAAAGCCCCCAAATTAGCTTTGAAATGAGGACCTTCTAGCTCAGAGTGTGACCCCTATGAGCCACCATGCAGGGTAAAGGATTCGAGATACGAGGTTACTGTGACAGAGCAACGTTTCTTCTTCCTCTTCGTTTTTTAATTTATATAAGTGTGCAACATGAAAAGAACAAAATTACACAGCACAAGACAAGTGGGGGAATTAAACGAGCAACGTCTCTGCTTGAAAGCCCTGTTTTCTTGGTCATGTAGACTCATAACTGAATGTCCACCTTGTGTTTTGTAAGCGGACATGTCCGTGATACAGACTATGGACAGAGACAGTGTCCCTTTGGAATACTGTGCCAGGATGAAAGAGGATCATGACTCGTTGCAGCCAAAATAAAACAATCCAAAGTCCCACTGAAACTGAAATAAATCAGTCTGAATACGATAATTTTCACAGCTCAAAACATACGAAATCCAATAAGAAAAAAAACAACAATAAATGTGTGCTCGCTTTACAAAGCCTGTCCTCTCACTGTGTCACTGTCCAAACGCACTGGCCAAAACGAGATCAAGCTGCAGCGTCATATCACAAAAACAGGGTCCTTTAACACGCTAAAAATACGACAATCTTGTCTCAAAAATAGGGACGAGGAAGGCGAGCACTGCGATTACTGACCAACTGTGTGTACAGTGAAACAACTGAATCCTGCACATGTAATTGTGTCGTCTGATTTCTGACCTGAACCTGATTTCTCTCTCTGTGTCTCCTCTCACACACTGTGCCTCCTGCTCTCTGGATTTCCACACTGATTAGTTCTCATTGTCCGAGCCTGATCTCCACAGACACGCCGTGTGCTGATAGTACTACTTCGGTTGTCATAGTAATAATGCAGACCCTGTCGCAGTGAGAACATCACCATAAAATAGTTTTGCTTCGCTATCACAGCACCAAGATGCATCCGCTGAAGCCCTAAAAATAATGTGTCCACACACTCCGGATTTCTCATTCTTGTCCTGACAGGTGACTTTAAATATGTTGCTCCATTTATGGCTGGCCCCTCGCAGCCAGCTACACACTTAATAAGTATTTATAGACTGGGTGACTAAGACGTTTTAAGACTTTCTGAGGGATGAGTGTTGGTCATTAGTCACTACTGGAAAAGTATACAGATATTCACAGCTCTTAAACAACAATATTCACCAGTACTGCATGCTTTGGTGCTTAATATGCTTTACAGGATCCTTGTGCGTGACTACGCTCATGTGCAGAGGGAGAATCAGACTGGAGAAGATGATTTGTCATTATTAGTCGACTAAAAATGTCTTTAATCCATCACAGCCCAAGTTGCATTAGCGTTGAGGGACAAAACTACAATTTAAATTCCAAACACTAGCCCTAATTAGTACAGAATCTGATGTTATAAAGACCTGATCTGAATCTGCATGAAAATGTGCACAGATTCGAGCCGCACATCTCTGCACAAAGGCACATCCCTGCACACACAGGCCTCACACAGTCCAGGTGGATGCCCCCATTGAGGTATTATGGACAGAAATGATGAAGGCACTGGCGCCTGAGCTGCAGAGTGAATGCAGAAGTCAGCAGCCAGTTCCTCTGGTGTGGGAGCTCTTACAGTATCTGCACTACAGTCTGGCTCGGGAGCAGAAGTGTGCACGGACCGACTGTGACGAGGGCTTTAGACAAGCTGGAGAATCTTCCATTTCTCATTATTTGGCAGGGCTGGTGGGTGTTTGATGGAGGGGTGGGGGCTTCGCTCCATCTCTGCATGGTAAGCCCCTCGACGTGTACCCTCTGCAACTAATCTCACACAGTCAACAAATAAGGCACATCAGATGCTGTTTTGGCCGCGGCCATCAGAGCGGCTAAGTTCAGTGGATTTTACGGGTTTTACGGCGCGGGGGGCTCGGTGAGGGAAGAAGTGCTCTCTGCGGCGGCAGAATGGCAGGCGAAGCAGGGGGATCTGGTGCGAGGGCGAAGCAGGTGCAGCACAATACGGTCAAACCCATTCCAGCTCCCCTGTTCCCGGATGAGCGGGGCCTGACTTGGCAGGGAGTGCCGCCTTGTAACTGGGCCATGTTGGAGAGATGGAGGCCCACCTGTGCCACCCGGAGCGGCAGAACAATAGTCTGAATATGTCAGCATGGAATGTCAGTGAAATCTCATCAGACGGACGGGAGCGTGACGGCAGATAGACGGGTGGATGAGTCAGGTGGAGAGACGGAGAGGTGAAGAGACGAGGAGGGGGTGAGGCGGGGGGTCAGAGGGAGGCGGCCACTTCCAAATGAAGACTGTGATAAATACGGTTCATTACAGACACTCCACTGGCCTTCTACTGAAACTAATGGAAATATATTGAACCCTGATATCAAACTAAACTGATTATAACAACACTTATTGTTGATGTATCTGAGAGGTCCAACACACAACATAACAGTTTGCAGCAAAGATATGAAAAATCGGTGCTTAAACTAATGTTAATCTTTCTTATTGCTCTGTTATGATCATAATTATATTATTTTTAGTCTGAAAATGTCAGAAATATTATAAATATTGATTGTAAAAAAAAAGATTTAGTGGACTAAAAAATGAGGCGCAAAAAAGCTGCAAAGTGTGACATCGAAAAAGCTCGAACATGCTGTAAAAATATTCTGCAGTTTAATAGTTAAACTTTTAAAACAATCAATAGTTAAATCTCCTGATTGATGCTCTCATTAACTCACTGACTGCACATTGCAACTGTGATGAATAATATTTTCAGTAAAACCATTTTTAAAAGAACTAAAAACACAACAAAGAGCTCCACTGTTGCCAAAAGCGACAAAATTCCTGCACTTTATATTTCAGTCTTCTGTAAAATTGTTGAATCCCATGTCATCAATAATCTCAGCACCTAAAATAATCCTCCAAAGTCCCAACTCTGCATGTCGCCGACTACACCACTATCTGACCGGAGTTTAGCCACCTCCACTGAAGTCTTGTTAGCGGGCCCTCGCTGCGTGTTGACAGGAGCTGCAGAGGTCCACGTTTGCCCAGTCCTCAGACAACATGTTTGTCACTTGGACTGTTGGCTTGTAACTTGAGGCAGAGCTCCAGAAGAGAAGTGGAGAGAGAGTGTGACTGAGTGTGTGTGTGTGTGTGTGCGTGCGTGCGTTTGATTTCCATTCTCATCTCTCGCAGTGTTCGCACCCTGAGCAGCTTGAGTCCCCCAGAGCTGCGACTCTCTGAGGAGCTCAGAGAGACAGACAGTACAGCAGAGACTCAGAGCTCACACCAAACTCTGGGACATTTTATGTCTTCTGATACACAAATACTGTAAATAATAATTATCACGGTCTTTCTGGGAAAGTTTCTGGGACGATACTGACGATCAGAGGAATATTTCTCGTTCTAGTAGCTGAAGATTTGAGTCAAACATGCATGCAGTGTGCACGAGGCTGGGTGGGGTTTTCAGACCTATAGCAAGATGAATTAAACAAATATGGCTCCTTATTTTCATTTCCTTTATTCTGCATAATATTCTGGATAGGTGACGATTTCAAATGCCCCAAAACAGGAGATGCTTAAGGTGTGAGGTCCACTTTCCAATTTCCTGACCTCAGTGTCAGACTTGGGGAAAAGATCACCTGAGTCAACAAAAGCTGGAAGGTTGTGTAAACGTTTCAGAAGACGTCATGCAACCACAGGAAATGCTGGCGAGCTTAATGGTTTTTATAATAACTGTGTACACCACAATCATGTCCAAACTTCGCTGCTCCCGCTGAGTGCACCTGCACAACGACCACATCTGCAAACAATCATTCCAAGAAATGACCCAGAGTAAACAACGTCGCTGTTACTGACATGGATACAGTTGAGAGTATGACGTTTGAAATGTTTCTGACATCCTCAGAGTGCATGAAGCTTTAAATGAGCGGGCACAGCTGAAGGTTGCAACCGGACACGTCCTCCAACGCACCAAAGAAATGGAAAGTCATATTTTTATTTGCAGCTGAATCCAGCCATTGTGTGCAGGTACTGAATCTGCAGCTCCATGATGGATGCTGCCCAAACTGTCACTTCACCTTAAAATCACAACACTCGTAGGTCATTTAGTCATCGAGTAGGATCTGATCCAGAGCACGAGTCAGGCCATGAAGTAACACTCATGTTCCACTGCACATTATTCTCGACTTTTCTTCAACAGTTCAGAAAATAATCTAGAAATCTTCAATAATCTATTAGTCCAACAAATCTACATCTGAAAACTTAAGTTGCCATGTGTTTGTCTTCTCTCAGTTTGAAATAAGTCTCCACAACAAATTTTGGGAGGCAAATGAAAGGAAATAAACACAGCTGATGGCGAGTTAGCTCCCTTCCAAATATTTGTATTGGCTTGTCGTATTAATTGATTGTATAGTTTATCACATTAACAATATCAAAAACAAAACAAAAAAAAAAGACGCAGGAAAGAAGGCATCCATTTAGGTTACAGAACGAATCTCCCATCTGGACTGTAGTGTGAAAACACTTGCAAGCATGAGAGTTGTAATCCAGTTGCAAGATGCTTATTTTGCAGTGATAAGCTACAGGCTTTGAAAGATTTTATTACCAGAACAGAGACTTTTTTCCACATTAGAGCTTTGCAGCCTATACAGTATCTTAGTTAATCTAGGGCTTACTTAATCCAACAGCAACAGGACGACTGCAACACTCGTCACATTATTCCAACACGTGTCTGTTGTTCTGACAAAATGTTAATGAGCTCAACAGCAAGTCCAAACTGCACCATATAGCTGCTGTACTGTGGATGCTCCACTTTTCACTGCATCAACTACAAACAGTGTGTTCTGCTGCTACACGTCCACTGGAAAAGGTTTGGAAAAGGTTCTGATCAGGTTGCAGAAATCACAAGGAACATTCTGGTAATGACAGAGACTCATTGCTCAACATGTAAGGTAAAATTAGGCACATCACTTTTTAACACATTACCTATCTTATGGAGGATTTCCCCAAGGCAAAGCATTGAATTCTTGTCTGTGAAACTACCAGGAACACATAATCTTCATTGTTGATTTTGGGCAGTTTTAAGCTACTAAGGATGTGATGCACCAAGTTGCTCTGAACCTTTAAACTTCAGTTTCAACATGGATCTCTATTTAACTCAAACTAACAGTTGAGATCATTTAACTTCATGGCTGCATTTTGGAGATGGACACAATGAAATGAGCAAGTTCCTGGGGAAGAATAACTTAACATCTGTGTGTCATAGAGGCTGATGGAAAGGTTGGGACATGCCATTAAAGATGGGAGTGTGCTAGTCATAGGCGTGCTTCTACATTCTGGTTTAATTCTTTCTTTGTCTTCCAAAAAAGATCCAAAAGTTCATTAGCTCAATAACAAGACTTTTTTCTGCAGTGGCTAAGGGGCTAAAACCATATTTTTGCACATCGTCCCTCTCTGTCTCCCCATGTATCCATTACATTTGTGAAGTGTTAAAGGTGGACGGTATGACCACAATCTTCTATTCTTGGATGTGTCATTTTATATCACAGTAAAAGATGTCATGCGACAGTAATTGTTCTGTAAATTCAATTAAGAAATAGCTAAATATATCTTTACTGTGCTCATTATTTGAGTATTTTCTTCTTTTATTTAAAACTTCCGTACAAACAATACGAACAACTGTCACATATAAGACAACACTTGGCTTCAAGATGACTGTTAAAATGGAAGCTTTAAGGCTCCAGGATACAACGATTTCAAGTGTTACGGGTTTCTGTATTATAACTTCACTCTCCTCCACGTCTGCCTAAATCATCATACCTTGAGGCAGCTGGATGATCGAGATCATGCAAAGATGAAATGATGCAAGAATCCAGCCCTGATTTGCTACATACCGTGCCTCCAATAGCTCCCGCAGTATAAACAGTATTGCCAAATCTCTCCTGGTGGACCACATCACCAAACCTTATAAAGTATAGTTACAAACATGACCCAAAAATTTGTAATAAAATGGTGTCATGTCATGACATAGTGCCATTTATGGGTTTTTGTCAGTGACTATTTCGACCTGGAGCTCATTCTTCCTGGCAATATGGTAATCATGGTGGTTTTAACTTGAGTTTTAATAATCCAGAGTTTAATTTAAACTGTTGAAATTAATCTGGTTTAATCGTTTAAAAAGAATACAAGGTTCCAATATATTTTCATGGACAAAATTCCTCTATTCTCTACAGAAGCGTATTGCATTCACTTGACAAATTAAAAAAAAAAAAAAAATCAGTTTTACTGAGTAATTTTTTCTGTTTTTTGGAGTAATTTTTTTATTTTTCTGTTTTTCGCAGTAATTTTGTTTCTGTTTTCGTGGAATTTTTTCTGTTTTTCTGAGTATTTTTTTCAGAGTTAAGAGAACAATAGAACAACAGATGCTGTCATTCCTTTCTTGAGAGCTCGATATAATGGAAGCAAACATGACCTGCTTGTTTAGTTTAATTCAGTTTTACTTTGTTTTGGTGTTATCATTAGTTTGTTGACTTTATGCAGGCACCAGTCACTTGCAGGTGCCAGGTGGGAGCTTCTCGCGAGATTTTGAAGTATCTCGTCTCCTCGTTCAGGAAAAAAAATTACCACGATAAACAGAAAAAAATTACCACCAAAAAAAAACAAACAAAAAAAAACCCCAAAAAAAACAAAACAAAAAACAGACAAAAACTACCACGAAAAACAGAAAAATAAATAAATTACTCTGAAAAACAGAAAAAAATTACTCAGAAAAACAGGGCTTTTTTTAATTTGTGAAGTGAATGCTATACACTTCCGTAATTCTCTACTCTATACATTATTTCAGCAAGCAGGCACACATGAAGGAAGAGACAGAACGTGGGGAGAAAACAAGGAAACGTATGTGATGGTAAATAAAATGTTGTCTTACGTCAACGCACACTGAAGCAACGTTACATCCACAGCTACAGAAAATAAACACACTGTTATGTTACATTGTGTAGAAGCTTATCCACAGAGGTAACTGTGACGATTTCACTAAACACAACCAAAGTCCATGACTTTGAAGGCCTGAAAATGTGATTGTGAAATTTCATGACGGTGGGAACCCTGAAATTAGTTTAAAGTGATCACTGATGGTGCAATTCACTGGCCTGGGTCCAGAACTTTGAAATCTGCCCACTCAAACAGTTGACTGATTTGTCTGGTATCGTAAAATGAAACAGTGGTTTCTTGGTTGAGAACCAGATGATCCAATGAGCGCCATGGATGCTGTTGTCAAGCTGTGTGCCAGGAACAACGAGGAATAACGACAATTGCAACGACTATAGACAAAACAGACATTGCTGTCAAGACGCCATGTCTTCTAAATATCGCCTAACATCGTAGTCTGCTTTACTTCACCCCGCTCCACCAAAAAACCCGTATGTCAGCATGGCTACGCATCAGAGTGGACTCAAAATGACATTAGAGTTCGGCAGATATGGTGGTCTTTAGTGACTCGTTAGGGAAAATTGCATCTCCCTCCCCATCGGAAAAAAGTGGGCACAATGTCAGACTGAAGATGGAAACTGGGTCTAATGAGATGACAATTTTATCCGATATCAGGCAAACAATCCACCCTAAGTACAGGGAATCAATAAAAGTGTGAACTGTTCCTTTATCATAGCAACAGCCTCCTCTGCAGTGGAAGCAGCAGACTTTTACAAGTTAAAAAAATGACTCCACACAGTGTCATCATCCCTCTTCGAGTCCCTGCCTGTCGAGCCTCAGCCACCAGACATGTGTTCTGTTTTACTCCGTGTCCTCTGCCACATATTGAACAAATTAAAAGTTCAAGTTGGAGGGAGAAGCACAGCTGCACGGGGACAGAGGAGAGAGCCAGGGTGTGAGCAATCCTCCCTCCACGAGGCTGCTGGCCCTCTTCTCACAGCCCCTCGTCCACACACACACACTGCCCACACAGCGCTGCCATCTGGCCTGCTGGGAAATCAGAGCCACCTGAGACTCGGCCAAATACATGATGCTCGCTGACAACTCGGGCAGTTCTTCTCATTGTAAAGGGATGAATAAAGATTATACAAGCACATAAGGTACATGGGAGGACAACATTTAATAAACAATAAAACACTCATTTTTTATTATGAAGTTTAGCAGACATGTTGGAAGATGCTGGAAAAGAAGCCATGCCTTCAGGATGAAGTTTTTCCTCTCTATACTTAATATCCATGTTATAAATGCCTCCACGCTCATACGTATACACCTGTATCATCACCAAAAACACGTATAAGGATGCCCAAACATTACACCCTTATGTGATCAACCAAAACCAATGGGCATCAATGTGCTGCTCCGACAGCCGCCACTCTTCTGCTTTCAGGCCAGATTTTGGGATCTGGCTGCAGATATTTGCTCCCATTCAGCCATAAGATCATTAGTGAGGTCCAACACAGATGCTGGTTGATAAGGTCTGGCTCACAGTCGCTGTTCCAGCTCATCCCAGAGGTGTTGGATGGGGCGGAGGTCAGAGCTCTGTGCAGACCAGTCAAGTTCTTCCACAACAAACTGGGGAAACTACTTCCTCATGGAGCAGGCTTTGTGCACAGTAACAGTAAAGCACTAAACTTGATCGTGCTTTGCTAGATCAGTGTAATACCCATAGATGTTAGTATTTAATCAGACACAACACTAACCCTCATAATCCAAAACCTGAGCAAACAGCAACACAAATTTACCATCAAACCGTACGATATAAAAATCCAACCCCTGACACCTTATTTACGTCTCATCCCTTTCAAACAGCAACACTGCCTCCAACAGAGAGTCTCAGTGTGAATAAAGTGGTGGCTGATGGGAAATCAGGCTCTGGTGGCTACTTGACTGACCCAGGGAGCAGAGAGGGAGTGAGTGACAGCTTGCAGTAAAAAGTTATGCTAGCAGGCAGCAGCATATGGTCTGCAGACTGTCAGAGCATCGCTGGCTCCCATTTCCTGCAGACAGGAGAATATTTTACTGAGTGGAGAAAAGAGGAGCTGATGGTGAAGAAAAAGGTCGAGTTCTTTGGTCCGAACCGTCGCGCGGGTGTTAGCGCCTCTGCAGTTTGTTGTTTTGCTGAGGTTTCAACGGCCATTTGGAAACAATGTTGATCAGACTTGAGCAACGTTAGCTTCATGGTGCAGCACTCTGTTTGGTAATGTCTCCTCTTGTTTGTTCATATCAGTCTGAATTTTAGGAAGACTGTGTGCTAGTTGAAACAGATTAAAGTACTTCTTGACTTCAGGTTTTCAGGGATAGAGAACTACAGGATATAAAGGGTAAACGATATCTGATCTCTCTCCTTACCTCTACACATTCCTGTATCTTGAGGTCATGTGCTTGAGCTAGACTCAGACTAAAGATTTTTGACTATCTCTAATCCACCCCTCCTGGAAAAGAAATCCAGTCCATGGTCAGTACCGATGTTCGGCTCAGATTATCTGGTGGTGTGACACCATTAGAGATCTAGTCTTAAACCTCTTGAACTGCTCGCAGACTCACCATGCTGCCCTGATAATTACAAACACATTTCATATTTAGGAGTTGAAGTCTGCAGCTGATGGTTTTGCCAAGTAACGATAAACATTTTAGCCCTTCAAAGTCAAGCGGGTAAGATTTAGGGGGATTTTAGTGGCATCTCGTAGTGAGGATTGCGACCAGCTGAAACTTCTCCTGGTTAGAATTCCTTCAGTGGTTCAGCAGGTTTTTATTGGGAGCTGAATTATGTGCAGAGGTCTCCTCCTCTACAAAGCAAACAGTCATTTAAACTGGTTAAAACACTGAATAAAGCAGTTTCACGTAAAAGGAATCAGTGTTTTTCTGATGATGCTCATCACAGAGGGGCTGCTAACTATGGTGGCTGAAGCGAAAACGCAAATGGTCCTATCTAGAGCCAGTGTTTGGTTTGTTTGTTCTGGGCTACTGGTGGTGCAACATGGGGGAACTCCATAGACGAGAACGTGCTCTCAATGTAGACGTAAATGGCTCATTCTATGGGAACAAAAACACAATAATTCTTATTTTAAGGTGATTATACACTAAAGAAAACATACTTATTATATTACATTCCATGTCTGCCAATATATCCCCCCCAGATCTACTGTGCACACTGGACCTTTAAGGCTAACGTTAGCTACCATACTACTGTTAATAGACATTTAAACTGACAGTTAAAGTCATACCTCCAGAATAGACAACCCATGCTGCATGATGCACCATGATTTTCAAATCTCGTCCTTGGCATTGTGCAACAAAAGCCCGTTGCAAGAAAAAGGAATGAGTCTGTGAAAGGGTTATTCATATGGCCACGTCACAATAGCAGCGTGTTATTGGTGACAGCGAGTTGTTCGCTGTTGCAGAATGTGAGTTAATAAAGATCAGTTTGCTTGGTTTCAGAGCAGAGCAGATTAAATCTGCTGATGCATGACGACCTGGTGCTTTGCAGGTTTTATTGTTTCCTATTTCCTGTTTCCTGTTGTAGCATCTGTCAACCTGCACCTTTCTGCTCATGCACCCCGTCACTGTGCACAACACTGCCAGCTGAATGTCTAAAATGACACAGCTCTTGACTCTGTATCAGCTGTCTGCTGTTGCAGGGATAAGTGGTATCTCTTGAAGCTTGAACATGGACGCTGCAGTACTGTAGGTGCAGCTGTTTCCTGCCGGGGCCTCATGCTTGCTTCCACTCCCCCCCACCCTCTCTGTGCTTTTTTTTTTTTTTTCTCAGAGTAAGTGCACATCATTGGCAGCTAAAAGCTCTGGGCACCGTCCCTCTGGTTGTTCCAGAGAAATGCCAATCGTTTTGGCGTCGACGGGGCCCTCACAGACGGCGCAGGAAGGCACAGATGGCACTAATGGACGAGCAGAATCCAACCGAGGGACCGGGACAGAGCCACACCGGAGCGGCGTCCAAATAACTGTAGTGTGAATGTACTGTATGGCCAACGCGCCGCTCTGCTCTAGCGGGGACGATGCCACGGCAATGCGGCATAAAGAATTTAAAATGATAAAATAATCATAAGAGAGGGAGATCGTGGGAGGATCTGCGTGGAGCCGTGCCAGGAGGATCAGACAGAGGAGAGATTGTTCTTGGGCTGATACGTGCTGAAGTGAGTTAGACAGACCTTGTCCAAGTCAACCCACTCCAGCCAGACAACTGGGTTTACAGCTAATGGACTGACTGAGACACTGTCTGTCAAGGAAGAGCCAGTTTATAGACTGCACCTTCTCCTGGTACAATGGTACTTTTGTACAACGTGTAAGCCAGCTGATAGCCTGTTTTACGACCCGTGAGGCGACAGACTTACATTTAGACTTCTTTTGTCGCCCAAATCTTTTCCTCCATTTCCCATGTGATGCCCACATGCTGCAGATTTTAACATTTGTTGTGCAAAGCATTCACAAAAACATCCCTGTGTCTCTTTTTTAAGCTAGTAGTGCTAAGCAGATGCTTGTAGGAAGAACTAGTCACAGCTTTCAGTGGTGCTAAGAGGCCCTTGAAAACCAGTTTGGAGCTCAGTGTTCTTTTGATAAAAGTTTAAATACTTCTGAGGGGTCGCGATACCTTAAGTTTGAGCCAATTTTAGCCTTCTGTGTGGTTTCTAAAAATGTGAGCGGCTTTCAGAGCTGAGAGGAAAAGTAGATAGGTGGGCAGATTGGGAAAATTGTAGCGTGACATTTTAAAACTCTGCAGAACAGCACAATATAGATAAAAGTTTCTCAGGTGCTAGTTGGCAGCAGAAAATACTGTAGAAAGCCTGCAATCCGAAAAGATGACACGAGTAAGATACGCAGTTGTCGCACACTTTGGGTAAAAACATGCAAACTGCAGCAGCACCCTGACTCCACCAAAAAAAGGAAAGAGTCGTGCAGTGGACACACAGCTGTTCAGTGTCCCAAAAGCTCAGATCTGCCGTACAACACGCTCACACAACATGTGCAAGCCTTCTGAACAAGGACTCCAAACACAAACCAAAAATAAAGAGGGGGCCATTTGTTAATTTTTTCCTCTGGGTGCCACAGCGTATCAGCGTCCACTGAGAGCCACTGGGCTCATCTGTACTTTTAAATTACGTGTCATCGCCACAACTGTCCTCCCAGAGAGGCCAGGAGAGACGCCACAAACACTCAGAACTGCACTTAAAACATAAGCTCACATCATGTCTCCAGGCCATGAGCCCATCAGCCAAACAGCTCCTGTATTTGGTTAAATAAAGTATGTGTAATATTTGCCTGCTAATACTCCGCCATAAAACTGTTTTATGCTACATGGAATGAGCCCCCGCTGCTGCTGAAACCTCAGGGTTTTTAGATGCATGCAGCTCCACTGATGATGAAATACGTATTAACAGCAGCCATGATTTCAGTGTCACACAGACACACCGCAAAATGTTTCCCCTTTAGCGAGATCAACTTGCTTTGCCCAGAGGCCACGTCTGCAGAATGACACAAGGCCGGGGGCCAGCTAACAAACAAACATAAATAATATTTATTAGATAAAGTGAATAAACAAGGCAAAACCAGCTGCAGCAGTTTCACACAGGTCAGGCGTGTGCAGGGGCGTTTCTAGGATTTAAGGGCATTCAGGGCTCAGCCTGGACCTCTGTCAGGTATCCGGGGACACAGAGTACACACTCCTTACACCTCCTTACCTCCACTCCACACCTTATTTACATGTATTGCAAAACAAAATTTTCCAGAGTGAATCAATTCTTTTTTATTGTGAATTAGAAAATGGTCAGCAGGCCACCTGGCACGCGATCATAGGCCAGTTTTGGCCGGCGAACCATAAGTTGAGTATCACTGCCCTATAGCAAATTAGTTTCATTCCTGCTGACCAGGGACGCAGAGGATGGATGTGTCTACATTCTCAACATCTTTTAAAACTATCGCATGCTTAAAATTGCTATCTGTACATTATGAACAATGATCTGCGTGGATCAGATGTTGCCGTCCAAGAATTTCTCAGAAAAATCTTAACATCAAGTCACATAAAGGCCTCACCCTACTGGAAACAATGTGTTGATGGTCGTTATTACAGTAAATTCTAAGAGTAATTTGTCTTTTCTCGCTGCTGCAGAAGATAGTAGATTTCAGTACTGTATTTTTGGGCATGCTTATTGTGCATCTGTTGTGAACTGTCAATATAGCAGGAGCTTTTTTATTGTCCTTGAGTAAAAAGATCATGTTAGAGTGGGTAACACTTCCCCTGGTAAAAGAAATGCATATATGTAAATATGTGATATAAGCAAGTACGTACAGAGTCATTGGTGCCTTTTTGTTAAAATGCTAAGTGATGAGTTCAGGGACAGAATCAGTGTGTTTGACGGTTATTACTTTGTTTGGAGACTATAGCTGCAATAATTAATCAATAGTTGTCAACTATTAAACTAATCACCAACTACTTTGGTAACTGATTCATCAGTTTAGTCATTTTTTAAGAAAACAATAAAATAAAATAAAAAATCTCTGATTTCAGCTTCTTAAATGTGAAAATTTTCTGACCAAAAACAAGTCGATATATCAGTGTTGGTATTTTTATTTATTGATTTATTTATTTTTATGAAAACAGAGTCAAAATCCTGAACATTTTCTGGTTTCTTTACTTCTCTATGACAGTAAACTGAATA
Organism: Epinephelus lanceolatus; assembly: GCF_041903045.1. Taxonomy (NCBI): domain Eukaryota; kingdom Metazoa; phylum Chordata; class Actinopteri; order Perciformes; family Serranidae; genus Epinephelus; species Epinephelus lanceolatus. Next base: position 5,615,424 of record NC_135742.1, read on the forward strand.
TCTTTGGGCTGTGCACAAAGGTAGACATTTGAGAATGTTATCTTGGGCTTTGGGAAACACTGATCCGCATTTTTTTTTTTTTTTGTTTGTTTACTATTTTATAGATCAAAAAATTACTCGCATAATTGGTTTGGGTAACTTCTTTTTTTGTTTTGCGAAAATCTGATTCTAATTCTCTGATTTCAGCTCCTTAAATGTTATTTTATTTTATCTTCTGGTTTCTTTACTCCTATGTGACAGTAAACTGAATATATTTGAGTTGTCAACAAAACATTTTAGGACGTCATCTTGGGCTTTGGAAAACACTGACATTTTTACAATTTTGTGACATTTTTTAGACCAGACAACTATTAGATTCATCAAGAATGAAAACAATGTTTGTTGCAGCCCTACTGGAGACTTGACAATAAATTTCAGGTTTCCAGTCTCATTTCTGATGTGACAAAACATTTAATATATCATTTGAATTTTTCAGTAAACTGAGCCGTGTCTAACTGTCTCATTTGTAACTGTTGTACACAGTTTTTATCACAGGACCTTTACTAGCAGCAGCGCGTACTGTCTGCATCTTCACTCAGACAGCCTTTAAATATTAATCATTCAAAAAACAAACTGTTTCTTCCCAAAAATAAATATGCTGAAAATCCATTTGGTCTAAACTTTGTTGCCTTAAATTCATCTGTCAATATTTCAAAAGCACAGATGATTCAATCTTCAAAAACCTATTAGTAAACAAAGGTTTTAAGATGACTCATTAGCAGCAATGTGCTTTACTTTGATGCCAGTCGTGTTTTTTGTCAGAGTGAGCAGATATATATTTTCAAGTGCTGAAGATCTCCTTTTGGAATGGAGCTCTTTGATTGGCCTCGCTTTTTGGAGAGTGTCCCTCCAGTGTGTGTAAATGTGCGAGTGGGTGTGTGTCGCTGCTCCTGTTCGCTGCGTGGTTCCCCCTCTTCCCCCTCCACCAGCGGCATGCTGGACGGGGTCACATGTGATCTGCTCTTAGCGGAGATGCAGGCCATGCGACAGGGAGGGCCAGTAATTGGAGTGAGCTGTCAAGACGGGGCGGTGTGTTTTGTGTGTGTGTTGTGCACGTGCCAGGGAGGCTCCCCTCCTACAGGGTGGCACATATTAAAGTCCCTGATGAGACTAATGCAGGAGGAAATGGGTTTGGCGATGCGCCCGGTCGAGAGGTGAAAGGGAAGGCTGGTCTGGGTCGACCCTGACCTGAAATGAATCTGGAGCAAGCGCGAGAAAAAAAAAAAAAGAGGATGGTGATTTGTGTGTGTCTCTTTCATGTGTGTAAATAGTTTTTAATTGTTCCACTGGATTTGATTTGCAATGAATATTCATATCTTTTTTTTGTACAAGTGATTCCTTAAAAAAACAAAAACGATTTTCTGTTTCCCAAATCTAAAAAAGCAACATCTCATATTTGTATCATTACTGAATCATTGATCCTTCAGACGCAATTAGCGGGAGAGAGATCACAACCCTCGCTTCTCTTTTAAGAGTTAATCAACAAATTAAAGATGCAGATTTGCAGCTAATGACGCGCCGACGTGCACTGCCAAAAACATGCAACGCTTTCCTGCAGTTGACATGATTAACTACAATTACAGAAAAGGTAAAACAAAAGAATTAATGGGAAATTGTGTCTAATCAAAGGCACAAAGGAGATAATTGCGTTGCGGGTTGATGAATTAGTTATTATTAGTTTCTCTGACAATTGTGGTTTATTTCATCTTTGCCAGGACATGAACATCTGTAGCTGCCTTATTAGTGTTCGGCTCTGACAGACAGGAAAGTTACTTCTGAAACACATCAAGTCGTTTTTAAATTATTTCATCAATTAGTCTGAATCATTTGGGTTATTTAAGGTTTTCTTCTCGGTTATTTTGTCTTGTGATAATTATGATAACTCCTGTTTATTCTTGTTCTGCAATAAACTGATGTTTTTTTCCAGGTTTAAACCCAGAATGTGAGATTTGCAAATATGTGCATGTGAAATAAGCCGTTAACATCCACTAAGTTTTACTCACATTTTGATATCAGTGTGAAAAATCTTAAAATTTACATTACTTGACCGATCCATCAGAAAAAAAATAAATTAAAAGTTAATAAAGCACAAGTTTCAAGTAAAAGACACAATTTTAATGCCTTAGCTTTACACATTTGATTTTTTTTAAGCATTTTGAATATTAACTCGTGCTGTATATTTCAAAGCTGTTCTGCTTATTTAGCAGAGCTCAAAGCTGATTTACACTAAAGGTTCTGTGTTCATAACTCACAGCCCAAATCTGTCTTCATGTTCAAAGTTAAATCTGATTTTACAGCAAAAACTCCAGCTTTAAATCTCAACAGGAAAAAAGTTGTTATTTACGAGGCAGTAAACTACGCGGGTGGAAACATGAGCGAGCGGCGGCGGCCTGCTACGCCGGGTGGAAAGGCTCGGTGATAAAGCATCTTGTTAGCTCTACTGAGGAAAATATGCTTATCAAGCCGCATGTTAATACAAGCAGTAAATAACGTGATCATCGGCCAGCGATGCTGGAAATATAACAGCGTGAAGGAGCCTGAAGCCACGCTGACAACAGGGAGGTGTTGTGTGTGTGTGTGTGTGTGGGTGTGTGTGTGTGTGTGTTTTTTTTTTAAACATGGGCTACAAACTGTGAGAACTGGGTTAATGTGACCTGAGCAGTGAAGACATGAGCAGCAACACACACTGGGTGGACCGACAACAGGCAGTTTACCAAACACACACATACAGAGCTCACACACCTTCAGACAACTGAGTAAAGGCAGCACAAGTCATTAAATATCAATGTAACGTGATAAATCAATGCACAAGACAAACTATAAACTGATGAGATCACAGTTTTTATGTCTGCTGCTGCACTAAACTAATGGAAATTTGCAAAACTGAATTATCTTCATATCATCTGTGTACATGATCAAAGCGTATACATGTCTGTTGGGTGTCTTCTCTTTTACATGTTTCCTTTACTGATTAAATGTTCTTTATGCCTCAAGACTGCATCCTAGCATACCTCTCTCCATGTTTGCACATTTCATGAGACAGAATAAGCCTGGAGGACGACATGAGCACAACATTTTTAAGGCAAGGTACCCCAGGTTTTTATAATGCACCAGTCAATATTGAGATTTTGGGCCAATGTGCTTCCATAACATAAAATTTCAATGATTATTCTACGATTCTCACAGGTCTCAGCGGGACATTCAATGTGACGTGGCATTTAGTAATACACTAAACAAACTAATGGCGCTAACGATGGATCGGAAATGTGCAACAACATTTCATGCCGACACTAGATAACAAACAAAAGCCAGAAAGTGTTTCGTATTAATTATTTGTGAGCTGTAAATTCACATCATCCAAGCAGAGGAGAGACGATAACGCTGTCTCGGAGTCTTACAGTGTAAACTTTCTCCTACTTTGTGCTGCTGCATCACGTCCACCGCTGTTTGCACCAAAGAGTAGCATGAAAGTCAACAATGCTCACTCCGCAGGAAGATCTGAGGACGTTTTGGTCAATGACTCAATTTGGAGCAATGTCAGTCAACTGAGGGGTCTCCAACTAATCAATTTAATCTCTGACTTTCAACGGGCTCCCCTGAAACATTTCACCCTTTAGGGTGGGGCTAGGGTAGGGCTGCAACTGTTACAGTCGCCCCAGCATGTGGAGACAGATGCATTGCGACTCTAATGTTGCCTGTAAAAATTAGAACACAGATTCAAGTTACCCACAGAAAAACTCTAACCCTGAAACCCTAAAAAGGTTTCATGCCTTGTCTACTTTTGTGTCGCAATCGGCTGCAGACTGACTTGGCAGAGATGGCTGCCATCTAGTTTTTCCTCAGAACAATATCGAGCTCTTCAGCTGCTACACGTTCCTCTTCCTTCACAAAGAAGCTGCTAACTTTGTCCGCTGTTCTCGATTCAGCTTTGCAAGGGACTAGTATTACCTCAGGACCCCCATGTCTGTGTTTTGTGGGGTATTTTTGCACCGGATATATGGAGATATGGGCTTTGCTGACATTATACCCCTGCATATGATGTGCACAGGCATTTTAACTTCACTCTGCACAACACAAAAACTGTACAGCACCACTTGCAATGATGTACAGTGTTAAAGACACAGGACTGATTCTGCCACACACTGTCACGTAAACCATCACATCATCTTTTGAGATTTTGCTCTTCTCGTTGATTCAATTCTGCTTCTTCTGCAAATATGTCTCACTGTTGTGTAGCAAGATGACCCTCCAGCAACCGAAATGCTAGTGCTAATATTATATTATTATTAAGATTAATATTATCATGACCTCTGTGTGTTTGGCGAAATATGGTTGGTGAATTATTAAATACAGACTAGGGCTGCCACGATTAGTCAACTAATCGATGACTAATCGACTATTAAAATAATCGGTGACTATTTCAGTAGTCGACTAATCGGTTTGAGTCATTTTTCATAGAAAAGTACTATAAAAGTACCCCAAAATACTCTTATTGCAGCTTCTTATGTTCAGATATTGGCAGCTTTACACACTCTCCCATGACAGTGAACTAAAACCCTTTGGCGTCAGTATGAAACAAGACATTAGGTGATGTAATTTTGGGGTTTGGGCGAGACAGATTGACATTTTTCAACATTTTAACACATTTTTCGATGAAATGATTAGTCGACTAATCGAAGAAATAATCGACAGATTAGTCGACAACGAAAATAATCGTTAGTGGCAGCCCTAATACAGACATGGCAGATTCCCATTAGATTAAGATCACAGACGACATCTGCAATTATTACAAGTTACCAGCAGTCCACAGGTAGTAGTAGTCTCGTCTGAATAGGGCTTTAGATGGTGGGAACCTGAGAGACTCATTCGTACAGTCTATGTGCAGCTGCTGTGACAAAACAAGGAGGCAAACTCTGCATATAGCTGCAGGCTGACTGGAGATCTTTAGTTTGGATTAAAATAGCCCTACTTCCTCACTTCTATCTTAAGTTAGACTCTTATACTCATTGTTTCCTGCTAAACATGTCTACTATCGTGACACACTAACCTCCATCCTCTCAGCTGATGGAGCCATTCTCACTTCAGCCGGACAGCTGTGGACTCAGTCCACTGCCTTTCAGGTACCAGAGTCCCCTTTATAGGAACTCGCCTGCATTTTGACAACAAGACCATACCTCTGGTTTTGGTTTCTGGGTGGTTTCATTTCACTCTCATGTTGGTCTTATTGGCTTCATCTTTGTGGTTATTTTTATGAGCTTGAATCAGAAAAACAACCTGAAAATGGACTCTAAGTTGCTGTTTTACTTGCTGAGTTTTGATCCTGGGGCTGTTACTGTTCTTTGTTTGGTAAAAAAAAAAAAAAAGGCCCTCCTGATGTTTTAGATTTTTATAGTACACAATAATCTCTCCAAAATCCATTTGGAGCTCACTGTTGATGCTGTGAGACAAAACTGTGTTAGTTCAAAATAAGGGAGTGTATCTTTAAGAAAGCCACAGGGTGCCGCACGCTTAGCGGAGGTCTTGGAGTGAGCTACATCTAAATCAATCTGGATATAAATAACACATCTGCTTTTTTAAGGGACCGCCCTCTGAAGCTGCACCGCCGTTCTCATGACTGTCCTTAGTCAACGCTCTTGGCTACGATCATGGAAACGACGACTGTGAACTTGAGTCAACTCTGGTTGACCTGGGAGTTGGTAGAAGAATGGGGGAGGGAGTCTTGATTTGCAGTATGATGAATCGTCGCACAGCATGCTCAAACCTTCCCCGAGGCCCAGCAGTGAAACTAACAAGTTTGGCAGGCCGACGCTGCCCTCTCAGGCACTCGCACAGTGCTGCTTTGCGAGAGGAGGGTGGGCACTGCCTCTTTGTCTCAATGGAGACAAATCTTGGGCGGACTGTTTGTTTGGGGAAGGGGTGTGAACGGCGCACAAGTCCATCAAATCAATTAGAGTCTTACGCAGAGACGGCCTGGCTTGGCCTGGGCTGAAGGAGCTGGGCCAGATCTTTTGTGAGGGGTTATGTGAGTCAGAGTGTTGCCACAGCCAACAGTCATGACTCGTGTACTCACAACACCAGTATCAGTGCAGGGAGGAGGGGTGAAAAGCTTGCATATGGCCAGAGCCAGTGTGTCACATTTGGGCTGGAGTTCACATTGGGCTCAGATGCTCACACCAATGAACTAGTGAGAATTGTCGAGCTGCGGCACTGCGGTCGTGTTTGAGGGTGAGATTTACCAGCTTAGAAGCCATGGGTAGAAAACTGTACTGCGTGTACACTGACATCCTCCGTGCAAGTCCAACTGCGTGCATTTATCCTCCATCTTTTATTCTTAACTCGTACTGCAGACAGTGTTTTCACTCTATGGTTAAATGCTTTATTATAAAGGAGATGCAAATTCCTCTGAGAAAGACTGGACATTATTGGACAATATTAACATTATTTTCTGGAAAATCTATTGAAGTCCAACACCTTTAAATCTATGGTCATAATGTCCAGTGAAAATAATTCATTTTAGAATACACAGGCCTAAAGCTGCAGTTATATTTGCTGCATGGACATGAGAAGATGCTGAAGAGTGATGAAGAAAGGCGGATGAGGATCTTTTACACTCTGTGTGAGTTCCTCCTTGCAGCAAACTGATATTCTGCCAAACTGTAGGGGGCAGTTTATCGAAAACCCACATCTACAGCATAATTTCTCCATTTTCTCTGCCCATCCCCATCCACATGTCCGATGTGCACGGACTGGCCAAACTCCCCACACTGGACCACTGCAAAGGGCCATGTCCGATGGTGTGACATCACTTTGGCTGCGTGGACACTTGCAACCCTAATGGATGTGTGGAGCATAAATCGAGCATTACACTGTGTCCAACTATCGCAACTATTGGAACACGTAACATTGGAACTCCACATATAATCTGTTAAATATGCACTTCTCTTACACACATAAACAAACCCTGTACCTATCAGTTGTGTGATCGGGATTTGAGTGGAGACATGACCACTTAAATTATGTATGAGTACTTGCTTACTTCGTACAATTAAACTTTCTTAACAGAAAACCTGCTAACAGCAGTACGTTGTTATTAGTGATGTTCATTTAACAGAACCTTTCAGCTCCCCGGGGATCAGCTTCCAGCCACCTGCCATCTTATTTAGGTTTTTGTAGGGAAATGAGCAGATATCATATTGATAACACTTCACTTCAACTTCACAAATCCCTCATCCATTGTGGTGCTTACAAAACAAATGACAGAAATTCATAGAAACAGGGCATCAAACAAAAGTTCAGATTGTGTATTCAATTAGGACACAGGAAATTCTGTTTAAGTGCTGCCCCAACAAACGTAGGCTAGTATAACATCTATTTTTCAAGTTTCAAACAGTATTATTATGCATGTCAGTTGACTGACTTATTTTATTTGGAATATTATGTATGGGCAAAATTAGCCTACTTTTCAATAAAAAAATATTATAAATTATTCAAGCTTCTCACATAAATTGTATGTTTTCCTACAAAAAGTAATCCACCCAAATTCGTACATATTCCACATATTTTGGAAGGCTGCAATCACGTGACCAGTGGTCTTGTAAGGAGGAAGGTTGGGGTGGTGGATTGGTCACAAAAACCTGGACATTCCCCCGAGACTTTCCCCTAAAGTCACATGCTCGGAACTTTGAGTCATTTTAAAGTACATCCTTGCCATGTATCTTTTCCTTGATGTAACCACAGTAACTTAACTTGCCTTAACCTAAACTCTAAATTATGTTCCTATATGTTAAGGATGTAAAGTCATTTGTGGGGCGCCAATTCGTAGGATATCATACAAAGCATTCTGTGAGAATACGTTAAAATCTACATGCCTTGATGATGTCATTGGTTAAATATCCTGTCTATCCATTGTTTTGAAGCAACACAGATAATATTTGAATTTCTCCCACGTCTTTGGGACTAGTGTTTTCACAATACTGGGATTTCTAACTTTGATACAATACAATAAAAAATATGGATAACTGATACTATGGTTGATTCCACAGGGAAAATGGACATTGAAAGATAATTATTAAAAGATAAATATAACATGACAACAACAAATTGTCTTTCCTTGGCTGGTAGCAGAGAACAGCTGAATGACTGTAGTAAACATTAACAATAAGAGTGAGCAAGAAAGAGCAGCTGGTACTGATGTATTGATATTGCCGAAAATTAGTATTGAAACAGTTTCAAATATTCAGTTCAATTTATATCAATAAATTTATACTTTTGACAACATCATCTGGGACACTGAAATCTTCCAGAACACCTGGACAGTACTCTTTTGTATCCTGTACTTGCACAACACCTGCTCCGAACTGCTGGATTAGGAATAAAAACTGGAACAAATACTATTGTGAAATATTTATGCATGATTAATGTGAGATAAAAACATTCTCTGAATGTATGTCCATAGAATCAGCGTGCCTTAAAAGCAAGGAGAGGAAGGAATGTAGCTTTGAAGTGAAGTGTATAAATTATAGCACCTGCAAAATGACAGGTTGTCTGAGGTTTAGGATTCTTTGTGCCAAATCAAGAATAAATGTACATTTTCTGTGAAAGTACAAAAGCTTTTTGTTTACATCTCCTTGTCAAAGCTCCATACTTTCCTCACGTTTCCATGCAGCACTCACAGTGATCCTGGACGACTGGAAGGAAGTAGTACTCCTGTCTGTCAATAATCACGCTCGGATCCTCTCCAGATCAGTGTCAACTTAATACATCAACTAGCCGCCATGTAATTTCTCAGGTGATGGGAGCCTTTCTCACCTCGACTTTCTACTTTCAGATATACGCAAAAAATCTGTTCTCACTTTCCAATGTGTCTGATTTTGTTTTTCTCCCTTTGGAAATGTGGAATCAACAGACAAACATTATTCTGCTACGAGCAAATGGCAGCGTTTCATGTGCAGAGGTGTGTTTGAACAGCAAAAGGAGGCAACTTGTGGAATGTGGCTACAAGTTATTGTGATTGGTAAACACTCGGGTATATTTTAAAAATTGCTTTGCTTCCTCTTTACTAAAATATTGAGTAGAGCCTGGTAAAGAAGAAGAGTTGGTTGCTGTTGAGCTTTTCAGCTCAGTGTGCAGCCACATTGGGCACGTGTGGTTCTAATGATCTATTATGGTGTCAACCTTGTCCCCAGAGATTTTGCAACGCTAATAATAATAAATACACCACGCTACTTCCAGTTTTGCTCCTGACAGACAAGTCAAAATCCAGCTACTGGATTTTAGTGAGGTTAATACACTGTACACAGAGGTTGTTTTAGGCATTTCAACAAATCACTCACTGACTGTGAGCAGTCTTATTGCACATCAGGGCAGGGTTTCCCACACATACATTAATTTGTGGTGGCCCACCATGATTAAAACATCTGCTGCCACATTTTGATTTCCTATTGTTGGAGCTGGACTGTTCATTCGCAGTAACCCTAAAAAATATATACCTTCTAGCACCACACTCTCTGACTCTGGGCACAGGCGGAGCAGCAGAACACCGGCACAGTGAAAGTGAAACTTCACCTCTCATTGCACTGGGTCTCAAAGTTAGCCTTTGCAGCAGCTGCTCCTCTCATCCATCAATTGGATCTGATCAGCTCTGATTGGATCGACTAATCAGTTTTCCAGACCACATCTCAAAAACTCAAAACAAATGAACTCATTAAGAGTTCCGCCTGTCAGTTACCGTCACACATAGACTTTAATAAAACACTACAGGGTTCAACATTATTAGTTTTATTTCACTTGCCCAGTGGTGCAAATTCTTTAATTATTAATTAAACAGCTGCCATGCTAGTGAGATGCTGGTGACTCTTGTTATGGCTACGTTTTAAGACACTTGACATGCCTTTGAAAAACTACCACATTTTATTCGCCTTGCTCTCAAATTTGCTGCAAACAGCGCAACACATAGTTGGAGTTTCATCCATGTCCTCTACCGCCATCCAACTAAACTATGTCTCCGCCACCTGCCACCATTTCCTTGGTAGTGCGCATGTGCAACTCTCAACAGAGATGACAAAAGAGTCAGACAGCTCACTCCTTAGCTACGTCCACCATCAGGTTTAAGTCATTTTTCCACTTGCAAGTGAGTTGCTAGATTTACTAGCCTGACACTGCACTGTGCAATGAGTAAATCCTTTTTGTTGAACCGTGTACATGTACTTTTCCTGATGTGACTTATCAAACTATCTGCTGTAGTGCAGAAACAATTACTAAATCAATTTTGTGTTCCTAACCTCCAATTTGCTGTTGTTTTCAGTCAATGATGTTGTTTTTATGTTAATTTATGCATGTGTGTGTCTTCACATTTTTGCAATTAAAAAATCAATAAAAAAGGAGGAAAAAATAGTAAATTGTCAATAAATCCCACACCTATTGTTGTAATCGGTGTGGAGAGATACCTATCATTTGCCATTTGATCAATTGAAAAAAAATAGAAAAAAATAAACAAATTAATTAATAACAAAAGCATTCTCTAGCTCTCTTGGTTTGCTTTGAAAAAACTCAAATTTGGGCCAGATAACACTTTTTTTTTTTTGCATATCTGCCAACGTATAGGACAATACAGACACGTCTATAATAAGCTCTTATCTCTGATAAATCAGTCGATCTATAGCAGCAACTCAAAATCTCCAAATATCAACTTCCACACGTGAAAAAGAAGTTTCTGCCGCTGCTCTTTTCATGATTCAAAGCCCTGCAGTAACACTGATTGCACTGTTTAATTAAGCAGGTTTTGGAGCTCTGCAGTGGGTCAACACTCGTTTCAACTTCTGCTGCTGCCATGAGCACAAATCTGAGTGCGATCTGCATTATGTTAATTTATTTGCATATGTTGGGAACTACAGACATTCACAGTTGCCTGAAGCCTCATCTCAAACACTCAGTATTAAGTGTAATTATTCAGCAGTGTGGAGCGGCTCCGTTCTCCACCGCACGGCATTAAAAAGGCTAATAGAACTGCTGTTTTCCTAATGGCGAGGTTGGTGGCCATGTAATTCATTACTATGTGCACAATGCGAGTCTCAGAGGAGATTTCACCAGGAGGACCCACATATGATGTTACATTAACTGGCCGAGAGCATTTTGTTGCAAGTTTCCAAGTTTTTTGGGGAGTCAAGCTGTACTGTTAGGGTGACATGCATGCTAATCAGCGACGCCTCATCCTCTAGTCTTTTATTATGCGCTTTTCAACACAGTGTGTCAAGATTATTTCCTTTGAAGGAGAACGCCAGCTGTCATGTTTTATGCATTCGCTTTTCAGTTCAATTTCTCTTTCACATCGCTGTTGGAAAATGCAGCTTGACTTGTGCTTCAGCTTTTATATTTTACAGCGTACAGGTTTCATACATTCACTGCAGATGCTTGGGCCTTCATCGCATGCCAGCAGACTAGACTACGTACAGCGGTGATGGAATATGACACCAATGTAGTGTCTGGGTGGGAGTGTGTTGAAATGCAGTTTAATTTAATCTTTATCTAGCTGAAATGATTGTGACTAAACTGTTCTTTTTTCCCTGAATGGTTAGAGCACTAATGCTTTTCTGGGTCACTTAATAATTCAAAGATTTTACCTTGCAAACAAAAATAAAACAGAATACAGAATGACAATAGGTGTGTCTTAAATCTAAATGTTTGTTTGTTGTTTGCAAAAGGAAACTAAATCACTGGCGAAATGTTTTAACCACAACGTCTCTATTCTGTCCTGACAGCACACACTTATCTAAGACCGACCAGACAATACTGAATTTCCCAAATTCACAGATATTACTGTTATGTTGTGTAACACCTGCACAGGTTGAGCTCTCTGCTCAAAACTTAAAGGACCCCAGTGGAAATAAGCCTTTGGGTCTTAGTGTGTTTACATCTTACCGATCTGTAGTATATTTATTGACTGCAGTGTGGTGTTATATGTGTTTTAATCATCAAATAAATTCACTCAATCAAAGCTGAACTTTTGAGCGGAGAGCTCAATTTTTGACAGATGATGCTTACATTCTACATTCTACATTCTTTAAATGTGTAAACACCAGAAAAATACACTGATAAATTGGACTGAGCAACTGATAAGAAAATCTACCTTTCTGATAATACGTATTTTTTAATCATTGATTAATTTGCATATTATTTTCTACATTAATCGTTTGGTCTATAAAATGTCAGAAAAAGGTAAAGTATGTGCGACCCCGTTTCTCAAAGTCCAAGGTGATGTCTTCAAATGTCTTGTGTTGTCAGTCCAAAACCCAGATATTCAGTTTAATATAAGACAGAGAAAAGCAGGAAATCATCATATCTGAGAGGCTGAAAGCAACAACGATTAATCGATTAACACAATAGATGGGAATTATTCTTGTGTCGATCAACTAAGCAATTAGTTGACTAATCCTTGCAGGTCTACAGATTTTTTTTACACATACTTTCATAACATAAACGGTTTCAAGTTTTAATTATAATTAAGGGTTTGTTCAATCCAAAACCCATGTTTGTTTTACTATTCCTTTAAGGGTCATTGTAATGATAATAATAATAACAATAACTGTGTAATACCATGATACTGTGATATTTTTGAGACAGTTATTGAACTGTGAAAATCTCATGCTGAGAAAGGGAGTGTTTTAAGAAGTGACTGTTTTGTTTAAAAACAAAACACATTTTCGAAAAATTATTTAAAAAAAAACTTAAACACGTTAATATTACTGACACTAAGGTATTAGAAAGCTTTTTTTTTTGCATCTCTTCCAAAACTTTCATCTGTTATTGAACATTTTAAATGACACCCTATCCTACTTAAAAAAAAAAAAAATCTTTATCATGGTCATGCTTTTTTCATTTCAGATGTTTGACATGTAGGTGCAAAAGGTTTGTAAATTTGCACGAATGAAAAGAGTAACTCCATCACAGTGCCTCCAACCCACAGATGTATCTGTATAAACTGACAAACATTTCCTTCCCAGTCGGCTCTTTGTCAGGTCAAAATCTGGTTTTTCATTTAACAAAATAAGCCGAATTGTTAAATGCAATAGTGAAAAATAAAGAAACCTGTCTAAATGTGTCCAAAAGTAAATGAGTGTAAAGTTCTGATGAAGCATTTACATACAACAGGACTCAATACTCTCTTTTCACAATATTAGTTGGGCTATTATCAATACATATCACAATATGTATATGAATGCAAATGAACGCGTTACACATGCAGTTTCATAACTGTTTGTTTTGCAACTTCTCTGACAAATTTACTTGGAATTAAAGATCTGAAAAACTGCATTTTGTAAAATATGAATCACACCATCATGATATGACCCCACTGAAAGTCCATAAATGATAAGACTGAATCATCACCCAGCCATAAGAATGATCTTACATCATCAGAGCAGTGGACAGCAGGACCATCAGATCTACTGTACCAGAGAATGGACCTATCAGTCGAAGTGCAGGGCAGCAACTCTCACGTACTCGATCTGTCTAATTGACTCAAATATTCTGCCCTGAAATCCCAAAGGCCTCTGGAGCTAAACCTGCACACACACACAGACACACACACACACACACACACACACACACAGAGGCCCCCTGTCCCCTTCGCTTTCTCCTCCATAGCCCCGGCTTCATTAGCAGCGGTTTGCATCATCCTTGGTGAAAACGTCACATGTCATCAGTGACTCCATTCTTTATCACTTCCTGCGGTATAGACAGTGTAACCTTCAGAAACCTGCTGCCCACAGTTTTACGTCTTAATTAGGAGCACTGTCAGAGGCGCCCAGCACCCCTCGTCCCGATGTGAACGGACAGAGAGGGATGGAGATGGAGAGGGAATGTTAGAGACGCAGAGGAGGACAAAGTCAGACACCAAGGCAGCAGACAAAGGCGGCGAGAGAGAAGGAGGGAAAAGATGTACAGCGGAGGAGGAAGAAGAGGGGCAGGCAGGGGAAGGAGGGAGAGAGGGTGAAAGAGACGAAACTGAAAGTTGTGACAGTGTGCAATAAAAGGAGACATGAGAAAGTAGGTAAAGAATTCTGTGTGAGGCAAAGTTTCATCACACTAAACAAATGATTATGCTCAGGCTCCTGTGATTGAAAAACGACTATACATCATCATATGTGAAGAAGAAAGAAATGCTTGATAGGTAAAATATCATTTGAAATTTTGTGCCGAAAGGATACCTGCATTTTGGCAGAGAACAGTAGTTTTTATTAAACACAAACATATTTTATATAAATAATCCATCCTTCTAAGTTTTAAATGTTTACTGTTGTCTAAAGAGGAGCAGCCACGCAAGAACTTTGCCAAAAAAAATCAGACTTAAATCAGGCACCATTTGATCAAAGACTATTCAAACAAGATTACCGCTCCATGCCAAAATGTCGGTGCTCCACAATTTTAACTTGCTTGAAAAGGCACATTTTAGTCGGTACCAACACATTTTTGAAGTTTAATAGCCAGCCATATTTATGTGAGCTGCAAATGCCCCAAAGGCAGCGCAAATACACATAAATCCAAAACATTTAAAAGCTAAAAAATGTCCTCCAAATGCACATCACAAAAAAAGAAGATGCCAGGTGCCTGACTTGTCTCAAATGCAGTCCAGGAACCTTAAGGTGCTCTTCAAGTTGAAGAAAAAAATGGACATGGAACCCTGTGAGTTGGAAACCTGTGGGTGTTTTTACCATTAAGAAATGCTAAGAATATTAAGTTTTTCCTTGTTCTGGCTTAGATTGCCTGAAAAATGCTTTTTTTATGCAACCTAAAATAAAATAAAAAGGCTTTACATTTTCTTTTAGAATAAGGAACTAAAAAAAACCACACATCTGGAGTTCCTTTTGTGAGAGACACCAGCAGTCAGCAGGAGAGCACAGAGAGAGAAAAGAAGGATGATTTTTCAGTGGAAGTCGGGCAGAAGCGAGTGGAACTTGTGTTGGCTACTTGCTCGGCGAGAAAGAGTGAAAATCCGGCTTAGCGGCGAAAACACTGGAGACGCTTGTGTCCTCAGTTTGGGGACAGCTGACGGGTTAACACTATTAAGACTGCAGAGAACACAGGACTGAATGTGCATCTGTGCTCCCAAACAGTGGGATTGAACGGCGCTTTCGAGGCATTCGCTCAGACACAGATAAACAGACAGACGGACCGCAGAGAAGTGAAGGGACGACTCAGGAACACAGATACTTTTGTTTAGTTTTTTTTTTTTTTTGTTACCACACTTCTATGCTGGTTTTATGTGTTTGGGGGCTGGGAGATTTTATCTGATGAGAGTAGATCATCACAGTATGCTCCGGTTTAATTCAACTAATAGTTTTTCTGTCATTTGCCATGACATGATTTTCTTTAATTTGCATATTAATTGCATGTGCAGCACTATTCCTACATGTAATCAAATTTGTGCCCTGTACTTCTCCAACCTCATTCACAGACGGCCTCAGAGTCAATATCTGCGAACAATAACATAAATAAACAATAAACAATAAAGGGAACCCCCAGTGGAGCCGCAGTGGCGAGCTGCTGTACAGCCATGAAAAAAGCCATTAGAGCACTTAAGCATTAATTAAATCTGTATCATCATTACTCAGTATAATTGAAGGTGAGACAACCTATCAATTGTAAAAGATCACACTGTCATTAAGGTTAATAAGCTGTTTTATAAACTATCGTCATTAACAACAGATACATCTATTATAATGATAAATGACATATTGATAAAATAGGTGGTAAAATAGGCGTCTTCTTTAAAGATGGCGTGGACGAGGCAAGACAAATGAGAGGGAGAGACAAGTGAATCAAAGTCTTGGAGATGAATACTTGAATCTGCACTTTACTGATGGAAAAAAAATAACCATAATGAGATTTCCTGAGGTGCAACAGAAAAAAAAAAGAAATGACAACTACATCTGGAACCCCTTCAAGAATGTTTTCAATTAGCCGCCGGGCCGTTTTGCCAACTATTGTCACATCTGCATCTTTTCTCTCAATCAATTATGAAACGCTGTAATTTATTCATGGGATACTCCGGCTCCAGTTGTGTGAATGTATGAAGAATTCAACCCCCAGATTGACAGGGAAGAAAAAGCTTTCAGCAGCATCCTTAAAGAAGACATCTGTTTAAATCACAAGACACAGAGTGAAGAGTCGCACAGAGATTGTTTTCGGTAAATAAAAACCCTTTTTACTGAGTGACCGCTGAGCTGCTGAGGCATTTTTAACAGCTGCAAAAATGTCAGAAAGATCCGATTTTTGAGTTTATTTTCAGCCACATGGTACAATTCTGTACTTTTTATACCTATTTGAAACCTACCCTACACATAGCTACCAATCGTGTGTCGAGATGAAACCAGGAAGCAAGAAAATCTCTCAGAGGCTTCTTCTTCTCAGCTGAGGTCACTTAACACAAAATTAATCAGTGTCAAACAGGAATTAAAACCTCTTTAAATAGCTGTTGAGCCTACAGTTTAGGATGAAAGAGCCCGGGCCATTTGCATGCTTAAGCTCATTAGCATAATTAAGCTCATGTTAAATAAAAAAATGGCAGAGGCCTGGCGTGGAAGGAGTTAACGAGGTGGAGCCAGTAATTGGACGAGGAGTGACCCTTTCACAGGCGCTGACAGGGACGCGGCTAATTCACTTAAATGGTCAGTGGAGGTCGATGCTAACGGATGCAATTAGCATCTCGGGGGGTGCCTTACTGTAAAAAGAATAAACGGAATAAGAGATAAATAAATAAAATATATGAACACAAGTAACCACATCCAGTGTTATCGAGATAGATGTCAAAATGTTTGTCTGATTTTAAATTTGTTTATTTTTCCTAATTTCTTAACCATGATGAGTCATTTTTGGTTTTGTTACAAATACTCGTTACTAATCTTTCAAGGATCCAACTACTGTAAAAAAAATAAAATAAAATTAAAAAAATATTGTCTGCTCAACGCTTAAAGTTTAGATTCAAACAGATCCATGTGGCACCTTTGCGTAAAAACAAAGAAATGTCCCAAAAGATGCTTTGAAGAGCAAAGACATGTCAAACCTCGGGGTATGAGACATATCAATCAGTTCAGAGATGTTGATCTGCAGTATTCTGCATAGATAACATCAATATCTACCTATTTCTGTTCTGATTGTGTGAACTTGTTTCAAACGTACCTCTAATAGGAAACAGTTTAAGGATCAACTTACTGTAAATGATCACTTTTTTCCACATCTGATTTGAAATGATCTCAGACACTTGGAAACAGTGTAGTGTTCAGCAGTAAATCGGAACATGAAGCATATTGTCTGAATTAGCTGCACTAACATCCTAAAAATTACTAAGATGTCATGAAAAATAATGAACCTTTTCGGAAAAGTTGCACAAGTAGTTAATTCATGCAGAAAATGTTGCAGATTTAAAAGGCGTGACTGAAATCTACTACATGAACTGATCATGAAATAAGATGCACTGAGATATGGGTAGCAAAAACTCCGATCTAGCATACATACTGACTCTGAATATTTGAATCTGTTGCAATACTCATTTTTCTGCAGTATCGATACACCATAACCAGCTGCACTTTCACACTCTGGCTCTGATTGTTTATGCACTCTGCAGTCATTCTGCTGTTCTCTGATACTAAACAAGTAAAGAAAAGTTTACGTCATGTTATAGCTTTGTGATATTATTCTTAAAAAAATAATAACAACAATAATTTTAATGCCCTCAATGTCGTTTTTTTTTTTGTATCAAAAATTGTATTTTATATGATATTTTTTAACGTATGATATCAAAATTTCAGTAAAGTGACAC
The DNA here is from genome assembly GCF_041903045.1 of Epinephelus lanceolatus. Lineage (NCBI taxonomy): Eukaryota > Metazoa > Chordata > Actinopteri > Perciformes > Serranidae > Epinephelus > Epinephelus lanceolatus. The sequence goes on from NC_135742.1 coordinate 5,633,278, forward strand.
TACTTATAGGCGGCTTTCCTCCTCAGCTATCGGCAAAAATTTAAACATCAGTTCGCCGTTTATGGAAGCACCTTTAGAGTTCTTGTTCCTGGTCCATGTGCCTTCACTGTGGTGCCTGTTAATTTTCCCATATAGGTGCAATCTAGACCTGGGTGACAGTTTAATATTATTATCATTATTATTATTATAATACAGAAGTGAGCTGTATCTTCCAGGCCTTCTGCAGCATGAAGCTAAGATTCTTCAAAGACAGATTCACCTTTCAGAAAGCAGGTGACCTGAAGGCGTTTTATCAGCCAGCAGCTTTAGAGGAGCAACAGGACGACAGCAGAGAGAGGGACAGAGGAGCACAGAGGAGGAGGAGGAGGAGGAGGAGGAGGAGGAGGAGGAGGAGGTCTGTGACAAAACTCAGGCCTGCAGACCAATGAATAGAGCCACATTAGTGACACTTCACTGCTCTATTCACAATGGAGGGGAGAGGCTCGGCAGGGAGATGCTCAGGATGTTTTATTACCACAACAGATTAAAAATATATTCATAATATGCCTGCGTAAAAAGTGATTTTTAGATGAAAATTTAAGAAGAGAATAATAGAGACTTAGTGAGAGGGTGATTCTAGCTTAAATGAATACATTATGATTGATAGTAAAGCTCGAGGATTAAAGTACAAACTTCAGAAGTGTCATGTTTTACACTGAGCATGAGCAACACAATCTGAGGTCCACATGTTTACATGTTTATTCATAACGCACGTCTGTTATCAAACGCAAACATTTTAGAGCGGATCATATTACATGTAGCTTCATGCGAGGGCCCTTCACTACATATTAGCCGCCACCGTCACACCGTTACATTTATGTATACAAAATACGAGCGGCCTAATTGAATATTCACTGTGAACATATTCCCTGCATAACATGACTCCCCGCTTCCATCTTTTTAAAAATTCAAATGGATGGGAGGGGAGGAGGGGGGGCATTAGAATACATTACTGCATGTATGTGTGATCCCCCTCCCCTCCTTCTCCTGCCTCTTCTATATGTCTGTCAGGAGGTGAGCCGAGGAGGAGGAGAAGGAGGAGGAGGAGGAGGAGGAGGGCAAAGTGCACGCGACAGAGCCGGCCTCGGCAAAGCTGACGTTAACAATAATGTAATTTAATTAAAGCCAAGATCCCAGCGGTCCTCGCCAAACGACAGGGCTTTGATTTTAATAGGTGATGAAGAAAAGGCTCGGCGCACGGCGCCACCGCCACTGCTCCAACCAGTCTGAGGGGTTCTGGGAAAAAAGGCACCGGCAGGACATCAGTTTAGATCGTATCAGGCGGAGAGGGCGGGAGGGAGGAGGGAGTGGGGTGGAGGACAGTGGGTGCAGGTACCAGCCCCGGCCACCCAAATACAACAACACCGATCAGCTAATGGAGAGGAAAAGGGGAGACCAACACAGGGGGGCTGGACAGTCCCCAAAAACACAACACCCAGGACAACAACAACAATGCTGGACTTGATTGAATCGCAAAACACTTTTGTAGCCGAGTGAATGAAGCTGCGTTCAAAGTGGATTTCACTGCAGGATGAGATTTAAAGGGACGAGAAAAACAAGAGCTAATCCAAAACTGATCAGAGTCAGAATCTTCACATGCAGATAAATGACGTTAAATCTGGAAGGATATTAAAATATCTGACAAACAGCTTGTTTTTTACTTCTGTTTTTGGGTGACATGTTGCAGGAGAAACTAATGTGTTTTGTTGTTTTTTGTTGTTGTTGGAAATCAATATTCAAAAATAACAATATTTGAAATTATATAAAACCTTGGAAAGGCAATAATCTGTTTTGTCATATTTGTCTCTATTTAATGACTTCAAAAATACTTTAAGTCTGCACTGTATAAAATATTTGTCTGTGTGAATTCAACGCATTCAGGGACATTAAAGTTAGAAGATGTCTTTCAATGAGCTTTTGCGTCAAACTCTAGCTGCTTTTCAAAATAATTTTAACCCGACTTAAGTGTTAACAATAAAATTTGAATGTACTCTGAAGTGAAAGTGTTTCAAGTGGTCGTTACAGTCGAAACATTTTTAGGCAAAGACATGAATTCTGACAAATTTGCGAAAAACTAGAGGGGATTTGGTCCTCATGTCTCACTAATCATTTTCCCATTATTTCTCCCTTTTTCCCACATTAGGTTACTTTTCTCCTCCGACCAGCCGCCACCAACAACAATTAGCTTCCTTTTTCCTGCTCCAAGAAACACACACACTCAAACACACACACACACGGGGAGGGTCCCCTCGCTGGTAATCCTGTTACCAGCCAGGTCCCAGCCTGGACTTGCCGTGCGGGGGCATGGATGGATGAGGAGGGGAGGATGGAGGGTGGTGGGGGGGGGGGGATTAACATGGCGGTCATTATCAAATTTACAACCAGTCATACAGACATCTGCCCTACTTTTCCTCGGTTAATGTAAAAAGAACTAATCTGGTTAAGAGAGCACGGGCGCGGCTCATAAATCGGCGGTGCTCTCCGCCATAGTTAAAGCTGTCACTTCTCTTGTGGGGGAGCGGCGGCTGAATGGAGCTGTCAGCTGGCTACTTGTTAGGGCTAACAAGGCCGTCCACTGATAGGACTAATGAGGCCCAGGGCTCGCCGCTACCCCGCACAGCCCACCGCCCACCACCACCGCCGCTGCTACATTATGTGCTGTGTGCATTATGTGGCTGCTCCAAGGTGCGAGAATGAACACAGATCAATCGTGATTATTAGAGACAAACAGAAAGAAACTAAATGCACATCCATCTGAACGAGTCGTTTACCCTCTCGCTGAAAAGAAAAGAATCTCACATGAAATACACACTGCGTGTAGTGTCAGGAAAATTACACCTGACGGGAGTTTTTATGTTCATTAGAAGAAGGGGAGTTTTAACAATGATTTAACAATGACTTAATTAGCGGAAAATGTTTTGCAGTGCATTTTATTTTACAAACAAACTGCAGCAAGATCTGTAACACCTGACTTTAAACATCCTTTCAGAGCACTTATATCCTGATGACGCAATTAAATATGCCATGAAAAATTTACCACAGTTTTCTTTTCAACATTTTCTGCTATGTATACTTACATATGAGGGCTGCATTATATGCAATTGTTTTGCAATTGCAATATGAGTTGCGATTTCAGCGGCAATTTTTACCTTTCATTTTAACTGAAAAGAATTAAAAATTATGTGATTTTTGCTGCGGTATGTACCTAACAAGCATGTTCCCTTACATCTGGAATAATAGTAGGATCACAATGCTTCATTTATAATGGTAGATTGTGACAAATTTTACCTTTAATTAAAAGTGCAGCCCCTATGTTTGGAAATTGCACTTGGTCATATTGCAATTTTGGTAATAATTTGATTAATTTGGCAGCCCTAGTTCATACTGCCATAACCTGCATGAAGGTTTTGTCATTTTCTTTTGTGTTTCTTTTAAGTAATTTCTTTTTATTTTACATTTTTGTGCTGCAGTTATCTGCAGAACGCCTGAAGATGAAAGGCTGTATAATATATTCATGGTTCTTAATACCAAAGATGGGTATTTTAAAGTACTTCAATCTACTGTTGTACACAAACTCATGTATGTTTTGTTTTCAGCGAAGAGGGGAGATTTGGTTTAAAAGACAAATTAGCAATGAGCCACCAGCACCAATGAGACAAAGAAGCACCTTAACATTTTAACATCATTAGAACATCCAGAGACGTTGGCATTGTACATTTCTGCAAACCTCCAATATGTTATATTTGCATGTTTCATATGTAACATAATAGTTCTAAGGTGACGTAATGTATGAGTTAATTTTGTCATGAAAAGATGGAGGGGGTGGTGAATGGCATGACAGGGCAAGTCACATGCCAAGCTGCACACCGCTGTTTGAGACAACAAACACAGAGTCACTGCTGTGTTTCTATGGCTTTTATGGCTCAAACATGGGTGTTTTGTCATGATCCGTTGGCGAGGATAATACCACAAAAAGTCATAGTTTTTTTAGTGAGACATCGCTGCATTTCCGGCCAGGATCGTTCCCCAAACCAGGTATTTCAAGCCAAAACATGATCTTTTCTTAACCATATCTAAGTGGTTTTTGTGCTTAAACCTGACCACATGTTAACCACCACCATTCTGCTACATACTAATGTGCAAATGTGACGTATCGGTTTGCAGACAACGTACAATGCAAACATTTTTCCTGGGGATTGGGTTGCTAAAGACTGACTAACAATGGAGACCAGTTATTAACCCTGTTCTCCATCTCCCTGTTGAGTAAAACTGACACATCACAATTGCGGAGCAACAAAGAAGAAGAAAAATAAAACCCTAAATAATTTCCTCCCCCTTCAGCACAGAGAGATAAATGTGATGGTTTATGGTTGGGGGTTAAATGTCAAGCATGAGTAACGCCTGGTTGTTATTTTGAGCTTTGTTTTTTCAGCCTCTTCCAATGAAGCCTCATCTCTTCTCCTGACGCTTCATTATTTGCGACGCTCTGGTTTAATTCCAATTACCCCTGTTAATTAGGAAATCTCATGCTCTCTGATCTAGGGCTTCGTTTCAACTTAATGTCATTTGCCAGGTTGTTTACTTCCCATTAAAGCCTTTTATTGTGAAATTAAGTGTTACATTTGTTTCTGTGAGGTATTTATCTGTGTGATGGTAAACATCCTGACTGATGTCAACATGTAAAAGTCCCCCCGCATGCATTACCTTGTGTTTATTCTGCATTAGTGCTGCTGTCAACTCTTTCTTTAGGCATATATTAATACCACATTAGCATATTGTCTTATCAGACGTTTAGGTACCAAATTATTCCTTTCAACGGCTGTGGAGAGAGCAAAACGTGGGCCTTCTGCAACACCGAAAACCTTCAAGGATGTGTCATCCTTTGGCTCTTCTCAGGCATTTATTTTAACACTGAACAATACAGTTTGACGGCTTTTATTAGTTTCAAGAAAGATGTTCTCACCATATTCAGTGTGGCATTGTAATGCGACAAGACAAAAGCAACAAACGGGAAGCGTGAAAGGATGAGTATGTGTGCATCTGTTTACGTTTTTTTTCTCCCTTTTTAACAATACCGAGCAAATGTTTGCTCCGCTTTACATACTGAGATTAAGTGACAAAAGATGCAAAGAAAGAAGCTGCTAGATACATCCTTTATGTATACGACTGAATCAACACTCTGCTGAATGAATGTCACTGCTGTGCACGGTAAAAATCCATTCTCACCGTTCTTTAAGAGTCTGAGGCCGTCACAGCTGTTTGACCTCTTGTATTATCTAAATGGGTCACTGTGTATCTCTCAGGCCGTAATCAGCCGGCCTGATTTCCTGTGAGGCAGCCATTTCCTCTCTTGGATCATTTCCATGTTACCAGCCTGCCCACAGTAGTACATACTGATACACCAGTGCAACCAGTATGGCAGCCGGTTTACTGCTGATCCTATGGCATGGCTGCAGTCCAATATTTAAATCTGTATTTAAATCTGATTCAGTGGCGTAGTCAGTTGGGTTTATCTAGTCTGCTACTGGTGATATTAATCATCCAGTATGTTTGTGCAGTATGTCAACACATCAGTGATACTTTGCTCTTTAAACAGCTGACATGTTGCCTTCTTACAGCCACTATATCCAGAATTTATATCCTATCTTACTGTTTTTACACGGCCTGTGTTTTAACTTGTAAAATAATTGCATAGTCTTGTGTGCAGTCTATGCTGCTTTCAGCCTGTTCGTTCGGAATGAAGGAATTGGGTTACAAATCATTGTATAAAGATGACACCATGTTTTATCTCAAAGACTGAGGGGTGTATTCACAAAGAGTGGATTGCAGCTGCTGAAAACACCATGAATTGAGCATCACTTGCAACCCCTATTTGCTTCGTCTTGAGGTCTGATTCACAAAAAATACTGCACTAATAGCATGAGCTCTGGGTAGTGACCGAGAGAATGAGGTCGCGGATACAAACGGCCCAAATGAGTTTCCTCAGTGGGGTGGCTGGACTCAGCCTTAGAGATAGGGTGAGGAGCTCGGACATCTGGAGAGAGCTCAGAGTAGAGTTGCTGGTACTTTGCGTGGAAAGGGGTCAGTTGAGGAAGGATGGGCATCTGATCAGGATCCTCCTGGGTGCCTTCCATTTGAGGTGTTAGAGGGGCACGTCCCACTGGTAGGAGGCCCCGGGGCAGACCCAGAACAAACTGGAGGGACTACATATCTCATCTGGCCTGGGAACACGTTATGATCCCCCAGGAGGAACTAGAAAGCATTGCAGGGGAAAGAATGTCTAGAATGCTTTGCTCGGCCAGCTGTCCCTGCAACTTGGCTTCGGATAAGCAGTTGAAAATGGATGTATGGATGGACTATACCATAAAAATAATGGACATAGCTACCGCGACTTCACCTATGACTTTGTGGACTCCAGTTTTAAAGCCTCGAGTTTGACATTTCCACAATTGCCATCTTGGTTTCTTTGGAACCACAAGTGACCATATTTCGATGAAAGAGTGGAGCTATGGAGGAGTAAGGGATGGATCTGACTGAGAACCCATCACACTATCCACAGACAGCCTGTCACTCAAAACAACCCACCCTTAATTATGCGTAACTTTAAGCCTTAATAAAATGTAAATGGGTGAGTTATATAAAAATGTACCCCTCGTACAGTTGTCTGGATTGTAAAAATTAGCTATAAAAACCAAAACTTTATTTTTGTACCAGGCTGTAAACATGTTTATTTCTGCTGTAAAGTTGGGCATTTTAACACTGGGGTCTATGGGGAGTGACTCACTTTTGGAGCCAGCCTCAAGTGGCCATTAGAGGAACTGCACTTTTTAACATTTCCACTTTGGCGTCATTTTTAGCTGCTGGGGTTATTTTAATTTTAGAGTCAGCTGCCAAACAGCAATGTTTTTAATTTCAATTTGTTTCTGTGTTTGTGTTTTCATTACGTTCATGATCTGACTGTCCATGACAGTTGAATATCATGTCTTTTTGGTTTCAATTTCAGCAGCTCTATGGTAGCCAACTGTAAAAAGTTGGAGGTTTCAGCATCTGTGCACACACCACCAGGAATAATGGTCACTGTGTGGTTGACCACCACTGTCAAGAAAGTGTGACAGACATGAAACCTTCTAGACATTTCAACTAAATGTACAGGCTTTAACCAAAATCAGTAGGAGGTCAGTCTAAGTAATAATGTGAAGTACACTCACGGGGAGATGTATGAAAAGACTGTGCGACTATTAAACCTTCAAAAATAAGACAAAAAGAACCTGCAAAGGGTGCAACCCTAACTGTGCTTTGCATCAAGCAGCATCCTTGGTGCTCCTGTATATATATGCAAGATAATAAACAAATATTTGGTGCAAAATTGTTCCCCTTCTATGCAAATAAGCCTCATTGAAAAAACAGCCCAATTCACAAAGATCAGCACTAATCGCCACACACAGTTACAGGGAAATATTAGGGTCTTCAGAGAGTTGCTGGTAACTGAAGCGCACTGACAGACTGAGGGTTTTGAGAGATGCCTCTGCATCTGTCAGGACCTGTCTGAAAATTTCAGTTTTCAGATCCACCCCTCGCTCCCCGACAGCTTCCAAAAAAAAAAAAAGATGGCCAAACTCAAGGCCTCAAAACAAGAGTCTACAAGCCAGTGGGTGATGTCACGGTAGCTATGACCATTACAAATTTCAAGTCAGCTGATTAAACAGAAAATAAAAGGTGGGAAATCTGAAATCATGCTTTCTTTAGAAACATGGTAAACAGTATTGTTAAGTTCACATGTTTAGAAGGTATAAAATCAGTAGTATTGCTCGTAGAAGACTATATTTCCCATAACCCTCCTCAGCTCTTGTTACAAAGATGATGTTCTGATCAAAGCTTTTTTTTGTGTTTTCTCTGAAGACGATAAACATATTGGAAATAATTTTTCCCCCCATCAGCCGTTCACTCCTCGACCATCTGCCATTGAGAGAAACTCTGAGAGAAACTTGAGCTCCATTTGCGCTGAAAGAACATTTCCCACAAAATGTGACCCGGTGGCTCGCAATGTAAAAATGCAGTGTAGAGGCCAGAGGGAGGCTGCCAATCCTCTCAGACACGGTCTTGTTTGTTTACAGTAATTACACTCATGTCTCAAAATGAATGTGGTAATTACTGATGACTTACTGATGTTAAAATGCTACATGTAGCACCTTCGTGCCAGTCAAATATTGAAACTGAAAAGCAAATATCTTCGTCCAATTTGCAGTCTAATGTTTCACTTGGCTCTATTTCCATGCAAACAATCACTCCGCAGCACCTCTCAGCATCCTAATTGAGCCCTGAGAAACCGGCGGGCGCTACGCTGAGCTGCTGAGGAAGGGGAAAATAAACCCGAGCATGTATTGCTCTGACCTCCAAGGACAGCTCTGCCATGCCATGCCGTGCCATGCCAGGCTCCGCCAGGCAAGCAGACTGTCACCTCTACCCTCGGTGGCCCTCGGCTTCTGCCAGCCTTGTCCTCGTTTTTTTTCCTTTTCCTTACACCTCCCTTTACATCCATCCTTTTCCGTCTCCTCCCTGCATCTGACGGGACTCTTCCAGAGCAGGTCTGTAGAGTCCCTCTGTTCACAGTCACTTAATTAAACGCTCCCAAAGCACCGTCTATAACGTGACCGACGGCTGTTAAATTAAGACGCTGTCACAGCCGGGGCACCGAGCGCTGGCAGGGTGAAGGAAAGATAAACCAGCTGAGGGAGGAGAGGAGGAGGAAGACACACAGAGAGGTGGGAAGCTGCCGCTGCAACTGCCCCACATGTGTTCTTCATCTGTGCAGTTTCTTTGAGGCATTTTAGGGGGGAAATCTCAGTTTATTATAGATTATCTCCCACTACATTTACACTGACTTCTCTCCTGATGTTAAAAAAAGGTCTTCCCACACTTCCCTGCCTCAATTCCTTTAGTACTACTTGCATACTATTTTATTGTCATGGGGATATTTTGTTGGACTCGTTGTAAAACAGTGAATGATGGAGGTTATCAACTAAAAATTTAGTTTTCAATTTAAAAACTAATCAATAAATTGAAAATGCTGTTTCAGAACGACGTCCGTGTGCTGCAGCTTTAATTCCTGCACTCTCCTCCAGTTGTTGTTTACATAGTACAGTCCGGAGATTTACATTCTTTCTGCTGATGCACTCACTTGTGAGTTTACGCAAGAGGATTATACACATGTAAATATGTCCTTGATGAATTTCAACATTTTTTTCACTTAGCTGACACTTCAAAGGCAATCTATTATGCGTTTCTTCATTTTCTGTCTTTTATATATATATATATATATATATATATATATATATATATATATATAATGTTACAATGTCAGATGTTTATTTTAAACATGGCCAAATTTCAAATAATAAGGTTGAGTTATGCAGACATAATCCCTGTGAGCACAAACCTGAGGCTTTAGACTCTTCTGAATACTGTGTATCCACCATTTTTTCTAGTTTAGCCTCAAGCTGATGTCAGATAGTTATATGGACATCTGCTCCAGGTATGCTACTGCAAGGGTTTACAATATGTAGCCTACACTGTTACAGGAAGCGCCATGCTAACGTCACAGAAACATGTAATCTTGGTTGCCGATATCACTGATTTGGGATCATATTCCTGCTGGAACATGTCCAGTGGTGTGTAGACACTTTTATTGGTGATTTTTAACAGAGGAAAGTGCCAGTACACGCAGTCATTCCCCAGCTGCAAGCACACTGCTACATGTAGCTACATGCTAACATCAGGGAACTGTCTCATCATGGTTGCCAAATTAATACATTTCTCCCAAATTTCAGATCATGTTTCTGATGGAACACATCTGGTTGTAGGGTTGTCAAAAGTATCGATACTCTGAAAAGTATACGCTGTATCCGGATACAACACTAACTTACAAAAGTATCGATACTAACAGTGCACGCCAACTCAGCGCCTGTCAGGTGCGCGCAACGGGTCCAACGGACACGCGCTGTGCAGGTAGCGTCTGGCTGGCACAGAGCCCTCGCTGCAACCCGGCTTGTTGTCATCGCTGTGCATGCATGCACACATTTCTGTTGCTGTAATATGGCCAGCGCAGCTGCAGGAGGATCAGAGCAGCCAGTTTTGGTCAAAAATGATAAAGGAAAAAGCGCTCTTTGGAAATATTTAGTGAAGTGAACACAGCACGCTGCAGACGGCAGGTACAGCCCCTCACCTCACTAGCAGCTGAGCAGCTGGTGTCGCCAGCATCAAACTAAAATATAACTTCTAACGTTAATGTGGGAGCTAAGCAGAAAACTTTATCAGTCATGCCCATCTGTAACATTAATAGACAATGTTAGTTTAACAGGACAACACAATTATGTGTGTCTGAAAAGTTATGTTAACTGTAAAGTCACAGACTGAAGCTGAAAAAACGTTTGGTTTCTCCCGTAACCCCTGGTTCTCTGAAGCAGGAGCATCCTGAGCCTAAACTACCAACTCTATTTGATCAGCAATGAAAATATGGTGCCAATTCACCAGAAGCACAGAAAATAAACAGGGCTGTAGATAAATACATTTGTATGGACAGATCTTGTTTCTGGTTATTTATTTTGGGGGGATTTTTTGTTGTTATCATTGATGTTACTGTTCTGATCTTTATTTAAAAAATGACATGCCTCTTAATTTTTTGCTGCTGTATCGAAAATGGTATCGAGTATTGAATATTTTCCTGGGTATCGATATCGAGTTTGAAATTTTAGTATCGTGACAACCCTATCTGGTTGTGTTTAAAAGCTGTTATTGGTGATTTTCTAATGGGAGAAAGCAGCACTATATGCAGCCATTCCCCAGCTGCAAGTACACTGCTACTTGTAGCTACATGCTAACAACATAAAATCTTGGTTCCAGATGTTAATTTCTTCCCAATTTCGCATCAAATTCCTGCTGGAACATGTCCAGTGGTGCTAAGAAGCTTTTACTGGCAGTTTTTAACCATAGAAAGAGTCGTTATTCTTTGTTACAGTAATTATTTGGCTGCAATGATGGTGCAGAGACGCTGAGATGCAGAGGACCCGGAAATGCTGAACAATCAGAGCAGACTGGGCTTTTTCGGAAGGGGGGGCGTTAAGAGACAGGCGCAAAAACGGAACGTTTCAGACAGAGGGTGAATACAGCTGTTGCAGTACAGACAGTGTGAGGAAAATATGTTATAATGCTTTTGTGCTTTTTTTATGCTTTAACATTTAACGTTAAGACATGTAAACATGTTTTAGTAGAACCCAAAATGAATGAACCTAAAAATGAGCAAATTAAGTCCTCTTTAATGTAAAATAACCAATAGTATGATGTCACATGTGATGGAGAGAAGCACAGAGAAGAGGAATAAGGGTTTTTTTTTTTAGAGAGATGGGGGATTTTCTTTTCAATTTGGTTTAATTTCTGCAGATGTTGTGCTTAAATGACGTTTGAGATATTGAGCAATACCCAAGATGCTCGTAGGAAGAGACACACTGCTTTTATTTTTCTCCTGTGTTTCCACCCAGAGGGATCAGTAACCATCACCTCATTAGTACATTAAATCTAAAACCGCAAAGATTCACAAAGGAAAAAAAAAAGCTTAAAATTTATTTTGTAAACCCAACAACAAATACGCTGAAGCAATAGTATAACGGCCCATCAGATAATACTATTAACCTCCACACACAGCAGCATACTCAGCCCACACATCCCCTGGTGAGGAACAGACGAGAACAAGAGGAACAAATGGAAATCCAACTGGAAATCCACACACACAGCGCCTGTTCTCTGTTTTTGGCTTGCCCACTGTGGTGTGTGTGTGTGTGTGTGTTTCTGTAGGAGGATACAGAGGGTTTAATGTATAGTGATGCATCATTGATTGCACACCTTGTTTGGACATTTCGTGGACAGCTGCTTTTAGAAAACAATACCTACAATGTGAGAGTGGGGGGAGGTGAATGAGGAAAAAAAAAAAAAAGCGTGCATGCACACCACCACCTCTTCAAAAAGAGCCCGAGTGAGCACCAGAATAAGGCCAACCTCCCTCCCTCCCTCTATCTGCCACCTTCCTCTACCTGCTGTCCCCAGTCGATCCCCGGCAAAACTTGGCGGCAGATGTTGCTGTGCTAAGTTGGCTCTGAAGTGCCTCCCCGGCTCCCTGGTCTCACCGACAACACAGTCAAACCACATTAGATCTCTTTATTTGTGCCTGGGGCAAGTTCGGCACTGCAGCTGTGTCCACCCCCGCTCTACCTTTGGTGTTGAAGGCCCTCGGGCGCTAAATGTGAGACCACAAAAAAAAAGAGAGAAAAAAACTGTTTCACTCTCATTTTCTGTCTCTCTTCTGCATCTGCTGACAATCCAGCAGTCTGGCTCCGGGCGGCAGCACTGAGGGAGGGAGGGAAGGGGTCGGGAAGGGAGACTGCCGAGGGAGGGAAGAGGGGTGAGGATGGAAGCTCAGCGAGGAGGGGGAGGTGAGGGGGTGGCACGGACACCCGGGTCCCCGTGCTGAACAGATGTCTGCGACAACCTGCTTCCTTACACCTGTACGAGTCCTTGTAACCCCGCGGATGCAGCCCGCTGAAAAATTCATGACCCTGGAGGTTTCCTGTCCGCCATCAAAGACCGCTGCCCTCCCTCCCCTTCTCCCTCGCTCCCTCTCCTCCCTCCCTCCCTCGGCTGCTCCTCTCCTCTCCCTTCTCCACGTCACTGCTGCCCGCTCTGCCATCTACACCTAACCTCCCACCGGACAGTTCAGACTCCTCTCACTTTGATCAGGTGTATCTGTTCAGCCCGATATCACACGCATGTCTCACTGCGGACCAGGCTGGAGGCCAGCGACAGGCAAAGTTACAGAGTCAACATCAGCTCATAAAGACAACAAGGAACAATAAAAACACTTGTGCAACAGGAGGCAGGTAAATGTCAGTTACTGAAACAGAAAGTTTGAACAGTTGGAAGAAACCCAACAGTGGGCTACTGACATTGTAAATCCAACATTTAAAAGTCCAGTAAAACTAGACTAGAGGACCAGGTCCAGGTAAAAACTGGTCCAGTGAAACTCTATTATCAGGTATATGACATCACCAGTACATGGAAACTGTGTTGATGCCCAGAACCTTTAGGAAACACGCTAACACAGGTATCAGTCTTACATGTGTTGGTAAAGGTGACACGACATCACTGGACAATTCTGGAGTTGTGAATGACTGACATGGATTTTAATGGGATGTAAAATGGTGTGTTTCATTTGCACCATTGCACCAGTCAGAAATTTCAATAGGAACACCTCCTGAGGTCAGATTTCTGACTGGGAAAGTGGGAAGAACCTCACCAACTCCAACCTAAAAATCCAACATGGCTGCTCTGTGCATCAACGGTAGTAGTAAACTCCTGTTAATTAGCACTTCTGTCTTCTTTGTGTTTCATTAAAAAAGTCGTACACACAGCCCTGTCCAACTTGGACATGTTGCTGGCGTTTGTACGCACAAAATAGAGGTGTTACCTATCAATGTTTACTCATACAACGATTCGTACGATATCCTACAAATTAGTGCCCCACAAATGACGTAACTTTTGCTTGTGTCCTGCCATGTTTCCCCCGACGCTGCCGAGCGCTATTAAACTAGAACAGCGACTGGCCCTGCATCATGCTGATGTTTAAGGACAGCTTTTTTGTCAGTGTCTGATGCCACAAGCAATTTCCCATGCGCCAGATTTCGGCGACTTCGGAGTGAGGCAGTGTTGGACTTGCTGCAATGAAAGGCAGTTAACTCGGGTCCCAGGTCTGATCTTCACCTTTCAAGGTAAATGGAAAGAAGCAAAACTCATCAGTTAATCTGACCTTGCTGATTTAATCTGTGAACCAAATTAGATTAATGTAACTTTGAGGCTTTTCTTAGTTTAATTACTGCTAAAACAATCAGTTCAGAGTCTGTATTTGTGGAATCTTTACTCCTTTTGGACGTACTGAAACCGGTCAAACTGAAACAAATCAAATCCTTTGTGTTAAAGTAGAATTACGATTGACTTAAATCATTTAGATGTTTGCCTTTTTATTATAAAAGTCATTTGTATTGTTCATACTGATGCTGGGAATATTGTGTTTAAATTCAACAGTGAGTCAATGGAGGATTTAAAAACATCATGACTCACTTAAAAATAAATGATTTCTGTTTTAGTTTCCATCCACTGCTGACGACCGCTCTGTTAAGATGTAACTTCAAACACACACAGCCTCCGTGGCCTCCCGTTTGATTCTCTCCTGTGTCCGCTGTGTACAGTCTTGATCAAAGACTTGAAAGTGGAGTTTGGCGCAGTGATCGGCACGTGAATGAAGAGAGACAGCCGTGCCGCTGACTCCACTGGCAGCTTTTCTTCCGTGTCCCCTTCTATCCGAAGTGCTTTGACACAACTGTTTTACTCACCAGTGGGCCTCGCTCTCTGTTTTCTACACTTCCAAACAGTTTGCTCGGAGCAACTGAGGTGACCTCTTGTGTGGGAGCATCTATCATCCTGTACTCAGAGGGAGCTGCAGCCATGATGTTTCCTCATTCTACCTTTTTCTGCTCAGTTGGATGGATACTGGGCGGGGGAATTGTTGTCATTCTAACATGAAAACAGCAGCCTTGCCAACGAGCGTACTGCAGGAAAATATGCAAGTTTGGTCATCGAATGACACAACACAAACAGCACCAGCCCATTTGTTAACAATTTATCATGGCAGTGAAACGAGCTCACATCGTTCTTGAGCCCCGTTTGCCCTTACAGAGAGAGTGAGAGAAACAAATGGTATTGCTGGAGACTAACAAACAAAGACAGCTCTGGTTTTGTCATTTGTATGTCAAGGAATGTCAAGCAGAATTTTACCCAAGTTACAGCACAGACTAAGTTGTAGTTGTTAAGACCAGGTTACATATATCTGCTTTTGAAATCACCCCAGCTATTATATTTTAGCGGGCAGGGATGACGCGAGAGCCAATACTTCAGTGCCAAGTCGATGACAAAATTCTGAAAACGTAACAGTACTTGTTTTTCTCCAATACCATCAACCTGACGGGTCAGCACGTACGCCTACAAGTGTTCTAGTTAAATGCTGAGGAAGAGGATGAACATCTGCCTGCAGAAGAACAGCACATAAAGATGGCAACAAGTGAAGCGACAGCTCCGCCTTGATACACTGAAAAGAAAGTGTGTTTTTCTGAGGTCAGAGTGTTTTGTGAATTTCTTGCATTGGGAGTGCTGCGTATTACACTCTGCTACAGACACCAGCAGGATGACGAGGCGCCGAGCGTCTATTCTGCTTTGAGTGCTGCACATTTGGTGTTTTTTTTTTCTAGTCGCAGAGACTTGAAAAATGTTCAGCTTTGGGTAAAACGCTGCGCTCATCTCCGTCACTTTTAACCCAGCCAGCCAATCACAGTGGAAGAGGGGTAGGACAAATAGCCAACCAGAAAAACCAACTGTCAGATCTTACATGTCCAAATGCTGAAGAACAACAACAATGGAGGAAAATTATGTTTACATACAGTAGACTTTCAAATATATGTTTCCTCACCCAAACAAATCTCTCATGAACCCACATAGACTAGAACGTACCATTTATCATCAGGAATTAATGATAAACTTTTATTCAGATTAAATTTTAGTGTTTCTAACAAATGTGTGTATGTTTAAGTACATTGTTTTATACCGTGGTGTTGAATTGACCCCCCTTCGCTAAGTTCCGCCCCTCGAACGCAGACTTGCCAATCATTGCGTATTCCGCCAGCCAGACCAGGGTCCGACAACATCACAGCTGTGCTCCATCGTTTCAGATTTCCTTCATTTTCAGGCTGGTTTTGTGGATTTGGAGCTAAATGTTGTGCCTGGGGCACGTCGTGTATTAATGATACTCGTTACCTGGAGAGGTTGGAAAAAGATATACGTTTCTTCCCTGTTCCAAAACCAAAATCAAACCCTGAAAAGTGTAGGGTTAGCTAGCTAGCTACTGAAGATACAGCCTACTGAATGTATACACATGCTGCTTTTGCTTTTTAATGATTATAACAGTGAAACAAAGAGCGACCCTGCTGTACAGGAACAAGTGAAGGGAAGCAGGGAAACTTTGCACATATTCAACCAGCTGTGTGTCATCACAGTGTGTGCAGATGAACGTGGTTTGACTTCTCTGGAGCTGCTGACTCGTTCGGCAGAGGTCCATAGCCTATAGTTCGGCTTTAGCTTCTAACTATCTTTGTCTTTTTAACCTGTTGTTGCTGCTGAGTCAGTTTGACATCCTGGATATATCCTTCAAACACAGACTGTAGACCCCTCTGTCTGCTGCTCTCTTAAACTGCTTTTTTGATTCTCCAAGAATTTGATAATATTTCTTCAGGGAGTGCAGTTAGTTACAGTGTGGGCTCCATGCTCGCTGACAGCTTGATTGACCTTCACAAAAGGGCAGGGCTTAGCAAAGGGTCAACTGGGTATCAAGAATTGTGAAATTTCACTGGTTTTGGTAACTACCTGCTGACTACAGGTCTTTGACTTTAGAAATTTAGACAATGGTTATACAGAACCTGCAGGTCTGTAACATTTCAGCCAAATTTAGCTCAGTTTTTGTGATGATATTGGAAAATTCTTGACCTGCAAATGGTTATTTTTTTGCAGTGGATCTTCTGGTATTCTGAGTTTTCTGTGATGCCCTGAGTAGCAACTGGCAGGCTCACAGCTGGCCCACCAGTTTAGTTTTTTCCATGTCCTACAGAGCAGCAAACGTTATTTCACTTGAGACGTTTTCAGTCTGACATCATTCTGTAAACCATTAAAAAGACTCTTAAGGCTCCTGCTCTCAAAGTTCTGTATAGAGGAAGATGATCAGAAGTGCCCACCACAGAGGATGAAAGACATCAGGGACTACTTTTATACAGTAGGTATGTATGTACAGATAAGACAAGGAATAAGAATCTTTCTGGGCCTCAAATCTGGTCAAGAAATGAAATCTAAATGCTCCATCATCACTCTACACCCTCTGCAAACTGATTCTAATGTATGTTATTCATTCTGAGATAAGCCATATAGCTCAGTGTCCACAGCAGATGCTGTGGTTTGTTAGATAAACTGCTGCGCCTTAGAGAGCTATCAGCATATGAAAACATCTGTTTAACTCTGACTTGGTGGCGGTTTGTGAGCAGCGTGTGCTGCTAACCGCCTGTGGGGCGTCGGGTTTCAGTGTGTTGGTCTGTGGAGCTGATATGCTTCCTCCTCTCTGGCGGAGGTTGAGAAAAGTCAAAGAGTTTGACCATATTAGGTCGTCCCCATCATGCTTCCCTCAGTGAGCCGTTGCAGCTGCAGCTAGCAGTTAGGTAACAACAACACAATGCTCAACTCGTGCCAGCAGCTTCCTCTGCTGAGAGCCAGTACACAGATTATTGTACCTCCGCAGCTGTAATTCAATACAGCAATAAAATAATGAGTCCTTAACTGTAATTGTGGTGACTCAAAAGATTTGGAAGGATAAAAACACTCAAAATAAGCCATACAGGGGATCTACAGAAAAGCCACAACAACATTAAATAGTCAAAAAAGGAAGAGGAGCATCCACACTGCTGACTGGTGCAGGAAACTCTGTATTTATATCCCTGAATACAACAAACTGCACAGATGACCGCTGATGAGACTTTGACTCAATCCCTTCAGGCTGCAGGTTTGTGCAGCTAAAAACACAACACTCTGGCGCTGATTTACTGTATCCCACACACACACCCTACAGTAAAACACCCACGCACACTTCACTGTTTCTTCAGTCTGCCTCTGCATATCGGTACGGATGGTATTTTAGGCCTCTCTGCAAATAGATTCTCCACTGGGAACAGAAGCGTCAAGAGGTGTAAAACGCTGAGGTTCTTTTCACTGACTTACCTGGTCTGCATTTGTGGGTCGCATGAGTGAAACCCTGTCGTACTGCCGCCTCAGTAGAGCCCACAGAGCGTCAAGACGACCCTGATGACAAAGAGAAATGCGACTTTAGTGCAGAAACATGTTATGTAACAGGAATCTTTGAGTACTGATGGCCACATTTGACCTCTGTATGAAAACAAAACAGGCTCAAAGGACCACTTTATAAGCATCTAACAGTCTTTGGCCCAGTCTCATTTCTACCCCTTAAATCTTCCACTTGGTATTGAGTGCCCTCATTTGCGAGACCCTTGATGAGGGAAGTGAGAAACATTAGGGTAGAGATCTTTCCCTAAGAGATGAGACACCACTTCATGCAAATCGGTGTGGCTGACGTGCAGGCAAACGCAAGCTACCGGTAGTCATTCAGGTTTGAAAATGCCGGCTCCAGCGCTTGTGTTGTGGCGTGTGCTATGTTTATTCTTCGTCTGATGAAACAATGGAGAAGAAATGCTGAAAACAGGAGGCGCCTACGACGTCTTCTAGTTCTGATCGATTTTGTTCGGGTAAGTCGATTAGTTTAAATATTTTGACGCTGTGTTCAACCGAGTTGCTGATGAGTTTACGCTAGTCCAACCATCTGTTGTTTGTATAGCCTATATTCTGATCATACAGTAACAAATTGTTTTCCAAAACTTGCCAACGTTGCTGACTTCGCAAGGTTTTCTGGGAAATTTCATCTTCCACTTCGTTGTAAGTGTGGGTCAGGGCTCCCTTGGAATTTAGGGCTGGTTTTAAGTGTTGGAAACCACTTCCACTACCTCAGTTCTGTTTTGAGACACCACTAGCCTAAACATGAACGCACACAACCAAGTGCAAGTGGGTATTTCTAGGGGAGTGTGGGTATTGGGAGAGGTGACCGTTAATGGAGCTGGCTCGGGTATCATCACATGACATTAGTATGGAATTTCATAACCTCTTCCTCAAGTCAAAGATGATCTTTGAAGTTCATATCAGACCACTTTTACTTGACCGAATTTCCAAACAGGTCTCGTGATGACTCTTCAGCCAGCTTCATTTGTTGAATGAAGACCACCAGAAGCTGTTAAAAGCTTTAAAGAGCTACTAAGAAGACCTCTATAGGTTACATAATATCACATTTTACTTATTAGAGTGAAGAGAACTGAAAAGAATTACGCCCCAAGACAAAAAACCCAACATATTCAGTGACATCAGAGTCAGGTAATGGCTGTAGCACTCACCTTGATGGGAGTGTACCATTTGTTCTCATTGTGATGGTAGGCAGGGGCAGGTTTTGGGCTTGGACGTTTGATCATTGGCTCATCCACATCCTCTGGTATGGACACTACGGCGTTCTTGGCTTTCTCCAGCCTGGCCCCCTCCTCGGTTGAGCCCTTCTCGCCCCAACGCACCTGGACAGGTAAAAGCAAACACAGCACCAATTTATAGCTCATACTATCATTTTTGGAGATCGATGGAGCAAACAACTCTATGTGCGGTCCTCCTTCTTCATCCAGATAAGAGTTCCATCGCTACCAGCACAAATGTAATGGGGTTGAGGCGATTCTTCATCTGATACAGATTATCATCACTGAAAAGTTAGTAAGTTAGTAAATATTTCCTGCTTCCAGCTTCTCATGTGTGAGGATGTGGTGCTTTTCTCTGTTTTATAGAATTGAAAAAAAAAATTTGATTATTTTGGTCTGTTGGTTAGAAACATCTTGAGGACATCTGCTTGGTCTTGGGAAATTGTGGTGAGCATTTTTAGATTTCTGACATTCTTCAAGGCAAACAGTGAATAAAAAACACTGAATAGAAAAACAACTGCCCCCCCAGGGGGTACTGCAGCAACTTAGGACTGTTCTTTCATTAAACTGGGGGAAGAACAAGAGACAGATTTAAAAAAGATTGATCAAAATAGTAGAGGCAGATATAGAGTGCTGTGGGGATGATGATGGTTTTTTGCAGGCCAACCCAAGACTTAGCTTCGCCCTCTTTTCCTTGACAAAAAGCCAACAAGACTTTTCCATTGGATTTTGGATTATTGCAGAAGACAAGATTGTTACAAACATATGTTTATGATAATTACATATTTTGTTCAGCAAGATTATCTCCACAAATGAGCACCATTTTTACGATATTTTTTGTCGCATAAATGCAATTGTCAGAAGTCAAAGGTTAACGTGAGACTTTAAACAAACTAACCACAGTTGCATGACTTCGACATCACCACCAAGACCAGACTGTAAAGCTGCTTTTGGCATGACGACAATTAATGTCATTTAGCCACTTGTTAGCATACATCTATTTTAAGACCACTAAAGGCTTCAAAATTCCCAAGTGGGGTATTTACTGACGTATTTCATGTTGGAGCACAAATCATAAAAGTCTCTTCAGCTTGTGTTAACCACTGACCTAATGCCAGGCATCTAACCAAGAAGAAGGAAACAGGAGTGCTAAAATGCTAACTCATTTCCTGGTTTTAGGACTCATTTCTGCACCACCATATATCCTGACTTTTAGTTCCTAATATTGGTCAAACTCCAAAAACACAGGCTACTACACTACCCATAATGCAACTTGACAGTGTATTATCATAAGGCTCTCACAAGGCATTTCTCAATACCAAGTACGCCAAGTTTGGACTTGTGCACCTGGGAGGTCGGACTTGGCAAGTTCGACTCAGGAGTACAAACTCCCAAGGATGGCTGCCCATTCTGGGATACCTGGCTGTCGAAAGTCCACACAGGTCACCTCCCGATGCATCCCCGATGGAACGGGCAGAGCAAGTTCACATCCGTACATTTGGACTGTACTTGGCTGGATGCGAACTTTGAATTGGAACAGTACTTGGGCTGCGACTGATGACGTTTCACAAGACCGCAAGAACACAAGTCCAGGCAAGAACGCAGATTGAGAAACGCCTACAGCCTTGTCTTTAAACTCCACAACCTCAGTTTATAACATAGACTTAATTCTTCTCCACACCCACGATGAGATAAACATAATGACATCACAGTGACATCATGGGGATGATTTTCTCAGACTCAACAAACACCTGCAGAGCCACAGACAATATTATACAAGTATTTTCACAAGCTCAAATAATTAGTTGCACCTCTTCATTAAAAATCTGTCTGGACTTTCATAAGCTACGTTTAGCTATATCATCTATAACAGCCAATAAGCAGGCAGGAGTGGCTGAACACACTCTCAGACACTACAGCAGGGGTGTGGTGCTGTTTGCTTCAGCACCAGAGCGCACATATGACACATGCGCGTGGTTAAGTTGTGGCTCGTTTCGAAAGTTAAGCAACCACTGTTTCTACTGTGGCGAGTTTCCACACATTGGTGAACTACAACTATAAAATGAAAGGATGTTTTGCTGCCTCTTTATCTTTACTAGTTAATTACTAGTAGCTAAAGGCTGAATTAAAGTAATTTAATTCACTGTGTGGCTCAAAGACTTCTGCCGGCAGCTACTGGCAACTTTTAAGGTGGACTGTTTTCTTGCATGTTTCTCAATGCATGAGTCAATTAACACACCTTAAATGTCAATATGATAACTTTGACCATTCCATTTGTTTTATTAACATAAATTTTGGTGATGATTGGATCTTCAAGCGCTTAACAAATGTATATGAACTCAATCGGTTTATGTACATTATGAATATTCTCTTTTCTCACTTGAAGAAAAAAAAGTGGTGGAGTGATGTTCCAGTGCGCTCCAGCAGCACTACACCCCTGCACTACAGGAAGATAAATATGCTGATAATAAGAAGGGAGTTGGACAACTGCTATCTATATTATCCATAAGAAAACGAAATGACCTGAAAAGCTGTTTTTGCTTTTATTAATAGGCACATTTACATGTGGTATAATGTGACATTGTGTGAGCGTGTGAATGCAGGCCTGTGTGTTAGTTAAGCTGTCCTGCTTTTTAATTGAATTCATCACATCTGTTGCAAGGAGGAGATAAAAAATCCACCGTCACATGAATGGGGAGAGGTGATTAATTAGCGACACAGTTTTCAAGCTGTAGGTTAAGCCGTGACAATATAGAACAGCTTTTCAGAATCATCTCCGGGATACATCCCTGGCCTGCCGCATCAAGTAAAGAGAGGGCTGCGATGAATAAAAGATACGTTGTCACCTCAGCCGACTCGATACGCGTTTGAAATATTGGCAACGGCAAAGCGGTGGAGGTGGAGGTGGTTTTCTCAGCACGGCGTCTTAAATGTGGATGCAGAGGAGAGGGCAGGTTGATCTTAACAAGCACCTCGTTCTCTACACGCAGGGGGGAGGCTTCAGAAGTGGAGACGGGCCTGTCGGTGGGAATCAACCTGCTGCAGGATGAAGAGAGCAACGGGACAGCCGGGCTCGCAGCTCACCAACACTCCTGGGGAAAAAGTCAAGAGATAGGAGCTCCCTGAGGATGCCGGGAAATCCCTGCAATGCCACCAACTTCCTCGGGGCTGAGAAGCGGCAGGGGGTAAAACAGCGAGGGGGGAGGAGGAAGGAGGAAGGGAGCTCGCCTTTCAAACCTGGATTCCCATCGGAGGAGGAGGTTAACAAAGAGGCTGCCAAGGTTTGGGAGTTGAGAGGGGGGAGGTGGAGAGGAGAGGTGGGTGAGGTGGATATGTCAAGTTGACAGCAGCACTCAATCCTTCATCCTGCAATGACTTGATCCAATCAGGCTCGGGCGGTCAAGGATGAGACGGCAGGGCCTGTCATGTCAGAGGCATCAGCGGGCTGACGAGGACAGCGGCCCGGCCGGTCAGTCAGCCGGTCCCTCCTCCTGCTGCCTGTATAACTCCACAAACTTGTAGCTTCGGAGAAAACCCTGACTGTCAGCAGTTTCCTTTTAAACAAACTAAAGGATAACAGCTGTCAGAGATGTGTTGCTTCCTGCTTTCTAGGATTTTATCTTTGCAGGATTTCAGTCCTTTTCCGCTGGTTAGGTCTGATATGAAAAGATGCCCTAATGTTTCAACATTTCCTACTCTAATCACTTCACATTGAGCAAACTTCAAAGAGATTCATGTGTCAAACATAATGGAAGAGACGTGTCTTTGTGACTGTGATGAAAGTGTTTCATGCTCCTGGAAGCAATATGTTGGGGGATGATATTAAGGCTCTGACCTCCATGCGTTTGATCCCTCCAGCTCCTCTTCCTCCGTAGTAGGAAGCATCCACAGTCGGCCACTTCTTCTTGGGCAGCGGCTCTGGCTCCTTAAAATGAAAAAGGAAAATTACTCATATTTACAGTAGGTGTGACGCCACATGCTGACTTTATGCTTGTAAATGACAACTGCTGCGTCGACAAAAGGAAGGTGGTGCAGGACTGTGTTTGCTATTGTTCTGTTTTCTGTTAATCCCATTTATCAATATGTGAATGCACTTCCTCTCAACAGGAAAACTCACTTACGTCATTTCGTCAGGAAGGAAGAGGCTCTCATGTCCTTATTCCTGCTACAACCATCAATTCTCTCTACGTGGTTCAAGGATTTCAACTAAACAATTACTTCACTGCTTCACATTATTTCCTTCAGTATTTTTAATCCTGCGCAGATGAATACAGTCTTGCAGAAGGAGCTCTTAAACTCTAGGGCTTATTAAAGACCAAAACCTGTTTGTGCATATTGTGATGACACAGATATGAGTCACATTTTTATGATATGATGATATAATTTTCCAGTAATGACAAACGGCTTATTCAACATAAAAAAGGCCATGAGAACAAAGAACAAATCAGCTGAAATTTCTTGGTGTGATCCAAAAACTTCTTAAATGTTGTTTTTAAGAAGTAGTTCAACATGCACATTTACTTTCCTTCAGAGAGTGACAAGAAAAGGTTTCTCATATCTGTGCGTTAAGTACAGAGCCAGGGCCAGAATGTGATTAGCCTAGCTTAGCTTAGCATAAAGACTGACAGTACAGAGAAGCATCAAACCTGGCTTTGTCCAATGTTAAAATATCCACCTATTAACATCTCTAAAGAACTCTAATTAACACATAATATTGTGTTTGTTTTATCTGTGCATGAACAGAAAATCAGCATGTCGAGGTTTTAGTGTGTCTCAGTGCTAAGCTAGGCTAACAGCCTCCTGGCTCGAGCTTCATATTTTAAGGGTAACTTTGGTATTTTCCAACCTGGGCCTTCTTTTGTGTCCAAGCTACGAATGGGTGCAACAACTTTTAAAAATGTCCAGTCCTGAGTGAGAGCACAGCAGCCAGCAGTGCCAAAAACAGACTGGAATGTAATCCCTGCGCCATCAATTTACACCCAATTAAAGTGCTTGTATTTACCTCCGACAGGTTCAGATTGATATTGTAAGTGTCTGGCAACATTATGAGAAGGATCCCTACAGATGTTGCCCCCTTTGTCCAAGAGTGAGATCCTTTTATTAACCAGAAACTGCCCCAAAATCGCTATCATCAAACCTGCCAGACTCCATTTAAATAAACACTAATTTTATCATCGTAAAACACACTTCATTTAAAGTGGAAGAGAGTGAAATAAAACTGACAAGATGTCTTGTTTCATCTTCCCACTGTTCCAACAACCATCATCTCTGGTTTGGTTGAAATAAACCCTTAATTTTCCCAGTTAGACGTGAAAATATGTCGGCTACATACTCACTAAAATTACTGTTTATCTAAATGGAGTCTGGTGGGTTTGGTAATGGCAATTTTGGGGCTGTTTCTGGTTACACAACAAGGATCTTACTCTTTGACAAAAAGGTTTATCTCTGTAGGGATCCTTTCCATAGTGTTGTCAGACTCTGTCATAATAATCTGAGCCTGTCAGTGGCAAAAACAAGCGCTTCAAGTGGACGTAGACTGACGGTGCCAACATGCCTTGAGTGGTTACACTGCAACAGTACACTACTGGCTGCAGCGCCCTCACTCAATACCGGATCAATTAAAATATTGTTGTTCCCATTAGTCACTTAGACACAAAAACATGGGACAATTAGGTTCAGGTTGGAAAAAACTGAAATTATCCTTTAACACAAAGACACGAGGAAGTCATGGACCCATTTTTATAATGTGGAATTATTCCTTAGCAAAATTTAAAGCTAATTTTTTGTTCATGATATTCTTGTGTTATAATAAAGTGCAGTTTTTGTTATGTGACTTTGCTTGATGACCTTTACATTTCTAAAAATGGCATTGGCATCAACAGAAATATTCTGGTGTTGTGACAACACTATACTCACAGGTGGTGGAGGACGGGAAGGTGGAGGAGGTGGTGGTGGGTCTTTGATGACCTGGATAAACACAAAAAGCAAAAGAGCGTCAGCACTAAGTCCATCAGGGGATGTACACAGACACACACACACGCTCGAACCTTGTCAAGACAGGCACAGACGAGGCTGACGGAGGTGATTCGTGACAGGTGACTGAGTCAAACAGAGACGTCCCTGAGCTCGTCGCACAGCGGAGATGCAGCCGCTGCCAGGCTGCTTTGTAACTGCAACTGGCACCCCGTCGCCCCGCTGACTACTGATTACAAGGATTCTGCTTGTAAACCAACATCAGGGGCCCCCCGTGCAAAATAAAGAAAAGCTGAAAATCAACTTGTTGACAGGGGAGTCTTTGGGGCGAGCGCCGCTGCCCGTTTAGCTCTTAATTAATTGGATGGGGTTCAGTGCTCCCAAGCAATCCCCCCAATCATAAAGTCCTAAGGAGTTAATTAGCTCCAATGAGATACAGAGGAGGAGGCTCGGGCTCAGCTCCAAGCCCTGTCTGCGTGGAAGATGAGCGGCAGCATACACACACACAGAAAGAAAAAAGATAAAATGCACACACACATAACCACGACACACCTCTCCCACAGCAGAGTGACCAGCCCAGCGGCATTGTTCATGACAACACTGGATGACATGGCACCTGAGGAGCAGGTTGTCCACAATGTGATTCCACTCAAGGACAAGATGCCTCCACTGGGATTTTCAGATGTGCATCGCAAAGCAAAGAGCAGCCTGACAGTGACATTTGTCAGGTGTCAGTCAGACGCTTCACATACTGATGTCCAACTTTTTACCGCAGGATTGCTGAAGACACCACTGCCACTCAATCCATCTGTGACAGGGATCAGGATGGAGAGACGGAGTGTATTCTTCTGTGTTCTCAGGGTACAGGAGACGTGAGTCACAGTCACTACACAGAGCAGGGCTGTAGCTCCCAAAACACGGAGGTCCTGTTTATGTCTTCTGAAAATTGTGGGGTTTAAGTCACCATATATGTATAAACCCCTATGGTACAGGAGCGCCTTATGCTGATACATAACTTATGTTGATCATTTAAATTATTTATCAAGAAAAAATACCAACCATTATCTGGTTCCAACGTTAGAAATGTAATGTTCTGTTTAATATCATTTTAAAGGAATACTTCACCCAGAAAATTACATGCATTGTCACTTTTAAACACTTTCACATAAACAGTCACACACATATACGAGTAGCACACTGAAGCAAGTGTGTGCGTTTGAACTCTGCTCAATGGAATTCATGACCAGAGTTCAAATGAACACGCTTGCCTAGGCGTGCTACACGTGTGCAGAAGTGTTGTAAAGCCCCAGTGTGTAGGATTTAAGGGGATAAATTGACAGAAATTAAATATAATGTAATAAGTATGTTTTCTTTAGTGTATAATCACCTGAAAATAACAATGACTGTGTTTTTGCCATCTAAAGGCCCGAACATACTCGGGCGGAACGTACGCAGAGCGAACTCTGCGGAGGTCCGCCCGAACCAAAAGCGGACGTCTGCAAGCCCTGTGCGTGCAAAGCTCAGATTTTACGACCGAGCGGACTCCGCTCCATGCACCAGTGACTGCTCAGCATGTATTTTTCACATCGACGCGCAAGAATTGTGGGTAATATAGTGTATTTCACGGACATTTTTACAGGAAACTACAACACGGAAGTGCGCTCGACTATGGAAGCCCGAATGACTGCGGACATTCCTCGCGGAGTCCGCTCCGCTTATAGTACGCCCGAGTATGTTCAGGCCTTTAGAATGAGCCGTTTATATCTACATAGGAAGTGGGTCTTAATCTACGGACATCAGCATGTTGCACGGCGACACTTCTGCAGTAGCCCTAAATATTCAAACCAAAAACTGGTTCTAGATAGGGCTATTCATGTTTTTGCATCAGCTGCCATGGTTTGAAGCCCCTCGGTGATGAACAGTGTCCGAAAAACATGGATTTTTTTTAACGTGAAACTGCTTTATTCTGTGTTTCACTGGATCTGTTTGTTCTGAAGAGAAAGAGACCTCAGCTGATAATTTGGCTCCCGGTTAAAACCTCCTGAACGTCTGGATAAGAAATATGGTGAGCACACATTAAAGTTGCAGAAACTCTGATTTGTAATGAGAAACTGATTTATTGAGCGATTTTACCGGTTTAAATTACCTGGCCCGTTTGTTTTAGAGACAAAAGAGATGTCTGCAAATAATTTGGCTCCCGGTAAAAATTTCATGAACGTATGGATAAGAAATAAAGTAAGCTCACATTAGCTGATGCTAGGCTAGCAACCCATCTTTGACATGCTGAACAGCGGTGGAGAAACATTTATTTGTTACACGAAACTGCTTTATTAGGCAATTTTCCTGGTTTAAATCACTTGGCTTGTTTGTTCTGGTGATGAGGAGACGTCTGCAGATAATTTGGCTCCCAAAAACTCCCAAACAATGAACACTGAGGGAATTCTAACCGGGAGAAATTTCAGCTAGTTGCAATCTGCAATCCTCACCGCTAGATGCCACTAAATCCCTCTAAAACTTGCCCATTGTTCCATTAAATAGTTACGTCTTAGCAAAAATGCATGCGTTTTGGAAGTACTGAGTATACATATAAGTTGTGTGTGAGTTTGTAAACGCGGCCCCCATTTACTCCAACTCATCACAAATTTCCTACGTTTTTAATTCTCTGATCAACATGGAGGCATGTAAAGTTTTCTTCATGAATTCAAGGTAACATGGGGTAAGTAACTGATATACAAATGATCATTTTGTGGATGAAGTATTCCTTTAAACTATATACATTTGGGCTCTGGTGTGTTTGCTGGATGAAGGTGGCAGCGGAAGACATCATATTTCATACACACATCACGTTTATGGACGTTTATCCCAGATTATATGATACTGAAAACGAGGTTAATTACTTTGCTCATTAGCAGAAGTTGATAAGAAAGGAAGCACTGTTTCCTGTTCACTTCTCCACCCACATTTTCCCGGGGTTGGTCTGAGATAAGCCTCGTTTCACAGTCTCCCTCCTACACAATAGTGGACGTGACTCCACACGGAGCAGAGCACAGTCGCTGGCCTATAAATACTGTACATATAATTACAGCGAGGACATATCTCAAGCTGAGGTGTGCGGCAAAGTGAGACCTTTGTCCATTAGTCATCAAAGACAGATACTTCACTGTCATCACTGCTTATGCATTTGCTAAATTGGTTTTGGAGGGAAAAAAAGAGCAATGTAATAATGGCATATCATAGATCCTAACAGCTGTTTCATTCACTGTTAAGCGCAGGGATACCATCACACTCTCCACATACTGTTGTCATTAGAATAATGAAAAATAATCAATTAGGGTTAATTAATTGCTCTTTGACACACAACTGACTGTAAGCAAATCCAGTAAAGGTCTACTGGTAGCCTCTCCATACGCTGATTAACGTCATTTCAGCCACACCTTACGTTGACAGGATTATCTCTTTTTATTAAGTAATTATGCAGCAGATTTCCTGGACATATTGTGGGATAAATAAAGCATTATACAAATGACGGGGCTCTGCTGCTCTTTCCCAGCTACCTGATGGACAGATGTGAAGAGGAGCGCTCAGCGACGTAATTAAAAACTAAAACCGCAGGATACTTAGCCGTCTGACGCCAGGCCCAGCGGCTCGCCACCGCAGTCACGACTCCGGGGGGAATCAGACCAATCAGAGAGGCTCGGGGCATCGTCCCCATATGGCTGTCTCCGTAACTGTCCAACTGGCCTCCATAATCCGTCCATTCCCAAACCTCAAGCTCAAACCGTGTTGTGTCAAGCTGTTTCGGGAGGCTTATCGTGACGGATCAGTGGCAGGTAGCATATTTAGAAATTTAAAAATGCTTTGTGCTTTTAATAACTGCGGATGGATTAACCTGTTTGTGGGAAATCAAAATGATTCTGAGGGGAACTGGAACATAAGGAGACAGAAGTTCTGCGTCGGAGAGCAACGCTGACAACTCCTAACATGAAATAACAGAAGTAATCTGAGATTATTAAACACCAACCGAGTTGAAAATGTGTCCAAAAGTGCGTCCAATTCAGCAGTGAATCTTTTTGAATTTGGATAAACTGCCGATGTAATTCAAAACATCTCCGATCCCGAATCCTTTGATTTGAACTAAAGGCTACGCCATTCTGAGTTTAATTTCCAAACAAATCATAAACAAAGAAATTACCACTCCACAGCTTGTATGACCTCTCTCTTGGCATCAATCCATGTGGGAGAGAGACACAGAGAGAGAGAGGGATTGTGGGAAAGAGGTTGTGTGTGTTTGTGTGTGAGTGTGTGTGTGTGCGTGGCCTCATCCCGACTGCTGAAACCTGGCAGACTGGGGGTTTAAATATTAACAAGCCACACATGGCCCTCCTCTTCTGCCGCGTCCCTCGATGGAAGGCAACAGCAGCTCTCTCCACCAAGACAAACACGTCCGCGGCCAGACATGCTGCAGGGGGTTTACATTTTAATGCCTTTGTTGGTTTTCCAAAATATGCTTCCATCTCATCCTGGATGGGCTCCCTTCAGGTCCACAAAGCCAGGTGACGTCTATCATTTAAGGGGCGGTGCGGGTGAGCGGGAACGCGGTGGTGGAGGGTAAATTTGCCTTTATCAGATCTCGGTAGAAAAAAGCAGAGAGACAGAAAAAGACCAGGGTGCACCATCTGCAGCCCCTCGCTTATAGCCCCAAACGATAATCTGTTGTGGATTTTTGTAAACGGTTAAGTGGGTGAGGCTGTTTTTCCAAAGGGGATGAGAGCAGTTTTCATGAATATCCAGACGAAAGAAAAGTTTAAACAATGGATTAAAGACAGAAATACCTTCCATCAAGTGCAATCAAGTTGTTCAAAGGGAAACAATAAAGGAGAGCTCAGAGTTTCATTGCACATTCAAGATTGGTTAATTACACACAGCCTCAAGTTGCACCTTCACAAACACCCTGCTCACATGGGACCGGCGACATGTGGCGATCTGTGGAATTAATGAATGACCTTCTAACCTCCACATTCAGACACATTTGCACTAATATCATTCTCTTTAATCACCAGAGCTGCTGAACTGGAGTCAGTATACACCAGTATCAATATATGGTAAATGAATAGATGGCAAGTTTTCATTTCATTTAATGTCAGAAAGCTTGAAGTGAAGATTGGCTTTTTTTTTCTTTTATTTTTTTTAGAGATAAGTCTTCTTTTACTTTCAGCGCTAAGAAAAAACTTGTGGAAGCTACTTTTCTGTCTGTGACTGATTGTGGTGCAACCTCCTCCATTTTATGTTGCCTTGATTCAGTGTAGGTTTTAACAGATCTGGGGAAAACTGATTCTCAGATTCCTCCATTTCGATGTGGAACAATCTTCAAAGAGATCTAAAATCAGAGACACTTATACCCGTTGATTAATTCAAGGGCATCGTAAAGAATGTGGTGACAGACACGTGTGCTTGTTTCTCTTCAGAGGCCACTATGTTTGAATAGTTGTTGTTTTATTGTGGATTTTTGTTTTATATGTTGTATTTGTTGCATTTTTAATGCGTTTTGATTGGCTGCTTCCCCGGCCAGGTCTTTCTTGTAAACGAGATTTTCAATCTCAATGGGATTTCCAGGTTAAATAAAGGTTGAATAAAAGTCCATTCTCACTGAGGGTGAATATCCGCGCGGATTATTCTCGCGGAAAAATATAAAAGTGGATTTCATGGGTTCTTATGGAAGTTTGCACGCCGGGGGGGAACTTTTGTGCGGTGAAAAAAGTTTCCGCCCAGACTTTGACCCCCCGTGGAATTCGCCGGTGGAACTACACAGCTGGGCCAATGAAATTGTTTGTTTATAGTTGCGCAGACTGGGAGAGTCCGAAATCCAGTCAGGCAGGACAGTATGGGAGAAAGGTTGATAAATGTTGTTTCACAGCGCCCCGTCCTTTTTGATAAAAGACAGGATGATTTTATGAACAATGAATTAAAGGACAATGTCTGGCAGTCCATTGTCCAGCTTGGTGGCTGCGGTGAAAGTGGTAAGTGCTACAGAAAGTTGATGTTGATGCTTGTTAAACGTTAGCTTGCTAGCTCGCTGCCGCTGCTGCTGCAACTTTCGTCCATGTTCATCCGCATCCGTTCACGCAGCGTGGACTTGGAACACAACAACGCGAAATTCCGCACCGCGTCCATACCGCGCCTGTGTGTATGGTTTAAACATGGAAAGGCGCTGCGCGAATATTCCGCAAATCCATCCCGCATTTCCGTATCACGGCAGTGAGAATGAACCTTAAGAATACTGCTTAATGGCATATTATTCACTGGTGTTCCTATCAATACTCCTTCAGAAGTTTCGTGGTAAATGTGGTGCATCAGTGCTGAAACAGCCCATTCTGCAGAGCATTTTCACCCGTCCACCGTAACTACTGTTACATGTCATTTTTTACAAGATAAGATAAGATACACCTTTATTGATAAGATTATCTTATCTTACCAATAAAGGCATATCTTATCTTATCTTGTAAAAAATGACACTAATGAAAGCATAATTAGCTGAAAATGTTGTTAAATCAATTAGCAACCAAGATTTAAGTACCTATAGGGGGTCTGACTGCCCTGAAAGTGATCAGCATTACAGTAATGATCAGTTAAAGGGATACTTTGCTGATTTTCAACCAGCTCTGTATCAAGACAATGTGGGTGGTATGTGTGAATTAACTATTAACTATCCTTCCAGCATTCATATTTCCCTGTTCATCTCTCAGTGCAAATCTGTGGGATGACATGAAAACTTTCATCCAGGAAATTTTTACTGGTTCTATGGCTGTTGCTTGAATTTCAGATTGTACTTCCACATTTTTTATGCCCACCATCATGGACACTAAGGCCCAATCCCAATACCCCCCCTTGCCCACTACCCCTTAGCCCTTGCCCACTACCCCTTGGCCCTCAAAATGAAGCAACGAGGGGTAGGGGTTGAAATCTTTCCCTAGGAATTGGGACACCATTCACTACGTCACTACGTCGGTTACGTTCACGCATACGTAACTATTTTAAACAGGAAGCTGCGAGCCATCTACATTTCCAACCGGCATCTACAATGGAGTCTCCAGTTGAGTTCATCCTCCCTATCGTGTTTGCCGCATTCATCATGCTTCATTTGATGAACGACAGGGGACTTCTGCTAGCTAGCTAACCAGCTAACATTACGAGGCAGCATAGTTATACTAGCTGGCGTGTTATCGTAATGTGAAAAGTCAATTTTTCAGAACAGGACAGATGACAGACGCCAGATAGTGCGAGCTAGCTAGCTAGCTAACAAGCAACTTGACAACGGTAACATTAGCTATGTATGAACTTTTTTCCCCATCTCTTGCTCGGTGGTAACCATGGCGACGTCTACCCCTCGCTGGCAAGTCAGCATCTGAAATTCCTCGCTCCGAAGGGCTAGTTTCATACCTACTACCCCTCGTTGGGACACCCCCACACGCAAAAAGGAATTGGGACACCACTACCCCTCGCGGGAACGCGCAAATGTAGGGGTAGGGCCAAGGAGTAGGGCTAAGGGGGGTATTGGGACTGGCCCAAAGAGTATAATAGCTCAAACAGTAGAAGTAGGCAATGCTGATAAAATATAAACCAAGATTCTGTTACTGTATTGCCTATTTGTCTCCAAAAATGTCTTCAGAAACATATTTCAGTGCCCTGTTTGACAGTAATACAAGACAGCACAATACTGTTCCCTATTTTGTAAAGACGGAGGTTCGAAATACTGAGATCAAACTATAAAAAAGAGCAACACTGATCAAATATAAACCAATATTATGTTACTGTGTTGCCAATTTTTCTGCCTCAAATGTTTTCAGAAACATATTTAGCACACTACTGAACATGGTCGCCGTGTTGTTTCCTGTGGAAAAACTACCAATCTTGCATTACATCACCCACCAGCA
The DNA here is from genome assembly GCF_041903045.1 of Epinephelus lanceolatus. Classification (NCBI taxonomy): domain Eukaryota; kingdom Metazoa; phylum Chordata; class Actinopteri; order Perciformes; family Serranidae; genus Epinephelus; species Epinephelus lanceolatus. The sequence continues at coordinate 5,666,435 of NC_135742.1, forward strand.
GGAGCATTTACTGATCCTGTGCAGCGCAGTGCATTCTGGTAGTTGTAGGTTTTCTACCTCTGAAGCAAAAGCAAATGGGGCAGCCCTTTCTCTCTGTTTTCTCTTATCATGTTGCACCAATTTCAACATTTTAGACATTCTGGTTTTATTTCTTTCCAGCAGTGAAATACTTCTTTAACACTGGTCCAGTTTAAAGTCTCAGTGAAAAGGAAGTTAAAGCGTCATTAGCCTCTGTGCTGTGATGTATTTCCAAGTGAAACGGAAAATTTGAGCAGAGTACAGTTACAAGAGGAATTTAAATCAGAGCTTAGAGTGGTGCAGAGCTACAGCTGTCTTTTGGCAACACTGCACCTGCTTAACTGTGAGATCAGGAGGGGGACGAGGTAGAGATCAATGACTTAGACCTCTGGCACATTGATTTGGAAATGGCAAAAAAAAGTTTTGTCCACTGATTTCCACACACACTTCTTACCCCTCTTCATATTGCTCCGTTAGCCACAACAGCCAGAGTCGGTTTGCTACTGTACAACCCATAATCAGAGAGGTGCAGTTTTATTTGACTCATGTGGTTAGCTAGTCGCCTTAAGCCTCATTTCATTGAATGAATTTCTGCAAACGCCCCTAAACGCAGAATGAGTCATCAAACATTTGAAACCGTTTTAACCGATTTAACAGAAAGAGAAAAGATGGGGATTTTGATGTAAAGATTCTCTGATGCTGATTCTTTGACATGTATTTGGCACATAACAAAAGATGATCAATTAACAGGGACAGAGGGTTAAAACTGGGAAAGAGTATTTTTCCCTTCATCTGGTCTTTAAGACTGGACTTTGACACCCCTCCCTGCCCCAGGGGTAAAATCCATTCAGTCAAACAGCACAGGGACCATATCTACAGTAACAGCACCTCCCTGCATTCACACAAATTGAGCTCAATGACCTGCAGGATGAAATTTTAAGCCAAAATTGGCCTGTTTTCACTGTCTTTAAATATCTTAGGGGCCATAAAAACATATTTTCTCAAGCAGCCTATTACTACGAGGGATGGGACCCTACAGCAACACAATATTTCCTGCCTAAGTTAAAACAGTTTTGGCTATTTCACATGGGAGATTTATGTCTGTGCTGTTTTCCTCTGCACTATTCTAAGTGGGCAGAGCAGTTGGGGAAACATGATGTCATGTACCTCTATGCACCGATCAGGACTTAAAAATAATGTCTGAATCAAAATGTTGGTGGGTTGTTTTCAGACGTTGCCAGCACCATCAATCAAATATGATCAAACCACACCCACACACACTTAGCATGGATATCAGCTCCCTTTTTTGAATGTTTTGTTTTCCTTTGACTTTAATGGCTGTATATTTGGTCAGGAATAAGGTTAAAGAGAAATACTTAAGAATTGAAAAGTAACTTCTTAGAAACCTTTATTCATTAAGTACATATTTTTTGTTGGTTGATTAGTGTAGATTTAAGCAACATGGTGTAACATGAAAAGAGGTTTTGTTGGCATGCTCTGATTGGTGGGTTTTTTCAGGTCGAATTTCTATACATGGTGCCAGTGCCGTTTGAAAAAACCTTACTTAATGAAGGACTGAAATGTCAACAACACTTTATGGTGTGCAAGAGCTTTCTTGAAATTGTTATATTCTGCAGCTTCCAACTTTATCCAACGCTGATTTAGCAGAGCCAAACATGCATCCTGCACTTCCTCTGAGATTTAGATACAAGCTGCGTTCTTAAATGAAGGAAGGAAGTCAGCAATCACTAACGACAAATAATAATAATAATATTAATAGAAGGAGTAAGGGGGCAAAAACAAAGTGCAGCTGAAATAAAACACTGTGATTGACAGGATTAGTAAATGAAGAAATCTGTTTACTGAAACAGAGTAAGTATTTTAAGCTGGCGCATAAGCATGAAAGATTCAAATGTGATTAAACCATAAATAATCTCTGTGATTATTATTAATCACGTCAGTCCCCAGGTAGGCCCAATGTTAGCCCTGAGCAAACAGAGATTTTGCTAACTTTCATGCAATCTGTCACTCACATTATTCTCCTGCTAATCTTTTGTTTTTAACAGTTTGTTCGCATGAGATGACTCTATCTCTTCTGAGAACTCGTGAGTGTGTGATCAGCCACTCATGAACAGGATGTGGGCTCCTCACTTCCTGTTTGAGGTTCTTCCTCTGTGGTGTTGCTAAGCCACCGCGGGTGATCGAGGTAAACGGGAGGTGACGAGGTTGAGCAGATGTTTGACACCACTTCTCTTCGGAGGCTGCTGCGTACGAGCGGCCTCGGACACAGTTAAACCTGACACTGACGTGCAGTTTATCACTGGTTTGTGGTCGCAGCTTGGGGCTTTATAAGAGGGCAATAACGTCAGCCGTTTGGACCACTTCCCCAACTACAATATGATTTTCAGTTGAATTCTGTGCTTACAAAATTGTTTCTTAAACCAAGCTGCATTTGCAACAACAGGATGTTTGTCATCATGAGATCTAGAGAAGGTAACAGCGAGTGCTATTCTTATTTTTTTGGATTGCAGGCAAAACAGGCAACATATGAGTTATTTTGGCATGTTTGCCAGCACAGAGCCTGCTGCTATCTCCATGCAAAACAAGAGTCAATGAATCATCAGCTCTGATTGCCCAAAGTTGAATATGTTCTGAGCAGTGTAGCAGCACTCACCAGTGTGCAGCAGAGAGGCCAGAACCACCACATGAGGGCCAGAGCTACGAGGACCAGCAGCACCAGGATAACTATCAACACCACCAGACCATCTGACTGCAGGAGGAAATGACAAAAGTAATCAGGTTATTAGTATTAATATTTTTATCATTATCATCATATCTAACAATCACATTTTTTCCATTGAAGTTTCAAAACATATCAGTAACTTTTCCATAATATTTTACCTTATTTTCTGACTTTTTCCTGATTTCCCGTCTTTGTTTTTTAGTTTGAAATGGGTTGGCCTCAATAGCAATACAGCCATACATTAATAAACACGCACTACCCAGGCATATGCAGATTAGCAAACTGCTAGCACCTGCTAACTGTACTAGCTTATTAGATACTAGCTGCATATGTCAACAGACCAAACCGGCATATACAGGTGCAAAACCTCAAGGCCACGCCCCCTTTTGGGGGGACAGGAGACCAAAGATCAAATGGATGTCAGTGCAAGTCTGTATGCATTTATTTCTTGTCTAACAAACGTTTGATTTATGGACTTTGCCTGAAACCTGAGCATCTGTGACACCTTACTAAATCAAGGTTGATCACCAGCATGTCTCGTCCGGCTTCCCTTGTCCAAGTGGATCATTGATCTGGCATACTGGGAAGACATCTTTCCATGTACAGATGTCAGGTATAATAGCCAAAACAATGTATATTCAAAAAAATACCAAACCATTTCAAACTGTTTTTGTAATTTCATTGCATTTTTTCAGAAATGTCATGACTATAGGAACCCTGATTGTTACATCCAAGTGGTAAAATAAGACAAATCAATGCATCTTGTTTTTGGATAATAAACAAAATGTCTGATAATTAGCGGGTGGAATAATATCTAAAGTTTGTTGGAGTGTAAAGATGAGATGCAGATGAAGAGGATGTTTACAACCTTTCAATAAAACAACTAAACCCACAGTTGTGTGTTTTAAACTGGTCCCACATTGGGATGCAAAATGGTGCAAGTGGAAGTCGTCCATTAGACGCAAATACATACAGTGTATGCAGAGACAATTAAGTGGCAAAAGAAGATGATCCTAAATATTTTACAAGGTTTTATTATTATTACTATAATTATTATCATTATTCTTATATAAAACAATGATTTAAGGTGTACATTTTATTTTATTTTATTTTTATCAACTTTGTATCAACAGTTACACTATTTTCAATTCACTGGGTTTTCCAAATATTTTCATACACAAAATTTCAAAAATTTTCCTTTACTTTTGCCCGGCATTTGTCAAACATATCGATTTCAGATTCTATTTAACCATAATTTCAGCTAGCAAGCATACATGAAAGAAGAGACAGAACACAGGTAGAAAAGGAAGTGACGTATGTGATGGTAAACATTCAATAATTCGCACTAATTCCATGACTTTTCAAGGCCTGGAGAAAGGTACTATGAAATCCTGCGACCTATCCAGGTTTTTCATGACCGTGGGAACCCTGAATTTCTGACACACATTTTACGTACACACATACAAAACACATTGAGAAACTATGAAGTCACTACTGCAAACATCACATGAGAAACATGGAGGAGACGACGAGGGAGTTCTGCTTATAAGGACGGCGACTATCACGTACTCAAACCACAATATGAGCAACACGAACTGAAACATGAATTGAGGAAACACAGCTCAGGTTATGAAAGAGAGGTGTGAGAGTAGGAGAGCTGTTTAACTCAGAAGTGTGTTATATAACGCGTGCAGATGGAAAATACAGAGAAGAAGATCAGAGCTCAGAATCACCGCAGATGCTTTTATATTGTGTTTCACATATGAAGGTAACTGAGACTCACACATGTGGTGGCGGTGATGGTGTAGGCGCTGGAGATGAAGGACTTGCCGTGGTTTAGGCTGATGAGAACATCCATAGTCCTGCACAGAAAAGAGGTTCATTAGTGTCACAGTAATACGTTTAATTAACCACATATAATGTAAACACAGTGAACTGAATGAGGCTTCGGCAGTATCAAGGTGATACGGTATATCTGGGTATTTAGACATCCTGAGGGTATGATTTTCGATACCATCAAAAATACAGATGCTCCTCTTTCTATTAAACCGATACGGAGATGCTGTATTGAGGCGATGTAGTGCACAGTGTGCGCCACCAGGGGTCAAGCTGAGAAAAATGGTGACTGTGAGTGGTGGGGATAACGTTACAGGACTACTCTCCAACTTTCCAACTACAAAAACAGCTTATAAGCCACATGATTTTATCCAGTACGTCATCTCCGTTCAGCCCACTGATGTGTCAGTATCCACCACCACAACAGGTGTCATCGGGTCTTCCGGCAAGAAGACCACTTTAGTCATTATTCTTTTAAGTATTTATACCCAGCAAGTAGGGCTGCGTGATTATGGCCGAAATAATGATCAGGATTATTTTGATATTGTGATCACAGATTATTTTAAATAAACAGAGCACTGCTTTCACTTCATGTTGCTGCTAATGTACTGACTTTTGCATCAAGACGTACAATAAGGTTCTTCTTCACCTGAATTCGGCATCTCCTTTGGATATGTATCTGCCACTTTCTTTGTACATTTGTCACTAGAGATGCACCGATCCAATCTCTGGATATCGGCCCCGATATCATCAAAATAGATGGATTGGGTATCAGAAAATGCAACCTATACCTGAGGCGATCCTTTCCCTTTAAATCTATTGCGACGCGAGCTACGTCATATGTCATGGAGCAAAGGAGAGAATCGGAATTGTTTATGTTTGTTAAAAAATAAATAGTTCATCATTACATTAATCTGTTTCATCTTGTTTCATTTTATCTTAGCAAAGAACTGTGTAGTCATCAATAACTGGGTTTCCATCCAAATGTATCGCAAATTTTAAGCGAATTTTGTGAAAATGCCCAAAAGAAAATGCGAATTTATGCACGTTTCCATTCATTATTGTTTTGTGAATATTGGGAGTTAGACTCACAAGTCAGTCTTTAGATGCTTTGCTTAACTAAAGACTGATGTCTTTCTCCCTGATTTTGTGTTTAGATGGGCGGATACAATTTCAGAGTTTAAAAAAACTCCCTACGTTGCAGAACCAATAGTAAATCCGCAGGGCAGTCCTTCTGTGGCTCGCTGAACTCTTGTGCTCGTAAACATAGTCCGACTGCGATAAAAGTTTTAAACAAAGTCGCTGTAAGTCCTTCATTTCCACAATCTTGTGGACTGAGCACACGTTTGACAAAACGAAGTTAAATCTCTCGGCATCCATTTTCAAGCTCTCTGTGTGTTTGTTTCCTTGCGGACGAGAAAAGGGGGAGCGCACATTTCCCGGGAGGGCGTGTCCTTTTAAAAAATGCAAGAGGCGTTGCTTTGTTGCCGGCCGTTTTCTCCGGTGTGTTAAACACACTTTAGAAAGGAGTATCCCCAGACTATCAGAAGGCGGAGATCTCTGATTGTCTGGTGGTGAGACTAATTGGGAGTCAACAGGTTGAGCAGTAGGTGGCGCTTCTCTTGAAAAATAAAAATAAAAATGCAAAAGAACGCCCGCAGAAGAAGAGGGCGCCGTGAGATGACGTCATTGAGAGTGTCTCATGTCCACAACTGATGTAAACAACTACCGGCACATCCATGACTACGACGAGATAGAGAGATTCCTCGGGAACTTCTTGCCTACTGCAGAGCTCTCATCACACTCCTATCAGCGTTGTCAGCGCAGCCTACATAATGCCGTGGTGTCTGTGTTGCTACACCAGGCAGCGCACATGATGCAGCGGTATTCAATACGTCCAGTCTATTCAGGTAAGTTGTGAAATACACTCACCTGACACTGGAGTAATTACCTCTCTCTAAGTTCATACAGGTGTGTGTGAAGTAGACGTAGGATTCGGTAGCCTACGTCATTGTTTATTCCCTAAATCTGTTTCCATTGCCAAAAGTCGCATTTTCCTAATATTGATATGCTGATTTTTCCACCCCCTCCAAGCATAAAAACTTTTTTGCAATATTTCGGCATTTTTTCAAATGTCCGCCATTTCCATTCAAGTTTTTTTTCGCAATTGTTGAAAATGTGAATAAAAATAGGTGGATGGAAACCCGACTAATGCCTGATACCTCTCGTCTTTTCTGTTCTACATGTAAAGGTATATAGCTTTTTAGGTCAACCATGGTATCGGATCGGTATCGGCTGATACTCAAAGCCACAGCATCGGTATCGAAACTGAAATGTATGGTAACGTTAGCAATGTTATTCTTCTTGGCCTTCATTACACAAATACACAAAACCCCGGCTTTACTATTACCTGCCGATATCAGCTTATAAGTACTGGTGTATATGGTGGCATATATTCATGTAGAAACTGCAGTGCAGGAATGTTCTGTGCTGAATTTTTATGCATTTTTGACTCTTATTTTGCTAAATAAAGAGGCGGATCTGCTTCAGGACGTAGAGCTCCTCCTGTCCGATGATCAGACCAGCACCTTCCACAGTAGCTTGCTGCAATTGGTGTGTAAGTGTGTGTGAATGAGAGGCTGTAAATTGTAAAGCAGAGCCATTTAAAATAGTCTGTTGTGTTTCATCTATTTTTTACTATTTAAAATGACTTTAATTTACCGTGTTAGAATTTATTCTGATAAGGAACATTTTTGTGGTTTTGTTTTTATCTGCACACACAAAAAAAAAAACAGTGTACTTCTTTCTCTTTTGGACAGAGACAATATCACTGTCCAACATCAGTGGACTCAAAGACACAGTCCACTGACGCTGGACAAAAAGCATTGCTATTCATATCTACACAGATTTAAAAATAATAATGATAAAAAACGGTAATGAACGAGGACAGTCTTTCACTAGATATCTTTGCCACAATATTTCAACAACATAAATATGAGGGATAAATACTGAAACTGTTTATGCTTTTGAAAGGAACATCAGCTAATGTCTTCTAAATATCAGTAATTTCCCCAAAGCCCACAAATCAGCAAATGATTTCCAGTGACAGAATAATGAGGTTAATTTCATAATTTCACAAGCAAATCCTGTTAAATAAAGACTAACAAGTCGAGCGCTCACATTAGCACAACGCTCACTAAAGAACACAATGGGTACGAACTAAACGGTCAAACTCGGAGGGAGGAAATCCTCTCATTATCACAGCCATCAGCACGTGTGGATGAAGTAACCTGACTAGCAGTAACAAGGCTCGTGAACTCCTATGACTTATTTAGAGGAGGAAATGCGGAAGCCAAAATGGGCACAATTAAAACCCTAATGATGAACGGCACCGCAATTTCCATATGTCTATTACGCCCAATCCAATTACCGCAGGTTTAATGAGAATTCAGGATATGGAACGAGAGAAGAGCCCTGAAATCCTCGCTGCGAGTGCAACACAAAAAAAGAGGAGAGAAAGGAGTACGCAGAGCGGTATTGTGTGTGAGGGGCCAGCTGTGAGTGTGTGGTAGCGTACAGGGGAGGCCTGCATTAAAACTGGTGCTGCGGAATAATAACAAGAGAGCTCTTTGCTTTGCTTCGGATTTCGCCTGAGGCAGTGCCTTGGGCCACCAATTCTCCTGTGGTTCAGAACAGATGAGCAACCAGACCATGTGTCCATTACTGTGCAGCAGATTCTAAATATTCTAAACTGACTCCTTTGCACCTTTCTTAATTTACCCACACTGAATATTTAAAATATCATTCATGGAACTTTTAAACCAGATGAACTTTGACACTTAACTTGTTGATGCCTCCACTTATCTATTATCTATCTATCTATCTATTATATGTTTATTTTATTGTATCTATTATACGTTTATTAAAGTCACTTTTATTAAATCAGGCAGTCTAAGTCTAGATCTCTTTTTCATTTGCACCATTTAATCTTTATTTGTTAGGGATGGTTTAGCTGAGCAGAGTCATTAAGCTCATTTTTAACTAAATTTAAGACTAATTTCTAGACAAATCAGATTACTCTTATTCAAGCTTCACAGGTCAGTATAAAGTTAAGTAGTATATAACATGTGGTCCCATGCAGAGGTAGGTTTGATATAAATATGGTTATTAGGGTGAGTTAGCTTAATCTACATTTTGCCAACTAGGGTTGTAAGGATATGAAATTTTATGGTACGATAACCATCTCAGAAAATATTGCAGTTTCATGGTATTACAGAATTTACATTATCAGTCAGAATGACCCTTACAGGAATGAAAATGTAAGGGTCTTTAAGGGTTTTCTAACATTACAACTGAAACTTAACACAATGTTGTTAGTGGAGGTTTGTGTAAAAAGTCTCTCCTTTAAGAGTAACTAAAACAAAGGGGAGATCTCAGTCAGGTTGCTTTTTTTTTTCTTTAATATCGTATGTTTAATATCGTAAGTATGATAACCATAAACCTTTAAATCACGATATACCTTAAAACCAGTATATCCCTGCATCCCTATTGCCAACAGGGCAGTGCAAGACTAAAGTAAAGCTTCAGTCGGAGGTTTAAAGATCTGTGACATCAGAAATGTTACAAGACTTTCATGCAGAAGAGCTCGACTCATTTTGGCAAAAAGAAATTTAAAAGATGGATAAATGAAATTACAGTAAATGTTTATGGCATTTAAGACAATGCAAATTCAAGTTTGAGACTATGTAATGACTTACAGCATAATAATTAATATAAAATTGAATTCAAGACATTTTGAGACTTTTTAAGGACCTTCAAACATCGTGAGACAAGTAGAGGACAAACATTCAGAATGTTTTGGAGTTTTAGGAGTTTTCATTTTGAAGTGTTTTGATTTTTTGAGCACTAAGATTCTGTTGCATTTAGCGTCTTAGTTCAGTTCTGACCCAGGATCCTGAAGCATTCAAGGAAACCCATGAACAAGAAACACCATACAACCAGCATACAACAAAGAAAGAGAGAAAATAATAATTAAAAACGTTTACCAGAGCCATTAAAAACTACATGCCGAGATCAGTGTGTATCTATGCTGCTGTGAAGAGGTTTTATTAAGAGAAGAGATGTGCGGTAGTGTGAAACCTTAACAATGAGATGTTTGTTAACCCTTCTTGTCAATAAGAAATTTAATCTAACTTAATGCCACAAACAGAAACGTAGAGCTGCAGTTAACAATTATTTTTCTTGCCGTTTATTTTTTCGATTATTCATTTAGTTGTTTGGTCAATAAAATGGTGAAAATGTGAATCAGATTTTCAGTTTACTGTCATAGAGGAGGAAAGAAACCAGAAAATATTCACATTTAAGAAGCTGGAGTCAGAGAATTTGACATTTGGCTTAAAAAAAATACTCAAACCTATTAATCAATTATGCAGTTAGTTGACCATGAATTTAATAGTTGACAACTTATCAATTAATTGATTAATTTTTGTAGAAGAAAAACTCCTAAGCATAACAAAATTGTAATAGACTGAGTTTAACCGAAGGAATGATGGGGCATTAAAGTTTACCACACAAAACGAACAGCTTTAAATGCGACACAGAAAATATGGTTTCATTTTAAAATGTTGCATAAAACAAAAACTTTGCATATTTCTACATGTGTGTATTCCACACACTCTGATCTGCTCTGACAGGTGTTTGGTTTGTTTTAATTGTTTGCACCTGATCCGACCTTTCTGTTCAGAGACAGTTTGACTGTGCGCACCCATTAAAAAAGGCACGTGTGCTTTTAACTTTTCTTAAATCATAAATGTTTAAATTCCCAACAAATGAGAGCACGCTAAAAGATTTCAAACTCCTAATTTCTGAGTGTGAACCAGTTGGTTTCAATCAGAAAACATCCCTTTGTGTCTGATGTGGATTCATGAAACGCTGTACGCCTCTGCAGCTCAGCGGAGCTCTTCCAGGTCCTTGCATGTTAACTAAGTGCTCGTGCTGAATGGGTGAGGGGAGAGGCTAATTTAGCTGACACCCTCAATCCGTGATAATGGCGGGCAGGTTGTTAATCAAGCTGGAGGTGTGGACCTCGGCGTGTGAAGGAGGAAAGCTCCCAAGCGAGTTACACTGACAAACGCCCGACCCCCCCTCCACCCTCTCTCGCCTGACATGGCTGGACATCCTTAACGCACCACAACCCAACCATAGTCAGTGAGGCCTTTTCTCTTCCTCCCTGAGACACTGACTGCTAATTTAGCCAGTTACTGTTGAGTAGGCAGAATCTGCTCCAGCACGGAGGCATAAGTCATATATGCACTTCTCATTTTCACCCTTTAACTTCCAGGAATATTAAAAGAATGATTAGTAACTGGGTGATGTCTATTTCAAGTGGTTATTCTGCAGCACTGTGTTAAAATTAGTGCTGAAATGATTCGTCAGACCTTCGACAGAAGATGTATGTATTTTTTTTAATGACCTAATTGTTTAAATCTTTTGTTAGATGTGAGAATTTGCTGATTTTCTCTGTTTTATATCACTGTGAATTCAAAATATTTGGGTTTTCGGACATAACAAGAACTTGGAAGATGTCACCTGTGCTCTGGAAACTGTCTCCTGATATTGAAACAACAACCCTGTGCATATCTGGTGATGGTGCACAGACACATTTACACACATTTATGCTCTTAATTCTGCTTTTTGTTTTGCAAAACCACGATGAGGGCCATTACTGAATGTCACACAGGTATGCCAGGCACAAACAGGTAGCACAGAGGGTCAAAAGGGCACAAAAAGAATGAAAAAAGGCCTCTGAGTGACTTTAAAAAGGAGCTGGATAAATCATTTAACACCACACTCGCTGTCATTTAACTTTGCCATAATGAAAGCATAGTGAGTGACACCGCGGAGAGAGCTGCAGCTGCTTGGTGGGTCGGCGGTTACGTTTGAATAAATGGGAGATGAGAGGGCAGATTGTCACAGGGCCGAGGGATCACTCAAAATTTGGGTGGAAAGCGACACGGGCTCCCAGGGACACCAGTTGAATGGCAGAAGGCTTCTTCCCGCTGCAGATCTCTGGCTCCACGTTGGAAATACTTTGTCCCCGGGCTCGCTATAATCTGTCAGAAAGTAAGCCCGCCGTGACGCTAAGCTTTGGTGATGCGATACAGCTGGAGCGGCTGACAATGGTGACGCTAATGGCTTTCAAACTTCCCTTAAAGATGTGAAAATTGAGGAGGCTGAATAATTCACGGCAGAGCATATGCAAGGCCTGTCACTCGGCATCCAGGAGTCATCACTCTGCACCGGGCTGTGTGGCAGAAGTTCTGACGGAGGGGAGGAAACTCGGCCTCGTGAAGCCTGGGGACCAGATGAGAAGTTGTGTTCCAGAGTGAGACATCCACCATTTGGAGAGAGTGACATGCACTCTAACAAACTGACTGATGGGACCAAATTAAAATAAAGTGATGTGTCCTGTGGCGTCACAGCTGGTAACTTAACGGACCGTACCAGGGTGAAGCCAGCCCAGTTGCCAGAGGAAAATGTTGGCATTGTGCGTTTTTACAAACCACAAATATGTACATTACATTGACACTTTCAAACATATATCAACATTTATAAAGTGATGTAGTATATGAGCTGAGATGGGAAGGATGGTGGATGCTGTGTCAGCTAGGCGAGATAACTACCAAGCTGCAGACCACTGTTCCAGACCATCAGACAACAAAACCAGTTGTTTCTTAGCGAGTCATCGCTGTGTTTCCAGCAGCTTTTTAAGCACCAAACATATTTTTTGCAACCCGCTACTGTTTTTCCCAGGACAAAAGGAGACATTGTTCTACTTTCAGTTGGAAATACGCCCTTAAAACCGAGTATTTAAAGCCAAGACATGATCTTTTCTTCACCATAACCAAGTTGTTTATCTGCCTAAAACTAAAAACACTTTCAAAGTATTTGCTACATAATGAAATCCAAATGCAGTGTATCCTTGGTTTGCAAGAACGTACAATGCCAACATTTCTTCTGGCGTTTGGGTTGTTGTTGCATAATACAATTCCTTAAGCACTATCTTCCAGTACACAGTGAACAGTGTTTGATTTCAGGATCTATTTTTTTTACCAATCTTGGTCGCTGTTTGTTTCTAGTAATTTCTGTTTCAATAAACTGACCTACTAAGTTATAATTATTTTTGTCATTGATGTGACAAAATGCTGTAGAAAACTAGGTTGATTTGAAAAGATTGCACTGCATTAAACCAGAACCATAATATAATGACAAAATTGTGAAACTCGATGTTTCTCTACCCAAGAATACTCTTTTTGGATCATACAGAAATGAATGGAAACTCATCGGCCAAACTGATTCGCTGTGATGTAAAGTTTTGTTTCAAAGGGTCGCAACATAAATCACAAAATTGTTAAAAGGCAGATGAGGGGAAAAATATATCTTTTAGACTTGCTGGGTACGTTCAGCTTTTTAATTCCCCTTCAAAATAAATATTTGGGAGAAAAAGAAAAATTTGGTTGAACCTATCGTGACTAATTTAAGCACTAAAGGTATAGCCCATCGACACTGCGTCAGTTCAAAGGGTCACAAAACAAAATGTTAGAAAATACTAATGTAAAGTAAATGTTAAAAATAGTTTACACTAGTTACGCTAGTTCACACCAATTTAACCAGTCCTAGTGAATTTTTGCAATTCTGTCCAATCACCACAACTTTTTGCTTCGCAGTTTTCTCTAAGTCACCAAACCCATTTCCTTGTTTTTGGTTATGAGGATGCAGACGTGTGCAACACGAACGTCTCACTTTTACCAACAAAAATGACTGCTAAAGACGATGCAACAGAAAGCAGAGGTAAACTGGTAAACTGGCAGAATTCAATATCTTTTCTATTGCAAAACAAATCTGGAGAACAGCTGAAACAATGACATTTGAGATGTGTCACAAAGTATGGGTCAGGTTGTGATATATTTCAACTAAAATTGAAACTCAGTCCTATAAAAAATTAGCTCTTCAGTTTGTGTCGGACTTAAAAGATGTTTGTCACTAAGGATCAAAGTGCAAATTGAAATATTTCCGAATTTTCAGTTCAGTTCGTTGCTGTAGCTTGATTCATCCTCCATGGTACATTTAAGATCTGAAGCTGACACATTGCTCCTTGCATCCTTCAATCAAACAGAGCTGGTTCCAGTTTCATCATGTGACAACAAATCAGTGCACATCCGACATGTCAGTCCCACAACACGGAGGACAATCAAACAACAGGACATCTTCATACCCCCACTGACGCAGATGGAGTGATGCCTCTGCTAGCAGCAGCCCTGGGACAGCCTGTTTCATTATTGACGAGCATTAGCACGAGCTAACTGTACCTGCTTTGTAAGGCAGGTGTCGACTCCCCCCTCAGTTATTTTTTGCTCTCCACCGTTATTGTGAAAACACCAGGTGAGGACATGCTGCTGCAAGAGCGCAGCCACTTAACCTCTCGATAGACGCCCCAGCAGGGGATGCTGGGTCTCCTAATGGGGATACAGGGAAGGGGGAGGAGGAGGCGGGAGGGAGCGGGACTGGGAGGGAAGGAAGGGCATCAGCAGATGCCAATGTTTCTAGTCTGATGCCGCAGCTGTCAGCACAGATGATGCCTCCGCCGTGAGTGCTCCTACACAGCTCGATGACCAACTAAGGACACTGTGATTCCTGGACATCGAGGCTGAATGTGAAGCCGCCTGCTCCAAGTTCCCGGTGGGACAGGAAGCTGCAGCTGAGCACCTCAACTCGGGTGACTGCTGCATCTGAAATATGTTCCCCGGCAATCCATGTCTATGAGGTCACGACAGAGATTCAAGCAGCACTGAGGAGGAGGCCTCATGTGGAACAAAACATGGTTAAAAGGGGGAAGAGGGAGATGGAAGGCGATTCTTCTTCGGCTGAGTTGAGCCGTGTTAACGGAGCGCCCTGTGAGCCGGTAGCGGTGATGGAGCAGAAGCAGACAGATGGACAGAGACGGAAGTTTCCAGGCTCCGCTGTTCCATGCAGGTGGTCCTGGGTGCAGGGATTGTCAGTGCATGGTGAATTATTTAAATGGGGAGCGTGGAGAAGGGAATGGCTGCATCTGTCGCACATCCTTTTAAAGCCCCTCCAGCAGATGTGTTTACTCACCGCCCATACCAGCTAACTACTTAATGGGTCACCAACGGCAGCCAAGAGTTAATTAAGCAGGCCTTTTGCAAATGGCGGGCACGTAGCATCAGCGTCGGCTCAGGTCCTATCAGGTCGTAGCAGGCGCTGTAGGCCTGTGGCTTACAGATGTAGTCGCTCAGGTTCATCCTTTTACTGTGTCCTCTGTGAGTTGGATGAATGATGTGAGATTCTGTTTTGATCTCCTGATTTCTGGATAAAGTGAAAGGAAGACTTCTCCAGTAGCTGCTACTATGAGAGCAGCTGTATCTGAAACGCTGCATTTTCTTCACACTGATAAGTAAAGACAATCAGGTGATTGTGATCCCACTGCTTTGTGTGAATATTTTTTTTACTTAAAGTGATGCCAGCTGGAAAAAGTGTCACATATAGTATCGCTAGCAGCTGGAGGAAAAGCAGCAGTGACCTGCTGTTAAAAAACAAACAAAGAAATAACTGAGAGCACAGACCGCTGCCGAGGCTGCGCAAATTTTTAA
Organism: Epinephelus lanceolatus; assembly: GCF_041903045.1. Classification (NCBI taxonomy): domain Eukaryota; kingdom Metazoa; phylum Chordata; class Actinopteri; order Perciformes; family Serranidae; genus Epinephelus; species Epinephelus lanceolatus. The sequence continues at coordinate 5,681,702 of NC_135742.1, forward strand.
ATTTGTTATTTCATTTAAGAAAATGTTTATGTGTCTGCATGGAAATCTGTATCAAAATGCAAAGTGACTGACAATAGTGGGGCACTTGTCAGTTTTTTGTGCAGAATGTCATCAGCTGATAGCACAAATGCAAGTCCATCAAAATTAAAAAAATAATGCACATATTTTCACATTTTTTGTTAAATGTTATTTTGCTTTATGTCCTTAACTGAATTGTTTTTTGTTCGTTTTTTTGGTGTATTTTCCTTAAATACAATGTTCAGCACGTCCTAGGTCAGTATGCAACACAACAATAGCATTATCTTTTTAGAATACTTTTACAAAATAAAATATTTACTGCCAGCGATAGTTCTGATGGCCTTGTATTAAAGCTCACAGTGGTAAATGGCCCTTCTTGTAACATATATATATATTAAAAAAAACTCCCAGATCTTCACAAAAACAATTTCTATATTAATTTTTTCATGTCCCAACTTCTCATTGATTTATCCTATCTGTTTATTTAACATGTTCATTACGGGTAGATGTGCAAAATGTGTGTTTAGCACGTTTATCTGACGCTAATTTGCAGCTCTGGACACTGCTTAGATGTTTTAATTCAGTGTTATAACAACTGAACAGACAATAAAGAGAGTTGTGTGTGTGAGAGGTGAAATGCATGTGTCTATGTACTTGTTAAATCACAAGTCATCGCCCCACCTGCATCACCTGCACTCTTGACTAGACCACTCCCCATGATTATAAAGCTCCACCCCTCAGGCCTGCGACTCCTTTGTCCTTTCAAACATGCCGCGCAGAACAAAGACACGACTGATATTTTTAAGTTTAAACTGTTGAAAATAAGAAAAAGGAGTGATACCGTAGCAGATGCATTAGTGACAAAAAAAATCATCCGACAACCACCATAGAACTGTTCAACTATTCTGGATCCTGTGTTTAAATGTGCACCCCAACATCAGGTGTTCTGTGAGCCAGCGGCAGCATGAAATGCGTGTTGCACAGGACTGTGTGTGCATCGACACACAGGTGCAACAGTGTATTACATTTTTTTCATTTGTGTGTTAAAAACTCTAGAAATACTTAAATCTGCAGGAAGGTTTTGAGATATCCTGCAAACAAACAAATAGAAGTGAAACACGAGAGCGCGTCTAACTTTTGTTTTGTTTCCCGTCAAAAACTCCTGTTCCTCTTTCCTCACCGTCAGTCAGCATCTGGCAGGAAAACATGTTATCATGAGCAGTTTGGACGTTATGTGAGAGGATTATCTGAGGTGAGGCTCAAGTTGATTTGGAGTAGTTACAGCACCGCCGTCATCATATGATACATAATCTGTTTTAGAGCTCAAAGACCTCCAGGAGCCAGCGGCACTCATAATCATACATTTTTGATTGGATTGCCGTCATGGAGGACATTAAAATCTGTTGTTCCATCTAGAATGCCTTAGCGATCATCTGTTATGGTTTGGGATTATAAGAGATGACGCTGGAAATCAAACAATAGCTATGCAGCCAGGAATAAACGCATATTTACACTATTTTCACTTAAATCTTGGTGGGTTGTATGTATGGAGTGTTTTTCTGTCGGGTGCCGTCGACAATGTTTACTGCGTCTTTACGCTACACCAAACTCTTCATCCCTACATCTACTGTTTTAACATACAGCTAATCTATAGATTTAGGAGTTGTTTATTGGCACGGAAGAACAAAAAAAAGAAAAACTGTGCATGTAAGAACAAGAGAAACTGAGAGGACTGAGACGACTTATTTAAATATACGAGAATTACGGGTGATTTAAACAAAGAACAGAAGGAAAATGAACAGTGAAGACAGAGGAGTGCAGCACATACATGACAACACATCTGAGGAAAAGCAGAAATAAAATGGTTTTGAAAGAGTCCTGATGGTGGCAAAGTAAGAGAGGAAGTATCTTTGAGTGTGTGTGTGTGTGTGTGTGTGTGTGTGTGTGTGTGTGTGTGTGTGTGTGTTGTTTTACAGAGGAAGGAAGATTCACTCTGCCGATTTCAGCTGTGATAAGCTTCTTGATTTCTAGATGCAGTTGCAACAGTCCAAACATTTACACAACACAATGCTGCTTTTTCTTTCTTCACTCATCTACAGCAAAATCACAATTTACAGGAGAACATATTAAATTTTGGCGCAGAAATATTTAGATTGTCCTGTTTGTAAATCCTGGAGCTCACAGTGAGACGCCTGTCATTAAAATTTCACACGTCTCCTGCTGTCCACATGCCAAGACTGCAACTTACATACATCTATAGAAACCCTGCCATCACACAACGCCATCAGTTATTTTGGAAGATTTACTTCATAATAATACAGCTATATTTTCTATGCATGCGTTGCATATTTCCAGCCATTTATTAATGTGTCAAACTTGCGATATTTTGATGATCAAAGGCACAAAAAAAGGAAAAAAATGGGGAATTTTTGTCTTTACTGTCGAAAAATAAATAATTTAATTGCATAACAAATAAAATCAGACAAAACAGTAAAGCACTGTTTTTTCTGTCTCTTTTGTAACAAAGAAAACCTGCATCATATCGGCACTAGACCACATGACCGGCCAAAATCTGATATTGATACAAGAATCTCAATATGAAGTCAATATTTGCACCATATGCAACATGAAAACACTCCACCAGCACCTCCTCCCCCTCAAACAGAAATCCCACTGGCTACTTACTGTCCCACTTCGTAGAGCACCGGTGCAGGACACAACAGATAATCACTGCGCACAGTGCTCGGCTTGTGATCTGTAAAAAAACAGAAGACAAAAACAGTGTGTCAAAATTTGTTCTCAATCATCACTGCGTCAGGAGACGAGCAAATGTAAATTACAGCAGCATTACATGAAAAATTTGCTTTATTTTCCACGTCATTATGGAGCATTATGGGTATCACAGATTTGCAATCCCAACTGGCAACCAATTTAGTTATTTTTTAACACTTAATTTAATTCATGTTACAATAAAATAAAGCCACAGTTATTTTGAGCGATATTACAAAATAATTATCAACTCCGTTTTGCCAAATTTAAGCGGAAACAACCTTTAAACTTCATGTTCTCAGTGAGCCACATGTGAACTCTTTGACCCTCTGTATTACATGGAAGGGTCATGTGAATTTCTTTCAAACTAAGCATCAGTTATACAAAATAATATATATATGATATATGGTAGTATCAGGAAGATGTATTATGTCATATGTTTGATGTTCCAGCTCTCTTCTGTTGCTGAGAGTTGCATAAAGGTTAAAAAATAGACAGATGACAGATTGGATTATGATGCATGTGTGTGCGTGCGCCAGTGTGTGTGCTTGTGTGTGTGTTCAGGTTGACAGAGGCCCGGACCATCTTCAGCCACGGAGGTCGTTGAGATTATTGATATTATTTTTATCCCGCCTGTCTGCTCGGGGCTCCGACTGACTTGGTGATGGAGAAGACTGTAGCATCTGTTCCACATATGTGGTGTGTGTGTTCCATAGTCGCCATGATGCCTGTCCATAATTATAAGGTGCCCCACTGTTAGAAAGGTCTGGGCTGAACACATGCAAAAGCCAATGAGGGAATAAATAGCCCCAAGTGGGCGAATGTGAGACAGCCTAAACTGAGAAAGGACTAACAGGAAGACATCTGCTAATGGCCACTTCCTGATTCGGATGCAGTTCTTTTTTAAAAGAAAAAAAAATATGCTCAAGTGTTTTAGTCAAGTTGAAATGTTGAAAATCAAAAATAACTTGTCAAGGAGGGAAGTGTTGTCATTGGCAGTCGTCGATCCCACAGATCCCACGGCCAAATGAGAGCCTGAAAAGATTGGCTTTCGGTGCCAAATCCCGTTTGCTTCCTGAAAAAGGATTTCTCGACAGAACAGACTGCAAGCTCAAAATAAGAAGCACAGTGACCTACATAGCCTCCTTTCTTCTGTTCTCATCATATACGTAGATGGGGAGCTGCTGTGAGATAACAGACGTATTGGGACAGGGGTTTGTTTTGGCATGTCCTTCCCTTTGAACACAGAGGTCACCACCCGCAGGCCTGACTCCATGTATACCACAGAGAGCCACGTTACACATATATGATGTCAGTTAACACACAGCACCACGGTGGATGAGCCATAGGACAATGATGGATATCTGGCCCTGTTTACACCAGGTATTTACACGCGTCTTGAGTGATCCGATCACTGTCTTCCACAAGCAGCTAAAACCTGGCCGCTAAGCCGTTAGCCGAGTAGCGTTCAGTGTGATCTTAGTTTTGTTGGTGGGCTCAGATTCGGTCGTGTCAGATTGTGTTGACTCCTGTTGAGCTCTGTTTACTGTGTCAAATCTTTCCATCGCTCGCTCTGACGGTCACTGTTTCTCTGGCTGCTGAGCTCCTGAGAAGCTCCTGTGATGTTTCACTATGAGAACCAGCAACCGTGAGGCGTCATGAGGGTCTATAATACGGGGGTTTTATGTGTATTGCTGTTTCCTTCTGAAATATCACAATATTTTTGACCAAATACCTCGATATTAATATTGTGATGAAACTGTAGAGTTGACTATCAGTGCTTTTATGAAATATTTACATGATGAAATATCTGAAAATAATCATCAGTATTGTGGATATGATGACTAAATGAGTAAAGGCAAATAACAGAACTGCTAAATAAGTCTGGTAAGTTACGAAAATAACATCACTACTTTAAACCAGGAAAAAACAACACCAATACAATGGTCATAAGTGACTTACGTGTCAGGCAAAATCAGTGTCAGGACTCCAAGAAAACCCACTATAAGACAAGGACAGACTACCGGTACTCGATACCTTTGGGTATGGATTACTGATAGCCAAAATAACCAAGTACCAAGTGATATCGAAACGTCTCCAGTCAATTGCCATTGTTTTAACGGGCAAAAATTCCCCCGTTAGTCCAAAGAATGACCCATCCGACTGAAAGCCCAACACACACAATATCCAAAATCTAAGGGGCCATAAACATGCAATGTTTTTTGCACCCTCAAATTCATTGTTGTCGATGTAGACGTGCAGCAGGCATGCTCAAAGCCATAGCGTCGCCATCACAGCACGCACACATTCCTGAGCGCCAATAATTCAGGGTGCAATGGCTGCGCCCTGAGATGAACAGCTTTTGGAGCCCAGCACCGCATGTCATGTGACAAGGACAAACCAATCACGGCGGACAGATATCTTTCCCTTCTTCCATAAATATCAGTCTGTGATCAACTTCAAGAGGAAGTTAATCATGTTAGTGCAGGGCTACCAGAGCTTTACACCTGTCAAAATGGACAGTATTTTTGGCCAAATACACACTTACAAAAAGTAACCTGGAAGAAGATCAGCTCTGCACTCTGGTTATAATCGCCTAGCAACCTGAGACGTGGACACAAGAGTAGTGCCCAGCACCTGACCTTGTGTTTTTCAGGCAGTTAAAGACGCGAGATGTGTGCGAACAAAATATGCGCGAGACCGTGAGACATGGGCACCACCTTCCTGTGTGTTCACGTGCTTTCGCTGGTCTTGCGCGCAAGCGCACACACGTGAGCGCGGTGTACAGAGAGGCAGTTAGAGCTACAGGCTACAATGAGGCTAAAAACAGAGTTCAAATGACGTTTTTCCAAACAACTTTTTATGTCGGGGCTTCAGGACACTTGGATCACTACGGACGAGCAGTATGGAGATATTTTGTGGTTTCAATTATGTGTTTTTGGACGTTTGAATCTGGGGTGCCGTCAGCCTCCATTAGGTGGAGTTGTGTTGCTACCTCCTCTCCCCTTGGATCTCTGCAAGGGATGTGAGGACTCTAAAACTTCTCCTGAGCCTCCCTCGGCATATGGGTGCGTAGATAATGGCTGAATTTTAATTTTTTGGGTGCACTATCCCTTTAACCAAGAATTCCCTTTCTGGTTGAAAGCCCTTAAGGAAAACTTCTCTCAACTGTGGCAAGAGTGATACTCTGTGAGTGTCATGTGGTGTCCCAATGCCATTATGACTCGCCCAAAAAACCTGATATGGAGAGGGCAGAAAAGAATACCAGCAGCTTAGCGCACAAGAAAAAGTCATGGTACACTGAAGATTAAAACAGAAGTGTTGGCACTGGACACCAGTGAGTCCCGGCCTACTTGGAGCACTTAGTGAAAGTTTCAGGAGAAGCTTTTAAGTGAACCTTGAGTTGAGATTTTTCATCAAACGAATAAGTCTCTGAATCTATGCAATAACAAATAATCATTGTATTGAAAAAAATGAAATGATCAAAAGCCCAAGTCGTGCTGTATGTTGAATGCGATGGATGCTACCTGGATGGAGCGTACATGATGACACCATCATGTGCAAAGGACCCAGTGCTTAATGCTGTGTGTGTGTAAACTTCCCCATCTCCATTTCTAATATTAGGACACTATGAAACATGGTAATCCCCTTCAGAAAGTCTCGAGTTCTGCAAAGTCGTCCACATAAAAGCCCACGTGGATATATCAGTAATGCATGACATGCAAACTGCACTAATGACTTCCTTCTCTGATAAATGTAGTGGCAATGAATCATTTCTCTTTGTTTCTGTTCATGGCTGAAAACTTAAACTTAAGCACGTCTGATAAACTGAGGGAAGTGTTGAACAGAGGTATTGTATGAAATGTGAATGGTTCATTATTGTATTAACAAATCTCCTGCTTCTTAAAAACACACTTGACTAAATTTAGAAACCTCCACAAATAGCAGTAAGGTCTTTCTTTGCTTTTGCTGTCCTCCTGCTCGTGCTGGCCCGGCCTGATGTTAGATTTATGACTCATTTATTGTCGAAACAACACCTACAAATTCCAGTTTGACTATTTTAATCAGTGCACGCTCTGGGATACAGATTTAGAGCTCATATCAGCGAGGGCCAGACAGGAATTATTATGTGACGCCACATTCTGCCTTTTTTTTTCTGCTGTTCATGGTTATTAGAAAATATCAGAGCTGTGCTGAATGAACATTTAAAGCTGCAGTTTGAGTTCAAGAACCTGATCTTAGTCTGGTCCTGTGGTTAAAGGCTAAACGTGGTATTTTTCAACCTGGAGTGTATTTTCGGAAGTTTTGGTGTCCAAGTGACTGATGGGAACAACAGTCTTTAAATTCAGTCCACTATTAAGTGACCTCAGCTGCAATGTAATCACTTGGGGCATTTGTGCACCATCAATTTATGCCCACTAGATGTGCTTGTTTTTGCCACTGACAGGCTCAGATTGTTATTTCAAGTGTGTGACAACATTATGGAGAGGATCCCTGCAGAGACAGACCTTTCTGTTAGAGAGTAAGATCCTTTTTGTTGAACCAGAAACAGCCCCAAAATGGCCGTTACTAATTCAACCAGACTCCATTTGAATAAACAGTAATTTTAGAGTGTACAGAGGCAGCATATTTTAACATCTAACCAGGTGAATTAAGGGTTAAATTCAACCAAACCAGAGTTGGTGATTGTTGGAACAGTGAAAAGACAAACCAAGATGGCTTCTCTGAGTTTTATTTTGTGTCTGTCCACTTTGAGGTAGGTCTGTTTTTCAATGATAAAATTGCTCTTTATTCAAATGGAGTCTGGTGGGTTAGGCAGTAGCAATGTCAGGGCTGTTTATGGCTCTTACTCTTTAACAAAAGGGTCCATCTGTGGAGAGATCCTTTCAATCGTGTAATCAGACATTTAAAATAATAATCTGAGCCTGTCAGTGGCAAAAACAAGCACTTTAGTGCTGCAGTGCTCTTGACAAATTCCAAAAGTTGGTTCTCATTAGTCACTTGGATAGCAAAACAGAGAAATATACTAAACCTACCCTTAAAAAGACTCTGCTTCAACTATGAACACAAGGTGTACCATAGTCACTACTTCTGATTTCCATCACTTACTGAAGGTTTGCTGGTCGACAATGAAGCTGCAGACGACGCCTTCATTGCTGCGGCCGAGGGTGAAGCCGTTCCCTCTGAGGACGATGTCGAAGGACTCTGGAATGTAAACAAACAGGAGATAAGACTGAGAGGAGGAACATACGTACACTGTACACGCAAAGAACAGAGTTTCTTCTTCTAATATTATCTAACATCAGGCAATCATGCTGTCATTTGCTTCAACCACTTATTGTTTGAAAAACTGGAACTATGTAGAACTTTGACAGACCACTGGTGCTATAAAAAGTTTCATGAAAATGAATAAAAATCCAAGTATCTATAGATTAGACTCTCTTCTGTGCAGAGATACAAAGGTTCACACTATAAGCAAGCAATGTTCAAGTTTTCAGATGGCTGGCAGGTTTATTCCATTCCAAATTATATTCTTCTAAAAACAAGAACAAAACGTTTGAACTTCATGTTCTAACTTCAGTATCTTTGTTGTGTTTTGCACAGCTGGAACAAACTACATCAAGCGACACTTGAAAGACTGAGTCACAGATTCTGAGTTTTACACTGATATATTTGGGCATGTTATTTACACCAGTGGTTCCCAATGTGGAGGCCGCACCCCCCTTATGAAGGGAGGTAATTCAGGGTCACAGGAAGAAAAAAATAATACATTTCATTATTAAACTTCTAATTTTTGACTTTCCTCTAACTTCAGTGACAGGACAGCACCTCTAACACTGTTTTAAAACTCAGGTTTTTGAATCTGCCATGAGCAGTGATGGAGAGTCACGAGCAGACATTGCTTAATTTTAAATAAGCACTAGAGTAATAAGGCTGGGAACCACTGATTTAGGTGCATTCAAAGGCTAAAAAGATGCAAAATGTGCAGATTTCTGTGGTTCTGTGGGGAGTTTAAATGTCCCGTGATGGACGATGGTGTAAGTGATTAATCTACTCCTTGTCTCTAAGCAGACTCTCTGAAACTGACAAATCTTTCCTCCTGGAGAGATGCCATGAGTTCAGTAAGCAAGCAGTAAAAAGAGGGATTCCTGCAGAGAATGAACCAATGTGTGCAGAGCTCCAGGGAGTGACTGTAGCAGGAGGATCCACTCACCGTTCACACAGACACTGGAGGGCTCCACACTCAGGATCTCTGTGCACGATCGCTTTAATATCTGGAGGATGAGAAAGGGAAAAAAAATGAAATGGGTACATTATCGCTTGAGGGCCAAGAATAAATACATCAAGTCCTGGCTGTTATCGGCTCTGTCAAGTTTAGAAAACAGATTAGGGTGCAACACCTGAGAAATGTCTCGCTCCTGATCGGGGCCTGGCGGCTAAAGGAGAGCGCTGAATATCAGCGGCGAGGAGAACAGGAGGGAGAAACGGCAGCTGTGTCAGCCTTTATGGGAAAATTATGCAAGACTATTACATTCCTCAGTTCTATTAAAAACCTCCGGGATCCTGCATTATCATATAAAGAGGCCTGTGTGAGCCCACTGTCATGGAGCTGCACTATCCGCGATGATTCAATAAATCAACAAAGGACAAACTATGCAAATCCCAGTACACAGTTGGTAAAAAGAAGCATATTAACTGCAATATAGGACACTTGAACCTTTCATTTGATGTTGGGTGAAACTTCAATCTGAGGAGAGGAAGAGGGGAGTGTTTACAGCGGCCTTATTAAATATGATGGTTTGATATGGAATCGTTAAAAGGGGAGAGGGTTGTAGATGACAGCTGGGAGGAAAAGGATCTGCTGCTGTTCCTCTGTGCCACTATTTTCCCCGTCTAATTACTTCCTTGGCAGTGCCCGAGATAAAAAGGGAAAAAAAAAAAATAGACTGTTTGCCTGCCTGTGCTTAAAATGATGGAGGGGCCCGAGGAATGACATTGTTTTCCTGTTAAGAAAAAGTTCGGCTCCAAAATGAGAAATTTGCTATTTAGAAAAGTAGCACTCACTCTTCAATTTAACAGAATATGGTGCTTTCTGAAGAACTTTGGGTAAATGAAGTTATTCATAAGGGTTGGAAGACCTTGGTGTTTTGTCGATATTAAAATATAAGATCTGAACACTGAGATTAGAGGCCTCAGTTTGGTTGAACTCAAACAGCAGCTATTCATTTCTCTGGGATCTAGTGACAAACATTATTTACGAGCTGCAGGGGGAAAAGGAGGCAGTCGTCCAAATACTCAAAGTCATTCAAGTATCTCAGCCAGCGCTGTAACTGGTGGGGTTTCTGAGAGGATGAGGATGGTTTAGTCATTTAGTGGAAATAATTAGGAGTGTGAGGGTTTTGCGCCACAACATCCGAGTATCTTGAAGTCGGCGATACTGTACGGGTGGCTGAACTCTGCTGAATGCGTTCAGGAGCAAAGGGAAGTTAACGATAACGATGTGGCTACTTTGCAATTTGGGGTTTTCCCAAAAGGCCCGCAGCTCAGACAACAAAGGCCCAGTGTAGCACAGGACTAACAAAACAAAAAAAAAAGTCCCAACAGGGCGCAGAGACACAACTTTGCTGAGCTCTCTCTGTGAGTTTTGTCATGCTGGTAACAGAGACGGGGTGGATCCTGCAGCAAAAGGCTGCACAGATGATCTCAAATCCTCGAAATCCAACAGAGGAGTGAGGAGGCCAACTAGTCAGGAATCCAGTATTACTAATCAGAGAAGAATGCTCCGCGTTTCATTTGGATGCTGGAAGCGTCACTATGCTCAGAGCCTGCGAGGACTGAGGCCATGGGCTTTTTTGTTGTGCAAGCTTTGAAAACAGTTTGGGAGGACAGAAAAATACATGAATGACTTTTAATGGCAAGGACGACTCTGTGAACACGACTGTGCATGCCATGGAAATAAAAAATAAAAGATTTTCCAAGCATATTTTCTTCTAATTATAAATAATCAAATCTGCTTTTTCAGAGGCTTTAAACACATTATAATGTTAATAATGACAAGCTGGATTCACATGTTCCTGAGAGATAACAATATTCTGGGTCAGAAGCAGCGTGTCACTTTTTCCTTTTTCCTTTTGAAGGGTGCCAGTCATGGTTACTCATGCTTTATAATGATCCAACAACTGTTACAAGTGTTTTGGATGAATTCTGGTTGCATGTTTTATCACTTTGTTTCATTGTGCTGCAAAATATTTGACAGATGCATCACCAAGACTTAGTTAATTGCACCCTAGATGACATGTGGGGTCATGCAATTGTGGGAATTTTAAATATGTGTATATTTACCACACAAACATTTAAATTGATGTTTTAATCATCGTCGTAATTTGCTTAAATCATTAAGGAGAAATATAAGGAGAAGAGACTGGCATCTGAGATATGCAGCACATTATTGTCTGCACTCAGACATCATCCCACTTTCACAGCCACAGTTTAACACCCTCCTTTACTTTACAGTCAAGTTAAAAGCAACATAATCAATCACGGTTTGTTGTACAACAGAAACAAGACACACCCTTTGGCTCTGCGTCCCTCCAGCTGCATGTCTGACAGCTCCGTCTAGCTCTGTTCTTTCCCTAAACACTGCTGGCCTTGTCGGCTCCGACACAGATGCAAGTCCAGCTCAGGTCAGCGCGCTCCGCGGGGCTCCGGGTTCACATTCATGTAAAAATGTTGCCATACAAACCCCCGCCTTGGCTGACAGTGTTCAGGCTAAAAGCTGCAGCAAATGGAAAGTATCACTAATTGGCTGGCAGCGGACGAGGAGGCTGCTTGGGAAACTTCATATAAACACTGTTTAAGGGACTCTTATGCTCTGACAGCCAGTCACTGATTACAGCACTACACTGACAAGACGATGTGTTAACGCCGGCTTTTATTCTGAATTTTTCATCTAATATAAAAGCATTAATTGCATTGAAGCGCTGCTGCACTGAGAGTTTTGACACTGAACACAATAAAAACCCTGTGAAGAGATGTCATATGGACAGTGACTAACTGTCAAGCTGCTCCAATTCCAGCGTCTTAATTTGCTACAGAGTGGCGAAGACATTTCCCTCTCTGTCTACAAACTGTGGACACAACGAGCAGTTATTTCCACAGACATTTTCCGTGCAGCGTAGCAGGAAGTTCACTGAGGTTTTCTTTCATTTGTGACCAACTTCAATGAAGCCAAGGCAGGGAATTGTTTTGCCCTCCTGCCCACCTGACTCCTGAATTCACCAATAATTTAAACTTCAATTATTTCTAAGATAAAAGGAAAGATTACTTATTCATCTCATACATCAGCCTCAAACCGGAGGTGGCTTAAACTGGAAGTCCAGCAACACACACACTCACTCACACACAAGCAGAAAGTAGGCGAACTTACAGAATTGACAATGCCTTTGAGTGCGTGGAAGCCATCTTTGACAGGAAACACTTGGTCCTTGGTGTCCGCAATATCAGCAAGCTGTTGGTATCATCAAAGGAGTTGAGTAAACAAGGAGAACTGCGGATTTAACGCTGCTTTCTTCTTTTTCTGTTTTCCTCTTTATGACTGAGCACTGTCTTTCCTTTCATATCATGGGCAGGAGGAGACATAGCAGATGGCATGACTGTGGCAAACACTTTGCTCAACCATAAAAAAAAATCACTGCAACACAAACTGGGAGCAATATTGCCTTTGTTTTTGACTTAATAAGAGCTCATCACAGGATGGTTACCATTGGTTACAAGGGACAGGCCACCATGTTGGAAGAGAGACAGTAAAACTCCAGACATCACTGACATAAGAAGGAAAGACTTCAGTGCAGCTCATTCATAATGTGAGCATAACTTGAGATAGGATCATATGTTGTGGAGACAATAAATAAAGTAGTGATCAGATTTTTCTGCGGCTGAATAAATTACTGATTTCTAAACAGTGTGAACAGTGTGACGGGCCAATAACTGATCTAACAGCCAACGGAGTTGATGCCTATAATCCACACTTTCTTCTTAAGACTGCACACAATGCAAATGTTCACAGTAAGCTTTCATAGCCACACATCAGTGTTTAACAGATTCATGGTAACATGACCCTGCAGGCCTGTCCACGTCTAGATTATATCCAACAAGGAAATACTCTTAGTTTTATCAGGAAATTTGTACAGAATTATCTGATCAAACCCTGAAGACGTCAGTGCTCACTTCCTTAGACTTTCCCAGGCCAGAAATCATCTTTTTAAAACACATGCTCATTTGCAGAGCTTCCACAAAATGGAGCAAATTAAACAGAATCACAGAATTCACTATCACGTCTTATTTAAATGCACCAACAGCAGAACTATATGATGAACTACACTTTCATCTTTGTATGATTTTGCTGTATCGCCTCTGTTTTTAGTTCATAGTTGCACTTTTTTTTTTTATATTACTGTTGATTTTCAAAGGGAACACTCACTGTTGAATTTGTTCCAGTTAACTTATTTTCTTTGTTCAGTTTGATCAGTGTAATTAACTTGCTGCATGTTCAAACATGTGGTGTTGCAAAAGGTCGGTAAATTTCCAAGGGAGATTAAGCTTAGGAATTTACAAAATATTGCACATTTTAATCTGAAATCATTTTCATAGTGAACTTATTTTGGGCGGAAATACACATAAAAAAAACCCTACTAGATCTTATTAAATGTTTTATTTAAAGTCTGTCCATTAAATTGAATTATAACTATGCACTGCATTCAGCAGCAATATTCCATCACATGTTCAGATCAATTACACAGTGCATTCTCTCATCACATGTGCAGCCAACACTGCTGCCAGAACTACTGCACTGTCTGAGCCAAAGGACTTCATGCTTTCATGCAAGTTCTGGAGTAAATAGATTTAATATTTTTATTAGAATATTTTAGTAAAAGAAGGATTTCAGCGATATGAAGAAGGTCCGAACGTAAAACTGGGCTGTCTATGCAGCAGAAAGATGCAAACACTTTTAAGATTTGTTCTACATGATCAGAGATAAAAGAGAAAAAGACTATGGCATTTGTTTTTGCTCAAGACGTAGAAAACCTACAACTACCAGAATGCACTTCGCCACACCGGACCAATAAACGCTCCAGCTGATAGGCAAACTCAGTTCATGTGTACATTTGACACAATGGCAGTTGGCTGGCAATAAACGATTATGTATTACAAGTAAACTGTACGTTAAAACATGTTTTTGAAAACATCTGAGGTGAGAAATAGGCAACTCAAACATAGAACATTAGTTTATATTTCATCAGTTAGTTTTACTATTGCTCTCAATATTATTGTCCTCTGTTTTCACTATGCAGGGAACAGTATGGCACCCACTTCCTGTTCACAAATTCTCACTATTACAGCAAACAATGCACTAAAATATGTTTCTGAAAACACTGTAGGCGAGAAATAGGCAGGGCAGTAACATCACCTTGAATTATATTCAATCAGCACTGCCTAGTTTTACCATTTTGTCGGATTTCAGTCCGAGTTTAAGAGAGGGAAAGAGGAGGGCAGGGCTGTCTTTTGATCTGTATCTCTCCTCTCTCCATCTATAGTGACAGCATGAGTGGCGAGCAATACAAAATGTGCAAGAGCAGACTTTAGTTTGAGCAACAGCCCAGGAGAGCCAATGAAACTCCACTGAATGATGCGTTATGCATTATTTGCGTCATCCAGCTAGCTGCTAACTCACCATATGGCACATTTCACATTGTATAAATATGACAAATTGATGGATTTATTTAAAAAAAATAATAGATTATGTTTTCGGTATATACGGTAAAAGGTTTGTTTCCATCTGCACATATGACATGGTGAAATACAACTTGAGCAAATTCCCATAAATTCCTGCTAACACCCATGGAAAGTTTCTACCTAGGATATTCCTGGGAACAATTGTTATTTGTCATTTATTTTTACCTAAAGACGCAATGTTATGCCTTTATTCTTGTAATCATGAAGTGCCCCAGTACCATGTATCAATCTTATCTTTCATCTAGCCAATAAAGAAAATGCAATAAAAGTACTGAAACCTTTAATTACTGTAGGAAATAGAAAACCAAAAACTCAAACTGGAAGAAATTCTAAATCTACAGATGCCGTTGTTCTTGGAGCTCCACTGGAAGTAGTGTGTAGTAGTAGTAATGTTCTCTTGGCAAAACACTGACGATCTGGAGCACACTGAACACGCAGGTAAACATCTGAAAAGTGGATTATGCTGCAGGAGTGGTTTTTATTGGTCCCACTTTAAGACATGGATTTAGCATACAGGTAATGGCACTCATATTACATGTGTTTACCTTTCTTGACACTCTTCCAACATGGCAACGTGTTATATTGCTATTGAATGTAATCACTGGGCATACATTCACTAACAGACTTCACTGGTGTTTGACTGCTGCAGATTAAGACTAAAGCTTTCTTACCTGCTGCTCGTCGAAGTCCTTGATACCCACACAGTAAACACGGGCACCGTATTTCCTCGCCTCATCAGCCTGCAGATCAAACAAATGTGTAGATGATGTGCAACAGGTAGAATGTAAAAAAAAGGGGGGAAACTGAATACATACAGGATATAACAACAGGTTTTATAAGGATGTTTTAAAAAGCTAAGAAAGAGAGGGAAATTCGTTTTTGCAGTTAAATTAATCACACTGAAGTTAGTGTTGCATCAGATTTGTGGGAACCAGCATGATTTCTGTTCTGAGAATTTCACCATTGCGACACTTGCACAAGAAAACTTGTACAACTGTGTGACAATATGAATCTCACCTCTTTCACTGTGAGCTCGTGAACGTAAACTTCAAGTTTCCCGTCCGTCAGAGCCAGGATGATGCTGGAGGACTTGCTGGGTTGTGTCTGTATCTGCGCTGAGGCCTTCAGGTTCAAACGAAGGACAAACATTTCATCACGTCTCAGTTTCACAATTATTTAAATATTTGTAAAAAGCTGCCGAGCTGTAATTTGATTTATTTGTGAGGGTAAACTGACCTCTTTTATTCCCTCGTGCATGTATGTTTCTCCTGCTGGTTTGACTTCCCGCAGGCGCTTCAGCCCCTCTTCTATCTGGTATCTGAAAACACACACAAATGGTTGACATTTTTCTCCACTTTTCTACTGCACTGAAATCATATCACAATTCCATTATGATTATTTTTTCACACTGTGGTTGAAGGTTTCTGTATCATGTTAACACCTCACTGACAATCATTAGTACAGCCCCCGGACTGTGGCGACATGATGTGTTGGAAACTTGTGGTTATGGTCATGCTGATAACCGCAGCATCCTAAAATGAGACGTTAACAAGTTGTTCTGGTAATAAAGATGAAAATAGAAGCTGTTTATCCAGTTTGGCATTTAAAAGCCCAGTGGGGATTGAACCTCTAACCTAAGACTAATGTCACCATGCAAACATTTCACTGAGGTGGCCTGGCAGGAGAGGACAAGTTAACTGTAAACCCAAACCAACAAAACACTTCCACAGTATGTAACTACAACAAGGGAAAAACATAATACATAAATTCAACCATATATAATGTACATGATATTATTATGACAGCTCTGGAGAGTGTGTTAGTTTAATATTAGAGAGCTTTTGATCTCTAGATATCATGCAGCTTTGAACTATCGTATAAGTCAAATTCTGAATTGATACTGAACTTGCACATGAGCACAACACTGATTTCTTTTATTGTATATAATGAAAATAAAGCACATACTTATATGTATAAGACCACACTTTATCATTCATGGCCATTAACGTAATCAGCGAAATAAGAATCTTACCATCAGTTTACTGTTTTTATACTTCTTGATACTTCTGAATTTACTATTTTTGTACACACTTTGTCACACTTTGTGTCTGTGCAAGTTGTAATTCGAGTGTCTCTGTTGTTTGTTGCAGTAAGTCAGTCCAGCCACACGTGTGTGTGTGTGCATCCTACTGGCTAGCTCATCAGCATCCGCTTTGCACTGCGCTCATAAGACAGTTCAGGTATAGTCAAGGAAGTGTAGCCCCCACCCTCCAGTTAGTTCCTAGTTAACAACGTTAGCTATGTCAGCACGGTTGCTATTGTTTAGGGCTGTTTATGGAGTTAGCGTCATTAGCTGCTAGCCGCCAGCTCAGCCACCTCCATGTTGAGAGCCATGCGCAGACAACTCATAACGTTCTGAATTTCAATTCGCTCTGGGTGTTGTGTGTGTTCATCTCTCTCACGCTCTGTTCAGATACCACTGACTAATATGTATATAAACACACACATATATACATCGCATTTGTCAAACGGGGTGTTTTATTTTGAAATTTGTTTTATTCTGAAAATTGACCAGATGCTGTTGTTGTTCCTTTGTGTGACTTCCTGCCCAGCTTGACACATTCGCTCGTGGCTCGTGCAGAAAATAGACCAGACGCCGAAATGATCGCTGCAGGGCCGGCCGCGGAGCTGCGCGGCGTGGCTGGTGTGGATGACACAATCGGTTAACATGGGCGCCGAAAGGAAACTGGCTTCGCTTTCTAGGCGCTTCGAGGCCATTTGCAGCGCTTCCGCGTCTGATGTGGCCCTGGCATAAGTCCCTTCTTTATGCCTCCTTTGCATTTTTACACAGAACCAAACGATGGCAGCATCGTGCCTGTCTGTGAGTGATGTGTGGTATCGCAAAATCAAAACAGGCATGACAGGTGTGACATTTCACACTTCAGCGTTGCCCTCAGGTGTGACATGTAACATATGCGTCGGCAGCACAACACTTATTTGTAATATAATCATCAGTAACAGTCATTTACCGTCTCTGTTACATGGAAGCTGATCTTGTTCTCTGCTCTGAGGGTAAAGAGCTCATTGTTTTCCCAATTTGTCGACATTAATGGCCGCTGTTCTTCTTTTTGAGTTAACCGCTAACTGCTACCTGCTGCTTTTTAACTCTCCCACGGTGAGTCGCACAAATAACATGTCGTCAAGTAGTCACACCTGTCGTGCTAATGGTGCCATCCTGCCTGCTGCTCTGTTTATACACATACAGTTTTGTCCTTCTGTGCCAGATTAAAGGAGAGACCAATCTGTCCCCTTATTCCGCGATCATAACTTATATACACACAGCGAGACGGCATAATGGCGCAATACTCCTGCCTTGAACAGGCAGTGTAAAGGGGGCTAACTACACCAACATCCCTAAATGGAAAAGCAAAGATACTTAAGGCTTTCCTAGCTTAACAACATATGAAGAAACAGAAAGACTGTCTTTGCCCTCTGGGTTAAAATGTGAATCAGTCATCATGCAAATTATTACAAGAAGGCTAAACTCTTTCACAAACAGATGAAGTCACACGACTGGGCAATATGGAAAAAGACTATCACAGTATGTGTTATTTTATCCTAATAAGATAGAGACATTTTTTAATTTATTTTATGTATAAAGCAACTATTTGAAGACAGGAATGCCTTTTCTGGGCAAATCTAGTAAGTCAGCCGCCTGACTAATTGAGTTACATCATCACAATGATGCAATAACCATGTAAAATTCCAACAATGCCATGAAACAGTCCTGATCACTGATTCACACCATTGCCCACATTGATCAAATACACATGCAAGGGTTTAAACAGTGTGGTGAAATCTGTGACAGCTGACACATTTATATCATCTCACAATTCTTGTTGGTGTGGGACGTCAAACAAAATGTTAAAAAATGAACAAACGAGACAGAATTGTGTGGACTTCAATGTCTTGCCTCCTAAAAAGACATCTTAAGACATATCTAAACCATGGTCAGGTACAGTAACCTGATACCAATATGAATTTATTCCAGAGAGTTTATTGCAGAGTTCAGTACCTGTCTCCAGTCAGAGGCAGCAGGACTTGTGCTTTGGCTGAGAAGACGATGAACGACACTCTCATTCTGGGGCTGAAACGACAAACAAAAATCAAACATTAGGAATCGGAAATTTTACATTTTTATTAAATATATCAGTCTTATAGTGGAAAAACATTATAACCCCAGACAATATACTGAAATATTGTAATATCTGCTCAGGTTTTCCTTACTCCATAAAATCATCACTTCCGTCCTTCATCCTCTCTATCAACCACCCACACAGGCTGACATGTAAAACGCTCAGGATGGCTATTAAGGAGTCAGTGTGACTGACAGTTTTATATAAAGCTCTTACATGGGTTCAGTTCAGTTCAGGAGAATGAAAGAGGCATGTATAATTAACCAAACAGAAGGGGCTTTTTTAATGTCAACTAATATTAGTGTACGACTTAAAGCAGCTTCTGTGGGACTGGAGGAAGTGATTAATCAATTCGCAGACAGATAACATGTTGTGGTGGTGAGTCACACATAAACACACACACACATCCTATTACACAAATACATATACTTTGTACCTGTGACTGTTTAAGGGTGTGAACTGACAGTGGACACTCTGCTGTGTCTCTGACCACAGAGTCTGGCAGTCTTCTCTGTACAACCAGTACTGTTTACATTCAGCAATCCCTCTGTCAGATCACAGCACGCTCGCTGCCTCGGAAATATGAACGGATTTTATTTATGTAAACACAACTGCTTCCTAAGGATACATCCAGCTGAAATATATGAAAGCTAAATTAGCATGGAGATAAAGGCAATGCACAGCTCACACTGTGACAATGTCGCTGAAAACTTCACCAGCTTGTGTTTAGGATTGTGCAGACACTGAATAAAAGCTGCAAAACCACACAGGCAATAGTGTCTTTTAATGATCCTAGAAAGTCTAACTTTGATGCAATACCTTGATCAATTGATATTCTATACCGGTGAATTAACACTGACAGCATACAAATTAAAATTCTCACTAAAAGATAAATATAACAGGGCAACAACATGAAGACGACACCTTTTCTTTTCTTGGTTTGCAGCAGAGAACAGCAGAATGACTGTAGTAAACATTAACACTATGACAGAATGAGAAAGCACAGCTGGTACTGGTGTATTGATACTGCAAGAAATGAGTATTGAAACTGTTATAAACAGATATTTTTGACAGCACCTCATAGAAAAAATACTACAAGTTCTGAGATTTTACTGAAGCAAAAGCGAAGCATCAGCTATTAAATGTACTCGAATATTAAAATCAAATGTACTCAAAGTGATAAAGGTAACTGTCAGAATGCTCAAATAACCCAAAGTATCCACTAAATTAAGGCTTGCCTTTACTTGGATGCTATTTGAATATTTTCAATCCAAGTGCCAACAAATAGGTTAGAGCAATATGAAGATATTATCGTTATCGTATTATCGTGATATGAGACTATATATCATCCTAGATTTTGGATATCATTGTATGGTGATGTTGGATATGTGATGTTTTTTCCCTCATCTTAAAGGCTGCATTCTAGTAAAGTGATGTAAATTGATCAACCCACCAGACTTTTGTTTTTTTTTTTAATGCTTGCCTAAACCCACTTAGTCGTTATATTGACATTATTGATGGTTACTGATCAAAAATGAGTAGTAGTAGTCATCTGTACAACTTTTTTTGAGGGGGTATTTGGTGAGACATATTGTTGAGCTTTTGAAGAGACTGAAAAATATCAAAATGTATATCGTGTATCAAGATATAGCCCAAAATATCGTGATATAATTTTCAGGACATATCACCCAGCCCTACCAACAAACACCTTAGTTTTGTTATCAATAATAGTAAGGCAAGGCAAGGCAAGGCAATTTTATTTATATAGCACCATTCATACACAAGGCAATTCAATGTGCTTTACAAGAGAAATACGTTAAGATAAAACATTAAAGGAACAATAGATCATTAAAAACAAAAGCTAAAAGCAAGAAAAACAGTGCAGAAAATACATTTAAAAAGCAAACATAAAGCAAAAGCAACAGCAGACAAATATAAAAACAATAGCTACAGATTATCCTAACAATAAGTTACATATCTAGTTCACTGGTAAGCTGCAGTAAATAGTAATGTTTTAAGCCCTGATTTAAATGAGCTGACAGTTTCAGCCGACCTCAGATATTCTGGAAGTTTGTTCCACAGACGGGGAGCACAGAAACTAAAGGCTGCTTCACCTTGTTTGGTTTTGATCCTGGGAACACTGAGTAAACCTGTTCCAGATGATCTGAGGGGTCTGGATGCTTCATAACGTACGGTATTTAGGCCCGAGACCATTTAGTGCTTTATAGACAAGTAACAAGATTTTAAAGTCTAGAGGAAAATATCCATGCAGCATAGTATCGTGACATTTTTGTGTGACAATATCGTATCATCTAACAGTGCAAAGTATTGATTTTTCTATTATAATAATTATTAATATAATAAATACAAATCTAACTTTAGGTAGTCTACTGAAATATTACAATGATCAGATGTTTGGTCAGTCACTAGAAACATTTTGCTGCTGCAATAAAAAATGGCTGAAATGACTTGAACAGACTGAAAACTTTATCTTATTAAATAAAACAGATGTCGACAAAGTTTTTCTTTGAGGACATAATTTACAATTCAAAAAAGGTAATCAATAAAAATTATCATAATACTCAGCATATCGCAAAAAAATCGCAAAAATATGACTTAAGTATCTTGATAATATTGTATCGTGGATCCTCTTCCCACCCCTAGTTATCAATACAAAAAATACTTTTTCCAATATCTTAGTCTGAGCAATATACACAACACAAGACGAACATCTCAAATGCATGTCTTTATTTTTTCATTAACACAAAGCAGCTATACAACAACTTGTAAGACAGAGACTGGAATGAACAGCTCTGATTTAAATTAAGATAAAATCAGCTGCTGACACATTCTTATCTGTACTCACTTTATTTATCTGCCTAATATTGTCATCTTGTTTCTACATATTGTAACTCTGCTCATCATGTCAGTCTTCTCTGTGCACAAGCTTTCTAATGTGTGTCTGTACATCCTGGAGAGGGTTTTTTAAGGAAGTTTTTCCTCATCCCAACCGACACTCTAAGCCTAAAAGCGGTCCTATACTGTACAGATCAGGGTTGTACCAAATAGTTTGTTCATTCTAACACTAACATTCGAATTTTAAAACAACATTCAAATGCTGCGCCCTTTTGTGCATGTCTTTTCATCCTATTTAAACCTGGTATTTCTGCACAGCTGCAGATAGAGACACTTATTATAGTAAATGTATTCCAGTAGTGTCTGTGTAGGATTGTTTCTGTCTCATGTCATCCAAACATTTCCAATAACTCCAGAGCGTTGTCCAAAAAATCATAATTTATTTAAAAAATACAGATGTAACCCTTTTCGAAATTCACAATAAATTTTTATTCCACAAAATACTCTGCTTTAATCCATATCTGTTCACATTTAGCCTTTCAAAAACAACATTTTCAATGTGGTCAAAACACTTTTTGCTCTCCTGGCACACAAAGGGAGGCACACACCTGTATTAACGGGGCGGATTTTGATGCATGGATGATAAACTACATGCTGAATTACATGCTCCTCTATTAATAAATTACTTAAAATCTTAAAAAGTCATTGTATCATTAAGCTAAAATAAGACTGTTTCTAAAGGTAGTATCAACTCACACTGAATGTACAATAAGGAACAGGTGCTGGTAATGACATTATATAATGAGTCCAGTATCAGAACAATGTGACCAATGCACATATAGACCTTTTCTTAGTCACTGTGGTTGATAAAAATATAACAACACAACTTAAAATCTGTATAATTAACATCTGCACAAGCCTAAAAAAAGTTATATGCATAATTAGAGCTTTATCTTCATTAATACATAGAAGAATACCAATCATTTCTACACAGGTTACAGATTTTAAATTGAAATAGAAGGACTAGCACTGCTCTCAGAGTTGGAATATGGAAAGAGACAGTAGGATCTGAGCATCTCTATTTAAAATATTAAATGCTATAAGTAACCAGTAACTCGAGCCATCAGATAAATGTAGGTGAGAAAACAGTACAATTATCTTCTGTGATATAGTGGAGAAAAACGCCGCCTCCCAAATTGGATACACCGAATAAAGTATGAGCATACTGGAGTACAAGACTTGAGCAAATGAACTCAGTTGCTTCCCGTCCCTGTTACAAACACAAAGCACACGGATGCCATCCCACAGAGCGAGTTAAACTTCAGAGAGTTAAGCGCACAAGTGTTTCCTTCAGAGATCCGAAGCCTTCGGAGCATAAGGAGAGGTGCCGATATTTCTCACCCACATGACACATGGCCCAGTCGCGATCCTCCCCCGCAAACATAGCACAATCTTTAAGCCACACGGCCAGATCTGGCTGGTGGCAGTAGCAGCCGTATACATCCACATCCTGTCTGCAAGTTTCAGAGTCATATGTGGACTAAAAACTAACCACGCTCAAGTCGCAGATGATAAATCGTGGGTGGTGACTTAACGTCAAACTTAAGGCTTTCAGTGGAGCTTGGGATTGTATATGTTACAGTATAGAAAGACGACAGATAAAGAGGCAGTGATGCCAAGGACATTTCAGAGGGTTGTGGTGGGATTTCTTTTTCTCTGGACGAGGGGGGGGGGGTTGATGAAGTAGTCCAGTTTGCTCCACATGGCGGAACAGAAGAGCTCTTGGTGAGCGGGCATTGTTTAGCAGATTGTCCTCGTCGCCTTCCAGTGTTCTTTTGCTTTACTGTACATTGTCTGCCTGTCAGCCGTTCTGTGGTGGAAGCAGGGGATAAGTGTGGAGCCGGACCCCCCCGGTGCAAATGGCCATTCTCACAGCCCAGAAGACTGCTCCTCTCTGCCACCCACTCCCACCTGGTGCCTTTGCTATTTTCTTCAACCAACCACTTCATTCTGGCTGGGTCGCCACCGTCTGTACTGTGCTGGCAGGCGCCGTTTGACTCAAACGTTATGCAAGCTGAACGTTTCAAGCCGGTTTCTGTGGTTTCGTCTTTTTAATGAATTATGTGCAAAAAAAAAAAAAGGATGTCATAGATTTTGCAATTTGATAGTTTGGAAAACAGGTGGGGGCTGCAACTGATATCACAGACTCCTTAATTACAGTCATTTATCAGATGAAGAAACCAAACAGATGTAAAATAAAAAGGTATTTTTTAAAAGGATTAAACTATTTCCCAACTGATCAGCTCATTTGTCTTAACTTAATTCTATCCGTTACCATGCCAATTTTTAAGAGGTAGTGAATATCTTCTCTGGATAAAATCCTTTTTATACTCGCTGCTTTGTTGCTTTATTTTATGTAGTTTAAACCATTGCTTGACCTTGCTTCATGCAATATCTGCAGATCTAAGTCTGAGGAGCATAATTTCACTTCATGTTTTTTCTTTTCTTGAAATATGAGCGTTACGAAACCCGAAAACTTTGTTTTTCTTTCCAAAGAAAATGTACGACACTGCCACTGGCGACTTTGCACTCACCTCACAAATCTGTCGGTGAGGTTCTTCACAAACGAGTAAATCTCGACCCAGTCACCAGCAACACTTCCAGACCTGAAACAAGAAAACAACAGTCAGTTTGCAGCTCGTCAGTGGCAGCAGATTGTGTGCTGGGGAGTAAAATACTGTACACTATTTGTGCTTTGTACCACAACCACAGTTGGACATTAACACCAGCCACATGCTGGATAATTGTGCTGATAAGTCTGTGTTCTATAGCAGCCACTTCAGCTGTTAGAACACGCAAATGTTCACAGGAGCTTTGCCTTTCTACAAATCTACTTGGCTGGAGAAGAAAGAATCACCAAAGTGATATGCTTAACTATGTCTAGGCCAACATTAGCAATGATTCCCAACCCATCCACGATCTCAAAAACAAAGTACTCAAATAAAAAAGAGCATAAGTTCAAAGAAAGATGTCCAGGTGTGCGACAGGAGCCATGGGCAGGAAAAGCTGATTGCAAAAGACAAACAGGAAATGTGCAACATAAAACACTACAACAACCGCCAAGCTGCAGTGTACATCCAAGTCTGTCCAGACTCATATGTAGCCATGACAGCAGACAATGCCTCAAATATGGATGTTGCTGCAAAGAAGCTTCACATTTATAAATGTGGATGCTTCACGCACAACTTCAGCCGGGCAGCACAGACGATCTATACAATCAGCACAGTTTCAAGGTGAGAACCCAAGATTAGTGTCAGCAATTCAGTATCTGACCAACTGTCTCCCCTTCTGTTCCCAAGTTAAAGTGTTGTGAAATAATCAGATAAGTATTTTTGCACAACACCATAATGTCACAGTGAAGTTGACCTTTGACCATTTGTATATAAATTGTTATCACGTCATCATTTTTATCATATTAGACATTTTGTTTGGTATTTTGTGATAATTAGCAAATGAATTCTTGAGTCATGGCCACAATCATGTTTTCTGAGGTCACAGTGACCATGACCTTTGACCACTGACCCCCAAATTCCTATCAGTTCATTCCCGAGTCCAATTGGATGTTTGTGCCAAATTTAAGGAAATTCCCTAGAGGCCTAAGATACTGCCTTCACAAGAATGTGGCGGAGGCAAGGTCACAGTCACCTTGACCTTTGACCACAGACATGTAATTAGTTCATTGCTGAGCCCAAGACGACATTTGTGCCAAATTTGAGGAAATTCCTTCAAGGGGTTCTTGAGGTGTCATGTTCACGAGAATGGGACATACATACAGATAACCAGAAAACATAATGCCTCTGGCCACGGCTGTCACCACACAGAGGCTTATAAATGTGTTTTGTGAGGTCACAGTGACCTTAACCTTTGACCATCAACCTCCGAATCCATATTAGTTCATTCTTTAGTCCAAGTGGATGTTTGTGCCAAATTTGAGGAAATGTCCTAAAGGCTCAGATATTGCGTTCATGAGAATGAGACGGAGGCATGGTCACAGCGACTTTGATCTTTGACCACCAAAATCTAATCATTTCATCTCTGAGTCCAAGAGGATGTTTGTGCCAAATTTGAAGAAGGTGTTCTTGAGATATCATGTTGACCAGAATGGAACATAGGTACATACATATGGATAACCCAAAAACATAATGCCTTCGGCCATGGTTGTCACCAGCGCTGAGGCTTATAAACATGTTTTGTGAGGTCACAGTGACCATGACCTTTGACTACCAAAATGTAATTAGTGCACTGTTGAGTCCAAGTCAATGTTTGTGCCAAATTTGAAGAAACTCTTTCAAGGTGTCCTTGAGATATTGCATTCATGAGAATGGGACATACGTACAGATGACCCCAAAACATAATGTTGCCAGCGGCATATACACGTGTTTTGTGAGGTCACAGTGACCTTGACCTTTGACTACCAAAATCTAATCAGTTCATTTTTGAGTCCAGGAGGACATCTGTGCCAAATTCAAGGTAATTCCCTGAAATCTTTCTTGAAATTGGATAGCTACAGTGGCCGACGTAAACAAAAACTCAGTGGCAGAGGGCCCACTCTGTATGTAGATATAAACCTCATTCTAAGGTATCGAAAACATGCTTCTTAGTTTCAGGTGATTCTAAACTAATGAAAACACAGTTATGAATATTTTGTTCCATTTCTTGGAATAGATGCCCTAATCTCTACACACTGGACCTTTAGATATGTCCACTACTACTGTAATAAAAATAGAAATAGGTCAGAGTCCAGCAAAAACTCCATTCAGCCTGACTCCACTGGGGTAAGTCCAGCAGAATGGGTTCATTAATACGGGCTGGGATTGTGAGATTTATTATATTAGGAGAAGAAATATCAAATTTTATTATTATATGTCTTTCCTGGTTTAATGCCTGCTTTTCTCTTTCCTCCATTCATACTTTCACAGCTTTCTTTTGTTTCTTTTTTAACTCATTTCTCCTGATTCCTTCTGTCCTTCCATGTGTTCTTTGGTCAATCCTTCTTTCCTTTCTCTCGCCAGCTCATTTGAAAGAATGAAAACTGGAAACAGGAGGTTTTCCTTTGAGGGTTTGCTATCTCCGTTAGAGTAAAAGCACTGACTACTTCTTCCACCACTGTCTTTGTCTCATTAAAACTAATTAAGACTTGGTAATTGTTGAAAACCATGCATCAATTTCTGGCTGTAACCAAGGACAGATCAATGTTAGATGGGTGTCGACCTGTAGCCCTTGGCCCTTCTCACCCCTCGATAAGTCAATCTGACCACAATGAACACAGTGTGTAAAATGTGCCCTTGATGTAACGACAATGAGGTAATTAAAGCAATAATTACAATTCAATGTATGTGCGGAGAACATAAAACAGAAGGGTTTGACCATTAGGAGGCTCATCTTTCATGCCACCTCTCTCTCCTCCCTGCTGCCCAAAGACAAGGTCACACAGCGGAGGGAGGAGACGACAGAGAGGGTAAAGGAAAGTTCCACTGCACTTTGACAGCACTGTGTCAGTGGGTACATAGCAGAGGTTAACTTCGGTTAAATAATGGCGCAGCAGTTAGAGGCGTGACAAATCAATTTTACTGCTCCAGAACACATCTGTATCGTATTGATGGTGCTAATGATCAGCAGAGGCATTCAAGGAGTTCTGGCTTTTCAACTTATCTGTACTCTGCATAACTTTCCGTCCCAATGTGTTGTGCAATGGTGGCTATCACTGCTCATGCCAAGTATCCAGATGTTTGCCTGATGATTACAAATACGCCAGCGACTAGAGAGGGGCCATAACTCACTGGAAGTTCTGTACAGTGATTGAAGATTCTTTGTTGTCAGATTTGGTGATAAAAATTTAGAGATATGCTATAAACACTGAGTTTTTCTGAACTTTAAAGGGACAGATATCTGCTATAGAGATGTCTGCTTTCTCTTCAATATGATGGAACTAGATTAGGGATAGACCAATATGGATTTTTTAGGGCCGATGCTGATACCGATTTTTTTCCATCACCCTTAGCCGATGACCGATTATGGACTGCCGATTTTCTTGAGCCGATATTTGGGGCCGTTACTGCTTTTGCTCCCTCAATTTACATAAAAAAAAATGACACAATGATAACAAATATTACAGGTCTCAAGTTTAAAATAAGAAACATTTATTGAACAGTAAAAAATACTAAAACAAGATGGAAAGTTGAGGTAGAACAGGTAGAATATTATTATTAATATTATACATTCAAATAAAAAAGAGTTCAGTGCTCTTAAATCTTCCAGTAATGTCTTTATAAAATAAACAAATATTTAAGCTGAAGCATAAATAAAACAACAACTACTGTACACAGTAGGATTCAACAGCTTTGTTCAACTTAACCACATACTTTGAAATGAAAAAAAGTGCCAGGGAAAAATAAATCCGTGAACCAACGCACGTATCGGCCGATGCCGATACAAGTAAAAAACTCAAATATCGGCCCAATATATCAGCCGGCCGATGTATCGGTCTATCCTTAAACTAGATGGCACTCAGCTTGTGGTGCTCAAAGTGCCAAAAATATATATTTGAAAAACTCAACAGCAATGTCTCTTTATAGAAATCATGACCTGGTTACTCAGTTAGAGCTACAGGCTACAGTGAGGCTAAAAACAGAGTTCAAATGACGTTTTTCCAAACAACTTTTTATGTCGGGGCTTCAGGACACTTGGATCACAACGGACGAGCAGTATGGAGATATTTTGTGGTTTCAATTATGTGTTTTTGGACATTTTAATCTGGGGTGCCGTCAGCCTCCATTAGGTGGAGTTGTGTTGCTACCCCCTCTCCCCTTGGATCTCTGCAAGTGTTGTGAGGACTCTAAAACTTCACCAGAGCCTCCCTCGGCATATGGGTGAGTAGATAATGGCTGAATTTTCATTTTTGGGTGCACTATCCCTTTAATGGCATCTTCCTTGTTTGAGCTGGAACATTAGCTAGCTCAGTGAGCCAGCAGTAGATGCACACTTCCTTTTGTTTCGTGATACATTTGACAGGTGTAGCTCAGAAGAAAGAGCTGTTGAGGTTTTCAAATGTATATTTTTGGCACTTTGAGCACCACAAGCTGAGTGACATCTAATTCCAAAATATTGGAGAGAAGACAGACATTTCTACAGCTGATATCTCAAACATTTGGCAACTCACACAAGACAATCTAGCTTCATCAACAGAACTACAGGTAAGAGGGAAAATATTAGTAAAATTAGCATTTTTGTTATTGCTGTCCCATTGAAGCTGCACTACCACATGAGTACTGATGCCTAGCTTTACATCTGGCGGTCACCCAGTGTTCCGGTGTATGTAGCTAAATGCTTATTTGCAACACCTGAGGCTGAAATAGATAAAAGAAAATATATCTACAATTCCATGCACAGAAAAGTGCAAATGCAGCACTTGCTCATTGAGTCACCCTCGAGTGAGGCCCTTGGACCCAAACAGCAGCTCAGTGACCAGCACATCAGACTGGGACTGTACTGGTCAGCTTCCAGGTGAATGTGTGTAACTGTGAGTGTGATCATGGCGCTCGTAAAAAAGGGAGCTTGGCTCTCAGTGAAACTTCCCTGTATAAATAAGTCTAATTAAAGGCATCACCTCACAAGACGTTTCCTTGGAAAGAGTAACCTGAGGGTTCAGAACCAAACAGTGAAGCTTTCATAAACTGGCCTCAGATGGACACTTCTTTGTGCAGAAATGGTGCAGATTACAGCTGCAACAAAACTGCTGACACTGGGGTCTGAGTCTTATCAGCACAAACAGGAAGTCTTGGAGTAGAGCTATTTTATCTGCAGGGACAAAGTAAACTTACTTCAAAGTGACATGCTACTATCTGACACCCTGACAAACTGATGGTGGAGCAATCACCTGCAGATTTGGCTTTTCTGTTTCACAAATATAAACCTGCATATGTAAATCAAACAGACCACCAAGTTGCAAATGTATAGAAGCGTGCTGCCAGCTAAGATCTATGCACTCGGTCACAACTGTGCCAACAATCTTGGTCATCATCCTGTAATTTAGCAATTTGGATGAGGGTGGGGTAGTTTGGAAATGGGTCAGGGGAGCAGTGTTTCAACTCAACGGCCTTGAGTAATGGCACGTTTCCAAGCCGGGGGAGGACAGGATTAAAAACAGTTGCTGTCAAGGCTGTAAACTCTCCACAATATATTGGAGGCCTCTGTGCACGATGCTACTGCAAAGTGTTGCTGAGCTGACTGAATGTGGCTGTGCAGTTTGTATGTTTGATGTCTGATGCAGCACTCTTAGGGCATAGAAGACACAGGAAGTGATGTGTTGCCAAAGCCTGCTCCAAATGGTGATGTAATTCTTTCTTGCTAGTTTGCGTGATTAACACACAACACTCAAGGATTTCTCAGTGATGTTTGAGCTCTTCTTTTTGGACTCAAGCTGTCATATGTTTAAGGTAAAATTCCTGCTAGTTGATCCTCCAGGACAAAGAAGACTAAAAGACCAGGATGCAACAGTTTAGCCGTTTTAGTTTTAAATCTACAACCTTTCAATTTCTTTCAGTGACCCTATTTTCACTGTCAAGACAGATAATGGCTTTTTCCACCTCCCTGACTGCGGCAATGATGTAACCTTCACAAAAGATAGTTGAGCAAGCGTTTTCTTTGTTAGTGTGAGGGAGGAAGCGATGACAAACTTGTGTTCTTCCTTTCTCATGGTCACTCCCCCAACACTGGCCGCACGTCTCATGTGAGGAAACCAATATGTGGACAACCTCAGAGCGTTGTGTGACCAGCTATGCCCCTCAGAGACTGCATGTTAAAGCTTGCTTTGCCTTCAGAAGATTAAGTTGGTTTGGGTTACGGAGGGGTCACAGTCGTGGTTAGACATGTGGAATTCCATGAGGTTTGTCAGAGTACTCTCTTCTTCCCATGTCACCACTGAACATCACACAACTATAGCCAGTCAAAGAAAGGCGTCACTTACATATCAGATCTGATTAATCACAAGCCAGAGTGAGTCTGGATCAGATCCACCCAAGTTCAACCTGACCCCAGTGTCAGGAAGTTTTAATTCTCCAATAAGAAATGAACATTCACACCTCTTGCACAACTCTGAGGGAATTTACAGGTGTTTTCTACGGTACTGCTGACCATTTTCAAAAGTGTGCTGTCTCGATACCAAACTTTTCCAAGTCTCCAGGCAGGCACTGGTTTAAATTAATTCCCTGAAATCTTCACAGGCTCGAAAAACTTGTCACTGAGTTTGTTAATGCATCCCCATAAACATCATGTCTGTTTTTATTTAGCCAAAGTTGCTGTGGCTGCAGATAGATTTCAAAGGTCTGCGCTGTAACACAATGTTACTTTCACATAGCTGCTTTTCATACTAACATTAAATTAACTGAAACCAGTGGTGGAGTTGTTACTCCGAAACTTGAAATATTGTGGTAGGAATAAGTTGAGTTTTGCTGCTTTTATACTGGATCATGCAATTCATTGTTTATCGTTTTGCAGTTTGTTTTTGTGTATGTGTAACTCTTAATGTGTTGCATCTATCTTCAATGCATTAGTTGAAAATATGTATGACAGAGTCAATCAAACCAAACCTTGGAACTGGTCAGTCGTAAACAGTGTGCACATTTGGTGGTATGGTCTTTTCAGTGAAGCACTCAAGCTGCCCAGTACAACCACAGTATACTGGTGGGCACTAAGCAGCTCCACTGGAGTAAGCTCCAGCGACCAGCTGCAGTGCTCATAATGAGCACCTCTGTGAGAGTTTATGAGGTAGAAAAACCCTGCTTTAATCCAACATGTGCAGATAACACAGTAAAATCTGTGAACTCTCTGTGACACAGGAGGGAAAAAGACTGATGGGATGACCAGATATTGACAGGTGAGGTGTTCAGGCTCCATATGGCCGCTGGTTCCTACCAGTGGCGTAAGGTAGTTACAATGGGCCCCAGTGCACGTTATCATGCACATAACGTCTGGTCACATGATCAGAGACTTGACATTGGATATTACCCAACAATCATCATTGCATATCTGTACATAACAAAAAATACCCAAGAAAATAAGAAATCATTGATTAAATTTAACAATATTATAGCTGACTTATAGTTATAAATATTCAATTTGTAGGACTGTTGATTTATCAGAAAATATGTACTGTACTGCATGTAATCCAATCCAATCCAATCCACTTTTATTTATATAGCACATTTTAAAAACACAGGGTTACCAAAGTGCTGCACAACAAATTTAAAAAACACTGTAAATAAATAAAAACAAGTATTCAAAACACTGAAAATACTTAAAAACAGAAAACTAACCAACCAGTGATTCAATCGCAATACAAAACAGAGAGAGACAAAAACAAAAACAGAAACCAAGACAAAACAGAGAGAGACAAAAACAAAAACAGAAACCAAGACAAAACAGAGATCACACAAACTCTCATGATGGATTAAAAGCCAGGGAATACAGGTACGTTTTTAAGCGGGACTTAAAAGTTTCCACGGTAGGGGCCATTTTGACGTGGGAGGGTAGCTCATTCCATAATTTCGGAGCTACCACAGAAAAAGCATGGTCGCCCCTGGTTTTTTATCTCGATTTTGGGACAACGAGCTGCAAAAGATCAGCGGACCTCAATGCTCTGGAGGGGGTGTAGATGTGAATGAGGTCCGCGATATACTCACGCGCCAGCCCATTTAACGACTTAAAAACGAACAAGATCTTAAAATTAATTCTAAAATGGACAGGGAGTCAGTGGAGGGAGGCGAGAACGGGGGTAATGTGGTCATGCTTTCGGGTTCCTGTTAAAAGCCGTGCTGCCGCGTTTTGGACTAACTGTAAGCGTGCAAGGGAGGCCTGGTTAATACCAATATAGAGAGCATTACAGCAGTCCAAACAGGTCGAGGTAAAAGCATGAATCAAGCGCTCAAAGTCATTAAAAGATACTACACTTTTAATTTTAGATAAAAGCCTCAGATGATAAAAACTGGTCTTCACTACAGAATTTATCTCTTTATCAAGTTTAAAACCACTGTCCATTCTCACGCCGAGGTTGGTGACTATGGGTTTTAGATAGGGCTGGAGTGGACCCAGGTCTATAGGAGGGACATCACGGACCCGACTGGGTCCAAACACCATAACCTCAGTTTTGTCCTCATTCAAGTTTCAAAAATTAAAAGCCATCCATGCCTTGATATCTTTTAGACATTCTAGTAGAGGTATCAGGGAGCTGTTATTATTTCTTTTGAGCGGGAGGTAGATTTGGGAGTCGTCTGCGTAAAAGTGGTAAGCGATACCGTGTTTTTTTTAAAAATCAATCCAAGTAATGTGTAAATACTCAAGGGCCCATTCTCCACTCAGCCCATTGTTGGAGGGCCTGCCCCCTACCTAACGGGCCCCTGTGCAACTGCCTGCCCTGCATGTATTTACACCCTGGTTCCTACTATCAGATCTACACTACAAAAGTTCACAAGTGACCAAATATTACACCTTTATGCGACTGTTGAGTGTGTTACTCCAGAGCCAAGGGCACTCATCTCCTCTCCACTCTTCTAGTAAAGCTTTCCACAACATGTTGGGACCTGGCTGCAGGGATTGGCTCCTATTTACCTCCAAGAGCTTTACATGAGGTCCAGCACTCATGGTGGGTGATCAGGTCAGGTGGAGGTCAGAGCTCTGTGCAAATCAGTGGAGTCCTTCCAAAGCAAACTGGGAAAATCATTTGCTGAAGGGGCTGGATTTGTGCACAAAGGGGGACTTCCCCAAACCACTGCTATCACTGTCTTGGCATAGGGTGTACTGCAGCACTCAGGCTTGCCTTTATTAAAAAGTATGCAGCCACATGGAGGGAGAGGAGCAGAGGAGCGTCCATATACTTTTGGCTGCATTTGTTATCTCACCTAACTGTATGCTGTCACCATCTGGGGTCAAAGACAGACAAAAATACATAATGTGACCATGCAAAAACACGTGCAGTGCCAAATATGCCCCAATCAGGTCACGGGATATAACGGGTCACAGAAAACGGTGTCACACCTGCGACAAAGCGCCCCCTCCCTCCCTCCCTCCCTCCGCCGGACACATCGCTGCTCCTCTCCCTCTGCAGGCAGGCTCAACACTTTATCACAAAACAACTATATTTTAATGCTGTATCTTTATTTGCACTGTTAGTTTCAATGTTTGAAGCAGAGCTGATAAACTTTTAGTTGTTACTTACTTGTCCAGAACAAAGTAGAGGTCGTAGGCTCCGTGACAGGATGCTTCCTCTGCCCAGCAAGACGAGGCAAACAACCCCAGCAGGACGACTGCAACCGCCGCAGACGTCCACCGACTCTTCCCGTGGAAAAGTTCACCCTCCGTGGGGAAGTAACGTGACAGCTTCTCCAACATTTTCTGCCACAGGAAAACTAAATCTCGCGTTTAAAAAAAAACAATAAATACCCTTCACAGAGTTTCACAGAGCGCAGGGAGAGCTGAATGTGAAGTGCGCATCCCGCGGTGTGAGCAGCTACATGTCAAAGTTCCTCCACAACAACCAAGTTAACTGATTGACCTGCGAAATAAAGGAAATCACCGCCCCAGCGTCATCAACTGGCTCGTTTCTTCATCTTCATGACTCACCGTTAAATCATTAACATCCTCTGTGAGGGCTAACCTGCTCCTGAGCTCACACCGAGCCTGTTTTTGAGGATAACCGAAATCACTGCTAACAACAAACTTCACTCAGCTAAAGTTACACTGTGGAGAAAAGTTAGGCTGCATTCAAGTCCTCCGCCAAAGCTCGGAACTCTGAGCGCTGCAGGCGTGACTTTGTTTTCACCGTAGATAGATAGATAGATAGATAGATAGATAGATAGATAATTAAATGTATTGATTTTTTCAAATTTATTACTAAAGACATGTTTTTAGAAAGATGGATAGTTTATTAACAAATAAACTTTATTAATAATTAAATGTATTGATTTTTTTTATTAATAAAGATGTATTTTTAGATGGATAGTTTATTACCAAATACAATTTATTAATAATTAAATTTATTGATATTTTTTATTTATTAATAAAGATGTATTTTTTGATAGAGAGATAGTTTATTAACAAATAAACTTAATAATAATTAAATGTATTGATTTTTAAATGTTTTAATAAAGATATTTTTTTAGATAGATAGATAATTTATTAACTAACCTTTATTAATAATTAAATGTATTGGGTTTTTTTTTCAAATTTATTAATAAAGATATAATTTTAGATAGATAGTTTATTAACAAATAAACTTTATTAATTAAATTTTTTTTAATTTTTTAAAATTATTAATAAAGATATATTTTAGATAGATAGATAGATAGATAGATAGTTTATTAACAAATAAACTTTATTAATAATTAAATGTATTGATTTTTTTTATTTATTAATTTTATAAATCTTTATTAAACATGCAACCAATATTTTATTAAGTGGTAGAGAAGTTAAAAGGATGACATTTTTAGTCGTAGTTTTCTTGTACAGTATAAGCAGAAGTAATCCATTACATGTCTTTTTTAAACTGAATCAATAGAAATATAAATAAAAGGTTTACTAATTTAGATAGGTGCAGATGTTCTCCAGCATCCTTAGCACACTCATTCTGGCTGTGCCCTTATTTGTCCACTATTTGGAGTTCAATCTTAAAAACACTATCAGATTTTTTTTAAAGTGAAAATCCACCCAGATCCTTTGACAATGTTAGCATAGCAGGGGAGGAAAACAAGAATATTTCAGGATGTAAACTCAAAATGACAAAATCTGTCACTTTATTAGCACAGAGGTTAATCTTCCTTCACTAGAGGAACCCTCAACCTCTGAGCTGGACTCGGTGGTTAAAGAGAAGTGATGCAACATCTCAAACTCGAGAAACTGAAATGTGTGAGAATTTGGAATCCATTTTTGGATAGGCTAGACTCTAACTTCCTTTTAGACTCTAAAAGGAAATAAGTCACATTCACTTATCACAGCAGGACAGGCCCTGATGAGGCCTTTATCCTCTGCAACTGCCTGTTCCTTAAAAGGCTCTATGTGTATGTAGGTATGTGTATATGTGTATACTTGGGCATATGTACAAGTTTCTTTTTATAATGCTGTATAGCACTTTATATGTTGTTAAAAAAAACAATAAAAATATGTTTTTAAAAAAAGAGTTTACTAAATGTAGAAAGGGATACTTTGGATTTTTAAAAGTAGGGTTGTATGGGGTACTTATTCATTGTCATTGTATTACACACAGTAAATGTAATGTACTGTTGTGGAGAGGTCAGCAACAAAATGTATTTTAGCCGCTTAAAAAAAGTCCCACCTAAAGAAAACCCTCCTGTTTCGACAGGGAAGCCATTTCCCTTCTATGCTACACCGTCTAAACCATAGCCAGACTCCACTGACAAAAACAGTGATTTTAG
The DNA here is from genome assembly GCF_041903045.1 of Epinephelus lanceolatus. Classification (NCBI taxonomy): domain Eukaryota; kingdom Metazoa; phylum Chordata; class Actinopteri; order Perciformes; family Serranidae; genus Epinephelus; species Epinephelus lanceolatus. The sequence goes on from NC_135742.1 coordinate 5,717,817, forward strand.
CTTGCTGAACGCAGGAGCTGCTGGTCTACCGCTGCTGCAATTACTTACTTAGTTTATCTTGTTGTGTGACTCTGGTGAATCTGAACTAACTCTTTTAAATGCCAAAGTCACACAACAACACAAATCAACTAACTGACTGAGGCAGCAGTTGACCAGCAGCTCCTGTGTTCAGTGATTTTAAATCACAGTTTTTTCAATGGAGTCTGGCTTTGAAGAAAACTATGTAAGGGCTTCATTTTCCTGTTGGAAATCACTGTCTGACAGCAAGGTAAAGCAGTGAAAATATTCTAAATAAAACATAGCCTTGTTGCTAAATCCTCCACAACACTACATTGCTTAGTGTCCATGTCAGACTCAAGCCCGCTTCTCCAAACTGGGGGCCTGCCGACTGACATCTACTGTATGTAATACACTGTTTATGGATAAGTACCCTAAACAACCTCACTTTAAAAAGTCTGAACTGTCCCTTTAACATTAAAAGGTTCAAGGTTCAGCTATACTGTCATTTTACGATACAGTATTGCACAATCAATCGCTGTTGTGGTATTACTCACTCTGACTAACTGCTCCTGTCACAGTGGCAAATTACTGAGGGATCAATGTGTAATCAGCATTTCACTCTACTTACTGTATTTCTTTCTTTTTCTTTTCTTTTTTTAAAATTCAAGCTTAAAGTAGCGACACAGTGCTCACAAATGTGTTCTGCACGTTTGCCTAAGCTCCAATCCAGTCTTTCCTACAGCACTTTAAGGCCTCATCAGTTTCCAGTCCAGTGCGCATGCCCAAACTGGAAGCAGCTGTTGGACTTGTGCAGAGCTGGAGGTCCCAGTGCACACACCCAATAACATCTGTATCATCTTTTGAACAAGGCTACTTAATAAAGTTGAATTAGAATTAGTGGAACAGGTCAGAGCTGGGGTCAGATGGTTGAGGTTCTTCAGACTGTGCAGATTTAACAGGGTCTGTGGAGTTCAAGAGCAAGGCAGTGCCGCTGCAGGGGTCGGGGGGTTGATACCCACTGGGTCTATGCATGTATGCTGAAATCTGTTGGCTGTAGCACACTTTACTCAGTCATTGTATATTATTATTCACAAACTATGGGATAATTGGTCCACCTGATCTTCTTTATATTTAAGGCCCAGATTATTATATGTAGCTGAATAGTTATATAGACAAAATAAATAGAGTATAATATGAGGTGTTTGGTCCAAACGACTGTGTCACGCCTGTGGCAAATTAATGAACTGGCCCTGTATGAAAACAAAAATCTCATTTTGCATTTGCTCTTAAAACCACATGGCTCTTTTTGGACTGCAAACAAAACCGTTTTGTGGGTTTAACACAGAAAGAGGGCCTTTGATACAAAAAGATGATTTCCATTTTCCATTTTTTAAGCTACTATGATTGATTACACTTTGGAAGAAGCACACAATCTGCACAGGCATGAGAATATGTCCCTTCTCCCTCTCTCATACCTTCACAATTCCCTGAATTTTCTTTTGACGTCCATGTTGAGAGCCTCTCATTGAACCATTTATATCAGCTTGGCTTGCTGTAAACTGTGACAGACTTCATTTAAAACAGCATGAACACGTGGCAAACACAGCAGGCATCCAAAACTCTTTTCCCAATACAGAGAGAACAGTCACACACAAGGAAACAGGAAAGTATTCTGGCACAACAGGACCAGGAAGAGTTTGCAGATGTGAGGCCTGCCATGTGTGAAACCAAGGATGTCTCAGAAAAGATGTTGCATAAGGACAGATTCTGAAATTCAGCATTAAAGTATTTATTGTAAGTTGTTTTTGGACAGTGTGACATGTTTTTGTAACCCTCTGTGTCTGTCTTTCTTCACTTCTTTCTCAGCTTTTATAACTCACATGGTGAAACAGGCTGACGACCCTCATAGGTGCCCAAGAATAACTTTGGCCTGTTTCAGTAACACAAAACAGAAACACCCCAGAACACAATAAAACTGTTGAGAAAATATTGAACTATTGTTAAAAGCTAACAATTAATATAGTATTAAAGGTGTTTGATATAACTTTACTCATGTATTAACTGTTTTTATTACCAATGGATGAAAGGATTGTGATGTATCTTAAAAATCGAGACCTTCGCCGACTGTCTCAGTTGCCTATGACACCCTGTTGACTGAATCTGGACACATTTTTCCAAGCAAACTCAAAGGATATGATGAACCTTAACCAATACATCTCTTCCTGGCAGAAAGCCCTCAAGGCAAACTTCTCCCAACAGTGTAGTGCATCTCTCTTCACCTCCACTACAGCATCACAGCAAAGTTAGCCAAGAAATGGAGTCAGCCAGCGTCAACAAACAACCAGCACGCACCATGACACAGAGTGTTTCCATTATATGTATTTTGCAGCTGAGGCCCAGAGACAGACCTTTACTTATTCCCTTAGTGTCTTTGGGTATCCTGAAAAGAGCTACATAAATCTAGACATGGTGAGGTTTAGAGTAGACCATCATGGTTTGGCTCGAAATTCACATGAGAACTGAGGTTTTGGGTTTGTTGGACGAGCTGCTGAAGTTCAAACGGAGCATCAGAATGAGGAAGAAAGGTGATTTAAGTGACTTTGAACGTGGCATGGTTGTTGGTGCCAGACGGGCTGGTCTGAGTATTTACTGGGATTTTCAGCACAACCATCTCTAGGGTTTACAGAGGATGGTCCCAAAAAGAGAAAATATCCAGTGAGCCAAAATGCCTTGTTGATGCCAGAGGTCAGAGGAGAATGGCCAGACTGGTTCAAGATGATAGAAAGGCAACAGGAAGTCAAATAAGCACTGGTTCCAACCAAGGTGTGCAGAAGACCATCTCTGAAGCAACAACACCTTGTCCAACCTTGAAGCAGATGGGCTACAGCAGCAGAAGACCACACCAGGTGCCACTCCTGTCAGCTAACAACAGGAAACTGAGGCTACAATTCACACAGGTTTTCTCACCAAAACTGGACAATAGAAGATTGGAAAAACGTTGCCTGGTCTGATGAGTCTGGATTTCTGCTGCCACATTCAGATGGTAGGGTCAGAATTTGGTGTCATGGATCCATCCTGCCTTGTATCAACGCTTCAGGCTGCTGCTGCTGGTGGTGTAATGGTGTGGGGGAGATTTTCTTAGTACCAACTGAGCATGGTTTAAACACCACAGCCTACCTGAGTATTGTTGCTGACCGTGTCCATCCCTTTATGACCACAGTGTACCCACAAGGAGCATGAATACCAAGAGGCGAAGCTCTGTTGAATTTCTGCCAACAGCCACTAGGGGCGCTTTTGGACTGTTGAGCTTGGACTGTTGCGCCCAGACAACATGCAAGATGTCAAGGAGAGAGGAGAAAAAAAGTAAAAGAAAACAGTGTAGTGCAATTAACTGCAACAACTATCAGTGGAACACCCCGCACCTGGCCTTCCACCGTTTCCCGAAGGATCCCGACAGGTAAGAACTCCTGAGGTGTAAGTTTTAAAGTGTTTTAATATTAATTTAATATGCCAGTTTTGTTGTATATATATATATATATATATATATATATAGACATATGGCCTCTTGGACCATTTATATCAGAACTGATTACTGCTTTAGCATTAAAATATATCATATTAAAATAGCCTATATATTATTATTATTATTATTATTATTATTATTACTGTCCCCTTACTGTACAAACTGTAAATAAATCTTCATTCCTGACTATGTGACGTCGCCATTAATGTGTTTCTAGTTAAAATATTGATTTTTTTTTTTTTTTATTTGTTTTGGTAGATTGGCTTATGGGGTGATTTTGAAGGAGTAATTAAGTTAATCTTCTCATAAGTGGATGTAATATGTAGAGATGCCATCTAGGCCGTTTTTCTTCGTTTTTTGTTTTTTTTAAAGTCTATATTTTGCTTTACTAAAACGTGAAAAAGCAGCTGTGACCAAGCTATCACGAGGTGAGTAGCATTGTAAGCATAATTAATAGCGATATACTTCAGTTTGTCTGTGTGTTTTTGTATGCAAGTGGGTCTGCTGTGGTCTGCTGACGGTCCAAAATGGCGGCGGTAGGACGAAACCATGGGCGAGTTTGTTGCTATGGGGCGTTCTATTGAGCTTCGCCTCTTGGTGTCCATGCGCTCTGGTACCCATCTTCTGATGGCTACTTCCAGCAGGATAACGCACCATGTCACAAAGCTCACATCATCTCAAACAGACAGACAATGGCCATGTTTCCATCAGCCTGTTTAGATGCATCTAGAAGTCTAGAAAATTATGATGGAAACGCCAAAATTCGAATTAAAATCCCCTGTTTCGCACAAACTAAAATACGCTCGCCTTAGCCGGGTTTTGGTTGATTCGAAAAAATGTTGATTCACAAAATGGGGGATGGAAACAGTTATGTTTGAATTAAGACTGACGTAGCGCACCTCTCTCCATGGTGATATCCACACTCCGGATCGGGAAGGCGGTAATGCATTTACAAGCTGGTTGCCAACCGCCAGAAAACGTAGAAGAAGAAGAATGCGAGACTTGTTTTGTATCCGGTTCTGCGGAAAACTTGCACGAGTTCATGGTTTTCACCAAAGTCTGTACATTTAATGGAAACACACAGGATTCGTATTTCTTTTAGTGCACATTTCCCAATGATTCAAATCACTTTTGGATGGAAACATAATGAGTTCACTGTACTCCAATGGCCTCCACAGTCACCAGATCTCAGTCCAATAGAGCACCTTTGGGATGTGCTGGAACGGGAGATTCTCATCATGGATGTGCAGCCGACAAATCTGCAGCAACTGTGTGATGTCATCATGTCAATATGGACCAACATCTCTGAGGAATGTTTCCAGCACCTTGTTGAATATATGACACCAAGAATTAAGGCAGCTCTGAAGACAAAAGGGGCTAATGTTAGCTAACATAGCTTGCTTCTGACATGGAAACTACAGATACTTAACCTAAATGCAACTGTAAACCTAAATATGGCTGTAATTTATTTTTCAGTGTTCTATCAACATGATGCCGGTCAATCATGGTTAGTCTCTTGTCAGTCACAGCTGTGGCCGATGCAGATGCTCACTCATACAATAGCTACCGGAGCGTGAGCAACAGGATGCTGACTGCAGTCAACTTAACGGCCTCAGAGGGAGGTGTCGTTAATTAAAAGGATTACGTTACACACAGAACCTTTCAGGGGACGTATTGAGGATCTGTGTACCTGCAGTTTATCATATCTTGCAGTGATTTAAAGCACTTAATCAGTTGTGTCTTGATGTACACTTTAAACACTGCTATTCAGTTAGAAACATGTATTTTTGTTTTGCCATCATTGACAGCACTGAGCATCACAGATATGATATGCAACAGTGCAAGCACATGGGGAATTTTCTTTTTAGCATTTAATTAAATTTGCCTTTTTATTCAAGGCACATTATGGAAGCTGCAGGTGCCTCTATCCTCAGCATGGATGGCTCATTGTGTGATTTAAATCCCCAACCCTGGCAGACTTAGTGCGTTTCTCTACTCATTGATCTACGCGGGGAGCTGAACCCCTAAACCTGGCAGTGCACCATGGAGCTGTATGCATAAAACTGAAGCCTCCCTCATCTTATTGCTGCCACGCTCCACCCACTGAGCTACACAGCCCCATTTAAACAAATGCAATATGAACATGTGGCCAAGTGGCAGTCCAAAAACCAAAAGTCTTCATGGGAATACCAAGACGGATGATGCAAATGTTCTCACAGTTGTCTCACATCTATTGACAGATGAGTAATTGCATTTCGTAACTCCAGTGTACCTGACTACCTTCCCCTCAGGTTACAATAAACACTAATGATATGTTTCCTCAGGTGGTATTTTCCAGCACATGTAGGAAATTCCAGGTTCGATCTTATCTCATCCCTCATTGCTCTTATTTGAACAAGGTGTGTGTAGTTGGAGGACGTGACTTCAGGCTATGGAATTAGGTAACAACACTGACAGGTAGTCAAAATGAACACTCCACAGCTGCTGCTGAGCTCTCCACTGTTTACCTGTAACTGCTGCAGCAAATGTTCTCAATAAAGGTAGAGTTAAAGGGTTTTATATATCTCTTGTCATTTCTGTGATTCCTGTAGATATATTTATTTGCTTGTTTTACATGGTATGTTGCTGGTGGCGATAAAACAGCCGGCACCAGCACTGAAATCCATGTAAATCTAGCAGCAAATTAAAAGTCTGTAATCCGTTTTCAGTGGGAGCTGCTGCCTGTAGTTTTGAGGACATCAACACCTATTTTTTCCGAACTGTTTTGAGCTTAAAGGGACAGTTCACCCCAAAATCGAAATACACATTTTCCTCTTACCTGTAGTGCTATTTATCAATCTAGATAGCTTTGGTGTGCCTTGCAGAGTGTTGGAGATATCAGCTGTAGAGATGTCTGTCTTCTCTCCAGTATGATGAAACTAGATGGCACTTCAGAAATCATGACCCAGTTACTCAAGAATCCACAGACCTTGTTGTGAGCAGTTTCATGTAGGAACTATTTTCTTTTTACTGATCTACACCCGCCAGTCGTATCACAGCGGAAAAAGGACACGCGCATCTACTGCTAGCTCACCTCATCAGCCAAAATGGATGCGGTTAATGTTTACATCTCGCGCTATTACAGTACAGCACAAGCCTCTCATCCATGAGTACAAGCATGATTCCTTCTCCATGGTGATATGGTTGGTTGGTGTATTTCAGTACGAAACCGGACTTTCACTTACACCCCTGAGCCCACTGTTTGTGTTTCATGTGAAACCAAAAGTCAACTGAGTTCATTTAAAGACAAAGTAGTGTGCTAGTGTGTAGCATACTACCATTAAACTTCAATTAATAGCCCAGGCTATTATTTGCTTGAATCACTGAACTCAACAGGCCTATATCTGGGACAGTAGCCAGTATGAATATTTTTTGTATAAAATTAGGCTTCAGGTAACATTAATTATGAATCATTCATTTGACCTAGGGCCGACAGACAGAGCATCAGAGAGAGAGTGAGTTACAGCACTTGAGGATTACGGCACCTATCATGCCGAAACAACACCGTCTTTCCTGTTAAAACAATCCTCACAACTTGGATTCATTTTTATGAAAAACCCTTTTGATTCTTTTGATCTGAGGACTGTTATGGACTAAAGGCGTATGAATAACTTACAGGGTAATCACGGGATGGACACATAATTTGAGGGAGTTAACAATCCAGTTTTATACATCCAAAAAACTTTTATAAAGATGAACTGCTTGGCAACCAGACCAGGCATCTAATTGAGACAGGTGTTTATTTGTCAAAATGTGTAGCCACAACTAGCTAGTGAAAGGGACAGGGCGTTTAATTGAAGTCTTACAGAATGCTACTGACATATGTCACATGACTTTACGTTAGTAACAGATGATTTCAAGCCAAACTATGATTCTTTTCTTAAAAACCTAACCACGTACTTTTGTTGCCTAACTAATGTAACTTAAAAATGAAGTGTTGTACCTACGTTCTAACTTTATTTTGAAAAGAGACTGCATGCATTTAACAAGCGGAGAAACATTTCCTGTGAAAACTAAAGTTTATTTTGAAAAGACACAATGCATGTAACAAGAATGAATTGACCCGCTGTCCTGGAGCCTCCATAACTGACACAAGAGGAGTACTTGGCTCATAATATCTTGATGTACAGAGCCACTGATTAAAGGCTCTCTAAGTCTTCTTAAGCTTGAAAAGTTTTTGTCACATACAGCAAACATCACCTCACGATCCGCTAGCTACATGTCCTCTGACTATGCTGAGAAAAAGTCCGGTCTCTGTCGGCAGCCCAGGCTCCGAGCTAGAGCCATTGTGTTTGATAACATTGTTGAACATAAACAGAAGTGATGCCCAACGGCGCTTAGCGTGTCTTTAAGCATAAGTGTTTGATGAGTTGGGGGTGAGACTGTGTTGCAACTTCATATAAGAATTGTATTTGTTTCACTGAAGAGCCTAAGTTTACAAATCAGCCCAAGTACTGTTGTATAAGTATACACTGTGAGTGATGCTCTTGAACAATTTTGTCCCAAAAACTAAAACATTTAAACATATTGAATAATGAAAACTGGCTATAGACAACATTAATATAAAACAATTGTCTCAAACTGCATTTTGTTTAACTCCTGATTGCTTTCAGCGCTTATTTGGCTCTTCCTTCACAAAGTACTCCAGCCTCATTCTGTGTAACAACCAATTATTCAAACTAAAACATGAATTATACAAAGGAACTATGTTTTCTTTTGTTGTGCCTCAGTGTGAAAACTGCGCTGTCACACAACTCCATATCAGCGAGGTAATTACCACTAACACACCTCATCAAATCTGAATAGTCCAGAGAACAGCGACACACGAGTATAATTATCTGGCAAATCAAAGTCTAATTAGATTTTAATTAGAATGTTAATTCTTTTGCACGCCATTTGGTTTCAGTATATGCTACCTCACTTGATGTATCCTGAGCAGGGCTCCATAAAACAAAGAGAACAGAGGGGAAAAAAAGAAAAACACAACAGGCATGTATTTCCCATTATTTGGGGGATGTACGTGTATATGAGAATCCAGTGGCTTGAGAAAATAGTTGTAGTGCATCGATTTGTCACGGGGCTTTTAAGCTGGAGGTGAAATCAAAAGTGACAGTTAAAACAACAAGACTAATTTATGGAAGCAGTGAAGTGTTGAAGCTAATCAAGAGATAAACCCATGACTAAATGCAAAAGTGCAAGAACAAACAAATATTTCTACAGTACTTGTCAAGACAGAAGCATAGAGACATTTCTGTCAATCTACTCATGATTTATGTTAGAATATCCACAGGACAACAATAGGCAAATTATTTTTAAGCTACTTTTGCATAAGAGAAAGTAGCTCCATTCTGCACAACACATGTTTAATATGTGAAGAAATACAGAACAAGACATTGTGTTTCGATGACCTATTACCTCACACACTGGAACAGTTTCTTACCCTACAACAGCTCGGCCCAACGACAGAAGTCCTGTCCATTTTGCACACTTTCCCTACTCTGAACAAATCCCAGGTTATATTTTGGCGTATTGATGGCTTCCTTGTAAGCTGACAGAACGGAATATGAAAATAAGCCAATTCTGAATTTGTTGATGAGTTTACTGTTTATCAGAGCACAAATAAGACAACAATTTCCCTCTCTTTCACTCACTCTCTTCTTTACCTTCTCCTCCTGCTGCCACTTTTTCTGGTTCCCAGTGTCCGTACCTGTGAAGCCTCCTTCAGACTGTGAGATTTTAGCAATTTTATAAGTTGAGTGTAGCTACACTGTGCGACATAGATCTAATAAACTTGGGTAAAACATCAAGTTAGATGTATGCAGACTGTACGGTGACCGCCTACTGAATCGCAGTCTACGACCTACAATAGCTTCCCATACTGAGTGCGGAAGATTATTAAATAATCTAAAGTTTTATGGGCACTATATACTGTGGTGTGTCTGTGTGTGTGTGTGTGTGTGTGTGTGTGTGTGTTTGCTAGCTGCTAGGTTGCTCACCTGGCAGCTGCTATTTCCTTCCATGCTTCATCCTTTTTAATGCGATCTTTGCCTGAATCTCACACATTTCTTTTAGCATGTTTTGCCTCCATGGCGAGCTGCTATCTGTCTGTTTGTTTGGGTTTACTGCCATTTCATGCTGCATTTCTATTGGTTGGTTAGTAGACGTAGGTGGTAACAGCAGTCACACAGTGAGATCCATCCATCCATCCATCCATCCATTTTCTAACCGTTTATCCTCTTGAGGGTCGCGGGGGGGCTGGAGCATATCCCAGCTGACATTGGGCGTAAGGCAGGGTACACCCTGGACAGGTCGCCAGACTATCACAGGGCCACAGTGAGATGGTCATCCCAAATTTCTGACACTGTCAGAATTTTATACCAGGCTGACTTTGATCACAAGGCCGTGACAATGACCATCCATGAACCTTTCTCACTATGTGACAAAGGACCACTGTTTTAGAGCCAAAAGCAAAGATATCACCACATTTCTGTCATGTTGGTCACCTTTCGTCTGGGACAGCCCAAAATCACACAGTGTATACCAGGCTTTGGAGGCCGATGCTGGTGACTGGAGCAAACTTTTAACACGTCTCTCAACTGCATTTTAGATGGTGGCCCTTGGTAACATGTCTATCCATCTTGCAGTGCCCTGAGGCTGAGAGACGGTATAGAAGCGAGTGAATGGGAGAGATGTGTTGTACTATTTTTGCCAGTGTGATTTGGTGTAATTCACTGTGTTTGCTGCACATAGACCACAAATGCCATTATGAAAATAAACAACACACTAAACACACCAAACTGAGGTGGAGGGTAACTACCTAGAGATATAACTAAGGATTTGATGCTACAGTTATGGTAAATACAAGATAAGTTGACTGGTGAGCTCACAACAATGTTTATGATGTTCATAACAGTACATCTGCACAAGCAGATTATACTATTGTCATATTTTGTCTTCCCAATCAACATTGTCAGGATCATGGCTCAGAAAAATCTAATAAAAACTATATATTGGCAGCACAGTGGTACAGTGGTTAGCATTGCTGCCTCACAACAAGAGGGTTCCAGGTTAAAACCTTGGTTGGGGTTTGCATGTTCTCCCTGTGTCAGCGTGGGTTTCCTCCAGGTGCTCCAGCTTCCTCCCACAGTCCAAAGACATGCAGGTTAACTGGTGACTCTAAATTGTCCGTAGGTGTGAATGTGAGTGTGAATGGTTGTCTGTCTCTATGTGTCAGCCCTGTGATAGTCTGGTGACCTGTCCAGGGTGAACCCTGCCTCTCACCCAGTGTCAGCTGGGATAGGCTCTTGAGGGGGGCTTTAAAGCTTGCTGATGTTTAGCCTACTGTTTAGGTAACATTGTTTGCGGGGCATTTCTAACAAAAGCCCATACAGACTTAAAAATATGTTCAAAACAAGTACTTGTTTTTCTTCTATGTATGTATGTAATTAAATCAGTGTTGTTATGTCTAAGATGCTCCACCTGACCATCTTTAGAAGTCCAAATAAGATCAAACCACAACAGGCCAGATTCATTCTGATGGAAGCCTTCCTGCAGGAATGTGCTAAGCGTTGCAGAGATGGAGGGGGTGATATATTTGGGGAAAAACCCAAACCTCTTTTGGATGTTTTTGACTGATATTTAATTATCAGGCCAACAATCATTTTTGAGGCACAGCTGATTTATTGACTGGTGTTTCCTGTTGTAGGAGGACCTGCAGGATATCTAAGCAGGTATCTTGAGCTCCACCTACAGAGTTGTTGCATTGTTTTTCTTCTTCTTCTCTCCTTTTCCTCCATCCTCTCTCCTGGGGTTTTGTTTACTGTAACAACTGATGAAAACCCACTTGAGAGCATTACTGAATCAGCTTCCTGCTCTCTGTGACTCAGTGTGGTTTAGTGCCCAGTAAATATTTCTTAGCTGCTCTGCAGGAGGGAGGCCGCTCTGCTTCGTCCTCTGAGGGTCCTTGAAGTTCAGAATTGCCGCATGTTGATGATGCTTCATCAAGAGAGAAAAAACTCGTTATCGATAATTGGAGAGGCGTCAGAAAATCAAGGCACCTCAAGAAAACCCAACCAAAGAAATATTAGTCACAATAACAAAGATCCATTGAGCCCTAATGGCACCTATAACTCATAATTACCTTAATAACTGTTATTTTAGCTTGTTTTTCCTCCTTTGAGAAAGCATTGTTTGTCACTAATGGCATCTTAAGTTGAAATTGAGTGCCTTGCCCACAAGTAAACAGCATCTATCAATCATGACTTGAGGCCAAGTGTCAACACTCACAAAAGCCAAAAGTGTGTGTGTGTGTGTGTGTGTAATGAGTGTAATGTGTGCAGTGTGTGTGGGAGTTAGACGGCTTCTACCTCTCCCTGTTAATGTGTAAATGGTCATTACGCACACAGTGACCATCTTTTGTTCAGTCATAGCAACCTGTAAACTCATCAGCTGCTCCACATCAGCTTCACCAGTTGGCGGTGTTACAGGAGACACGCCATAAGGTCAGAAGATCCAAAATGTGGTTATAATGTGTTTAAATTGTGCTTGATTGTCCCGCACAATTACTTATGGCAGTGATGTAGTTTTAAGTAATTAGGCAGCAAAATGAATCCTAACACCATCACAGCTCGTAGAAATTCTACGTCTTTCACCACCTGGACAACATGAGTTTGGGTGCTGGGTGCTTCCAACTTTCCAGGGCTATGAGGCAAGTTGCCTCCTCACCAGAAATCCCAAGTTCAGAGCTGATCTTCTTTCCATGCATTGTTTTTCAAGTGCATAATAAAATATTGTTTGTAAAGATCATAAAGCTCTGGGTAGCCCTGCACTAAAAAGATCAACTTCTCTTGTCACTGGTTGGACAGATATTCTATGGAGGAATGAAAAGATATCCACTGGCTGTGACTGGTTGTTCCTAGTCACATGACATGCAGCTGTGTTCCAAAAGTTTATCTTTGTTCATCTCAGAGTGCGGCCGTTGCGCACTGAAAAAAGGCACCTGGTAATTGCCAAAGAGAAAAATTATTGGCATTGTACGTTTTGGCAAACAAAGATCTTTCTTTGTTACTATGTAGCTCACATGTTGAAACTTTACATTTCAACAGTGCAGTGGTTAACATGGTGTTTAGGCACACAAAGCACTGGGTTATGTTCAGGAGAAGATTGTGTTTTGGCTTAAACTACTAACCTGATAAGACCATCCTGATGACGTGAGCTCAACATTCAGTTTCGCTCTCTGTATCAGTCTGGACCTGGTGCGGCCCCAAACACTTTCAGTGGACGCGAGTACTTGCTTTAACAGATAAACTCCTTCAGCCACTCTGCAAAACAAAACATCTTAATCAACAACAGAGCCAATTGATAAATCAAGCTTTTGCCAAATCCAGTTGGAAGAACAGTGAAAAAAATGTCCACCGAGAAACTCCTTGAGTGCATACTCTTATTCTTGTTTAACTGTTTCTATTGACTCTCTTCGATAACTTTACCCCACAAACGTTAGAGTTAGCGCTTGTTGTGAGCCATCATTACTGTTCTGCAAGCTGTGGCCTGCATTTTACCTCCTCAACAACATAGTCCCTAAATGGCTGCTTACATTATCAACTATGGTGCTGATTGGCCCCAGTTGGATTTTAATTTCTGGATACAAGAAGCGGGGCAGCACTGAGTCCAGACTGATACAGAGAGCAAAACAGAATGTTGAGCTCACATTGTCAGGATGGTCTTAAAAGGCTATGAAAATGCCGGTATTGGGGACACAGTTGCAGCAGGAAAAACAGCAAGGTCTCGCCACTGAAAACACCACCGGTTTTGTTGTTTGTTGGTCTCGAACAGTGGTCTGCAGTTTGGCAGGTGTCTTGCCTAGACATCCCGCAGTCCACCATCTCAAAGTCGACTCACATACTATGTCAGTTTAAAAACATTAATATGATTCGTATAAAATGTGCAAATGTAACGTAATCATGGTTTGCAGAAAAGTACAATGCAAACACTATTTTCTGGTGACTGTCCTGGACAGCTTCACTCTCGCTTTTGAATGTACCTTCTGTGCATCAACAGTGACAATAATGGATATGAAAGTGCAAAAATTGCAGCATTCGCCTGGGCCCTAACAAAGTAAACAAAAATTATCAACAAAGACTGGTTATATTGTCAAAACAGCAATCAAGTTACACACGGTAACTTTGCAGGTTGGCCATGGTCAGAGTCCTTCAGGTACTAAACAGATATGGGACGGTTACCAACAGTTGGAGGAGTACTTGTCAAACTGTAAATTCACATGATAAAGATGAGTTTGAGCTTACTTCTTGTGTGCTCACCTTTCATTATATCCCGGCTGCACGATCAGCCTCAGTTTAAGCACACATCTTCACTAGGCAGACGTTAGCATTTAGAGACGGACAGGCAGCCAGGCATCGTCCAGATAATGAAATGAATCCACGTTTGATCCTCTCAGCGTCTCCCGGTAATTGTTCTTGATTCCCCCTTTGTGTTTCACGCTTGACTCCCCACTCATATCAGGGCCTGTGTATGAAGACGTGCTCGTTCCCCCTATCAGTGACAGCAGAGTTCAGTGATTAACAAATTAAGGATCGTCTTTGCCTTAATCTGTCTCGAGGCTTTCTTTCAGCTGGCTCCCACTGAAACATGTTTGGCAGTGACAGCACCTCTGCTCCCATGTTTAATTGGATTAGAGGGAAATCGGGATAAATACACTCTCAGACGGGGCGTCGGGGAGGGCTGGATGGGGGGAAAACAGGTGATGAAGTCGTTTCGGAATTACCTTTTCAACTTCTTTCCCCGCGCTGTTGAGACATCAAGGATTTCTTTGGCATGGAGTATCATGGGAGGAAGTGAAAGCCTGTGTGAGGACGTATGGATTAATTTTGGGAAACATTAGGCAGAACAGATTAATGTCAAAGTAGAACATTCAGCGGTTTCCTGATGTTCAGCAGTGGGGATAGGGCAGGGCAAGGTTCTTTTAATATCTGTACTTTAGTTCAAGACTGAACATGATGGGATAGTTTGTGCTGTTGAATATCTTTCAGATTGGAGCATTTTAATGTTGCTCATAAGAATTTAATCTTTTTAGCCACATTAGCATTCTGTCGGTCTGTCACTTTAGTTGACACTAAAATATATCAGCAACTTTTTAAACAATTGCCATGGAATTTCGTACAGACACTGGTGGTCCCAAAACAATGACTCCTACTGACGTTGGTGACCCATTGACTTGTCATCTAGTGCCACTATAAGGTTAACATTGGAGGGTTTGAGTTAAATGTCAAGATGAGTATTAGAGAATTCAAAGTTTGGGGTGTGCAGAAATCTGGAAAAGGAAAAAATAAAGACAAAACTGCAACATTTGAAAATACACCCTCATCCTGCAGCTCTCCCCTATCTGTCCTAAACCCCTGGGTATATGCACTTCATACCATACACTGATTTATTTAAATTTATTTCATAGTACAGTTGCGAGCAGCTCATTTGCTCGGCCACTTTGGACTGCTATGGGAGGACAGCGGCAGCAGCTTTGGAGCTTCGGTCAGCGGCTGTAGGGACTTGAATTCGCTGTGGCCAGTAGAAGCTAACTTCAGTGATGGTAGCAACAGAAAGTCTGCTAATGGAAGTAAGTTTGTGCTGTCCAGTCCCCTACAGCTGAGGTTTGCACTGCAATTGCCATGGCCGCTGACTCGGGGTTCATCCCTGGAGCTGCTCCCTGCTCTCCTGCTGGCAAGGTGGTATGTGGAGGCGGGGAGTGAGGCAGAGAACATACTGTAATTCGAGCCTCTATTTAGAAGAACTTGAAGGTGAGCCATGAACTACTAGTGCTCTTTTCTCTCCATCTCTGAAACGCCGATATTGATACGTTTTGTTTTGTGTCAGACTCTTTTTGAGAAGTCCATCAGCGGGTTGGGTTGCTTTGCAGTGTAGGCAGTTGCTGCCAATACTGGAATAGCAACTTTCTCTGCAGGATTTTCTGTCATTGAATTAGGTTCTCACTGAAGGGACATGCATCTGCAATTGTAGAAAAGCAACAAACAAAACAAAGTGATTGGCCAAAGACTCCTATCATGGGCTACATTTTCTAAATCCTGAAAGCAGAGCCAAGAGGAGTTGCAGAAGTTTATTTTTTTTCTCAGTCCACTGGAATGTGATCTTTGACTTGTGAACTCAAAAAACATGTTATTATCTCATGTTAAACAATCCCATTCAACAGACAACTAAATGTAACAATAATCATGTAACTAAAGGAAATGAAACTAGTGTCTTGTGGCAACACTAGAGCCCCAAATGCACAACAGATTTCATATTAATGTCTGTGTTGAATAAACAAGTAAGATAAATAAATGCAAATGAAATATGAATGGATGGTTTTTATATTCATGCCAGCCAAGTCTTTGTTGATCTCCTCCAAAACACCGTCAGTAATGAAGTCTGCAGTTTTTATTTTCATGTCATTCCTGCCGTGACAGATGAAATCAAAGCTTTATTAAGGACAATTCGAAGCGACAATCAAATCTTTAGTCTTGTCTCTCTATCTGTTCGGGTTAAAGAAGATGAAAGGAAGGACTTAAAGGTTTAAAGTGCACTTCACTGCTTTCTATAGACCTCATTCTGTCTGGGTTCATGTGGTTGTTACCAACATACATGTCGTCTCACTTACATTTGTATTCATACGTACACAAATTCTGTCCTGAAAAAAATGTGTTAGGGGATATGAATGTTTATCATAATTTTGGGGTGAATAAACAATGAATTCCAAATATTTATTATAGATTGTTGTGGTCCAAGCAAAAGCATTTATACACTTGACAGGAGTTGTTTCCTCAGAAGAGTCATAAAAACAGTTGGGCAGCAGATTTCCACAAAATGTTTCCTGAGAACTCTGTGGAATTCACCATCAGGGCCAGCCCAAACACATCAGGCAGACTTCATGGTCACACAGTACAAACGATTCTCCTGGTTCCTGTCACAGTCTCAGATGGTTCACTGATAACTTACAGCCAGCCAAAGTTTGGTGCTGCATAATGTGAATTTGGTTCTACTATCTGGAAAAGTTAGGAGCATTGTCACAACTGAGGTATTCTGAATTGTGAGTTGATTGTGGCTCAGGGGTTCTTCCAAAGGATAGATGTGAAAGTAAGCTGTTAGGCAAAGGCAAAATGTCATCAGCTAAAATTTGAAGGATATCCTGTTGAAGCAATATATTGGGTCTTAAAGAAATTAAGTGTTTTTTGTTTAATAAAATATTTTCTTATAGTACATCTAAAAGTTTTGACAAAAATTCCTTTAAGGTATTCTTAGTCTATCGTGTTCACAAGCATTAGATGAATGCAAGGTCACAGTGTTCTTGACCTTTGACCAACAAAATCTGATCAGATTATTGTTGAGTGCAAGTGGACATTTGTGCCAAATATGTAGAAATTCCTTCAAGGTGTTCTTGGGATATCTCTTTCACTAGAATGAGACAGTCATAGTGACTTTGACCTTTGACCACCAAAATTGAATCAGGTCATCACTGAATCCAAGTGGCCGTTTGTGCTGAATTTGAAAAATTCCCTTAAGGCCTTCATGAGATATTGTGTTTACAGGCACTAGATGAATGTGAGGTCATAGTGACTTAGACATTTGACCACTAAATCTAATCAGTTCATCCTTGAGTCCTTGAGTGGACGTTTGAGCCAAATTTGTAGAAAGTCCCTCAAGGTGTTCTTAAGATATCTTATTCACCAAAATGAGTGGAAGAGGTTGCAGTGACCTTTGATCACCAAAATCTAATTAGATCAATGTTGAGTGCAAGAGGACATATGTGTCAAATATGATGAAAATTCCCTGAAGGCATTCTTGAGCTATCGCATTTACAAGCATAAGATGAATGTGAGGTCACAGTGACTTTGACCACCAACATCTAATCAGTTCATAGATAAGTCCAAGTGGACATTTGTGCCAAATTTATAGACAGTCCCTCAAGGTGTTCTTGAGATATCTTCTTCACCAGAATGAGACAGCAGAGGTCACAGTGTTCTTGACCTTTGACCACCAAAATCGAATCAGATTATTGTTGAGTGCAAGTGGGCATTTGTGCCAAATATGTAGAAATTCCTTCAAGGTGTTCTTGAGATATTGCTCTCACTAGAATGAGACAGACAGTCATAGTGACCTTGACCTTTGACCACCAAAATCGAATCAGGTCATCACACAATCCAAGTGGCCGTTTGTGCTGAATTTGAAAAATTCAGCACAAACGGCCTTGACCTTTGACCACCAAAGAATTTGAAAAATTCCCTTAAGGCCTTCATGAGATATTGTGTTTACAGGCAGTAGATGAATGTGAGGTCATAGTGACTTAGACATTTGATCACTAAATCTAATCAGTTCATTGTTGAGTCCTTGAGTGGACGTTTGAGCCAAATTTGTAGAAAGTCCCTCAAGGTGTTCTTGAGATATCTTATTCACCAAAATGAGTGGAAGAGGTTGCAGTGACCTTTGACCACCAAAATCTAATCAGTTCATTGTTGAGTCCAAGTGAGTGTTTATGCTGAGTTTGAAAAAATACCCTTAAGGGGTTCTTGAAATATTGCATTTGTGAGAATTAGGTGGACGTCTATATGTCTGTGCAAACGGGTGACTGGAAAACACAATGCCTCCAACCACATCTATCATCAGTGCGGAGGCATAAAAACCCTGCAACATGATGAACTTCCCTGCTATCTGACCACATGCTCAGTATGTTCCAAAATATACCAAACAAAACCTACTTTCTGTTTGTGGCTAACTTATAAAGCTAACAGCTAAACATAACCAGCTCATCATACCAGTGACAAATGAGAGCTTGGCATTTAAAACTACTGAAAACCACACTGAAATGAGGGTCACTGTTTGAATACATTGTACTGTCAATCTAAGATAACTCCACCTGCCATCCTCTGTGAAGATTTAATTAATTATAACACTTAAAATTGTAACTGTTTCCATTTTGATAGATAGCTACCCACAACACCTGCTTTCCCAAAAACTGACAAACAGTGAATACCTGCTTCCTCTCTCAGTTCAGACACCGCCGCCAGTCTGTAAAAACACAACCATCAGTTTGCATCTATCTCGTTCCTCTGTCTCACACTCCCACCGGCCTCCCCCTCTCCCCCCTCTCCGTGTTTTATTTACTTGGCTGACATGCAGCCTTCGCGCTGGCAGCCTTGTCCATCAAAAGGCACCTGCTCCTGGTGATTGTTTGCTCACCTTCCTGTCCAGAGCGCTGCAGATGAGTGTCAGCAGTGTTTCGCTCTCACCACCTTTTTTGTTTTTTCCCCTCTACTCTGATGAAATGTCTTGCATGCTGATGGGCTGCCTGTGCAAACATCAGGTCAGCGCGGCGTCCTGAGGCATGCTCATCTCTGGAGAAGTCACAGGATTTCATCACTGCATTATGTTTAACACATTTTTGGAGGAGTATTTTGTTGAGACTCTCTGTGTGAGTGTGTAAGTCAGGAATTCAGAGTGTTGCTTAAGGACATTTCATAACGTATGACTGTTGATTGACACACTGCTCATTATCACAGAGCTGATCCTGTGAACTTTCAGGCTCCAGACGCCCTCTGAAATCAAACTTCTCTGCTCAACATGTAGGTCCTAAAAACATATCCAGACGGCAATAAAAATGATTCATTTCTTCACACCATTAGTGAATGAATTATATGTTAGTAGTGACATTTAACTGACATGAAGTGACTTATAATAGGGAAATATGCAACATCCAATCAAATTCACTCGGTGATACACTCTGGCTGCAGCTCCCTCCTTCACTCTTACCTCATCCTTGTGTGTCGAGCTTTTGGCTTCATCACAAGGTTCTGTATATGAAATTCAGAGTATTACTACAGTAGCAAACCACTATTTGCTATAAAGATATAGCGGAGTAAAAGCATCCTGAGCAAAAAATGATTCACGCTACCTGTGTGTGTTTTGAGCCAAGCTTTCCTGTGGTTTGTTGTAATAAATCAGCGCAGTGTAGTGCGTGTATACCACTAACTAGCCCATCACCGCCACTTTGCACTGCACTCATACGGCGGTTGCTATTGATATCATGACAACCTCTGGTACCCTTAACACCATTAGCTCTGTCAGCACTGTTGCAGTCGTTTAGTGCTCTTTACTGATTTAGCGCCATTAGCTGCTAGCCACCGGCTTAGCCACCTCCACATCGAGAACCATGCCCAGATAAGACAGATGCTGTAAATGTATGTTTCTATTAAAGCGACACTTACCTTTCTGGAAATTTTACGCTTTTCTTTGTTTAGGTTAAAATGCAATTAATAAGCTGATGGCACACTAAGTGAATTCCACCAGTGATAAAAACTCATAATCGTACCATTGTCATATGGTTCTAAGAAAACTCGGGCCAGTCGTTGCATTTGGACCGAATGCAATGATTGGCCGAGCGTCCTGTCTGTCTTCCCCACGTGGAGGCCTCTGACTGATGTAACCGTTTGCGTAACATCTCTTAGCTTTAGTTCAAGGGTGTGGGAAAGTTGGTAAAAAATGGATTTAAACCATTCTTTGGAAGGTTATATGCGATACATGTTGGTGCTTGTTAGGATGTTTACCAGGTAACAGAACTTACAGAAATTAAAGTGCATGGAAAAAAGGAATGCTCTGAGAAAGGTCAAGCCTGATGGAGGTCAAATTTTTTGGTGTAAACAGATGTTTGTTTGTTTTTTTCATATTAGGTCTTTAGTTGAATTTTTATCCATGATAATCATCATTTTACATTAAAAAAACAACAAACAACAACAACAACAACAACAACAACAACAACAAAAACAATGAGGAGTGTAACGGCTGCATGTGTTCTGTGCTGCTGTCCCTTTTCCCTCCATTATGGATCGCCCAGGTGTGCTGCATTACTTAACGAGATGCATTGCACCTGGCAAGGAGGAGGTGCTTATGAGCTCCTGTGCCAGCAGCAGAGGAGAGAGGCCTCTGGTGTTGGGGGGAGGGGCACTGCTGGTCCTGCTGCCTCTCAGCCTGGGAGTTTTTCTTGTCTTATTTGCTTGTCTTTTTGTTTTTTTGGGTCAGTGGTGGAGTTTTGTTCGTCCCACAGGGTTCCGCTAGGGTGGGGTGTAACAGGAGGAAAACTCGTTTACAAAAGTGTGAGGTTAGAAGAATCAAAGTGCCCTCATGAGAGTACAATAGATGAGGATACTACAGAGAAACATGTGATGTGAAACTATATCCATTGTCACATGTTCTCATCTAAAGCAAAGAGGTTTTCAAAAACATGGGTGTTTTACCCCATTCCTACTCCAAAAGAAGTCATTGTCATCAAGGTAGTACTCTCAATGGGGAACAAGTGGAGTTAACAGCGCTGAACATCCCTGAGTTATTATGGATCAGGCTGTGCTCATGCACTGTTCATACTTTTTCCTACGAAAAGGAATGCATCCAAATGTGTACATACAGTATCTCACGTAATGATGAGCCAGTAGTTTGTGCACAACACACATATTTTGGAAGGCTGCAATAACATGACCAGTGCACTGATGGGAGTAAACAGGAAGGTGATCCAGTAAGGAGGCGTGTTGGGGCGGTGGATGGGCCACAGAACACAGGACTTTCTCCAGAAGACCGGTGTTTGGAACCTTGTGAACCTCCAGTGAACTCTGAGTCATTTTAAGGTACGTCCTCACCATGTTTCTGTACTAAAACACAACCACTGTAACTTTACTTGCCTGAACCCAACCTCCGTAACTTTACATTAATTATGTAACTTGACATTAAGGCCGTAACATCATTCGGACTGTGCTTTGTACTTGTCACGTTGATGCATCAAGGTTGGAGGCTGTTGGTGTTTGGGCAGAGGTCATGGTTAGGGCTAGTACTAGTCAATCACAGCATAGGGTCCGTCCCAAGTCTCTTAAATTACTGCTAGTTATCTTACCTAGCTGACTTTGCTAGCTGTTTAGCCCCTCCCGCCTAGGAAAAAATGTGAGGAGCTAGCGCTAGGAGCGATGAGCGAGCATTGTCGGTTTAAGAGACATGAGACGTCCTTTCCACTGAAGCATCACGTGAAGCGACGTCCATTCCTGATGACGACGGCACCGCTGGATCTGCTCCATAAAGCAGCCAGCGTCTGGCGTTACTGTGGATACATCCCAAGTCTCATTATATTCGCTGACCAAAACAGTAGCCCCCCCCCCACCGTCATGACTCTGGTCACACACTTTTGCATGTAGCAGCCGCACGTCACCAACAGTCTGATGAACAACGCAACGGGTTGTGACTGAAATAAACCTAATTGTAACATAACAATCTTGCATGAAATATCATTACTCTTTGAAGTAGGTACGTGAATTATAGCGATTCATTGCAAATAATGCATGTAATGGGTACTTACTCTTGTACTGTTTCTCCGCCATCTCGTTCAAATGTGCCAGATGTAGAGGGCGGGTATTTATACGTCATGGCGTTCAGCTGAAAAACTCTTCCGGATAGGAAGCTCTCGACCATCCTAGCTAGCTCCTAGCGCTAGCTCCTCGCTGCACAAATAAGAGACTTGGGACGGCCTAGAAGATGGTGGACCTCGAACGACTTCCGGTTCAAGCGAGGAGCTAGCAGTAGCACTATAAAAATAAGAGACTTGGGACGGACACATAGTAGGGCGGTTTGTCAGTGATTTCGGCTTCAGACATCTGATGCCAAAAGCCACCTTGGGCGGTGGAATAATACTCCACCGGGAAGAATCCATTTGTAACACAGCAGGACGTAACCTTTTGACGCCATTATGATACGACGCTGGAAGCCGTCAGGTTGAAATGCTGCTGGTAACAATGTAATATGAGGAGCTGGAAAGTCCCCGTAGGGCTGGTGGGAAGGGTGGTGGCCGGGTCCAACAAACCTGAGACTTTAACCTGAGAGCCCGGACTTTGCCTCCTGTATAAATGTAGAGCCAAAGCATGATGTTTTTTTCTAAACCCAACCATGTGCTTTTGTTGATGTCCCAGTGTTGGGTGTGGCACCCGGAAACGTCAGCAGCAGATGCAGGAGGATACCTAGCATGTAATATGTATACTTGAAAGGCCACTGACAAAGCTGCAATATGACTTGGGATGAGAATGTGTTGGTTTTTAACACAGCTGAAACATATAACAGAAGAAAGAGATTAAATAGATGTCACTATAGACACCGGATGGACGGGTGCCTGATGTCAATGTGTATGCACAAAGGTACAAGCCTGAGAAAAAGTTTGAGTCAGCACATTTAGCAGTCATAAGTCTAGACTGTCATACGTAATTACAAAAAACAGATAAGCTCATAAATCAAAGACCACAATGATGACATAAGCTGAACTTCCTCTTATTGTATCTGGACTAATTATCACATCTCTGGAGGTGTAGTGGGAAAAAAACAAAATACACTGATGTAGTTCCTCAACTTTGTGGCTCCTGAACTTCAACGTTCCTCTATTTCCAGGATGTTCTGGCTCACACTAGACTCATCTACGTGGATGATGACTGTGTATACGTTCGTCTGTCAATGTGTATTCCACTTCCATATATGATGAGAAACAACCTATTACACAGATCAATAGAATGAGGTCACAGGAAAATGAGTTCAAGAGGCATTAAGTAATACACGACCTTTATCAACCTCTGTTGGCAAACAGTTGCAATTGCAGCAGCCCTCAGAGACTTGATTTCCTCTGATAGTTCTCACACCTCCATTGGCAGGGTCTTCAGAAGGGGAGCACAGGCTGGAGAATCACTACTGAAAGCCTGAAATCTCATCACCTGGTGGACAAAATAGTCCCCTTGCAGACATGTCAATGCTTTTTTGATGCTATAGTGCAGCAGAGATGTTGCTACTGCCTCCTTAGATTTAGAGTCAAAGCCAAAACTGAGATTATATCGAAGGTTCATGTTAGAAATGCCCTGTTTAGAGATAAAATGTTGCTACGTGAGTTCAGAAAAAGCAGTCACTGGAATTTACTTCACAAATATCCATGTGTGTGTTTGACTGAATGAGTACATAAGAGGCCGAGAAGCACTGAGTGGAATAAAGAAAGACAAAGAGAACGAATAGCAAGAGCCGCTGATGCGAAACCAACGCGGACGAGACTCTCCAGTAGCTGTTGCTTCACATGTCGAGCTGCGGCGCTGCTGAACACTGACAGGGGCTGATTGGTGAGGGCCATCCCTTTACAGCTTAATGATTGTCCCACAGCGCCCTGTCCCTTGGGGGCGAAAACACTTTTTAAAGAAGAAGGAAGTCCATGAGCCTTGCTGTCGCTTAAGTTGGCAGCAAATAATCCGTCCAACCTCGTCACCTCCAGTGCAACCCACAATCCTCCCCCCCTCGTTCCACCAGCCCCGGTTCAAACTGCCCCGGGCGCTTAGAGCAAGATAGCAAAGAACAATTGCTGTGTTCACAGTTCATCTTGCCGATGTTTTTTCCAGCCTGTCATGGGAGTCTTTGCACTTTTCCAGTGTTAGAAGAAAACTTGCTGGCACATTGTTGTTTTCTTGTGGCTCGGGAGAGGGTTTGACCTCACATGACCTCACAGGGGGACAGGTGCTCCGGTGGATGTATCACAACACAACAAGCTGAATGAATACTTGTTCTAAACTTAAACGTTAGTTAAATGCATGTAAGGATCACATACAAGTCTGAAGTATGGATATACTGTGGGTCTTTTGATCATGAATAACCTTTCAGTGACCCAACACGTCAGTTTCAACACCTGTGGCCTCTGGGTCTCCCTCTGTTTCTCATTTCAGTTTTCAGGATTGTGCCATATCCTCTGACAACCACAACTTTATTTGAATAGTTTGCATGGTTACTAATTGGAAATTTAAGACTACCATCAATTTTTCCCTCTTTTCAAAGAGATTACATTTCCAGTTGCTAGTTTGGCGTCAGCAGAACAAGAATGATTTTTGTTAAATTTGACTGAATGATCGGCCATTTACCAAGGTGCAAGTGATCAGTTTTTGGAGCTGAGATTTTAAGGGCTTTCTAATATTTTAAGGGTTATTTTTTAACTGTTTAGTGGACTCAAGCACACAACTCTGGAGACAGTTCAGGTAAAAAAAACAGACTTTACTGGACAAAAGGAAGGTTCGGTACCCAGAAGGCAAACAAATCCAATAAGGATGAGGCAGAGTCAATCAACAGGCTAAATCCAAAAAACAAACAAACAAACAAACAAGAAAAGGACACTGGGAAACAAAAGGCTAGAACTTCAGACACACATGGAGCTAAGAGGCCGTTTACACGTACACGGTGATTTTGATAAACGGAGACATCTTCCTTCGTTTGTGCCCTTCGTTTACACGCAAACGGAGATTTCTCCTCTGAAAACGAGTCTTTCTAAAAACTCCGGCCAGAGTGGAGATTTTGGAAAACTCCGGTTGCGCGTTTGCATGTAAACTGAGATAAACGGAGATAAACGGAGTTATAGGCAGCCGACGTCACAACATGCACCGGAAGTTGCGCCTGTTTTAAAAGTGCGACCTATGTTGCTATGGTGACAACGGATACATGGAAGGCTTGAGCCTCTCGTTACACTGCCACCTACAGGTTTGGCATGCTCTTGTGTATATATACACGGGTAAGCGTAAACGAAGATCTTTTTGAAAACGGAGATGGTGAAATGTCCGTTTATGAAAATAGCCGGCGACGTGTAAACGGCCTCTCAGACGAACTGGCACTGAGAGAAAACAAGACACACCATACATGAAGGGAGGGGAAGGATAACGAGACACAGGTGAAGCTAATCAGGGCGGGACAGACAATCAGACACAGGTGAAGTCATCAAAAGGGAGGGAAACACACAGGGGCAGGAAGTGAAGAGATCTGAAATGAGAGATGTGAGTTTCAAAGTAAAACAGGAAACAACATGAATGAATGAAATAAAAAACAAAACCTGAGAAACTTGAGCTGTGACAGTTTTCTCACGATCTGCAGCATTTACTTGGATTTTAAAAAATCTGCTATGTGTATTTATTTATTTTTTTAATACTATGTTCATTCGAATGCAGATCTGAGGGGTTTTCTCTGCCTTAAAGGGACAGTTCACCCCAAATCAAAAATACAGATTTTCCCTCTCACCTGTAGTGCTATTTATCAATCTCGATTGTTGTGGTGTGAGTTGTCGAGTGTTGGAGATGTTAGCCCCAGAGATGTCTGCCGCCTTTGCAAAAAGAAGGCAAGCACCCCTGCATTGGCTACCTATCAAATACAGGATTGATTTTAAGGGTTTTTTATTTGTTTTTAAAGCCATACACAGGCTGGCACCTCAGTATACTGCTGAACTTCTCTGCTCCTACTCCAACTCCAGAACAATGTCTTTCAACTGTCCCATGATCGAGGCTGGTGGGTAAAGGCCCTGACACACCAAGCCGATGGTCGGCCATCGACCAAAGTCGGGCCATCAGTGAGCGTCTGTCGTGCTAGTTTTTGCGGTGTGTCCCGCACCATCGGCACTTTGGCATCGGCAGCTTTTCAGCCGATTGAGCATGTTGAATCGGCGGCGGAGCTTGTCGGTGAGAGAGATCATTCTGATTGGCTGTTCAGGTTTTATTTCCTCGCCCCTGTAGCGAGTGAATCTGCCTGTAGTGAAACCGGGGCTAACCAGTGCTTCCTCCTCAGGCTTCACTTCACTCAGCTGCCCGACAGACCCGCTGCTTCTTCCCACTTTAACCTGAATAACAAACCGAAGCTAGCTGGGAGCGGCTAGCGGAGCGTTAGCTGCAGCATGACCAGAGGGAAGCACAGCCAGTTAGCCTCCGCTAGTCTCTGAGCTAGCCCCAGCTCTCCGTTTGGATCCAACCGGAGCACCGAGCCCTAGTTTGTTATTCAGGTTAAAGTGGGAAGAAGCAGCGGGTTTATCGGGCAGCTGAGTGAAGTGGAGCCTGCGGAGGAAACACTGGGACGTCTGGATGTAATAGTCCGTGGAGGTGCTGCAGTGCTCAGCTGCACAGGTAGGAAACCCCTCGGCTGACAGGATGTACCACTCTCTCACTCCGCTCTCTCTCACGCAGGCGCAGAACGTACGTGCCACTTGGCTGTCGGATGTCGTCCGTGTAGTGTGTTCAAATGTAACTGACACAGGACGACATGAGGCGACGTGAGGTGACGTAGACAACGCAACAGTTGGCTTTTGTCGCTGCTAGTTCTTTGACGTCAGTTTGGTGTGTCCGCACCTTAAGGGAGATCATGTCTTTTGCGGTTGCCGCTCCAAAGTTCTGGAGTAGCCTTCCACTCTCACCCAAATGCTCCCCCACCATAAACACTTTTAAGACAAATCTTAAAACAAACATGTTTTCAATGGCCTTTGGTTGTTTGTAGTGGATTTTATATTTATGTATTTTATAATCTTTTTTACAGGAAAAATATGTATTTTGATGTTGGGTTGATCTTTATATTTAAATGAAATTAGTAGACCTCTGGGGTAAGGAACAAGTCTTTTCACAACAAAAGGCAACATGAGCAAGAATCCCTGAAAGGGCTCAGTGAGATTTCTGCTAATGAAAATAAATATCACTGAAAGCTCCAGAATAGTGACTGAATTGATCTTGCGGTTGGGTAAATTTGTCACCAGGGAGCAAGTGATTTTTTTTTTTTTTACAAGGATGTCATAACATTTCAAGACTTTAAATCTTTTTCACGCCTAGAATTTTTAAAAACCTGGCAGATTATTTCCACTGTTTTCTAATACTTTGTTTATTTGATGCAGATCCAGTTTGACATTACTAATTTCTAAATATGTTTTATTAGACGAATGTGTTTTGGAATACTGTTGAGCTAAAAGAGTGAGGCTTTAGTAACTTCCAACATTAGAACAGCTTCTGACGTTGCTTTAAGGTTGTATCACAGACTTGTATCTCAAAAACCACATTTCAAACAAGTGCTGTCTGAAAGGTGTTTAAGAGTTTATTTGACTGTTACATATTTATTTGTACTGTGGAAATGTCTCCAATATTTAAGATGCAATATGATGTTAAATGTGATGACACATTCATATCATCCGCTCCTCTGTCTTTGGCTGAATAAATGAAGAAATCCCCCCTGTTCTCAGCGCTTTAATGGATTTACCTAAGCAGTCACACTTGAGTTCACGCACGGACATACCTCCTCACTCAACTTGACAAGCTTGCCGGTCTGCATTTACTCTGACGACCAGGAGTATCTAACGCATGTGACAAAGTCCTCAGACAGACCAGGGCGGCAGCGGTGGTGGGGGGGTCGGACCTCGCCTGCTCCCCCTCAGCGTCACATCTCTTGACAGCTGCCATTTTCAGTACCGTGCTTTGCCCTCGTAGCCAGCCGACCGCCAAGTCCCCATCAACTTTGCTTTCTCGCCGCCTTTTCCTGCTCAGGTTTCCAGAGCGCAGACTGGAGACAGTGGAGGCAGTTGCCGCAGTGTCGCTGGAGATTAGCAACATGGGCTTGAGGGCCAGGAGGCCTCCACCCGAGCCTGAGTGATAGCTGGGGAAGACAGAAAAATGAAATGAAAAACATCCTGAAGTTTGAGGCTGAGGTGGAGAGGATGTTCCGCCTGATGCTGATATGACAGCAGCCACCAAGGTTCAAAACTTAGCATTTCTACAGGACCATAATGTCACAGATATACTGTACAATACGTGTCGTTTGTCAAACCTAGATCTGATATTACTGCTGAAGAGTTTTCAAAGTTTTAATGCAAATTTTTAACATGCTGTATTACATGTGTGTAACAGGTCAGGGTTAAGTTGAAACTGATGAGGCTTTTTAACTGAGCCTGAAGAAAAAGAATAACTAACATATTAAGAGTGAAAGATGGAGGCTGAATTTACTCCACTTGAAAGAGGACTAAAGCAACAGTTTTCTGATGGTCTAAGGGCTTTTCCACAAAGAAAATTCAACAGAGCCAGGCTCAATTTGCCTCCGCTGGTTTGAAAAACCCTAAAGCCTCATTCAGAGATAATGGACTTTCTTCTTCAGCCTCTGTTTGTGCTCATATAAAACCAGTCGAATGACGTCATTTGACTCTTAAAATGATCGGTTGTGTCCCGCCTACTTCCACCTTTGAAGAATATCTAAAAGTATTACAGTAAAAAGCGACACTGTTGCTTCAATCAAGATGAGAGAGGAATGCTGACAGGGAAATTACCAATCATGTGAATTTAATGTGAATGTATTCATTTTACCACTCCATGTATTTCTAACGTGACAGCTGCACGTTTGACAGCTCTGAAACTTAAAACTCGATGCAGCAGATTTAAACTTTATACTCAAGAACTGTATTTACGTATACTGACACTGTCTCATACTGAAGGAGACACAGAAATCACTTTAGTTTTAGTGCAAAGTTTTTTAGTTAGTTTTGACCTTCATCTACCTGATGAAGGTCCATGACCGAAACGTTGTAGTCTAATAAATTTAACCTTTTTCTGCAAGTGCAAACAGTGTGCGGGTGTGCAAATCAAAGTGAAATGAATTTTCCTGATTGTTATCTGTGATAAATACCAATACTAATCAATCGTGTCGGTGATGTATCAGTTGTAATACACCAACATAATACCAACATAACCCAAACTGGTAATGTTATGTGGTTTGCAAAGCATATTTTTACAGCTTGGTGTCAATTCGAGTTACTCTGGGCAAATGTGCGTCTAACCACACTTTTCTATTGACTTGTTTGCAAATTTGTGTTCTGTCTGATCATACAGTTATTACTTTTTTATCTTAACTTTATCATCATGAGGTGAAAATGTCAGTTTGGTACTTTGGTTTAGTAGACTACTAACTGGCAAATGTTAGCGTGCTAACACACTAAACATAGTGAATACGGTAAACATAAAATAAACTTTTGTTCCTACAGGAAGTAGGTTCACAAAGCTGCGAGCATGGCTGTAGTCTCTACTCTTGTTTTAGAGTAAGCTCCAATAACATAGGAAACCCACCCACTGAGGACGACTAATACAAACTATATATACTGTGGTATTCACCTGACTGTAAGTAGGCAGAGGATCTACACATGGATCAAGAAGTGATGCAACAGATGTGTCTAACAAGTAAATGTGCTGAAAAACATACCGTTTTGAAAAGAAAGTCCCTATTTTTTCACTTCCTGAGGCTCAAAAGTAAAAGACCAAGCCAGGAATTGAGTGTAATATTGGACAAAATTTGACAGAAAATTCCCCCGCTGTGACAGACTGACAGTGTTGATTAGGAGAGTCATATGAGCTAAGCTACACTGGCTGAGACACAAGTGAGTCTCTGCTCACTGCAGTCCTCAGAAGTGTAATCAATAACCTCAGCTCATTCCGTCCTCGCCAAGCCCAAGTGAGAGGAAACACATGTTAGGTATTGTAGAAGTATCAGAGCATTCATGAATAATCATGCCTGGCCAGGCCGCGTAAGTGAATTCAGCCGTTGTGTGAGGAACTTATTGTTTGGAGGACAGAAAACACAAAGATTCATCCAACATCAACCCTTGTAACCTAGAAAGCAGCAAAACAAACAGAAAGCACAATGACAAACTGTACCTTCACTCACCCGCACTCCTTGGTTCAGGAGGAGGCAGCATGACGGGAATCATCTTGTTTGTTTATTCTGGGAACTTTTTTGTTTTTCCTTTGCTACGATAGCATGAAATTGTTCACCTCAGGTTCTCTCTATCTCCAGGAAACCACAGATTTCATAATATATTGTGATCCTCTTGTATACAAAGTTCTAGATCTGTTTATCTTCAATCTCTGCTGTGTTTGGTGTCACAAAGTGTTATCTCAGTATTTCATTCTGATCTGGTGATGATGCTAGAAGAATAGCCAGAGGGTCACAGAGACATTGCAGATTCTCTTCTAGGCACCATGAATATCAAAAGTTCATGGATGCCATGGATAATAGATACCTTCACTTTGACAGTGGCGCCATACAGAAGGTTAGTGGTCACCAGAATTAAAAACATCTGTGAATGGTTCCCTTGAGGACGCTTCCTCTGGCCAGCTCACCAAATGTAATGGCAGTCTGGCCAGTAGATGACTGGATGTGTTGGAAGTGTTGGATCGACGAAATGTCTTTCCAGCAACAGTGTCCTTAGTCCTGTCTAGCATCAAACTGGGTATGGACATCTTCAACCTGGTTAATAGTTAAAGGAAAGGTCTTGATACATTCATGCACTTTCTGTCTAAAGCTGTGTTCGAAACCGTCCACTCACTCACTCACTATTCCCTATTTCGTGTTTACTATATAGTGCACGACATGGGGAACGACTGAACGACATTTCGGACACTTACTGAAATTTTCTGAACGTCGTTGCATCAGTAGCTGCGCCGCATACTCCTGTGACACAAGTGGACGCGCCGAGCATCATGTAAACAAACCAGGCGCTTTGAGGATGATCGAACTGTATGGTGGTTGTACTTTTTGTCAATAAATTGTTGAAATGTCAATGGTGTGGACGTTTGGTTTTGTCAGCTACGGTTGTATGTCTGCATTGTGAGCTGTAATAGCCCACGATAGTGCACGAGCTACAAGCTATCTGGCTCGTGCGAGCTAAGTGGCTATTGTTAGCTCGTGAGCTAACATTACCGTCTAGCATCCTATTCGTTTCTTTTCTCTTTGCGGTTGTTCTTCTTGTTCTCCTCTGGCAAAAGACGACCGCATTGCATTGTGGTATAGGAGAGTAAAATGTAGGGTACATCGTTTGTTCAATTACATTTGCTGTGCATTGTGGGTATTTAATAGTCCACTATATAGTGAATGAAATTAACCGCGGAGAATTCGAACAACACTACAAAATGGCGAACACACTATATAGTGCACCATATCCGTGATAGGGAGCGATTTCGAACACAGCTTAAGAGTCAGATGAAAAAAACTGGCACCACTACTATTACGACTTCTGGGGTCAATGGTTAGCCCCCGCATCAAGACTGAAAACCGCCAGCCTGGTTCTCAGTACTATTAAAACACCAATTTGGGGATTTAAAGCAGGGTATACTTGACAAACGACAGTTTGTTCATCTGTCCACTGCTTCTTTGCGGCGCCTCACAGTGACAACATGACTTCAGGAGATACTGTGCTCAGCTGTTGAGTGCTAAGAAATGGTTATAGCACACAACTTCCTGTAAATGTTGATAATGTCATTTTTCAGGCTGTTGTCACTCACCGTACACACGTATACCTACAAAAAGTAATGTACTATAATTTGTATACAACAGTAGTTCCCAACTGGTCCAGCCCCGGGGGTCGAGAGTTCTCCTTAGTCATTAGTTCAAGGTCCCATGGTTAATACTTGTGTTTCGTCAGGTTGTTGAGCTAGTTTGCTGTCTCTGTTAAGTAGCTGACTGTTGGTCACTTATTCTATGGCAGAAAACAGCACTTACGTGACCAATGCACTGACAAGACTAAAGTAGGAAGTAGTCTAAAGAGCAAAAGTCTGAATGAGGAGGTAGTTTGGAGCAATGCAGGGGTTAAACAAACACAGAACTTTCCCCCAGAAAACCAGTGTTCAGGACTGTTTGAAACCAAGTGGACTTTGAGTTATTGTAAGGTACGCTGTCAGTTTTTTCTTTTCCTAAACCTAACTTGTGCAACTTTACTTGCTTTAACTTAACCTATGTAACTGTATGATGCCTAACCATGTTTCTTCCCAAACTTAACCTACATAACTTTACTTGCCTAAACCTGACCAAGATTTCTTTGGGTTAAGTATGTAACTTTATGCTAAGTAGGTAATGTGACAACATCATTTGTGGGGTGCTAATTCGTCAGATATCATACAAGTCGTTGTATGAAAATACATTGCCTATAGTCTAGCCAACTGCTCACAGTCCTGTCTAGTCACTGTGCTAGTTCTGTAGGCTACATAAGGTGAAGAGAAAGTGAATTTTCAAAAATGTCAAATAATGACTTTGCTTGAAGAATAGACTTACATTGTAGTAACTAAACAATAGTAGAGTTTAAGTTCCTGGCATTAGCTCTAAACTTGATAAACTTTGGTTTGTCAGCATTTTATGGACTGAGTTCAAAAACCATTTGTATCCACGTGAAACCTATTTTCAAAGTTTGATGCTGTCCGATGCATTTTCAGTTCAGCGGGCAGCCGTATCTTCTGTTAAAGTCCCCTCAGTGTCTTTACATCGCTCTGTGAGCATCCATAGGACCATCAGCTAACAAGCTCCATCTCAGCCTGGAGTCATGTCCCTGTAATGTACACCAGAGCGCCACATCATCTCCCTTCACATAGGATCCCTTTGAGGACAGCCACAGCATAGCGCTGTTTTTTCATCTCGGACTACTGTGTGAACTTTTAACGCGATTACCGGCCACATAGGATGACATGAGTCCAGGCCACGGCGTCCGTTTTCCCAAAGCGAACATAAGAGGTTTGGATGGATGGTGGGCAAATACCCCTGCACATCCCTCCTGGCAATCACTCCTCCTTCTCTGGTCATCCTGTAATTTCTAAAGGGTCACTAATCTAATATTAAAGGGCTGTGACAGTAATGAGCGCTGCGGATGTGTGGTCTGAGGCTGCGGGATTAAATGAGCGCACTTACAACACTAGTAAACTCGGGCCAATCTCAGCAATATTTAGCCGGACATTGAGCTGCAGTGCCTGAGCCTCCAGTCATGTTAGCTTAACACCAAACGCCACTCAAGTACAAGGGGGTGGGGAGGTGTGTGTGTGTGTGTGTGTATGTAACGCTTCCTCGAACCGAGGCCAAACATTTCAATGGGTCACATTCTTGGCTGAGCAGTGAAACATTTGCTGCTTCCCAAAGTCCTTTGCTCCAACTTCCTCGGGCAGTTTGAGTGGATACACCTGAGTGCCGCTTCAGTTTCCTAAACTCTAGAGTTGAATAACCAGGGACAGATCCATCCCTGCTGCAATTACAGCAGATTGCTTAATTTGCACATGAAATTAGGGAGCCTCTTGTGCCTGTGTAACAACTACTCTGCAAGGTTTTTTTTTTTGCACCACATTGAACAACGGACTCCCTCTATTATTTTGACATTTGTCAGCATTGTGTAATTGTTTTATCGGATAATCTTTGGGGTTTAATTCTAAACTCTTTATTGCCAACTGAGCAAGTTTCTCTAAAACAATCAGGATTTGAGTTTTGTCACATCCTCTTCCACACTCTGATGGCTTTTTTTTCTTCCGCACTCTCTGTTTCAATCTCTGCACGCTTGAGGCCAAGAATATGAGACCAATTAAAACTCGGAGCGGGGTCCTACAGCCATCCTCTCCTGGCAGGCGTCCTGGTAACACGTTGCACATTCTTTGCTCCAGAAAGCCTCGCGCACTCCGCCCCATTTCCCGAAAAACCACATAAGACAAACAGGGACTGGTGGCTCGGGGTGCGTGCCAGCCTCAGACAACAACAAAGACAAAGGAGATCACAGTGGGAATTAGGGGATTCCCCAGAGAGCAGAGGGGAGGATGATGGTGGTTATGAGGTAAATCTGCTGTGAAATCTCCCCCATGTAGAAAGTGTGGAGGACAACACCGTCTGCTTAGCTCTGACGTGACAGGAATGAGGTCGACGAACCCCGGGTGCGTGACCCCGGAGTAAGTCCAGGGAATAAGGTGCCGGGGGGCAACACAGTGCTTCGTTAAAACCAGGGGTCACTCATTAAGGTCAGGATCCTTCTCTCGGCTTAAACGTCTTGAAGGAGAGGGGGGCTTCAAAGCGATTATGGTCAGACATGGTTATCCATGTCAACCAGGGTCAGAAGTTAAAGGATCCCTGGTGACTGCCGGCATGTCCCAGGGTGGTGCCCCCCCTTCAGCTCCCTGCGAGGCATCACTGGAAGTCCAGAGGGATTTATTTTCTTATTAATTAATGCCACCACTCAAATCCTGCGTACCATATGGCGCAAAAACAATATCTAAGAAAGGAGTGAGTAAGGTTTTAATTCCTGCTCTCATCCTGGGGTTTAGGACCCCTCAAATGCTTCAGTTATAAAATTAAATATAAAACATGGAAAAATTAGTATATTGCACACAAATATAGCAATCAAAGCCTTTTTATTGTGTGATAAAACATATTTGCAGGCTTTAAGTAAGATGGCCCACAAAGAAAGCTAAAAATCCCTGCATATGTTAAAGTTTTCACAGCTGCAGCAGGGAACACAAAGCGGCATGATTCGATTTGAGGATTAAGGCTGTTTTTTAAATAACTGAAATAATGACTAACCCCATTTTATCCCACATTCATCCCACAGACAAAGTCTTGAGAACATGTGGACTTAAAAAACTGATAACTGTTTTTTTAATTTGTCATCAGTCAGTAACTGGTAACTCCCAGCAGCTTTAATACATCAAATGTTATTTTTTTTCCAAAATTCCTGTTGAATTCCTGCGTGAGTTCCTGTTCGGACTGGAGCCAGAGCAGCAATGTGGCAATAACGTGTCACTTCCACGACAGCTGCATCTGTGCTGCACATCTCTGCGGCCACATGCGTTTTCCACTGTCAGTTTTGCACTTGCTGCTCATGAACGTGCACGATGGACGTCCTCCTCGCCGAGGCCGCTTTCATGTCACTGTCAGAACAGCTCGTTAGCTCTCAGAAACACGCACTTTTGAAAGATTTCTCCCCGGACAGGTTCCGGAAACCTTCCCACCCTATGCGACAGTCTTAAGAGTCTGCACAGGTTTTCATTTTTTGTTTAAATTCAGTTTTTTAGTCTGTCAGCCAACCCTCTACCCCCCTGAATCCTCATTCTCTGTTCTGTCTCTGTGTGTTTTTGTCTCTTTGAGATGAAACTTTGATGCACTTATGGAACTCAGTGCGCTCCCTGTGCAGGGAGCCTGAGAGGGGCCACACACTCCCAAACACACACATCTACACACACACACACACACACACACACACACACACACACACACTTCGAATGCCCTCCACCAGCAGCTGTGTCCCACTATTTGCTTTAAAGGAGGCCCCCCCCCCTAAACACACACACACACAAATACACACATCCCCTGCTCTGCTCGCTGCCGGCATCCGCCTGCCGACGTCCGTTGGGACCCGGCTGTGTGTTTGCTGCTGCTGGCTTTGATTTGCTGTTTTGTGCGGCGGTCCTGCAGCCGGCCCGGGCCACCGCAGGTTCGGAGGGGTGGAGATGGTGTTGGTGGTGCTGACAGCCGCTCCTCAAGGCATTCCACATCATTTGTCATCTTCATCTCACAAGTTTTTCTTTTTTTGCTCTCTGCTACATCAAAACAGCCCCCACCTCACCCCACTCACAACATTTTCAAACAGAAGTTAAACATTAAAATTGGTGACATGAGCTTTATTCACTCAGGACTCCTGTGATGTGGAGGCCTCATGCAGTTAATGCGTTATCCTACAAACTCTGTGCAAAGCATGTGCAGAGAGTAAGGACAGTCTGTGATACA
This sequence comes from Epinephelus lanceolatus, assembly GCF_041903045.1. Classification (NCBI taxonomy): domain Eukaryota; kingdom Metazoa; phylum Chordata; class Actinopteri; order Perciformes; family Serranidae; genus Epinephelus; species Epinephelus lanceolatus. Next base: position 5,753,773 of record NC_135742.1, read on the forward strand.
ACAGTGGAGGGTAACAGAAGTTAAAGAGTTAGTGACTACGCCCTTTTCCCACTGTACAAAATCCCACCAATACCTGCAAACATCACTCAACTGACAACGGCTCATGCCCTGATCGGCTTCAGTCGGCGTTGATGGAAATATGACACATAAATGGATGCGCTAATTTTGGCCCCTTTGCTGGTAAGACACAATGACAGGCCACAACAAAATACCATCCATCTCTATCTAAGCAGCGCTTGAATAGCCTTCCAAATTTAGTCAGTACCAAGTTTGAGAGAGTGGCTGACTAAGTAGAAGTTATGCATAAGAGGTAGCCTGCGAAACCGCCATTTTCACCAGCCTCCATGCTGCTTTCTACTGTTTAATTACCTGTTTTCCACCCAGCCATGACATCCAGTGACACGCCAGAAAACAAACAAACAAAAAAAGAATGGCATAGTTGTCTACTGCAGAGCTGTGTACACAGCTTTGGTCTACTGGGAATAGGAAAGGAGTCTAACACCTATTTCAAGCAGTTATTCCACATGTGCTAAGTTTGGTGGGAAAATGTTTTCTGATTTTGATGTTTTGAGGCTGTTTCACTGCTGCTTTAAATATTAATTACAGGAAGAGAGATAGAAACCTGTAGAAGAAATAGTACATAATTTAAAATATTATCATCAAGGGACCTTTGTAGATGAAACTGTGCCAGCAGCACATTTAATATGTAGAGAGGTAGAGATGTAATTTTTGTAGAGAGGTTAATTGATTGAGATTAAAGTCAGGATTGTGAAATCCAAAAATCCAAATCTAAGCTGCAACAAAGTATTTTTAAATATTTTTTGATTATTTTTAAATGTCTGGAAAAGGTATAACAATCAACAATAATAATAATAAAAAAATCATATTATATGAAACACAAAAGAAAATGGAACGAATCAAACCACTCAAACAATCTGGTTTCTCCTAAACATTTTTGAATGTGCCAACCTAAAAGGCCAGAAGAATACTACTTTTCAAATATATATTAAAAAAAAAAAAACTATCTATTATCTATTTCAAACACCTGATTTTACTCTTTAAAAAGATAATCTCGGGCATCAGGAATAGTGAACAGCTTTCTGTTTGCAGAGGAATATGGAAGAAAAACTTTGCCATAATGGCAGCTTTGACTGATCCCTTCATTATTACAGTTACTGGGCACCTGAGGAAACCATTTGTGGTCATGATGTGGAATACAAGAAGATTTTGGAGTGAGATACAGCGCAAATCAACACATGTAATAAAAGTTACATGTAAGTATGGTTTCTGTAGGTACACACAGGTGACTAGAAAAGTACTGACTTACTACATGTGGTACTTCTCTATTTGTAAAGTATTCATTTGGATGTACAGTTTACACATCTGACTGGATCAAATTAGTGATTTATTAACAAACTTTTTAAATGGGGAATTCAGTCTGTTTGAATTATCCCGGTTATGTGAGACAAGCAGAGCAAAGCCAAGTGGAGCATTTGAAGAGTTTGGAGGACGTCGCCCTGCCCAGACAGAGGCAGACGTGCAGCTCTCTTCCCCAAGTGTGTTTTTGTGTGTTGGGCTGTGTATGGGAGGATGCCCTGAGGGCAGAGGAACCTGGAACATTAAGCCTTGCCATGGCGGCTCAGCGCAGCTCTGAGCCTTGAGCAGCTTTGGCAGCTTGCCTGGGGTAGAGGTGGCAGCGGGGGTGGCACAGGTTTGGAAAAGGCCCCTCAGCTCGCTCCTCTTCACTCTTCTGGGACACAAAACCCCACTCCCTGTCCGAACCGGTGGAAATGTTTTTGTCACTTTATTTTTAGAATCACGTACGCCACAGAAGGCAAAGTTGGCCTGTGTGGCCTTTGTTTGACTGTGTTCGTCTAGTATTAAAACATTTTGGAAAATGGATACAAATGCCCAAACGAACGGCTGGGTGATCTTTGTGACGCAGACAGAGAATGTGTCGCTTTGAAAACCTCCCAAAATACTCACCATTGGAGCAGACGCCAGGTTGTTCTCGGCTCTTGGGAATTAAGCTGAAAAGCAAAAAACAAACAGGATTTACATGACAGAGAATCTTCAAAAGGAAGCTAGGTCAGCGCTGCGTTTGTGTGCTTTGTGGTCATTATAAACTGGAGTTGTGTACGAGACACGTTTGATTACAGAATCAGCAGAGATCACGAGAAAGAAGCCTTCACCAGCCGAGTCATTTTTAAAGCTTCTGTGAATTTATGTCATGTTTCCCATCCACTTCACATCTGCCACTTTGATAAACACATCACTTTAGGCATTTGCGGACTAGAGGAACTTTTTCATAGTTCTAAGAACCTACTTTTTATTTATGTCCGCAACGCAAGAACTAGGAACAATTGTAGTTCTTAGCATGTCATTTTGAGGGACTTTTTTAGCTCCTATTTCAGAGTAGATATTCTCTCAGCACAAGAGGAACCGTGAGTGCCATAAGTGTACAATTATGGTTGAATACGTACGCCAATGCAGCACCGGCAGATGGCAGTTTTAAAAACCTGGTAGTCATGTTAACAACGGATAACACAAAACACAAACAACAGCTCGTAACAAAAAACTGGAGGAGAGCACAGACAAATAGACAAACACTGAAGTCTAAAGATACAAGCGATATAAGAAATACAACAACAAGTTTGATTCATCAAAGTGAAGTGAACAGACTGCAGTGATAGTTGGCTTACGTCACTTCAGCATTGAGGTCCTCGAGGGTCATGGTGGAGCTCCCCAGTGGGAAGTTCTTCTGAGCCCCCAGAACCATTTGGTCCGAAAATGCCCTTTGTCTGAGCCGGACTGGCAGTTCTGATGAACTTCTGATGAAGTTCTTTTATGGCGTCCAACTATTATGTCATCTCAGCCAAGTGGCCAACAAGCCTTCATGTCTCAGCTTTCCTTAAGGTGTCACCATGGTTGTCTATAAAGACCAGATCCAAGATCTCTTTATTCAGTCATTTGAAAGTCAAGATATCAACCTCTGTAGTCCTTCATTTACCTGAAGCTAACTGTAGACCCCAGTTTTGATTGCACATTTTGGGCCCATTGAAATGATCCAGAGCCCTTTTCTCAAAGAGTCCAGTATGGTTGTCGGAGGCTGTTTGAAATCAGGTGTGGTCACAGCCTCACGGAGCACCAAACGTGAAAGCCAACTTGTTCCATACATGCCGGCCAGGAAGACGATGTGGTACTTGAAAATACAGTAATTAAAATATTACAACACAACTGGTCAAAAGTCATTAAAATGCTGTAATATGTATATGTATCATGGAGCAACTGAAAAAGAAAAACAGCTTCTGTTCTGCGTGTGTTCAGAATACAGTTAATGCAGCAGTCACTCCCCTTTTCAAACAGTCACAGATCCAGATTATGGATACTTCTATCTGGACCAAGTGTGAAAACTGTGACAAACTCAAGACCATTGTTCTGGACCCCACCCAGGTGTGACAGCAGCTTTCACACTTAAACAATTGTACCAAATTCTTTGGAGGAACAGCCTCAGGTTCAGTAAGCCCAAGTGTGAAAACGCCCTTACAGAGCCATCACACCTACACTTTGTTTTCTTGGAAGAGTTGACTTTGTTACATTTGACTATTTGATGTTTGATTACCAGAGCTTAAGAACAAAGTCATTTAGAGATCAATAAGAGTTTGATCCACAAGCTTAGATGGTCATGGACCAACAGCCAGACAAGAGCATCAGACTTTGAACTGCAAACTAGCTTTAACTCTCTGACTTATCTACACACGGAGACATATCTTGTGTGGCAGCTTGGTTTGGGACATGAGTTATAGAACAAGCTATACTGATGTGAAACCAAGTATCAAGTACACAATTTGTGAGGCTGCTGGAGCATCTAACAGTTAAACAACATAATACCTGTAAATGTCAGGATTTGTCAGTTGAAATACTAAATGACATGATCAAAATGCTGTCTGTCCCGAGCAGTAACCTCCAGGGCTGAGAAATGAAACCAACACAAAGTGCCAAAAACTGCAGTTCTTTGAATGGCCACCAGAAACCAGTCCAATGAAATGCACAGCGACGAAATGCTGTCTTTGTCTCCGACAATACACACTTCCTGCAGTTAGTTTGGGTTTCTTTGTGGCATATGAGCGACTATTCCTGACCCTCCTTGGCATGTCCGAGCAGCAAATGAGCCACCAATCCCAGGTGTTTACTGAACCTTTGACGTTCGGCATTTCCCATTGAGCCATCAATGCCAGATGTTTTTACCAAACCTTTGCAGTTTTTCTCAGCAGAGTTTGAGCCACCGAAGTGTTTTACCGACTCATTGCTTTGCTGTTTCCTAGCAACGCTGAGCCAATGAACCGTGGGTGTTTTTCACCAACCCCTCCTCATTTTTCCAGGGACTTTTGTGCCACCTAACAAGTGCCTTTAAAGCCAACACATGATCTTTTTCTTTCTATAACCAAGTGGTTTTTGTGCCTGAAGCTAACCACACATTCACTACAGCGTTGTTGTATATGGGTCCCATAAACATATATTATGAACGCTTTTTAAATTAGGTTGGGTTTTCAACTGGGCAAATGGGTTGCCTAACTGCAGGGAGTGTGTATTTTTGTAAAAACAGGCTGTCACAGAAATGGACTTTCGGTCCAATGGGACCTTTTTCGGACTAATGGGACTTTGGAATTTTGGGCCATTGGATCAATGGGCAGTCTCCATTGAAAAATGACATACCAATCTCGTCTTACTGTGAAGTTGTTGAAAAAAAACACAGATTTGGTATTCGGTGGAATAAGTTAAAAGCAAGGCCGAATAATAGCGGCGTGTTTTGATAACGCAATCAAACAGCGTGCCGTGACGGACGGAATAAAATATCGGCAGTGTGGCGATCCGCCCGTCACGGCACTTGCATTTGTGACTAAAAATAGTTTTAAGCGAGCGAAATAGGCTTAAATCATTCAGCACGCTGTGCGAGCAGCCTACAGATTTCAACCAGCAGCAGAAACGAAAGGCGAATCCCACCGGTTGTGGGTTGAACGGGGTCACAGACACAGACAGTAATGCATTCCTGTCAAATACGGCGGCCATCGTCTTACCGGCGACGGAGAAGTCGGCTCCAATAATATCCTCTTCTTGACGTCATGACTGCCCAGTAGTACCTGAACAGCCGAGCCAGCCGAACACAGGTATGTGACGTGTCAGAGGAGAAACGAGCCGTTCACGGCCCACAAACCTCACCGCACTTTAGGGTCTGTTCTTTACTTATGAAGGGACTGTCAGGGGAGGAGGGTGGCTGGTTGATTTTTATTTTATTTATTTATCTTATTTTGATCCCCCCTATGTTAATCACTTATTGATGCTGTTTTTGAAATATGAATAAGTCAATAAGTAATTTATTCCATTGAAATATCATTGATGTATTATAGAAAAGTGATTTATCTTTTTATAAATGACAAAAGGCACATCTGCCTCATTTTCGCTGTGGTATCGTGATACTACTCAGAACCATGATATTTTCATTGGTATCGTACAGTGGGTCCCAATTTTGGTACCGTGACAACACTAATCTGGAGGGGGTTCATCTGCAAAAACTAATGAAAAACTAAACAACGATATTCGGTACTCGGTATTCGGCCAAGCGTTTAATATTATTTGGCTTCGGCCACAAATTTTCATATCGGTGCATCCCTAGTCCTTTTACGTCAGCACAATTCGTGGCCAGTCATCATTATAGTTGAATGGCACCCGGTGGAATCAGGGGGAAACGTGACGTAACACAATGAAAGTTAAGGCGGCGAAAGTCCGAGTAGGGTAGGCAGGAGAGGTGGTTGATGGGTCCAACAACGACTGTGAGAGGTGTTTGCATTCTTTTTTTCCTAAACCCAATCACGTGCTTGTGTTTGCAAAGTGTACCACGTGTGGTTGCTGTTGAAGGAAAATGAAACGGTCATTCACAGCGTTGTACCAGTATAGTGTGTTTATTTTGAAAGAGGCTGTATGTAAAACCGAAGTGTATTTTGAAAACAGACAATGCATCTAACAGGCTAAAGTTGACACGGCATCCCAGAACGTCAACAACCATAACACCCTACCTTTCACGTCATATCTGGACGTGGAAAGTCCATGACCAAACGTAGGTATGTGACGAGGTCGGACTGAGAATGTCGTTGGCCATACTGCTGGGTGTGAAAGGATGACAGGCTTGACGACAGTAACCAAGAGAGGCGAACTTCCTGAAGGATCAATTATAGTACCTTTTTCCATTTCGCCACCACAAGCAGTGAGAAGTATGTGCTCATTAGTCTGTATTGTTTACAATGCTATTGGCACACGTGATATTGTAATTAGAGGCCGTACAAAGTGGTGGATTCAAGTTGGCATCAGCGCTATGGGCTGTTTTGCGCCAAATTGAAAAGGAGAGGAAGCCACGCCCATTCAGCTCAAGGTGTCACTACTGTAGTATCAGTATTAGGACTGGGGGTGGATATTTCTTGGAATCTGCCAAAAACGCTCTGGTGTTCTCAGTATCCGTTTCCACCTCTGCATATCGTCTCTACAAATCTCTTCAATGCAACCATTCAAACAAATACAAAGAAGGAACTGTTTTGTTTGTCGCATGTGTGAAAATTGCACCTCAGACATCGCCGTCGTTTTTTAATCTGTCATCATTTGTCTAATTTTTCACTGCTCTCCAGATGTGACAGGAAATATGCAAAAGGGAATCTGAGTTCCTGACTTAGCTCCTGTACCTTCAGCTATGTGGTCAAAGAGGGACAATTGTAGCTCGCTGCCCCTGCCGGCTCAGCTGTCAATCACACGCCAGCCCGCCCACTGGAGAAGCGAGTGGCATTGTTCTCACTTGACCAAACCGAGCGAACAGAGGTACAAAACGTGACTTGATCTGAACGCAGCCAGTTTCTCTTTGTCTCTCTCTGTCTCCCTCTTTCTTCCTCTCTTCTGTCCTTTTCTCTCTCTGTCTCTTCTCTTTGTAGTTAGAGCACCAGAAGCTGTGGAGAGAAGAGTCCAAGCCAGCCAACAAAGCTATTGAAGCATTACTCCCCTCTCCTCCCCTCCCTCCCTCCCCTCCCTCCCTCTCTCTCTCCCTCTGTTCAGGCCTTGCTGTGTTTTTGGCAGTTACTACTGACCATCATGAACGTCATTGCCAATTTTTGTGAAAACTGGCACATATGGCAGCTGAAGTGCCATATGCCATACAGAATATTTTTTGGCCGTTTCCCCCATTTGTATAATCGCTGGATCCGGTATAAAAGTGGCTCATTATTAATTCATTCCTTCCCAGTTTTTTTTTTTCCTTTTCAGTTCCCCTCTGTGTTTTTTCTCCTTTTTTTTTTTTCTCAATTTCCTTCATTTTTTTCCCAGATCCATTTGATGTCTGTGAGGACAGGGACGACAAGTTAATTTAACGTGCAGTGTGGGGATTAAAGCGTGTGGTTAATTCAAAGCTAAACGTGGGGATTACTGCCAGCGCGGAAGTCCATCTTCACGCATTAATGTTGTTTGTATTCTGCTCCTCTATAGCACAAATTAGGTTTTAAATGCTTTACATCACAACTAAATTGGTTTATTGTAACAACAAGCACAACTCGTGTGACATTTGATGGCTAGGAAGAAAGCTTTTTTCTTGAAGCAATTCACCTTGAGTTGAGCCAACACGCCACATTTTTCATGAGAAGACCAAAACCAATCGTGACAGTCCGTCTCCCAATACTTTGTGATATCTCCGCCCTATGTAAATCATCAAAAACAAGTCACAAATGTAGAGTTTCAATTTTTGAAAAAGCTTAGTAATGTCCTATAACAGCTGGTGAATTATTTTCAGCTGTGAATTCATATCAGGGATGGGACGCTAAAAGATTTTATCGTGGATCGCCATAAAAAAAAAAAAAAAAATCAATAAAGTTTATCATGATGAATTTACATTTTTGGAATAATTGTAAATACTGTGTCCAGTAGCGCCCAAAGGAACAGGTGGGCAACCAACAATGAAAGCGACTCTGCAAAACCAACTGCATATGCACCAACCTGAAAAAGGGAAGCCCTCAATCAGTCATTGGAATACTGCATATCCAAAGATATGATGCCACTTTAAATAGTTTAAAAGCAGCCTGGCCTCTTAAAAGTCAAGTGTGTCAGATTCAGAGGGACATATTGGCTGAAATGGAACATAATATAATATAAGTTTGTTTTCTTTCATAATCACCTGGAAATAAGAATTATGTTTTGTTACCTTAGAATGAGCAGTTTATATCTACAAAGGGTGCGGGTCCTCATCCAAGGAGACAGCCATGTTGCACCGGCATGTTTCTACAGTAGCCCAGAACAGACAAACCAAACATTGACTGAAAATAGGGCCATTTGTGTTTTCACATTTTTGCATCAGCCACCATAGTTACCAGACAAGAGTGGCAGTGTCTTTACTGGTTTGAATCACCAGGGGTCTCATTTATAAACATTGCATATGCAGAAACGAGGCCTGAAAGAGGTGTATGCCACTTCTCACGCAAAATTTGTGATCTATAAAGACAGACTTGATGGGAGAAACTTTGACTCATGCTTACATCATTTTGGGGTAGGGAAATTGGCGATGCAGATTGTGAGGTGGAAGTCTGATTGTTGAGATTGTTGGATATCTTTTATTGCACGCCATTTTGTATGGATCCTACGGAAGTGTATAGCATTCACTTGACAAATAAAAAAAAGCCCTGTTTTTCTGAGTAATTTTTTCTGTTTTTCGGAGTAATTTTTACAATTTTTCATGGCATTTTTTTTTCTGTTTTTCGGGGTATTTTTTTCTGTTTTTTGTGGTAATTTTTTTCTGTTTTTCGTGGTAATTTTTTTTGGATCAATAAGGGTAAGGCACGTAATTAGTTACACACAGGGTATGATAATCTAGCTATGTTTTCGACTGCATCCTTCTAGTGTAGGCCTATCACTCAATGTAACAGGTTGTAAAATCATGCCCATACACATTTGTCAGCTAACACTGTTACAACCTGTTACTAACCTAACCTGTTACATTGAGCGATAGGCCTACACTAGAAGGATGCAGTGGAAAATATAGCTAGATTATCATACCCTGTGTGTAACTAATTACGTGCCTTACCCTTATTGATCGTGTAGTTGAAATTGTCTAGGAGCAGGAGCACGGATGCAAAATACATCCATGAGCAGGAGTCACCATGGATGCAGGAGTCACTTGCAGGTGCCTGATGGGAGCTTCTCGCGAGATTTTGAAGTATCTCGTCTCCTCGTTCAGGAAAAAAAATTACCATGAAAAACAGAAAAGTAAATAAATTACTCAGAAAAACAGGCCTTTTTTATTTGTAAAGTGAATGCAATACGCTTCTGTAGGATCCTATGTGTTGTTTCATTAATGAGACCCCTGGATCGGTTGTTTTGGAGAGGAAGAGACCTCTGCAGATAATTCAGCTCCCAGTAAAAAACCCCTGAATGTCTAGCTCTTAAGTTATCAGGGAAAAAAGGTGAGCACACATTAGCAGGTGCTGGGCTAGTGGCCCGTCTCTGACATGCCAAATAGCATTGGAGAAACACTGATTTGTGACGTGAAACTGCTTTATTCAGTGTTTTCACTGGTTTTAAGCATCTGTTCAGTTTGTTTTTGAGAGAAAGGGCCTTTGCGGATAATTCGGCTCCCACTAAAAACCTCCTCCACAATGACCGCTTAAGGAATTTCAACCAGGAGAAGTTTAACTCATTGCAAATCCTCATTCTGTGATGCCACTAAATCCCCCGAAATCTTTCACTAAAAAGGTTGTTCATTAAAAAAAGATATGTGATGCAATAAAAATATTTGTTTCTTAATAGAATGTGAGGTAAAGCAGTTTCAGTATGTTTTAGTGCCATTTTAAGAGTTTTAAATATATATTTATTATCTTTGGGATAATGTCATGACTCCCATTAATATTAGTACGGAAAATTGTGACGTGAAATTTTCATATCCTCCGAACTGATACACACTTGATGCTCTTGTAGCAGGATAGTATAGTGTATGTAGGGTTGAACATGTCACTCAGTGCAACAGTGTGGCTCACTGAATTGTTTCTAGTAGTTTTTGGAAAAGAGTGGAGCTCTATGGCAGACAAGAAGAACGTATATCAAGCTTTTGCTTTTCTCTTTAGATTTGTCGGTAAAAAAGAAAAATACAGTCTTCGTTAATACTTTAAAATTCACCTTTGTCAGACTCTTGCATTTTAATTTGTGTTTGTGTTCTCCCCCTGTCAGTCAAACAATGTGGGCAGTTCATTAGCATAATATTATTTTCTTCATGAAAACTGGAATTCCTGTTTTCATAACGGCCCAGCTCTTTTTGTTTATCCCACACGAGCCAAAAACACAAAAAAACCACATCACTTCCTGTGTGACAGAGGAGGATTTAAACAGCAAAATTCAAGCGCTACCCTGAACTGGCTGAAGGTTGAGTCACTGTTGTGTTATATCAGAGAGTGAGTCGCAGGTTTGACATTTATTTTTATAAACTTTCTGAAATGAGCCAAAAAGCTCTCGGACACGGAGAGGCCTCTCACCGCTGCCTGTTCTCCCCAAACAGCTTTCACATTCCTCTTCCACTGTCGCAGGAATTGTCTCCTCATGTTCGTGTCTCTCTGTCTTTCTTTGACACACACACACACACTCACACACACACACACAAAACATCCCACACTTCCTCCTTGCCTCTCCCTCTCTCTTCCCTCTCCTCTTCTGCCCTCCATTGGAAAGAGACTGGAAGGTCTACGCTGACTCCCACAGTCACACAGTCCTGTCTCAGAGATGCTGCTCATCCGTCATCGTGTCACTGAGAGATCTTATTTTCTTCTCTTCTCTTCTTCTTCTTCTCTTTTCTTCCTCTCTTCATCGCATCTGGACTGTGTTTACAGCAGCTCCACTCTGAGCCAGGATCCTCTTGTGGATTCATCTGAACAATGATGATGTCACTCATAGATGATCAGGAGATGAAGGCACTGGGTCCAGATTCACTCCCTTGATCGCTCTTCACATGACAAACAGTAGTTTGCAGTGAATTCCCAAACTCTGGTTCATGACCCGTTTAATTACAGTGAGCATTCGTCATTGGTGGGAGCTGTGAGCAGGCCAACCAGAGTCATCTTTCTTCTTTCTGCTGTCATTTGAATCATTTTTTGAGGCAATAAGACGTTAAACTTTACGATTTTTAAAGGATTTTACAAGACTTAAGGAAAGTCTGACACAGTTTTGTGTCGCTAATTAAATATTTCTTATTTCGTGAACCATCTTGCAACCTCTCAAATTCATCTTCTGGCCTTTGAGGTTTGGAAACACAGGTTTGCAGAATTACATTGAGATTTTGCACACTTCAGCTGTCATAAAGTGCAAACAGTTTTGATTCTAACTGCTAAGATCATCCCAAGATAAGATAAAAGACAATCACCAAACACGTTACACAAAACTGAAAAATAAAATCTTACAAATGTGATTTTTATCAGTATAAACTAAACCAAAAATTACATATCCAAATCTAAAAAGCTGAATGCAAAAACAAATCACTGGCTTTAATAACTTGTTACATAAACGCTGACCCAACTTGTAAACCTGTCTGGTTTTTGACAACTTAATATCTAACTACAGGCACTGGTGTAAAATAAGAGCTTTGTGCTTCAGTATTCACTTGAGGCATGAACACTGTGGCGCTGCAGCCATGCTGAGCATCAACCACAGTTATCTGTGCACACACAAGTATTACAGAGCATGTCCACTGATGATACTCTGAGCTGAGCGGTGCAGGCAGCAGCCTCACACGTGGTTGTTTCATTTATCAAAGGCAAGAAGAAGAGTGCATGCTATGGACACTACATTCTTCTCTTTGTAAGAACTCATGAGAGCACTTTAGCACATACATTTGAATACTAAACTAATACTATTGAAATAAAATAGAGAAACATAAATGCAACACACTGGTGTTGGTGCTGATTTCGAACACAGCCTGGAAAACATTTACACTGATGATTTTCCATAGTCAGATAATCACAAATTCCTTTGCAAGCAGACAGTGATGATTATAAAATATATATAAAAGGTTCAACACAACAAAAATTGAAAAAAAGTAGTCAATGTAGACGGATTATTTTCTTGCAAGATAAAACCCTTTATATTTTCTATATCTCCCAAATTTGCGACAGATTATCACAGGTGCACAGACCATCAGTCTATAACCAGTGTGGGGAAGGTCACTTTGGAAATATACAGTAATAGGTTACAGACACCTAGTTCCCCGGTTAAAATGTAATAAGTAATATAACTATTTTCATGACTTCATCAAAGTAATGCAACTCATTAAATTGGATTACTTTTTGCTTACTTTTCTAAGAAATGTTTTTTTTTTTTAAGATATTTTTTTGGGCATTTTTTGCCTTTAATGGACAGGACAGTTGAGTGTGAAAGGGGGAGAGAGAGAGGGGACGACATGCAGCAAAGGGCCACAGGCTGGACTTGAACCTGGGCCGCTGCAGCGACAGCCTTGTACATGGGGCGCCTGCTCTGCCACTGAGCCACCGACGCCCCACAGAAATGTTTTACACTGAGCAATAAAGCTGAAAAACGTTCAGAAATGTGCCGACAGAAGACTCTTCCTGCACGGTGAAAAGATGCAAAGCAACAGAATGAATGTTATATTTTACATATTTAATCTTTCAACCAAAAACAGTATATTCAGATGTAACCCCCTTTTGTAATAATCACCAACATTTTGATTAGTAAGTGTAGTTTAATTACTTTTTTTTTTACACATTATGACACAAAAACTTGAATGAACTTCAATTATAATCAGAAAAAAATAACACCTCATTTATACTCCACACCATACCGCACACCCTCCAACTTCACTTCACAGAGGTTAAACCAGGGGCGTCAAGTCATCTAGTGGGCCTGATTGGACTCTTTGGCAGGCCGGTGTCAAACAACGTGAGTAGAAGAATAGATTTCTTACCAGAGCATTACTCTGGTAGGGGTTAAAGTCACATAGTAGAATATGACTTGAGTTTATGTCCTAAAGTGTCTGACATGCACTGGACTTAATTATCAAATGCTACGTTTCTGTGTGTGGTTGGTTACAGTGACATATTGTATATGCACAACCTCCTCCATTTTGCATAGCCTTGATTCAGTGTATCATGCATCTCTATGTTTTATCACAAATGCAAAGTCCCTTACTCGTCACTGCTTTCTGTAGGATTTAGTGGGTTGGACGTCAGTGGACTTCCAGCAAACCTCTGCACCCTGCTGTGTGTCAGCTCTGGTAGTTATCAGCTATACTACTTCAAGTGGTTGCTTTTTAATATGCCTGGGTTTTAACAGATGTGGGGAAAACTGCATTCTCCTACTCTGCACCTTGGACAGGGAACAATCTTCAAAAAGATCCAAAATTTGAAACATTTATATCCACTGATGAATTTAAAGGCATCATAAAGAATGTGGCGACAGAGACATGTGCTTGTTTTTCTTGAGAGGCCACTTTGTTTGAATAGTTGTTGTTTTATAGTGTTTTCTTTTGTATTATATGTTGTATTTGCTGCATTTTAAATGTGATCTGATTGGCTGCTACCTCAGCCAGGTCTTTTAAATCTCAGCGGGACTTCCTGGTTAAATAAAGGCTACATAAATAAATAAATAAGTAATTTTGTGTACTCAAGTATTGAAAGAAGAAGTACACTAAATGCTGTTACTGAAAAAGAGAATTAAGAAATGTGTTTCTTTGTACGATGTACACCACCATAAAAATGGAGCGTACGTTACACTTGAATAAAAACAAGTCTTTGTCACAATTTAAATGATTTAAAGAACAAAATACAGTTTTTCCTTCACTGTCATTCCTTCATTCATCCATCATCCCTTCCTCACTTCCTTCCCTAATTTGTAGTAAGTAATTAAAATGCTTAGATGAAATGTTTTGGAGTAAAAGTACATTTTATTTAGGAAATGTAATGGCGTAAAAATGAAATATAAAACTGATTTTAAGAGCAAAAAATACCTAAGTACTGTAACAAAGTATTGTTACTTCGTTACAGGGTAAATAACAAAACACAGATGTGTAATGAGTGGTCTGTCGTTACAGGACTGTCCCCAGCTGAAGACAATATCCTGATGCTTTACCTGCAGCTGTGAGGACCTACAGACTTCTACAGACTCACCCGGGGGTCAAAGTGTGAAACGAGTACTTAGGCTGTTTAATAAAGGAACAAAGTGTCCCATCTTCCTTTTATTTTATTTATGTGTGTGTGTCGGACCATTAAAAAAAACATATTCAGCTCCACGTATCAAAGTGGATGGAGATTTATTAAACAGCTTTGTTGGAAACAATAACTGTCAACATGTCCACAGCTGAGGACTTTGACATCTGGGTGAATCACTGTGTTTTTCCTGTGATGTGTTTACCCATCGTAGATCAATGCATTAGTCTCCCGAGCTGCTTTTTTTCCTTTTCCGAAGCACAAAACATGCCTAATATTTGATGAGACGCGGTGACAGGAAGACAGTACGTCCGGGACGCGGCGCTGCCAGTGTCTGTCTGCTGAAATCCATTTGCAAAAGCTTCTGTTGTCATTCTCCTGATATGTTAAATGAATGGGAAGGTTGGGGGGTGGGGGGGGATAAGTTATCATTACCACAGAATTTTGCATCACAAGGAGAAGATTAAAGACAAAGTTTAGTTCAGAAGTTGCTCAGCTTTTTGTGAGGAAATATTCACGACCGCCTGTTGATCCATGATAAAAATATGATCCTGTCAGAAACTCTCTGTATAATTGATGGCGGGGCATTTTTAATCACAAGATTGTTCCCACAAGATGTTGCATGATGACGCTGAATTAGTGATGGCGTGGGCATCGACCTGCTTTCCTCATACACTATTTACCCAACAGGTAATTTGACCTGATAGGAACTTCAGTTGGACGGTTGATGCAGGAAAAGGTCAGCAACTGTTCATAATGTCAGTGCTCATTTTGGAAGTTTTGTGCTAATTGCAGGACGATGAGCGTCTTCTTTCCATTGTTCCTGTTGGCTCTGCACACAGTCGGTCATCTTCAGCTGACACACAGGTAGTTGTAACAGTTACTCAGAGCAGACGGTGGATGATTTAAGAGTTGTTATTTCTGTAATTTACTAAAAACACCTTGTATAGCTTTGTCGATCTTATCCAAAGTTGTCCCCATTTTTGTGGCCATTGTCCCGTCATTATTTTTGCGCTCTGCCACAGCAAGATGACGTCCACATTCTTAATACAAAGCTTTGATTGGATTGGGATTTTTGTAGCTGAGGGAACAGACTTCATGAAGAGCACCAGACCTGTTTGAATCATGGAAGAGGGTTAGCATTAGCCTTTCACGTCAGCATGATACATGGCTGGGGGAAACGCAACTGGACAATAACACAAGTCAAGGGTGCGAAAAGTCAGAGCAGGGTGGGTGGAAGGGGTGATGGATGAGTCCAACAATCACAGACTTTCACCCAGGAGTCCGGTGTTTGCTTCCTTTATGAATGTAACACCAAACCCTGTTATTTATTCCTCAACCTAACCCTGTATGTGTCTTGGCTAAATGAAAACACATACATTTGTCGTGTAAAGTCATCAGGACGATCCGGGGTTCTACTTCCGCACTGTGCAGCCCATAGAGCAGACACACGAGACACTTCCATCGGCCATGTCAGCTAACTGCTGGTTTAGTGCTCCGTTATACTGCATGGGGATAAAATGCGACCTACCTTTATAAGTGATAACGCTCTTTTTTGCACTATTGTGGTTTCATTTACTATTGCTCTTAATTAACTTGTGATTAATGTAGACTGTCAAGCACTTTACTGATGCATGCCACCACTTGGACTGCTGTTATAACAACGATGGAAATAAGTCCTGGACTTTTTCGTTCCATCCCTGACAAATGCAGACATATATTTTAATTGTTTTAAATTCTATTTATTGTTTGTGTCAATAAATCAAATCAAATCAAATGATGTAAAACTGTGGTTCTTCTAGGCCAGGGGTCTGCAACCTTTGCTATTAAAAGAGCCATTTTTGACCAAAAATAATTTGAAAAAATCTGTGTGGAACCGCAAAACATGTTTGAGCCTTATAATCAAGGTAAATAGCCTATTAAGTCTAAATTAGCTTATACTTATGGTCTAAATAAGCATTTGTTAATATGTTTTACCACAAAGTGGCCACTGTGCAGAGCACTATTAATAATTATCTGGTACGTAAATTTTAAGCAAACAAACAAATCTGTCCACGCACTACTACATTCTCTATTTTGTTCAATTTACTTTTTTGGATTTGGCGTCCATAGCTAACCAGCCACTGCTATCGAGGTTCAGCAACATTTGGATTCAAAGAATGAATTTCCATAGAATTCTTTTCTCAAGGAGCCACTGGACGGGGGCTAAAGAGCCACATGTGGCTCCGGAGCCACAGGTTGCCTACCCCTGTTCTAGACTTTCAAAATCTTATCAGACCAAATGGATTAAATGCATGGGTTGTGACACTCAAAAACATGTATCCCCTGATTTACAGGCGTCTCTTTAACAATTTAAGTCTATGGGAAAAGGGCATCACGTGACGGTGTCATTACACTGTTCAGACACTGGCTTCAAAGGCTGGTGCACTTCCTGGGGGCCTGTGTCACACTAATACACTAATATGCTAAATGTTAACATGGTATTTTTACTAAATATAGCTCACTAAAATGGTAAACGCTAAGCACTAAACATCCTCTTATTAACATCCAGTCATTCTTAACATTTTAACATTCAAATGGTTGCATGCTACCATTAGCATCTAGCAAAGGTTAATAAAGACACGGGGCATGCTAAATGTACAACACTAAATGTCCTTTGAGACGCAACGCAGTTGAAGCTAGGTTGAACTTTCGCAAGCTCTCTTTACCCCACGCACTGAAATGCTGTCATAGCCATTGAAAATAATGGGTTCCAGTGCAGTGGTGCTGTTGTCACATTGTATCTGACATGGGGTTGCAGCGATACACCGGTTTTACAGTATACCGTGATATAAAAGTTGACGGTTATCACATCGTGTACATTTGCTTTTCTACAATATCAAAAAGAAAAATTCACCTGGACAGAGAATCAAACCTTTATTTTCCAAGTAGAGACTTTTTACACATACCTACATTAACAAAATGGTTTTGAGTTTCAATCATAGTGATAAAATGTTTGTTCAGCCAAAAATAACCCTTCTGTTTTCAGTCCTTTAAGGATCATTCTGACCGATGATAAATCTGTAATACTGTGATACCGTGAAAGCACAATATTTTCCTAGATGGTTATCATACCGTGAAAATCTGCTGCAGCCCTATTCTGACAGAGCCATAAGTCTGACAGTATAGAGCTGAGCCTGAAACACTGAGCCTGACATGCCCTGAAACGGCCACTGTAACAACAATAAACCCTTTGATTTAAATTACTGTCAATAACTTTGTAATTAGAAGGTTTAATTTTCTCAATATCTGCGTCACTTTCCATGTTCTCAATCTCTGTATTTATTAATCCCAATCATCACACTGATGTGATCGTGCACTTCTTTTGTTTCATACCTGAAAACTCTCTGAGCAGCTCTCACTCCCTCTCTGCTGCTGCTTCCTGTCTTTATCTGCACAAATTAAATTCCTCAGTGATGAAGTACAAGTGGCGACTTCATAGTCTGTGCCTGGAATCTGCTGGACGGAGGGGAGAAACAATACAGCTGTCAAGTGATCCAGATGACACACACACACACACACACACACACACCGCTCCCTCAACTGTGACTTTCTGTCTTACGCACAACACGAACCCTCCCTGCAACATCACACACTCCCTCTCTGTCTGTGGCGTACACACACACACACACACACACACACACTCACACTCACACACACACCTATCCTTTCATGTCTTTACGTTTATAGCATGCGAGGTATTTTATTGTTGAAACTGCACAGTTTATATTTTCTTGTCTTATTTCTCAAGATTTCATTGCAGAACCTAAACTATGATCCAAAATCTAAAAAGATCAGAGCATCACAATTATTATCATTATTAGAATTTAACATAAATATGTGACACAACAGAGCCATGATCAGGAGGGATACATGAAATCTGATTTTACTGTAATTTAAATAATTCCTTAAAATTTCTCTGAGTCAAAAAAGTATTTCTGCTGCTCACATTTTTGTGTTTCATGTCGCATAAATATTTATTTCTGGAAAAATTGGGCTTCTAAAATACTAAAATACAGGAGGTAATCAAGAAAATGATCTGAAATGAGTAAACTCAAAACAGAATTTTTGCATCAGTGTCATAATTTTAGCAGTTTTCATATTCAGGGCTCAGGAGCCAGTATTCCTTTCATTTCACCGTCTTATACCTCCCTTGATTTTGCGTGTACGTGGGCACACAGGCACATTTATGAAAATGATTTCAGCAAACTAGATGAAAATCTCAAACAAGCGAGAGTGTACGATTTTTCACAAACACACAGTGCGAGGCCAGAAACGCGCAGCTCTCAGCAAAGCAAGCTGTGACGAGTATATCTTATCGCTCATGGTTTTGTACTGTGAGTGCTTCCGTGTGAATTTATTCCTTCTCCAAAAATATTTGGTGCTCTGCTGATCACTCAGTCCAGGACAGGATGCTTCGGCTCATCTGCACTCCACCTCGAATTTTGCTGCGATCTCCAAGCATTTGGAAAATGTCTTGTTTTTTTTGTTGGCACACAGTATGAGAGGGGAAGAAGTTTCAAGAAATGGACACAGAAAATTCAGCAGAGTCTCAAAACTATTACTGAATCTGAACCCAAATATAATACACACAATAATTAAAATATTGTATCTTTTGGGATTTAAAGCATTTGGTTGTGAAATAATTTAACATTTGAGTATCATCACTTGGTGTCAGTGTTCACCTGTCAGCAGAGGGAAGTGAGGAGGGATTGATTTGTTTGATGCCCTGTGAGCATCCCAACTGCTCTCACCTCATGTTTCCTGCTTCTCAAGACTTGTAGTTCAGCGCCAGGATCATCTGCTGCTGCTAAGTGACCACGATCAAGTGATGGTAGAAGAAACACATCAGCTGTTTCATTTGAAAGGCAGCAGTTTGGCTCACAACTCTTCCCTTTCTTTCATTTCTCCCCCGCTGAGGCGCCCTGAAGCAGGTCGCTGTCTGTTTTAATGTAGCTGCTGTCGTGACCTTTGACCTCCCAGGCCCTGGTCATGAATTACATCACGTTATGTATCAAATTAAGAGGTATCGTTTGAGTAAAATAGAATAGACGTCCTTTATTGTCATTGCACCAGTACAATGACATTTAAAAGTTAAAAGGAACAACAGTGACAACCCAGAAAAACACCTTCATCACATCACCAAGAAATAAGAATAAATAAATGATAATTAACAATAAGAGGCAGATGTTGTTATTGCACTTAATGTGTGTAATGTCATCCACAGCAGAAATGAAAATTAGGGCAGTTTAGAGTAGTGATGTTCCAGGGAAACTGCTTTTACTGCTCCTGTGCCGCCTGGAAACTGGATTTCTCCACCAAAGACACAACAAAAATCAAAACTCATCTTGCTCTGCCTGTTGCCATTTTAAAAAAATAAACAATTAAACAACTAAAGTGTCTTTTGTGCCTCCAAACTGCAAAACTTGTCCGAAATAGTGGCGAAACAGCGCTTGCATCACAGATTGTTTTTCAGCTGAGCAAAACACACTTGACACAATAAGTTCAACATGTTGACGAGTGGTGGTTAGATGAATATAATAACTGGAAAATATGATTTGGAAGTGATTTATTGTGTGCTTTGGTTTGCCTGGCAGAACAGAATTTTACACTTTTATGAAATGATCAGCTCAATCTGCACTAAAGTGGGAACGTGAACACGACATTAATGCTTATACTTTTTTAAACTGGGGACAGGATATAGATGGTGTAACTGAGTATTAATGTTTTGTTAAAAAAGGCATTTACTGCACTTATTGTTTAATTAAAATCAAGCAACTCTTTTCTGGCTGCTTGATTCAAAACACATTCAGTCAGTTATCACCTCTGTGAGGGAGCTATAGGGGCTCAACATCATCAAATATTTTCTTTAAACTCGTCTCTAAGTCTTAAAATCATGTCTGAATTTCATGCATTGAAGTTAAAAATGAAAAGCTTAAAATACATTTAATTATGTAAGGTATTACAGTAAGAATTATGTGCAGAAATGCCTCCTTGCTAGGCCAAAAGAAGTTGGAAAAAAATCCCTCCCAACATCAGCACTGGGCTGCACCTGACCCTCAGCTCTCCTCTCCATCAAAATACCAGCCTTCACTCAATGCAAATTATACACTGGCGCCCCCTAAATGAGCCTCAACACAGTACAGACAGCAGCAGCAGCGGCAGCGGCGGCGGCGACGGTCCGCGGTGAGACTACCCGGGCTGCAGAGCCGCTGAGGCCGCGTGTAGAGCCTGCTGGCCCGGCGGGGAGGCGGCGGAGGGAGCGCACGGTGCTCCGGTGCTCCGGTGCTGCATGCTCGGAATGTCCGAGTCCAAAAAGTACTTCAGAGTGTGGCTGAAGCCAGAAAGGAAGTCTGTTTAATTAGCATATATTTAAATACATCCGGAGTCTCACCCCCAATATTTATTATTTATTTATTTGTTTTTGAGGGGTTAAAATAAAGCTTAATAATAATAATAATTATGATAATAATATCAATAATAATAATAAATGTTTTACCTCTTTTTCAGCTGAAATTACAGTTAAAATTTTGACTTTTTAATCAATATCCGCCTCCTTAACTGCCACTTTATTCTAATACAGCCACCAACTATTGTGATTAGAATTACAATAATAATGGGAGGGGGTTGGGGGGGTTGGGGGGGTGGTCTTTATCCCTCTGCTCGTCCATAAATCGCATCAAATGACAGTCGGCCAGTGAAGAGTTAAAGGGAGGAGACGGAGAGTGACACGCCTCATTGGGTAGATTATGTGCCGCAAACAAAAAGTGTGTGTCGGTGTGCCAGTCAGCCAGAGCATCGGGCCCCATCTGCACGCCTCTCTCTGTCTCTGTCTCTGTGTCCCTGTCTCCGTCCAGCTCTGTGCACCCCGCCCGCTCTCTGCCTGAGTCGGCGCGTCTCTGCAACAGCAGCAGCAGCAGCAGCAGCAGCACTGTCACTTTCACCACACCGGGGGGGAAATGTACTGACACTACGGAGCAGACCGGGAGCGCATCACCATCTCCATCACCTCCATCACCGTCACCGCATCCCTCTTGCTTGTTTCACGGGGCTTTTTCATTCCCCGGGAGGTGCAAACGGAGGTTTTGATTCGCAGCATCGCAGCGCAGTTCGTTTGTGGATTATTGTTCCTGCACATCGACGGAAAGGTAGGTTTGTGAGATGCAAAAGCTGTGTGTGGTTTGGATAGTTCTTAGTGCGGGAGGAGAAGGGGACCGTGTCTGGGTTGGTTTGGCGCGGCACATGCAGCCACACGTCCTGCAGGCGCTGAAAGCGGCGCAGAAACAGAGAGGGAGAGAATGAACCCGCAGATGTTTCAGCGCCGCGGACAAAACCCGCAATTCAGTCACAGCGCTGATTTAGGACAGTTTTCAGCCTGGCACGGCTTTAGCAGATGGGTTAAACACCCCCCATCTCCGCTCGCCCCCTACCCCACCCGCAGCGGGTCTGAATAGGAGGGTGGCAGCTTTCCTCCAGTTTCAGGATGCGCAAACAGACAGCTTTATATCTCTTATTTCAGCCTCACTTACATAGTGTCGAATATTTTATGTGGTCCTCCTCCTAATGAAGCTCTCTGTTCCTCTGAGCATAAAGAGGTTCTGTATGGCACCGGAAACAAATTCTCCAGGCTCGTAGCGCAGCGCTGAGACACTTTGGAAAGGCTCTCCATTTGCACCGTGCGCAAAATGTTCCACAGAGAAGCTTTCTGTTGCTCTTGAGCCTCTTAGGAAGATATGAACGATCCAAATGAGCCTGATTAACAAAACTAACCCGGGTTATTTAACCAGATTCACTCTTATTTTAAATTCAACACATCAGAGAGAAAAATCAGAGACGCAAAACCAGAGAGGAGCCTCGCTCTTTCTGCGCGTGCAGTCACAAAACAGCCGATATCAGGGACAGACAGACAGCTCATCTGTTCCCACTGTAGTCATCATTGTTATGAGTGTAGTTGTTAATATCTGCATATTTAAACTGGATCGTTTAGATGCGCAAATATCACGTTGCTTCCACATTTTGCGCAAAACTAACTTTTAGCCCATGTGTGGATTTGATTTAATTTTTCTAATTATTGCTGACTTCATTTTGCACCAGTGTGAAGTTTGAGTGGTTGGTGATGATTTATCACCTGCTATAAAGTGTCAATAGGAGAATTAAGCATCAAAATAAATCACGCTGTGACTGTAATGACACATAAAACTCGTGCTACAGGCCCAAAACGCAGCAGCAAAGATTTATGAATTATTACATTGTCATTTTCACTGCTAGAAATATTTTGTGCAGCTTTAATTTTCCCACACTGCAGACTGGAATATGATTATTTCAACAACTGGGAATTAATTTATAGGAAATAGGTTTTCTTTGCGATTGCAGAAGCAGCTGGAAGCCATTTATTTATTTTCATTGTATTATTTTTGTGATGCTCGTGTGTCCACTGAGCCTCATGTGCGGCCGCACAGGCGCGTATCAGGTGCAGGGCTCCGCGCACACTTGGTGCTGTATATAACGGCGGAGGGGAGGAGAAGCCGCAGCCGTGTGAACACACACTCAGAGGTTAGAAAAGGGAGAAAAGAAATAATTAACTGGTCGTGCTGCTTTAATTACAGTCTCAGAGGGGAAGGTGGTGGATTATGGTAATGAGGCGGCATACGCTGCCGCTTGTAGGAAGGAGAGAAAGGTTGGCTGACATGAAATCACTGACTTTGACAGTCCACTTGAAACCCATTGGACATGCTCTCTCCATTGGACATGCACGGAGCTCAGCAGCTCCCACTGAGACACAGAGACAGAGACAGAGACAGGGGGTTTTAATTCTTTATTTTTTCCCACAAGGAACAAAGATCCTGTAGTGATCCTATAATATCATTTTCGATAAATAAACACGTCACAGCAAAATTATGAAGCTCTAATATTACAGGAATATTCCTATTACAGAATATACGGTAATAAAACGCACGGTAAGGTAACTGTAAATCGCTCCTGAGACTTCACAAGTCACTTTAGGAATATTATAGAAATATTATGGGATTTTATTTTCGTTTTGAATGCCGCCAATCACAACACTTAGAGCTGAGATAGCTGCAGCCTGCAGAGGCCTACTAATTCTGATATTAATAATAATGTTAATAGCAATGCTAATACTTTAATGCATTTATTATATTATTATAATAATGGACGCAGACTATATATTAAAATAATTTATAATGTTTTTAATATTTATATCAAATATGTGGAAACATTCGAGATAATTATTATTATTATTATTTTATTATTATAGCAAAAACAACAACACCAATAATATTATAAATAATAATATTCTGATTTGGATGATTATTATTTTTATGTCTGATCTGCTATGACTATTTTTATTATTCATGTTATATATTATGTGACAGCATCATTTGGGAGAGCACATCATCATCATCATCATCATCATCAGGATGCTTAAGGTGATGCCGTCACGAATTTATTACGGGGTTTGAATTAATTAGAAATCAGGGCCAAAAAAAAAAAAAAAAAAAAAAGCAGAGAAAGAAGCGGGCCCCCAAACGACGCCCTGACAGCTGGTTTAGCCAATCTGTCTAGGAAGAGATTTATTTCCTATCAGCAGGGACAGCGGAGGGAAAACACACCGAACATCCAGCTACAGCAGGTTTAGATTGAAATTTATGATTTATTTATTTATATTTATTTTCGTTTGAAAAAAGAATTAAAAGGAAATGGGACAAAATTAATTATTTTAAATGCAGCAGACTTAATATTTTTGCTTTAAGCCGGCTGCTCTCAGTGTTTCTCTCCCAGCTGATCTCACATGACGTGTCTTCTCTCCGCAGTGTGAAATGGAGGAGTCCAGCTCTCAGAAGTTGGTGTGGGATGGGGACGCCAAAGCGGTCCAGCAGTGTCTGACGGACATCTTTACCAGCGTCTACACGACGTGTGACATCCCAGAAAACGCCATTTTCGGGCCTTGTGTGCTGAGCCACACGTCGCTGTACGACAGCATCGCCTTCATAGCTCTGAAGTCCACCGACAAGCGCACAGCACCTTACATCTTCAGGGTGAGCAGGGAATTCATTATTCAATTCTTTAATCATTTTTAATTTAATGCAAGTGCCAGCATTTTGTCTGTTTTTTTTTAATTAGCCCACTATATTTAATTTTCAAATACAAACTCTACTAGTAAGCATCTGAAGAGGCCTTTATATAAACCTCTTTTATTTATGCTTGTCCTGATGTGCAGCTCCAGCAAATATACATATATATATTTGCAGATTTAGGCCCTTGTCCTGTTCTTCATAGCACAGCTGGAGCAAGAAGCTGATATTTGAAAATATTCCGATGCATGTGCAGCAATACTATAAACCCATTTTCATAGATCTTTGCACTCTTATTTAAATTTTAAAAACGCCATTGTCTCCACACTACAACAAAATCCCACCTAAAAAGTCATTTAATTATTTTTGAGTTGTAGAAATTTTTCTTTTTTATTATTTCTACAAGAAAGGAAGAATCTGCCAATGCATTTGAGATAATTTTGCTCTTGTGAAAACCTATTCATTTTTTAATAAATGCCTCATACTGTCAATAATTACAGTAAAATGTGTCATGTGGATTGTTTTAAGATGAAGAGACTTGTTTATTGAAATACATATTTGGTGTGAAGGGGCTGAGTGAGATTAGATGTTCTTACGTTAAGTGCTTTTATTTATTTTACTAAAAAAAAAAAAAAAGATTTTAGGGCAGAGAATTAATTTGAGTTGTTGCACTGAGGTACTGACTCAATTTGTTTCTTTCAGGTGGACACCTCGGCGGCCAACAGCACCTCAGAGGGCTTGATGTGGCTGCGGCTGGTCCAGTCCGCCCGGGACAAAGAGGAGCAGAACCTGGAGGCCTACGTGAAGAACGGTCAGCTCCTGTACCGCTCGCTCCGCCGGATCGAGAAGGATGAGGAGCTGCTGGTGTGGTACGGCAAAGACCTCATCGACCTGCTGCTGCTCAGCTCCAGCAGAGCGCCCGCCAAGAGCAAAGGTGAGTCATCTGAAATCATATCCTCGCTTGACAGTGAACTGTGGCGTAGCTTATGTTAAGTCCCTGTTTCAACCACCAAAATAAATTACTAATAGTTCTCTACGATCTTTATTTTACTTCGCAGTCACATACGTTTTTAGATCTGTACTTTTTGGAAATGCATTCTCTTGCACTGTTGTAGACGGTGCTTCAAGGACAAAGTTACATACTTTAGTGTCTTAATCCCAATTTGATTGATGAAATTTTACAAATCTAATAATTCTTGCCTTATTTTAAGAAACATCTGGCAATGGAACTTATTTCCGTCTCTCTTCTTTACAGGTTCGTCCCACCACTCCTGTCCAGACTGCAACCAGCGGTTCCAGTTTGAGTTCCCATTCTTGGCCCATCTCCGGTTCCGTTGCACCAAAAGATTGCAGAACATCACAGGGGCCGACGAGGAGCCCAGCAAAGACAGCAGCACCGAGCGACCAAACACCACCCCGACCAGGACCAGCCCAAAGCTGGGCCGCTCTGAGGGCTTCGGCAGCCCTCAGGACAGCAACAAACCCTCCACAGACTTTCATAACCTGGCCAGGGATCTAGAGAACAACCGGACCAGCCCGCCAAGCGACAAGGAGGCTGAGATCTGCAGCGAGAGCTCGGGGAAGAGGAAGTTCTCAGAAATAGAGGACAGGGAGTGCCGAGGGCCCAACCTTCCACAGTCCAAGTCTAAAGACGAGCTTGCAACGTCTGCACAGAACTACAGAGGGGCGTACGGCTTAGAGGAGAACCACAGGTCCTTCTCCCCGCCGGGCTCCACAGAACTTGGTCAAGGCAAGCGCAGCGCCTTCACTGAAGTCAAAAAGTCTCCCCAGAACCTCAAACACCACAGCGGCAACAAGAACCTCCAGAGCTCCAACTCTGAAAACAAAGATGGTGGTCGTCCCAGCAGCAATCCACCCGAGAAGCACCTCAACATCAGGCAGGTGCTGTCAGAGACCCAGCCGCCCCAAACCTCACCCATGGGCAGCGCCTTCACCTCAGTTACCCAGCAAGGCGGCAGCGGTGGAGAAAGGAAGAGCGCCTTCAGCCAGCCGTCTCGCTCATCCTTCTCCCAGATCTCGCCGCTGGTGATGCCGACCAAACTGCTGGACTGCCACCCAGCGGTGGGTGACACCATCTCCTCCAACAGACTCTACCAGGCCGACCACCTTGCCGCCAAACTACAAGGCGCGGAACTGGGCACCAACTGCCCCGTGCCGGGCGGCATGGCCAAGCAGAACCCTTTCGTCTACGCCACCACCTTCTGGCCCAAGAACTCAGGGGCCATCCAGCTTCAGATGCCCTCGGCGCTCACCCTCCTGCCGCCCTCCTTCACCTCCCTCTGCCTGCCGGCGCAGAACTGGTGCGCCAAGTGTAACGCCTCCTTCCGCATGACCTCGGACTTGGTTTACCACATGCGATCCCACCACAAAAAGGAGTACTCCATGGAGCCTCTGGTCAAGCGGCGGCGCGAGGAGAAACTCAAGTGCCCCATTTGCAACGAGTCCTTCCGGGAGCGGCATCACCTGTCACGTCACATGACCTCCCATAACTGACTTTTAAAGACTAACACAGGAGGGACTTTTTTCTAACGAGGAGGGACGGTGACCCTGCCTGGATTTAAGCAGTCCAACCGGAGATAGGCCACTTAAAAATACAAAAACACCCCTTGCACTTGTTTTCACTTTGGACTATGATCTTCTGATTCCTTTTCGGTCTGTTTACGTTTTCTCCCCTGTACAAAATGTCATGTTTTGGGTGTATGCAAAAGCGTTTTGACTTCAAAAATGGATCTATTTATGAAGCACTTAAAAGTTTGAGAATAAGGGAAGATTTAAATATGTGTAAATGTACAGTAAGTTGTATTTTATATCATATAAATGCAAATATAGAGAAGAAATACAAATGTAGTCACATGTCATGGTTTACAACGCAGCAAGTTTTTTTCATGTCGACGATGAATATGGATGGACACAAATTAGGGATATTATGTCAGACTATATTTCAGAGTGCATGTAATATTAAATAATATTGATTTAAGATGCAGTCTATACATTACGGTGTAAATAATTTGTTTTATTTGAAATACAAAGTGTCATATTTTGTGTCAGTGGGGAATAGTTTCAGTGTTTCTTCCTTTTGCGGAAATTTACTACTTGATAGTTTATCTAATCACGTTGAATGCATTGACAATAAAATAGCTTTATTTTCAACTGTGGCCTTCCTGGATTCTTTTTTTTTTTTTTTTTTTTTTTTTTTTTAAAAAACTGCATCTGAAATATGATTTCTTGATTATTGATACCACTGCTCCTCATTTTGCATTAACAAAACACTATCAGCATTACATTTTTATTTATATTAAATGTGTATGAAGCTGGAATACCAGATTTTGTTCTATTAAATTTAGTTTTTAAAAAATGTTAAAAAAAAAAAAGAAGTGCCAATCTTAATCTTAATAAAATACAATAACCACATTTTACTTGCAGTCCAAATAAAAATAAATACAGTAATAATACATAAGTGAATTGATGGTTAATGTGGTTAATATTTCCTAATATGTTAATTTCTATTGAAAATTAAATATTGAATGGAATATTGAAAATACAGGCACGAACACTGGATATCACCACTTCCCCCTCTTCTTCTTTTTTATATTCTTCTTCTTCTTCTTCTTCTTCTTATTATTATTATTATTATTATTAATATTAATATTATTAATATTAATATTATTAATATTATTACTATCATTGACATACGTCTCAATTAAACGTCGACCACACTAATCCTTTCACGGTATTGGGGTTTTCCCCTGAGAGGTCGCTTCAGTTAGAGTGTTTGTAAAATTATAACACTCCCATACCTGTATATTAAAAAATAATTCACACAGTTTCATTTTAAAAATACAGAATATGGACCTATTAGGGAATAAGTGCTTCAAAATGAAGCAACAATTATTTCAATCCGCTCAAATTATCAGTTTCTGTGGTGAAGCAGGAAAATATAAAAATGATAGTCGGCACATCAGTGTGTGCTTATGATGCGCCATTTATGGTTTTCTTTACAGAATAAAACACATACTGCACATCTGAATTTTGGATATATTAATAAGCGATACATTGGATTAATTTTCCTCAGTATAAAAATCACAGTCGCGACAAAATCGCAGACAAAAGGCTGAATGTGCAGTCACACAACAGCCACGAGTTTGTTACAGAATCAATTTATGAATATAGTTTTGTTTTTGCAGTTATTATAAATGCTCCTGCCACCTGTAGACAGCCTGACATATATAGAACTATCATAAATATAAATATCAATAATCCACCAGCCGGCTGTGACCTTCATTTGTAAAAGCTTTAAATGAACTCATGAGACAATCAGTTATTTAAATTTTCTTTTCTATTAACACCACACACTATTAAAAGTGTGATGATGTCTGGGGATCAATAATCACCATTTACTGCTGATAATATCACTCTATGATTTAAGATTAATCAATACCGCCGGGTGGAGAGCGAGTCAGTGCAGACGCCAAAAACCAAATGCGGAAAATAGTTCAACAGCGCCATCAAGTGGCCAGTGTGTGAACTACATGACAGAGGAGCTCTGTTTCTGAGGCGGAAGTGTTTCAGCAGCTGACTCTATTTCAATGAACCGTGACGCAGACAGACAGACTCTACTAGTGTTTACTGAAAAAGGCTTTAGTGTAAATATTATATTACAGAGGTGGGATCAAGTTACAAGTCAGTCTCAAGTCTTTGCAACCAAGTCCCAAGTCCTAACCTTTGAGTTTCAAGTCCTAGACAACTTGTAAAATGCTTGTACCCAAATGTAATACCATTTTCACAACAGAGTAATATTATATTTTAAAACAAAATTTTAAATTTGTGCTTTTTTTTTGTTAAGTTTGTTGGAAGTCTCTGAGAGCGGTTTGTCTCCATCTGTAATTTTTTAAACACACATTTTGTGTACTGCAATTCGTGTTATCTTGATCATCTTTATTTCCGTACATAAATTAAATATCTTTGACATCATTTTATATAAACTGGCAACCAGTAATGTTTGCTCTTTATGATTCTCGCCCACAACTTGACTGGATGCTGTCAGACTGGTTCAAACAAATGATCTGGGGAATGAAGTGTGGACATGCTGGGAATTAAAAGTGTTAATGTTAGATGATTCAGGAAGTGAAGGGAAATTAACTGAGTCATGGTTCACTGTTTCATATCATACTTTTTAATCTTTGACCTGAAAATTCTTGATACCGTCCCCCAAGCCAAGAGCCTCAAGTCCAAGTGAAGTGAAGTTCAATTTGCAAGTCTGTTCTGATTTTGTCAAGTTTAAAGTCAAATTTGTGGCTCACAAGTCCACAAGTCGAGTCCACACCTCTGTTATATAATAAGATAACATTTCAGGGGTTAGTGAGTCATGGAAATCATCATATGGCTGATGCTACTGATTACAACAAAGTGAATTTAAACTCTTAAAGCTCCACAGAGTCTGACATTTTAATATGTATTGAAATATTTATAAATCAGGATGAATGCTTCTCTCTGTTGCACCGTGAGACTCTGGGTGGAATGTAATTGTGTTTTGGCAACACATGAGAAATGTCATGCCAATAAAGCTTATTGAATTGAATTTAATTTAATTGAAATTAATAATAATAATAATAATGATCAGCCAATAAAACAAACACAAAATAAATTTCAGTTCCTGGATTGTCCACATCGACAGCAACTAAGAGTGAGGTCAAAGGTCACAGCTGTAGTTTCTTAGCAGATTTCAGCTTCTAAAGCTTTGACAGTCATTTAACGCTACGATTACTCAGTTTGCAGATCCTGCTCTCTTACACTTTTGGATTTTAGTTATGAGGGAACTTAAAGGGTCAGTTCACAATTAACAATAAGAAGAAGAAAGAGAAGAAGAAGAAGAAGAAGAAGAAGAAAAATGTTTATTTGCATAGCACTTACCAAACCCTGCATTTCTTAGTGTTTCACAGCGAGTTTCACAGTTAATGTTTGACTGACCAGGAAAGCATAAAGAGAAAGGAAGAATAAACATAAGAAAATGGCCATAAATAAAATACCAAGGACAAAATATAAAAACAATGTGTGAATTAAAACTTTAAAAAAGGAGCAGTTCAAAACTTTAGTGCAACATCAAGTGTAACTCAACAGTTCGGCCTAAGAATAAAAATAAACCTACAAATTTAAAGGAGAATTTAAAAGAAAGTGTTTTGATGAGGATGAGTCTTCAAAAGTGTTGAAAAGAAAGATACTGATGCAGCATGCTGGAGAGAATTTTGGTTGAATTTATCTAAGTTATTTGATCCCTGCAACATCTGCTGCCACTTATATACAATGGAGTTGAATTACGTTTAGTTGGTATTGAAATAGTATTTCGAAGTTCACCCAGTGTATGATGTATAATGTACAGACGTGTCAACTGTTTTAGTTATTTTCTCCCAAATTAAAAAAAAAAAAGAAACATATTGCTTTTATAAAATTTAACTCTGTTGTAAAAAGCAGCAAAGTTGGAATTATTTGTCAGGTCACAGTTTGAGCTCTTTTTCCATAAGGAAGAAAGTTTATTTTTTGAATATGCTGCAGCTCTGATTTGCCAATCAGATGGGCTTCTTCGCCTTCTCAGCTGAGGCTCCTGGGAATTGTAGTATTCAGAGCCAGGCTTTAAAAAAAAACATGATTTTCTAAAAACAAACATTTAAATAATTCAAACTGATGTACACAACTTAAACGTATAGGAGACTTTCGTGTTTCTATGTTGATGAACCTTAAGTATATCATTAAAAGAAAACTCTGCAATGGGAATTTACAACACAGTCAACAGGATTAATTTTGGCATTATACTTTTTTGTAAACCACAAATATGTTACACTTGTATGTTATTATGCAGCAGATACACTGAAACTTTGTTCCTTTATGGTCAGCAATGTTGTGGTTAACTTGTGGTTATGTTTAGACACAAAAACCTCTTGGTTATGGTTAGGAATAGATCATGTTTTGGCTTAAAATACCCAATTTCTGTGGCACTACCCTGCCAAGAAACGCAGTGATGTCTTGGTAAAAAAACAACTGCTTTTCGTGACACTGACCCTGGTGGAAAAACAGCAATAGTTCATTAAGAACCACCCACGTTTGATGCCTAAAAAGCTGCATGAAAAACAGCTAAAACTTGCTAAAACACAACCAGTTTTGTCATTTGTTGCCTGCAGCTTGGCACCTATAGGTGACACGGCATCAACAACCCACCTGCCAATGAAAAAGTCAGCTCATATACTACAGCACCTTAGAAACACTGATATGATGCAAATGAAATGTACAAATGCAACGTAATCATAGCTTGCAGAAACATATGTCAACATTTTCTTCTGGCGACTGGACTCGACCTCACAGTGGGAAAAATACTTCTTGAACCTGCAGCTCTGTTGAGTTAGCAACAGGGATCTTAGGCAGGTATCTAAAAACCTTAGGACATACAAGCAAAATTATCTGCATAGCTACATATCACTTGGATACAGGGGATAAAATATGTGTTTTGGGATTTGGGTGGAATGATCCCTTTAATGAGACCAGCGTAACACCACGAACACAAAAAATGTGGACAACTGGAGTCCACTGAGCAGCGGCGAGGACGTAGAGAGACATGCTGGCAGGAGATGAAAACCACATAAAGAGGTCGAGGTTGAGAGGAGTGGATACAGCATGCCGCCGTGTCGCTCACATGATGATAAATTACAGCACCGGTGCACATGTCTGCACGTTACACCTCATCTCACATCAACACACACCTCCCATGTCAGCAATCCAAACGGGTCAATCTCACCACCAAGGCATGTGATCGACGAGGGAGGTAGGCATCGCTAACATCACCCCTCTCTCTTCCTCCTTACACACACGCAGACACACTCCAGTGATATTTAGTGCCCTCATGCTTTGCTGCTTGTGTCATCGTCCCTTTTGTGCCCCAACTTCCCCCTGACACATTTGTCACTGCATCACTCAGCGCCAAGCGGCGTGGGACAGTTTATATCTCTGCTAAGCTGGCACTTCCAGTTGGCCCTTTGCCCCGGTCACACTACATTTTTACATTTCAGGCATTCAACTGACGCTGGGATCTGCGACGAGTGAGCAGGGAAGTGAGCAAGCAGGTAGAGAAACTGAACTATGCTTCCGTGGTCACTGGATTTGAACCAGTGACCTTTTTAGGTTACAGTAAAGGCTCAAGAACTGGCACACGAGATGATTTAAGTTCCTCTACTGCCATTGATTAAACCCCTAAAAACATGGACCCTCGGCTTAACTGCGTTATCAAGTAGGTACTAATGTGTTGCTAATGTTAGATAAACCTTGTAACCAATCACCAGCTCTCACAAGCTGAAGTGAAAGTGTGCAAAAAAACCAACATGTAGCTACACCTGGCTTCTCTGATACCCCTCGCTTTGCCATAGTGTTATGGCCAAAACACAGGGGGCACGGACGCAACGTGTCACATGGGTGGAGCGGTGCAAGGTTTTTAACCTGCTACAGAGACTCAGCCTTTGTAGCTTTGCAAACGAATAACGTTACGAAATTAAAGTTATGAAGGTTAGGTTTAGGGAAAGAAACATGGTGACGACGTACCTTAAAATGACTCAAAGTTCACTCAGAGTTCACACGGTTCCAAAAACTGGTCTCCTGGGGAAAGTCCTGTGTTTGGCGACCCTTCTACCTTCCCAACCTGCCTCCTTATGTACAAACAGTGCAGAGAACAGCCTGATCCACACAGTTGAATGCCTTATTATAAGTCACTTTGGATAAAAGCATTAGCTAAATGACTCTAATGTAATGTGATGTAATGTAACGCACCACAGTCAAAGGGAGGTGATTGGGTTGGATCTTGTGTACAAAGTCCAAGACTGTAACACCAAAGGTCGGGGTTTGCATCCTGACTCCTGTGTGTTCAGTGCTCTGCAAACCTTCTGCTCACTGTGAACATCGTTATCTATCCCATACAACACGTCTGTAGTGCTGTGGTGGTGAAATGGGTGGAATTTAATGCTGTTAACCCAAAGTGCAGCATCTTTTTAACGCTCAATCACCAAAGTTTCATCTCAAGGCTTCAAATTGGTTTTCAGCAGTCACAGAGCAGCAGGAGTCACTAACCTTGACCCTTAAGTGTTTTCTTATTGCATCTAGCTGCAGGCCGAGGTGCCCTGTGCACACTGGGGGTTCAGGCAGGGAGCTAACAAGGCTGCGAAAGAAAGTTCAGATCAGAAGTATTGATTTCACAGAGCAACAGCGTCCTGACCTGCAGCTCTGCTCACACACTCCACAATCTGTTCTAAAGTCCTAATCCAGGGTTTACACAAGGCCAGCTCCCCCTGCTGCTTTCTGATTAGGATATCGCTGTCACATTATTATTTTGTGATGGTCTAAATATACACAAACAGCATCGTCCTCTGTGCACTTGCACTATTTCCGACCCACAATGCACTCAATCTACAGGTCTGCTGACAGGGACAAATTTACACATCATGTCCACTCTGAGATCATCCCCGCGGGGCAACGTGCCCGTGACAGAGCCGCTCTCCATCTGGGACTCTACCTGTCTTCAGGGCATGTCTGAGTCTTGGATTCTTCACATCGTGGAGATGGCGAAGACTCCGGAGGTTAGATAAGTAGGTTACACCTGTTTCTCAGCTTCAAATGGACAGAAGAGCGTGGACGTAGAACGCATTCAGTAGGTAGCTGAAAACTTAAAGGATGAACGTGTTACTGCTCAGTGAGTAAGCTAATGTAGCCCATGTTATTGTCATGTAATCATTTTTCTCAGCCAGCCTTCTGACCATAAGCCGTTACTCACGTACACTTTGTTGTTTCAATATCGATGTCTGTTTATAAGATTTAGTATCATTCAACTTCTGCTGCCAAATTCTCTCGAGTGTTTCGTTGCCTCTATTTTTTCTTTTGGGGTGTGACATTTTCAAGAGTCACTCCAAGGGTATATATACTGTATATATATATATATATATATATACAGCCTTATACACTAAATTTAAGAAACTCCCGTCAGTATATCACAACGCAATTCAACAGCAGCAGACTGCAGCCTCCAACATGAGCCACCAGAGAGCTGAATCAACACGTCTCTAGAACCCGGTCTCACTGTCAACTTGGGAAATTGTGACGCTTGGTACACTTGGGCACTAGCAAAGTACAAGGGCATTTGTTGACACTCTGGGCAACTGCCGTAGTTTAAAGAGTAAGAAAGCCTGCACAGAGTGGGAGGGCGGGGAGGTGAAACTCAACTGAATTATTTAAAAAAATTATGCAATGTGTTCGTATATTTGGCGTACAAAACCATGTTTTTTCCTAAGCCTAACATGTAGATTATCTGCCTAAACCTAAAGAAGTAAACCCTAAGTTTTTACCAATGTTTTAAGTTTATTTTAAAAAAAGACTGTATGCATGTGATGAGCAGAAACTGTACGTTTCCTGTGAAAACGGAAGTTCATTTTAAAAAGAGATGATGCATGTTACGAGCATAAATTGACACACTGTCCTTGAATGTCCAAAATTAATGCAGGAAGGTACCTAGTGCATCAGTTTTTGATGTGTAGGGCCACTGACCTCATGTCGGTATTTGACAAGTCAGGATGAGAATGTGTTGACAGTTTTTCTTTTTGCAAGTTTTAGGATTACAGCATTAAAAAGCGATATCTTAAAAATGATAAATGATTTAAGGATACACTGTATTATTAAACTGTATTATTCTGTTGTTGTTTTTACTGAAATATCCCCAGGACTCTTGATTTGCTGCACCTTTATCTTCTTTCTGTCGGCCTCGTTAATGGACACTTTTTGTGCCATCTAGTGGTAGCGAGACCACAATACACTAATCCATGTAAAAACAAGATGGCGGCCAAGTCAGTCAAATCAGTCTGCAGATGATCCCGACACAAAAGTGGATAAAACCTGATCATATTAAATGGTTGAATCTTGTTTATTTATGATTAATAAAGTGTGTACTTTGATACGGCAACACATTTGACCAATTTTAGTCACGATAAGAAACTAAGAAGTTCTAAAATAGGAAGTATTCGCTTGAGGTCATTGGGACTTTAGTATCGTCTCGTAACATGCACAGTTTTAAACATTATTACATAGTTGTGAACATTAAAAATAATCCTATTGTATCCATATGAGGAGATCATTATTTTCAAAAACTACTTCCTGTTCGAGGACAACGCATAGTTTTTATACTCATCAAGTCTGACTGACCCCAGACAATTCGGAGACATTAAAACTGTGTACCAAACAGAAGCCGAGGTCTCAGGGGGGAATAATGAATAATTTCTGAATGAATTTGTAGCAAACATTTTAAAATAACTTATTTTTAAAGTTACAGGTACCAATTTATTTAGTCAAACATCAACAAAACTTTGAAGCATTCATTCAATGTTTTGTAATGAAAAACAAATAATTTAACTGCCCCTTAAATACAATAAAAAATCTGAATAAAGACATTGAGTAACTGCACGTGTGAGTGCACTGAAAAAATGTGTATTAACAATTATGCATTTGTCTTAAAGTAAAAATTAAACAAATCATAACTGATGATCTAACTCTTCAGCTACCAATATTCGATTATTCTGTAAAGTTATCTACATGATAAGACTGAATTTATATCAATGCAACTAAGCTGCATTTTTGCATTTTATTCAGGAAGTCACATAAATACAAAAATATGAAATTTCATCATTCAGCTTCCAAGTTTGTAGAATAGTTAATTCAATCCACTAAAATTAACAGATATATTTTTACATATTATTATTATTATGTTTTAAATTTTGCGCTGAAAAATCAACATTGTGCTTTAAATGTCGTCTTAATTTATTGACTGTCGCAATCTTCATCAGTGCTCTCCATACAGTATGTACCGCTGGTCGGCTGCTGTTTGACATGCATGATGTAGTGTCTGTGTTTCAGCAGCAGGAGCTGATGAGTCTGAATATGGTCGCATTACTTTGTTACACATTCCACTGCTGCTTTTGAAGTGCATCTCCATAACAGCCAAGGCGTACGGTTTTCCTGGAGGCTGGGTAGGCATGTTGCCCCCCCCCCGCCATGTCATGAAAGTCAACCCAACTTCATCAGTCACAGTAATGACCGGAGTGCGAGGCAGGGCTCAGGTTGAGAGTTGGCCCGTGTCTTTCCGGGATGACAGCTAAAACAGCAGAGGACATCTTACTTATTTACAACCGGCAGCCGTCCACTTTAAGCTCACAACAACACCACACACACACACACACACACACACACAAGCGTCTCCTCACAGACCGCAAAGGAAAAACCTGGTAAAACGAGACGGAAATGATCTGGTTTTCGCGCTGCTGGGAGCACATGTCATTCCAAATCTGATTACACTCCAGTTTAGACAGACAGAGGCAGAGGCCACCACCAGGCAGTGGTGGAAGAAGGATTCAGATCTTTTACTTAAATGAGAGCAGCAACACAAGTCCTGCCGCATCAGTTTAATCATTAGTTTTATCATCTTATTTACTGTAATGCTCTATACACTGGCTTACTGAAAAGTGCCATTGCAAAACTACAGACCATTAAGAACGCTGCTGTTGCTGGCTCCCAGTATCTTCTAGAATTGATTTTCAAGTCCTTCTATTGGTTTTTAAGGCTCTTAATGGCATCGTCTTCTCCTATATCGTAGACTCCCTATGACCTAATGTTCCTCCACGAACCCTGAGATCCTCTGCAGCTGCTCTTTTAACTGTTCCTAATGTCGGGACAAAAACCTTTGGGGTGCTTCTTTTACCTACTATGCCCCCAAAATATGGAACAACCTGCCTTTAAATATTAGACCTGCTGGCTCAGTCGACAGTTTTAAACGACAACTCAAAACTTATCTGGTTCATGTAGTCTATAACTAGCAGCTATCTGTTTTAATATTTCTAATATGTATTTTTTCAATCATTTGATTCATTAATTAATTGATGTATTCTTCTCATTTCTCTTTGAATAAGTGTTGTATAATTGCATGGTTTTATTTCTTTGCTGTTTGTCTCTGCTGCTGAATTGTAAAGTACTTCGTAGTGCATTCTGTGCAGGATGCAGCACAAAGTGCAAAGTTCAATTATTCATTATTCATTCGTCAAGCATCACAACTGGGTAGTTTCAAGTGTAAAACAGCAAGTTATGTGAGTGAAATCCTTCAGTGGACAAAAACGGTGCAGTAACAGGTACAAAATTCCCTTGAAGATGCAGTGAAGTAGAAACAGTCAGTAGCACAAAATGAAAAAAAGTACCTCAAATAGTAATAAAGGAAATTAAAGCTCCAGTAGGCAACATTGTTTTGGTATAACTGAGTAAAAATGTTATAATATCCTCTAAGCATAATGTAAATCAAGTGGTCTGAGACAAACAATAGGTTTCTGCACCTCACCATGGCTCTGTGTTCAGCCTCTAAAGAATCAGTATCGTGACGATGTGCACCAACCAATCAAAGGTCAGCTCAGACCACTGCGTTCCTATTGGCTGTTCTACTGCATATGCACGTTCCCGTGCCGCCGGCAGAAGGGGAGAGCAAGCGGCAATGGTGAACAGTGCACCAGGTAAAATAGCTATTCCAGCATTTAGCAACATGGCTAAACAACGCAAAAAAAAAGGAAGACAGAACTCGGTTCCCCGGAGCCCCGGAGGGAGGGGAAGGGTGAGGTGATGGTTGGCCGTGGGAGCAGAGCCAACGAAAACTTACTCAGATGAGACTCAAAAATCAACCGTTTTCAGGCTTCAGGAGAAATTGTACTTAAAAAGAAAAGGACTGGTAAATACACTACAGTGAAATTGGACGTGACGTCACATAAAGCGCAGACACACCAATGTCAGCCATCATCAAGCATCTGTTGCACTAGTTTTTGCCATTTGTCCTGCACTGTTGGCACTATTGGCCCTTGTCACCTGTTTTTTGACCAGTTCGGCATCTTGAAACGGCATCAAAGCTGGCGAGGCGAGAAATCATTCTGATTGTGAGGGTCCAAAGGACAGAGGGATGCTGTAAAGCCCTGTGAGGCAAATTGTGATTTGTGATATTGGGCTTTATAAATAAAATTGATTGATTGATTGATTGATTGATTGATTGATTGGCAGTTTAGCACAGTGACGAGAAGAGAAACTGAAGTGAGGAAAGTAAACAAATGTCAAGAGGGCACAAGCTCAAAACAAACTTGTTGCAATAGGTAAGATTTTTTTTAGCTATTGAGCTGTAAAGCAGAGACAGTTCTTTGTTTGTGTTATTGTTCGCTAGCGCATGATAAATATCATTTGTTCTTTCAACATCAGGTTGTGTTGTTAATGTGCTAACTGGCTAATAAGCATCTTGAATCCATCCTGACGGTCTTCCTGTTTCCCCTTTTAAATGAAGAATACGGACCCCTGCCGCCTGCTGGTATTTAAAGTTATTTCCTCTCACACAGGTGAGAAACATACGTACTAGCTGGACATTGGCTGTAATCTTTGTGGGATGTTCAAGTGACACTTTCTGTCCAAGAAACAGATGACACAACAGTCAGCTGTTGTCACTGCTCGTTCTTTAAAGTCTATCTGACGTGTCTGGGCCTTAAACGAGGGCGGCTACGCGAAGTCAAATTTAACAATTATAAATACGGATCCTAATGTTAGTTTTGACAGTAGGTAGGCTGAATATACATATTGATACACAAATAATGGACTGTTGTTAAAAATTTGATTTCATTTTTCCTTCAACAGGCCATGTCTTGTTCTCTGGTGGGAGGCGTTCCTAAATGTTCTGTCTATCTGCTAACTCTGTAAAACACAACTGTCGTATAACGTTAGCTTGTCAAGTGAGGCAGTGTGCATAAACAGCACACAGTCGGACTGGATTTTGCCCTACTTGTGTGCCAAAACAGGAAAAGAAAAATTAACATAACATACATAACATAACATAATTTATTTGAAAATGTGAAATATGCATTAGGTAGTTACATTTTTTCCAGCTGAGAGCCCTGCTGTGTGTTGAGGAGCTTTTGGGTTTAAGCACTAACACCAAACTGCTTCAGTTTCTGAATATGTAGCAGGAATTTACCAAAACATTATATTTTAAAATATTTACTTAACAATTAAAGAGTGTTTTCTTTTTTTCAAAGTCAGGAATTAATCAAGATAAAAGAAAATGAAACGCTGCATAAGGACATATGTTATTGTCAGACTGTCGAGGCTTTGTGTGTGTGTGTGTGTGTGTGTGTGTGGTGCTATTAGCATGCTTGGGAGTTCAAGTGTGTGATCAGGCTCAGTGAAAGGTCCAAATGAAGACGTATGTCAGCCCAGGGGTGGGCCAGATGCAGAGGTGGATAATGGATTAGTGAAGATCAGTGTTGTTCAGCTCGGCTGTTTCCTGTGAGGAAAAACAGAGCAGATTTATCCTCCGTCCCACGGCCACCCAGAGACCACTTAAAGGAAAAAGATCTAAGTCTGATGTGTAAATATCTTCAGAGGGATTTTCTGAGAGGAAAAATGGATGAACCATCGTGAGTGGACCACAACAGAACAAAGAGGAGAGGAGTCTTTGTAAAGTATGACCTACACATCTCTCAGGAACGTTTGTGGAGTTTCAGGAGAAGCGAACAAAGATCAAATCTACACAGAAGTTCTTGTAGAAGTCTTTTATTTTTCTTTCTTCTTGAAGAACTCGTGTTGCACTTTGGCTCCAGTTTGGAAAAGTTATTCCTTTCAAAATAAACCTGTAGGTAAAGGGAAGGGTCTGGAAACAGTGGTTGGCTCAGAGACACTGCAGTCTTGTGTTATGATACTAATTTGTTTCCAGCTGCATGTTCAGCTGCAATAATAGGAAATTAAGATTTTATCGTATTTGTGGATCGATCTCAGGAATCGCTGAACAAAAGCCTGGACATCAACCCTTCACTAAATATATTATTTTTCCAGGACGTCTGCATCTACATCTCAAGCCTCCTCCAGACTGTGAGATTTTAGCAGTCTTATAAGTTTAGTGCAGCTACACTGTGCGACATCAAAATAAACTTGGGTACACCATCAAGTTAGATGTATGCAGACTGTACGATGACAGCACCTACTGAATCACAAGTTATGACGTACGATAGCTTCCCATACTGAGTGTGCAAAGATGCTGCACGGGTTATTACCTCTCCATCTTTGAAGCTCAACATAGAGGGTCACATTATTAAATAACCTAAAGTTTTGTGGGCACTATATACTGTGGTGTGGCTGTGTTTGCTAGCTGCTAGGTTGCTCACTTGACAGCTGCAACTATTTCCTTTCATGAAGGAAGGTTTCACACACATTTCTTTTAGTGTGTTTTGCCTCCATGGTGAGCTGTTATCCATCTGTTTGTTTGGGTTTAGCGCCGATCAGTCAACATTTCATGCTGCATTTCTATTGGTTGGTTAGTAGACATAGGTGGTAACAGCAGTCAGAATTTTATCCCAGGCTGTCTTTGATTACAAGACCATGTCAACAGCCGTCCTTGAACCTCCCACTGTGTGACGTAGGACCAACATTTTAAGCCCTTTTTAAACAGGAATTGTGCAAATTTGCAGGAAAGCCCAATCAGTCTTTTTTCAGCTTTGGCAGTATAAAAACAAAATCAGGGATTGCAGCAAAATGCTGCCTGCCTACTTTTGTTCATACAGAATACGCCTTTTTCGGGGCAATGGGGGGCGTGAGCAAGTAACAAAACGTGTAGCTCAGCATGTGACGTAAACAGTGACGTGGGAGGGAAGCCCCGGCTGGTCAGTCTTTCGCCGATTCTCTCGTAAGTCGGCCCGTCCTTCACCGTCCCCGTCATCTGATGGTTAATGGCCTCTTCGTTTGCGAGGACAAGGAGGGCGCGCAATTCCTTGTCTCCCCAGTTGCTCATCTTTACAGTGTCTGTCAGGTTTGCGTTTCCCTCTTGCTACTAGCTGCTCGCTAATTCCTGCTATCAGCTGTTTCCTGTTTATCCACCGCCAGTGGCTCGCCTCGTTCTGTTTAAACCAAAAAGGATTCCGCCAATATGACTCCATGAGGCGGAAAATTGGGCACCTCAGATCAACTCGCCAATCCGGCTCTGTGTGTCTAAACGCTTGCAGCCTGCCGGCAAAACGGCCCAACATTCGCCGAAAATCTGGCAGAGTAAAAGGGGCTATAGAGTCACGACCAAAGATGTCGCCTCGTTTCTTTCATGTTGGTCATCTTTCTTCTTGGACAGCCCAAAATCGCACCTTGTATACCGGGCTCTAGGTTCTGGAAACATGCTTGCCACTCCTCGGGCTCAGATTTCTAAGAACATTTATATTCTTGTCTGCAAATTAGGCTCATTTAAGTATTTTAAAAAGAAGAACAACATGCCTTAATTTCTGATTGATGCCTGTGGTTTTGAAGCCTATCCAATGAGACTTTAAAGAACCAAAGGTGAAACTCCACGCAAAATAATTAAGTATGAAACACTCTCAGTAGAATCAAAGGTTGCTGTGAAAAAAAAAGAAACTTCTCAAACTATTCTTCCAATATAATCAAGTTCTGTTGTTGATCTGTGAGCTAATTTTAGCAAAAATATGGGGTTAAAATCTGTTCACTGGGAGAAGAAGTTCATATGAATATTGACTGCAGCCAATCCAGCATGATGAATCCGGGCAAAAGGTCCGACTGACACAGTTTATATTTAAAAAACAGTTTTAGTTGGAGAATTTTTTTTTGCAATTATAACAAGAATAATCACTAAATCTTCTGCAGAAGCAGAGGAGTGGAATGTTATTTTCATAAAGCATTCCCATTCTAGGCTTTTATTGTGAAGACAATACAGTATAAGAGGGGATCATTCTGTTCTGTTCATGTCCCAGGCTGATATTCAGAGGCAGATCACTTTAAAACAATCAGGTAAAAAACTGCTACATTTCCTAAATAACTACAATAACTAGTCCATACCTACTGAGTGCACAGTTGCCCACGTACAGTTTCACATGGTGTGTGTTTGGGATACAGGTCATAGGAAATTGCAGATTAAATAGTCAACTGAACCCATTAAGAAGAGCAATGTATTCAGACTGACAGAATGACACACTGACAGTTTCTGTGATTATGCACAGCATACCATACCATGACTTAGTCACACCAAACATTAGAAAAAACACCAACATTGGTCCACAGGGGGAGCCACAGCGATCGGTCGCATTTTAGCCATTTTAAGCATTTTTCTGTTGTTATAGCGCCACCCAGTTGCCAATTAGAGTTAAATTTCTCCAGTCACCTTGAGGCGTCCTGTTCTACATATCTACCAAGTTTAGTAAAAATCCATATGGCGGTTAGGCCTAGATAAGAAATGAGCTCTCTAGCGCCCCCATTTTGTTTGATGGGGTCAATAATGGAGGGGTCCCCTCAGATTATGTGTGGTCATATGCCTACAAAGTTGCGTGGTGATGGGTGAAACCCTTGAGATGTTATACACCTTTATGTGATGAGCCACGCCCTCCGCAATATTCATTGCCTTATAGAAGCTCAGTTTTAGTAAGTTTTCCAACTTTTGCCAAGAGGGAACTTTAGATATTGGTCCCTAGATTATGTTCACCCAGTTTCATGCAGATCGCTCAAACTTCCTAGGAAGAGATCCATTTGAAGTGTTTTTCAAAAAATTCAAAATGGCGGAAAATCTATATAAGCGGAAGTTATGGATTCTTGAGGCAAATGTGTTCCTCATGAGGAGAGGCATCTCTGTGCAAAGTTTCATGTCTCTACGACATACGGGGCATGAGATATGCCCATTCAAAGTTTGCAATTTCAGTCGGTTGCTATAGCGCCCCCCTTTGGCCAATTGATGTAATATTGCTTCATTCTCATCCTCCCATGACCCTCTACCACTGTGCCAAATTTCACATGGATTGACCAAGTCAGTGAGGAGAAAAACGTGGAACAGACACACAGACAGAGTTTTCGTTGTTATATAGTAAAGATTAAAACGTTTCCAAATAATGTGTTAAGGCTGCGACATAATGACGGGGTGAGTAAAAACTTTTTAAGTTCTAAAATACTTTCAGTTTTTACATTACTTTAAAATCCAGTCACACAGACACATAATTGTTTTTCAAGACAAGCAGGTTGGCTCATCATCACCGTCACTTTGAAACACTGCAGTTGCAGGTTTTCTAATAATCTACAGGGCTGTTCAAAAACACTTTACGGCTCTATGAATTCTCATGTGTGTCTGCTCGAGCATAATATGTGAGTGTAAATGCAACCAACTTTCGATTAAAAATATGACTTAGTAAAGGTTTTGTGTGTGTGTTTTTTTTTCATGTTTTAACCAGCAACGAATGGTATTTTAAATATTTTAACTATTCTCCAGCACGAATGTCACAAAGTCAAATTCCAGCAGAAGCGCACAAAGACACTGTCAGGCACAAGCTTCAGCTCCATTCCTCCCTGCTGGACCTGCTCCAAGTTTAGGACTGCGATCAGCTGCTCTCAGCTGTTTTCACCGGGAGGTGAAGACCTGCAATGCAGCCTCCACAGGGAACATTTCATCACCTGAAATCCAACCAGCACACTTCACCACCTCAGCCTCGGGAACTGGACCTGAACTCTGCGGGAACCCGAACCTGTTCCAGGACGAATACTGCTGGTGGGTTCACTCATGCACTTTAACTCTTGGCTGTGTGAGTGCACAGAATGCTGTTCCGCACATATGTGGAGTAGCACACTGTTTTCTACTTCTGGTGTGCGCTGAAGTTGCACGGCTGGTTTCAATAAAACTGATCCTTGCTTAGGTTTATCTTTATTTTGCTTCTGAACACACAGATGTTGATTCAGAGTTTAAAGCAGAGTGTGGCAACAGGTAAAAAAAGAGCTGGTAAATATAAAGCAGGGGAGATAGTAAGGAAATGGACTACAGCTGTGCCGCTGGGTGAGGAGATCAGGTGATTACAGTGCAGGTATGGACCAGCAGAGCTGCATCAGAGTCTCTTTTGCTTAGGGAGGTTCCTAACTGAGTGAAATGACCCTGAGGGCAGATGTGTTCATTCATAAGATCAACATATTTTGTACATAATCTTGTAAATAACCTTTACAGTGTAAGGAGCTTGAGTTTTTCCCTTTGCTTTCTGTTCCCTTGTTCTTTGGTTTGTGGGGTATGTGACATAAGGTGCACACACTGTTGTGAATTATTGAGAAACGCACCCACACCTGATTAATTCCCCCACACCTGTGCACACCTGTGAA
This sequence comes from Epinephelus lanceolatus, assembly GCF_041903045.1. NCBI lineage: Eukaryota > Metazoa > Chordata > Actinopteri > Perciformes > Serranidae > Epinephelus > Epinephelus lanceolatus. Next base: position 5,798,345 of record NC_135742.1, read on the forward strand.
AAGCAGTTTCTATTGAAGCTCAGTGTTGGAAATAATGGTGTTGCACACTCTTGACGAAGGTCCAGGAGGACTGAAATGTTAGTGTTGCTAATGAATTGTGAAGCAGAGCAGGAGCAGTGTGTGGGATTGTGTGTTGAAAGACTCAAGAATGTACGGGACGAAGTAAAATGCACTTTTAGTCGTCCATCTTTGAAACATTGCTGTGTCATTTTGGCAGACCCATGTCAATAACATCAGCAGTTGCTGGTGAACCTTGTGTTATGTGCAGTCAGATTCTCTTAGCACCACATTTGTCTTTTCCTAAGTCCTTGGATTCTCCCTCACAGCTCTCCTTGACCCCATGATGCTTTATATCAAGGTGAAGGAAAAGTGTTTGGAAAAATACACAGGACATCATTTTTTTGAGCATTCGACTGCAGCCTCAGTGTGCTTTACACCAAGTGTTCATTAGATGGCTGATCGTGGTCATGGTCTGCAGACACCTTTCTAAAGTTAGAAGTTGGGAGCTGCATCCTACAATGTTTGCAACTTTCCAAAACTGATAATCTGACAAGTACTCCTACTTCACACATTAATTTGCCAGTGGCCAGGTGGAGATGAGAAAGTAGTCAGGATTTGAACTACTTTCTTTTTTCACTCTTCACACAACTACTTTTGGCACTTTAGTGTGAACAACCAAGTGAGTTCCTTCAAGGAGAGGCTGTCCAACAGTGTCCCCTGTCTCAGCCCTTTATACAGTTGCATGTAGACATGTTTGGATGAGACTTTGTAGGAACTTCTTCTTTTGAAGCAAGCCTTGATAGCTGAAACTTGACACTAGTCCTACGTATGTTTATGAAACCACTAATTGTGTTTAGTTTTTAATGCTCTTAAAAACTGTACCTTTTAAATCATCTGCTTGTGCCTTGTATCTAGTGTCAGCAAGAACTTTGTTGGGCACAGGGAAAAAGAGATCTGTGTGGGTACATGAGACCCTAAAAAAGAAGGTGGGCCACCAGTTGGTCCAGGAGCTTCTCCTCCATGATGGACGTTTCGTCTATCCTATCGTCCTGTCTATCGTCGGGCCGTATAGCTCTGGGTATCATTGTTTACCAACTGTAAACTTGTCGTGACCACCACAGAAGGCCCTCCTCTCAAATCATCCGATTGCACAATGGGGAAAACAATGACGAAAAAAGAGATGTCGTGCTTTCTGTATAGTCAAGGACCACATCTCAACTCTGTCACTTCCCTGGATAAATACCCAACGAACCCACTCCTCCTGTCTGGTTGTATTCTTTGCTCCTCCCTCCCACCTCGTTTTCCTCTTCCTCTCCTTTACGTAGGGTCCTAAGACGATCCGTCATGCCCAGATGCTGTGGCAGATTCCTTGATAAATCTTCCCCACAACACATTCAGCCAAGCGGATGGCCCACAGACAGTCCAAGCCCCACACATCAGTAATGTTTTCCTTTAATAAAGTGGTTCAACACATCTTATTGATGGTGTGGTCCTTGCTGGTGAATTCTCAGTGAAGCCACGTGCCCTCTCCGAATTAACTCATGCTGACTTGGTTTTAAAAAAAATAAGATTCCTGGTCATAGACGTCCAGTTACATTTTCTTTCAGGGTCCTCCACACACAGCGAAGCTTGTGAACAATGGATCAGACCCCCCACCACACACACACACACACACACACACACACACACACACACACACACACCCTCCCTTCCTCTCCTGACAGGTGGTGGTCTGTAACAAGTAAACAGGTGTTGCTTTGTTGCTCCGCCAAGAGACAGCAAGCTGAAAAAACCCAACAAACAAGCAGCAGCATCCTTGTCCTGCTAATTACTGAGAGAGCGTTACGTTGATGACCTCAGTCTGAGGTTTAGTTAGATCAGTCTCTGCACTTCAGTGTGTTTCTCATTTCCCCCTGTGACTTTTCTTCCTCTCAAACTCTGCCATCTCATTTCTCAGGGCTGTCCTTCAGAGCAGGCCCTGAACCTTGAGAGATGGATGGTTCAGTGAAATGGGGATCTGTTGTAACTCAGCGTAGTGGGAACAACGTGGCCGGTGGTAGCTGTTCAATGCAACAGACGGCATGTCGGCGAAGCTCCAGAGGGGCTCCTGATGGTGGGAAGTGCTGACGGGGACGTCTAGCAATGTGTTTGTAGATTTAGGGACGCATTTGACATCACGCTCCTTAAAGTCAATACAATCGACTGGCAGTAATTTGTTTGTGTGTGTAGATGAAAATGGCCTCTTCACACTGAAGGGCACGTCTCCATTCTTGTACAAAGCCTTAGTATAAACACTGTAAATCATATATGAACAGGGCTGATGAGTATGAAGGGAAGTTGGCTGACCTCTTTAGCCGTAGCAGGAGACTCAGCCAAGCCACCACAGGGAAGTCCAGGCGAACCATTTTAAAATATTAAGTGGCCAAAGAATATGTACACACAAAGTAAGCGTGCTCGAGTAATTTGACTCCCATGACAAGGGCTCACAGAGCAAAATAATATACAACCATCGGAGGCACAGCTCATTAATTCTGAGCCGTACATGCAGGACAAGCAACGGCTGAAGCTAATTCATTTGTCCACATCAGTGCAAGCATGACACTGGAAAACCTGCACACTGTCAGAGATGAGCTTCAGGAAACTCTTGTGTGTCTCAAGACTTTGTGTTTTGCAGAAAGAAAGACAAGTGCTCACCTTGTTGAAGTCAAACAGTACGTATAGAGTAGTGATGTAGACCATGCTTTTGGTGACCCAGACAAAATACTGTAAATTGCTCTGTGGGTTAGCAGCTAAAAGAAAACTCCACTGTACACCTCGGACTTGAGTGTAGATAATTCTAGGCTTGGGCAATATGACAAGATTGTTGTTCAACACAATATTGACTGGCCACGATAACGCTCCTCATGTGACCATGTTAATTGAAAGATACTGCTAATAAATCAAATCTGTGTATTTAGCCATGTAAAGGCAAATACATGAAGAGCCATGCAAGGTAAAACATATACCTAGCTGCACAACTAACGGTTGTAACTGCTCTTAAGAACGACACATGTGAATGGTTGTCTGTCTCTATGTGTCAGCCCTGTGATAGTCTGGTGACCTGTCCAGGGTGTACCCTGCCTCTCACCCAGTGTCAGCTGGGATAGGCTCCAGCCTTACTTTTGTCCAGTCCTCTTATTCCTGCATTCCATCATTCCCAAACTCCATCCAGGTCTCACTCATAACTCATCAAATGCAGATGCTTGGTCAGTAGACCGTCAGTGTCAGACAGTGATGCACAGATGCAGCATTTGTTGACGCTCCAGGCAACTACCATGGTATAAAGAGCGAGAAAGTTCACCTAGGGCTGGAGGGTGGGGAGGTGGATGACTCCAGCAAACTCTGGACTCAAACAATTTCCTCGTGATTCCAGAGATTTTTGGTCATTTATGACGGAACATTGTTATAAGATGGGGGGCGCTGTTACTGTACGTTCAAACCAGAAGCTTCCAAAGAGGCAAAGTCTGTTGCGGAGGCCAAGAAGCACGACTGTCAAAAACATTTGTGGCAGCTTTGGTTGCTCTAGTCGCTCATCATGTGAATCATTGAACGTTCGATCATGTTTGTGAATTTAAAGGAGACGCAAAGCAACTACTGGCTTGAAAGCAGCGTAGTTGCTGCTTGCTGTTGTCCAGTCAAAAAGCTCATCGTTGGCCTACAGAAAGTTATGTTTGGTCAATGAAAACAGAAAACGTATGTCATCCCATTCAAACCAAGCAAGGAAGACTTGCATGCTACGTCGCAACATTAGCCTCCAGTTCTCTCCTCTATTACTAACATTACACACTTTAAAACTCACCAGACCAACCAACTACCTCCGCGACGCGGTCCCAAGCCTCATTCTTTTTATTTTGGTCTCTGTAACTGAACAGTGACACGTTATAAAGGACTGAGTGGGCGCCAACGCAACTAATAAACTTGTCGATATCCATTGTCGGAACAAGTGTGCTATAGGAGCCAAAGTTACATGGCTTGTTCTCTGGGACCTGCTTCATCGATGCACGTCAGCATTCTGATTGGTTGTCGCCGAACTGCGTCAGAGCTCATTACCATAAAATAAAATGAGTTTTAACTCCCCTCCGAGAGGCGCGGCTGACGACGAGGTCGCCCAAGTCGCCGGGCTCTCATTGAAAATGAATGACTTCCGCTGCTTTGGAAGCTCTGGTCGCTGTTGGTTTGAACGTACAGTTACACATCTTCTGCAATAGAACAGCACTGCCGTGTCCAAAAACAAAACTGGAAACTGGAAAAAGATGTTGTTTACAGAAACGTAGCCGCTTGTGAACTGCACAAAACTGCCGGCGCCAGTGGAAAGGTTTACGACTGCGCAAACCATGGAGATGTTGATGGACTCAGACTCCAACAATTCCTGTTCTGATCAACATTCTGAATCCAATTTGGATGAAGAAACAAACAAGTCTGGTGGGACGAAATGGGATCTCCATGATGGTGACAGTGACACATGGACAAGATGACCACAGAGAAGAAGAAGAACACTGAACGTGGCAACGTGTTCGGCTATACCTCAAAGAGAATATTATTTTCGTCATTATTATTATTATCTATACAATTCAAATTGACATAAGGAAACATGGAACTGATTTTATACTTGAAAATGACATTCTTTAACAAAAATGCATTTTTCTCAGCATTTTGTCCGAAATGTTTTTTTATGAAAATGTACAAATTAAAGTGTTGATAAAAAATGAATGTAATAAAATGTTTTTTTTTTTGTGTGTTTAAAAACAGAAAGTCTCTTCTACAGTTTCATATATACACTGTTCACATATTCATAGAACAAATTATTCTGTGGGTCTTGAAAGATTAGCGAATACGATCAAAAATGCTCGCGGTGGCTGGCAAGTTCAAAATAATACTCTGGCTTGGAAAGTGTTAACCACGGAGCCCACTGTTCCTGTCCAATGTGAAACCATCAGTCAGTTGACTTTCTTATTCACGACGTAATGTGCCAGTATGTTTAGCATACTACGCCACTGATATAGTCACATGACATTATATAACGTTAGTAACAAGCGTTTTAGCCAAACCATGATTTTTTCCTAAACCTAACCATGAACTTTTGCCGTCTAACCCTAAAGAAGTAAACCTAAAGTTTTTTTTCAACCAGCTTTTGAAGTCTCTTTTGAAAAGGACTGTTTGTATTTAATGAACATAACCTTACTTTCAAAAAGAGAAAACGTATGCGAGAACGTGTTGGTTCCTTATTCCCCAAACTCATAAACACAGTCCCTAGTGACCTGATTCCTTCACTTTGAGCATCTTCTTCTCTTTTCTTGTAGATCAGTGAAACTTCCCTGACCTCTGTTGGCATCTCAACATGTTTCATCCTTTAAGTGCTTTCCCTCCTGACCAATATTTACTTTCACCCTTCATCACATAAACACATACGTTCACAATTCAGAGAGTCTTGAGAACTCATGCAGAGTTGCATTTATACTACGGATATAACTTCCACGTCTAGTTTGATTTTCTTACTTTGATCCAGATTGTTTAAAGCTGAACTGAGACCCTGTATTAAAGATACAGCACAAAGGACTTTTTCTACAATGATGACTATGCAGACTATTTACCACCCCTGGACATCAGAGGCGCACTGTCATTATGTTGATGATTGAGGCTTTGGCAGGTCAGATGCTCCCAAACGTTGCCCTCGACCCTCAGATTGATCACCGTCTCTGAGCTAAGACGGTTCAGGGCCGCAGCAGAACCTGCTGTCTGCTGTTTGCTTAGACTAAAAAGCTGCTAAAAGCTGGGATCAATGGGGCAGGAGAATCAATCAGGATCATCCATGTTTATACGACTCAGGAGGATTACCTCACTGTTACTGGAATGGCCTCACAGGAATGACTGGCCATTAGAACAGTGGGACTAAACACTGCCCTGCTGTTTACATAAAAGGTAATGTGGGCTCGGCCCCGGCTCTGTGTGCCAGAGACAATTAGGCCCCTATACAGGCTGTAATCCACTGCCGGGCGCGAGGTAATCAAATTCAAACATAGCTGGGCCCCTGAAAACAATGAGGGACGGGATTACAATGAATGCATGTGAAGATAGAAAATTAATAAGCTTAACAGTGAACATGTGCTTCAGTGATACAGTATCACATGGATGCTTTTGGAGTGGCCCGTGTTTAGCATCTTTGACTGGTGTAGAAGTATATTTTGAGTCATTAAGTACCTGTACGTATTTTTAGAAGCAAATGTCAGTAAAGAGCAGAAATGAAGGTAAGATGTCATTAATCTGATAGCTGTAAGGTTGTCCTTTTCCGTAACCAAAACATATATTTCATATTTTTCCAGACTTTGGGTAAAAAACTGCAAAAACATTCCTGCTGCCAATAATGACCACGAAGACATCCCTTTCTAGTGTGACTCTACTGCAAGTGATGTCCTTGTGTAATCTAAGGCCAACAGAGTGGTAAATGAGTCCTAGACCTGGAAATAAGTTAGCATTTTTCACTCCCGGTTCCCTCGTCTCTTAGTCAATGGGTTTTTGGTTCGACGCCTGAAGTAAAGTCTGTGGTTAACACATACCTCAGAGACTTTAATGTTTTGTTCTGTGACATAAAATACATAAATGTTGAAGCCTTTACTGTCTTAAAAAAGACAGTACCTAACAAGTGGCTAAATGAAACCACAGAACGTCATTGTGGTGGCGATGTTACGTTATGCGACCGAAGTGTAGTTTGATTATAGAAAAAAATTATGTTAGCTATTTACTTTTGGTGATTGCATTCAAAAACCATAAAAGTGGTGTTCATTTGTGAAGCTCATCCTGCTCAACAAAATGTCCAAGTATCGTAAACTTTTGTTGGTCACAGAGCAGAGTCCTGTACAGGTCCATTTTTGAAAACTCACGCCCGCCCATACCTGTAAAGCTCAGTACCTGAACCAACTAATTACCCGTCCTGCCCTGTTTGGTTTGGTTTAATCAAACTCAAGTTGTTTGCTCCCTCAGTGCGGTTCGTTTGTGCAGGTGTGAACACAGCAATCACACTCAGGTGCGCACCAAAACAACCAGACTGAGACCTTCTTGAAGAGGTGGTCTAAACAAACTCTGGTGCGGTTTGTTTGTGGTGAGAAGGTGTTCCGACCTGGATGTGAAGCAACTGCAGTCACATGACACATTGTTTGGGTTAAACATGAGCATGTTACAGTCCTGGAGGATTATTAATGTGCACCTCCTCCTGTACTGCCTTAATATGCACATTCAGCACATCCAATGCATCAAAACATTGTTTTCTAGTTGGAGCCGCGCCTCGTTTTCAAACTGTATGGTTTGACTAAAATGAACAATGACAGCAATATAGTCCACAATGAGCAGCGCTAAAATCAACCTGTGTAGTTGTCCCTCCATTGTGACATTAGAAAGTGTCACATTTATCTTGCAAGTGTGCTCTTCTTCAACGTTTGCTTTACTTCCTGGATTTTTCCAACATGGAAATTCTGACCAATCAAGAGCAGCTTTCTTGTGCAAGGCATTTGATCTGGTCCGCTTGTAAATGCTGCCGTGAGAACACGAACCAACTCTAGGCAATTATACAACTTTGTGTCAGAATCAGTCCCTGATTCAGACCAAAGCAAGACGACTAGGTCTGTAAGAACCCTCAGTCAAACCGCATCCACCTGCGCCCATTAATAAAAGTCCTGCGACCCAACCTGCACCCTGATTAAACACACAGGCTACAGTCACTCACATTAAGCTGAGTTCTCCATTCGTGAACTACAAATCCAGCAGAGGAGATGTCGCTTTCACTGGATGATGAAAACATTCAATCACTGTCAGGTTAGGAAACATGTTAGCATGCTCCTCCCACCACCTTAACACCTTAGAAGGATCCTCCTCGGGTGTCTTGAACTCCATCTAGGCTGCCACCTCATCCTCGGGCTGCAAAGTTTCATGGCTGGAGTCCTCCAAATCAGTGAGGACGGGGTCAAAGATTTAACTTTCATTGACTTTCAAAATAAGAGGAGTTTCAGCTAGATAATAGTGATTTAGATGTCAAAATATTACACATACACTGCACATCTTTTTACTTTGTTTTGTGCTAAAAAAAAATTGTTCTCACCCGCTGCCCACCCGCCTGTTGTTCAATTTAACCATGCCTGCACCCGTTAATTTATACAGATATATATTTTTACCCATTACACTGCTTTTTGCAGGTTACTCATGGTGCAGGACTCACAGAGCTTATTTTCTGCAGTAATCCAAAATCTAATGGAAAAATACCATAGGCTTGTTTTTCAAGGAAACCACACTGAGGCTAACTTGCAGGTTGGACGACAGATAAACATCATCCCTTCAGCTCTCTGTTTGAAGTTTCAGCAGCATGTGTAAGACACATTAAGAGTGTGTTTTCCAGAGTTAGTCGTTGCATTGAAACACTTCCTGCTCACATTAAGGGTTCAGGATGCTTGTCACAAAATTTGTTTGTTCAATGTGTTGGATCACGTCTAAAGGGAAAAGAGTTTATACCTGTTGCAAACGGCCTCAGTCAAGGCTGGGGTGGAAAAAAGTTGTTATAAAGTCGGGTGACAAGTGATGAATTATTCAGATAGGGAAGAGAGGACATACTTTCAGTCTCTGTCCCAAGAAATTCAAATTGTTTTTCACTCATGAAAAGAGACGTGAAGAAAAGCGAGCCAGCCTGCCTCACCCTGACACACCTGAATGGAATTCAGCTATTATAATTTTATTATTTACACCTGTGCTTTTCCTTCTGCAAGTTGTCAGACTTTTTTTTTTTTTTAAATTTTTTGCTCAGATAAAATGCTGAACTTTAGGGCATCAAAACATTCTCGTTTAAATTGTTTCTCTGCAGGTTTTGGTTTGATACTGCGTCAACTGGCAGAACAAAGATCAGAAACAGACGCTGACTGCATGATTTGTGTTTTTTGCCAAATTCAGAGCAACAGAAAATGAATCAGCAGTTTGGATGTCTGTGTTTTGCTCAAAGACACATAGAGAAGAAACGAACCTGTGACCTTTGTCACCTATTCAGATTTATTATGTTTTTTTAACCAAATGTCTCGTTAATTCTTATTTCTCAGCTGGTGTGGGAGAATTTGTACCAGAATATCTTTTCATCACAGACAATTTCCATATGTGTGTGATTGTTTGGTGTCATAACCAAGCCAGAGCTGATACTTTACATACATTATATAACACAATAATATTGAATATTAACCTGTTTAACGACTTAAATCAGAGGAGAGGATGTAATGATTTTATACTGCAACTAATCAGTTTAAATTAATGTTTGTGTTACTTGTGGGTGAAATTCTTATCTGGGGCACTCAGTGTTTTACTCAAGGACACTTTCACGGGTCACATGACTGTTGCTGGGACACCAACTGCAAAAGCTGCCGCCCTAAATACTTATTAAGATGGTTTTGAGAGGGCATCAGGTAGCAGGAGATTTAATTTTATGGGAGGACAGAAAATTAAAAAATATGATATAAATATGACAAATAAAAATGCATTGAAAAAAAGAAGAATTTTGTATTTTTAGTAAGTGCACAGTATGTTTTTCTGCTTTCAATTTTTGCAAGAATCCACAATCTGATGATCACAGTGTCTCCTCTGCCACTGCTCCCTGCTCTGAGCACATGAGGCAGCCTGACAGACGCTTCTCCTGGAAGCATGTGGACGTATCAGATGATAAGGTGGACTAAAGCCTATAAATACGGCTGCCTGAGTCTCCCGGTGAGCCAGTGTTTAAACTCTGCTGCACCACCTGATGATCTCTGCTGTCTGAACCCCAGCGTCCTTCTCTCTGCGTTAACGGGTCGTTATTTAGATTCAACTCTTCTCATATGGAGAGAAGCGCCGCCAGAAGAGAGACATTTTCACGTCTTTTAGTGTGTGAGTTAATCGCGTCCTCGATGTGTTGAAACGATGTCTCCCTGTGCGTAAAATGCCGCGCTTAGTGCGTCCTGGCGCGGACGATTCCTTGGAAAATGTGCGGTGTCCGTCGCGCTTCCTTCACGCCCCGCTGCTGTGGATCGGTGCTGAGCAGGAGTGGCATCTCGGCGACAAAATCTGGATGAAAGAGCGTCCTTTAGAGCTGAGGCATGCATCGAGTAGTGAGATCATTGGCGTTATAAATATCTCCGTGCCAGCAGAACTACTCCAGCTACTGCAGCCGGGGTAATGCCCAGGAGCGCTGCATGCGTGTGTGCGCGCGGTTCGTGGTGCCCAGACCTCAGGAGCGACACCAAAATGCTGGAAGTGGCCTAGCGAGTGTCTCCTTGTTGGAAGAATGAATGTTCCTCTTTACCTTCTGACCGTCGCTCACTTGATTTGCGCCGCCGCCGGAGCAGAGCACGTCTCTTTGGAGCGCCAACTTCTGGAGGAGGGGATCCGTTCGGGACGCAGGACTTGCAGGCTCTACTGTAGGGTTGGCATCGGCTTCCATCTCCAGATTCATCCCGACGGCAGAGTCAACGGCAGCCATGAGCCCAACCAGCTGAGTAAGTCATTCACTCCGGTTTCACGGTGCACAGAGAAGCCCAACTACTAAATTATAAACGTGTGACGCGCACATGAATCCTGCGCGTCCCGCTGAGAATGCGCACTTGGATCTACATTCCTGCATTCGCTCTAATTGATCCCCTTGTGTTTGCAGTCGTGTCTATTTTAGATGCCACCCCAGGAAGTTCTAACAATAATGATTTACACAGGAAGAGTGTAAGGACCGCGCACCTAAACTTAGGCTGCCTGACCCTGTGAAATATCTGAGCAGCGGGCACCTGCTTGACAAGCCTTGTTTGTGTCTCTCCGGGATGTTGGCAGGTAGACTATTTGTGGCAGTAACAGGTGCAGCAGAGAGACACCAGGATGTGTTGGATTGCCAGTCAGCACGATTGTCATCACAACAACGGTACTCCTTACACTGCAAAAAATATCCACCTTAAAATCAGACTATTATTAGAAAAAGATGTATTGCTAAGTTTTCACTTAGAAGGAATTCGCTTTGGTTTTTGGTGCAAACATTAAACATGCAATAAGAGGAATAAAAATAAGCAAAGTACTGCAAGACTCAACTTAAATATAGAATAGAAAATTGACAAAAAAAGGCGCTTTTAAAAACTATAAAACAAATATGTACAATAAAGATTGTCTGTTATGGAAACCGACTGTTTTCCTTCAACTCTAGTAAAAATATATTTGTTTTGGATGCAAATTCAACAATTTTACTTTTATAGGTCTCAAATAAAGAAATAAAGTGCAACACACAACTGACTTAAAAATGGCATAAAGTTATTTTGCAATCCAGATGGCTGATATAAGCATGTTCAGAGAAAAATAGTCTGTTGACATATGTTATAAACCAAAACTACAAACTTATTGTCTCATAAAGAACAGCTATATAATCTGAATAAAAGACAGAGATCCCTGTGTGCACAGTTGCACTCAGGAACGTCACCATTAGTCTCAGAGACTGGAAGGTTTAACACCGCCCCAGAGGAGGACAGGATTTGGTTGTTGTGGTATTTAGGTGAAGCTGAGAATGAGTTTTACTGTCCTGTATATGACGACATAAGGAATTTAATTTTCAGTAAGATGACCTCCATCGATGTTGATTTTTTTTGGTTGGATGATCATGAAAAATGTGAGTTTTGTTTCAGAAAGTGAACTTTGTTTGTGGCTGCGTTTCTTTGCCAGGTCTGAGATTGAAGGCAGAGGATTGTGGGTAGTGAAATAACATGTACTTTTGATACTTACTGCAGTGTCATTGTAGTTGTGTCTTGTAAAGCCATGAGGGTTAGGCACATGTAAGTGTGCATGACACAAAATAAAAAAGCAATCGAAGTGCCCAGAGTGGTTTGAAGTATTTCTCCAGGGTCCTGTAATTTAATCAGCGTGGTTTAAAAACATATCCCGTATATTGGCCCGCATATATCAGAGGATTCATCAGTCTACCTGTAGTAAAAAGTGCCGAAATTTCAAATGTAGCTTGAGAATAAGACAGAGACTGAAACATGTCAGTATGTTACACCGTCAGAATCCATGACCTAACCTATAACCCTCAACCCTAACCACTCAACAACTCACAAAACTCAACGATTTCTTCATAGACTCTGGTTCTGGGTCACAGATTCTGATGTTTTGAGAGAGTGACGATGTCTTAAAATATCAGAGATGACTAATATCAACATTATCTAAGATGTTTAAATTGAAAATGATTTCCCTCCATTTGAAAACATCTCTGAATTTATACAGAAAATAAGTTCAACACTTAAACTCAGAAAGATATAAACAGTGACGTAACAGTTTTCAGCTGCATCCAGACCAAGACAAATTATGACTATCAGCATGACTGGAAACATTTATTTAAAACTTTGAATACATTGTTAAATACAGCAGTTTTTCATTCCAAATCTTTCAGCGTCTTGTTTGTGAATCTTCGTCCTGTCTCTTCTCGGCCAGAAGACAAAAGTCATAAATCAGATTTTCAGCTTTTACTGCCCCATCAGATCCCTCATCGCTGCTCCGCTGACGAAACAGCCGAAACTCACCGTGAAAGTGCACTTGTGCCTCCATTTCATGGTCCCCTTTAGAAGAGTTGTCAGGTTACATGGATTTCAACACGACAGCCATGTGGTTTTGAATCCTGCATGACAGCGCTGGAGACGAGCAGGAGACTGGCCGTCTTGGATTTGTAATATGAAGATTCTCTTACCATCACACTGCATTACGTTTCATATCACTGCCTCACAGAATACCTCGGACAGTACTTGATACACAGTTGAGTCACCGCAGAGACAATATTCATCTGGGATAACACTTAAGTGTCCTTTTATTTTGACTTGTCATTCACTCTGGGGTACTTAGCTGACCTTGGTAGATTGATATAATGGTTTTACAACATTGTGTCAGTAGATCTCTGTCCATCATGATGAGTTTCCCCTTTTCACCAGGGTTGTTATCCTGATTTTCATCAGTCTGGGTTTCAGTTTAGAGTTTTAGTGTCGCACAAAGGCCCAAAAGTTTTAGAAGAACCTACTGTACATTGGCACGACCCACTGTTTTGCATTTCCTGGCACCCGAACTCACCCTACAGTCAGTGTGCCAAGAGGTTAGAGCAGAAAAAAATACATACTTGGATCATATTTTCTTTATCATAAAAGACAGAGTGACATATTTATTCTGATTCTTCTCATACAGTATCCACTATACTATAAATCATGATTGAAGAGGACCTATCAGCTTCATATTTGTTCACACTTTATTTATTGTCTGTGCTGGAACCAACACATTTTCACTCTGACCTTGTCACATATCAATGCTTGGGCGTCAACTTCTCACATCGCTATGACGTGCAGGGTGCCCTGGAGTGCGTTGAATGCAACTCGGTCTCACTCCGACGTCGTGGAAATCCAATGCTTGGGCAGTGACTTCCTGCGTCAGACACCAATGAAAAAGCAGTCCATTAACGTTGGCATGATATGCAGCTGGTTGCCGTTATAGTTAATGGCACTCAGTGGTGCCAGGGGGAAACACGGCAGTCCAAGTAGGGCTGTGGGAAGGGTGGTGGATGGGTCAAACAAACACGGACTTTCACCTGAGAGAGTCTTTGCGTCCTGTGAGATTATAAAGCCAAACCCTGTTCTTTTTTCCTAAACCCAACCACATGTGTTTGTTGCTGAAGGCAAAAAAACTTAAATTCCTGGTGTTTCACAGATGTAGTGCTTTTATTTTGAAAGGGACTGTATGCAAACTGTACATTTCCTGTGAAAGCAGAGGTATACTTTGAGAGAAGACAATGCATGTAACAGTCAGAACTTGACACGGCGTCCCAGAACGTCAACAACCAACACACCCAGAATACCTTGCATGCTGTACCTCGATGTGGAAAGTCTATGAACAAACGTCGCTATGTGACGAGGTCGGAGTGAGAATATGTTTTTTTTTTTTTTTAAGATATTTTTTAGCCTTTATTTGACAGGACAGACAAGTGTGAAAGGGGGAGAGAGAGGGAGTGACATGCAGCAAAGGGCCACAGGCTGGAGTCGAACCCGGGCCGCTGCAGTAACAGCCTTGTACATGGGGCGCCTGCTCTACCACTAAGCCACCGACGCCCCAAGAGTGAGAATATGTTGTTGATAGTTGACATTCTGGGACGCCATCCCAACATGTATTGTGTGTTTTAAAACACACTCCAGTTTTCACAGGAAATGTACAGTTTGCATACAGGCTCTTTCAAAATAAAAAAACGCACTATGTCAGTAACACACCACAAAGTTTTTTTTTCTTCTACTACAAATGCATGTGGTTACGTTTAGCCTGATTAGGTTTAGGCAACAAAAGCACATGGTTGGGATTTTAAAAAAAAGAACAAGGTTTGGCTTTATAATCATACGTGACGTGAACAATGGCCTCCCAGATGACAGTCGATGGTTGTTGGACCCACCCACTCCTGTGGAGCGTTGGCTTCATTTTTTAGACTTTGAAGTTGCCGCTCGCTCAGCTCTCATTACAGCTGCAGTGTTCTGTTGCACTTGCATGACTTTGATTAGTTTGTGTCGTAGGGGTGATGAAACATGACGGCCAAAAACAATGATTTAATTAAAATTTAACACAGTTGCAAACTGCCATGTGCAACTTCTTCACACTGGAGGATGTTGCTGTGAGCGTGCAGCCAAAAAGGCCATGAAAGCAAAACTCATCCTTGTTTGTTCCTTTTGGATCGCTGCTACTATGCTCACCCTCTTTTTTAAAACTGAAATTCACTCTGACTGCTAAAGAAAGTTGACAAAGACACAAATTGCTCATTGCCCAATTCGAACGCCAGTTATCTAACTACTAAGATCAAGCAGAGTGCAGCCGACCTGGATGACTGAGCCGACAGGACAGCAGAGCAGATCGTGTCCACTTGAGTGCGGAGCAGCGATGAGATGCAGAAAATGACAAGGAGAGTAAAAATACACTCGTCGTCCATCAATCATCAGAGCATGTTGTTTGTCCTCCCAGGTGTCCTGGAGCTCTTCGCGGTTTCTCAGGGGGTCATCGGCATCAAAGGGGTCTACAGTAACAGATTCCTGGCCATGAATAAAAGAGGACGGCTCTACGCCACTGTAAGTATCCACACGCTTCACAAACTGCTTTTGTTCGTCACCCTGAACTCTTAAACTTAGCCTCAGTGCACAAATACCACCGACTGTGCAGGGTTACTACGTGTTATTTTTACTTAACAAGTGATGATTGAAATGTTGTTGTCCAATCATACAGCTGGAATGGCTCTTCAAATGTTTACTTGACCATGAGGGTAAAAGCGATAACTTCATGCTAATGTTTAATTTAGTTAATGCTGAAGATTCATTTAAAACTGCACTAGTTGATTGTTTGGCCAAGACAGACACACATCCTGACCTATACCATGTTACTAAGTTAGCAAACAGCTGCCTATTTACACATCTGGCAGACACAACACAATATTATCATCCCGCTGGTTTGTGTAACTTCAAGACTCACTCTCCAGTTTGGTCTCCACTAACTCCTGCGGAAGAGATTTGTCTCTTTAGCTGCCAAATGTTCCACCATGTTCACTCGCCAGCGGTGGTGGAAAGTAACTAAGTACTGAACCCAAGTACTGTACTTGTTACAATTTTGAAGCACTTGTACATTCCTTGAATATTCTGCCATTTTATATTTCTACTTTACTACAACTCAGAGCCAACTATTGCACTTTTTACGTACTACATTTAACTGATAATGTATTTTGCAAATATACATAAAAATATAATCAGTAAATAAAGTATTCTGGATTATTTTAGGGCTATTTTAAGTAAGATAATGTTTGACTTTATTGATTCCTAGAGGGATGTTCATAATTAATTGAAATGAAAATCCACTTTTATCAGCTGCAACATTAAACAGTCCCTCCAGAAAAACGCGATTATGCGATCGCATAATTCAACGCATAATCAGCCAAAGTCCACATATTTTTTCATAGATGCTGCACTTTTGCCGCATAAATCGCTGATTTCCATGCAAAATGCACAAAATATGCAGGGCTTGCATGATTTCATAATTCCCGCATTTTCGTTGCAAAAAAGTCACATGTGTGCAGGAAGCACACATTTTATTTTTTCACATTTTTTAAGAAAATGTGTCGCATAATCAAGGATTTTTGCCCGCAACAATCACAAAAAAACTCACTCACTCGCATTTTTCTGGAAGGACTGATTAAAGTGATGACTGCATTAATGCATCAATTATTTTGATCCAATAATATGATAAACATTATTCTGAAATTTGCCATTCTGCATATTGACATGTTTATACTTTTACTTTTGGCACTTTGATTACACTTTTGCAGTTTTACTCAGCTCGTTCTTGTTTCCAGCGTGTCAAATACCAACACCATGTCGTGCCCCTCAGTGTGTGATTATAATGCCAAAGACACCCTTTAGAGTCTTTGTAAGATGCACCAGGTTTCAGCTAACTCCTGTGTAACAGCAACACTTGATGCTCAGAGCAACTGATGTAGTATAAAGAGTCAGAAAGTCTGCATAGGTCGTGAGGGAGAAGAGGCGGAGAGGTCAAACAAAACGAGACTTTCCCATTTGACACCAAAAGTCACCAAACAACAAATGCATTTTTTTTAACATGATCTTTTTTCTTGAACCCAAATGTGACAGTTTCACAACAATAATCACGTGTTACAGTTTGTTCCAGTGGTGCATCACATAGATATGCTAAAAGGGTGCTGTTTCACTATCAGATGCAGAGGGGCTGTCAAAGCAAAGGTATCTGATAACATGGGAATGAGAAAGCATTGTTTTACTTCACTTAAGTATAAGAGTTGAGTACTTCTTCACCTACTGCCTCCAAGTCGCTAACTTTGTCTGCTGTACTAAGCAGGTAGTGTACAGTGTATTTATCAGAGATATTTTTGCTGAGAAAAGCCAACTGTTACCGAAAACTGAGTGGATGAGAGGCTAAAAAGCTATATGAAGCTAAAATAAAAAATATTCATTATAAGAGCACTCACATCTGTGAACTATCTTTTTCTGAATGAACGTACTAATGTTGTTAACGGCTGACTCTCTTGTGCATATGGAAAGTGTCAGAGGAAGTTGTGAGAAGGATGAAAAAATCTTGAGAGAGTTCAAACCATGTATCAGTTTTAAAAAGTTACAGAAATTGTTGGACGCAGCTCCTCAACAAGCAAATATTGTTTGAAGCATCCTGACGACATCTCTGTGCTTCCCACTGCATCTCATGGTCAGATTATTTTGTTGTGCTGTTTCCAGAGATCAAGGATGAATTTTTGCTGTTTACTTCTGATTGTGATGAAGCATTTCTTGTGTTCTGAGCACACCTCCTGCCAGTGTCCATACCTGGCACCAGAATGTAATTTGGCCAAACACTGTGAATCTGCATCTCATTTGCAGCTGAGATGTTGCTCCTCTCTTTGTTGCAGCCCAACATCTTCTGGACATATGAAACGGATGTATTTCTCATCAGACCCTGCCTAGTGCAGCTATATTTGTCATATTTATTAGTTTGTGCAGCTTTGCATCTGTGCTGCATGACAAAATCATGTCATAGCATACTGCTGTAATCTTTAGCCACAGTTTCGAAGACTTTCAAATCCCCCCAAACACACAGTAAGCCCAAATCTGCCCACAGCAGCTTGGCCTCAGTGCCGTAAGCAGGCCGGCCGGCCAGCCAGCACTGCCGGCCGCACTGACGAGTCATCTGTGGGAGCGTTGGCAGGCGTATAGATAGAAGCAGCTCCCTATTAGCATGTGTTAATGGGAAGAGCAGATTAAGTCCTGTCTGGGACAGCTGATAATATACAGAGGAGTGAGCCACAAAGTGAAGATCAATATGTTGAGTAAACAATCAGCCAGGCGAGCAACAATCAGAGAGCGGAGAGTCTGTGAGCTGCGGCGGGTGTGCATGCTGAGCAACTGCGATTTATGCCCCCTCAGCTCCTGGTATTGTTTCATGAAACCCTGTCAGTGGGGAGTGATGTGGTGTCTTTCCTCAAAGTGCATTCTCAGTCACGGCTTTCTAGAAATGTACTAATGCGACTGTGAGCTGTCCACCAGCAGACACATATTCAGCTGTCATTCCAGCTTATATAGAGAGAAAATTACAAACTTTGTCGAGGTCAAAGCACATCCCAAACACGATTTAAATATAAACCCAAACTGGGCCGACGTGGATGATAGGAGGAAATAATGGGACAAAGCACAACAGCACACTGCGGAGCATCAAACTGAAACCTGATCATCATTTCAGTTCTGCTGGATGTTTGTCATGCACAGCCACAGTCTGACTCAGGAGGATTTCCTTGTGGTCTTTTTTGTGGTCCAACATGTCTGCAGTCTGGTCTCATCTGCCGCTTCATTTCATGTCCAAACTGTCCAAATGTCAGCAATAAAAATTCAGTTTTTCACATCCACTCCTTCTGCCCCAGCTCAAAGGTCGATCATCTGTTGTTTATGGCTGGTTTTGTTGTGTCTGCATGACATCATCAGGCTGAGGTTGATCCTGTCCAGCATGAAGAGACAGGAGGGATCCAGGAAGTCCCTCAAGGAAAAACAATACACTTATATTAGCTTATATTAATGCACTGTTTGTATGTTTTCCTACGAAAATAATGCACTATAATTTGTACATATCCAGCGTATTCATGAGCCAGTATTCATGCATAATCTACATGTTTTGGAAGGCAGCGATCATGTGACCAATACGCTGACGGAAGTAGATAAGGAAGCAGTCCCGAGCGGTCGAGGAAGGAGGCAGATTGGGGTGATGGGTGGGTAATAAAACATAGGACTTTCCCCAGGAGACCGGTGTTCAGAACCATATGAACTTTGAGTCATTTTTAGGTACGTCCTCAACATGGCCTCTAGTTTCCCGGCGCAGCGCAGGGTGGTGAACCCCGCGCAGAGCTAGTTTCGAACAGCGCAACCCGAGGCGCGCTCAGTTTGGTAGTTTGGCAGACCGAGGTGCGCTGAGATGGGTGTGGCGGTGCAGCAGGGGGGAGGTGTTGACAGATCCAGCTTGGCGCAGTGACAGTTTCGTGCCAAAAGGCTTCGCCGAAGGTGCGCTAAAAGCTCACCAGCTGAAACCAGGTCTACTGTCAGGCGGAGCGCAGCAGGTGTATGCAGTGAAAGTTTGGCTGACGGGTGGACAGTGCGCACACGTCACCAAACCTCACAGGCGGGTTTCCAGAATATCAGGCACATTAACGATGCAATAAATAGCCAAAAAAACACTATTCAATGCAACTATCTGCAATCAGCACATAAATGTATCTCTGTATCGACTGTCCCGTCACATCTGATGTCAGATCAAAGGGGATTGGTACCGTTTGGCACGTTTGGCACGCGTAATGGAAACCCAACCTGATTTGATTAACACAGCTGCAAACTAGTGAGTTCACATCCCTCTCAGCCAACCACAAACAGCCACAGCATCAGATAGGGAGTATATATTCAGCATCTGTCATCTTAGAAAAGTCAAAAGAAAAGAAACAGAGTGAGACTGCGAGAGAGAAAGAGAGAGAGCGCGCGCGAGAGAGAAACGCAACATTGATTTACAATTGTGGTGACCTCCTCCCAGGCTACCTTTGCATCATCAGCCCGTGGAGGTCTGCTCGCAGTTCCGTATATTCGGACACTGTGAGCTTGGACCTCCCGGACCAAAACATCAGTTTCCTCCTGGGAGAAGTTTGGCCGTCTGACGCTGCTGCTCTCTTCTGCCATGACGAATTAAGTCAACTCTCATTACGCCTTTGCGCGGCGCATTTAAGGGAAAGTAGCTGAGGCCTTTTTTTTTGTCGAAATTCACCATAACTTGATGCAGGAAAAAAAAAGAATGCATAAAAATTCACCAGGATGCAGGAAATTAGGTGTTTCATGTTCAAACTGCCTGAGGAATGACCCCAAGCAGTATAATCCAGGTATTATTTGTCCAGTCATATGATCAGTACTTCCCAAACACATTCATTTTCGCTAAAACTGTAATGTTTATTACAATTTTGTGCAGGCGCACTGCTCGTGTGTGACTCTGTTTATGCAAAAATGTATATTATTGTTCAGTTTTAGCAAAAATGCATGTGTTTGGGAATTACTGAGCGTATGACTGGATAAATGAGGCTTTAGTTATTCTGCATGAGTTGTGTCAGAGTTTGTTATCAGATGTTTTTTTTACAATTTTTCTGTTGTTTAACGTGCCCCCCGTTTACTTAAGTGCATCAAGAATTTTTTCTGTTTTTGGATTCTTCCTTCACCCTGGAGACGTGCAAGAAAAACAAGGTTAATGTACAAATAATCATCTAGGGGGGTTGGCATAGTCCTTTAACACAACTGTTCATTTATCCTCTTGGTTAGAGAGCAGGTTTACTTGCAGATCGGCTGCCTTGCTTCGGAGCACATCAGCACGGGGGATTCTTCCTCACAGCTGAAGGACAGTCTACTCTGTTTTCTGAGTGGAATTATCTTTGGTTTGGGATTACTGTGATTCCCAGTTTCAGAGTTGCCAGATTACAAGATCTCACTGCCTTTCTTGGGGGATAGAGTTTGCTCCATGACAGCTTCATTCTCTGAGGAAGACTGGTTGAAAGCTCGGCATAAAGTTTGCAAGACGACCTTACACTTTGCAGCCTCTTGAAGCTGATACCACCTCTAAAAAATGTTTTATATTTCTGATAAAAATATCAGTTTCATGTGCAGTAAATTTAAGTTTGATATTTTAATCACAGCTCCTTTTTGCAGCTTTGCTTCTTATTGTAGATACCTCACACTCTGAGAGAACGGTTCTCTGGCTCCAACCGTTGCAGTCGGAGCTTATTTCTGCCTCCGGAGCAGCTCTGCCTCTGAGAAATATTTGTATAACTAAAACTCCAATCTGTGTCTACAGCTGCACTGTGCTATTTAACCGCCTCGATGATTTGGGGTGGATGTAAACCTCGGGGGCCACAGACAGGCTCGGGCCTCACGTCGGGGTGTCAGGTGACACCATGAACCTTATCTTGTTGCATCGTGTGTCATATCTAATATTTAGATGTTTTCACAGTGGCAATTTATTGGCTGAACAACGGGGAGACAGATGCACAGTGCTCTGCGTGACCCACCCAGCAAGCCATCGCAAACATAATCTGTAGGAAGGTGAAAGGGTCACCTGCATTTGTTGAGCAAATATGACACAGCGAGGGAGAGTGAGGCGGAGACGGGGCACAGAAATACAACCACTTGACTTTTGATTTGTCCTTTTTTTTTAGATATGTCTCAGCTATAGTTTCTTCTGTACCTCTGATGCATTAATACACTTTCATGTGCGACTATTAAGTGTTTCCATCTCCCAACTAGTTCACCACAACCACTGTTCCTTAAGTAAGAACACATAAGAGTAGAGTTCTAATATGGTCCCAGCCGACTCCAGCTTATTAAACCACTGACTGGTTTGGTTTTAAGCGACATATCTCAACAAATATTTGATGGATTGCCATGAAATCTGATACAGGCATCCATGATCATCCCCAGAGAATAAAACCTACTGACAGCAGATCAGTGTTTCAGATAGTGCATTGAAATGTCTCCACATCTGCTTAATGGATTGGCACACAGTTTGGAGCAGACATTCATTATTCCCAGACGTTGCATAATTATGACAAATTAATTTTCCCCCGACTTTCCTCAAGGGCCACCAGCAGGTTAACAGTTTTGGTTTGGAGTGAAGTCTCTACAATTATTGGATGGATTGCATTAATATTTGGTCAAACATTCATGTCTCCCTCTGGATGAAATACGATCATCTGACTTTTCATCTAGTGCCATGATCAGGTCGACATTTTTTTGTCCAGTAGTTTTTATGACAACATACCTGCAAAGCTAATGTCCAGGCTCCAGTGATGTATGCAGATTTTATTATAATTATTAGTATTCTCTTTGTTTGTTTTTTTTTGTTTTTTTTTTTTACAGTTTTCAGTGGTGATCCAAAAGAAAAAAACTGCAGGATATATTTATTTATTTATTGCTTGTAAAGTGATTAAAAGTCATTCATTTAAGATTACTTAATTACTGTGAGAATGATAAACATTATCTGGTAGCAGCATGTTAGCACTTATTGTTTCGAAAAGCGAAGCAGTCACTGGATATTTTTTTATTTTTTATTTTAATTGTGTCATGGTTAATAAGTCTTATAGTTAACAGGGAAAACAAAAGTGCTCTTTTCTGTTTGTTTTGGATGCACAGTTGTTGACACATTTCCTTTGTGCCGTAAATCGAGCCTTCATTTTCTCTGTGGCAGACAGAATTGCACAGTTAAAGGGATAGTGCACCCAAAAATGAAAATTCAGCCATTATCTACTCACCCATATGCTGAGGGAGGCTCCGGTGAAGTTTTAGAGTCCTCACATCACTTGCGGAGATCCAAGGGGAGAGGAGGTAGCAGCACAACTCCACCTAATGGAGGCTGACGGCGCCCCAGATTCAAACGTCCAAAAACACAGAATTGAAACCACAAAATATCTCCATACTGCTCGTCCGTAGTGATCCAAGTGTCCTGAAGCCCCGACAAAAGTTGTTTGGAAAAACGTCATTTGAACTCTGTTTTTAGCCTCATTGTAGCCTGTAGCTCTAACTGCCTCTGTGTACATCTCGTTCACGTGTGGACTTTTGAATCTGGGGCACCGTCAGCCTCCATTAGGTGGAGTTGTGTTGCTACCCCCTCTCTCCTGGGATTTCCGCAAGTGATGTGAGGACTCTAAAACTTCACCTGAGCCTCCATCAGCATATGGGTGAGTAGATAATGGCTGAATTTTCATTTTTGGGTGCACTATCCCTTTAAAGTGAGGCTAATATTAGCAATCACCATGATGTCGTGCTAACAACTATCACTCCTGGCTACACAAGTGGCAAGTGGTGTCAATTGCAGAGATGTGAAATCTATAAATTGATTTCTGTTGTGAGCTGTACCTGTAATTTTTTAAGATATACAGTTAAACACGGTGGTCGGACCTATCTAATGTTTCTGCTGTACTTATCTTATGTACTGTGTGACTTTGCTAGTGTCCTCGATAAACCAAGTCTGCCAGCATGGAAGCAAAGCAATGTACTGCTGTGAACGGGGGCCGAAGCAAAACATATTTTTAGCCACCTATATTTCACCAGCTTTATCTACTAACAAATCAAGCAGCAGTAGACCAGCAACTCCTGTGTTCTGTGATGTAAAATTACTGTTTGAAAGGGCTGTTTTACTTTTTAATGGTGAGGTAAAACAATGAAAATACTCTAAATATAGCATACACTTAAACTGAAATAGATTTTTTTTAGGTGGCGAAAATTTAACCAGTTGAGGCAGCCTTTGCTCAGCACTGTTTTGTTTTATATGTGTGACACAGGGTTTTTTCCCCAGAGGTTACTGTCAATAAATGCTGTGAGTCAGTCTATAGGGAACCGATCTAAACGTCAGTGATGTCATTATTCTATAACCATTACATTTTGCAATCAACATTTACACCATCATGATAATATAAAGGAAAAAAAAATGAAATTTGAATTGTTCTCCAACCTGTTAGTCACAAACTGAGTCCCTGTATCTTTTGCATATCAGAGGAAAGTGTGGCTCTGATCCAGTTTGTCTCATATTTGAGGAAATTGGAATTAATAAAGTACCCCTGCGCTTTGTCTGTGGTATAAGTCAGGATAAAAAGGACGCATTAGTGAAGAAATATTATTTGGGTAGAGGAAATCTGTAACTTTCCACCTCTGCCCTCTGCACAACTAACCCCGAGGATCATGGGAAAGGTCCCTTTAAAAGTGTGTGACCAATCCAGCAGGGCAAGAGCCAGGTTAAACAGCTGTACAAGCATTATGATTTTAACAATAAGATCTCTGGAATCTGGCTGCGGCCATTAAATCCTATGAAACACAGCAGTGGCCAAAGCTTTTTCTTGGTATGCCTGTTTGTGTGTGTGTGTGTGTGTGTGTGTGTGTGTGTGCGTGCATACGTGCCTGTGTGAGAGTACATTCATACATGCTCCAATGGATTTGTTTCCAGATGTGTAATTCCCTGACTGGTACCAGAGCTGGTATGTTGCTCAAATGTAGCGTTCTGTTAAATCTTTGCAACCCACCCATAGCAGTGACTCGGGAGCTCTGTTCAAATTTCTAATCATCTTTAAAAACAACAGCCAAAAGGAACAGTGGGTCACTTTGAATAACTTTAAGGTTTGTGCTGTTCCGCCGCGGCCGCAGCGCGCTCTCCTGTGACTGGCATGTTTACCAAACGCTGTAATGGCATCATTTTCTGCTATGCTGCACTCTTCAGCAAAGCAGAACAGTTTGTTTTATTTCAGAATGGCAGGAGGTTATACAACGGAGTCATACTGCAGCAAGAAACCAGGCATCCCTGGGTACATGTCAGAGTTTCCCACCCGAGATATTTTTAGGCACAAAACGGGAACATTTAATGAATATCTGCATCTCTGTCTCTGAACTATGGCGGGGCAGAGTGATATATAAATATATCAGTGCTGTCTTTACTTTTTTACTCAGCATGTAGTAACACATAGTCCGAAATATTTTCTTACACAATATGTTTGACTTAGGTAGATTTGATGTGACCCATGACCCAAATAATTTCAGTCTATTACACTCTAATTACAGTTTACATTCATTTTTAACAGTAGGGACGCACAGATTTGATTGGCTGAGTAGGATCGCGTAAGATGATTTAACACATGCTGTTAAAGGTCTGGGTCTGGGGTAACAAGTTAACAAGGGGGATGCAGTTTGGTCATTTTGCTACAACCTGGTCTCACACCAAGTCTTCGAAATCCAGCGTTTGGGCAGTGACTTGTGGCGTCAGACACTGATGAAAAACCATTCTTTAATGTCAGCATGATATGCAGCCGGCTCAGTGGTGTCAGGAGAAAAGCAGCAGGACAAGAACAAAGGTTTAGGTGACGAAAGTCCAAGTGGGGTGGGCACGAGGGGTGGTGGATGGGTCCAACAAACACGGATTTAAACCTGGGAGAGCGGTGTTTGCTTCCCATAAGGTTATAAAGCCAAACCCTGTTCTTTTTTTCCTAAACCCAACCGGACGGATTTGCGGAATATTCGCGTAGCGCTTTTCCGCGTTTAAACCACACACACAGGCACAGTACGGACGCAGTGTGGAATTTCACGTTGTTGTGTTCCAAGTCCGCGCCGTGTGAACGGGTGTGGGTGAACATGGAGGAGAGTAGCAGCAGCAGCAGCAGCAGTGAGCTGGCAATGTTTAACAAGCGTCAACATCAACTTTCTTTAGCACTTACCACTCTCACCGCAGCCACTAAGCTGGACAATGGACTGCCAGATGTTGTCCTTCAATTGACTGTTCATAAAATCATCCCGTCTTTTATCAAAAAGGACAGGGCGCTGTGAAACGAGGTTTATCAACCTGACTGGATTTTGGACTCTCCCGGCTCTACGCGACTATAAACAAACAACTTCATTGGCCCAGCTGTGTAGTTCCACCGGCGAATTCCACGGGGGTCAAAGTCTGGGTGGAAACTTTTCTCACCGCACAAAAGTTCCGCCCTGGTGTGCAAACTTCCAATCCGCTTTTATTTTTTCCGCGAGAATAATGCGCGCAGATATTCGCCCTCAATGAGAATGGACTTTAAACCTAGACATGTGAGTTACAGTATTTGTTGGAGGAAAAAAATGTCAGTTTGCATTGTTGTACTGATGTAGTGCTTTTATTTTGAAAGAGACTGTATGTAAACGGTCAATGTCCTGTGAAACTGGAAGTGTATTTTGAAAGAAGACAATACATGCATCCCAGAACATCAACAACCAACACACCCAGGGTACCTTTCATGTCGTATCTGACTGTGGAAGGTCCATGACCGAATGTTGATATGTGACGAGGTCGGAGTGAAAACGTGTTGTTTGCTAACGAGGGATGACGTCCCACTTCAAATCGAACATAAATGTAGTTCTACCTGGAAAGCTTTCTTTCGGTTATTGTCTGCCAGCCCAACTATGATGGTCATGTTGAACCAGGGGTGCTGTGGGAAGTATTTTGACGCTAAACCTCTCCAAACAGATATCTGCATATGTATGTGGAATCTGTAGTCAACAGGACAAGATTTGTATGTGGTATTGCAGTTTGTGGTATTGGAAGCATTCTGGTTTCTGTCATGTGAGTAATGCTGACCAATCATGTCAAGGGGGCACCTTAGCAAATTGCCTGCTAAGCTGTGGACCACTGTTCGAGACCCACAAACAACAAAACCAGTTGTGTTTTAGTGCAGTGGTTCCCAACTGGTCCAGTCATGGGGTCCAGATTTCTCCTTCGTCATTAGTTCAAGGTCCACACAGTTTAATATATTCAGAATCATACTTACATTTGGCCATGTCGTCAAGCTAGTTTGCTGCCTCTGTTTAGTATCTGTCTGTTAGTCACTGACTCTACAGCAGGAAACGGCACTTCAAAATAAAAGCTTGTGCTGGAAATTCACTGTACATCAAAAATGAAGTGTTTTTTTACAAAGTGAACGTACTGAACTGAATCACTTCCGGAACTGATTCGTTCATTTCTCAGTTCAGTTGAGCTCAGCAGCGAGCGTGCAGGCTGGGAGTGGAACTGCCGATTCAGTCCGTGTGAACGATGAATTACTTGCGAGTCGCAAGGCAGCCAGGGTGCAGGGAGGGACTGCCTACTGCGTGACGAATCACATGGTGAACGAATCACTCGGTGAACGACGTAACCCAGACCTGAGTGATTTGAATAATTTCTTCTCAGCGATACACTTTCATAGGGACCGTTTTTTCCAAGCTAACGGCTAATGTAGCCAGGAGTCAAGCCACAGGAACACAATCACACACCTCCCCATTGTTTTAACAGGCTTAGTTTCCAGATAAACGAACTTAAAACGTTAGGCTGGCCAATACTGAGACTCACCAGTGCAGGGCAGACGCAGCAGCAGCTCAGCCGTGTATCAGTTCAGTGAGTCGGACTACGCAGTACACAGTCACGAATCTTTACACAGAAACGAATCTTTTGAACAAATCTTTTTAATGAACTGATTCTAGTGATTCAATAACATCTAAAGAACTGCTTTGCCCATCACTAGCGTATGGAAGAGCAAGTCTTGGCCTGGATATCCACTGGTTACACTGGATCTCCCAAAATATATCGGCTGTTGCCCTCAGAGGCTTTACGACTCTGTAAACCAGCATAGCAAAAACATAGCTAGCATCATCAGCACTGGCCACACAAATGAGAAACCAGAGGTGATGTACCCTTATATCATATCACCTCCGGAGATCTTTAACGTTTCTCAGTAAGATGAAAACTGTTGTGTAGACATAGTTTAACCAGGGTTGGAAAACATAATGTTCTGCATGCAGTTATAGATTTACCAAAAATTCTTATGAATTATCAAATTGGTCTATTCAGTGACACGATTCTGTGAAACAATAATCCCGCTGATCTGTCCGCTGCTATTCTAACAAATAAGATGATGAGAGCAGCAGCCTGTGTGTCTTCATTCAGAGGTTCTTCTTGGATCATACACAGACCATAATGAGTTTCTGACCAGTTCAAAGGAGGCTCTGCTGCTGTCAGTCAAATCATCTCTGTGATAAGCATCTCCTTTTCTGATGACTTTGAAAGCCACCCAAGATGAAAGACAAGTCTTCTGTTATTTTGGAGCGGTGTCAGTTTTACAGCAGCTGACCCAATCAGATCACAATCAGACACTAATATGTAGAACAGCGATGAGGCCGTGCAGTGAGCAGCTACAGGTTGAGATAACAGTGTTTGACGTTTTCCCACTCTGAACTCAGAAAAATGACCCCGCTCTATTTCACTGGAGATTTAAGAACTTTTGTTTTTTACCTCAGTTTTGGTCATTACATACAGCAACAGGTCAAACACCTGCTTTCCCTTCTCATTTTGTTGCCTTTGTGACCAGCTATTGTGTAAAGAAAAACTAATTTGGCTGTTCTGCAGAATTTTAACAACTACATGGTTGGGTTCAGGAAAAAAGAACAGGGTTTGGCTTTGTATCTTTATAATCTAATCACCGCTCTCCCCGCGTGAAAGTCGATGTTTGTTGGACCTATCCCCCTTCCTGCCCACCCAACTCGGACCTTTACTGCCTCAACTTTTAGTCTTGAGCTGGCTGCTTCAATATGCTAACGTTAAAGAACAGCTTTCTTCATCAGTGTCTGATGCTGCAAGTCAGCGTCAGATTTTGAGGACTTTGGAGCAAGGCCGGGTTGTATCATAACTTTTCTAAAGTGATGTAAAATATGAGCTGACTTTGTCGTCGGGAGATGGAGGGACTGGTGGACGGTGTGACACCCAGACGAGATGCCTGCCAAACTGCAAACTAATGTTTGAGACCAACAAACAATGAAATTGGTTGTTTTTCGGGACCCATTGTTGTATTTTCAGAGGCTTTTTAGCCCC
Source organism: Epinephelus lanceolatus (assembly GCF_041903045.1). Classification (NCBI taxonomy): domain Eukaryota; kingdom Metazoa; phylum Chordata; class Actinopteri; order Perciformes; family Serranidae; genus Epinephelus; species Epinephelus lanceolatus. Next base: position 5,826,839 of record NC_135742.1, read on the forward strand.
AAAATGTAGGGTTTTTTGGAGGGATGTGTCCCTCTGTTTCCTGCCGGGATAGCGGGTAAGTGGGTATTTTAAGCCAAAACATGACCTTTTCATAACTGTAACTAACCACATGTTAACCACAGCACTGTAAAACATAAAGGAATGTCAAGTTTCAACATATCCACCACATAAATGTACAAATGTACCTTATCCATGGTTTACAGAAACTTACAATGCCACCATGTTTTGGCAAATGGGTTGCAAATGGCAATCCTTAGTGACTAGGTTAACTTGTACATCAATATCGCACTATTATTTAGAATTTGACAACTTTCTGAATTTGATGTGGGTCATGTGAGCAGCATATTACATTTGGATATTCCCAATCAAGGCTTTTTCTGAATTTAACATTTTCCGATTAAAGGGAAATTTCGGTTTATTTCAACCTGTCTCCTATCGTCCTAAATTTGTTTCAGAATCAGAATCAGAATCAGAAATACTTTATTGATCCCCGAGGGGAAATTATTTATGTTACAGGTGCTCCTTGCAAGAGAGGAAAGATACGTGAAAATCAAGTGACTAGTGACATAGAAATAATAGTTAGCATGTTAGCCGTTAGCCTAGATACAGCCGGGGCACATAGAAGTGTCAGATCTGTTAAAACATAAGTGAAAGGGCAACCTTCAAGTGCAAAGTTAGTCCACTAAACAAGCTTTTTTTCCACAAAGAGACCGCCTCATATCGTTAGGATAAATGTCAGAGAACATATAGAAAACAACATGTAAACGTGTTGTCTTACCTTACCGGTGTGCTGCCATGTTTGTTTACCATTTAGCTCTGCTTTCCAAAGTGCTGCCGAAATATCGTGAGAACAAGCAGCAACAGCTGGAAGGCAGAACCAGACAGTAGCCTGAAAAGTTCATTCATTTATTTTATGAAAGATTTATAGAATAATGGCTGACGTTTTGCCGGACTTCGACTTTGTGGAGGAGGAATTTGATTTTGCAGAGTGTGATGGCCGCCCTTATTTATTTGAGCCAGAATACACTGACGAAGAGCTTCGTGAAATTGAAGAACGGAGGAGGAGAGAGAGAGAGGCAACAGGTAGAGGACAAGAGAGGAGGAATGGCTGCTGCAAGGCTGCGTAGCTCTGGAGATTGGTGGTGTACCTGTGAATGCTGTGCCCCAGTGCCCACAGCAGAGGAATGCCTCTGTTGCAAGGAATGGGACCGGTTGCAGCCTTATTTTCAAGGTCTGGATGTGACCGAGGACGAGACACCTCCACCTGGAGTAGTATCCAGCTGGGCTTTATCTAGAGCTGGCGAGATATATTTCGGCCGCGCTTTGAAAAGCAGAGCTAAATGGTAAACAAACATGGCAGCACACCGGTAAGGTAAGACAACACGTTTACATGTCGTTTTCTATATGTTCTCTGACATTTATCCTAACGATATGAGGCGGTCTTTGTGGAAAAAAAGCTTGTTTAGTGGACTAACTTTGCACTTGAAGGTTGCCCGTTCACTTACATTTTAACAGGTCTGACGCTACTATGCGCCCCGGCTGTATCTAGGCTAACGGCTAACATGCTAACTATTATTTTTATGTCACTAGTCACTTGAAACAAATTTAGGACGACAGGAGGCAGGTTGAAATAAACCTAAATTTCCCTTTAAGATGGAGACGTGCTGGTGTTAGACTGGTTTTAATAGTTTCGTTTCGTTTCGTTTTGTCATTTTCCAACTTATAAAACTCCAATACACACAAAACACAAAGTTAATGCATTTAAAAAAAAAAGAAGGAACATTTGAGCATTTTATGATCATGTATACAACACATTTACAATATGCGCCTCAACTGGAGTTTTTACCGCAGTTTGCAACACATGTCCTCGTGTCTGTTTACAGTCAGCTCTGCGCACTTTCATGGATACGCTGCACACAAACCAACTTGCCAACAGTTTGCAAGCTTCAGTACAGCTGCATGCCCAAAAGAGAAAGCCCACATTTCAGGTCGGAAGGAGAAACACACCTACTACTACACATTATAAAAGACTTGGATATTACAAGGTGTTTGGATATGCACAAATATCGCAACACCGACCTTTTCAAGAGGGTGGAAGAAGGAATGAAAGAGGGAGGCTGTGTTCACGTGGTCCAACAAGTCCGACACCTGTGGGAAACTTAGGAAAATTAGTTTTTGGGTGCAAAGAAGCAAAATGATGAGCAGCTTCAGCTGTGCCACATTTTAATATTTTATAGACATGTGATAAACAACATGTTAGGGCATGTTAATCAGAGCATGCATGGCTGCTTTCAACAGCTTAGTAGGAATATGTCTTTTTGGTAATAAGGGCAAAACCTGGACTTTCTTGTGCATGTAAATGTAGCCACTGTGTCCCCTGCTCCTTTCTGCTCCTTTGTCAGAGGGAGGAAACATATCTCATAATGAGAAGATCACAAAAAGTTTCTCACTGTAGCAGTGTGTGTGTGTGTGTGTGTGTGTGTGTGTGTGTGTGTCCTTGTGTCAGATCAGTTTTAACAGGGAAATAAAATGTAATCAGTGAGGAGAATCTGGCAGCTTGTTGTAAAGGAACAGGAGCCATTACTATCTCTTCCCCCAGTTTAAAGATAATGATCTGAGCAGCAGCTAACAGGAGATACTCAGGGTTAGGTTACATGGTAGCATGCAAACAGAGTTCCCACATGTTCCACAGCTGAGCTTTGTTAACGTGGAGAGATCCAGTGTCAGAAATTAAATGTGGAACAATTTACAAATTTTGCAGATTTGAAGGTTTGTTAATTGAGAATCAATGAACGACAGTTTTGTAAGATTTAAAAGCAAGTGATAACACCTTTTCATACCTTATCTTTCCCTTCTTTTGCAGGAGTGGTTCACAGATGACTGCAAGTTCAGGGAACGTTTCCAGGAGAACAGCTACAACACTTACGCCTCAATCATCCACAGGAACCACAGGACTGGTCGTGAGTGGTTTGTGGCCCTCAATAAAAGAGGGAAAGCCAAAATGGGCTCCAGCCCGCGGGTCAAATCCCAACATGTCTCTACACACTTCTTGCCCAGGGTCAGCCTGCACGACAAGAGCGAGCGAGGTTTCACCATCACAGACAAGAGCAAAGAGAGGAGGAAAACCCCGCCGCTGCCTCCACCAAAACCTCCTCTGGCGAAGGCCGTCCACGCAGGGACAGCACCGAGACGTACGCAAGTCAAGTACTGGCCCAAGTATCGGTTTGGATAGACGTCATGGGGTTTGGCTCTATCTGGGGGACACAGAGATCACAGACTTATAGTGACGGACGTGCCCAAAAACCTGACAAGGGTCATTTTTGACATTCGAAGCATTCCGGGTATCTATGACATGTGTGACAAACCTCAAAGGGCTGCCAGGTACAACTACTGAACTTCTCTTTGCTGAAGCTATGATCATAGTTGGGAGTTTCCACCTGAGCTGATGATGCTCTGTCCTGTTTTATGTTCTCATACGTGTACATGTTGAACCTCAGCAGCGCCACAGGCTGAGAAAATGTCCCCTTAAATCAGATGCTGTTAAAGCTGAAATCCATAACTTTACACATCCCAGCTGACACTGGGAGAGAGGCAGGGTTCCCCCTGGACAGGTCACCAGACTATCACAGGGTTGACACATAGAGACAGACAACCATTCACACTCACATTCACACCTACGGACAATTTAGAGACACCACTTAGGCCCCGTTTATACGACAACGATTTCAACTGAAAACGGTAAACTTTAGTTGCGTTTTGGCCGATCGTTTACACGACGGCAGTGTTTTGGGTGCCTGAAAACGCAACTTTTCGAAAACGGGTTCCAGAGTGCAACTTTTTGGAAATGGTAGCGTCTCCGTTGTCATGTAAACTTGCAATATGCAGTTCCTCTGAAAACGGAGACTTTTCGCACATGCGCATTACGGTTACAGTCACTAGGCATGCCGACCATCACAACAACAATGCCGAGCTCTGTTTGTGCTGCTCACCCTGTTGATTTGAAGTGAAGTGTAGATCTGTTACTGTAGCAACTCCACCTCATCGTCCATCCAGACAAAGTTATCTGTGCATGCTTTCGCCATTGTGTCTTCTTTGTTTTGGTTTGTAATCACCATGTTGTAGAGGAAGGCGTTTCAGCGCAGGCACATGGCGTCATGCCGTGGTGTTGCTTTGCAAATTTACACTGCCACCCATTGGCCTGGCGTGTAATACTACAGCGTTTCCAGTAGATTTTGCGGCTCCGTGTGAACGAGGATCGTTTCAATAACGTCGTCATATAAACGCAGAAGTTTTTTAAAACGCAAAGGACAGACTTTTCCGTATTTAGAGGAACCGTTGTCATCTAAACAGGGCCTTAACCTGCATGTCTTTGGACTGTGGGAGGAAGCTGGAGTACCCGAGGAAACCCATGCTTACATGGGGAGAACATGCAAACCCCACACTGGAGGGTCCCCTACCCCGGGGTTCAAGCCCCCCCCACCCCAATTCCCTCTTGCTGTGAGGCAGCAATGCTAACACCTACGCCACCATGCCACCCGTGACAAAGTAATAATAATGCTATAATAATAATGCTAAATGTACGCTTTTCCCTAAGCAGAAGACAAACATTGTACCTTTGGATGAGGTGGACAATTACTTATTTTCCTTATCATAATCAATGAGTAGTTAAAACAGACTAGAGAGTAACACAGGATTTACATTCCTGTCCCACCTTGCTCCCCAAAAGAACTCCTGTCTGTCTCAATCCCATGACTGGGTTAAAACAGAATTCCTGTCCCATCCTTATCCTGCCAATTCTGTCCCATCCCGTTCCTCTGTTGAGTTTTTGAAAATAAAATAGCATTTATTGATACACTGCACATTTATATACAGTAGGTAAAAACTATGCATATTCAATCAACTGTACAGCAAAGCATAATGCTGAAATAACAGCTATATTGTACATATTTATTTTCCAATATTTTTATAGTCTTCTTTTCATATTTTTATTGTAATTTTTCTATTCTAGCCTGTATTTTATTCTCAACTGCTGTACTACTTTGCATTTAATTTAATTTCCCCTTAATATGTTGATTTTGTGTTTAGTAGTTTGTACCAAACACCGAGGCAAATTCCTTGTAAGTGAGAACCTACTTGGTAATTGACCATTTTTGGCCAGAAAAGCTCTCAAATAATCTGCCTGGAGCTGCAAAACATATTTTAAGGTAACAGTAACAGTAAGTCTAAATTTGCCCATCAATATTACTAAAAGGTCTAAATGAGCATTTATTAATATGTTTTACAACAAGATGGCGACTCTGCAGTGGGCTGTTTATGATTGTTTGGTACTTTAACTTTGCAGAGTTGGCAGTAAAAGCAAATAAGTATGTCCATGCACTGTTAAAGTCTCTATTGTTCTCCAACACTTTTTTTCTGATCTGGAATCTATAGCTAGCTCAGCTGGGGAGATACAAAACAAGCCACTGCTATTGAGGTAGCATTTAGTTGATGAAATATTTTGTGTAGAGGCTACACATTTTTACAATTGAGAATGTAAGAATCAGTCAAGACCTACGACAATGATAAATAAAAATTAGAATTAAAAAAAATTAGCTGTTATTAATTTCTATCTAATTCTTGGTCAAAGCCACAGGGAGCCACTGGAGAGGGGCAAAAGAGCCGCATGACTCTAGAGCAACAGGTTGCCCACCCCTGTGATAGAGCCATGTGGCAACTAACTAGCGCTGAGTCTGTTAGCTCGATGCCAATACATAATTGGAATCCCTATTGACAAGCTATTGTGAATTAGCGATGTGATCACGCTAATATTATCTTAACAAACGATCCATTTTACTTCACATGCTTAACATGAAATGACATGTGCTCTCACATATATTTCCTAAAGTCTGAGGACACGAATGAATGGCTGCTGACTGACCTCATATTGCTAGCTTGTTATAAGCTTCCTGTCCCAGTCATGTGATGAATAGTGAAATCACATGACCCACAGCATTCCTGAAAAGATGTCCGCCTCTAATACAGATGCAATTTCTTCTCTAATTCAAAAGGACAATTCCTGGGGGTCGTTTGCATTTTTAAAAAGTGAATTTTTTTTTATACTATCCCTGAAATGATGCACCAAACTGGAACAGGATGACAGATTTTGTAAAATTAAAGTTATTTTAGAGTTCTGAGTTATTTGGTGTGTGATGAACAGACTTATTGACTTTTTTTGTCACATAGTACAGGAAATCCAGCTCAATCTGCTACATGACAAAGAAGACAATTTAAATTTTTAGATGCATCTTAAATGAGGAGGGAACTAAAAACCGTCGTTGTAGAACTGCACAGTTTTAATTAGCAGCACACAGACAGAAAGTCCCACCATGTTGTAACATCTGACAACACTCCACCACGCAGATGACGAAAATATGATAGTTAAACAAAGAAATAGGTTATGGATTTCAGCATTAAACACTGAAGAATAATTATATTGAGACACGTAAAGCTCTCTCAAACCTGGCTTGGAAAGTGCTTCAAACATGTCTCCTGCCTAAACACACACACCGACCAACTGTCCCTCTCCTCACACCAGATTTGTGATAATCAACATGAAAATGAGGACTGGCTCTCTGGAGACTCCCCCCTCCTCCTGGACAGCTGTGAGGGATCAAGGAGAAAACTGTCCATCAAAACTATCATTTTAGCAACCGGCTGTCCCCTGAAAAATCCAGAGTCATGACCTCACGGCATTCCCCCCAGGAGGAGCGCGCACCGCCGCCACCGCAGGGATAAAGATGCCGAGGAAGAGTGGTCACTTGTTTTGGGGAAGGTTCAAGCTGTAGGTGTATCGGATGGCAAACAGCCGTGGAATGGCCATGTAGGAACACACGGACATCTCTGGGGAGTAATGAAGGGTTTGGTCTCCCCCAGAGCCTGAACTATAAATTAAATGCTGTCTTTTAATTTAATTATTTGTATTACTTGAGCATGGGGTTCATTTTGCAGAAGCAGTCAAAGAAATTCAAATAGACAATCTGTCAAACTGACTATAGTCCACTGTCTGAACCTGTGCGTTAACCTGTGGGAAAATGTTCCAAGTATAAAAAGCTCAAACATGTGCATCATTTCTAATAAGACCAACAACAGAGTGAAAGCATTAAACATGTATTAACATTTGCAATGATAAGAATTGTGAGTTAACAAAGTCAATTGGTGTTATGTTAGATATTCTCATATCTTTACACAGTATTTTAGTGCATTTTTAAAGGTCCAGTGTGAAGGATTCAGGGGGATATATTGCCAAAAAAAGGTATATAATATAATAAGTAGGGTTGCCCCAGACTAAGAAGTTCCCTCACTGACCAATAGTCATCAGTTAGGGCCATTAGTCGACTAGTCTCCTGCATGTTTCTGATATGAATGTAATGATTAAATGATATATTTTGGTGGTTTGAGTTGAAGGTGTGAGAAAGAATAGTATAAGTAACATTGTTAACACTGTGCTACATTACAGAGAAATACAAAACCGTACTAATGAACCTTCATTAATATAGGCCTATATTTTATCTCCAAGTGCACGTCACACACTGAGCGAGCCGCCTGTTAATGACGCTGTGGGCTAATGGGCATGTAGCTACTTCCATGTTTCAGATGATACGTCATGTTTGTAGTCGACCAATGAAGATGAGTTTACATATCACCTTGGGTTCGTCCTTCACCTTCTCAAAATGATCCCACACTTTGGATTTCCTGCCCGACATGTTATTAACTAGCCTGTGGAATAACCGCAGGTACCAGCCCTGGAAATTAACCCAAGCGACTAAGCGTCCAATGAAATCCTGCCGACTAGTGACCTTTCTGGTTGACTAACATTTGGTCGACTATTAGGGGGCAGCCCATATTATAAGTATGCTTTCTTTATTGTATAATCACCTGAAACTTATTATTGTCATGTTTTTGTTCCCTTACGATGAGCTGGGAGGTTTCTAGCAGCCCCTCAGTGACAAGCAGCGTTTGAAAAACATTTTTTTAAACTGCTGTTTTCAGTGTTTCTACTGGCTTAAATTGCCTGGTTTGTTTTGGAGAGGAAGAAACCTCTGTGGATAATTCGGCCCCCCTGAACATCTGGATCTTAAATGATCAGGGGAAAAAGGTGAGCACACGTTAGCAGGTGCTGGGCTAGCGGCCCGTCTGCAATTAGCTGAACAACATCAGAGTTTTTACTGGTTTAAAAGTGCAGACACACCAAACCGACATCAAAGAACTAGCGGCGACGAAAGCCAACTGTTGCGTCGTCTGCGTCGCCTCACATCGCCCTGTGTCAGTTGCATTTGAACACACTACAAAGACTACATTCAACAGCCAAGTAGCACGTACATTCTGCGCCTGCGTGAGAGGAAATAACGCAAAAAGGGAAACCGGAGGTCCGAGGAATGCATGAGATAAACAAAGTAGTGGAGTCCTGTCAGCCGAGGGGTTTCCTATCTGTGCAGCTGAGCACCGCAGCACCTCCACGGACTATTACATCCAGACGGTCCCGGTGTTTCCTCCGCAGGCTTCACTTCACTCAGCTGCCCGATAAACCCGCTGCTTCTTCCCACTTTAACCTGAATAACAAACCAGGGCTCGGTGCTCTGGTTGGATTCAAACAGAGAGCCGGGGCTAGCTCAGAGACTAGCGGAGGCTAACTGGCTGTGCTTCCCTCCGGTCATGCTGCGGCTAACACTCTGCTAGCCGCTCCCAGCTAGCTCCAGTTTGTTATTCAAGTTAAAGTGGGAAGAAGCAGCGAATCTGTCAGGCAGCTGAGTGAAGTGGAGCCTGAGGAGGAAGCACTGGTTAGCCCCGGTTTCACTACAGGCAGATTCACTCGCTACAGGGGCGAGGAAATAAAACCTGAACAGTCGATCAGAGTGAGTTCTCTCACCGACAAGCTCCACCGTCGATTCAGCATGCTCAATCGGCCGAAAAGCCGCAGACACCGATGCCGAAGTGCCGACGGTGTGGGACACACCGCAAAAACTAGGGCGACAGACGCTCACCAACGGCCTGACTTTGGTTGACGGCCGGCTGTGGGCTTGGTGTGTCAGGGCTTTAACCACCTGGTCTGTTAGTATTGAAGAGGATGAGACGGATAATCAGCCAAATTCGGCTCCCTGTAAAAACCTCCTAAACAATGAACACTGAAGGAATCTTAAGCAGGAGTTCACGCTGGGGGAAGTTTCAGCTGGTTGCAATCTGTCATCCATGCCATAAGGTGCCACTTAAGCCTATGAATCCTGCACACTGCTCCTTTAAATTCAAACTTTTTATCCAACAGTCTAACCCAAAGTGATTTACCGAGGTGGTTAAGACTGGTGCAAGGTCATGAAAAAACAAGCAGCCAGACAGCACTCAGAGGTCACGTACCCCAAACCTACGGCTCAGGTTCTGTTGCTTGAAAGCTACGTGCTTGGACTGGATTCAGGTCTGGTCAGCTTCAAATATATTCATCACAGTATTTTTGTCTTTTCTGTCTGACTGCTCCCCTGTGTGATGTGTGTTGCAAGTAACTATGCAATGCTCTTGTGTATCCAGTGCGCCACATTAGCCTGATGAGCTAACTGTCAGAGATCGATGATATAAAGCAAAACTACAGCTCTGGGTCTCAGGTTGGGTTCTGGTTTCAAATTCTGCATTGCAGTTATTGTCATTTGTGTCGGGTCTTCAAGATGCAGGTGGCCCAGGTTTGGCTCTCAGTTTTAGCCAGTGCAGAACTCTACTTTGTGCATAGTCATCTTTCAAGAGTGCATTGTAATCCAAATGTGCTAACACAACATCCCAAAGTGGTTGTTTATCTGTCGACATGATTATGGAAAAACTACTGGTCCTATCATCATGAAATTTGGCAGCAGGGTGTGGCATGGACCAAGGAAGAACCCTTTGAATTTTGAAGGGCATCTGAAACACAGGGCAGATACACAACTTATTTTTCACTCTTGTCAACATTGTGAGATACAGGGAACCTTTCTAGATCAGCACCAAGACCACCATCATGTCGGGAAAGAGCAAATAAAGGGTGTCAAATGCTTCTATTATAGGGTTAATACACAGGTTAATACAGAGGAACAGCATTAATATACTGCAGCCAAGTGTTACCCAGTGTTTCTGTCTTTGTCCAGGCAAAGTGAAAAGCTCTATGCTCTTATTAACTGTTTGTTTTTTAATGATCTTCTGTGATGTCATCATGTCGTGTGGTCCTCATACACAACCCAAAGAAATATTTTTTTTTTACCAGATTTCTTTCTTTCTTTCTTTCTTTCTTTCTTTTTCTTTTTTTTTTTTACAAAAGCGTATGTATAAAGGAGAGTTTTTATGTAATATGACTATTAAAAAATAAATATATCAGTGGATATTTATGTGTATAAAACACACTTTTTACGAAGCCCAACCTGCTTTACTTGAATAAGTAAACACTGACCAATGGCACCAGACTGGCTGACCCGTATCAGCGTTGCCAGGTGTACGATAATTATTGTATTTGTACGATAATTTGGCCCTCTGTACGATGTACTATCAATAATCCCAAAAAAAAGGCCAAATGTACGATAATTTGACCATTTCATGAATGTGTGGTTGTAACCAGTATGCCGGAGTTTTTTTTGTGAGCCCTGAAGGCATCTGTTCCCATGTGACATGTTTCCAGATTGGCTGAATGATCAGCTGTACCCGCCCCATGAAGCGCAGGAACTGCCCATTGGTTTGACAGCCCATTGGTTCGACATCCCAGTGTTCCGACCATATTAAACTCATTGTTCCGAAGTCCATTCCGAAATCATCATGATGCCCTGTGGTTAAGGTCTGGTTAGGTTTAGGCACAAAAACCACTTGGTTAGGGTCAGGAAAAGATCATGGTGTGGGTTAAAATGAAAAAGAAAGTGACAAACACATAAGCCGTGAGCCTGCTCTGTCTCAAGCCGGTCGCGGTGCACCATACGCCCGCTGCAAGCCGCTCATCACCGCGGACAGTCGGACTAATGGGATGTCGAACCAATGACATGGACCCCGAAGTGCTAGGACCCATCAGGAAGTCGAGCGAGAATGAGATTCAAAACAGAAGAAGAAGAAGAGGAAAAACAGAAGCAAGGAAAATGGAAAAAAGTAAACACTAGAGTGACTATATTTGCCTATAGCGCATCAGTAGGATTGTTATTTTGGTTATGTGATGTACTATTTTGATGTACGATAATTTCCCTCAAAATACGATAATTTTGAGTCTCTCACATTTCCCATCTGGCAACGCTGGCTCTCACTCAGTGGATGGATGATGTCACAGGAAGCCAATCTTACAAAGGAGGACCACACTTGTTTGTTTTGCTATGGAAGCTAACGTTAGCTAATGCGCTAAAAAGTTAGCATTCCAGAGAAATCCAGTCTTCCTCTTAATCTCTCCCCAGTTTCTGATGAGGTGGACATGATAACCCTTAATACACATAACGTTATTCATCCCTACAACAGGAAATACTTTCTCCCTAACCTGATATGAAGTGTGCGCTGCACATGTGAGCATTTTTGATGATGGTCTCCATCCAGTCCTTTGGTCTTATCACATTTAACCATAGTTGTCTCTGTGAAAAAGATTTCTCAACACAGAACAAGAACAGTAGTTTTGCATTAATTATTCATAATGCTGTTAAATAATGAAGCAGGTCTTTATTTCTAGGTAAGAAAACACTTGGTGACCTCAGAGATGAGACGAAGCTTGCGTGATAGTCCTGATTTGAAGCTGATCCTGAAGGAGCAGGCTCCCTCGTCGTCTCCACCGCTCTGCTCTGCCCACCAACCCTCCCTGCCAGCTGCCTCCACTTCCCTTTGTCTTACTTGTCTGTCTGCGTGTGCTCATATTGGCCATAACTTACATGGCTGTCGCATGAAGGCATGCTCATAACAAAATTTTAAATCATTACCTCACTTTCCGTGGACGTCATTGCCGAGCCGTTAAAGTCAAGCTGGATGAGAAAATTAAACAAAATGATAGTTAAAGATGATAATGACAGCCAAGAGTCACAGTGTTTCTGTAAATGGAGCCGAGCACATTCCCACTGAACATTTTATTCTGTGTTTTACAGTCAGTGAAGTTGCCAAATAGTCGATTTGCCAGGATTTAGGGACTGACATCATGGGACTGAATAACTTTGTCATCACATACATTACTCCAGGTTTAGGCTCAAGATGAAGTGTATATTGAATTCAGTAAGCCTTCAGAGTCCACTTTGTCATCACACAATAATACAGTAATACAAACAGGCACCTTTTAGGACTTCTGGACAGGGGGATACAGTTTTCCAAGCTGGGCCCCTCACCCACTTCAGCACCACCACGACCCAATTTAATACCAGCAATTTCAAATAGGCTCTCAGCTTTTGACCCTTCGCTAAGTCCCGCCCCCAGATGTAGACTTACCAATCGTAACGTAGCATCGGGTCGGCTCAGACCAGGGTCCGACAACAACAACACAGCTGTGCGCCATCGTTTCCGATTTCCTTCATTTTCAGGCTGGTTTTGTGGATTTGGAGCTAAGTGTTGTGCCTGGGGCACGTCGTGTATTAAAGCCGCTACAAAGAACTTTTAACTGGATATGCAAAAGTCTCTGGTTTCTGCTGATGTCTGTGCGTGACCTACAACAGCAAATGAGACCATCGGTGTGAAGATAAGCTATTTCTATATAGTGTATATCCATACCTTTAGGAAACTGTCTCCGGGTCCGCCTCAGGTCGCTTCCAGGACAAAACGATTTACGGCACTCAGACGGCACTCGTCATCTTACCTAGCTGCTTACATTTATAGTGACTCTTATAAATAGTCGCTGTTCCTCCTCCTCGACCCGACGTCTGCGGGGAGTTAAAATAGCAGCAATCATCGGGTAAAAGTTCCGTGAAAGCACTGGACTCACCAACAGTCAGCCACGTCTCAGTCACACAGAGAAAATCCAATCCTCGGGAAGTCAGGAAATCCTTCAGGATAAACGTTTTGTTCGCTAGCGATCTAGCATTTACCAGCCCAATCCTGGCAGGAGCCGGCGGGTCCACGGCGTTAGCTGTCCGGGGAGCCACACACAGAGGCCGCAGGTTGTGCAGATTCACCCCGCGCCAGCGGGGACAAGGAGAGCAGGGGCCGCGGGGCTGGAACACCTCATCCGGGCCGACGACAGATACCAGCCAGGCGTCGACAGGGTCCACAGTGCGGTGGCGCTTACGCCAGAGAGGTGGAGCTGGGGCGCGGCAGAGATGAGCTGGGATCCCCGATAGGAGCGGGGGCAAAGTTTTCCCGTCTTGTTGTTTCATTCATCCCCAAAACAAACACATGCGCGAGCCAGGTAAGCGTCTTTACGACAATACGCACTAGAGCTCATGGGAAATGTAGGCTTCATTCCGGCAAAACACTACCGCTTTGGTCCACAGGGTCGCCAAAATCAACTCAGAATGAAAGTTCCTTGTAGGGGCTTTAATGATACTCGTTATCTGGAGAGGTTGGAAAAAGATATACATTTCTTCCCTGTTCCAAAACCAAAATCAAACCCTGAAAAGTGTAGGGTTAGCTAGCTAGCTACTGAAGATATAGCCTACTGAATGTACACACATGCTGCTTTTGCTTTGTAATGATTATAACAGTGAAACAAAGAGCGACCCTGCTGTACAGGAACCAGTGAAGGGAAGCAGGAAAACTTTGCTGATATTGAACCAGCTGTGTGTCATCACAGTGTGTGCAGATGAACTTTGTTTGGCTTCAAACAGAAGGGCACTAGCGTCAGCATAGAAGGGAAGCCGAACACCATTCATCTGTGCACACTGCGATGCCACACAGCTGGTTCAATATCATTAAAGTTTGCTTCTCTCTGGAATCACTCTTTCATTTGTCCAATGATATGATAACATTTCTTCAGGCAGTGCAGTTAGTTACAGTGTGGGCTCCATGCTTACTCCCAGCAGCTTGTTGGACTATCACAAAGGCAAAAGGTAAATTTTTGTAACTTTTCCAAACTGATACATAATTTGAACTCTCAAGATTTTTTTATTGTTCACTCTCCTGCCTCTGACACGGGGGGCCGGAATCAAGCCCCCAGCTGCTGCAGCAGGGACACAGCATCTGTACTTGGGTTGCCCGCTCTACACACAGAGCCAGACATTGCTGCAAATTATCAGATCATAAGATCAAATCACGAGTGATCAAATAAATGTTTGCTTCATCCACCAAATTCAATCTTGAGGTCCACATGATGATAATAACGTGTGTTCTGCACATCTGACCCCTGCTGCAGTTGGGAGAGCTGGGACACGTCAGGGAAACAAACCCATTTCTAGAACAGGTAAAGGCATCTGTATCTGTACATAGACACATGGGGTGGTCTGTGGAAGTTAAGATATGTACAGACTGATATGTACTTTATGTATCTTTAACTTATGATTTTACTTTTGGCACCAGGATTTGAATTGTCGGGCCCAAATAAAATTATATAAAATAAAATAAAATTCAAAAAACTGTATGAATTATTACTGAATCTATTTGTACCATTTAACAATATTGATATTTTAATATTGTTTTTTTGTTTGTTTGTTTGTTTCCCCCTACGACTTCCATGACTTCCGCTTCCTGTGATGAGCCTTAATGAGTGACAGGTGACGCGGTTACTATAGCAGCCTGTAACAACACAGAGCGCGTGAAGATGGAGCCCAGTGCAGCCGCCCGTTTCCACGACTCTGTGACACAGTTTAAAACCTACGAAGATTACCTGGACTCCAAAGTGACGCCAACGGATTTATTTTACTTAAAAGTGAGTCACTCTGCTACAAAGTTTAACTTTAGTGTCCCTGTAACGTTAACTATCTTTGCTACGTAACCGCGGTTACGTACTTGGACATCACGTCAGAACCGCTTTCACTAAACTGTCAATTTAAGGTAATCTTAGCAATTAAGCAACAGTTGACGTTAGAAACACATAATTTTTGACTTTTAAAAATAAACATGTTCCTTTCTTTAATTCGGCATGTACCAAATCTCATAACACATTCTTTTAATAATACAGCATCGCTTTTTTGCTCTCAAGACCGCAGCAGCAGCTAGTTGACGTTCTGGCGTGAGAAGGCTATGAAGCAAGAAACCCAGTTTTACACTTTAGCTTATTACGAATTTATCTACCGTTTCCTAAGCCAAGCATCAGCCGAATTGAACATTGTATTCCTGAGATTGTTCAGGTGACTTAAGGGATGTTTTTCAAGTTAAGCCTCTCTTGCTAGTTAGGAAGGTAACACACTTGCCGAAAAACTGAATGGAATCTGGCTTATGCTCCTCTCTATACTCAAAACGACGCATTAAGTAGCAGCTAAGCTTAAATGTAGTAATTTTAAAGTTTCTCCAATTGTTTTCTTGACAGTGTTGATCAGCACACATTAACTTTTGCCGTATCAAAGCACCGTGGAGTCACATTCATGCTGCAGTGCCATGGGAATAAGTTTTGTTGGTGTAGTGCGTGTAGGCGCGCGCTAGGTGGCAGTCACACACTGGTTGGGTAAAAAATAGTTTAAACTGCGGCCTTTTCAAGCAGCTGCTGCCAGTCCTCATCTAACAATTGTCTCATTGGGGGGATATAAATGAATGGAATTAAACATTTATATAATTTCTCACCCAGTCAAACAATTTCAAAGCAGCTGAGGCAACAAAATGCTATTAGATTGTTATATTTTTCTCTTTTGGAAAGTATTTAGCAAATTCTTCTGAGGCCCACTACGACAATGTTGTGTTTACTGCTAACAACTGTTATTGTGGTAAGACTATTAGGATTAAAAATCACAGATGTATGCCATATTGGAACTACAAGTCCTGAAAAAGCTTTAAAGTGACTTATAATGTCTAATTTCAAGGAGTCAAAAGTTTTAATCTTCACTTTTGCAAATGCTGAAATGACCTGAAATGCATCCACCATTGTGATGATGCTGATAATAATAATGACAATGATGATACTTTATTGTTAGGTCTCATTAGGTCTGAAAAGTGTTGTGCCTCACAGCAGCTCCATTTGCCACACCACACTGAGAAAATAACATTGTTAACCAAATTAAAATAATGACTTCAACTGGTAACACACAAATGAATTAAGTTTATTTTTAAAAATCGAATTAACAAGTTCAGTTGACATTGAATTGCTTTGGAACTGAGTCTAAAAAACTAAATCCATTCGTGTGTTACGAGTTGGAGTATTTTTTTTTAATTCTTCAGTTTTTTTAGTGCAATTCAAGCCTAGTTCACATTACACGATTTTCACCCTGATTTTGCGTCGCGGAGACTATCGTAACCTTTTAAGTGTTCATACCTGGCGACGTATGTTTCTGTCATCGGGAGTCTCGCCAACTGTGTAACGACCTGTGTGTGCACACCACAAGATTTCAGAGACAGAGCCCCAGATAACACAGTGACGTCATCAAACTACGTTTTTTAACTTGGAGACGACACATGGTAAAGGCATGGATATTCTCCCCTGTGTTGAATCAGATCTGCCTCCAGGGCCTGGGTCTAAACACAACATGCTCCCCGTGATCCTGTGAATGCCGCCATTGTTGTTGTTGCTTGTCGGCTTGTCTGTGTTGCCAGATCTTGGGAGAGAAACAAGCAACCAGGGCTATGGAAACGAGCCCAAAAGAAGCGACGGATATATATAGAGAGAAAGGCGACGTTTAGAGAGCAAGCCCAAATAAGCAACTCCATTTTAGAAACAAGCCCAAAAAAAACACAACCCGCGACTACCAATTTTTGTAAGTGACTTTACAAAAAAACAAGCCCAAAGTCGCGGCTAATAAGTGGACCTGGCAACCCTGCAACTTGTCCTCCTCACATTTCTTCTGTCCTCCTGCGTGCTGACGTGGGACGTATCCCGCCTCTCATTGGCTGATGCTCTTTGTCAGTCGTGTCAGACTTCTCCAGTTTTCTAGCATGCCAGATATCCAGTCCCAGTCACAGACGAGGGGGCGACTTGCTCCTAGGCTTGTTCACACATGAGGACTCGTCGTGGCAGACTATCTGCTGACTCACCTCCGACCCAAAGTGGCTCTCAAGATCCTCTGCGACGTCAAAATCGTGTAATGTGAACTAGGCTTTAGACAAGAAACAAAGATACTGACATTTGACATAACGTTAAAGACACTTCAACATTAATTTGTACCACAGAGTGCTTCAGTTCAACGTTTTAAAACATGGGACGCTGTATCTTCGATTTCGATTCATTAAATTGAAGAGAGGCTTAACTGGAGAAACACCACACCAACAACACTTATTCCCACGGCAATGCCAGCATGTATGGGACTTAGTGCTTTAATACAGCAAAAGTTAATGTGTGGTAATAAAAAACCGTCGAGACAAGTGAAATTAAAAAAAAAAAAAAATACTGTAAAATGACTTCATTTAAACTAGGCTGCCACTAAATGTGTCGTTTTGAGTATAGAGAGAATTAAAATAAATAAATTCATAGTAAGTGGAAGTGTAAAACAGGTTTATTGCTCCATAATCTTCTCACACCTGCTCGTCAACTAGCTGCTGCATTTAATCAAAGACACAGTGTCTCACGTTTTAATGAGGTTAAAGCAAACTTATTGGCCTTATTTTGTCCTTAGTACCAATTTATTAAAATTTATACTAAAATATTCTCCGATGTAAATCTTCTCAGGTTTTTGGTCTTAAACTTACTCTGACTAGTACACAAATAGTCCTGGATACACTTGAATTGAACCTGCTCATCACAAATTGACAGTCCTGCTCTTGTCCAGCAGATGGCACACTTGCTAATGCTAAGCGTAGCTGCTGCAGTGGGCTGCTTTGTTTGAACACCTGTGTCCACACAGAGAAGAGAACAACTCATATCTGACCTGATAATCAGCTGCAGTCAATCACTATCAAACTCGCTCACCCCAGTGTTGTGACACACCACAGTCGGCCCAGGTTATCTAACCTGTGCAGTCCCGCTGATAAGACCCAGGTTCTGATAAATCAGCTAATTATAAACGTAATTTTCCTGTTACTTAGGATTTGTCACACCATGCATGTGAAGTCAGAAAAGAGAAGCAGTTAAAGAGGTTTCATTAGAAGGTCAGTGCGGCCTCTGCCAGGATAGATGTTGCTGTGTATTAGTCCAGGTCCTGCTGTGTCGACTCTGAGAAGCAGCTCATTCAAATAGACTTATTCAATGAGCCCTGAAAATGAAGACAATGATTTTCGGGCCAATTTTAGGACCGGCAAATGTCTGAGACTCATTTCTGGTGAGCCACATCAAAGTTGAAGGAAAATATAACTTTTCCTCTCGGGTGCGGACGCAGGCCTGGCTGCTGGGATTTTGGGTAGGAGGACATGTGGCCGACGCTTTGATCTGACAAGCCACAGGATTTGACAGCAAGATTTGGTTTTTAGATGATGACTTTATGGCTTGGCTTTAATGACGGCGGGTCTGCAAACGGTGATTGGAATAGTGAAGCTAACAATCCCTACAGAGGCACTGACACATGCACGCGCACACCCACTTAGAAAAGGAATGGACCTGTTTTCAGTCATTAAATCTAAACTCTCAAAATTTAATGATACCACCTCCATATTCTGGGAAAGTTATTTTAAGTAGAGGCCAGAGGGGTGAGTTTCATTTATCAAAACTCAACCCAATGGCCAGAGTAAATGTTGGCATTGTACATTTATGCAAACCACAGATATATAACATTTTGTGTGTCGTGATGTAGTGGGTATGTAAACTCTACTTTTCTTTACATTACCACAGTGTTGTGGTTAAGGTGTGGTAATGTTTTGGCACAACTACGTGGTTATGGGTAGGAAAAGATCATGCTTTGGCTTAAAGTACCCAGTTTTGGTGGCACGTTCGGCATTGGAATTGCTGCTGGAAATGCTGCTGATTTCTTACAAAACAACACCCGGTTTTGGTGGCACAGTCAGGCTGAAAATTCTGCCAATGTCTCGCTAAAAAGTAGCCAGTTTTGGTAGCACGTTTACATGCCACCGATGTCTTACTAAAAGTCACCTAGTTTTAATGGCATAGTTGCTGCTGGAAATACATCTGATGTCTCAATAAAAAACACTCAGTTTTGCTGAAGATGCTGCTAATGTCTTAATGTCTCACTAAAAATAGTCAGTTTTGGTGGCACAGTCGCTGCTGGAAATGCAGCCGATGTCTTACTAAAAAACAAAAATTTGGCGTCACAATCAGGCTGAATATGTTGCCAATATCACACTAAATAAACACAGGGTTTTGGCAGCACAGTCACTGCTGGAAAGGCCACCAGTGTCTCACTAAAAATTACCTGGCTTGGTGGTACAATCACTGCTGGAAATGCCTAGATGTCTCACTAGAAAATCCCTGGGTTTGTTTGCAAAATCACTGCTGGAAATTGAAACTGATGTCAGGCTGAAAAAAAAATCTGTTTTGTGGCACAGTTGCTGCTGGAAATGCTGCCAAATTGTTGCTAAAAAATACTCGGCTACAATCAAGGCTGGAGATGCGCCCGATGTGTCCCTAAAAATATCCGATTTTGGTCACACAGTTCCAGCTGGAAATGCGGCAGATGTCGTACTAAAAAACACCCAGTTTTGGTGGCACAGTCACTGCTAGAAATGCAAGTGTCGCTAAAAATACCTGGCTTGGTGACACAATAGCTGCTGGAAATGTTGCCAATGTCTTACTAAAAAACACTCTGTTTTGGCGGCACAATCGGGCTGAAAATGCTGCCAATGTCACACTAAAAAAAACACAGGGTTTTGGCAGCACAATCACTGCTGGAAATGCCTAGATGTCTCACTAGAAAATCCCTGGTTTTGTTTGCAAAATCACTACTTGAAATCGAAACCGATGTCAGGCTGTTTTGTGGCACAATTGCTGCTGGAAATTCTGCCAAATTGTTGCTAAAAAATACTCGGCTTGATGGTGCAGTCATGGCTGGAAATGCGCCCGATGTCTCACTAAATATATCCAGTTTTAGTCACACAGTCACAGCTGGAAATGCGGCAGATGTCGCACTAAAAAACACCTAGTTTTGGTGGCAAAATTGCTGGTGGAAATGCCATCAATGTCTCGCTACAAAAATACCTGGCTTGGTGGCACAATCTTGGCTAGAAATGTTGCCAATGTCTGACTAAAAAACACTCTATTTTGGCGGCACAATCAGGCTGAATATGTTGCCAATGTCACACTAAAAAGACACAGGGTTTTAGCAGCACAGTCACTGCTGGAAAGGCCACCAGTGTCTCACTAAAAATTACCTGGCTAGGTGGTACAATCATGGCTGGAAATGCTGTAGATGTCTTGCTAAAAAACAGCCGGTTTTGGTCACACAATCACTGCTGGACATGCCTAGATGTCTCGCTAAAAAAACCCTGGTTTTGTTTGCAAAATCACTGCTGGAAATGAAGTAAATAATTCCGTTTTGTGGCACAATTGCTGCTGGAAATGCTGCCAAATTCTTGCTAAAACAAAATTAAATACCCTGCACAATCATGGCTGGAAATGCTGCTGATGTGTCGCTAAGAATATCCGGTTTTGGTCACACAGTCACAGCTGGAAATACGGCAGATGTCGCACTAAAAAACACACAGTTTTGGTGGCAAAGTTGCTGCTGGAAATTCCACCAAGGTCTCGCTGAAAAAAATGCCTGGCTTGGTGGCGCAGTATTGACTAGAAATGTTGCCCATGTCTCACTGAAAACACCAGCTTTTGGTCACGTAATTGTTGCTGGAAATACCTAGTTGTCTTGCTAGGAAACACCAGGTTTTGGTTGTACAGTCATAGCTGGAAATACTGCCAATGGCTCGCTAAACAAACACCAGTTTTGGTCACACAGTCACCACTGGAAATGCTGCTGTTGTTTCAATTAGAAAATACTCAGCTTGGTGGCAAGATCATGGCTGGAAATGCTGCTGATGTCTGGCTAAAACATAGCCAGTTTTGGTGGCACAATCACAGCTAGAAATGTGGCCGATGTCGTACTAAAAAACGCCCAGTTTTGGTGGCAAAGTTGCTGCTGGAAATGCCACAAATGTCTCCCTAAAAATACCTGGCTCGGTGGCACAATCTTGGCCTGAGGTGTTGCAGATGTCTCACTAAAAAAACACCTGCTTTTGGTTGCGTAATTGCTGCTGCAAATGCTACCGATGTCCTATGAAAAAAATAACTGGTTTTGGTGGCTTAATCACTGCTAGAAATGCAGTTGATGTCATGTCAAAAAAAAAAAGAAAAACTGATTTTGGTGACACAATCATCGCTGAAAACACAGCTGATGTCTCGCTTGAAAACATTTTGTTGTTTGTTGGTCTCGAACGGTGGTCAGCAGCTTGGTAGCTTGTCACACCATCCACCATCATCTACACCTCCCAATGACAAAGTCTGCTCATATACATGTAATCAGAGCTACGTAACCTCAGAAACTTTGATATGATATGTATGAAATGTACAAATGTAATGTTTCAGTAGGCTCCAGAAATGTACAGTGCCATCATTTTCTTCTGGAGACTGGGCTGCAGTACTCAGCAGCGACTGCTGATCCGGGCTGAAATCCAGGATGTTGCATTAACTGGATATATGCTTCTCCTAAAATAACTACTGATTTATCGGCTAGTAGATCAGTACAAAATTAATCGTTTAAATCAAAGCAAATGTGCCAAATATTCTCTGCTTCCAGCCTCTAAAATGTGAGGACATGCTGCTGTTCTCTGTTTTATATCATTGTAAATTGAATATCGGTAGGTTTTGGACTGTTTGGCAGACAGAACAAGCAAAAGGACGTCACCTTGAGCTTGGGGAAATTGTAATAGGCATTTTTCACTACTTTCTGACATTTAATAGTAATAAAAAATAGCAGTCCTGAAGTGGTGTCCAAGAAGAGCAGTGAAAAAATAGATCACAGCATTCACAGCTCACCCTGCCAAAATTCAAGACTGACAAGATCTGACAATCTCCAGCCCTGACTGCAGGCCGTTTCCCCTCTCCCTGCCTGACTCCTCTCCTCTTCTTTTCTCTCGCAGAGCAGGGAGTTGGCCCGTAAGCTGGTGGAGCACAGCCACAAGGGCACAGTCCTGAGCAGGGAGGAATTTGAGGAGAAGAAAGCAGCTGCACAGGCTGCAGAGGCTGCAAAGAGCAACACTCTCTACAGCAGGAGCCGGCCAATGTGAGTTAAATTCTCACCCAACCCACCATGCTCACTGAGATGTTGTCCATATGACTAACAGGGGAGACGAATTCACACCAACCACCAGTCAAATGCTAGAATATCAGGAGGTTTTGTTATGTTCTGAAAATCACATTTGGCTGTTTTGAAGTCTGAATGTGGTCAGCAGATTTTGGAATAATTCAGTCACTGTGGCTGGGAGAAGAAGTTTACTCTCCTGGTGTCTGCCTCTCTGTTAGTGTTCTGTGGTTCATTGTATTGACTTCTCATTCAGTGTGAAAGAATAATATTTTAGGTGAGTGATCTCCTGTCTTCTCCCTAGAATCAGTTTGTTGTGGTGGAAGCTGGGAGCTCCCTGTGCTCGAGTTTCTGTGATACTTTCAGTTCCAAACCAGATCTTATATCTCAGGCCATATTAATGTCAAAGGATATGACAAAGAAAATGCATACCTGACCTAATATTTTTTCTTTAACATCAAGGTGTTTTTCGTGGTTTCAAATTTGCAAAATGTCAGAAAAAGTACTGAGACCTGGGCGAGATGGCTGCCAAGCAGCAGACCAGCGGTGTTTGTGGCGACAAAAGCAGGTATTTTTTTAAGGAGACGTCTGGGACATGCTCAGCCGCGGTTGTGGCAACAAATCCGGGTATTTTAAGCCAAAACACGATCTTTTCCTAACCATAACTAGGTGGTTTTTGTGCCTAAACCTAACCACACATTACAACGTACCATAAAATTGAAAATTGAAACGTAAAGTTTCAACCTATCGGCTACATGTAAGACATGCAAATGTGACATAGCTGTGGTTTGCAGAGATGTAACAATGCCAGGATTTAGTTTGGGGATTGGGTTGGTAGCTGATCTGAACCTCTGACCTTTGACTTTCCTGCGTTAGTCAGTATTGGGTCATTGTTGTTATTGTAAGGCTATGCACAGTCAATAGTTGTGTGTGTGTGTGTGTGTGTGTGTACTCACGTTTGACAAAAACAGACCAAAAATAGAAGTGTTTTTCTCAAGCGATGTGGGTGTGTTGCTTCAGGTGCTGGTAAAAATATCACAGACACAATTGACAACTGTGGGGTAGATGGCAGTCCTGTTTTGAGGTATTCTACCAGATATATGCATTTGCGTGCATTTGATTGCCTCCTGACGGTGTAGATTAAATGCAAATTTTTGCACCAATGTAATGCAACTGATTTCAACTTGAGCAAAAAAATGTGCTCTTATTCTGAGGCTTTAAAAACTGCTTTATAAATGTACAGAGAAGTGAGGAATAATGATAAAAAGGAGAGAGACTGTAGGGAAATGACAACAAGAAGTGGAGTTTCTGGTTAGAAGTTTACAGCTAATGTCTGGAGTTAAAGGCTGCAACTAGTAATTATTTTCATTATTGACTGATTACTTGATGAATCCATTAAATGAAATGAATCAATCTATGAAATGTTAAAGAAAAAATTAAATGCCATTCAGTGTTTCTTAGAGTCCACTGTAATGCCTTTAAGTTCAAGCCTCAAACATTTAGTCATAGACTATGTTGACATGATAAAATCCTTGTGGTAATTGACCTTTCAGCCATTGGGTTGAAACAACACTGTCAGAAGATCTCGCCTCTTAAACAGTTGTCAAATTCTTGATATGTAAGTCATTCTACATTTTGTCATACCTCCAGAAATAGGCTCAGATAACAGGTCAGCTTTTACACAAAAGTAACTCAAGGAATCTTACAGCAGTCAAGAATCAAGCAGTGTTTGGAAGCTGTTCACGCTGTAAGCTGTTTGCGCTAATAAGCTATCGCATGCAAACACACAGAAGCATGCATCTAACTCCACATGTACAGTAATACCAACAGGCAGACGCATGCCAGCACCTCATTTGAGAGAGCCCTATAAGGGACCCCCAACCAGCAGACCAAAGTGTAAAGATATTAAATTTCATATCATATGTGACAAAGAAAACAGCAAATCATCACATCTGAGAAGCTGGAACCCCAAAATGTTTCGCATTTAGCTTCAAAACTGACTGAAATGATTAATCAATTATCAGGAAAGTTGGCAATTAATTTTTGGTTGATTTGTTGTTGAACTAAATGATTCATGTCTGTAAAGAGATATCTGCACATGAATGCAGAATCTGTAAGCAGCCTGGTTTCCGTTTGTAGACCGAGTAGTTTTGACAGTCACATTTGAGAAGGCTTTGGTTGCATGCAGGTAGATGTTTTGTGTGGAGAACGAAAGAGGAGGGAATGCAGTCTTGGAACCTATTGGCTATTGTCTGACGTTGATATAGCTTTTTAATAACCTCCATAAACAGATATCTGCAAATTAATGTAGATAAATTATTTTAAAAAGCAAATAAAAAGCTGAATTTGTAAACAATGATTGGTGCGCCTATTTGCGAATCCTAGGATAGCGAAGGAATGGCCTGCCTTTCTCTCCCTCCGATTGGCTTACCCTGACATTCTTACTTTAACCATAACCAGTTCCACTCCTCTTGCCGATACCTAACCAATCCAAACAACAAAGGCAATGAGTACTAGCCAAGCGTAGGGCGGGTCAGTCCTTCACTATCCTTGGATTCGCAAATTTGCAACCGGTGCACAGAAGAGAGGAAAACCCTGATGTATTGGCCATTGACCCCAGAGGCTGAATCATTGTCAGACCGATAGCCAATGGCTTTTAAGACTGCTAATGGAATAACTGACTAATTGTTGACATTGTTGAAGTCCTACAGTAGCCTGTATTTGATCGTCAGCATCCTTGTAACCCTAAAAGTGCTTTCACGCCGCTGCACGGTAACTCGCCGCCTCCAGTCATTTGAACGAGGATTAGGCGTCAGAGAGGAAGTTGTTTCCAACACGGCAGTAGGACTATGAAGCCGTTGCCGCCCATGTGCAGACAGAAAAACTGAGCCTAGGATAAGATCTCCACCAAACATAGTGACTGGTAAATTGTCCAAATATGTCGAAATCTTTGGTGATTTCAGTGGTTTCCGATGTCTAGCTACAGTATGTAGCTGCATGCTAGCTTGCACTTCTGCCAGTGTTCATCGAAGCAGCTGCCTGTCATTGGACCACTGTGGCAACAGCTGCTTTTAAAAACCCTTTTGGGGGGAAGACTCTTGGAGGTCGGCGGTTGTCAGGGCGGTTACCGCACGGTGGTTTTAAAGCAGCTTAAGCAACACAATGAACCAGCTCACGAAGTCTTGCTAAATGGAAGTGTGAGCTAAATTAATTTACACAATGTAGTATACATTATCTTTTTCATTCTTCCTGTGATTTTTAGACAGGGTTTCTGTCTTCCTGTCATGAGTGGCAGCAGTAGTATCTAGAGGAAAATGTCAAATGCATTTCTGGCTGAAGTTCTGCTCTACTAATCAAGGCATGACAGGTCATAAAATCTGAATCCTTTATAGCTGTATCCGGTGCGGTAGCGGTTTGAGCTGCTTGTTTAATCCTTTATGATTGCATTTTTACAAAAGACGGGATAAATGGGGGTAATTCATCAAGTCCGTGTCCTACATGAACAAGACTTTTATTTGAACAAGGCCTGCCCATCTGTCTAAATTCAAATAAAAATGGTTAACATAAACAAGCTGAAGGAGAAAACTACAAACCCGAGTCCTCTATAAACTCCCCCCCTTCCCCCTGAGGAAAATGATCACACAGATATTGTTCTCATTCTTGATAAAGCCATGTGGTTGTGGTATCTCCTTTGATGACAAGCCAGAACAGACTCCACACACACACGCACACACACAGGGTTTTGGATGTATCCAAACATTTACCTGCTAGGTGTTGAATTTGATTGAACCCTCAGATGCTTATCCAAACGTGCAGATGTCTCGCTGTTGTCCCTCCTCCCTCCTCCAAACGTCTGTGAACATCAGTGACACTGGTGAAATGGGAGCCTCCACACCTGCAGTTACAGTGATATTAGGCCACAAAGCCTTTTATCTTGTCCCAACAGGACCCAGGGAAATGTTGTACGGGAACATTGGGATGTTATATACACAGTAGTCTGTTCCGTCTCCAAGATCTACATCCATGTAGAGACTGTTCCAAAGGCTGTTTGTAAGGTTACTAACTATGTTTAGAGTACAGAATTTGGAGACTCCACACAGACAACATCCAGGAAAATTGATTTTAAAGGAATACTCCACTCAAAATCACTCTTTTGAGTATCAAGTACTGACTTGTGCATCAGCTCTATACAGAGCCTACACATGTAGCACATGCCGTTGTGAGCATTTATACTTGTGTGATGGTGTGTCTGTGTAACTCTGCAGTTACACCTCCACAACACTAGTCCGTGGCAGGGTTTCTGTGAAATACTGGAAAGTTTCATTGATTCAAAACACACATTAAACACACATTAAACATGGCTAAATAGAGACAATTTCAAACACACGTACACAAATCAGCTTCACTATAACTCGCAGCATTCACAGACACATTTTCCCCAAAAAATATAACATGCTAACATTATTAGCACAAGCCTTTGGCATTTTACATTGTAGAAATTAGCTTAGCAGCTAGCGGACTTTTCTTCTACTCAAATGAAGCCAGGGACAACAGCAACATTTAACAAAGGTAACGTTACAAAATTCAACTCCATTACAACTCATAAGGCTCACTGACAAAACAACTGTCTTATACTAAACATGTTTCCCACACAAATACATCATGCTAACGTTATTAGCACAAGCCTATGGCATTTTACATTGTATAAATTAGCCTAGCAACTGGCGGACATTTCCTCTACTCATATGAAGTCAACAACATTTAACAAAGGAAACGTTAGAAAATTCGACTCCATTACAACTCACAAGGTTCACTGACAAAACAACTGTCTTATACTAAACACAATTTCCAAACAAATATAATATGCTAACGTTATTAGCACAAACCTATAGGATTTTACATTGTATGAATTAGCCTAGCAACTAGGAGAGATTTCCTCTACGCTTATGGAGCCAGGCTAAATCACACACAAGATTTAAAATGCTATTTTTGTGGAGGCTTTATTGTCTTCACGATTTATTGTTTCTTATCTGTGAAATTAAATAAAAGCTTTGTTTCCACTGAGGGAAATGGGCTCAGCTTACAGAAATAGACAGGAGGTCTGTGTCGCCACAATGTGTAGTAACATTTCTGGGGAGGTGCACGTCAAGCTATGGCGTAGGTTGAGCCAGAGTCAAAGCAAAATAAAGAATCTAAACGTCCATAAAAACATTCCTAAAATATTGTATTTGCCTTTTGCTGCTGCTTGAGATTAAACAGCATTTCATGAAATAGAGAACTTTGGCCTCTTTGGATTGGATTTGACGGGAACCATGTCCAAAAAACATTACTTTGAAACAACGAGAAGAGATGTTTTGTGCCCGGTTTAAAACACTAACTGTTTTCCATCTGCCCAAGTCATTAAAATGACACAGAGAGACTAAATGAAATACTTAATTCAAATGCAAATAGCCCCTCCTGGCTCACTTGTACGGGATATTTGCCATTATCGATTATAGCGTAGCTTGTTTTTCATCAGCAGCAGCAGACAGATGAAAATGCTGCGTTAATAATGGGACATTGCTGGGAAACACATCACTCATAACAATTTTACAGTCTGTTGTTTGGAGCTGGCTGGACAGCAGCTCAGTGGTTTTTGACTCCTCTCCAAGGTCATTAACCAGCAGGGTTTGTGTTATTTCAAAAGGAAAACACTTTACGTTCAGTGTGATCCTGTTGTAGGTGAATGATAGATTATAGAAAATTAATGTGATTTTTTTTTTAAAAAATATTAATTGCATCCCTTAAATGATGCTTCTGTTTTTTTGTCAGTAATAATGTGAGCTGATAGTGCAGTATGGGTAAATGATTTTAGTACATTTTCACCTGCTGTTTGGATTATTGCTTCAATGCAAACAACCTGTAGGCGACTATAAACTGGCATATCTTTCTTTAATATATGACTTTTCAACTAATTAACAGCTTTCATTGTGTTCCCACACTTGGACATTTGACATCCTGCAAAAGACCTTGACAAGACAGAAAAAAAAACTGGACAGCATTCACAGACTTTTTCCATCACAAGTGGCAAGTTAGAGCCATGTCCCCCCTCGCTGTCTAAATGCAGATTGCTCTTTCCTCTGTGGTTTTTCTGATTGGACTTCCACCAAGCTGACCCCCTGACCTCCTGTTATGGTCACATTGTGAAAACACGAGCCAGGGGATGCAATGTACCACCTGCAAAGTGACTGAGCACAATCAGTACAGTGTTCTGAAAGACGAGTGTGGCCACAGAACCTGACAGCTGCACGGTAAACAAACTCGACGTAGCTGTCCTTCGGCTAGCGAAGAAAAAAATCCATCCATCCGTCCAAACTAAAAAAAGTTTGGAATAATCATGTATTGGGATTTGCATTTATTTGCGCGTCCTTTCAGCAAATGGTAATCTTTGTTACAGAAACATGTACTTCCCTATAGACCTTTGCACCTGTATTCTTATCCTCTCATGGCACTGTGTAGCCATACTGTTTTGGGAATGCATTTTGCCTCCCCTGTAGGCCTTAACCTATGTCTCCCAAGGCATGTCTTTTTTCACTGCTCTGTCACTGCTCTGTGTCCCCCCCCTTCCTTTCTCTTCTTTTCAACCTCCCCGTGCTCTCTTGGAGACCTTTAGTGCCTGCAGGTGTATAAATAGAGCTGTTTTCAATTAAGGGCTAACCTCGCCTGTAGCGTGCATCTGATCAATGAATGCCCCTGCACCTGTGGTAATAAAATACCAAGGGAGTGGAGATAGTGCCGTGAATGCTAATCAGATGTTGCCCTGTTGTTGCCCTGCCTCATTCTTGAGGACAACACGCTCCTCCTGACAGCTTGGCTGTGAAAGAGGGGGGGCTCTGCCAGCACATCACAAAAAGACCAAACAAAAGACCTGGTGCTCTCATCAGACATAAGTGAAATACAATACTTGAATGAATGGGATGCTTAGCCAGTTGTGCGGTTGTTTGGTTAGGGGGAAGCTGAACGGGTAGTCAGAATCAACAAATAGTAGAAGAAGAGTTGGGTTCTGATGGCTGGCTTCAATTTCAAGTTGGTAAAATACCTGGATTTGTTAAGCTGAGTCTTATCCAGTCTTGTATCTTCTTTGTTTTTAGCAAAAAGTGATCCATAAAACATTTGGTTAATGAACAAATATGCAGTTCTTACTTTTTTGATCATCAGTCTTTGATTTTTAGCATAAAAGTTTTGATTATTTGGTAAGTTTTGTTTCTCAAAATGCCAAGATGAACGTAAACTGATCCAACAGGATTTGTATCTGGCGAGTGGATTTTATATTGGATTCAGATTTGATAAAATGCTTTCAGTAATCAGCGCTACAAAAGAAAATTAATGTTTTGTTTATTCTTGTCCTCCAAAAGTAAGACAGCAGAAATTTGGAGTTGTAGACTAGTGTCGTATCACACAGACCTCTCCCCCATACATAACGTTTATATACAACAATATACGTTACGTTTTGAGGGAAACATAACGCCAAGCAACTTCTGCTTTTGAGTAACATAATGAGGAAATGTTGCTTTTTAATGTACTTGGCAAGTCGCAAAACTATTGATATTGAACGTATCATCAAAATGTTTACTTACAACCTATTTAAGTTGTATTCAGTGACAATCAAGCAGCAACGTCCAGGGCGGACAAGTGCGGCCAATGTGTAAGTGCCAAAAACTGCAATTCATCGACCGGCCACTTGAGGCTGGCTGCAAAACAGAGCAATCCCTGCAGGCTCCTGTGTTAAAATGCCCAACTTTACAGCTAAAATAAACATGTTTGTGGCCTGGTTTTATTTCATCATTCATGATAACTGTACGGGGGTGAATTCTTTTTAGAACGATCCCATTTAAGGCTTAAAGTTCTGCGTAGTTGACCTATGGCTAAGCCACGCCCCCCTCCACTCACTCGGACAATCTGTCAACATTCAGTGACTGGCGCTATGGCAGGTGTCACAGTACATGGCATTTCGCAGGAGGCAATTGATGATTTTTGGGGATATAATGATCAGATGTCATTGAGAAGTAACCAAAAGGGCCTAAACTATGCATTGGAGGGATATATTCATCATTTTATTGTTGAGAAGGTCGATGAAAAGCTTAAATTACAAGCCAAAATTTACAGGTCACAGTGTACGCTTGTGAACCGCATCTCGTTGCCATCACCATCAAAGACAACAAGTTAAAGTGCCACTGAAGTTAAGGTTTTTGGCTCAGAATATGAGAAAAGGATAACGGCCTTTTTACCATCTTTACCAAGAGTGTCTCTCCGTTAGTTTGGTGCTACAGTATTTACACTGAATCATTCAGCATAACGTTTGCCAACCTTTGTTATCTCTGCCATTACAGATAAGTTAATGAAGCTAAGCTCCAGAAGTTAACGTTAGCTTAACTAGAGCCCTTTGGACAACAGCTAACAATGATGTACGATCACCAAAGTACAAAACTAGAACAAAATAGGCTAATGAACTCCCAGCAAACAAGGTGACATGATGAACAACGCAGCTAGGAGCTAACGTTAGGCTAACTTTAGTTAACGTTAGCTAGAGATGTTAAAGATAACTTTATATTTCTTTCCAGCAAAGTGACAATATGTTGCCTCAAACACAATGTTGACTTACCTTAGAACAGATGTAGACATCATTGTTAATCTTATTCACGTTGAGTTGATGTTGTGGTCTAACGTTACCACACAACTTTATCCAAAGGAGACACTTTTCTCGGTTGAGATGTGGTTTAAAGTGTAAAAAATACACCTCGTCGCCCAGCCTCTCAGGATACCTTGTGTCAGAGTTGCATGTACCCCATGCACACCGTTTGACCATTTTTAAACTTCAAATCTCCAAAAAAGCTCATAAAACCGAACAAAACTGACTTTCTGTAATGCATTTCAATGGACGTCCAGGCAGAGAATGTCCAAGTATATGGGAATGGCTATACACACTGTGATTGGCTCATCGCGTTTGAGGGCGGGGCTTAACAATAGGTCAATTAAGGGTGTGGCCACTTTGACTGACAGGCTGTCTGCTCGGCCTCACATCAGGACCCTTAACTTGACCTCCTTCTCCGTGTTTTGATGTGCCGGAGCCAGCTGGCCGGAGGCTGTCAGAGATCTTTTTTGTACAAATGTCAGACAAATAGATTTTTTAATTTTTTTTGATTTCTTTCCATACTGCCTTTTTCTGAATTCCTTTGATGCCACTTTTCAGGATGCCAGTTAGAACCAGGTGGTTGAATTCAACCTGGGGCGTCAGCGTTTCCATTTCTGGCTCAGAGAAGATTCTTGTCTTGGCTGTATGTCACCTCTCTGTGTTGTAAACTCTCGGGATGAGGCTTCTAAACTCAGAATATATTGAGGTATTGAGGCGGGATATTAAAATGACAATTGCTTTTTTTGTGATTGGCGAGACCAGAACATTTATGAATCATATGCAAATCATACATTTTTCATCAAAATGTAACCGAAGATCTTTCCCTAACCTTAACCAAAGTACTCTTGTAACCTAAATGTATGACAGGAGTCTGGATGCGAACCCAGGGTTCTGGTCCTGCACTTTGTACGTCAGACATTTCTAAATTATAATCCAGGCAGCAGCTTTGTTACCACAACACTTTAATTAACAAAGCAATTTAGTAACATACAAATGTAATTTCTAGGAGACAGGGCTGTATCACAAGTACATCAGGACATCAGGACTTTGTTTTTAGCAGGACATAAATGTCTTGTTCTTTTATTAGATATTCCAAACCACCTAAACTTCTCAACCTGCCAGATGTTGAGAATTGTGTTCTGTTCAATGCAAACAAAAGACATCCATATTGGAAGTCTTGATAGGACTGCGTTTTATCTCAGACAAGAATAACATTTGATATAAAGTCAGAGGCAAACAAGGGGAGCACTGCTGAGCAGACGTGAGGCCTCCGTTTCCTCTCTGCTCCGGCTCTGGCTCGGGCCCAGAAGTCCATGTCAGCATATGTCCTGACCTCGCGTGCTCACGGCAGCCCTGCGAGGTTTCCATCAGGCTCCCCGCGATCTCCCCACAGTCCAAACCACAGCCATGCTCATTGTCCATTGTGCTGCTGCGTTTTTACAGTCCACCTCAAGAATTCTCCGCTCTCTAACTCTCTACTCTATATTAAAAGTGAGCTATCACTTGCTGTGCCAAGTAAAACCAGCGCCACGAACACGCACAGTGAATATATTTCACTGCGGATCCAACCTCCAGATGCTTAGCGAAAATAAGATTGTGGATGTGACTGACATGAGAAGCCTCACAAAGCTGATCCCAGGCTCATTTTTAGCGAGCCAAAGCCCCGCCACTCTCCACGACTGCTATTCTGGCGAGGGCCCTCGGGCGACGAGGTTTTGCAGTCTCTATTACATGTGCTGTCAAGCCAATTGCCTTCCTTGCTCTTTGTGATTTTGGACGGGTGTGTAACTTTGGAGCTCTCCCCTGCAAGCTCTGTCCAGAGACACACATCCTGCCAGGCTTCAGCACGCCACCACCACATCCCACCATGCAGCACATAGGTCAACATGTACACCAGTTTAGGACCAGCTGGTGCAGCAGTTAATGAATAACAAGCTGTCGTTTGGATGTTCCCACTTTTTTACACATTAAAGAGTTTTCTACAAGTCATACTTGAATTTAGGGCTGGGCGGTGTGACCTAAAATTTATATCACGGTATAAATCGAATCCCTTCACGGTAACGGTATATATCGCGGTATAAATTTAAGTGTAAAAGTTATAATAGAAGTGTTTCTGAATGGGTTTTGTAGTCCCTTAGCAAAGCTAAATTGATAAAAAAAAACAACAACAACAAAAGCAAAGATATAATGTATTTTTTAGCATTTATTGTGCAGAATGCAGATCTCAAAACTCAAAATTAAAACCCAGTACTCTATGGTGCAAAATGTCCCCTGGGATCTATATCAAAAGGTAATTTCCTTCTTTTAGCAAAATCCTAAATGACTGAGTTGTGTTTTTTCCACCTGGACCTTTATGCTCAGCCATTTCTCCTCTAATCATCACGCTGTAACCTGTGACAGGCTGCTATGATACCACAACTATCACATATTCACATATGGAGTTTATTGTGGAGCCCCTAGCGTCACATAGGTTTACATTACCAAAGGTTTATGACAAACTTTCTTGCTGAAAACCAACTCCCGTGTGCGCACGGCGAGAGAGGAGAGGGAGAGACGCTGTGCTGCTGCCAGAGGAGACACTGAATGAGTTCCCTCTGAGCGGTAAGTCGCTAAAAGAGTCTGAGAAGTCCGGGGCTGTTCATAAGACATTAACTCACTCACAAGTTCTCCAGCAACACATGTTGCACGTGCTATGCTAAATCACGGACGTGAACCAGCTCCTCTTGCTCCGTTGTCTCTGTGCTTGCAGCCATTTTCACACTGAGGCAGGTGCGATGACGTCATCGACGATAGGACGGTAGAGCGCAAATCTCTACCGTGGGCCAAATTTATATCATTTCTACCGTCTATCGCATATACTGTGCAGCCCTACTTGAATTCTTAACCAACTAACCCTAACCCGTTGTTTCTGATATGTTCAAGGAAAACACAGATTTCACTAAGCCAGTTGCAACGATAGATATCAAAAACTGGTTACAAATTTGAATCAGTTGATATAAAATGATCATTTATCTCAGGACAGGGCAATTTACAGGTCAACCCAATTGCCAGAAAAAATATTACCACTGTACATTTCTGCAAACCATGGACACTTTTTTTGTAGTGGATATGTTGAAATTTCACTTTTCTTTACATTTCAACACCGCTTTGGTCAATGCTTAGTTAAGTTAGGACACAAAAATCACTTGGTTATGGTTTCGAGAACATCACGTTTTGATGGCACAGTCCCTGCTGGTAATGCAGTGATGGCTGAGTCAAATAACAGCTGCTTTTCATGGCACTATCCCTGCTGGAAAAACAGCGACAGGTCACTAAAAAACACCCACAACTGGGGGCTAAGAAGGTGCAGGAAACACAGCTATGACTCACTTAAACTCAGTCTGTCTTGTTAATTGTTGGTCTCGAACACTGGTCTACAGTGGCCCACAGCTTGGCTGGCATTTTGCCCAGGCATCATGCCTCCACCATCGTCTTCACTTCAGCATGATAAAGTCAGCTCGTATACTACATCACTTTAGAAACGTTAATATCATTTGAATGAAACGTAAAATGTATGTATTTGTGGTTTGTTATCCTTCAGTTATTTTTCCTCATATTTATTTTTGCAGCTTTCTTAATCAGAGTAAAAATTATAACAGATGAGCACTGTAAGCCATTTCCATATTTTAGTACTTGCATTAAATTATTACCGACTACTGGCAAAGAAGAAAAGGATCCAAAATGGACACCCAAATGAAAATGCAGGTAGAGTTTCATTGTGGCACAAACTGCAGAGATTGCATAGCTACCATTCATTTCATCTATTTTGTCGAAATACTTCTAAACATCACTCTTATGCCTGGTCGCCATTCTGTCCATAATGTCAGATTGAGTGATGTCTGACTGAGAACGTTGAATGTCATCTGCGTCTTGTCCAGAAATTTAAATTCTCATTATAGAACAGGGTCCAAACAGTGATGCAGGCACTTCGCCAGACCATTGTGGTAGAGAGGGAGCTGAGCCGGAAGGCAAAGCTTTCAATTTACTGGATCGTCGACGCCCCAACCCTCACCTTTGGTCATGGACTTTGGCTAGTGACTGAAAGAATGACATAGCGGATACAAGCAGCTGTAATAAGTTTCCTCCGTAGCACGACTGGGCTCAGCCTTAGAGATAGGGTAAAGAGCTCAGACATCCAGAGGGAGCTCGGAGTAGAGCTGCTGCTCCTTTGTGTTGAAAGGGGCCACTTGAGGTGATTTGGGCATCTGATGCCTCCTGTACATCTCCTGTTGGAGGTGTTCCAGACACGTCCAACTGGTAGAAGGCCCCTGGGGCAGAACTAGAAAGAGCTGTAGGGATTACATATCTCATCTGGCCTGGGAACACCTTTGGATCCCCAGAAATAGCTGGAAAGTGTTGCTGGTGGGAGGGACGTCTGAAGTACTTTGCTCACCCTGCTGCCCCCAAGACCCAGCCCCAGATAGGTGGATGAAAATGGGTGGATGGATTGATGGAGGGTCAATACACGTTTAAACATGAATGAATACTGACGTTCAGATCAAGTACTCAAATACTCATTTCCATCCTCGAGAAGGACCTAATGTTTCCAATTTTCCAATTGCCAGTTGTGTTATGACCCACTGATGCAACAGGTACACATGAAGAGAAATGGTGACTCTGAACCCTGTTTGTTGTAACCCAGTTTGCATCTTGTTTTCCGACAATGTGCAGCAAAAGCTGAGGTAGACCTAAATAATACATCCACTCAGGACTATGTTATATAATGTTGACTCTGGCCACCATGCCATCTTTACAGCCAACTGGTCCTGGAGTCATTTCCTCTTCTTCACCTCCTATAGACCCAATGACTGTCATTCATAATGACCTTCTGCCACAGTGACTTACTGTGGATGTTTTCACTTGTACCTCACACATCCTGCACCCCTGCACTCAGGTGGTCTCTGATATTTGATCATATGTGATAGAAGCTGTCTTGCTGTTACCTACACCCACTAAACTATAGCTTAGTGCCCCTAATGAAGGGCAGGAAGTGGTTTCCACATCATATAGCTCTTCCCATCAGGCTACCAGGCCAAGCTGTCGTCCTCTCCTTTGTACTTTCAAGTGCTGTAGATGGAGGATGTCTATGATGGATTAAGTGGTCTGTGGCTCTCCTGTGAGGCAGGGTCTAGAGGACAATGACTGTAATATGTAGTTTCATTATTGCCAGATTGTTTATAATTGATTTTGGAGCATGACTCCACAGTTTTGGACAAAAAAGTTGAGTTCCAACTTTTGACTAGTCCCAGCGGTATGTAACCAGAAATAAGAAATAAATCTGTTACAATTTTGTTTCTGAGGAAATTCTTAACTAATGAGTTGAAAAATACTTTTTAAATGATTTCATATGTGTTTCTTTGCATTACAATGTAAGCTAATAAACTGATGAGAAAGAAACCACACTGTTAACATGTGCAGGACAGACAGCCATTCATAGATGTGAGCTTGTTCTCTCATTTTAGGACTTACACTGCGGTGAATATTCTTTTCCAAAACTTTCAAGTTTCCTTTTGCTCTGTCCAAATCTACACATCAGATTTCACTTCAAAGCAGTCTTACCACCAACGCTGCATGTCCCCAAATAGAATACATCCAATTTTGCCTTGGTATGAAAAATATGACAATGATTCCTTTGATCAGCCTTCAAAACATGCACCTTTCAGGCAGGCTATGCACAATGTGCAACCTCCTCAACCCCCAAAAGCCAAGGTGGCCACATTACACAAAGAAAGCTCAGGTAGGATATCATGCGTAGCACATGTGTAACTGATACATTCAGCTCATTGTAATCAGAGGTGACAGAGGATTTTAGAAAAATCCCAAAATAAAGTAAATTGTCATGCTGTGTGGAATTTCCCTTGACGTCCACCAGCCCAAAATAATATTTTCCATAAGATTCATTTTCCCAAGCACTCTGAGGAAAAATATTCTGGTACAGTATGTGTTGTTTCTTAAGAAATCATTGTATTATTGAAAGTTCCCATCTGCCATGCTGCCGAAAGCTGCAGGCTAATGAAGGCTTCAATCTGTTAATCTGTCCCGAGAATAAAGGACGAAATTATTTCAAAGCACAACATCTGTTACGCGTCATGAAATTAAAATCTCTCAGAAAACACCATTTATCTAGTTGCTGAATATTTATTTGCAAAACGAAGGCTACGAATTAAGAAGGAATGCTCGCCCCCCCTCATTCCTCAAAGAACTTTTTAATGACATTCCATTAATTATGCCGGGAATTATTTGCTGTAGCAACGTTTCGCACGTTTGAAAGAGGACACAACCTGATACAGATCAAATTTGTTTGGCAAGGGTGATGAAATTGCAGAAAAGTTGGCGCTCGGGGCTGCAGTATATTGAATTTCTTAACCAGTCCCTGCAGTAAGTGTCGGTCCTCCTTTCAGCTTGTCCTTTCAGCTGTGCAAACAGATAATGAGTCTTTGAGTCCAGCAAAGAGATGAATCATTGGTGCAGGTCAATGACACTTAGGTTAACACAAATTTGAAAGCGACAGATGTGAAGCAGTCAAAAACACACAAACAGCAGGCACCTACAAACAAGTCAAAGTGTAAGCAAGAGGGAACATACAGACCCCATTTTACACTGTTGTGTAATTTCTGTCTAATTCGCACACTCAAATTTAGATTTTAAGTCGTAGAAGCAAACTATAGGATGTAAATATTTCATACTGTCGTCAACAAAGCATCATGTGACAATGCCTTAAATTGGAGTACATCATGAGTGAAAACCGTGACATGGAAATACCACTTCTACATATCACATGAAAAGGTTTGTTGCTTCCAAATAAATTCAGCAGTCATTTAGAAACTAGCATTTTGGTTCTGCTTATTATTCCTGAAAGCGAACTTTGAACCTGCAATGTCACAGTTTGCCCCCTACCTTTCCGTTCATGTTTGAAACAACACAGTATTCCACCTTCTGACTGGTAATTGTAAACTATTGACACAGTATTTTACAAAATAAAACAACAAAGGTTACATCTCACATTGCAGTTTTCACAAAGATCGCTGCAAAATCAAATCAAACAAGATTCTGTTGACTGAATGCTGCATATCTTGTTTTGATCAGCCTCTAAACTCTGTATTATGTAATAGTCTATATAGAAACTGTTCAAATGAAGGAGAGGCAATATTTAATTTTTTTTTAGCAGTTTGCTTGTTGAATTTACAGCTCACGAGTCTTATTTCAAAATTTCAAGTGAAGCAGTGACTTACGGAGCAACTTAGACTTTGTCGCATTACCTTGTATATTAGATTCCAAAAACTGTCACTTCTTTGCTTATTTTTGTACACCTAAATCTGCACAATATAATCATCAAAGCTAAAAGATATTAGAAATGCAAAAACAAGAAATCCAGAATGTGTCTGAAGTAAATGTCTTCAGTCAAATGATATCCACTGTCAATCCTTTTTTGTGTCAGGGTCCGATCCTGGATCAAACCAAATCACTGCCTGGTTAGCGAAGTTTCTGCTGCTGCCCCTTTCCAGAGCCACTCCCCTCCCATCAAACGCTCAGTTCAACGTATGCCGGGTTAGCACAAGCTAACATAGCAGCAGTGGCTAACATTCAACACTAAGCTGTTAAACGCTCCCAGCACGCTCACACCAACACCATATTGGTGGTTGGCACTCTGTCATTAAACTCATGAATAACTATTACGTGATGTTAGCTGTGTGATGCTAACAGTTAGCCCTGTCACTGTGGGTAAGTAGGCGGACTTTCACAATCTTCCCCTGGCACAGAGCATATACATGTAGTCTGAACTACTTCACTTCAGAAATGTTAGTATGATACAAATGAGACATAAAAACGTCACATATTATTGGTTCGTACAAATGTGCAATGCCAACATTTTCTTCTGGTGACTGGGCTGCAGTTGGAGGAAAAAATCTAACAACTCCCCAAACCTAAATGACAAAAATAGTACTATAGTGTACAGTATATTTCCAAAATTGACCTGTTAACATTTACTCATACATGTATGCAATTATTGTTAAAGTTTGTGTTATTTTAAGAAATGATTGTGGTTAAATTTAAAAGAAACCAACATCCTTAACTGGACTTGAATGTAGCCTCTAAAGTCACACGATTTATACTCCATGCTAGCCTCCTCCCTAAAGACATGATTAGACCAACTTTAGCCCTGCGTGAAAAAACAACTTCCTGGATTGTATTTCGTTGTCTCACTGGTACCTTAAACAACTCACCGCCACCATCGCAGCCACCTGTACTGCTTTAATGCAGGTCTTTGTGGTCTGAATTCCCATTAAATATTTTTGTGGCAGTCATGCTACTTCTGCCTTTCCTACTATTGTTTGCTGCTTATGTAAAAATCTGTACCTTTTAATAAAAAAGACCCAACATGATGTATCTGATTGTATAATGGTGAGAGGTTGCTTGTGAAGAAAATGGAAGCATAGATTGTCTAAAGCATTTGTACAAACAAATAGTAGTTGCTTTTTTGGTGAGGATGGTCTCAGAAATTCTTCCACAGTTTGGAAAGCTTAAGTATCCAAGAAGCAGATCTCGATTTATGTTGTCTTGTAGTGTTTCCCCTTTTTAAACTGGCGCAGCCACACATATACCTTGTAAAAGTAATTTTATATCCGTAGGACAGATGGTCTTAGAAAGATGTACTTTTTTTCAATGAGCCAGATGACTGTTCACTTCCCTCTTTCATTTCTTCTTTACTAATGCCAGGGCCCACCTGCCTTGACCACAATCCAAAAACAAGACACTTAAAACACATGGCTCGATCACCGTTAGCTTAAT
Organism: Epinephelus lanceolatus; assembly: GCF_041903045.1. Lineage (NCBI taxonomy): Eukaryota > Metazoa > Chordata > Actinopteri > Perciformes > Serranidae > Epinephelus > Epinephelus lanceolatus. Next base: position 5,866,517 of record NC_135742.1, read on the forward strand.
ACCTAGTCATTAGCCGCTAATAACCATCATTTAATAGTGAATTCCTTGTTATCCCTCCTAAATGAGGCTTGATAAGAAATTTGTTAATTGACGGGAAACTCAAACTTGCAGCGGTCCATGTGTTTTGCTGAAGTATTATTCACTCTCCGTGACTGTGTGTGTTGCTTTAGCTACTGGATGGGGTAACCCCAGTCACTTGCCTCCTCAACACCTGTGTTTACTTTGGGGCCTCGGCCCCCATGACCCAGCAGCAATCCTTCACTCACTCAGAAGATGGAGTGAGGTTCCAGCCTCCAAATATGTGCTGTTCGTGCACTTTTACCACTGTGTGATTTCTCTAAGACTTTCATTATGGGGCATGAGCCAAACGACTAGTATAAATTACAATCCTCTTCCAAATTCTAGTAAATTTAAACATTCAGATCCTGTTCTCTTTTACTCTAATGTTAAGTTAGGCTAAGAGCAGACATTGGCTTTGGCGCTTGTCCGCGCTTGTTGTGGCTGTTGAGGCTTTTTAAAGTGCTTTGGGTATGGAAAGTGGATTTGAGGAGCCATTAATGTAGAATAACTGAACTTGTCTTCTTTTCTGGAGGCAGACGGAACTGGATTCAGTAGTTTTGAATATTCAGCATGAAAGAAACAGATTTATGACTGGGGGATTTCTGGCTCCAACTAACAGGTGTTTTTCATGGAAATCTAGGGTTATTACTTCGTCTCACAACTGTGTGCAGGACTAAATATTGAACCTCAATACTATTTTGGTACAGAGCAGATGTATTCATAGCAGCATGTATTGGACATTTGAAAAAATGCTAAATGGACTTCACATGTATAGCGTCTTTCTAGTCTTCCAACCACTCAAAGCGCTTTTGACACAACAGTCACATTCACACATTCATTCACACACTAGTGGCTGAGGCTACTGTACAAGGTGCCACCTGCTACTCAGTTTAAAATGCACTAACACAGAGATGGAACAGCCATCGGGAGCGATTCCAGGTTCAGTATCTTGGCCAAGGACACTTCGACAAGTAGACAGGAGGAGCCAGGAATCAATCTTCCAATTAGTGCATGACCCACTCCACCTCCTTAGCCACAGCCGCTCGAATATATCCTGACACAAATCATAAATTTGAAAATTTTAGACTGTTTTTTCATGTTTATGTCTCAGGGCATAGCAATTAGGATTACCCAATTGCCTGCAGCAAATAAAATACCACATTTGGCTAGTAAATTTAGCAACTTGCCGGATTGGGCAAGTGGGTTTTATGATTTTCTTCCCGAAGCTGATGATGGACGTAGCTAAGGAGTGAGCCATCTTGCCCCACTCTCATCTCTGTTAAGAGTTGCACATGTGCCATATTGATTGGACATGCTTGAAAAAGGCGACTGGCAGGTAAAGACAAAGTTTATGAGTTGAAGCACAAGTGAGCTTTTTGATTCTCCTGGAAACAAGAGTTTAGCTGGGTGGTGTTAGGGGATATGGGCAAAACTCCAAATATGTATTGCACAGTTTGCAGCAGGCTAGAGAGCAAGGCAGATAAAACAGGCACTTAACACTCATCAGTGCCCAGTGTTGGGGAACTTACTTTTAAAGCATAGCTTTGCAAGCTACCAATGACTTCTTACTGAAGAAGGTGAGCTACACCAAAGCTGTCCGAGGGGGAAATATAGTCTGTGTAACTAAACATAAAAAAAAATAGTAGTTCGAACTACTTTGTAAAAACTAATACAAAATTATAACAAAATATAACACAAAAAAGTCACATGCCAGCAAAAATGTCAATTAAGAGCCTACTTGTTCACAGGTCATAAACCAAAACATTGAAATACCCCACTATTCATAAGAAAGTGCAGTGGCATTTTAGGTCTTGTATAGTGTCCATCAGTCAGACAGCTGCCTTTAGAAACTAGCAGTGACGGACTCAGGATGTTTGAAGGGTAGGGGCAAAAAGGAAAAAAGGGCGCCTACTGCATGACATGGGGACAAGAGGGCAGCCAAAAGGGCACATCTGCTCATTTTCATCATTCAAGAGGGCAGCTGATAGGGCAAATCCTCTTGTTTTCACCACTCAAGAGGGCAGCCAAAAAGGCACATCTGCTCGTTTTTATCCAATAGGGCACAATGTCTCGTTGTCATTACTCAAGAGGGCAGCCAAAAAGGTGCATCCTCTGGTTGTCATCACTCAAGAGGGCAGCCAAAAAGGCGCATCCTCTGGTTGTCATCACTCAAGAGGGCAGCCAAAAGGGCACATCTGCTCATTTTCATCCAATAGGGCACATCGTCTTGTTTTGAACACTCAAGAGGGCAGCCAAAAGGGCACGTCTGCTCATTTTCATCATTCAAGAGGGCAGCTGATAGGGCAAATCCTCTCATTTTCGCCACTCAAGAGGGCAGCCAAAAGAGGCCATCCTCTCATTTTCACCACTCAAGAGGGCAGCCAAAAGGGCACATCTGCTCGTTTTCATCCAATAGGGCACATCGTCTTGTTTTGATTACTCAAGAGGGCAGCCAAAAGGGCACATCCGCTTGTTGTCATCATTCAAGAGGGCAGCTAATAGGGCAAATCCTCTCATTTTCGCCACTCAAGAGGGCGCTTTATTGCGGCCTTTTCAACCGAGGTGGCACCAGGGGGGGCCCCATCCCCTGAGTCCATCAGTGGAAACTAGAGTCCAGGTGGGGGTACTGGACTGAGCAGGATTACTCAGATATGGAGGTAACTTGTAATATAGCAACAATTTCTCTGAACATTTGTCAATAAATATGGCTAATTAATACTTGCAACGAATTGTGGTCAAAGGGGTTCAATTATAGTGGAGAAATAAAAAATAATTCCATTTCTTTTATTGCCCAAAATTTGTTCAGTTATTAACCGCATCAAAATGGCAAAAAATATTTTAACTACTTGAATCACTTTGCAAATATGAATGTAGTTTAACTATCAGCAAGCTACTGCAGAAACTACCGGTTAAATTACATGTAGTTCACTGCTCCCCAACACTGCCAATGTCTATCTGAAGCAAGTAGGTAAGTTGTTCCCACAGTGCACCTGTAAGTGTAAGGAAAAGGGCTTGCATGATATAACACCAAACACACCAGTGTTTCACCAGATATAAAAAATGAGAAAGAAAAGACGCAAATTTGTTGCAAACACATGAAAAAATGGAAGAAAATTAAAACTATTCAGTGCAGGTTATTGTTTCACATGGTTAAAGTCCATAGAAACAGTGGTGTTGTAACTTTGATTTAGTGAATGGCCTTTCTACATTTTTTTTACCGTCTTTCTTCTTGAACATTCTCAACCACAACTGAGAGGCTCCCAATGACCTGTTTACTGCCTTTAAGACGTTAACTCGCTGCGGATCTGATGAATGTTTTGCACAGTCAATCCTGGACGCGAGCCAGCGTTCTGTTGCTCGTACTGCAGTGTTAACTGTTCAAATATTAGTGCCAATGTTTTTTCAGGTGTGGATACATCACAGCGCGCCAAAACCATGTTTCCATGGAAACAGGCCAGCCTAAGTGTAAAAAGCTGCCATAGTATCACATATAAAGTCATTATACTCTGATATGATGTTACTCTGCATACTGAAATTAGGAAGGACAGCTGTGACACTGTGACATTCTGCATGATCGCTGTAGTTTTCAGGTTTCTTTCAGAGTAAAGACACTGACTTATCAACATTTTTTATAATTTCTGTTTAGAAATGGTATGTAGAGTATTTGGGAGTGTCCTGGGAGTTTGGCAGCTTTGGTGAAGTGTTGTGTGCTGACACATTAGATGCTGTCTGGAATCCACCTCATGACTTTGACTGCATTTCTGTTGCATCTACTTAAATCTACATTTTGTTTTCATCATACATTTTAATTAAGCCCTGTTAAATGTTGTATTGTACTTACTAAGGAAAGTCATGGAGACATGGAAAAGGAAATATCCCTCCTCTGCAGTGTCAGATCAGATTAGAAAAACATTTTACTCAATCCATTTCAATAAGGATGACTGTTTAGTTGATTGTTAATGTTAGAGCAGAGATAGGCCAGAGTACCCCGCAGCTACGACATGTGAAAGGGTGGAAAGCTTCCATAAAGAACCTTTAAGGCTTCATGTGACTTTTTTTTTTCAGGTTAAGAGAAACATTTCAAACCGTTTGAGTGTTGTCTTTTCCAGGACACTGGCAAGTGCAGGAAAAGAACTCAAAGATAACTTCCTGAAAGCCCTGGCAGAGCGAGAGGAGGCCAACCGCAGTGGGAAAATGACTGTGAGTACATTATTACAGCACTCCAATTGCTACGTAATGGGATTCCCCTCAAATATTTCTGCAATTCCATTAGGATGGGAACAAAATCCATACTGTGTCAAGTTGAGTGGAAATGCTCCCCCCATCCCCTCAGCCCCTCCACCCACCATTCCTCCCCAAATACCATGAGAGCCAGCTGCCCGCCCCTCTCCCCTCCATAAAACCCCGTTTACCAAACTCTAGCTACCTTTTCCAAGGTGTTCTTTTAGATAGAACTGATCATTTCTGTAGGGGTCTCACCTGAAGAGCCGGGGTACAGGCCTGGAGGAGTATTCACAATCTTCGAAACAAAATTATGTATTTTCACAGCATAAACTGTACAATTAGTATTGGTATCAATATTAGTCTTATGGTGTATTAAGAACTAGAGCTTGTTATTCTTTTCAACATTTGTCTTCCTTCTTCTCAGAGACATTGCATGCCCACAGCAACATCACACCATACCTCGACCCTTCTGTTGTGGACGCATATTTTTATGCAATCATTCTCTCAACAATACGCTACTGACTCCCAATTTGGTCCCTCAACAGAAAGGAAATCATCGAACCAATAGCAAAACTATACAACAGAACTTACAACATCCATGGGAACCTTTTCCCTTTGACTCATCACTGCACTTCACTCTCCCTCAATCATAACACCCTGACTTTTCAGGACTACAGAAATAATCTAGCCATTAAATCTTCTCCAGTTGGACACTTATTGCTCTACTTGCTCTACTCTAGGGACATTGTGTAACATTTTCAGTTGTTTATTGGCAAAAATTGATGTCTGCATTCATAAATATGTCATCACTGGTGTACTATTACCTCCACCAATAATCTGACTTATTCTCGTAAAAGGAGAATTTCGGATTTGCTTGTACATTGTGCGGGTAAGTTGTCTGTGGGGTTCCATAATGTTTCGCCATCTTGAGAATACATCCGCCAGCAAGGGACATACAGCCCCACCTTCGGCGTTTTCGTTGTGAGCCAGGCCAGCGCTGCGTGACTGAGGAGCTGAAGGAGAGGAGCAAGAGGCGCTTCGCTACTACCCCGGCAAATTTGAAACAAAGTCCCACTCTTTGAGCATAATGCAGGATCATGTATATGCAGCATCATGGGAGACGGAATCCTCGTCGCCAAGAAAGCACAAATGGGAATAGAAAAGGCAACGTGACTGGTGAATTAAAAAAACGAGGGTCCACATTGGGGTAGCCTTTCCCAGGTGGAGAGAGCTGCTGAAGGAGAATGGTAATGCAATCGCCGGTCACGTTGCCTTTTTGACTCCCTTTTGCGCCTTCTTGGCGACGAGGATTCCGTCTCCCGTGATGCTGTATAATACATGATACTGCATTATGCTCAAAGAGTGGGACTTTGTTATGCTGCAGTAATGCCGGGGTAGTAGCGGCGCTGGCCGCTAACAGCGGCTAACAGCTGTTAGCGGCGCAGTGTTGCGAGGAGAGGGATGAGGTGTGTGAGGTTGAGCCACTTGTCAGTTGTCAAAGGACAAGACGTGATTGGTTTGTTTCCATTTACACCCGCCCCAACAGTCCTACGTTGTAAACACAGCCAGCATGGTGAGGAGGGGGTTTGTCAACTTGTGTCGCGCGTGTCTGTGTAGCAGCCTGAATGAATACTCCATGTAGTATCGGATGACATGGTTTCATCAACGTTATCATAGCTTTTTGGTACACAGCGACTACCGTTGTTGCAATAGGCGTTTGAAACAGTGAGGCGCTAGAGTGCACTATCCGTTTGAATGCAATATATGATTTTAACGTTAGACGGGAGAAATTCTTACACACTGTGGCTTTAAGACGCAACACAAGACGACAATGCGTGACTAGATCAATTGCACTTACACTTATTCCTGTACTGCCATACATACTATATTAAAGCAATAATCTCTCAGTCAATCTCAATTACACATTTCAAACATATTCTGTATACAAACACACATATTGTAAATTTGATTTGAGGACATACCTGCAACCGCCGATTCAAATCACATATACCACCATGCTCACTCTACATAAGACTTCTACTTGTAATCTCAGTGTAGCTCCTTATGTTCCATTGTTGTCTTGCCTCTATTCCTTTTTTGCTTTTTAAAAGTAGACAGTATACTGCTCCAGAAATAATTGCGATAAACAATATTATTGTCATTTTAAGACCATTTTATGCCACTGATACAATAGAATAATAGTGCAAGTGTACGCTTTCAAACAACAATGGACTTTGAATCCCTGAGGGCATGCACACAGTTGGAATTGGAATGTGGAAAACATTAAAACATATAAAGATTAATAAAACAAATAACCAAAAATGTCAGCAAAATGTGCCTCAGCATATATGTGTTAAACAAAAAGTGTCTCATCACATCCCCATCAGGAACACCCTGCTGTTTATTCAGGTATTATTTCAGGTTAGCCAAAATGTTAGTGGCATTCTTATGTTAACAAACACACATGTACACACAACGGGCAATATTATACGATATGATAGGGTCAATGTCATGTTCATTTCTTCATCTGTCAATGTAATGGCAATTTTATTTATGTAGTACATTTCTTTACATGTGAAGTGAAAGTGTTTTACAATGAAAGACAACAGATAAAATTAAATACGAGAACATAGTTTGCATAAACATATATAAGTATGAGCAATAGTCATCAATATTGATATAACAATATGGAGAACACACAAACATCAACATGATCAAGTGCGGTCAAGTGAGTATACACACACACTAATTAACCATATGCCTGGGAGAATTAAACGTCTTGAGTTTGCTTTTAAATGTGGATCAGAGTTGTGCTGGACTCAGCAGGACCACAGCAATGAAAGGCATCCTCACCAGAACTGGATCTAATTCTAGGTACAGCTAGAAACCCTGTGCCTGCTGACCTGCGAGGCCTGATCCGGTTATAATCAATGACACTCAGTGTAGTATAAACCAAGCTGCTTATGGACTATATCTGAGCTGTTATGCTTTTATTTCATCATCTGCAAGAGGTGTAAAGGTCAAGTATATTGTCAGTCAAATGGCAAGCATGGGGGCCTTGGTAAAGTCCAAGATGAGAAATGGCATCTTTTGAGATTGAGAACAGAGTCATGAGTTGGTGCGGGTGGTAAAGTGGTACTAACTAGATATAGTTGAGCTCATGTCTTCACAGCGTCTGTGCAGCATTTTTCAGAGCTGCCAAGTACGGGAGGTGCCAAGAAGATGCCTGGCTGAGTGCTGAGAGATAAGGATTCCCTTTCAGATTTCTCTGGCAGAGATTTCTGGCAAAGATCACTGAGGTAGTCTAAAAGCTTTGCAATGGTAATGTGGCAGGAGTTTCTTGTGGTGGGTACAAAATAGAGTGGCAGGACCATTATGACTTGTTGTCTGAGTCCGTTTTTTGTTTATCTGCAGAGCGAGCTGTATCCATATTCTCCACAGTTGGCCAGTAGCAGCTGAGCTCTGCAAAGGCCTGGTCACAGGTTCTGTTTGTGATTTTCATGGACAGAATCTCCAGGTGCAGCTGATGAGTAGTAGAGAGAGTCTGGTTGGCTGCATCAGACCGTGACCTCCAGCACACACTGGGGCGGCTTACAACAGAGTGTGAAGCGGTTGGAATGAAAGTCCACACCGCCGAGGTGCTCTGCCAGGAAATGGTCAGAAAATGCCTCCTTTGGGTTGGAGCTCAAATAGTTTTAGGACTTAGGGATGGGTGCTATGGCTAAAAATGTTACCACGAAAAAGTTCTTGTAGCAGTCAGTATCGATGATTATCATGATAAATGTCAAATCAATTTCTTTCATGTTTAAAGGCTGATTTTTCAGAGGGCTTTACAGCATACGACATCCCTCTGTGGCTTGAACAATTATTTATTGTCAGAACATGACAAACTCTTGCCAAACAGCGGAACATTTCACAGGTCTGAGGTGGATACAAAACAGTTATAATCAAATAATATCAATTAACGATAAATGGACAAAGAATTGTTAACTCCAGTCAGCATGTCAAACCTTTTGCATAGGCGGTTTTAAAAATATTTTGTAAGTGTTTTAGCCGACAATGTAACCAAGAAAAAGAAAAAATCCAACTGTCCTCAGTGTTCTCTGTACAAGTTTTGGATGTTTGGAATATTCGAGACCTTCCTGAAGAGGTGGTCTCAGTCCGGTTACAAACGAACTCTGGTGCGGATCGTTTGTGGTGAGAAGGTGTTCCGACCTGGATCTGAACCAACTGCAGTCACATGACACATTGTTTGGGTTAAACATGAGCATGTTACAGTCCTGGAGGATTATTAATGTGCACCTCCTCCTGTACTGCCTTAATATGCACATTCAGCACATCCAATGCATCAAAACATTGTTTTCTAGTTGGAGCTGCGCCTCGTTTTCAAACTGTATGGTTTGACTAAAATGAACAATGACAGCAATATAGTCCACGATGAGCAGCGCTAAAATCAACCTGCGTAGTTGTCCCTCCATTGTGACATTAGAAAGTGTCACATTTATCTTGCAAGTGTACTCTTCTTCAGTGTTTGCTTTACTTCCTGGATTTTTCCAACATGGAGATTCTGACCAATCAAGAGCAGCTTTCTCACACAAGGCATTTGATCTGGTCCTCTTGTAAATCCCTGTAAAATTATACAACTTTGGAACAAAATGAGTCCCTTAAACTGTCGGTCTGAAAGCACCTTGGACAAAAATCATATTCAGAGACAAGTTAACGTGTTAGTCATGTTGTTACATATCATTCTAATGAAATAGCTGCAAGTCAATTACGTTAACTTGCAAAGTTACCATTAGCATTAGATGAGTTGACTGTACAGCTATTGTCGCTAACGTTATGTGGCAAAGTCAGTCTTGAGATAGCACTGCGCTGTTATCTGTGGTCAAAACAGTCATACTAAAATTAACTTTTAGAAGTTGCTGTAACGTTATAACGTTGAGCATTAGCCTGGTGGCTGGTCTCATGTCCTTCTTCTGCTACTACTTCTTCTTCCACTTCTTCTGGTTAACAGCAGTGGCCCTCACTTGACAGAGATTGCTTCAAGTTGAGGAAGTTTTTTTATTTTTTTTTTTTGTAGTCAGTTTGCTGTGCAGTGTACTTCTGGAGAAGTTTTGGTCCCCGTATTTTGCTGCGGAGTGAGCGCTCTTGACTTTCACACTACTCTTTGGTACAGACAGCTGAGGAGGAGAAACTTTGCTCCAAGATAACATCTTCTTTCCTCTGCTTAAAAGTGGTGAATTTACAGCTCCCAGCAATTTAATGCGACGCAGTCTCAGGCTTTTGTCTGATATCTAGCGTCAGAAAGAAATGTTGTTGCACATTTCCAATCTGTCGGTTGCGCCATTACCTTGTTTTCTGTATTATGTGAATGCCGCTGTTACATTGAACGTCCTGCTGAGTTTAAACTCTAAAACCTTCCATGAAAAAAATTGTTTTGAACAGCCAAATCAGATTTGACCAACATAATTCTGACTCAGGCACAGCCCTGTGTAATTATATCAAATCTCAATTATATTGAGATACCCAGCTCTACTTTAGGTGTCGTTCAAGTGTGACTGCAAGATGAAACACAAGATCAAAAGACGCACAGGTGTGGCATAAGCAGTGATGCAGGCAAAGGTGAAGGTGGAACTTTGCCTTTGGGCTCACCTCTCAAATTAGCGGTCAATCTCTGCTCCAACCCTCAGCTGTGGTTATAATTAGGCATACAATTGGTCAGAATCGTATTCCTCATAAGTTGAAGTGGGAGAGGTGCTCAGACACCTGGTGGGACCTTGGGAGTGGGAGTAGAAGTGTGCTCTTTTATTCGAGGTGCTTTGGGCATCTGATCTGGACGTTTGCCTCACAGATCTGTCCTCTCTGAAGTCAAGCTTAGCTGTTGCGTGAGCCCTTCAGTTAGGAGCTCTTGATTCATGGACAAAGCCTGCATGCTTAATTAAACTTTGATGCACCAGGGAGCGATTTTAACCTGTGACCATGAAGCTGACTGTTTTTACTACAAACACTTGCTTTTAACACAATTCTCTGTCTCCTCTGACGGTATATGATGAATGGAATGTGGACCATTTGGGGGTCGTATTCGGCATTGTTCTGCAGGGAGTGTTCGCGTTGATTGACTTCAAGTGATTCACTTCTAAGATGCTGGAGTACAAAAAAGGAGTTTTGTTTGACCTCCATTTACCTGCCCCTGTGGGCTTTGCAATTATGAGATCACATGAAGTGCACGAAGGGGAGCAGAGGTAGTAACACCAGAAGTTCTCCCGCTGGATGTTCGTTGTGTAAACACTACCACGCAAAAGCCCCCCTCTTCTTTCTGTCAGCTCTTCATAACTTAAACCATTTGAGAGATACAGCTTTTTCCTTCCAAAGAAACCTCCAGTGAAAAATTAAGTGTTTTAAAGTACCCCTTCCTGTATAAAGAGAAGAGCGACAGAATAAAACAAGCAAAATATCATGTTGTGGATTACCAGCGTTGTTTTGCTGTCAAGATATTTTCCCACCTCTTCTTCTTTTTCATCTCTTAAGAGCTTCCTCTGCTGAAAAATTGGATCAGGAAGATGTTTATTTTCCTTTGAGGCCCCGCTCTGTTTAAAATTGAACCCACATTTGTGCGCTTAATACCTCTTCTCTTTGAAACTGTTTAAGTAACAGGTAATCTTTATACAGTTTGACGAGGCTTGACCTCATTGGTATATTTACATTACACAGATGCATTCCAGACAACATTTGCACATGTGCGGACATACAGTAAAACATGTGTTGTACCTGGTTTCATGCACACTCATTCATATTGTACTGTGTGTATGTTTTTTATCATTAATATTGTAATTTGCTGGTATCCATGTGGTATTTATACATATGTTGCATATGCTGTATTTTCATTCTAACATCTGCCAGAAATTTCAAACAATTATGCGTCATAAAGAAATTGGACATGGTTTGGATTTCTTCCCGCCGCTCTCTGTTGCTCCTAAAATCCTCTTTATGAAAGTGTCAAATTACCCACGTTAATCTTCGATAAGGTTCAATAATAAGACCACCCAGTGTCGTGAGGTATCTTTCACACTGTTCACCGTGGGCTTTCTAAGGGCCTATTGAAACACATGACTTGAGCTCCTATCTGCCAGGCTCCTCAAACCTGAGGATCAGTCCCACTAACGCATTCCAGGTCCTCACATCTACTTGTTTTTACTGCACTCTAATGCAAAGCAGTCCTTGTCCTACACGTGTTTTTCACCTTTTCCCCCATTATTTTTTATGTTTGTACATTATTGTTATTTTAAGTAGCATTTAAGTCATTGTATCGCCCGTGCTTTAGGAGAGCCACTAACTTTGTCAAAAACAGCCAGTCTTCCTTCATGTGGAAATTACATAAGTAGGTTTTCTTTGAACTTAATTAAAATCCAAATCAAACCCAAATGCCCTTTTTTGGCTTTAAAGGGGAACTATGGCCAAATTCATACATGTTACTCCAACACATTCTCCCTCTGACCTCATCACATATCGACGTTTGGTCATGAACTTTCCATATCGAGAAGGTACCCTGGATGCATTGGTTGTTGATGTTCTGGAACGCCAAATCAACTTTTACCTTTTACATGCATCGTCTATTTTCAAAATACACTTCTGTTTTCACAGGAAATGTAGTTTGCATACAGTCTCTTTCAAAATAAATGCACTATGTTGGTACAACACCGCAAATTGACGTTTTTTTCCTTCAACAACAAACGCACTTGGTTACGTTAGCCAACACATGCACATGGTTGGGTGTACGCAACAAAAGCACGTGGCTACATTTAAAAAAAAAAAAAAAAGGATCAGGGTTTCACTTTACAACCTTAAGACAAGCAAACACTGGCCTCCCGGTTGAAGGTTGTGGTTGTTGGACCCATCCACCACCCCTCCACCCGGCCCTTCTTGACCTTCCGCTACCTTAACTTTCCTTATTGTCCCACTGCATTCTCCCCTGATGCCACCGGGCACCGTTAAACTATAATGCCGACTGGATGCATATCATGACGACATGAAAGGTTGGCTTTTTTCGTTGGGGTCCGATGCTGGAGTGAGACCGGGTTTGTTATTTCTATGGTCTAAGACAGTCTAAAAACATAGGTAAACATGAACAACTCTTTCCCAAGTCCAGAAACTAGAGTGCAAAAACTTAAATTTGCGATGTTACATGGTATAAAGTCTGGAGCTGTGTTCTGAGTATATGGGTACATTTTCAGTTTCAGATCTGAGAACATTAGAATAGAGTGAAGCCAGGTAAAAAAAAAAAAAAAAATTGTGGATCCACAAAATCAGTCTCCCATTCATTGTCTATGGAGCAGATCCAAACTTTACACCCAATGACATCACAAGTTTCAGAGTTCTCTGGTCTCTGGCTTTGAGAGAGGAGGTGGAAAGCCATGGAAATAACATATTGGACTTATTAATTTAGGTGGTGTTCCTCTTGAAACTTTTACTGTCTTTGTTGTAAACTCAACCAGTGTTGGTTGACACTGGCTCAATCCCAATGCACCTCTTACCATTTATCCCTTAGCCTTTACTCCTCCATTTTGCACGTTCATATCTAGTGGTAGAGTGGGATAGAGGGGAAATGTTAGGGTTACATGGCCCTCTAAATGGACGTTTATGAGAGGCAAACTCCAAATTGAGTGTTATGAGAAATAACTGTACTGTCTTAGTTTAATGTTATTTAAATGTATTGTGGTCCATAACAACAACAAAAAAATGTTAGTATGCCAATGTTTTGGTGGCTAACTAGCTACCTAATTAATTTTATTTATTTATTTATAAATTTATTTATTTATCTATTTATGTTGCACACATGAAACGGTATAAAATCCATTTAGTAGAATGATTAAGAAATGTGTCAGGGGAGATCAATAAGTCACAGGCTTATAAAAATGAACCTTCTCTCAACTTAAGGAGATATCAGGCAGAAGTTACATTGTTGTTGCTGATTTGTGCATGATAGTCCCACATTTTGACATATTTCCATCTTGCATTCTCCCCCTTAGATGGCATATGACGCCCAAATACCCACCAGCCAAGTTGCTGCACTTGCTATTGCTTCTCCAATATCAATGCATACTGGCAGGGTAGGAGCATGGGTTGCTATCATTAGTGCACAGAGCACTGCTAGTGGCCTGGAGATGAAGCATTGTTCTTTTTTTATTGAATTTTTTATGTAAGATGTGAGCAAATTACTTTCCTGTCTCCATCAGATAAAGAGCAAATGTGATAATAACAATATTGCTATAGTCGCGTCTGATTACAAATGCCATTAATGATAATGACGATACAGATGACTTATCAGGGTCATAAAGTGTTGTCCCATTAAACAGTAAAGGATTTCAGCTGCTACCCATTGTAACTCTGTTCTGGGGGGCAAAGAGGCATTTGAAAACAATGGTTAGGCGTTAAACTAAGACATGGGATTGGATCACTGTCTCAAGTATCACCTACTTGATTAATCATAAAGGGTTTCATCATTGTGGTGAGAGACTGTTAGGACACTGAAAATCATCCATTTTAGGCGCATAATGGACGAGATAAAGAAAATACTTAAAGCTGAGTTATTGGCCGTCCTTTAAATGGATGACATATTCATTGTCATCTTCTGTCCCATTCATCAGAGGGGTCACTCCTTTGTCCTCCTTTCATGTCACGCTCAGCCTTTCAAGTCAGGTTGAAATTACACCTGTCATTTAATACACTTGTCAGCTTATTGTGCCTCCTCTGTCTGGCCCCAAACGGCATGACAAAAGATTGATAGCGGACATGACTCTTGATGAACAGAGCTCATCTTCCCTTTGTGTGCGGTCCCTGCCCCCCACCCGCTCCCCTCTCTTTAGGATTAAGGCAAAGAAACACTAGAAAGCCTGTTTTGCATTTAAATTATTGACGATACATTTTTTTTCCTGTAGTTTTCTCATAAGCACTCAGTTGTTGGCCTGTAGAAGGAGCCCTCCACTATCTTTCTGATCAGCTGAACTCGTAAAGCTTTCAGTGCCTTGCCTTCTTTGTGTGTTACTTCCCTGGCCCTGTTGCGAAAGCTGCTTCCCTGCCAAAAGTCACACACAAACAAAAGCTGCACCTGGGCAGCTTTGGCTTTATTTGCACTGGGTAAGAAGTTAAGTTTTTTATCAAATCCAGGTCACACCTGCACAGGATGCCTGAGGGTGTCCATTGTTGGAAGGTTCACATCTGAAACTGAAGGTGTGCTGCCACCACCCACTCTGCTCCCTGTTTGTTTTCAGCTGTTTGTGGAGAGGCTCTGATGGTATCAATGTGCAGCGTATCAAACTAATGTTAAACTAATGAATGGGCACAGTTAAAGGCAGTTGTGCATGAAGCAGTAATATACCGACATTTGTAAGGTTGTGATAAACAGAGAGACTGCACCTATGACATAAACTAAAAAGCATTGAAATAAATAAGATGAATAAAAGCATCTGCCAAACTTTTTTTTTAATCAGAGTAAGTGTAGAATGTCTTTACAAAATAGCTATGTTCAGATATGTTCTTTATTGCAATGTTAAGATATAATTTTAGAAATTCTTCCATCCACACTTGTTACCAAATCTGCACAAATGTCATAATCTTCTACCAAATTCCACTTAAATCTGTGAGCCCGTGTTTGACATAACTTACTAAGAAACTGGTGGATGTAAAAGGCAAAGACATCAGAATGCTTTGTAATTAAAAAAAACAACTTAATCTCACAGTTGAATTTAGTTTGATTAGTTTTAAAATTATTTGAATGCAAGATAAATCTGTCCAGTTAATGTACTACTGTGAGATCATTTTCTATAAGGCCGTGATACACCAAGGTGACTGTCAAGTAACGGTCAAAGTTAGGCTGTCGGTGAGCGTCTGCCGCCCTTGTCGATGTGTTGTTTGTGTCTGTTTTTTTGAGAAACCGAAGTGAGGAAAGTAAACAAAGAGCTAAAGGCAAGAGGGAGTTGCTACATTAGGTACAATTATTTTTATTTTTCCATCAAGCTCATTAGCAGAAACATATGTTTTGTACTTTCAACACTGGATTGTTTTGTTAATGTGCTAACTGGCTAAGATGATCTTCCAGTTTACGTTTTGAATGACGATTACAGACTGCTTCTGGTGTAGAGAGTTATTTCCTCTTATGTAGGTGCAGAATGGAACTGCCAGTTGACATCACCTGCAGTCTTTGTGGTGTGTCCATGTACAGCTCAACTTTTGGGCGGGACGTGGCGATATGAGGCGACGCAGAAGGGGGCCTTCGTTGCTGTGTCTGGGCCTTTACAGGAAAATACAGGTTTTGTTCAGCGTGTTAAATTGTAGTAAATTACTTCATTGAGGAGAATTTGGACACTTGGACATGGTTTGGCACAGCATGTAGCGCTGCAACGTAATGAATCATGATAGTGGAAATTTTGGGTGATAACTTTGGACTATTGCCCTCAGATTTATTCCCAATTTGAAGTTGAAGATGTGTCTGGTAGTTTCCAATATCTCTAACAGTTAACCGTTAATCAGTTAACCACTGAGAATGTTTTTGACAGGTTACACATGTCGGTCCATATGTTAATTTTGCTACTCCTTAGTTAAGTGCACTGTGCACCACCACCTTGGCTGGGTGGCAGCTAGCAAGTGGCACCTGACCCATGGAAACATTGTGCTCTCCTTACATAGTCCTGGTAAAAAAAAATGAAGCTGCTCAATTACTGGGGCTACAGGGTGGTAGACCGGAGGGTGGCCATTATCTTTCTGTGGCAATGCCATCCTGCTACCATGGGTCAGGCCAGCTGTCGGTCCGCAAAGCCAACAGAAAAAGAAATAAAGGCCAAGAGATTTACATCACAAAACATTAAAATGTCGCCATCTCTAAATGGATAGTGCTTCGAAATGCTGCTCCAATCTACCAAAACTGACATCCCTAGACTAGAACTGCCAAAGAATGACCCAAGTTTAAAGTTATTTTTCTAATCATTTGAAGATGTATCCTATCAACCAAACCACATTCATTTAACAGGTATGATTAGTAACATTTGACTGATAGTATGATATGGTATTATTTCATAAACAGTGAATAACATGGTTACTCATGGTGCATTACAAAGAAATTACATGACAGACATGATTATGTTTTTCATCTTTGTCAGATGTTGTTTAATGTTGAATGATTTTTCAATTGACTACCCTGAAAGTAAATATTCACTGCCCTTCAGAAGCAAATAAATTTGTTTCTTATTGTACTGGTGAAGCCATCAGTCACTCAGCAACAACAGGGACTTCATTAAAACAATGCACCTGGCACAGTGCCTTCCCATTTAGAGTGAATGAGTATGTTTGCTCTCAGCTCATTCCCGAGCACCTGGACTATCACAGAAGTCAGTTTGTTGTGTCAGTAATAAAGAACAAACCGAGGGGAGTCGCACTGGACCTGTCAAACTTTGTGAACGAGAATTAATTACTAACATCAGATCAGAAGATTTTTTTCACATGAAAGATTTGGTGCTCACTTCATGAGCTCTGTGAAGTCAGTCAATTGCATGTTAAAAAATTGTCTCAAGAATGTAATGTGAGAAATTTTACAGTATTAGAAAACAGTGTATGTTGGGAATCATCAAAACTCAAAACAACAAAAATAATTGCGTAGGCTTTGTCTGCAGGAACTTCTCTTGTCTTAAGTTTATCAATCATAAATACAAGTAAATGTCATTTGACAACTGACCACAGTTCTTGGATCTCATCTTGTTTCCAAAGGTCCTGAATATGTCTCACTTTTAAAGCAGGGCTACACAGAAATCTTTTCAAGAATTAGCTAGCTAGCCACCCTTTGGTCTCTCCACCATGCTTTCCGCCACTGTGGACTGCCTCTCAGGGAGGAGAGTAGGCAGAAGCTCAAGAGACAGGTCAGTGGCTGTAGTGGCTCGAATTTGGCCAGCACAAACCTCCTGCTGCTTGGGGTCACAGCGGGTTGGTTGCGCTACGTCTAAGCTATGTAATGGCAGCAACAGTTTGTTGATCCAACAAGGAGTTGGAGCTGTCTGGTCCCCTGCTGTGGGGTTTGCCCTGGCTGAATTCAGGTTGCTGCGACCGCTGACTGGTGGTCCGTCTCAAGAGCTGCTGTCTGCTCACCTCCCAGTGAGGTGGTCTGTAGTGGCAGGGAGTGAGGTGGGGACAACACTGTGATCCAAGACTCTAGTTAACGTTAGCTACATAAAGGGGAGCTTGAGGTTGCAGCTGTGAGCCTTTAGCTCATTTTAGCAGAAGGTTAAACTATTAGCAAAATGTTCTCTCTGTCTCTGAGACGCTTTGCTGATAGTGACACATTTTGTTTTGTTTATGGTCAGACTCTCTTTTAGACTTTTGATAAGTCCATCTTCCTTTTTGGGGTTGCTTTGTGATGTTGGTAGTTGTTGCCAGTGCTGGGATAGCAACTTTCTCCACAGTTCTTCACCAGCTTTCACTGACGGGATGTGTGCGCACCTCTGCGTTTGTAGAACAGCCAATGGAAACGCCCTGTCTCTGAAATTACCTGTCATAAATCAGAGTCTCCCGTCAAGGCCTAGATTTTCTAAAGCCTGAAAGCAACCAAGATGAGGTGCAGAAGTCTTGCAGTCCACTTGTATTACAATATGATCAAAGTTTATTTTGCCCAGTGATGCCAAAATGAAACATCAGCATTACACTTGTGCATAATAATTCAGATATATTCTACAACACATGTAGGGACATGCTTTGTAGTTCTGATTTGTGACAGCCGACAGTTAACTAACAAATGTGAACATTTTCAACTTACCTTACATATTATTCTGGAGCTGTTGACAACAATTCATTATTAGAGATCTCTAACTTGCTTGTAGTTAATACTGAATTGTCAATTTGCGAGACACTGAGGAAAGCTTTCCAGAAGAGGTGTTATTTGTCCTCCTTTAATTTGACTGTTTAAAAATGATTTTCAGTCTCCCAGCCATTCAGTTGTGGAATTTAGCTGGTTGGCCTGTGCTGCGTGTCTCATGCCCAGAGGGGACATCCTGCATAAAGGAAGTGTTTGTCTTTGGTCTGTGGACCCAGCGAGTTCTGTATTGATAAGCTCCTGTCGCTATAGATAATAAGGTGGTCAGTCATGCAGCCCAGAGATCAAGTATAGCATTGAAATTAAAGAGGAATTCCCAGCCCTATTGCATTACAAGCCGTGTGTGTGTCCCCGCTGCCCAGTCCCTTTGTCCTTGTCATGGGCAGTAAAAATAACAATGGCAAGTTTGATTTCAAAGCAGCAGGACCAAGGTGGACAGCCTTTAGAAAGGAAAGAGTCCTGCAGGGCTATCATATGACCTTGACTTGAATGGTGTCACAGAGTTGTGGAGAGGTGGGTATAAGGCCCCAACAGTTTGGAACCATCTATCAAGTGGACAAAAAAGGACTTTTTGTCTGGAGAAGCGACCATTGTGATATTTGAGATTACCTGATCAGCATCTATTTCCTATTTTAGCTCTAAGACTTGACTTCACCTGATAAAGGCACAGAAAAACTTACATGATAGACTCAGAAACTGTTGTTTTGGCTCATGATTCATGCGACCACTTTGTGTCTGAGCTTTGAACTGTAATACTTTGGCTGCACTTTCTCACAGTTGCAGGTCTTGAGGAAAACCATAACATTTAACTGTGAAGTATTACTGTTGGCTGATTACAAGACGTGGATTTCATGGCTAGTGTCTTGGTCTATAAAAAGAAAATGGATAGCCAAAGCATTGTGTGTTATGTTAGTGCACACAGCCAACATGGCAGCTGTGCCCTGTCTCTCAATGCACCATATCTGCCACTGAGGGATTTGGAAAGGAATGAGGAAAAGAAAGATTAAGCCACCCTCATGTTGTATACAATTGTCTTCCAGAGCTCTTAATAAATGGCAATTGAAAGATAATAATAGACTGAGATTAATCTGATTCATACGTATTTGAATTATCTCGACAGGGTTTCCTCGGAGAGACGCAGCTGAGCTCTGACATGCAATATTTTCTTGAATGAAAGAGTAATTAGTTGGTTAAGTTACAAAAGCCAAATCCAGTGAGAACATGCCGAGGGCCATTTGGAAGCCGTTTCAGGGCGGATGAAAGGTTTGTTTACCCATGAAATCAAACATCACATATCCCAGAATGCAAGTGGCACTACTCTGCTCACTGTTTTGCCACTGAAAGCCTGGATGAGCCCCACTGTAATGATTTCTTGTGTGCCCCTCCCTCCTGTGAACAGCTGCTATTGTCCAGAGACATCGCCCCAAAAATGTGGCCCCTGGACCATTTTCAGAGCAAATGAAAACGGATACACTTAATCTAATCTCTCAGGATTTTTTTTACACTCAATGCATTAGTGTTTTTTTTTTTTTTTTTTCAACTACATTGGGAACACATTTGGGCTGTGGACCGTCACCACTAAAACACCCATCAGCTTGATTTGCTACTGGGAAGATGGGGAATCATACTAAGCTGTCCCCTTGGTATCAAAGGAAGTCTTGCATTAAGTAGAGGCCATCTGGGAGTCTGGATAAACTACGGTTGCTCTTTGTCACCGGTCCTTAAAGAGCTCTCATTTTGGACACAGTTGCAGATTTACAGGGAAGGAGATTATTGAAGGGATTACTTTATTTTCTTTTGGTATTAAGGCAGCCTCTTGTGTTTTATCGTGGATGAATATATCCTAAATCACAGACAACAAAGACTGTAGATCCACAGGAACTCACTTCCTTGTTGTCCTTTTCCACTGCAACAATTTAATAATCTGTAACTTGGGGCTTCTCTATGTTCAGTCAGGAACACTTAACTCAAAGAAGACATTATTTTGATTTGCAGTATTATATTTAGCATTATGGCTCTGTTCTGGGGACTCTCTGTCTTTCCTAGGCCTACGCAGAAAGCCTCTTCCACACACCTACGTGAAAAGCCTAAGGCAAAGAGAGCACACCTGTCTGCCCTTCCACGTGCAACCGAAGAAAGCCATAGGCAGAGAGAGCACACCTCCCTGCCCTTCCATGTGCAAATGAGGAAAGCCTTAGGCAGAGAGAGAGCAAACCTCCCTGCCCTTCCATGCGCCTACATGGAAAGTCTAAGGCAGGGAGAGCAGCAGCAAAGACCTCCTGGGAACAGAACAGAACAGCATCACTGACAAACAGAAATGACATTGATAAGTCAGACACAACATGAAAAGGAGGAGCTGGGGTGGAGGCAGGTTGCAAAGCAGCTTGCAGAAGAAGCAGCAACAGTAGGCAGGCCAGAGCAGTTTAAATAAGGGCGCCCTGAATGAGATTCACCAATTGATTGCATAAAAAGGAATCATGTGATCTATCAGCTGACTCCCTTCATCAGTCAGCTGCTCCATCAGTTGATTGGGCTGTTTGAGAGCAACAGGTGTTTTAGTTTAATGAGCGACCATATGAAGTGGTGACTCAGCCACATGTGAAGTGGGAATGCAAAGTGACGGTACCTGTTGAAAACGCGAATAGTTAATGTAGGTGTCCTTGGAAAACCCTTCAATTTTGCTTTAATTAATTTTGAATGCACACTCACCTGTGTTAACATCTACACAGACCATTTATGTAAGTTAAACGAGCAACCACAGACACACACAAGTCATCAGTTAACAGGGTCCCTCATTAAGCTGGAACACCAGCGGCTTCTATGGGTGTAAGCTATTAAACATGAACAGCAACAGAGAGAATTTGCCGACCTGGACATGGCCAGGAGAAGATAAAATATTTGTGACTTTCTGGAGGATTTGTTGATTGCAAAAACAGGTCACAGTGTCACTCCTGTGATCTTAGAGCAGATTTTAACTTTGCTATTTAGACTGTTCTGTCTTTCAGTGTGAGGCTGTGAAACCAGTAGATAAATGACAAACACAGGAGGCTCACAGTAAAAGTCCGATAATACAGGTTTGCTCCCTTTTAAAATCTTGAGTGTAGCAGAAGGCCTGTAATATGCAGTCCCTTGTCAAAACTACTTTGCAGAGTTTTAGATTGGACATATTGTGGCCTGAATATTTTCCTTTGACACATCAAGGTCACAGGCTTCTCCCTGGCAGAGATTTAAAATATACCGTGAGGTTAAAATCAAGCATTTCTCTAATCAATCATTATTTACAGCCATATTATCTTTTGCATTCCTTTGATTTGCACTTTTCATGGACTTGTGAACCTTAGCATGTTTTCACTCCTCCTCCCATCCATGCACTTGGAAGACACAGGGTGCATGTGCTTGTTATATGTTAGGGAGGACTGAACATCTGTGTTAAATACTACCTAAAGGTTTCTGGCTTGTCCCTGGAGGAATGTGCACCTGCCATGTGCAGGCGGTGTTTTTCAGACTCCTTAGGCTCAAAGTCAACACTTTGTGTAGCAGGTCCTATAATAAACCTGCTACACTCTGAAATATAGCCACTAAAATACCTTTAAATCAACAGTAATGGATGAAAGTGCACAAAAAACATCTTGAATAAAAATGTTGGACTTTAATTTACTCTTCAAATTAATTTACAGCCTCACACTCTAAAAAAACAAAAGATATAAGTTTTATTAATGCAGCCATACGTTTCTGCCTTTGTTTACATTCTGCTTCCCATCGTTCTTACATCATCCCTTTGGATTTCCCTCCAAAACAGTGATTAGACTGTTCCAGTTTGTGTCTGGACTCATCTTCTTTCTGGCCTCCTGTCGGGTAGGGAAGCCAAGGGTTACTCAACAGTCTGAACTCAACTTGTGAGACACATCTGGTCAGTGAAGCAGCAGGGGCGGTGTGTGTGAGATTGATCTTTTTAAGCAACAACTGTAACTAGCGTATCAATTTTGAAGAAGAGAATAATAAAATCAACTGATCTAGAGTGCCTAATGGGGAAATCTAAATTTAAATATCAAAAAATTAAACTATACAGATAATTAAGAAGAGGTATGTTTTACCACATCAGCTAATGCCGGCAAGTTCTAATAAAGTCGTGATTATTTTGAAATAGAAGCGAACTTAAAAAAAAAAAGGTCTTGGTGTTGTCCACAGCCTGGGTTGCTCCCAGGTTGTCAAATGCAGATGTCTTGTCACACCCCTCAGCGTCTGATACCGACGCACAAGGGTACCTTTAGGGTCTGTATGAGTCGCACCGGGCTGCAAAAGGAAGAGGTTGTGGTTGGATGGATGGGTCAGACAAACTCAGGACTTTCATCCAGGAGATTGCTGTTTGTCTCCCGTGTGAAACCAAAATACAGTGTTGAGTTATTTTAACCTAAAGTTACATGTATCTTACATAACGTTATGTAACGTTACATTCATTACATAACGTGAAATATTTATGTTTTTTCTAAACCTAACAAGGAAGTTTTGTTGCCTAAACCTAACGATGACCTTTTCATGACGTTAAATACTTGTTAAAAATGTGTGTTACCCAGGAGACAGTTGTGCTTTTCATACAGATGCTAAAGGGAGCCCCACTGGGCGTGACAGAGCTTTGGTATTTGATGACGGGTTGTCATTTCATCTTGATAGATCCGTGGACTACTTTTACACCAGATCAGCAAACATTGTTTGTTTGTTTGTTTTTCCCCATGTGTCTTTGTGACCAATCTGTGTCACCTCACTGAATTCGGAGGTTTTGCCGGTCCGTGAACACAGCACAAGCGGAATTCTTTTTTTGCCTCAGTGGCAGTGGGGTAGAGAATTTAGGCAAAATCAACAAGACTTTCTTCCAGCTGATCAGATCAGATTTAAGTATTAGAGGAGCTGCTGCAGAGGTGAGTGAAAGTCAAACTTTCAGTGTGTCTCAAATCGCATACCTCTGTACACTTAATATTTTGAGTGCAGAAGCGTGCTAAGTGCATTTACACTGCATAGTGCAAGGAAATGCTGTGTGCTACTGGCACACTCAAAATGGTCTAAAAGTTAAGTGTGGAATAGCGAGACAAGACAATGAAGAAGAGGCAGTTAAAAGAAACGTCTTCACTTCTTTTTTTTTTTTTCTAAAGATATTTTTTGGGCATTTCCGCCTTTATAGATAGGACAGTTAAGCGTGAAGGGGGGAGAGAGAGAGAGAGAGGGGTAATGACATGCAGCAAAGGGCCACAGGCTGGAGTCGAACCCGGGCCACTGCGGCAACAGCCGAAACTTCTGCACTTCTTAGTGCAAAAAGGCAGTGTGTGATTTGAGACAACACCACCCTGTTGAAATTTGTGCACCCCGCAAAAAGCACATAGTGTACTTCATTGAAGTGTACTAACAGAAGTATGCGATTTGAGACACACTCTTTCTGTTGCTGCCGTTACATAGGTTACATCCAGTGCTTGACCACAGGGGGTGTGGTTTATGGCCATGGGCATGCAGCCTGTTTTATCTAAAGTAGGCTGGAAAAATGATAGATGATACTAAAATGAGAGCCCTGTTATTTAAACAAATAGTGCGTTATGCTTATGAATTAACAAACAGCACCCAGCGCTCAGACGCTCCATCCGTGCCCAGGTGCTGTGGCCATGGGAGAGAGGCGCAGTTCGAAAAATAGAAAATCATTTTGTGGCAGTGAATGCTGACTCCATCATTTTACAAATCTAAATCCAGCTTCTGGTTAACATCACTGTAAAGAGTCACATGGCAACTAATTTCTTTATCGCATCCTCTAAGACTCTGATATACCACATTTTTTGATTGTAACTAGTATGCCATAGCGTTGACACAGAAGCCTAAAAGCCTCCTCTCAAACACCTGGCTGAGCTGCATCTTAAGGCCTTTCGCAGACAGCGAATTTGAACCTGGTATTATCTCCAGTATGCTCACACACCAGTTCCAAAACTGCTCTAAGTTTATTTCTGAATGAACTTTAGGTTTAAGGAGAGACATGGGTATTTTAAAGATGGTGATTCCATTAGGCGACGTGCAGCGTACTGTCTGCTGGATCAAAGTAATGTGAGCTTACAGCCTGTAGGAATGTATCAAACTGAGCTTCCAGCCTCTTAAAGTAGATCTTGAAGCTGTTCTGCAGCTCCAGTTATCAGCCTGTGACCTGTTTCCTTCCTTTCTCCTCAAGGGTGAAAAATAGAGCCTAAGTGTGCAGACTCCTTTACACTGAGCCATGCAGAGGCTATGGTATATTCTGTAAGCACTACCAGGGTTCAGTAGGTAATCATTTTGGCTAACAAAGTAGCCCCATGAGTGATGAAGGAATCCATTTATGGTCAAAACATCGATACCCAATCTGGGAATTCAGCTATTGCTTATCCGCTCTTAGCAACATATGGAGCACATTCTTCAGAATCTTCTTTGTTTTATCACTACACACTGGACTGCTTTGGCTGTGTATTATTCCACCTGAGTAAATACTGGACGGCATCTCTCCTACTTAGAGCAGTGCACATGTCTTCCTGAGGCGTCCAGGTTTCAGCCCCTGTACCTTCTCTCCTTGTCTTCGGCCCAGTCCCTCCCTGCCTCAAGAGCAAGTCCAGGACTTTGTGTTTTTGATTTGTATCCTGAGAGACCAGCTGCTGTTGATGGACAGTTTCTCATCAGGTCAATGTCAGTGTGTCTCTCTGTTTCCTATACACAGTCCCACTGAAATGCCAAAGATTTGAGCTCATGGTTTAACTTTCAAGCCTCTAAAATTTAGACAGGCGAAATTCTCAGCATATTTTCATGTCATTGTAATGCATATTAACATGAGTATGAGGTTCTTGCCAGAGAGAATCGCAGATGGTTTGAGTCCATTAACAGATACGAGGGATTTAAAATCAGTTATGTTTGAGCTACCTGTTGCTAAACATCCATTACATTTGGAGTCTTTTTAACTTATATGTATGTCATCTAAGCACTGTACCAAACTACCTAACTAAACATTATTTCCATTGTCAATTAATCTGTTGATTATTTTCTCGATTAACCAATTAGTTAAGTCTATAAAATGTCAGTAAATGATGGAAAGTGTCCTAAAATGTCTTTTTTTGTCCACAACTCAAAAATATTCAGTTTACTGTCACAGAAGTAAAGAAACTAGAAAGTATTCACATTTAAGATGCTGAAATCATAAGTTTTTTAACTTCTTTTTCTTTAAAAGAAATAGTCAAACCCATAATTTGACTATCAAATTACTGAGCAATTAATTTAATAGTTGACAGCTAATCAACTAATTGATTAATCATCGCAGTGCTAGTGGTATAAACACATTTTATTACACAATGAAAACCTTGTGGGGACCAAAAATAGGCAAAAAGTGTCAATATGAGTTCTTAAAAATGCAGAAAGTACAAAAAAAGCTGATGTAATTTTGTTTTAATAATTTAATGAGGAGGAAGAAAAATAGCTAAAAACCACACACATTATTTACATAGAGCCTTACCCAGAGACATGTGGCCAAATGAGAAAGAATAAACACAAACTATGTGCAGCTCATATTGAGAATTTATCTGACACTGAAGGCTGATGTATTCCTCATACATGTGTTGAAGCTGATAGAGGATTTAGCTTTAATGAGCTTTGTTGGAGGGCAAACAAGAGTGAAATGTGCACGCCCATATTTGTTGGAAAAGCAATATGTAACCTATTTATCTTATGTCAGATAGTGAGCTCTGAAGACTTGTTTGTGATGTATTTTGAATGCTTCAGGGTGCCTATATATGGTTACTGGTCAGGCAGTCTTATATTGAGGCACAGATCCTCTTACATACATTGTTATGAGATTTTAACATTTTAGTTTTTACAGTCTTGGCTGCTATTCTTCAATTTACCAACAGTATGTCCTCTGATTTCAGCCCAGTCACCAGAAGAAAATGTTGGCATAGTCCGTTTCTGCAAACCATTAAATTGTTCCACTTGCACGTTTCACATGTATCATAATGACATTTCTAAAGTGACATAGTTTTTGAGCTGATTAATAATTGGAGGGCGGTGGATGGTGTGTTCCCAAGGCAAGACACCTGCCAAGCTGCAGACCACTGTTCAAGTCCAACAAACAACAGAACAGGTTGTGTTTTAGCAACACATTCTCACTCCGACCGCGTCACATATCGACGTTTCGTCATGGACCTTCCACGTCCAAATACGACACAAAAGGTACCCTGGGTATGTTGGTTGTTGACTTTCTGGGATGCTGTGTCAACTTCTGCCTGTTACATGCGTTGTCTTCTTTCAGAATACATTTCTATTTTCACAGGAAGTTTATCCTTTTTCCCTTCAACAATTAATGCACGTGGTTAGATTTAGGAAAAAAGAACAGGGTTTGGCTTTATATTCTCACGGGACACGAACACCGCTCTCCCAGTTGAAAGTCTGTGTTTGTTGGACGCATCCACCAACCCTCCTGCCCACCCTACTTGGACTTTCGCTGCTTTAACTTTCCTTCATGTCCTGCCACGTTTACCCCTGAAGCTGCCGAGTGCCATTAAACAATAATGGCGACTGGCCGCGTATCATGCCGATGTTAAAGGACAGCTTTTTCGTTACTGTCTGACGCTGCAAGTCACTGCCCAAGTGCCGGATTTTGACAACTTCAGAGTGAGACTGGGTCATTTTTAGCAAGTCATTGCTGTGTTTCCTGCAGATCTTTGGCCTCCAAACATGGGTGTTTTAAAAACAGCCCGTCATTGTTCTTTCATTTTCCTTTGAGCCATCAAATGTAGGGTCCTGATTACTATATTTCTACTGAGGATAGTGGCATGAGAAGTGATTGTTTTTTACTGAGACATTGCAGCATTTCCAGCAGAGATTGTGCCCTGCATATCAAACACCAAAACATGAGCTTTTCCTCACCATAACCAAGTGGTTTTTGTGCCTAAACCTAACCACACCTCGTCAACAGTATTGTTGGAATGTAAAGTTTCAGCATATCTGCCACATAATAATGTGCAAATGTAACATCCATTTTTTCTGGTGTGCTAATGATCAGAAATGGATCAAATAAAACCTGGGGTCTGATCTCAAATTTGGCAGTACGTTCAGCCTGATCATTTTTTAAGACGAGGGTACAGACTGGGTTCGGGTCCTGTGGAGAACTTCCAAACTGTAGTCTAATTTATCTCCACTTTGCACTGCCATTATTTTAGTAAGCTGTGTCAATAACATGTGGCCAGATGCTTTTACATTTTGTTTACATGTTTATCTAAACACTCTATGAAAAAGATCCTTCCTGGGAAGAATCCTCAAACAGGAAGTGCTACATTTTCCTGCTGCGCTAACATTGGTTTGGCCGGAATAAATAGAGGAGGAACTTGGACGTTAGCATGAGTACCTAATCTGAACAAATAAAAAAAGAACATCTGCCTAAAGAAACTCACACTTATCATCAGAAAATCCAATAAAGAATGCATCACCACGGCTCTCCTTTTGATTTTGAAATCTCTTTTTAAGTCCAGCGCAGAAACCACTGCTCTCACAGATGACTAAATGATGCTGTTTATTACAGGAGCTTACTACAGCACATTTTTTGTCTCCACTCCAAATCACACACACACATATCCAACTAACATTTGGCCACAGTTACCACAGCGGCTGGCCAGAACTCACCTGCTGCTTTAACTATTTTCTTTAGTTACCTACCAAAGTGGCTGGTACAGTAGATAAACCTCCAAACCACAGCCAGATTTTCCCAGTATTTAGTTCAGGGCTGGTTTTTACTTTCCATCCTGTCCTCTCGGTCTCCTAAGTTGTGTGCCCTTACAGTACTTCCAGCTCGACTTTATTTATCAGCTACGTATTTCCAGTCACCATCTGGCTCAGCTGATATCACAGTGGTGGCCTGGTTTTAATATGGATATCCCCCTCATTTATCTTATCCCGTATGACAAAAAAACAAAACAAAATCTGCTCATCTTGTCTTAGCAGAAAATAGTCTGATATCAGCCAGCAGAGGCCAGGAAAAGGGTGAAAAAGAAAACATGTTTGCACTACCAGACGTGTAGCGTTGCTCTTATTGCTTTGGACAATGTTAGTGTTGTCTTAAACCACAAGCCCCCTTTTTAGTTATTTCAGAGCCACAGAAAGCGGAGATCAAACGGAGTCACAGTCTCTATTATTCTTTTCCTCTTGCAGGGCTGAACTGAAGTGCATTTCATGGTTTGAAAAACACAGTAAAAACACTGTGAATTCCTTGTGCTGCAGTGTGACAGCCGGCGATTGCAGGAGTCTCATGGCAAGCCCAAAGGGGGAGCTTCTCAGCAGAGCTGCAGGCCAACTAAAACAGAATCATGTTTGAACACCTATTTCCACTGGGAAGGGGGGAGGGGGAGCTCCGCAAGCTTTAATCAGGATCTTAAAACAGGCGAGCCTTTGATAAAGACTGCGCTCTGTACATTTATCTTGTTCCTCTGAAGGCTGCGCTGGCTTATGTCATCCACTTTGATCCTACTTTTTTGGAGCATGGTGTCGGACATATCTCTGCTGCCGATAACACACTGGTCAAGTTGTGATGTAGAAAAAACCCAAAGCTCTGACCCCACCTCCCCCCCTCACCACCACATCCGAAGTGCATGAGTGTGTGTGGTATGTTGTACCTCCCACGTTTTTTTTTTTTCTTTTCTTTTTTTTCATCCTGTATGGAAATGGTGCCATTAATTTTCCAAGCGCTGTCATAAACATCACCTCCTGGTTAAAGAGGAGCTGTGACAGGGTGCTGCCCCACAATGTGCGAGGGCAACAATATTTGACTTGGACGTGTTCCTGGTGATGAGGCCAAACCCTGCAGCAGGCCTCTTGGCAGATGTCATGCCTGAGTGCTTTGGAATAATGCTGATAGGAGCTAAGCTAGACTGGACTATACCCATGACAAGCTTGGCTTGAATCTGTGCATCAGCATTCAGAGCACACTAGACAGTGGCACAACACTTCTGCATACAGTTACATTTACATTAATAATCAGACTGACTGATTTGAAATGAAAGCAATACAGGCTACCCTTATCTGCTGAAAGCATCAGTCAACCCAATCATCTCAGAAATATGGACATAATGTGTCGTAGACACACTATCCATGTGGTTATGGTCAGTTAAAGAGGAAAATTTAGGATTTTGAGGGCACAATCCCCACTGGAAAAGCAGAGATATCTCAGTAAAAACAAACTGTCCCCTGTAGTGTCTTAAAAGCCACTGAAAAAAAGAGTAATGGGTCACTACAAAACACTCATGTTTGGCACCTAAAAGACGCTAGAAAAAAGAGTGACACCACAAAACACCCACATTCAATGACTAAAAAGCTGCTGAAAAGAGAGCGATAGGCAGCTACACAACACCCATGATTGGTGTCTTCAAAGCCACTGAAAAAGAGCGAAAGGTCACTACAAACCACTGACGTTTGGTTCCCAAAAAGATGCTGGAAAAAGAGTGACAGGTTGCTACAAAACACCCTTGCTCAGTGCCTTAAAACCATAACTGGGAAAATTGTTTGAGTTGCTAAACCCATGTTCTGTGCTTAAAGAGCTAGAGGGGTCACTATAAAACATCTGCGTTTGGCGGCTAAAAGATGCTGGATGATGAGTGACGGGTTGCTACAAAACACCCAGGTTCAGCGCCTAAAAAGACGCTGGAAAAAGAATGACAGGTGGCTACATAACATCCAAATGTAGTGCCTAAAAAGCCACTGGAAAAAGAGTGTCAGGTGGCTACACAAGATCCATGATTGGTGTCTAAAAAGCCACTGAAAAAGAGCAATAGGTCACCACAAACCACCCACGTTTGGCTCCTGAAAAGATGCTGGAAAAAGAGTGACAGGTTGCTACAAAACACCCTTGCTCAGTGCCTTAAAACCATAACTGCGAAAATTGTGATGAGTTGCCAAACCCATGTTCTGTGCTTAAAGAGCTAGAGGGGTCACTATAAAACATTTATGTTTGGTGGCTAAAAGATGCATGATGATGAGTGATGGGTTGCTGCAAAACACCCAGGTTCGGCGCCTAAAAAGACTGGAAAAAGAGCGACAGGTGGCTACAAAACATCCATATATAGTGCCTAAAAAGCTGCTGGAAAAAGAGGGTCAGGTGGCTACAAAACATCCATGATTGGTGTCTAAAAAGCCACTGAAAAAAGACCGATAGGTCACCACAAACCACCCACGTTTGGCTCCCGAAAAGATGCTGGAACAAGAGTGACAGATCGCTACAAAACACCCTTGCTCAGTGCCTCAAAACAATAACTGGAAAAATTGTGATGAGTCGCTAAACCCATGTTCTGTGCTTAAAAAACTGGAGGGGTCACTATAAAACATTTATGTTTGGTGGCTAAAAGATGCTGGAAAATGAGTGACAGGTGGCTACAAAACACCCAGGTTCTGCCTAAAAAGCCACTGGAAAAAGCGTGTCAGATGGCTACAAAACATCCATGATTGGTGTCTAAAAAGCCACTGAAAAAAGACCGATAGGTCACCACAAACCACCCACGTTTGGCTCCCGAGTAGATGCTGGAAAAAGAGTGACAGGTCGCTACAAAACACCCTTGCTCAGTGCCTTAAAACCATAACTGGAAAAATTATGATGAGTCACTAAACCCATGTTCTGTGCTTAAACAGCTAGAGGGGTCACTCTAAAACATTTACCTTTGGTGGCTAAAAGATGCTGCATGATTCGTCACAGGTTGCTACAAAACACCCAGGTTCTGTGCCTAAGAAGACACTGGAAAAAGAATGACAGGTGGCTACATAACATCCAAATGTAGTGCCTAAAAAGCCACTGAGAATAGAGTGATTTGGTGCCTGAAAAGAGCAACAGGTTATAAGGTCAGCTGGAAACAGAGCAACAGGTTGCTACAAAACACCCACCTTTGGGGCCTGAATAGCCACTGGAAACAAAGCAACGACTCACTAAGTCACAGCCAGTTTTGTTGTTTTGTTGGTCTCAAATAGTGGCCTTATGGTCTGCGGCTTGGCAGGCGTGTTACTTAGGTGTCACACTATCCACCATCCCCTCCGCCTCCCAGTGACAAAGCTGGCTCATATATGTAATCATAAATACGTCACTTTAGAAACATTAATATGAAAGATACGAAACCTGCAAATGTAATGTATTCGTGACTGGGCTGCTTCAGATGCTGCTCTGAACTTTCAGTGTAAGATTAAAAAAAAAACCTCTAATGTACTGAAACCTATATTATAGTGACAGCAGAAGCGGTTTGTTTGACATAAACAGAAGAACTGGTGACTTAGCATGAGAAACTAAAGCCACAGTGGTTGAACAGCTGAATAAAGAGCCCTATGTTCACAGAAAATACAACTTTATTAGTGGAAAATCCAAAGAAAAATGCAACAAAGTGCTGCCCACACTATTTAATTGCTCGGTAATCTTTGCTGACGTGCAAAAACACCACAACAATGAACACCTTCAGTCAACAATTGGAGCAAACTAACGAAATTGGATGACTTTATCATTACTATGGCTTCATATTCATTCACACTTGAATATGAATTAAAGAAATCCCAACTGTCTCAGGTCATTAGTTCTTGAAAAGAATCAGGGCCAAACAATGCAGTTGAAGACTTGGAGGAAGTGCAGCCAGGAAGACAATGGGAATATTGAGAATTCCTCTGCGTCATTAGGGAAGACCAGGATTAGCAGAGACTTCCTGTTTGCGACTAGCTCGGGGCCCAGACCAGCCTGTGATGTTGGCATTAAAGAGAGACGATAACCTTTGAAAGGATACCCTAAACAGGCCAGCCACAGGGGGCATGTTTTCTTTCCCATGACACATTGAGCTGCCACTTAGCCCACATGGAGCAAGTTCAGCCCACCTTTTTCCTTCCCCCCTCAGGGCCAACTGACGGACCATAAACTGATACTAAAGAAAGACCTCGCAAAGAGAAATTTACGATAATGGTTTGTGAAATAACTTTCAAATTACAAGGACTGGAGGTGTTCTGTTTTGTGTCACGGTGTTGTGGTCACTGCAGTACAGCCATTCTTTAAGATACACAGGTGGGAGCTGTTTGGTAAAGAGCTCTGTGGCACTTGACCCCATTATCACCAAACATTAGCTGTGCTAGCTCAACACACTCCACCGCACTTTATTTATTTACGACTGCTGCTCGTTGCAATTTGTCACTCAAATCTGGACGAATTTCACCTGTAATTGCTTCTTAATCTCTTTGTGATGTTTGTTTTCCAGCAGATGTTTGTGTGATGTTTTTGTTCCATTCAGCAGACACTTAGATTTTCTTCCTCCTCTATTCTCTTTAAATCGAAACATATTTGTGGACGTGTTTGACCCCGTGTTAAAGCCTCAGCTGTTAGGTATCATGTGCATTGACTGTTTATATGTACAGCTTTCACCTCGGTGTTTACCATCCATAAGATAAACAAGTCATCTGAATTTCTAAACACTGATTGGTTTAAGTTCTGAGATCCTGACAATGTTGCGGAAATGTTTTCGCTGGAACTTAAGCCTGTGTTAAGAGTGAGTTCATCCAGGCATGTAACGTTTTAACCTTCGCCCAGAGTAAACACAACTAATAACCGCTTCTCTAAATAAACACAGAGCCTTGCATAAAAAGGTGCTGAGGAATAACTGCAGCCTAAAGGTTAGCTGTGTGAGGTCAGTGGTTTGAAATCCTGCAAAAGGCTGAAAAAGATCTGTGAGGGGAAGTGAAAGGCCGGTGCTCAAGGGCACCTTTTAATTAATACTGAGGTGCCCTTGAGCAAGGTGCTTAACCCCAGCTGCTCCAGTGGATCCCAGTGTCCAGCAGTGGAGGACTGGGCAGCTTTCAGTGGTTGACACCGGATGATTTTAAGAAGGAATGTAACTCAATGGAGAAGAAGTCATGCTGAAAGATGTTTGATGTTTTGTCATCCTGTGTAATGTTCTTAGGGTTAGGTTAGTGTCATGGAACTGTTTGCCTTTATTTTTTGGTCTCAGTCACTCCCAAAACATTGTTACATTATATCAGTGTTTTCCTCGAGTGAAAAATGGAAAAGGTCATTCTTGGTCAAAAAGGTAGATCTATGGAAGGTATGGAAGCAAATAATGGCCTTAAATGTGCAT
Organism: Epinephelus lanceolatus; assembly: GCF_041903045.1. Lineage (NCBI taxonomy): Eukaryota > Metazoa > Chordata > Actinopteri > Perciformes > Serranidae > Epinephelus > Epinephelus lanceolatus. Next base: position 5,899,769 of record NC_135742.1, read on the forward strand.
CTTGAGCAGCGTTGTCACCAAACACTTTTGATATGGTACCTTTAGAACCAGCACATAACCCCTATTGACGCATAAGCTGTAGATCTTTTAAGTGTTTCCACTGCAGACGATACTCTTGAATGTGGGGTTGTTGTTACTCATTGCTCCATCTAGCTCTTGCTGTACTTTGTCTTCATGGGTAATGCAGAAGAATGTTGGATTTTTGTTGCTCGACCATGGAATAGAGTTGCACGTCAACATTTTTGGAACAAAAAGAAAAGGCTGAGTGTTAACAGCCTTTGTTGCAATTGATGGTATATTTTAAAATGGCTAGTTTGTGCACCGAGTCCTTTCAGAGCAAGAGTGACGATTCTCTCTTGATCAGTCAAGTTCTATCTTTTAGTATCAGATCAGTGTTCTAGGTACTTCAACAGAGGGTAGAACAGGAGTCATTGAACAGTTGTTTTGGTAGCATCCGCAACTTTTGACAATGGAAAAAAATCGTTTTTTTTCTTTAAGGTTATTTTTTTGGCTTTTAGCTTTTGTCAGACAGGACAGATCCTGAGTTAAGAGGTCAGAGAGAGAGGGGATGACATGCAGCAAAGGGCTGCAGGCCGTAATTGAACCTAAGGCCGCTGCAGCAAGGACATAGCCTTTGTACCTGCTCTACCAGGTGAGCCAGTGGCCACCCTGGAAACAATTGTCTTAATGTGTGATGAACTGATCTGAACTGAACCGACTGCTTAGTGGAAACAAGGCTTTGTAAGCTACTGAATACCCACTGTTGAAATTGAATCACAACAGAATACTTAATGTTTGAAAGGTTAATACAGCTGAATTTACAGCAGTGAGATATTCTACTCTGATAACCATCTCTCTGAATTTATCTAGTTTAAATTCCCCTCTTTGAAAATTTCAATACTCCCTGTCAAGTTGTGCAATTTCAAAGCAGTTATTTCCAGTATACATACTTTGTAGGGTTCACAGATTCCAATAGAAAGACGTGTTTTTTCTTTTTTTTATTTTGCAACTAGAAATTTACCTCCATATTTACTTCCATAGTATGGGGACTTCAGATAAACAGATCAAAGGCCGGTTAGCCAGTATGTCCCTTTGGTTAGGCATTTCACTGATTTTGTCTTTGACTTTTTTAGAGTAACAAACAACACAAACATGCCAGAAAGAATGACAGAAACACAAACAAACATTTGAGGTGTGGGCCAAATTTTGTTGGCTGTCCAAACTATTGCTATGCATTAGAAACACTGGACATACTGTTCATGTATATTGAAATATATGGTCAAATTATAGTAAAAAAAAAAAAAAATCCTAAGTTTTGACTTTCCAGCGTGAAGCAAAGAGTTTACTGGAAGAAAATAAAATATCAGTGTGTTTTGGAAATAGTCGGCTATTAAATATTGATGTAAAAATGTCAATAACAAATTTTAATATATATGTTTTGTGTTAGAATTGTGGTACCATGGTTGGATGATTGTAACTCTATAGAGCCCAAGAAACTGAGCTATTGCCTCTGATTGTTCCTCACAGTCCTGTGAACATTTCACTCATCTCGACCACCAAACAGGAGGCTGCTGCCTCATTGAGATGGTTGGCATTCTTGGTACTTTCTCTGACATGTTTGGTCCGTAACGAACAGGCTTTGAAAGCTTCTGTCAGCGGCAGAAATGCCTAATAATGTGGAAAGAGTTTGTTTCAGGTCAAAAGAATTAACCTCTAGTTGTGTGCGTGGCTAAACTTGGATAAGAGTCAGACAAGGAGCATGATAGTCAGGTCTTTCAAGATTTATTTTAGGTCACTCCCACTCTTAAAAACACACTTCAGTTAATTTTGCGCGGCCTGCTTGGTATGTGTAAGATTTCCTCCTCTTCCCACCACACACCCTCATTGTTCCCCACATAAGGACACTCAGCATACTTTCAGATTAGCTGAAACCGAGGGTTTGGGGTATTGTGGCTTTACTACCAGGACACGTTTGCCTTCTAAGCTTAGTGATGTTACTCGGTGGCTTAACATTGCTATTTTAAAAGGACAGACCACTGAAATGCCTTTGGGATGTTTCAGAGGCATGAACTCATGTCTTGGGACATGTATAGTGTATTCCTAATACATGTTTGGTTTTGATTGTGTTATCAGTTTTATTTTTGATTGGGGAAACAGTGCAACACAAGTGCTCAAAGAAGTTCATCCTGTGATAAAATAAATTGGAAATGTTTTACCTCAAGAGAGGGTGAGAAGTCGTGGGTCCTCAGACCTAGAAACAAGTTGTTTGTCAGTGCCTTCCAAAATGACCCATTTAAAAATGACTCATGTGTCTGATCTGCCACCTCTGTGGTTTAGGTTTGATTAAGTTTAGGCAACTAAAACCACTTTTTCAAGCTTAGGAAAAGATTGTGGTCATGGTAAAAAAAAAACGAAGAAAAAAGAAAAGGACAGTTGCACGGTTTGTACCATCCACCCCAACTTTCTTCCTAATCCTACATGCAGACATTTGTGGCAAAGCTGAGCTGCAAACATGACCCTTTATTTAATTATATGAAAGGACAGTCTGTGATGGTTGATGTCGATGGGGGCTCATGCAGTGGTCTAAAGTTGGCCCTTAAATGGGATCAAGTACAAGAATTTACTTACTGACTTAAATCAGAGACAGTACAAGTTATATGTGTGTACATGATAAATAAATGTATTGGTATAAGGGCTGTCCAGTGATTAGAAAATAAAATCTAGTTAATTACATGCCGCTGTTTCTCTCCTTGCTTTGTTTTAAAGTAAAAAGAAGGAGTATAACTGTCAAAGTCTGTTTAAAAGAACATTCTTAAAAGTTTTGAAAAAACTGACTTGACCTTTTTCCAGCAGAACATGGCCTGGATGTGTCTGTAACACTGGACTTGGAAATAGTTGTTAGAGACTCCAACTCTGTCACTGCAAGGCTAATGGCCAAGAGTTTTCAAATTGCCTGTGTTGCTATTAAAGCTAAAGGTCGGTGGATGGCGGCGATGCTGAAGTGGATGTTGATGAAGGACCCAGTTTTGAAAGTTTTTTTATTCTATCCCTAATTCCAAATGGCCCAAATGGCTGGCCTCTGTTTCAGTTGTAAATATCTGCACACATTGTCAGACGCTTTGTGCCAGTGAAACAATGTCACACTACTTACTGTACGCCAGTTACAGAGACAAGGCTGTCGTGTATCACAATATAATGAACATTGCAATATCTTGAAATCTCCTCTGAAGTAGACAACCAAAGAACAGAATTATTAAATGAACTACAGGTACACTGAAGTTAAAAAAAGTAGCTACTGTCATAATTAAGTTAATTAAAATATTATTTATTAATTATTAATATAAATATTAATATTATTTATTAATTATTAATAAAGTTCAATAAAGTAGTAAAGTAAAGCTGAATTAACTATTGTTACAATTGAATAAATCAAAGCAGAGACACTGGTGCTTTTATTTTGAAGTACCTGGCTTGTCTTGGGCCTTGTGTTCATATTATTGCTGTGAACTTGAAGCCTCTGGTTAACAGTGGGGTGTTAGCAGTTAGCATGAAGTTAAACTGTTGCCTCTGCACCTGTAAACATGAAAATGTATTCACTGTGAGCTGACAACACACTCACACCTCTCCAGTTCATTTATTAATAGTATTTGCAAGTTGCACTGGTGCTCCATGGTCGCAAAACGTGACGAAATATTTGCGGTCTGGAGCCATACAGGTACAATGATACACAATTTGTCTGCTAACACTATCATCAATCTCGTTAAGTTACACTGTTACTGCGGTGCCATTAAACATGATGATTTATTCAGTGTATGCTGGAAACGTCCTAACAGCTTTCTAGTTCGTATGCACACTGATAATATTTGCAAGTCGCAGTGGTGCTCCATGGTTGCAAAATGTGACTAATAAATATAGTGGCGATCTGGAGCCATACAGATACAAATCCTGTTCATACACAATTGCTCGAGAGAAAGTGATCTGGATGGGTGGAGGAATGTGTGTGACGTATCATTGTTTGTGAGTCTTTCTTAACATGTGTGTCTATGAGGAAGAGAGCCAAAGCGACAAAGTGAGTCCCATGCCAGTGGCTTGAACAAAACATTTTTTACTTGATGTTTGCAATATAGTCGTTTTATATATCCTACAAGGAACACACCACAATACAAAGAGTATATTTGATATATTGATAGAACCGATTGGAATGTCAGTGGCTAAAGTGAGGACAGTCTCTTACATCAAAAGTAAATACAGCACAGTGAAAAAACAACATTAAATACTTAGGTTTATGCTACCCAACAAGGACCTTTATTGACCTTGTGAATTATGACTGTCATCTGTCAGAAGCAAAGACGGAAGTAGCATGACATTGCTATAGAACCACAAAACCTCTTGGGGAGGAGCTTGAGGTGGATTGATGGGTTGTTCGCGTTCCATCTCCTACCAGTGTTGGTTTCTTTTGACCATGACAGGGTTATCTCCCTGTCCTTGATCAACACACTCTTCTTTTAAGATCAAGATGGTTCCCTAACCATTACCAAGCACTTTCTGTAACCCTAACCATGATCCTTCCATGACCTTGACCTAACCTTACCCTACGCACAAATCAGGAAGTGGTCACATAAATCTTTTTGCGAACTCATTTGCGAAGGTCTTGATCAGAAAATGCTAATTCGGGTTATTTTGGAAGGCAATCAAAAACAATTTGGAGGACTTGTGGCCTATAGTGTAACCATTTGGTCTTTGCTTTGCATCTGCCATACCATTCTGACATATAATCCCAACATCCTTAAACAATTACAGCACTTGAGAGCACTTAGTGTGCAGCTCAGCCACTCAAACTGTACAGAGGTCTGAACTTTGATGTACAGTTTTCCAGTGCTCTATAGGCATATCTCCTCTATTACCACATGCAGTTTTGCAAACATAGTTTTCTTTATCCTGAAGCCTATCTGCATCTTCAAAGAGCTAATCATAACCTTCCTCTGCTGTGTTTATTTCTGTCCGCTCAACCTTTAATTACCAAACTGGAAATCAATCTCTCGCAGGTCTTTCATTTGTTAGTGTTTGACCACCTAAATTATTATCTGCAGCTAGCCACCAATAAAATCTCACCACATTTTTCAGAGGGAACATGGATGTAGATATAATTGGGAGACTGAGCTGTCTCCACTGTCCCTCTGACAGAAAGTGGTAATATAGGAGCATATTAATGTCTGCAGCGAGTCTGGTCGTACTGTCACCTCATTTGCTTCTTCAAATAGTTTGTCTAAAAAGAACTAAGAGTTAATTATAAGGCATGTCTGCAAATCTTCCTATTTGAAGTTTGCAAATGTTGCTGAGCCGTAAGAAAAGTGGCCCCATCCTTCATGTGTTGCTATGCACTGAATCACCTTGTGCATTGCTCTCATAATGCTCTATAGGAATCTGCCTTTAACAAACACGTCCAATACTGACTGCATGAACAAAAGTAATTGAATTCAGTGCAAACATTTCCCCTAGGCTGTGCCCAGCCCGTGCCCCAGCCGTTGCCCCAGCAGTCATTTGTCTGTCTTAAGAACTGATTGTGCTGTGTACACTTTCCCTTTCAAAGCCTTACACCTGTGGCTTTGTCTGCCTGGGAATGCGTCCACAAATATACGGCTCTGATAACGCTGCACCTGTTTAATAAGTTATTTTAAGCAGGGTAAACAATAATCACGGAACAACTCATCATTATGCCATGAGCGGGGCTATTAGAGCGCTTATGTGTGCGTTAGTTTCGGTTCAAAGGCACATAATTCTTTATACAGCTGCAAAAGCTCGAAAAACAAAGTTGCTATTTGAAGTTTTTTCATATTAATGAATGTAGCAGTGAAAAGCCTTCGAATGGCTTTTCAAAACAGACAAAAATTATAGTGATCTCTTACAAGGGGGCAGAGTGCAAAGTTCAGACAGTTTGGTCTCAATCAACCTTCCTCGGTGCATTTTTATGTTAAAATACACCTGTGTAATCATGCTAAATCATAGCTCAGGGCTCCAACAGTCCCATTCCCACTAACTGAGGTGCAATAGATTCAGCCTGTTTCCCAAATGTACGTCTGGTGTTGATATCTACACTTCCCCACCTGGAAAAGTGATAAATTAAAATTTATGAGGGAAAAATAAAAAAACATGTCTCAAACATCAGGGGGTGCTCCTTTCGGGGAAATCTAGGTAGTAGTTTTAGGGTTGTCACGAGAACTGATACTTAAAGACCAAGTCCATGCCAAAGTTCTAAAAAAAAGGCGATGGTACTCATTTTTTTCCAGTACTGTATGTACTGGGGTACAACTCTTGTGGACCTGACAGGACAGCATAAACACCTATAAGTGTCGTAGTCTGCCATTAAATGCCAAGAGAAGAACATGAACACCTACCAGCAGGGACGAACAATAACAACAAGTGGAAGATGGCGACAAGTGCAGCTGCGGCGATAGCGCCACCTCGACTCATCAAAAAGAAAAGTGTTATTTTCTGAGGCTAGCATATTTTATTAATTCTTTGCAAAGGGAGCATCATGTATTTACGCTATGCTACGAGTGCCAGCAGCGTGATGAGACACTAAGCGTCTATTATGCGTTGAGCGCTGCGTGTTTTGAATTTTTTTTTTCTGGTCACTTGTACGTCAGCTCTATACAGAGTCTACACAGTAGCATACGCAAGTGCCCTACGCTGTTGTGAGCATTTATACTGGTGCGGTGGTGTGTCTGTGTCACTCTGCAGTTACACCTCCAAAACACAAGTCGGAAGCGGGGTTTCTGTGAAGTAGCCTACTGCAAAGTTGATTCACAACACACATTAAACACACATTAAACATGGCTTAATAGCGACAATTTCGAACACAAGTACACAAATCAGCTTCACTATAACTCAAATCATTCACAGACAAAATATTTGTCTTTATCTGGACACATTTTCTCCACAAATACAACATGCTAATGTTATTAGCACAAGCCTATGGCATTTAACATTGTATAATTAGCCTAGTGGCTAGTGGACTTTTTCTCTTCTCATATGAAACCAGCGGTTTTGTTACCGTTACAAAATTCAGCTCCATTACAACTCACAAGGTTCACCAACAAAACAACTGTCTCAACTGTCAACATGCTAACGTTATTAGCACAAGCCTATGGCATTTTACATTGTATAAATTAGCCTAGCGACAATTTCCTCTGCTCATATGAAGCCAGGAAATCACACACATAAGACATAAAATCCTATTTTTGTGGAGGCTTTACTGTCTTCACAATTTATTGTTTGTTATCAGTGAAATTAAAGTAAATTAAAGCTTTGTTTCCACTGAGGGAAATGGTTTCAGCTTCAGAGGTACTTGCTCTAACTATGCATCAGCCATAATCCACGTCTTATCCATGATCCATGAGCAGTACAATGTTTTTGCCTTAGCCATATTTATTCTTGTTCGTGCCAGACCTAGCTCAGTTGATTCCAGCTTGACGCAGTTAGCGACCCGTATTCATTCAAACCAAAACCAGCTCAAGCTGAGCCTAAGCCAGCCTGCTTCGTTCTGACCAGAGTGTGAAAACAAGTTATTCAAAGCAGGTCTGAAGCCAAAATTTTAACATCAAAACTCTCACACTTGCAGCTCTTTAGCTTCTCAGTGTCTCATTATGTTTACCAACTACTCACTTACTTTAAATGCCTGTTGTTTGGGGCTCGACAGTGGGGTTTTCAAGCTTCTCCCAAAGACTTAAATATAACGGATGCAGCCACTGTGACGTCAGCAGTTGGTTTGTGGACTTTTTGAAGCCTTGAGATTAGCATTTTGGCTGTCACCATCTTTGTTTATCGGAACAGGATATGACCATATTTGGACAAGAGGGTGGAGCTGTGTAGATCTGTCTCCTAAACTGAGGTGACCCCTTACAGACAGCCTGTCATTGAAAGCAGCTCTACCCTTAATTATACAAAACTTTAAGTCATAATTCAATTTAAATTGGTAAATTAGAGAGAAATTCACCCCCCGTACAGGTGTCACGAACAAGGAAATTAGCGAAAGAAACCAAAACCATTTTTTGTGCCAGACTGTAAACATGTTTTTTCCTGCTGTAAAGTCAGGCATCTTAACATGGACGTCTATGGGGAAGCTTTTGATTTACTGGTCCATCTACGTCCCAACCCTCACCTGTGGTCATGAGCTCTGGGTAGTGACTGAAAAGATGATGGATAGAAGCAGCCAAAATGAGTTTCCTCCGTGGGGTGTCTGGGCTCAGCCTTCGAGATAGGGTGACATCCAGAGGGAGCTCGGAGTAGAACCGCTGCTCCTTCGTCAAGGGGTCAGATGAGGTGGTTTGTGCATCTGATCACGATCCTCCTGGGCGCCTACCGTCAGAGGTGTTCCAGGCACTAGGAGGCCCCGGGGCAGACCCAGAACACACTGGAGGGATTACATATCTCATCTGGCCTGGGAACACCTTGGGGTCCCCCAGGAGGAGCTGGAAAGTGTTGCTGGGGAGAGGGATGTCTGGGGTGCTTTGCTTGGCCTGCTGCCCCCGCGACCTGGCCCCGGATAAGCGAATGGAAATGGATGGATGGTCTATGAGGATTGACTTGCTTTTGGAGCCAGCCTCAAGTGGCCATTCAAGGAACTGCAGTGTTTGGCACTTGGCGTTGGCTTCTTTTTTTTTAAGCCAAGGAGGTTGCTGCTTGGCTTTGATGCAATTAGTTAATCAGTTGAACTAAACCAGACAGTGAAGCTGCAGGCCTGAATACCAAAACAGTGAGTTGATAGATGCTGTGAAGTTCCATGGACCTGATGGAGATGCAGTCAGGTGATACTTCTCTGTGGGCTCAATTATGAGCAATGGGTTTCACATATGAGTACCCACGTGTTCCATCATAAATATGGAAATATTGAATATAGCAGCTTCAATGTAAAGTTGTAAAATTAGACCCCAAACCTGACCTGACCATGCAGTAATATCTTACAGACGTCTAACAGGGATAGTTGTAAAGTAAAAGTAGCTTCGCTCACAATCAGTTTCATATGAAGTTGAGTGAAGAACAGAAGTGCTGATCGCTGAATTCTAAAGCTTCATGTGTATTCTAAAGGCTGCAGCTCCGTCCTGAAGCATATCATTTGCACATTTGGCGTTCAGCTGACATTTAGAGCCTGTTACAGTGAATGAAAGGGTTTGGCTTCAATTTAATTTGATGGACATATGGGCCATTGCAGGGATCACGCCTGTGACCTTTTAGTTACAAGGTGGTTGCTGTAACCATGAGGCCACCCTGCCGCCTTCAGCACACTGGTGGTTCCTGGCTTGACTCAGTTATATTCTTAAATGTTAACAGACTTAATACAGTGGAACTCCATCATGTCACATGCAGTGAGTGGTTAGAGAGGCTGGTTCTCATTAGCTCATGGACTGGAATCAATATTGTGTGTGTGTGTGTGTGTGTGTGCGCGCGCACATGCATATATGCCTTGTCGTTTGCATGCACATGCACAGGCACATTCAGTCGTGCATTTGTGTGTATTTGTGGTTGATGTGAGATCAACGGGCAGGGACTTCCCCTCTGTTTGGAGCTAATCCCTGGCTGCGCTGCCCAGATTAATGTGCAGTGGGAGCAAGAGCTGACAATTAGAAAAGTGCTTGTTCACTTCAAACCCTCAAAGAGAAGCCCGCTGTGACAGATACACACCACAAATGTTAACATTTCAAATTGGAATCCCGGAGACGTAAAACGTTGAAATGTCTCAGAAGACGATCTGTAATAATGCATGGCATACTTGCTTTGAACAGGAAGGTAATTGCATTATGTCGGCAAATTGCGTTTTGGTAGATTTGCTAAGATCAGACTAATCTCCAAACATTTTAGGAGGAAATTGTGCCCCACCCAGTGACTTTGAAGTCTGTTTTCTGTCAGAGGATTGACAGTTTAGGTTCAAACATGAAAAGTGGGAACAAGGAGCAAAGAGTTCACGGAGGGAGAATGTGAGTGCTGGAGTAAAGTTGTCTTCGCCCTCTGAAGTGGAATCATGATCTTTTTAAAGTCATGTAATATTTTGGTAGATCCAAGATTTTGGTGCACAGAGGCTGTAACCTTTGCACATGCACTAAATGATTGCTTATAGTTTTGGTAATCTACATCTGAGCCAGGTCTTACAAATGGATGAGACCTAAAATGCCAGTTACAGGGATTTTTTTTTGGCATATATATTTGTGCATAGTGTAGGTTATAAAACAAAGAGTGCATGTTGTAAAGTATGCTGTATTTGCTACCTTTGCTTTTAGATGAGGGCGTTAAGGAAATGTGGAGCTTGCAACACATGGTGACACACAAGGAACTCAAATGCACATCTAAATCTGAATTATTTATTTCCACATGAAGTTGTTATTTATTTTGCAAACTTTGTTTCTTCTGCCTTTTATTCTGCATCCAAAAATAAGATTTTTTTTGTACGCGTGTGTGTTTCACATTTCAGGCTTTTAGGTGACACTCCTTACTGAGGAGTCTAGTATTAAAAATTAAAAATGAGCTGGCATAGAAGATATATACTTCCTTAATATTTATGATATTCTAAAAATCAGAGTACATGAACATGTTTATGGGATTCTTCTCTCTCAATAATTTTTGATCCAACACATGTAGAACTTGATGGTGTGCAGACACTTCATGTTAAGGTCCAGTGTGTATTCCATTTCTGTCAATATATCCCATATTGACAGAAATTAAATACAGTATTCATAACTATGTTTTCATTAGTTTATAATCACTTAGAATCACCCAGATCTTCTGCATCATTGGTCCATAGAGCAAACACAGCACAGACTTCACTTGAGACATACAGCGACTAACTTTCACTTTAACCTTCCGCGGACTTGAATGGGGATAAAATGATTTCATTGTGTGACTTCTCGAGACCTTCGATATATGTTAATGCAGTGGTTCTCAAATGGTGTGCCATGATGCAAATCCAGGTGTGCCGTGGGATTCTGTGATAACCACACATTATTACTGCAATATTTAACTGGGCCTATACAAACAAGTTATGATTGAATTTTTAATTGACTGTATCGGTATGTTGTGTGCACCCATTTCCTAATAAAGAGGCAAAAAATGCTAAAAAATGTAATTTAATTTTTTAGTTTAATTAAAAAAAACCTTCATAGGGAACCTGTTTATCGTCCTTCACATGAGGGAATTATTATACAGTAAGTGTGTGACACATCACATTATTTCCCGTTTAAATCTATGTGTTATTTGTGCTTTGATATAATTTCAAAAAGTTTAAAATAAATTCTTGAATCATTTTGTTGATAAATATAGTAGTAGTTGTCATTTGTCATTTGAATGAATGAAAACATCTACAGTATGTTGTGATAAGAGTGATAACATATATGATATAGAGGCTGTTGTGCACAGATATAGACACAGGTGTGCCTTGGGAACAAAAACCTTGAAAACCACTGTATTAATGCACCAACTGCATCAAAGTCAAAGTGAAATGAGTCTTTCTGCGAGGACTGTAAAGCTTATAAAAAAATGGTCCAACTGGTTAACAGATAACTCTTTTCCAGTGTAAGTCTATGGAAAGCAGTATTCTTAGTCCTAATGGCATCGAGACAGACCCAGAGGTTGAAGTTACATGGTTTGGCCACTATGTCAAATAGGCTTCAAAGTCTGGTGCTCTTCCTGTGGACCTGCTTGGCACACAGGAGACATTTCAGTTGGTTGCATTCTGCAACATCACCACTAGATGCCACTAAATCCCACACAGTAGGAATTTAAATGTTTACACGTGATAACATTAGAAGCAAATAAAGGTAAAGCTCACACATGAGAACTGTTGTGTTCTAATTATAGTAAAGCACTGCAACATGTTAGCACTAGGGTTGGGTACCAAAAGTCAGTGCTTATATGGAACCGGTACCTACCGGACCGAAAAAAACAAAAAACCAAAAAAAAACCCGCACATTATGGTGCCTCCTTTCGGTGCTTTTTTTTAAATGCTATGTCTCCCTCTATTGGACGTTACATGTAACAGAATCATTCATTCATCGTTCATTTGTTGAGTGTATATTATTATTTAAAGGCACACTAAGCACCAAAAAGTTGTTTGGAAAAACGTCATTTGAACTCTGTTTTTAGCCTCATTGTAGCCTGTAGCTCTGCCTGTGGGTCTTGCGCTGGCTGGTTGGTACAGCCTGGACCCAAATGTTTTTGTCGCCATTTGCGGAGCCTTGCCTCCTACAGAGACCGGACTTTAATAGAGTTAGTATTATTGTAATGTTAATTTGTTAAGTGTCTTTTATTATATTTTAAAACTGTTAATAGAGTTCATATACCTATTTATTTCTAGGTATTTCTAATTTGCCTCAGCAATAAATAAATAAAAGCATTGTTTTTATTATAATTTAAAACTGTTATACAAAATACTCACACACTTCTGAAAGGTGGCCCATTTGTGCCACTTTTAAACCTCCATAAAAACTCATATTTTGAGGTATCGGGTTAGGCACCGCTCCGGTACCATTTTAAAAGGTACCGGCACTGGTATCGGAAAAAACCCAAACGATACACAACCCTAGTTAGCACAAAACCTGGTCCTGTGTTCTTTAACATATTAGTATATAGATCTTCTACATTTTTCCCTTTTTCTCCCAGTTTGGAAAGTCCAGTTTTCTGTACCACAGTCCTCCCATGAACCCATGTTCTCTTTTTCCTTCAGATATCAGATTTTCTCCAAGAAATCACACATCATTCAGAATTAAAGCATGGTGTTTGGATTGTGGTAAACAGTATCACAGTGAACCTTTCTAAGCATTTACTATGTGGCTTCCTGTATCAGTGGATGCAAGATGTTGAGGAAATGACTCTGAGATTCAGTCATTTTTACAGCTTTATGTGGTTGGTCATGGACTTTAGTAATGTGGCCTTTGGACATCCTGCAACAGCAGCGCTCAGACAAAAGGGCACGAAGTCTGGCAGAATTGAACACACTCCAATTCTTTGGTATTTCTTCTTTTTTTTACGCACATTATGGCTGTTAATTTGATTTATCTTGTTAATATAGCTCACAATACTGAGAATCTTTTCACTGTGACACAGTGAGCCAGGGTGCCTCAGGCAGCACCAGGAGCAGCCAGGTGGCTACATACTTTCAGAATATTAAACAGATAAGTGTTATACGTCTCCACAAATGTCTTATACCGCAACCAAACTCTGCACTTGCACTCCCAACTTCGAGCACAGAGAGGCAGTTCTTTTTAGTGAACAACTATCGACGCCACAGTTGGATCCCACCACAGACATGTAGTCAGTAAAAAACGTGGGAAATATAGACACTAAATCCCTTAGTCTCACTTCATCTGACACAAACTCAACCAAACTTTGTCCAAGACAAAGAAGGAAGGAAAATAATAACGTCTCAGGGGCTTTCTGGTGAGTGTGTTTTCACAGAGGTAATTCAGAGGACAACTCCCTCTCAACATACTAGTTTTTTTTTTTCTCCTCGCTGCCTTCTGGTTTCCACACCTGAGCTGAAGTGAAGGATTACACCTGCATTGGCTCCCGAGCACACCAAACTCACTTGGATTTCCTATCGAAACATTTGGATGCTTCTTATATAAACCCCCCCTTTGACAAGCTTTTTACTCTCCACATCCCTTCGTAATGACGTCAGCAGTTACAAACTGTGAGTGGACATTACCTCCCGCACTGACAGGATCAGGCAAACTGGCAAACCTGGCAGAGCATCTCTGTGGTTTCAGAGCAACAGATCAAAGACACATTCATGTTTGTTTTACATTAGCGAGTCTTTGCTTTTAATTTGTGAAGCTTGAGAAGATTTGAGGTACAGAGTACAGGACCAGGAACGGGATGTTGGACAGGTCTGACACCTGTACACTTCTTGGAAATGTTGTTAGGGTGTATTTGAAAATGTCAATCAATGGATCACTAATGCAAATAAACCACTGCACCCTGCATGTGTTTACATGCTCTGTGACGGGGTTAATTAAGTTTTCACTTTCTCAGATGTTGTCAGAGCAGGTTACTTTAGCAGCTCTCTAACTTTAAGTCAGAGTTTATGTCTGTGATTTTGCAAAACTTGTCTTTCAAAGGAGCTCTATACAATATTAGAGCATTAATGTAACAGCCAAAAACTATTTGCTATCTAAAGATATAGTGAAGTAGAGCTGGGGCGATTCCTCTGCGTAATCAACGCCGTCGGTTACAGAGATACTTTGACTTGTAAAAAGGGCGTGACTGCTACCTTGCTGAACTGATGCAGCTCACACGCTTGCAGTGTTCATACAGACAGTGTTGCTGCTGCGGCGCTGCCTCAGAGCTGCATGCTGATATAACTACTGTATTTTCTCAAAACTTTACTTATTTATGGAGGCGTGCAAGCAGCTGCATCGTCAACAATACGGAGGCAGTTTGGCCTGGGCGGTCAAAGCACCGGCTGCAGCTAAAAAATCTCGACTTCTCAAAGGAGTAAAACTGCTATGCACCAACACTTCAAGCAAAAGCATCTCGGAGCACTCTAAGACAGCCGCAGATAACACCGTCCAATTGACTGTTTTCCCCATCCAGGTGTGATATAATAGGATTATCAACTTGTGCGATGTGTTTCTGTTAATTGTAGTCAAGTTTGGCACCGCTGCTAATGCTCCATACATCACCTAACATTGTTATTTGGCCGTTTCCTGTTTTCTGTTTACCTTAACGACCACACGTGTCAGAAAATGACTTAAACTGACGTTTGTTGTTACAGTCTGCAAATTGTCTCAGTTATTTTTCTTGCCCCACACTGATGCAAAAACACATTTGCCAGTGATGATCTCAACTGTGTATTACTGCAGTGATTAAATAAATCCTTGTCATAATCATTTTAAATATAAAATCCAGTAAAATACCGATTTTCTAGTTCAGGGAAAAAGTTGCTCTGATATAAAGTTATTAAACTATGTGTCACAGCAAGCCTTTTGGATTTTAAGTCTAGGATTTTATGATTAGGATTATTATTATTATTATTATTATTATTATTATATCAAACACTGCAGCGATGTGGAAATTAGACTAATCTTAAAATATGTCACCATTATTAAGTGAAAATGATTGAATATCATTTTTAAATATTAAGGAGACGAGTTTATGACATTTAGTTTTGGGTAAATGAATTGTTATTGTTATTAATTGAGTAATAAAAAAATATCTTTAGAATAATCAATATTTTGTTGGTTATATTAATTGACTAATCAAAAAAATAATTGCTAGATTAATCGATGAAAAATGAATCATTAGGTGCAGCCCTACAGTGGAGTAATGGCATCATGAGCTGCCTTTGTGTGTGTTGTAATCCAAGTTTATCTGCTCTTTGTTGTTGTTGAAGGTTTGCTGGATTTACTGTGCTAATACGGTGGTAACCGCCAATATTGGGAGGCCTCGTTGCTTAAACGCAGCACCAACCGTCTGGTGTTTTGAGTGTTTGTGAGAAGGTGTATCACAAAGCAGAAACTGTACCAAGATTTCCCAACAAGATTTTCAATCTAGTGAGCTTATGTAGGCACCTTGTTTGCACCTTGTTGCACCTCGCACTGCAGCATGTGAACAGGACACCACACACAGTTGTTACCAATTTTACTAAATGATCTGTATTTCTCTCCAGCTCTGCATGAGCTTAAAATCAGTGTGGGCACCTAATAATTAAACTTGACCTCTCATCTGAAAAGCTCCAGCTATGGCCCACCAGGCAATATCCTTTTTGCCATTGTCTTTATAATGATGACTTTGTGGGTCGTGAAGAATGAGATATTTCCTGATCTCAATCATTCTTTGACCAACATGAGAGACAGCGACAGCAAGAGGTGCGGAGAGGAGCTGAGCTGCCACGGGAGTAGAGAAGAAGAGCTAGTGGATAGTGGAGAAAAAAAATGCATTTTTTTCAGGGGTGGCGAGGCACGAAATAGGACAGCTGCGTGAAGTCTCATGGGGTCCACAGTGCCGGCGCACGTCTACCAGCCACTGGTGTGAGGTCGTACATAGAAAATAATAGGGACGGCTGTTTTGACCCACGCCGTTCGGCGGCGGTGTGTCTTGGCCTGAACTCTGTATCCTTAGAAGGTGCTGGCCGCTCTTTAAATTCAAGTATGTGTCGGAGTGAAAGATTGGTATGTGTTTACTACTGCAGGATCATCGTCATGTGGTCACTGCAGCCAGCATCTGGGCCTAAAGTAGTAACTTTGTGAGCCCAGGGCGCTGCTGTATCTGTTGAGCTGCAGATGGTGCTGACCAATGTAACATGTATGCCTCCACTCAAAAATCTGTTAAAACATCCGCCTCAAATAACAGGAAGGGAGTGCACTCAAAAATAAAGTTGTTTGTGGCAGCCTTGTTCGTGCCCACTTTAGAACTAAGGGTACTGTGTAATTTTTGCATAGCTGCACTGAGGGTAATTCTCTACAATGATTTGAGCCACTTTATAATGATTTGTCTCCAAGGTGACAATGACGAGTATTCGGACCCACCAAGATGAATTTGTTTCTATTTCCAGTCGAATGACTTGCAGGATGTTTGTAATTTGCAGTTCAGCATCAGATGTTCAGTTTATCTCTGTGTTAAATCAGTTGTAGAGACGCAGCCGTACTAAACACACACTGTAGCTGTGACACACTCACACTCACACTGATTCTAACCTGACTTTGAGTATGTGGTATTTACACTGAAAAAGTGACTAAATTAAGTATCTTCAGGTCAACACGCACACTTAATTCACTTGATTTTTTAATTTGCTATTGACTGACACTACTGTCCCTCAGTGCATTACTGTATATTGTGGATGATGGTGACACAGCTCCAGGAACTCCCCAAATAATATTTTAAAAAGTATTTCCTGTTATGTTTTAATGACAGCGGCATTCCAAACTTGTAGTTAATTTTCTCTTTTTAGTTGTAAAAGCAAACCTGTCACCTAAAACATGTTTGAATTTGCTTCTGCACATATGTTTTAGAAAAAATATCCACATTCTGAAGAAACTTTTCTCTCCCATCAAGGTCTCTGTCTACACATATACAGATCTTTAAAAAATATATATATTTTCCACCTCAGTTTAAAAAAATCTTTAAACCTTTTTTTTTTTTTACAAAATATCTTCGTCCATACCAGAACACAAAAATAACATGTCCATTTGGAGGTTTTTTGGGTCTGTGAACGCAGCACAGGCAAAACTCTTTATGAGTTCTTTTTTTCCTCAGCAGCAGTTTGTGTAGTGAGTTTTGAGTAGCAGGGTCAACACATTCTCACTCCGACCTCATCACATATCGACGCTTGGTCATGGACTTTCCACGTCGATATGACATTCGAGGTGAGCGTTGGTTGTTGACGTTCTGGGACGCCATGTCAAGTTCTGCCTGTTACATGCATTGTCTTCCTTCAAAATACACTTCTGTTTTCACAGGAAATTTACCATTTGCATAAGTCTCTTTCAAAATAAAAGCACTACATTGGGGCAACACCATGAGCTGACGTTTTTTTCCTTCAACAACAAACACACATCCTTGGGTTTAGGAAAAAAGAACAGGGCTGGCTTTACAATCAAATGGGAAGCGGACAACGGCCTCCTGGGTGAAAGTTGACGGTTGTTGGACCCATCCACTACCCCTCCCACCCACCCTACTCGGACTTCCACTGCCTTAACTTTCATTGCTGTCCTGCCGCATTTCCCCCTGACACCGCTGGGTGCCATTAAACAACAATGACGACAGACGGCGTATCATACAGTTGTGAAAGGATGGCTTTTTTTGTTGGTGTCTACACACTAGAAGCAGCTGACCAAGTGCTGGTTTTCAATGACTTCAGATTGAGACCTGGTTGGCAGGGTGTCTAATTGATCAGTTGATCCTATGAGAGCTGATCAGATCAGATTGATGGATGAGAGGAGCAGCTGCTGCAGAGGCAAACTTTTAGATCCAGCACAATGACAGTTTAAGTTTCACTTTTACTGTGCCTGATGTTCTGCTGCTCTGTCTGTGCCCAGAGTACACTCTGTGCTCCGAGACTGTGGTGCAATGAATAACCGTATGGTATCTATATTCCAACAGTGTACACATATGGTCCAGGTCCAAAAATAAAAAATCAAAATGTGGTGGCGGATCTTGTTATCCTGGATTGCTGCCACAAATAAATGAATGTGTGGTAAACCCTGCCGAGTTTAGGCATAAGTTAGTAATTAGTTCAAGTGGTGCTAGCAACAATTAACCAGTTGTCTGCCATTGTTTTTGTTACTCCTGGCACATGCTCGTTACGCAAAGCAATAATGGAGATGCACAACTTGAGTAGAAGACGTCATTGCTGCTACACTGGCTACAGTTACATGATAGCTTCTCATTCAGAATGAAATAAATCTGAATCAAATCATTCAGAATTAAAGTCTTTCCAGGTAGTTTACATGGGAAATATTCATTCCGAATGAGGGTTTACACAGGAGATCAGTTTAATCACCTTTATTCGGGTCTGCGCAAGGTTTGGGGCAGGGAAGGTTTCTGATTGGATAGGGGGCGGGGCGGATGTTATGTGTTTACGTTTACCGGAAGAAAACACTGTAGTCCTCGCTCCGGATAACAAGATGCTTGATGACGCCATTCTTAGTGCCTTTTTCGGGCTTGTTTTGCTTATATTCTTGAAGCAGCAGTACGACAACAACCTTGTTCTGCTAATGCTTCATCTGTTGAGGAGGAGAAGGGAGGTAGAAAGTCGAAGAAAAGAGACAGAAGACCGTGCTTTGGCGTATGGAAACTGGTGAGTGCAACGAGTCCGACTGCTTTATCTCAGCCAGTTGCTATGTGCGCTATATACGTCATCGCGCCAGAAGGGCAAGGAAACGAGCATGCGCAGAAAGACTGGAATGAACTTAAAGAGGAATGAACGTTTACATGCACACAAAATTCTGTCATTCGGAATGACAAGCAGAATAAACCACCGCCTTTAATCGGATTTAATTTTAAATTGAAATGGCCTTTCATTCCGAATGAAAGTGGAATTAAACTGTCCGTGTAAACGTACTGACTGTTTCCCAAACTCTCCATTTTACACGTCCACACAGATACAAAGTAGCCAGACTTTTGAAAAATCTGCACCTTGAAAAGTGTTTTAAATATCTGTTTGCATGTTGACGAGAAGTCAGATATTTATATATGTGCAGACGGGGTCTAGAATGTTTGGCATCCTTGCACAGCATAGCATAAAGAGGTTTAAGGACCTGACATACTGAGGAACTGGACTTTGACACTAAAAACTGGGGTTCCCATCTCATGTCCTACATGTTGTTAGCTTAAGGTTACTTGATTAAGGTTAGGGAAGGATTGGGGTTTTCGGAAGAATGTTTAAAACTACTACGAATGAAAGATAGAGTAGATGCAGAACAAATGCATGAAGGACTAATACAGTAGATAAAATCATATTGTTAAGCACATAACAGAGACAGGTGACTTTAACGGCTCTTTTGTATATTCCTTTGCGTATAGACGTAAAACTTAGCCCTGTGTTGTAGATTATTTTTCCAGACAGCCCAATAAAGTGATGATTGACAGTGTTAACTGTATTGTGTTCATTTGGTAGCGTATCAGTTTCAGTAAAAACAACTGTGTTCGTCCACGGTGTTGAATCAGTTGTCACAGATGATTCGGCGTCCACCACAGATGGTAACGTTGTTTGCATGCCCCCTTTTCACACAGATGTATGAGAAATAAAATCCTCAACACAGCTACAATTACCTCAAGGTCCCGCCTTTGTTCCCCCAAGAAAACACAGTAGCTTAGATTCTGAGCAGCTCCCCACTGAAAAACAAAGACGAGAAAAACCTCAAGACCTTTGTGTCAGGCTTTCGCCGAGAAATTCTCAGGGATTCAGAGCTTGATAAATGCTTGCTTTACAAATCACACAAACTGTTACCAGCTTCACGCACCTGCACAAGCAGATCTGTGTTTAGTTATGTGTTCATCTTTTGTACCTTGAAAGACGATTAGTGGTCATTTTAGCCGAGAAAATACGTGTCATATGCTCACAGCTCCACTTGCCACATCAAACTCTTCAGCAAGGAAACAGCAGAAGAGACAGTTTAGAGTAAATAATTAAACATGGAGAACATGGATTTAGAGTTCATGTTACGGTGGAGGTGTCGATGTTGGTGTAGGACTTTGTCGCCACTGTTGTGTTGAGTTCACCTTTCCCTGGATGTTTGAGAAGATTTTGAACTTAATGCTTCATATCCCAGTTCCACTTTCCTTGAAGATTTTTTCTGCCAGTGACCACAGCCAGCACCAGGCAATAATTTGGACATCCTTGTCGTCTTAATGAGGCCATTAGTCAGTGTCTTTGGTTGCCAAGGGTGACAGACTGGTTGTCATGTTTTACTTACTTGTGTTTTGAGTGATAACAGTCATGTGGAATTGTCCGACATAAGGGAAGGGCCTTAAAAATAATACTGGTGTCCCAGAGAAGCCCAGAGAAGAGAAACAACTGCAGTTCCCAAAATGGCTTTTGGTTACTGAAGTCTGTTGATATGAAGGGAATGTGGTGTCAAAGTCGAGGCCTGAACTGAGCTGAGGACACGAGTCCAAGATGATACATAGAATCCAAATATCTCTTTTCACTGTGAATATATTGGCAGCTTCCTCTTGTAATGACATTAGAAGTAGGGTTGGGTACCAAAATCTCAAAAAAAAGATTTTCCTGCAATACTGCAAGTGGCCTATGAAAAAAACTTGGAGGTAAGGCTGAGCTGCATTTCTTGGGACCAGGGGTTGCTCTGATGTTAGCCAGAAAAATCTGCCAGCTAAACCAGCCTCCCATTGGAACCTGACCAGGCTCACTTAAGGTGGACTGTTAAGGGTGACCAGCTACTGTCATGGTAATGACAATCTCAGCTGCCTCTAAACAGATAATGAAGAAATGTCTGGCTGCTGAGTGTCTCCTGATTTACAGAGACAATAATTGATCCCAACTCAAAATTTATTTTGCTTTTATTATAATTATTCTAGGTGTTATTTAGTGTTAAATGATTATAGATAGGGTTAGGTTGTTAAGAGTTAATGTATTGGTTAATTTTATGTTCAAATTTGCCTTTGCAATGAAATAAAGCCATTCCTTTATGTCATTGACCATCATTTGTGCTTTATTTTTAGCGCCTGTATCAAAAAAAATCTCCAAATGACACTCAACCCTAGTTGAAAGTGCATTGTTCTGCACTGTTTTACGATCTACAAAGCTGGAAGCGCTTATTCAATGTGCGCTAGACAAAAAAACCCAGCAAGGAGCGCCTGTGGAGTGGGGGTGCGTGCGCAACACACACACACACACACACACACACACCTCCTGTCATCTCCCTATGTCTCCCCTTGAATATAATGTTTCCCTCAAAGACAGTAGAGACAGTACTAGCTTACATGAAACTATCACGAGCTATCAAATCAAATCCAACTTTGTTTATATAGCACTTTTCATACATAGAAATGCAGCACAAAAACTGTGAACTACGAAATAAGGTCAGCAGCCCTCTCACATATCCCACTGTCTGAAAGTTAACTAGCTGCTACGACGATATCGTCGTTGTCAGTTACATTGTACTCACCAGACAAATTCGTTGCGCTGCTCGCACAGCTCCATGCGTGTCCCCTCCTGTGTTTGTTCGAGTACTGAGGTGTGCTGAGGTGTGTGTTGTATAATTCTTAAAAATCAAATATTGTCAGGATAAATTTCTCGTCTTCGGATTGCATTGTATTGTCTGTCGCTCGTAACTGCCGTAAACTGCCGTAACTGCCACAACAAAACAGGAAGGTGGATTTGATTGGCTGTCTGGGCCAATGACGACAATGACGAATGGTGCTACTGGCGTCTGACGCTCAAAAAGTTGAAAATATTTTAATTTTTCAGTGTCTATGCGCATCTAAAAACGCACATCTACAAAAACGCACGTCTAAAAAGACGCCAGAAAAACGGCCATCTGAAAAGACGCTTGAACGCCGGTCAGACGCGCCGTATCATAGGAAAACAATGGTTTTACAGGCGTCGCGTTTCTGGCGTTTCATCTCGGTGTGATCGCTCCCTTAGAGAACCAACATGCCAAACTGAAGGAACTCCTCTACATGCAGTGCTGACAACATGTTCTCACTCCCAACTCATCAAATACAGCAGCTTGGTCAGTGTTCCCACGCTTCAAGCTATGACACTCTAGATACCCCATTAGCATCAGTTTTGGGTGCTCAGGGATGACATGGCAATTTAAGCTTGTTACATGCATAGTGTCTTTTCAAAATTTAGGCAACAAAACTACTTGGTTAGGTTTAGGAAAAAAGATGATGGTTTGGGTTAAAACCATATATATATGTTTGTTACTAGGGATGCGTGATATTGTTTCTTGTGCTGATATCCGATATGCCGATACGTAACAACTTATTTGACTGATAACCGATATCGATATATCCACTTTTTCCCCCACCTAGTTTTAGTGATCACCAAGTCTCTTCTCTAGTGGAATTAGTATCATATCATACGTGCATACTCTTATCGTGATGGCCCACCAGCAGATGGAGACATTAGATACAATACTTTTCAATGTGATGATTATGTGATATTCATTCATTGTGTAAATTAAGAAAAAGCTTGTTGGGTGATTCTGATGGTTCATTTTAAAGTCAATATTGGCCGATACCAACGATGTGCCGATATTATCGTGCATCCGTGTTTGTTACGTAACTTAAGTAAGTTAACTTTGTTATGTGACAAATGTTACCTACAATGTTTCACAAACAGTGGTCTCCTGGGTTAAAGTCCTGTGTTTGTTTCACCTATCCACCGCCATATTTGCCACCACCTACATAACTGCAACAGATGGATTTTCATCGGAGTTAGTTGAAAGCCTGGTATGTCTCCAACAGACGCTAAAGGTTGATGGCCACTGACCAAGCTGCCGTATTTGACAACCTGGGAATGAAAACGGGCTGATATTGACAGACACATAGGCTGTAACCTCCTGTAAGCCACACTGCTGCAGTTCAAGATGATGGGTTTAAAGTCAGTCTACATTAACGTTATTCTTCATGTAGGTTTGGGCTTTGTGTCTGGACTGTAGACATCCAGATTTATCTTGAGGTGTCATCTGCTAGTTTGGAGAAAGATGCAGGACAAAGTTATGACACACGCTATTTGACAAAAGAAAACATCAGGAGGTTCCTTTATTTCTTTATCCTGCAATATCATATTTGACACAGACGTAAATCTTAGTGATATTTCCAAAGAGCCCGTACATGTGGACAGCTGCTGCAAAGTTCAGCCTCAGACTTGCACATTAAAATGAAGGACTTTAGTCCTTGAACAGGACAGGAAATGCAACAGCAAGGATTAAAGTGACCACAACGTTAATGACACCATAATCCCGGTTTTTCATTTTCTTGAAGACAAGCTTTCGCAAACTCACCAGTGGACAAGTGACTCTGTTGAACTGCTTTCACATGTATTTTAGGCTAAACTTGTATTCTTCTTCCCACTGGTAATTTAAAAGCCAGTGGAATGTGGAAAATGATTGTAGGAGTGAAGGGGAGGGAAAAGATATGCCTTGCTTGGTCACTTTGGTGTCTGAAATCCGTAGCTGAGATGGCGTTTGACTGATTTGTGTTTTGACCACATGTGCCGGACCCGCCTGCTATTCTCAACCCGTAATTCCTCCCTGAATTCAGGCATGCGACTAATTTACTGTAGGGGCAGGATTTTTTTTCTCTCTCTTCCAGGGAGCAGAAACTTTACCCCTTTTGTGTTACAGGGCTCTGTACCAAGCTCTGTAAGTGATGCCACCTGTCAGCCTGACAGCTTATTCTCCATATGGGGAAGGCCTTTATCAGCTGCAGTTGTAGGGAGCAGGAAAATGTCTGCCACCTGCCAAGGATTTCTTTAACAGGTTGCATACTTTAGAGTGATCCCATTAGTTTGCTGCTCGCTTTGTCTTTTTGTCTGCTAATTAAGCAGTGACATTTTGGACATTGTGAGTTTATGTATTGTGTGAAAGCAGTGAAAGCAGTCATGTCTAGAAAAAGTGCATGTTAAAAGTGAACCCTGTCCCGGTGTGTTGAACTGCACAGCAGATGGTCCACCGATGCAGATCTTGCAAAAGCACTGAGCTGCTTCTCTCGTCACAGGTCTGTATTTAGTGCACACTTTTCCTTTTCTGTCTTCTATGTTTGATTTCTGAGTAATACTTAACTAAAGTTGACTAAAAAAAGTTGAATTACAAATTATGTGAAGCACAATTCGACTTTTTTCTACTCCTTGGGATAAAAATCAACATTAAAACTGGATGTGCAAAGATTAAGTTGCTGTTAAGCGACTTGAAGTGTTGCTTTTAGGAAACTGGTCCGGGTCCTGTTTTCATGTTCCCATCACTTCTTTATGCTGCAGCAGGAAGTTGATTTGGCACCACTACAGTAAGAGCATGGTGTGACTATGTTGCTCTTTCCCAGTGAGCTCTAGAGTTTAATAGGCACATCCAACATGTCTTCCAAAGACAACCATAACTTCCAGATCCATGCTGCTGCTTTTTGTGTCAAACTACAATGTTTCCGTGCAGCCGTGTCCGCTGTACAGTGAGTCCGCCTATTGTTGCAATGCATCGTTTGTGAGGACAGTGACAATTCTCCAAACAAAGCACAATTCCTCCAGCCGACGTGAAGCGATGCAGTCGGAGAAAAACAGCAAAGCTGCACTGTGGGCCAAACTAAGGAGGTTTTAATAGAATTTCTAAAACACCAATTGCGAAAAGCAGGATAGCATTTTCTGATTCCGCGTGCCCTGTAATTTGAAGTGTGTGGGTTCAAGCCACTTATTTTGTGGTGATGGCTTTACTGGCGAGTTCTCCAAAAAGACAGAGGCCAACGCAGCCGAGGGTTGAGCTAGCTGCCTTGCCTTCCTTACTGATTGACCGAGCCGCTTCCCCTTTGGTATCTGGCCACAGTTGTTCTGCCTTCATGGCTAACCTCACTGGGCGTAGCTGTCCACCATTGGGTGTTTAGAAAGCCCAATAGGAGGACACCTGCTTCTGGATTTATTTACTCCGTCTCTTGCACAAACACCCATGCAGTCTGTTTATGGATGCAGATGGAGAGCACTTGGTGTCAACAAATGCACAAATCTGCGTTTTTGCTACACTGACGTCTAAACAACAACCAAACATCCCCATATTCTAGCATCCGTATTTGCGATGCATCAACCCAAATATAGCAACTTAGTCAAACATACTGTATGTTTTATTATTACCTAATCTGGGCTTTAGGTCACACATCCTCCAAAGACTGTTTCCCATTGTGTCCTTTCCATACTTCAATTCCCAGAATTTCCCAAATTGTGGAAATTCTTGTGGTCATAGAATGACAAACAAATGAACAAAAAAAAAACCTCTTACAGTACATGCACTAACACGCCCTTCATTTTATATGAGCAAAACCCACACACTCATACACACAGTTACAACCCAGTTCTCAAGAGAGAAGGGAAACAGCATGAATCAAATAGAAAGTTGACAGTAAATACATTTATGTTAATAGATCATTAACAAACTTAAAACGAATACATTCAAATATTTAAGCAGGAATGAACAGATGTGAGCTTGACAAGAAAAAATAATTTAACTCACAGAGAAAATCCTCTAATGCAATAATGCATTGCACGGAATAAAGCAAAAGGTTCCCTTGCAGCGTTTTGTGTGGCCCAGCCGGCCTTTGTGCAGGGCTTTAAGAGAATACAGATATAACATTAAACCACCATGTAGGGCAAGAAGTCCTTTTGAACAGTTAACTTGTGCATTTTTGTATCCAGTGCCAAGACATCTGTCTAGTGACACACCCTGTAATTATAAACGAAAGGAAAAGAAATGTCTTTTGATTATTTCCATCCTTATTGCGTGCACACACAATAAGGTCTGTTATGGCACTTACAACCAAGGGCTTTAGAAATTCTCTTTTCTTGGACACTATGGCGAGGTATGTCAGTAACATGATGGCGCAGCGGGATCATAGACGGTGAAAGAAATGATGAGGTTTAAAACACCGTGTTTGCATTGTAAACATATTTGAAGTCGTAGTGACCACTGAATCTGTGGGGCAAAGCTGAAATGTGTTCATCTCGTTCCAGGATGGAAACAATCAAAGCCCCAGTCTCTATTTATTTTCGTAGATATAGGCTTGTTTTAAAATTAAACTTGGACTTAGACTTTTTAGTGGATGGAAAAGTGGCAGCATTTGCCAGGAGTGAGTGTAGGGAAGTCTGGGAAGGGTGGCTGCAGTCTATCAGCGGCCCATGTGGAGGGTTGTGATGAGAGGGTATGTTAAAGGGTGCTCAAACAGATTATGGTGACTCACAGCGCTTTGCAAACAGCTCACAATCCTGCGCTTGTATCTAAAAGGCACACTCCAACACATTTATGGAGTGAGTACATACAATAGGTGTGTTTGTGTGTGGTATCTTTGTAGTCCATTAGCCTACTTAATGTCTCTCTATGGACTCACTGCATTGTGGGCTGTTTTTTAACAGGAATGAAACATGTTGTGCTAAACACGCCTACTGTAAGTGGAGCTGTTGCTACTAAAGATAGACCAATATATCAACCATGCCATACAGAATCACCAAACACATCTTTTTAGAAAAGGTGTCTCAATTTCTTCACATTCACATTCAGTTGTCAAAGGTCAAAGGTAATGTGACCTTGCATCCGCCTCATTCTCCTGACCACAATATCTCAAGAACGCCTTGAGAGAATTTTTTCCAAATTTGGCACTAACATCCACTTTGACTTCACGATGACCTGATTGGATTTTAGTGGTCAAAGGTCAAAGTTAATGTGACCTTGCACCTGTCTCACACTTGTGAACGCGATATCTCAAGAACACCTTAAGGAATCGCTTCAAATTTGATCCACTTGGACTCACTGATGAACTGAGTAGATTTTAGT
Source organism: Epinephelus lanceolatus (assembly GCF_041903045.1). Lineage (NCBI taxonomy): Eukaryota > Metazoa > Chordata > Actinopteri > Perciformes > Serranidae > Epinephelus > Epinephelus lanceolatus. The sequence continues at coordinate 5,926,747 of NC_135742.1, forward strand.
GGTCAAAGGTCAAACGTCAAGGTCGCTGTGACTGGCATCCGTCTCATTCTTGTGAACACGATATTTTATGAACACCTTGAGGGAATTTCTTTAGATTTGGCGCAGTAGCATCTGGAATATTTCCAAATTTGGCACAGATGTCCACTTGGACTCACAAATGAACTGAAATGAGTAGAATTTGGTTGTCAGAGGTTAAGAGTCAAGGTCACAGTGACCTCACAAAAACTATGTTTTGCAGTAACTCTGCAATTCATACACTGATTATCACAGCATTTCACGCAAATGTCTGAAATGATGAATATTGTAATTGGCCTGCAACATCCAGTATCAGTCAGGCTGTCGCTGCTATGCTGTTGTTGCTACAAAGGTGCCGTTCTAGTTTTACAGATGTGCGGAAGCTATGATCAGTAAAATATTTCAGTGTTGATTCAAAAACCGAAAGAAGTGATATTTAATTGGTGTTAGCCATATTGATTGATATCTTTTTTTCTACATAGAACAGCCCTCATTTTTATACTGCTGTGTGTTTCCTCAGTGCAGTAGACACCCTGGTGTGTGTGTGTGTTTGTACTTCACAACGTTTTCATGAAACCTGGAGTCCAGACATGCATTACCTCTCTTATTACTCACAGTTTTATTGGTGTGTTACAGTGGACTTAATGTCAACAGAGACTAAGGAATTATTAACAGGATTACACCCTTAATTTTATGCTTTCTGACATGATTTCTGAAACATAGCATAGTTCTCACATTAAAATCATACCAACATAAAGTCAGAGCAGTAAGCCCTGGCTAATGTAGGTTAGTGACTGCGCTGACCTGGTCTGTTGCCTACACACTCTTCAGTAAGTAAGCTCTGGCTCTGGATCACATTTCCTGCAGGATGTGTAATTCGGGTAGATCCCCACGGACGCAACACACCTCAGCACATATGATTTCTACCGTCGCACCTATTACACAAGCCGGCTGTGTGAAGTCACCTCCAAGTCAAATAAGTAATCATCCTCAGCCTACTCCTGATCCCCTCCCAAAACTCTGACAAACACCACTCTCACACACACACACACACACACACACGCACACACGCACACAGCATAAGGACTGCCATACTCCAGCAAAGCCTGTTTGAAATGTGGCTAAAATAACGATCAAGTTAAGGAAGCTGATATTTTAATGATCGGGTTATGTTGTAAGAACGAGGATGATAGGAGCCTCACTCTTGCTGGACACGATATGTAGACGTATAGTTTGTGTTGTCACCTCACGAGAGAGGAGAGCAAAACAGTGCGGAGATAGATAAACTCACAACACACATGGTTCTGTTTAGGCACTTGGTTAGGGTTAGGAAATAAGAACAGGTATATTTATTATCATACAGGACATAAACACCGCTCTCTCAGGTGAAAGTCTGTGTTTGTTTTGACCCATCCACCATCCCTCCTGACTAGGGATAGACCAATATGGATTTTTTAGGGCCGATGCCGATATCGATTTTTTTCCATCACCCTTAGCTGATGACCGATTATGGACTGCTGATTTTCTTGAGCCGATATTTGGGGCCGATACTGCTTTTGCTCCCTCAATTTACATCAAAAAAATGACACATTGATAACAAATATTACAGGTCTCAAGTTTAAAATAAGAAACATTTATTGAACCGTAAAAAATACTAAAACAAGATGGAAAGTTGAGGTAGAACAGGTAGAATATTATTATTATTATTATTATTATACATTCAAATAAAAAAAAGAGTTCAGTGCTCTTAAATCTTCCAGTAATGTCTTTATAAAATAAACAAATATTTAAGCTGAAGCATAAATAAAACAACAACTACTGTACACAGTAGGATTCGCTGCATGTGCGCTGCAGGGTCTTCCGGCAACACAGAGCTGCCCGTCGATGCCTGTCTGTAAATCATGCCAGGGAAAAATAAATCCGCGAACCCACACGCGTATCGGCCGATGTCGATACAAGTAAAAAACTCAAATATCGGCCCGATATATCGGCCGGCCGATGTATCGGTCTGTCCTTACTCCTGACTGCCCCAGGTGGGCTTTCGCCACCTTAACTTTAGTCCTTGTCCTGCCGCATTTCCCCAATGCTGCCAGGTGACGTTAAACTATAACGGCAACCGGCCACGTATCATACTGATGCCTCAAGTCACTGCCCATGTGCCGGATTTCGCCGACTTCAGAGTGAGACCAGGCTCGTTTTTTCAGACAGACATCTTTTTTTTTTTTTTTACGAGGCAGTCATCTGATGGCTTCTTTTAAATACCCTCAAATCGGACTGGTTTAATACAGAGAGGAGAAAATAACCAAGGACTGATGACTTGGTATTTGTCACCAGGATTTTTGACCATGGAAAGTAGTAAAACAGGCTTTACAAGACAGTTTTTTTTATTTAATTGAAGTATTGTAGATACATTATGTGGATCCCAGAAAGAGTACCCCCTGATGTTTTTACAGGAGCTAATGGGAATCTAAATAACCACACACACACACACACAGACCCACACACTCCTCTAGGTATACCCAGAAAAGGGACAGGAGTAAAGCCTGACAGAAAAAGGGCTCCCACCTAAAAACATTCCTGTAGTACAGGCCATGTTTTCCTTACCCCAACAAATTTACACAGTTGTTAGTGATGGCCCGGGATTCCTCCTAAAGCGCAGCCCACCAATAATAAACAGTATGGCAGCTGACACCGCAAGACACCTGCACAGCTCCCTGACACTGCAGGATTGTTCCCAGGGACTGGGGGGGTCGGTGTGGGCAGAGGTGGGCTGGAGAATGGAGGGGGAGGAGGGGGTTATGGGGGCCGGCACACAGGTTGGTGGTGTGTGTTTGTGTGTGTTGGGGGTTTCTACATAGCCTTTTTTAAACAAAAGATGGAGTTCTCAAAGGTTAAGTATTGTATAACGGCGAGCAGCTGGACAAGGAGATGTTCGGAAAGTTGAATTAGGAACTATTGGATCAAAGAATCAAAGCACGCTCTCACTGTGTCATACTCACCACACAAACAAACACCTACAGTCACACACACATTCAGACGTCCCCTCCTCATGCCACAGGATGTCAGGTGGTCCGGCCATTGTGTCCCCACCTGTAGGACATTGTCAAAGCACAAAGGAGGGGCACAGTACGTGTCAGCCTGCTGTCAGCTTCTGTTTGACTTGAATTTGTAAATCCCTCTCTTTCAGCCGTGGGGCTTTGAAAGATTAGCCAAAGGTTTGTGGAGTAGTTCACATCTGTGTGGGTTTTACTTATTGTCAAGGGGCAGGGTATCCCTCCACAGTTTTCACAGGCCACAATAATTACAATTGTCAACACTGTTCGAGTTTCACTGTTTGCTCCTGAGCGCATAAACATGTTCATGGTGGATTCTTAGAGGGCGGGGTACCCTCAAGGATTTGAGATGCTTTGTTGTGTTTATTAACTGCACGGATCATGGATTTAAAGGAAACTCCTGGTCTACTGTTCTTAACCGGTTTATGTAACCTTCATCTTAAGGTCACTGGTGTTTTCCTTCCAGCCAGCTGAAATTTCAACTCTGGACGCATATAAAAAAAAAGAGTTTCAAAGAGGAGCAAGCTGAATATTGAGTATCACAAAGAGGCAGAGTCTGTACCTGGGACCTGTGCAGCGCTCAGCTTCTCAGGCACTCACCACACTGATGTTTGCCATAAAGCAGGGCCTCTCGCTCACTGCCCTGTGAGGTCACAGCACCTGTTCTTGGTAATTGCTGGCAGGTGACGTAAGGCCTCCACTTGTTTTCCATGGTGTAAGGTGGTGGTCCCCAGGCTCCCTCCAGCATCGGGGCTGGAATGTCGTGTTGGTTGTTTGCAGCAAATAAGCGAGTCTGACTCTTTCCCCCAGTTCCCTGAGGATGAAATGAACTTTGGCTTACCTGTCAAAGGCAAGTTAGTAAAACAAAATGTATTCATGCCTTTTTTTCTTTAAGTTAAGGTAGATGCTTTTTCCCCGTGATTTTATGCTTTGGCGTTGTTTCCTGACCAATTCAACTCCTTTCAGAAACTCAACAGAAAAATTAAGCAAAAACATAACATCATGGTTAATGTATAATTTTGCTTTAATGCAACTTCAGTCTGACTTTTATGTTTGGTGGTGATTTGGTTATCATTTATGAGAACACTGTACTAGGGTTATATGACCATAGAGAGAGCGACACTATATAAATTTGGACAGCTTTAGGGCCTGTGTCCACATGATGTTTGTTTCTCAGCACTGGCGTCCTTTTTTTCAGTTGTTCTCAATGAGAAGCAAGTGTATGCAGGCACATGCAGGCGACTAGAGACAAAGCGCTGCGCCCAGTGTGTTTTTTCGGAGCATTATGCCTTTTATTGTGTAGCTGTTCTTAGTGCTTTTAGCTGAAGATCTATGTAACTTTCAGAAAGGCACTGGCGACATCACTGCCGCTTCTTTAGCTAGGCTACTGTCCAAAGCGGGATTTATACTTCAATGTCGAATCAACGGCGTAGGCTCGGTGTTGACATAGAACCATTCTCGGAACCCATCGGCTGTATTCGGTGTCTGACCTTCGGCAGACGGTGATACAGCCTCTGGGGGCAGACCCCTGATTTTTTTGGCTTTCTGGTTTGATTTGGGTGGAGGAGGTGAATTTCCGTTTCCGACTTCCGTTGATATATATAAGTAAATATGCTGAACCATTGCGATGGATTGGTTTGCAGTGACGCCAATTATGTTCCGCCTCGTTAGTTCACCGCATGGACCGTTTAACCTGGCAACAACTGCAGCCGGCTCAGACGTGATTGGTCAATATCATGCAGACTACAAACAGCCTACAACCAGAAACCAGGACTTTTCCGCTCCTCTTCCGGAGGCAAGATCTCCGGGGTTTGCCTACAGACTGAATATAGAGTTTGTATATAGAGACTAATGTAGAACCTACACCATACCTTACGCCATAGCCTGACGTGCACCTCCCCAGAAATGTAACTATGTGTCGTGGTGTGCAGACCTCCTGTCTGTTTCTGTCAGCTGAAACCATTTCCCTCAGTGGAAACAAAGCTTGTGTTTACTTTAATTTCACAGATAAGAAACAATAAAATGTGAAAACAATAAAGCCTCCACTACAATTGCATTTTAGTCTTGTGTGTGATTTATCCTGGCTTCATATGAACAGAGGAGATCTCCGCTCGTCGCTAGGCTACTTTATACAGTGTAAAATGCCATAGGCTTGTGCTAATAACGTTAGCATGTTGTATTTGTTTGGAAAACGTGTTTAGTATAAGACAGTTGTTTTGTCAGTGAACCTTGCGATCTGTAATGGAGCTGAATTATGTAACGTTACCTTTGTTAAATGTTGCTGTTGTCCCTGGTTTCATGAGTAGAGGAAAAGTCCGCTAGCTGCTAGGCTAATTTATACAATGTAAAATGCCATAGGCTTGTGCTAATAATGTTAGCATGTAATATTTGTTTGGGAAATGTGTTTAGTATAAGACAGTTGTTCGGTCAGTGAACCTTGTGAGTTGTAATGGACTCACAAAATGTGAGCGGATTTTAAATGTTTAACTGGTCTCACTTGTATTTTTACAGTTCTTATCAGCTACATATTGCTGCAATTATAATCTTACTTTTTTAAGCAAATGTGGGCAGGGATAATCAGCCAATCAGAAGCCTTTTCTGTTTGAAGACATTAAAATCATTGTTTTATCTTTATATAATTGGCTCACAGTTGGAGAGGATGCAGTTATAAAATCAAAGTGTGACGTTGTCCTTGTACTGGCTCATTCAGCAAGCTGACCGTATTGATTTGAGTATGTTCCATAGATGAATTTAACGTGGAAACAGACAATTTGTCAACTTTATTCCATTGTTAGCGTTTGGGATTATTGTTGGCGCTGCTGTCACAAAAACAGCTGAATCACTTTCCATTTTCCTTTGAACGATGGAGCTCTTTTTCTTATGTCAGGATCAGTTTCCACTGTTACTTTGGTTGTTCCACCATGCCCCTTTTTCAGTACTGGGGGCAATAACTTAAAAAAAACTTACATTGATACTGTTTGGTAACTGGGGATAGCTACCCATCAATACCTTGGAAAACAGTAGCGCTATCTTCTTCCTTTTTTGGTTGTCCGATGATTGCTTTGTGCCGTAAATCGAGCCTTCATTTTCCTGGGAGATCGTACCTGGTGGCAGACAAAATTGGTGGTGATGGTGTTATTCTAAAGCCATTAGATTGTGCCGTTAACATTTTCTCCATAATGATAAGTTAAAGCAAAGAACTCATTTTTCACTTTAACTGATATTTTTATCGCCACTACCCAAATGTTTCTTGCCTCCCTTGCCAGGTCTACCTGCTGATGTCTTTTCAAGGCTGGCTGCAGGAGGACAGAAGCCAGTAGATAGGGTATCTGGCCCAGGCCTCCAGCCAGCTGTGAACCTGATAGCATCTGTTTTAAACGTTTGAGAGACAGAGAGAAAGGAGCCCTCTTTTCTTCTGAGCTCTGGAGCGCTAGTTATCTCACGCCTTTTTAGTAAAGGGATCCACAGATGGCCCGTGTCCTGACAGTCATACAAATGTGATATCACTAGCTGAGGCATTCCGCTTGGATCCTCTTACTGTGTTACTGTAGGCCCTCAAGTGGGACTCATTCATGCTCCGAGTAAACAAGACAAGTCGGAGACAAAAAGAGTCCTTTACTCAAGACAAAGCAGCAAAGAAAGAACAGCTTCTTTTTATCTTTGTGACGGCAGACAAAACAACCTCTTCACACCTGAGCATGTCCTCTGTTTGGAGTTCTTCCCACCCATTGTCATCATGTGTTATCTAAACCATCAAATCGACATGAAAAGATCATTTCATGTTCTGCTGTCACCTGAGGGGATTTGGACAACTTGCCTTTCATTTGCTTTGTCTGAATACGGTGACAAAACCATTTGTCATCCTTTTTTTTTCCAGGTTGTGTCTGGTTTGGGCTCACTTCAAAGACCTGGTCTCTGATGAGCAGGCGGAGAACTGTCTTTAGATTTATGTCTTTTGTTTGTGTTGGAGAATCCAAACCTTTTTTCGTCTTACTCATAGAGTTCTAATCAGATATCAGTGTTTGGATTATAGAAAGACAACCTGTCGCCCTCATATCCAGTAGTTCCTTTTCTTTTAGGTCTTAAACACTAAGCAACCGAGGCTCCTCAGTAGCAACTTTCTGAAACAGCTTTTTTGTTAAATTTTTGACAATAAATTCCATAATTCTGATTTTATTCAAACAGGATATTGATTACTAACTACTTACTACTAGTGATTACTAAAACCCAAGCAGAGTCCCTTTCATTTCACCAGAAAAATTACTTTTTTTTACTGTGAACTGTCTATTGTAATTAATTGAGCATCATGCTTCTGTCATTGATGGTGGTCTCTTTGTTTGGGTCTGTTAAATATTAGCAACATTTTGGATTGGATCTAACTGTCCTCGAGGCTACCAGGCTGACTGCTGGTTCCTTATAAAACAGATGTCTTTAAAAAAGTCAATCTAGGCATGAAGGGTTTGGATATAAGTCTATTTAAGGTGTGGTCTGAAGCAGTGTGCATTTTGACAGCTATTTTATATTTCATCTTAGTCTTGAAACAAGAATTCTTATTGACTTCAGTCACATTTTTGTCATTTTTATCGTTCATCGTTTGAGTCTAGTTAAGTTGCTGAGAACTGAAAACATTTTAGTCCAGTTTTTTAACTCAGACAAATTGAATCAGGCTAATACGGATATCAGATATTGGAATCAAGGTGACAGGTTGTTTTGCTTAATGTATATGCTAAGTTAACACTGGGACATTAGGACATCTTTTAACGTTACAGTTAGCTAACATACCGTAGCATAAAAAGCAGGGTGGGACCCAATTTGTAGCAGCAGGATGTCTCTCCATCTCTCGTCACTACAGTGTCTTTTCCCATCTGCTGAATTATAGATGAAGTGTATCCATTGATCTGTACTTTTTTTCCAACCAAACCCTTTTGTGTTGAAGCTATCATATTATTTGCTGCCTCAAATGGAGCTCGAGATCTTGCAGTAACAAAATGGAAAGCTGTGTACACCATACGAGTCATGAGAGCATCGCTGTTAGGCAAGGGCAACATGGACGCTACTGTCGGTGTCTAGAATCCACTGAGGCAACAATTCACCAGAACAACAAAGCAGGCATGCCTTATCGCATTATCCAAATCATCAAAACTTGCCATTTTTGTTAATCAAGTTGTTAGCTTGGAGAGTGTGGATTCATATATCATCTCTATAGCTGGAATTCTGAGAGTCTGTACACATCTATCAGCCAATTCAACCAGTGGCATTGCTTATATTTCAAAAGCTTAGATGCACAATTGAGGGAAAATATCATGTATTTTCAAAATCCAATAGCACACCACTTTTGTTCTAGTCCTGTCTCATTTCGCCAACGCAAACAAAGTATACATCTTGTCATAGTTTTTATAATCAAATATCTATTTTTAGTTCATTAACGTCTTGTCTTGAGCACTATTCGGACGGGACTAGTTTTACATGGACACGTGGGGTAATGTCACTTTACCACAGGACGTCAGTAATATTAATGGCCAATTCGCACGGGATAAGAAATATCAGTAAAACTAGTGGGAGGGGTAAATCCATTCACGCACCGCCGTCCCCTCCTGTCGTCATGTGCGTATGACGTTGCTTCCTGTGCGTACCACACTCGAACACACTTGGATCGTGTTCGTCGTAGGCCCACAGTACCTGAGGTTTCACACGGACTTGTCCGACAGTGAAGTGCAAAACTGAGTGCTTCTTCAAGAGCCTCCATGCTTGAAAATCCGCGAAAAACCACTTGTAAACAGGATATGACGAAATATCTACACACATATTTACTGCTGGTCTATTCGCACGGGATTAGTATTACCTGAGGTAATTGTCCGGGACCCTTTTACAGAAGGTAAAAGTCGCGGTAATCTTTACTGACATCGTGCGGTAATGATAACCGACTTGGCACATTCGGACGGGACTAAAATCTCTGGTAATTATTACTTTACCCCACGTACCTATGTAAAACTAATCCCGTCCGAATAGGGCTTTAGTTATGGAAAAAGGTCTTTGACAAACATTTTTCGTCCTAGTTGTCATGATCAAAATGAACACTGATCCGAAGACAAACAAAAAGGCACCAGACATTGTGGTGTGGTTTTACTATTAAAGAAGAAAAACGAGCCACTTCTGAATCAGGCGGACTGATTGGTCCATCAAACTAGTGATGATTAATTAGGTAGTAGCCTTGTGGGAATTGATGTTCATTCACTAGTAAAGACAAGTCAATTACTTTACAGATATCAAATCTTGAATCATCTTTTTAGGCCCCCTGTTTGCCTTAACTTGTCTTTCCCCCCTTATACTTAGCCAAAATGTTGTTAAGTATTCACACCTTACAGTAATAACTTTTAACCACGTACTCCACACTTCATGTCATTTCAAGCTACATTCTTGCCCCGGGCTGTAGGAGTGTTGGAACGGAACTGAGACTCTAGTTACTGTAAGTCGAAGGATTCAGTTCGAGTCCCACGCACTTATCTGAGCAGGATATTCTGTAGACAGCCCACCTCAGTTAGCTCGGGCCATCACAGGACGACATTAGTTTGAGTCTTTTCTGATTTGAATCGTATAACATGAACCTTTGTATTTCAAAGTGGGAGGATTTGTAACGGATCCTCTCTATCTGTCCACTTTTAACAAGTGACACTGGCCTTCCTGGCTTTTACACAGGAGAGGCTTGATGGCCATGATTATTTACACAGAGGGTTTCCTTCTTTTTTTTTCTCTTTTTACAGTCGGTCATTTTCATAAGGGATCATAATACTCTTGGACAGGAAGTATCTGGCTATATAGACTACGCCCACAGACTCAAGACCCAAGATTTTGAACCATATTTCAGCGGAAAGAAGAGACTCATGCCAGGACGCTCGGATTTATGGTAAGTCTCCTTCCATTGTAACATGTCCACGTTGGTTGGGGAGGCCTTGACTCCAGTGTGATTTGACAAGATTTGAAGGGTAAGGAAATCTTATTAACCAGGATTAAAGACTCAGGTTGACGTGAGAGACCAATATAGGCTTGGAAGGAGCTGTGCAAAGGGCCGGTATAGTGAGTATGTACAGCACCAGCCCTTGTTGCCTCAGCGTAGATGTGGAATAAATATACACTTCTTAAGTGAAGCTGAGTAGAGCTGCCAAAGTGCTGAACATGTCTGGACAAGACAGACATAAATTATAGTCAAGATTAAAGCGGGCTTAATCCATGAGACTATGATCGTCTTTTAATGTGCAGCAAATTTGTCATTACAGATAAATGTAATGGATTTTATGGCCATGGGGAATCCTCAAGATTAAATACACTGATGGATAAATAGATCAGCTAAGTGATAGATTTACTGAGTAGAGACCCTAAAGATGTATTTACTTCATCAGCTTCTAAAGTGGGGTATTTTATGAACACACTATTATGTGCCTTACTTGTGATTTTACATTAGATATTTCTAAGTCATTATAAGTTCAGTTGTTGTTGTTGTTGTTGATTGCGGCATTAGTCAAGTGCCTCCATGTGTTTCCATTCAGAGTCTGTATGCTTTTGTTTTTTTATCTGATTTCCGATAAAGAATTGTTGAGCACAGAAAGTTTGCACACCGAATCTGGTATGTTTTATTGTTCTATTTGTTGTAAAAATTCACATCAAGAGACAAAATCAAGTCGTCAAGCCGTGAGGATAATTTTGTAGTCCTCTCACAAAAAAATGTATCGGGTCCATCCAATCCTGAGAAGGTGTCAAGAGCAAGGGGATTTTCACCAGCTGATACAGGAGCTGCAGAATTATCCCAATCGTTTCCAGGTTTGTCGTGTCAGTGGCCCAATTTGATACACTGCTAGCAATACTGGAATCACACGTTGAAAAGGAGACCACCAATTTCCTTTTCACTAAGCCCCGCCCCTTTGTGATAGTCCGACAAGCTATCGGAGTAATCATGGAGCCCACACTGTAACTAACTGCACTGCCTGAAGAAATATTATCATATTTTTGGAAACAGTGATTCCAGAGAGAAGCAGACAGAGCGGTCTACAGTCTGTGTTTGAAGGATATATCCAGGATGTCAAACTGACTCAGCAGCAACAACAGGTTAAAAAGACAAAGATAGTTAGAAGCTAAAGCTGAACTATAGGCTACAGATCACAGTGTAAAAGTGAACCACCACATCACTGCTGATCGCCACACAAGACAATGAATATAAAGGGAAACTTTGCTGATATTGAACCAGCTGTGTGGCATCACAGTGTGTGCTGATGAACCGGGACCTCCGCCGCCGGATGAGCAGGGATCTCGTTCATGTGCACAATGTGATGACACACAGCTGGTTCAATATGTGCAAAGTTTCCCTGCTTCCCTTCACTGGTTCCTGTACAGCAGGGTCGCTCTTTGTTTCACTGTTATAATCATTAAAAAGCAAAAGCAGCATGTGTATACATTCAGTAGGCTATATCTTCAGTAGCTAGCTAGCTAACCCTACACTTTTCAGGGTTTGATTTTGGTTTTGGAACAGGGAAGAAATGTTTATCTTTTTCCAACCTCTCCAGGTAACGAGTATCATTAATACACGACGTGCCCCAGGCACAACATTTAGCTCCAAATCCACAAAACCAGCCTGAAAATCAAGGAAATCTGAAAAGATGGAGCACAACTGTGTTGTTGTCGGACCCTGGTCTGATCCGGCCTGATGCTACGTTATGATTGGCCAGTCTGCATCTGGGAGCGGGACTTAGCGAAGGGTCAGTTGATCCTGAAGAGCAGAAGGGCTGTATGTCTTAAGTAGGGACAAACACACACAGACGGATGAGGAATGAGAGTTTCAGAGTTGTGTAAAAGATTGACATAATGCAAGGTCGTATTTTTCTTTAAACCTGCAACAGCTTTGGTCCAAAATTACGGACTTGGTGTGCAGAGGCCTTTAGAATGACAGTGGCCGGTTGGTTTACCTGAAAGATCCTTGTATTTAGCAGTTCTGATGAAGCAATTTATACCTTATTACAAGTCCACTGACAATGTAAAAATGTTGATTAAAGAATCTTAAAGCCAGTTCTTGAATGTTGCATTGTCTAAAACGAGCCTTGTGCTACTGGAATCATTTTAAAACATGCTGTTATCCCATGAAAAATCCAACACACAGCTGCTTTAAATTTGAAAACCAAGATTTCAGGTGCTGTACACCTGACATATTTAGCCAAGATACTGTACATCATGTGCTGTACGCTGAACAACTACATGCATCAGTGCCAGTCGCACAATTCCAGGCCAAGCCACAAGTGAACTGCTGACCTTACAGGTGTGAGCTAAAACCTCCTCTGTGTCCCTCAGCTGGGCAGGTAACATCTTTGTAATTCGTTGCCTATCAGGAGAGCTGTGTACTTAGAGAGCTGTCAGCAAATTACCGGAGCCAAAACCATCCCCACATTCCTCATGCTCGTGCATAGTAACATATTATCAACATTTCAGGTACGTGCGAAGAATCCCATGAGGACAAACGCGAGGAGACAAGGGGGTAATGAGAGTGTGTAATACATGGTTATTTTCAGAGTTCAGCCAGATGACATGCACCCTGTGTGACCTCACTGACACTGGGCAGATCATGGTCTCTGATGTGCTAATGTGGACGCATTCTAAAGCTAAACTGTGATTTTAATCTACGTGGATCTAATACTCTTAGTTTTGACCATCACTCCTGTTGGGTCAGACTTTCCTCTCAAACTTAAATCAGGGCCAGGAGTTACATTTTACAGCAGAGGCAAACATTACAATCACAGAGGCTGTAAACAAATCCCCAGCTTGATCATAACATCTAAGTATTTGGAATCTAAAATGATACAGAGCATACCTGAAATGACCATTATCATTTTTCATGCTGTTGTAAAACTGCTCACCAGTGAAACTACAGTAAGTGCAGGTATAGGTCACAGCTGGACCACGAGGTACAGTAGCTCACAGGAAGCTCTGGCAATCATATGGATTTACAAATGAAGAGTTTTGACAATCATTTCTGTCAGCTTTGTTTTCACGTCCAAATTAGTGGTTTAGGTAACATGGTTAAACTGGTGATATATGTACAGACTGAATGGCTCAGTGTTGTTGGAACAATAGCCAAAATGAAATATATGGGACACAGTTGCTGAGCGGCACATCTGCCGCCGCATACCCGCAGCAAAGTGCGTCCATTATAGTCAACTGAAGCTGCTACACTGGCTACGGTTACATTATGTCTTCTCATTCAGAATGAAATAAATCTGAATTAAATCAATCGGAATTAAAGTTTTTCCAGGTAGTTTACATGGGACATTTTCGAATGAGGGTTTACACGGGAGATCAGTTTAATCGCCTTCATTGGGGTCTGCGCAAGGTTTGGGGCAGGCAAGGTTTCTGATTGGATAGGGGGCGGGGCGGATGTTACGTGTTTACATTTACCAGAAGAAAACATTGTAGTCCTCGCTCCGGATAACAAGATGCTTGATGACGCCGTTCTTAGTGCCTTTTTCGGGCGTGTTTTGCTTATATTCTTGAAGCAGCAGTACGACAACAACCTTGTTCTGCTAATGCTTCATCTGTTGAGGAGGAGAAGAGAGGTAGAAGGTCGAAGAAGAGAGATAGAAGACCGTGCTTTGGCGCATGGAAACCGGTGAGTGCAATGAGTCCGACTGCTCTATCTCAACCCATTACTATGCGCGCTATATACTTCTGGTGCATTGACGTATATAGCGTGCCCGTTGCTATGTGCGCTATATACTGTACGTCATCGCGCCAGAAGGGCAAGGAAACGAGCATGCACAGAAAGACATTAACATAAAGAGGAATGAGGGTTTACACGCACACAAAATTCTTTCATTCGGAATGACAAATGGAATAAACCACCCCCTTTAATCGGATTTAATTTTCAATCAGAATGACCGTTTACATGACCACTTTTAATAGGAATGGCCTTTCATTCCGAATGAAAGTGGAATTAACCTGTCCATGTAAACGTACTGACTGACCATAGAAGCTGTGGTTGCCCACATGGGCACCACACTGTTGAGCATCATTTTTATGCTGCTGGTCTAGTTTTATTCTCTGTGTGTGACTCCTAGCCCTCCAACAGGTAAAGACTACATAGAACTGTGTAAAAAACGGGTACAATCTGTTTAAAGATGCTAAAAATTAATACCTTGTACCAGAGGAAATGTGAAGAAGCAGAACAACCTTGTGTTTTTACATTTTGCCTTAAAATAAATCAATCAAAACAATTCATCATCTTGTTAAAACGATCCAGTTTATTAATTCAGTACCAGTTAATAAAGCCTACACTCCCCTCCATAAACCCTCCATAACCAACTGCATTATCACATGGCAAAACTCAGTACCCACAAAGTGAAGCCTGCAGCAACCACATGCTACAAAGACAGTCTGTGTAGCTGACACATTCTCCCCTCGACCTTGTCACATATCAACGTTTGGTCATGGACTTTCCACGTCCAGATACAGAGTAAAAGGTACCCTGTTCACGTTGGTTGTCGACAGTCTGGGACGGCATGTCAAGTTCTGCCTGTTACGTGCATTGTCTTCTTTCAAAATACACAAACGCACATGTTGGGTTTAGGAAAAAAACAACAGGGTTTGGCTTTATAATCTTAAGGGACACAAACACACTCTGAAAGTCTGTGTTTGTTGGACCCATCCACCACCCCTACTCCGACTTTAGCCACCTTAATTTTTGTTCGTGTCCTGCCGCATTTCCCCCAGCGGCCACCAGCTGCCGTTGTAATCTTACACAGCGACTAGCTGCATCCCATGCCGACATCAAAGGACAGCTTTAGTCAGTGTCTGACGCCAGCAGTCTGTGCCCCAGTGCTGGATTTCGACGACTTCAGAGCGAGACTGGGTTGGTGTAGCAGGTAAAAAGATCCAGCTCATCTCCACCTACCTGACATGTTGCATATGTGCCCTGTGTATTACTGCCATGAGGTTGTTAAACAGAATTTAAGATGTGACAGAGGAACTCGACACTTTATGTACATGTACAAAATGTAACTTTCTATTGTTAGAGATTCCCTTGGTGTTCATTGTTCAGCGGTTTTGACTGGGTGCTGAACTCGCCGCAAAGTTCTCTTCCTCTCCAAAACAAACAGATCAGTCGATTAAATAGTATAAACACTGAATAAAGGAGTTTCATGTAGCAAGTGAGTGTTTCTCCTGCCCTGTTCAGCTCGCTGCAGAAGGCCAGCTATCCCAGCTTTATTTGTTTATTTGTTTATGGATCCCCATTAGCTTACGCCTGGACAAACAGCTAGTCTTCCTGGGGTCCATAGTCATAAAACTCATAACATAATACAAAAAGTATACAAACAAGAATACATAATTGAAAAATAATAAAATGGAGTATATTAAAAAAGAGAAAAGACAATTGCAGAGAAAATAAATGACAGACTTACAACAAATGAATTAACTCAAATAATTAGATTGCATACAAAACTGATTTCTTCAAGAAAGTGGATTTAGGACGTGGCAGAATTATATGCTCATTGCTGCCAGCTCTTGTGGAGCGTGAATGAATTTCATTGGTGTAGATTATCTTTTGAGCAAGAAATTGTGGAGATCGTTTTTTCACAACACTATAAAAATTAACCAATAAATTCATTAAAATTCTTTTCTTGACATAGAGCCAACCCAAATTGTAATGCATATCAATTGTGCTCGTCAAAGGGGGACAGTTGAGAATAAGTCTGGCAGCCTTGTTTTGTGCTACTTGTAATTTTCTTATCAACTGTTTAGACGTGGATGACCAGATAACTGAGCAATAATCCAGGTGACACAAAACCAGAGAACGAACTGTTTGACAGAGCAGTGATGAAGGAATAAGAGGTGCACATTTCCTGACAATTGCAACTGCTCTACCCATCTTCAGAACAATCTTATTTATATGTTCAGACCAAGACAAAGTGTTATCAAACCAGAGACCCAGTAGCTTTGCCTTTCTTACACATTGAATGGGTTGACCATCTATTTGTAAATTCAGAATTGGATTCTTTGCCATATTATAATTAGATCCAAATGTTATAGAGACTGTCTTTGATATGTTAAGTTTGAGTTTGTTCGTTTCTATCCAATTAAAGACGACATTAAGTTCTGATGATAGGGTATGATTCAGTTCATCACAAGAAGGTGAAGCATAGTACATGGTGCAATCATCTGCATACATAGTCAAATCACACTTATTTAAAACAAGTGGGAGATCATTGGTGAATATCGAGAAGAGGAGTGGCCCAAGGCAACTACCTTGTGGAAGTCCACATTCAAGTTGTCTACTGTCCGAAAAAGTGCCATTAAAAAATACTTTTTGTGTTTTGTTTAACAAGTAACCACTCACCACATGAGAGCGGATGCTTTAAAACCATAGTGATCAAGCTTCTTAATTAACAGATCATGATCCACCAGATCAACGACAGCACTAAAATCAATTAATACTGCGGCAACAAGCATTGAATTATCCATCTATGGCACATTAGCTCCTGCTAATGTGCGCTCACCTATTTTCTCTTAAGATCTAGGTGGTCAGGAGGTTTTTAGCAGGAGCCGAATTACTCACAGAGGTCTCTACCTCTCCACAACAAATGGATCAGGTTATTAAAACTGTTGAAAACACCAAATAAAGCAGTTTCACATCAAAAATCAGGGTTTCTCCAATGTTGGTCGGCGCAGCAGGGGCTGGAGATGAGCTGCTGCTAACGTTTGCTCAGCTTGTTTATCTGATAATTTAAGATCCAGAAGCTTAAATTAAAATCCTTCATCTGGTTACAACATATAGTTAAAATTGATTAAGATCTAAAAGCATATCATAAAAATGTGGCTCAAAGCTGGATAAGTTATGACAGGTTCTGGCAGACAACCACAACCCTGACACATGCTCAGAGGGGATATGAGGCCACTGACAGGCGATGGCCACCAAATGACACTTGATTAAAATTAGATTTCTGTGGGTTTGAATATTGTTGGAAGCATTTGGGTTCATGTGAGTACACAACTGTATTTATATGATATTTAATATACAATAAATAACATGAGCTGAGTTTTAATGCAGAACATTTACATATGATATCCTTAAATAATAAAACATATATCTATATTTTACTAATAATATCAAATGGTTAGAGAATATCATATATCATATTGATATTAAAAGTATGATGTATCTGGTTTGTAGAAAACTGTCTTTGCCGCAGCAGTTAAAGGACGACAAGTATGACAGTCTGTGTTTTATTTTTGGAAGTGGTTTTCCCTTTCTTCGAAACCAAAGTGTCAGACATGCGAAGCTTTGTTGTTTTATTTATCCATTTCTCACCATGTGTTCTGACACACAACCCCGCTCGTGGCCTTGAACTCGGCCTCCTCTCCGCTGAGTGGAAGCCCTAACAGGCTGTAGGTGTGAGTCATTGGGCGAGCATGCCTGGAGGTACAGCCTACTCCCTAATGATGCTTTTATGAGGCTTCCCCCCTACACGGGTCTCCCTGCCCTCCCTCCATCTTACATCTGACTTCACACTCCCTCCCTCCGTCTCTTTTTTCACTCGCTAGAACTCCATCAGATTTACACATCTCTCTGTCTTTATTTTACACTTCTCTAACCTCGCGTCCCGTGCTTTGCTACCTCTCTCCTTCTCCGGCTTCCTTCCTATGTCACCCCCCCACCCCCCACCTCCTCTCTTTTTTTTCATCTCTGTCGGGAACAATAACACCCAGTGTGGTTGCCGCTAAGAGGGAGCAGATGCTGGAGCTGCTGCCCACTCAGTGCACTAAACCTCCCACCGCAGGACTCTGAATCCTGTCCCTCCTCCTCCTCCACAGCCACAAAGAACACAGAGCAGCGACACCAATGCCAGCTCTGGCCTCCAACTCCCACCTCCAGCAAGGAAGGGTGGATAGGTTCACGTACGCAGTCTGCAGTGTCTCCAGGAGGAAAAAAAAAGAGAGAGAGCGGCAGCAAAGTATGTGAAATTAAATGACCAGAAGAACAGAAATGAATTGATTAGAGGACAATATCAATTATGTGAAAAGTAAAGCATGTCTTTGCTCCAGCAGCTTAATGTGTAAAGACAAATCTTAAATGTCTTTTTTCTTTGGTGTTAAGCTCTTCATTCATTTCTTTAAGTTCCACCTTTCATTACAACATAGGATTAGGGACTGTTCTTTATTTATCAGAGGAGGGGGGAGGCTGGGGTGTGACTTTCTTTTTTAATTTTATTTTTTATTTATTGTTTATTTATTTTGTTTTATTTTGTTTTGTTTTATTTAATTTAATTTTGTGTTTTGTTTAATTTTACTTTATTTTATTTTGTTTTGTTTTTTGTTTTATTTTGTTTTGTATAATTTAATTATATTTTTTTTGTTTATTTTACTTTATTTTATTTTGACCGTTCCCATAGCTACATATATTTTTTAGATTTTTATGACTTACCCTTATATGTTTGAAAGTTAAATTTTTTCTTTTTAATTTTTATTAACTTTGTTTATTGATTTTTTACACTATATTGCACTGTAAGATAGTGTGATGTAACAGTAGTGCAGTATGAAAGAAAACCAACAAACAATAACAAAAAAAACCCAAATACATTCAGCTCAGTCATATTCCACTTATTACAGTAAATAAAAAATGTGCCCTTTAAGTCAGGGTAAGAGTAAAGATATGGAAGATTAAGTGGAATATTCTTCAGGGATAACTGGAAAGGTCATTTTCTTCACATAGGCAAAGAACGGCCCGCACATCTTTTTCAATTTCCTGGGAGAGCCTTTCGATGTATATCAGATTTTCTCAAGCTGTAAATTACTGAGAATCTCTTTTGGAGTGGAGTTAAAAATAAGCTTGTGTTTTTCACCAGGGTTCCCATGGTCATGGAAAACCTGGGAAAGTCATGGAACTTCACAGTCACATTTTCCGAGCCTGGAGAAGTCATGGAATTAGTTAAAATCATTGAAAGTATTGGAAAAGTCATGGAATTTTGTTGTGTACAATGAAACTGTTGCAATAATCTTCTGTGGATAATCTTACACATAATGGCAAATACATTCTCTTTAGCTGTCGATGTAATGTAGCCTTGATATGCCTTGATGTGTAACAGCGTTTAATTTGCCATCACATACTTTTCATCATTTTCTTCATGAATTTGTCTCGTTCTTCCTCTATACCGGCCAGCTGAAATTATGTTTAAATCTAATATATTTGAAAAATGCCGGGCAATGGAGCAAAAAAAGTCATGGAAAAGTTTGGAAATTTTGTCCATGAAATGTGTGAGAACCCAGTTTCTCTGCTGGTCAGCCCCTGCAAACAATTTAATTTAGGCAAACTTTAAATTGAGACATAGAATAAAGTTATTTTGATGAAACATCACCATTTTAAGCTCAGATTTGGTCATGTTTTCATGCTGATGGAAGCGTCTGTTGCACATGTTGTGTCCAAGGACTGTCGGAAATTTGAAAATGTAACGATAATTTCTGTTTTTATGATTTCTGGCTGTGATAAATGCTGTAATTTTGGCAAATTTCGAAAGAAAACGTGGAAGTTTTCCTAAAAATTCTGCTGTAAAATGAATTCAGTATTCAACCATTTAGATTTGCATGCCCCTCCCCTAACCCAAAGTAAAAAACAGAAGCCCCTCCCCAGCGATTAAAACTTTTTGACATGCCTCCCTCTTTTTGCACCACCCCCTCCCCACTCATAAATAATGAACAGTCCCTTATGTGCAGAAGATTTTTCAACTTCTTAAACATCTTCCCTCCGTTATTTCCTCCCTCAACCTTCAGTCCCAACTTAGATTTGGTGTAATTATGGAAACAAAACCATCAAAATGCAGTTTGTTTCAAGTCAGCTGCAAAAATAGGAACCACAGCTCGCTTTAATTTTCACTTTTGTCATTAATGGACCCTCTGTGTTTTCTCATCTGCTGTGTACTCAAACTAAAAAAAAAAAGACTCAGAGATTTTAATCTGCTGCAGCACTCACTCTTTCAGTTTTGAAATACATATTTTTCAGTGTGTTCTCAGTCACCTCCAGGATCTTTACGTCGACTCTATAGGAGCAGCGAGGAGCAAAAATCAGTCGAACGCCGGGCTTGATTTATTTTAGCAGGCACACTGGGTGGGTGGGACATATAAACATCATTTGTAAAGGCATATGTTGTAAGCCTCTGACCTCCTGGGAAACCTGGGCAAAGTAAATCAAGCGCAGCGGTTTACATCTAAGACGCAGTTATTAACACAAAACTACAAAATAATAGAAGCAGTGTTGGTTAAATATTAATAAAACATCACTTTACTTGGCAAACTATTTGTAATTGCTGATATTATGAGATGCAAATGTATTTAAAAAATGCAAAAACTACAAAGATACGTAGCTTTATTAGACTATAACTGCCTCTGTAAGACACAGACTTTCGGAGACATGTGAATCAGGTCTGTTTAACTTCCTGTAACTTCAGGGCAAACTGTGCGTAAAGCCTGTAAGTACATTCAACCAACATTTGACACTGATCCTGCACATACGGGGTTAAATAAAGCTGTTTAACATATACAATCTCAATTTAAAGGCTAAATCTTCATTATGTCTCCATTATTTTTTACTGTAAGCTTCCAACGTGCACACACACACACACACACACATAATATACACACACTGACCCTCATCTAATTATCCCACAGATCTGCAGCTCCGTACACCCAGCTTCCTGCCACTCCAGATGTGCCTACAGCATCTCTGATGTCTATTTAATGTTCCCCAGCAAAGTGACCATCTGTTTATGCACTCTGGCTGCTCCCCTCCTTCCTCTCTGTATCTGTCTCCCTCCTCGGTCCGTGTGTAGTGGGCTTTTAAGAGGCTGGGCAGCGTCAGACATATATGGTCGTCCTAATTAATTCTTTTCCTCTTCAAGTTTGTAAAGTGGGTTTTGGGTAGAAGTCTGAAAAAACAAGTTCAGTACGTATATTTTTTTGCATTCTCTCAACTACATAATACAGATACATTGATTTTCATCTGAATTAAGCAGCACCGTACATTTATTATTCACTGAATCATTCTTTTTTTGAGATGCTGGATCATATGAAGCCTTCCTGCACACCCGCTCTACCCTGCGTGCATTTGGCGACAGACTGAAAGATTGAACTTGAAGGATCTCCTCGGTTGAAATACAGCGCATGCCTCCTCTGAAGCCAAAACCATATTGCCTCCACGCTCAGCCTCTGCAATGCACCTGTGTGTCTGGCTTCATTTTCCGCTGTGAAAATATTTGCACTGCTGTCCTATTTTATTAACTTTTAATACAAAAGAGAAACTGTTCCAGCTCCGAAGGTGATTCGCCGGCTCTGCCTGAAGCATTGTGTCCAAGCTTTAATGGGGGGGCGGAGGGGATATTCTACCGTAGTAAAGTCTGCCAGCTTGATAAATATTTTCTGGTACATTCCGTGTCATGTGTGTTGATCCTCACACATGGCACACACATACTTCATTGGCTGGATCCTCGGGGTTAAATCCAGTCGAGCTGCTTGTTCTCAGCGCTGATACTGTTTGGACTGCATTTGATAGATTAACTCGGTGTTCCACCAGCACTATGATCATCAGAGTCCTCCTGCCAAGTGTGATGCACTGTTCTGTCCATGCTGGCTGTGTGATTAAGAGTAAACGTGTGAAATGATGACTGGATGTCACACATTTTAAATAGGAATGTGAAATTACACAAACTCTTATCAGTGAGCATTAATCTTTTCCATTAAGGTGTTATCATACCAGACTGATAAGTTGTCATTAGTGAACATTCTTTGAATATGAGTGAAAGTACTGGGCCGGTCGCCTGTATTATTTTAGGCCCTTTTTACAAACAAAGGTTGACCCCTGACCTCCCGCAGTCAAGGTGCTATTAGCCTCGTGAGCTCCAGTCAAATGGAATATGGGATAACACCCAGTTGTGTCACCGCATTATGTAATGGCTCTGGCCTGTGTGTGTGTGTGTGTGTGTGTGTGTAGAGGTGATGGAAGACCTGATGGCAAACTGAAACATCTTAAAATATCATATGAGCGTGTAATGCACTCAAAATAAGCAGCTTGTGTCAATTGTAGGATTGTTAAGAAGTGTTCGAAAAACAGCGCTTGGGCAGTGACTTCCAGCGTCAGACA
Organism: Epinephelus lanceolatus; assembly: GCF_041903045.1. NCBI lineage: Eukaryota > Metazoa > Chordata > Actinopteri > Perciformes > Serranidae > Epinephelus > Epinephelus lanceolatus. The sequence continues at coordinate 5,948,974 of NC_135742.1, forward strand.
CTGACGAGAAAAGCTGTCATTTAACGGTGGTGTAATACGTGGCCAATCACCGTTATAGTTTAACGGCACAGCAAAAGTCTGAATAGGGTGGATGGGAGAGGTGGTGGATTCGTCGAACAAACACTGACCTTCACCCAGGAGAGTGGTGTTGGCTTCTAACGATTCATTTCATTGTCGACTAATCTGTCGATTATTTCTTCGATTAGTTGACTAATCATTTTATCGAAAAATGTGTTAAAATGTTGAAAAATGTCGGTCTGTCTCTCCCAAACCCCAAAATGATGTCATCTGATGTCTTGTTTCGTACTCACGCCAAAGGGTTTTAGTTCACCGTCACGGGAGAGTGTGTAAAGCTGCCAATATCTGAACGTAAGAAGCTGCAATAAGAGTATTTTGGGGTACTTTTATAGTACTTTTCTATGAAAAAAGACTCAAACCGATTAGTCGACTACTAAAATAGTCACCGATTATTTAATAGTCGATTAGTTATCGATTAGTCGACTAATCGTTGCAGCCCTACTTCCCATAAGATTATAAATTCAAACCTTGTTGTTTTTTTTCTAAACCTAACCACTTGCTTTTGTTGCCTAAATCTTACAATGTGTTTTTGTTGCCTTAAACCAGCCTTAATGTGTGTTATTTGTTGGAGAAAAAAAAAAAAAACATCAATTCGCATTTTTGTACTGATGTAGTGCTTTTATTTTGAAAGAGATGTCTGTATGTAAATGGTAAAAATCCTGTGAAAACGAAGTGTATTTTGAAAGAAGACAATGCATGTAAGAGGCAGAAATTGACACGGCGTCCCAGAGTAATTTCTGGTTTGTACTCATTTTCATCAAAAAAAAAAAAAAAAAAAACAAGGCCAAAGTGACAACCTCAGATGTCTCCTCTTGTCTGACCAACAGTTGATAATCCAAAGGTATTCAGTTTACAGTGATTTTAAATAAAGGAGCAGCAATTCCTTACATTTAAGAAAATGGAACTGTAGTTGGATTAAATAGGACAAATGAACAATGGATTATACGAAGTGTAGCAGATTAATTTTCCAATGATCAATTGATAGTTTGATCTTTATCTTATTGTGACTTTTGACAGCTTAGAAAATTCTTCTGGGAATCAGAAGTTAAAAAAAAAAATAGGGGGAAGACACATTAACAGCTTTTCTCAAAAAAATTGCAGTGCATGTGAGACAATTGTGTATCGTGTATGTCTGCATCTTCATATCCACAAACAAAGAAGTGAGTTTGGTGACGTTTTGCAGGGGACTGCTATGATTGGTTAAATTAGTGGAAAAGTTGCGCTTTTCGACTAAATTGCAAGGCTGCGCAGAACTCACAGGAGCTGGTTGAATTTGCATTAATCGGTGTAATTGTGGCATCGTAACATCCTGCAGGGGCAAATTAAAGCTCTTGATTATGCACCAAGTCTTGTAAGGAAAAAAGTAAATGTTTGTAAATGTTTCCACTGCAAATGTTCAGATGTTGCTTTTACCGTCTGATTTTTGAATTATTTATTAATTCTAATATGATACTGAGTACATTATTATATTATTTTCTACTTGATCCCTCACCCTTTACCCCCATTTTATAATCTCATTACTTTTCTTAAACAACAAAAGGCACACCAGCATAAACATAAAAAAACATGAGCTCAAAAGCACAGAAGAAACCAATTTTCATGACCCATAAACACTGGTGCACTTTGCTTGTATTTTACTATTTAAAATTAACATTAAAATATTCCCAGATGACACCAAAAAGTAAAATAAAGCTGTGTGTAGGTGGGTGGTTAAATATGGGTTTGCTAATAGGGTTGTCAACTGGACATGGCTCGCCTGTGATTGGTTGTTGAATCAGACCGTGACACCCCCAGAAGGCTCAACAATAAATTCAACTGGTTTCACTCTTCCTCTCAACACTGAAGAGGCCTTTTGTGATTTCCTCTTGAAACATGAATGTCAGAAACAGTTACTGGACTTGTATTCTTCAGCCTCTACAGGAAAAGCAGCTGAGTGAATACACATGCTAGATATTTGCTCTTTTATGATATATATCATCCAACGCAGAGAGTCCAGCTCCTCTGAGCCCTATAATGAGACTGTTGACATTACCCTGGAAAATGACCGCCTGGAGATAACAATAGAGCTAAGCACGGTAACTATGGAAAGTGAAAGGACACAGTGCACGTGTCAAACAGCCATGCTAAATGCATAGGGAACCAGGAACCGGTGCTGAGAGCATCGTCATTGTTTCCACCAAATCCAGGTTCTCACACTTTTACTGGTCCATGTGTCTGGGTGTGGTGCCATCCAGCTGCTGGAGCTTTCTTTGTGACCAAATGTGCACCGACCGTGCAGCTAGTTGCCCTGGTGACAGTTCATATGGGACACTAAGGGAGGTGGGTCCAATAAACACATCCAAGTAACGTATGAACGAAATTCTCGGCATTGCTTCAAAACTTTTTTTTTTTCACACTTTCGTCAGTCTTTTTCATGTTCAGTGTTAAAATATCTCACATCTGTCCCATTTCTCTTGCAAAAGTAAGCGGTTCACCATGGCATAAAAGTGGTCAACCAAAAAAATGTTAATTGTTGTATGGCATTTCGGTATAAATAGTCACTGAAACGCTGTCAGATCTAATTTACAAAGAGAAGAAGTATGCATGTGTCTGAGAGCAAGTCTCAAACAATATAATTTTCCTCTCAGTTTTAAGGGAAAAACCTCAATTTGTATTTCATAATTGGGGCATTGCAGCAGTCTATTCTGAACCTGCTTTACTCAGCTCTGCTGGCAACTCCAAAAAAAATGCCAGACCTCTGGTCCTATCATACCTTATAATTTTATGCATCAGTGTATTTCCCCACACGGTTGGGACAGTACAGAGGCATCCAGTGCATGTGCTTTACTGGAGAGGAAGATTACTGAGAAAGCTGGCAGGAGATGGGAGACAGATATCAGAGGGTGTGATATTCAGAAACTCATTGCCTCTTCTATCAAGATATAGTAGAGCAAACTAGTAGTGGACGATATGGACATCATCTTCTCATGCAGTTCATGTGTTCCTCTATAATACTATCATTTCATATTGTCATACAGTAAATTTGGAGCCAAAGAATTTATTTTAGTGTTTGAGTTGGTCCAAGTCAAGTCTCTAATCATTGGAGACAAATCTGAGTCAGTTCCCAAGTTGAAGTTCATCAAGACAAGTCATCTCCCAAGTCAAAATCAATCTAGATAATACTGAATCAAGTCTTAGGTGCTTGATAGCTCAGTGGTTCCCAACTGGTCCAGCCATAGGGTCCAGATTTCTCCTGGGTCATTAGTTCAAGGTCCCACAGTTTAATATATTCAGGGCTGAATTCACAAAAGGATTGCGTGGCTTTTGCTACCGCTAAACTGGTAAAAATGGAGCAAACAGATACCGTCTAATTCACAAAGCACGTGCAAAGGGTGAAATGCTCCACTAACTGCGCTGCCAGGCAGATTGCGTCTCGGTGCTCCGGTGTTATTTGCACGTATTTAAATGAGGTAATATGCATATATTTGGCGCCTCATTGATAAACAACGTCTAATTCACTAACACCAGTGCTAATAGCCACACGCAGTTTGAGTGAAGTAAATAATGTCTTTAGAAAGCTGGTGCAAACTGGGCGCTCCTCTGTGGAAGCCTCTCGCCCAGACTTTCCAGTGATCGTGGCAGCAGTGACCGTCTGTTAAATCAGTCTGTAAATAATATTTTGACATTATTATTATAATCATTATTACTTTAATGGCATCCGAAGATACTGATGCGTTGAACAGGTGACAGTCTGCAGTCGTTCTCAAAACGCACTTCTGTCACGCACTTCAAAAGCAACTTTCAATAATTTATTTTATGAAACGGGGGAAACAAACGTGAACAAAAACGGTTCCATAATTCATATTAAATTCAAAAGACAACGAAAAAACAGCTACACGTGAGAGGGAATAGTGATAAAGTGGTCAAACTTGGTCAAATCCACAGCCTCAACCCATCTGACACTGTTAGACTGACTCACCAGCAGACATGACTACATGAGGGTATACAGTATTCAGTACTTTGCCAAACAAAGTCTGCCATTGTTCTGCCATGATGTTCTTGGCACAAAGCCAGCATTTATACTTTGCCATGTGGCTAATTGCAATCAGGGGCAAACTGCACTCAGCTGCCAAACTTTGTGGGCGTGTTTGCGCTGGTATATCATTAGCGCAATATCCTTTGTGAATAGGATGTTAAGATGGAGCAAACTGCGGGTGCAAGTGAAGTACAATTCAAGGTGCTATCAGCGGCCGCAGTTCATTCTTTGTGAATTCGGCCCTCAGTGTCAGCTTTGCGTTTGGGCATGTTGTTGAGCTAGTTTGCTGTCTCTGTCAAGTAGCTGTCCATTAGTCACTCACTCTACAGCAGGAAACAGCACTTCAAAATAAAAGCTCTTTGTTGGAAATTTACTCTACTTGAAAATAAAGTATGTGTTGTTGGTTTTTTTTCCACAAATTTGACACGATTGCAAGTCACTTGCAGTCCATTCAGAATGTACCTGTGACCCACTTTTGGACTGGGACCCACCAGTTGGGAACCACTGCTCAAGCTTACATTTGGCACAAAGCAGTGTGCATCACAACTGTCATTGCTAGTTTTGGACCGACAATTGTCAATTTCATGGCCAGTGGCCACGTTGTGTAAAAAGCAAATGTATGAGTGCCTCTGTGTGTGCTCATGGACATGTAGGTCTCAGAATGACGTGTGGTCAGACACATTGTTGGTGTGTTGTTATTTTGAGGCAGCAGAAAGCGATTGCGCCATTCGCCACCAAAAACCTGGTCTAAAGTCAGAATGGCGCAGTATTTTTGTGCTATTTAAAGGCTGCATTATTATGATAGTAAGTTGAGTCTACATATGCTGGTTCACAACGCACGTACAGTCTGCTTGTTACACACACAGGGACATGCAGATGGGTTGTGGGTGGATGAAATAATACATCATTAATGAGGAAAATTTTAACGACATTCTGTAAAATGTAAATATAGCAGAGATCAGAGAAGAGCTGTAGAGCTGCTGTCCATCTCCCCATAAAGAGAGACATGCTGTGCGCATTAACACATGAATGGCAGTGACTTCTTTGATTATTTCTGAAGCTAAAAGTTAAGTTCAGTTTCCTCTGTCATGTTTATAAGTATAGTTTTTAGTTTTGCTGCTTAAATGTCCCATTATATTTGCTGCCACAGAGAACAGCTCACTTCTCTTTTGCCGAATCTGCCGTGTAATCAGTGCACCTGGTACAGACACACTGGGCTTGGAGATGAAAAAACACACCTATGATTAATTAAAGGACCAAATACAACCCTTTGCCCTATGTGCCTTATTGTTTACCCAGATTATGTGCAGTTAAACTAGCAAAAGAGGAGTTGGACACAACCTAAATGCACTTTTCTGTCAGGAGTTGGATCTGGGTCTCTGTGTCAAGAGTCTTGGTGCAAGTCTCCAGAGGCTCACATTGAGATTGTTCCTTTCCTCTTGTTCTGAATAACTGTCTTTAGCAATATGACAAGTGGCCAATCCAGGATAACCATATTGCCACATCACCAGCAGTAAAGTCAGTCCCTCTTGTGATTGGCTAGAATACCTTTCCCTTTTCATAGCTATCAAAAACAGACCATTCTGCAAAAATATGTATTTACATTTCCCAAAATTGCATGGGGGTCTGTGGGTTTTGGAAAGGCCACATGGGTAAGTTTTATATTGCTTGTACTATATGTTTGCTTGTAATCTGTAGCAAGCAGGCTTAATATGTTGCAGTCAGAAAATATTTTTATGGCTCAAATGCAAACGGGTATTTGCAAACAGGTTTTATGTGCCACTAGAGATTAGCTCTGAAACAGATCCTGCAGAACACATCTTGACACCAGCCAAACAGCCAAAATATTTCAAAGATCGCAGAGGTCTCACAATGTAAATGTAAACATTTTGAGATGTATTTTACACAGTGTGGGTCATTAATACTTTAAACCTGCTGTTCATCATCTATTGGCTCCAGTTAAGCATCACAGCAAGGGAAATATAACCTGCAGCATGCTGGCACCTCTCCATTTTGTTACGGTCCCATATTTATAACTTGCTGCTGCAGCTTTGGCCCACTCGGCCCCCAGCATAACATAGCTCTTCCTAGATTTACACTGAGCCTCCTCCCTGAGGTCCAACTTTGTTCTTGGACCACAAACTGCTGCTGGGAAACAGCCGAGGCTCGCTGGAGCAACCTTCAGTGCCTCAGAGTGTGACATGTGGAGTTGTGTTACTATGATGTAAACAGTTAATGATGAGAACCACTGGAAATGGTCACTGCTGCCTGAAGAGCGCAACTCTATAAGAAGCAAGGCTTATATTTCACTTATTACTTGGTATAAAGACATTACCACAGTTTGGTAATTGAGGCTTTTGTTGGTTTTTATCAGTTTGCATGTATAAAAAAACTTAGCATGCCTCTCTTTCTAAGACCTTAAAGGTCCAGTGTGCAATTTTGGAGAAAGATAGCAGAGTGTTGAATTTAATTCTTAGGTTGTCAAATACAGACGACCTTGGCTTTGTTGTCAGAACGAACCACCAACCCAAGGCATCTGTATTTGACGACCTGAGAATGAAACTCAACGATCAACTATCTTTATCCAGAATTACATATGGCACTTTTAATTTAAATTGAAAATATCAATAGGGGTAAAGGTTAATATAATAATATGTTTTTGTATAACAATTTTCACAAGAAGTATCATAGTGCTTCACACAAAAACAATTCTTACCTCTCTTACTCCTATCATTACTATATTAGGCACTAGTAGCTTTTGCTACTTGAAAACACTTCTATCTTGTATATTTGTGTATTTCACCAGATATTTGATATTCATTTGACCTATGGCTAAGTCCCGCCCTCAAATGCGATGAGCCAATCACAGTGCGTATAGCCATTCCCATACACTCGGACATTCTCTGCCTGGACGTCCATTGAAATGCATTACAGAAAGTCAGTTTTGTTCGGTTTTATGAGCTTTTTTGGAGATTTGAAGTTTAAAAATGGTCAAACTCTGATACAAGGTATCCTGAGAGGCTGGGCGACCAGGTGTATTTTTTACAATTTAAACCACATCTCAACCGAGAAAAGTGTCTCCTTTGGATAAAGTTGTGTGGTAACGTTAGACCACAACATCAACTCAACGTGAATAAGATTAACAATGATGTCTACATCTGTTCTAAGGTAAGTCAACATTGTGTTTGAGGCAACATATTGTCACTTTGCTGGAAAGAAATATAAAGTTATCTTTAACATCTCTAGCTAACGTTAGCTAAAGTTAGCCTAACGTTAGCTCCCAGCTGCGTTGTTCATCATGTCACCTTGTTTGCTGGGAGTTCATTAGCCTATTTTGTTCTAGTTTTGTACTTTGGTGATCGTACATCATTGTTAGCTGTTGTCCAAAGGGCTCTAGTTAAGCTAACGTTAACTTCTGGAGCTTAGCTTCATTAACTTATCTGTAATGGCAGAGATAACAAAGGTTGGCAAACGTTATGCTGAATGATTCAGTGTAAATACTGTAGCACCAAACTAACGGAGAGACACTCTTGGTAAAGATGGTAAAAAGGCCGTTATCCTTTTCTCCTATTCTGAGCCAAAAACCTTAACTTCAGTGGCACTTTAACTTGTCGTCTTTGATGGTGACGGCAACGAGATGCGGTTCACAAGCGTACACTGTGACCTGTAAATTTTGGCTTGTAATTTAAGCTTTTCATCGACCTTCTCAACAATAAAATGATGAATATATCCCTCCAGTGCGTAGTTTAGGCCCTTTTGGTTACTTCTCAATGACATCTGATCGTTATGTTCCCAAAAATCATAAATTGCCTCCTGTGAAATGCCGTGTACTGTGACACCTGCCATAGCGCCGGTCACTGAATGTTGATAGTTTGTCCGAGTGAGTGGAGGGGGTGTGGCTTAGCCATAGGTCAGTTGTTTCTAAAACTGGGCCCACTGAGTGACCCTAACCCGAGGAACCCACTGGTTGCTCTGGTTGTGACTGGTTGTGAACGTTGAATTGTGGTTACTGTACTTAGTGTTACTAAGTAGCTGTTGAAGCATTCTCTGGCACAAGAAATTCCTTTGAGATAAATAAATTTCTATTAAATTGAATTGAATTGAACACATTCAAGAACCATAGCATAACAATAACAATTTGTACAATACAAATTTGTTTGATGATGCTCCAAATAAATCTGAACCAACCTGAAACAAAGTGAACACTAAGGAACGCTAACCAGCACTTAATCAATTTGGCCACATTAAATATTAATTTAGCATTTTTAAAGGAACAGTACACCTATTCATTCAATCATTTTTATTTTCTCTTTCATGTAGTGCTGTTTATCTATCTAGATATCAGTCTGCCTTCTTCCCTATGTAGGGGAAGTAGATGGCACTCAGCTAATGGTCTTCAAAGCGCCAAAAAAATTCATTTGAACAACTCAACAGCAATGTCTCTTTCAAAAAATCCTGACCCTGTTACTCAAGATAATCCACAGACCTTGTTGTGAGCAGTTTCATGTCGGAACTATTGACTTACTACCACACTACACCCATCAACTGTATCACTGCGCAGAAGGAAGTGTGCATCTACTCATGGCAAGAGGCTTGTGTTCATGACAGCACGAGATGTGAACATTAAGGCATCCTCCTCGGCTGAGCTGTAACGTTAGCTAGCTCAGTGGTGCTAGGTGAGCTACCAGTAGATGCAGGAACATATTTCTTTCAACTGAACTACTCCTGCCAACTGTATCACCACACAGAAGGAAGCATACATCTACTACTAGCACACCTAGCACCACTGAGCTAGCTAACGTTACAGCTTAGCCGAGGAGCACGCCATTAATGTTTACATCTCGTGCTGACACAAACATGAGCCTCTCCGTGAGTAGATGCACGCTTCCTTCTGTGTGGTTATACGATTGGCAGGTGTAGCTCAGTCGAAAGAAAGAAAGGTTTGTTTTGTTTTTGTTTTTTCTTTTGTTTTTTTGACGTTTTGAGCCCCACAACCTGAGTACCATCTAGTTCCATATATTTTAGAGAAAGCAGACATGTCTACATCTAATACCTCCAACACTCAACACTTTACACCATAAAAATCTAGACTGATCTGACTGAACACTACAGGTAAGAGGAAAAACATATATTTTTGATTTTGGGGTGAACTGTCCCTTTAACAAAGTTAAACCAATGATTAGTATCTTTGGGTTCCATGCCTGGCTTCTCTCAGCTGAGAAGTTGTGCTAAATCCAAACTTAACTTGGGAACAATGCAGTATTCAACACCACCTTAATGAGATGCTTCAACTTCCAACCAGCCTCATATTTCACATCAACACGGAAACCATCTGCCAATTTTACGCAGTAAATGTCAAGCTGCTGTGGATGTTTTTCTTTTCCTCAACAAACATGTTGCCTTCAGCAAACTGCCTGAGGAGTCGTGGGTTAAAGATTGAACTGACAGGGATAAACACTTTCTGATTGCGTAATATCAAGTGTTAATCAATCACATCCTGAAATAGATGCACATGCTAGATATATTAATGTAACCTGAAGGTCAAACCATTTTTGTCCCTTTGACTCTGTCACAAAGTTACACACCATCGCTCTGCTGTATCAAAAATAACAGAAAACCTAAAAGCAGAGCATGATCCAATCGGATGCTGTAAATTAATCGGTCATTTATTTTGGAATTCAACCCTTTCTTTGGTTTCAATTGCTTATTAGCCACAGCTTTACTTTAATGCCTGGCTTGGCGAACTCCAACACAGCGCCCTCGCGATCAAATTGGAAACAGATTTTAACCTTATGCCTTTCTTACAAAAGATACTTTGCACTGCAGGTTGCTTTCTTTTCCTTCCTTTTCCTCCTGTTCTTTTATAACCTGCTGTTAAATATTGATATGATAACAATGATCATTTGATGCTCTGTAATCCGTGAAGTTTTCCTGTCCTCCATGAAACATGCAAAGTCATGACCTTAATATGGTGTTCATGTGTCGTTTTAAAGCTTCGTGCTGCGTGAGCCTATAAATGTTACGGAAAAGCAGAACGCCAAACGGTCAGGTAGAACACGCTACTACCACTGAGCATCTTGAGAGTGCATGCGAAACATATTTGTATTCTTACCACATTATTTTTTTAAAATCTTTTTAACTTATGAAGAACAAAATAATTCTGTCCACTGTTCTTATGCGCAAACATTTGGAATTGAAATGCAATGAAGTAGTTTCAATGCCTGTACACCCCTTGCTCCTGCCACTTAGCCGTTACTCTTTTGCATATTCACCTCTAAAGGTAGGGTGCCCCGATTCTTGTTGGGATAGAGAGGTAGAGAGATGTGTTAGGGCTACATGACTCTCTTAACGGAGGTTTTTTGGAGACACGCTGCTAACCGACTTGAGAGGAATCAGTAGCAAGATGACTGTGCAGGCAACAAAACAAACCCACAAATGTATTTTCCGCGTTAATAGAGTTAAAGTTCTCTGGCACAGCGCCGGATTTCCGGCGTGGCGAATTTTCTGTCCGGCACGAGCAGAAGTGCTCTACAGTACGAGCATTTCACTCGCATTTGCCCCTAAAAATATATATATATATATGTGCGAACCGGGAAAATGATTTAGGCACACAGTGTGCAAGTAAACACAACCTACTGTTTACCATAATCGGCATCGGATGGTTTTTTTATCGATAACTGATCAAATAAATGTATTTTTAAACTCGCTCCTTTGGCTCTAATACAGCCATCTCCCTCCCTGCCTGGGCTGGGCTTGTAACGGTGTGTTCACACCGGGCACGAGTAAAATATTCGCCTCGCTCTACTCGCGCGAGTTTGACCGCTGGAATATTTGTTTTTACTCGCGACATTCACGCAAGTCATTCGCGCGAGTAACAGTGTAACAGTTAAGTCAGACAAGTATGCCGGCCGGAAAGCAAGCTGCATCGGTTGTGCTAACTGGGGCTAATGCTAGTGCTAACTTTGTTGATAGAAACGTACAGCCGATAGTTGGAATCAATTTTCAAAACTTACCAGGCAGACCGACCTCCTCACTCACTTTCCTCCACACCAGGTCTTTCTTGGTCCGAAGCTTATAATTTGAGGACGTAACGTCATAAAGCTCAGGGTGGCCACAAACAGCTATTATTAGCTTGTCCTCCATTTTCGGAACAACACGGGGCAGTTGTTGACCATTGAGGTCCATCCAGATATGGCAGAGAAGTGTGTGAAGGCTACCTGTGTTCTCCATAACCCAGACACCTGCAGTGAGGGCGAGCATCCCAGTCGCCGTCGGTGAAGTGGAGCCTGCATTGAATATTAGCACCAAAATAAATATCCATCTGTCTCCGGTGAGTTTTTTGCGTGTGAAAATCAATAAATATTCACTGTATCTGGCGAGTCACATGTCGCCTGAATGAATGTTGTTTACTACAACGGCAGCAGCACGTCAGTGACGACAGGAAAATCTCAACGCTGATAGGCTGCTCCGACACAGCATCAAGCGAATATTTCGCTCGAGTTCAATATTTTGAACTTGCGCGAAGAGGCGAATGACGCGAATTTCGCGTGTTTGCTCCATTGGCGTCACATCATTCGCATCATTCGCGTCGCGCCATTCGCATCATTCGCATCACCGGCACAAATTTGCGTCTATTCGCGTGTTTACATTGACTTTGTATGTGATCTTATCGCGTGAAAAATTCGCCTCGCGCCCGGTGTGAACACACTGTGACAATGTCCCGCCTACAGCCCCCTCTGATTGGTTACACGGCACGTGATAGCCAATCAGCACTGATGCCTGTGCATGCTTTCACATCATGTCACACTGAGACACAGAGCACAGACAGAGCGGGAGAGGCTCCAGTAAGTTGCAATAAAAGTCGTCTATGCTGAAGTTTTAAAGTCACCACCACAACATTATATGATCCATTTCAATGATGACATGCTTGCCCAGAGGCGAAATTTCGACGTAACTGCCTGTTTAATTCGCATCAAGTGTGATACAATTTTCTAAAAAATAAATAGCACCAAGGCAAAAAAGAGATGTACTGTAGGAGCTATAAGTCAAAAAGTCTGGTAACCACTGAAAGTTTAATCTTTATTTATAAACTCATTATGCTATAAAAGTTTAATCTGAAAAGTAACTACTAAAGCTATAATCTTTTTATTAGTTTTGATAATAAACACATTCCTTTGCAACACATACATTTCTATTTCTTCATTTTGTGACCGCAACACCAAGCCCCCCGCTCTGGAAAAGATTTCAGATTTCAGGCACACAAATCTTCCGTGCTCCACATTTCAGGCACAAAATTTTTTCTTGCTTTAACCCCTGGAATGAGTCCTAACACACGAAAATGAGTTAGCATTTTAGCGCTGCAAATTCTCTCATCTCAAAGTCAGTGGGTTTTTTGAAGTGTTTTTTGGTTAGATACCTGAAATAAGGTCTGTGGTTAACACAAGCTTAAGAGACTTTCAAGTTTGTTTTAAGACATAAAACACATCAGTCCATACCCTACGTTTGAATTTTGAATACTTTATGTGTCTTTGCAGCCTCGTCATGGCGGTGATGTTAACTGATGTGACCATAGCGTAGGTCATTTGAAACCTAACGTTAGCTTTTTACTTCTGGTGAATGCATTTATGCTTCAAAAATGTTCATTTGTGAAGATTATCTTGCTGAACAACAATGTAAGTACCAAAAACATTTCTTTGCCACGGAGCTTATTGTCTGCAATAATTAATCCAGTGGAAAAATCCCATAGGCCTTTTGATAAGGTATTCAGGGCAACACTAACTTCCATGTCGGCATACAAAAAAAGCCATCCCTGCAGCACTTTATGAAAATTAAAAAATACAATTACTATCATATTACCTTGGTTTAATGCTGTATTGATTGAATATGGTCCTTTTCTTTATAACAAGCACAAAAAAAAATCACCAGTAATATGCTCATGTCTCGGTAGCTAAACTAGCTAGCTAACGTTACACCAACATTGCTGATTTATGCATTATAGACAGCCTCATTTTTTCTAAATGTTATTGGACCAAATGGAGTAAATCTTGATACTGAGACAAGTCATTTTGCGGGTGTTGTGACGCTCAAAAAAGTGTATCCACCGATTTAAAGACGTCTCATTTCCAGTGAAATTCTATGGGAAAAAGTCTGTTTAGGCCTAATGGCATCACACGATTGACCCTGGAAATTCCAGTACCACTGTTTGGCCAGGATGAAAATTGGATTCAAAGCCCGGCTCACTTCCTGGGAGCCTGATTGGACCCAAGTCTCAACCATCGACAAACAACTTTTTGGGTGGGGGATCTGTGTTAAGGTGCAGTCATGTTATTAGCCAGTCACAGCCCAACCTAAAATTAAAGTCTTGATGCTTGTTTCCAAGAAATTAAGTGGCTGTTAAGGATTTGACTTGCTGTGTGTTTGGAGCATTTCAGATACAAATTTCTGCAAGTAGGGTTGTTGTGTATGTCATTCATCATCCATCCATAATGCATATATGTGAAGCTCTGTTTAGACCATGAAACCTTAAAAAAGAGACACTACATGCATCGCAACAGAGAGCAAGACAGAATGCAACATAAGCAGCAGTACAGATTTGGCTTTCCTGGATCATATAGGTCTTCCAAGTCTGACCTGTTTTCAACTATTTTCATCTTACATCAAAAAAATATGGGCTGCATTGTTTCACTGAAATACATGGGTTTCAAATGTGTTCTCTTAAGCAATATGTGTGTGTGGGCCCACAAATACAAACCAAATGGCCGGGCAGCACAGCCAGTGCAACACAAAACTAGTGTGCCATGTACTTACCTTACTATACTTGGCAACTTTCAGTCATTTTTAAAAACAGCAAAACACAATCTTTGCAAATGATTCTTCCCAAAAATATGTGCTCCTTAAAGAAGGAGGGAGCATGGCCTCCACTGTACTTTTGTATTGAGTAACCCCTCACTGTTTGAAAGCACTTTTAAGCTTCAAAAATGTCCTCACCTCAGTCTTCCAACAATTACTGTTGCCTTTTCTCCACAGCTACTACAACTGGAAGACACAGGTGTCCACGTCCAACTCCAGCCCTAACTTCGAGGTGATTTATGACGACCCTAACGGCCTTCTCTTCAAGAACAAAAGGGACAAGAAGATCCTTAATGTGGACCCCTTGGTAGGTTTGTTGTTGTTGTTGTCCTTTGTTTTTAAGCCCTGGGGAGACAAATGTTGCTGCTAATTAGATCAGTTCACCTGTTCCATGGCTGTAAAAATGTCCCAGGAAAGCTAAAAGGCTATGGGGCTGAAACCTCTTTTCAAAGCCTTTTCGCTGCACCATGCAGGGACTTCTTTAGAAACTAATCTTGTTTGCCTCGTGGCTCAGGTGACTAACTTGCCATGCACCCACAACATCCTGTTTGTCTAGAACGGCCATGAGCCTTTTGTTGCATTCAATACTCATTGACGGTTTTAACCATCAATTGAAGAGATTAAAAGTAATTTTTCACCTCTCTGCCAACTTTAATTGTTAGCAAGTCTTAATAAACGTCAGATATCAGTGATTTTCCGACACTACAGACTCCACACTACAAGAGAATCAGTTGGAAAGACAGAAAGAGAGAAAAAGAAATCAGTGGGAGGGAAAGATATTTGCTTTCCACCTGCACAAAGAATGGAGGATCAAGGGGTCGAGACAGGTGCTTCCTCCACACTCACAGTCCGACAGGGGTCCTGGAGGAATAACGACTGACAGACTGTGTTTTTTTTCTCTCCAGTTCCCCTCTTTGCTGGGGGGTAGGGAAGTAGTTGGTGTGGGGCTGAACTATTTTGAAATTGCAGACAGAGCTGTGGGGACTGCGTTTTTGAGGCCAAGCGCCAAAATGGCAGCACAGTGTTCTAGCTGCGGTCGAGCACCGCCCCGACCAGGCTGTCTATTAAAAACACAAGAGAAGGCATAGGAAGCCAGACACAGCAAACCACCCGTGTGCCCAGAACCCAGCTCAGCTCAGCTCAGCCCAGATTGGCTCGACACGGAGCAGCGCAGAACCATCCGGCTTTTAACCCACCATGAGCTCACTAGCTGCTCATGTGGCCGCAGCTCCGCAGCGGAACCTTCCAAAATCAATGCTCACATCAACTCATTTTGGGTGGCTTATTTGTTTTTCTGCCTTTGTCATACTGTGACCGCTTGTTCTGTCCCAGCCAGAAAGTGGGTTGGGGGGTGGAGGATTGTCATATTTTAGCTGTGACACCAGCTTGATTCAAAGTAAAAGTCAGATGACGTGAGTGTTAATGACACATTTTGGTTACCGTAAAAATAGCTGCTTATCATTGAGTTTACCCAGCGTTTCCTATTTTCTTTGAATGCGTCATTTTTTTATTGGTCTATTTTTATTGACGCTCTTTTGAACTTGCAAAGGAAGACTGCTTCACTTATTAGGACACCCACAAGTGTGTTTGAGGTAAAAGTGTAAATTGAGTGTAATGGTTGGCTATGGATCCACTCCCACTAGAAGCCTTTGACACACTTAGCCTTGAATAAATGTTCCCAGCTGGTAGCGGCTTCACATCTTAGCGGTGGGGCCGTGTCAGGTTTGATATTCACAGTAACGCAAAACATCTTGGAAAATTAACAATTACAGTCACTGTCACGGTCACTGACACCTCCTCTTTTAAAGACATGCATTCTGGACACCTGAGGTTTTGTTTAAGAACTTACAGACTTTATCTATGGCAGCTTTTAAAATTTAAACGTTAACATTGAATCTAATGATTGTTTGTAATGACAAAGGTGTCGTTTGTAGCTCCAAACCCACTGAGAACCAACACCAACTCTGCAGCTCTGTAGCTTTTAGCTTCTTTTAGCTCATAGTTCTGGTTCTCCAGTTAAACATGCACGGTGTAGTTGAGTGTCATGTCTCTCATTGACCAACCATATAAAACCATAGGCAGCTGTTTACAGTAAACAAGCTCAGTAAACACACTGTACACTACAAACATTAAACAGTTTGCACATATGAGTATAAAAGAAATAGCCATGATGCAGCCATGTCTCTGGACCACCCTTAGTGACGTGTATATTTCATTTTTAAAAGAGCTGTATACAGCATTCAGAGTGTACCTAGAGTCCCTTTTACACAGCCTGTTCAAGGTGGGAATGTCGCGCCATTCCTCTGCCTTTTCAACCTGTAGAAAAGGTGCGTTCACAGGACGGAGTTGTTAGCCGAAGTTGTCCTTTAAGCTGGTAGCCGATGTAGCAACAATGCTGAATTGATGTCTGTGTAAAAGGGACAGCTGGTAGGACAGGACCAAACATGGGACAGGTGTGACATTTTGACGAAGTGTTATGCGTGCGACCCACTGCCAGAGATTTAAAAAGCAGCCAGTAGCAGTTAGCAGCAAACTCAAAGAAGAACAGCTCCTGAAAATGTCCACAAACTGTGTAGACAATGAGGTATGGGAGCTCCTTACCCTTTGAGCAGAGGACGAGATCAACCGCCATATAACAGGGATGGTAAATGATTGTTATTGTCATGTTTTGCCATTGTTATTGTTAACAAAGGACTGCTCGACACATCTGTTGTATACCACACTAGAGGCAGACACTGACGTGTTACGCCACACCCATTATGCCTATTTTGCTCCCAGAATGCCGGCACACAATCTAAAATCACACAGTGGGGCGGCATTGATGCAGAAGCTAAGCCAAGATTGCCTGCACATGGTTCTCAACATGGAGATGTCTGAGCCTGTGGCTAGCAGCTAACTGTAAAACGACAACAGTGTTAAAAGTAGGGGTTTCCCCAACTAAGAATTTTCATAGTTGAATCTGATTTGACAGATTTATCCTTACTAATCATTACTAATCATCGAATCATGTTGTTTCCCCCCTCATTGATTAATGAGCTCATTTGCGTCAGTTTCTGCTCCAGAGAAAAGAGCTATAACACCCAAATAAACAAATTTAATTCTTCAGTTGGCATAATAAGATAGTGATAATAAAAGTAAAAGGTTTATCATTTTATCTTTATCTTTATTCCTTTCACTTCATCAAGGTATGATGCTCTAGATGAGCGCAGACGCGCTGCAGCCTCATCCATGTCTTTAACAGGAGTCCTTTCTGACTCGTCAGAACTTGCCATTTCATTCACAAATAAACATCCAAAAACATCATCAAAAGGTTTAGAAACAGTTTTCCTTCTTTCTGACTTCAAGTTACTTCATTAATCAACTCAGGTTCATACAAGTTCATCCACACGGACCGTGCGTCACCGCTCTCAATTGTTTGGCCACGTCGGGAAAAAAGTAACCAAATAAAAAAATCAGAGTCTATCAAGAAAACAATCAGCGGTGAAATTCATTTCAAGACACTTCAGGTAAACGAATAATCCTTCAAAAAAGTTTGATTTGAGAGCACATACCTCCTCCAAAGTGTTTGTTTATGCGCTCCGCCACCGTAAATCACCGTAGGCCTCGATGCTGCTCTGATGGTCCTGCAGCACACTCACTCACCTCAGCTTATTTGGATCGAGCAACTGGGTGATTTATTCATGCGTAGTAATGATTATGCCTACTGATTAAACACGTGTCATTTTCAATTTTTTATTAACAGAAATTAGGCTGATGTTTATATCAAAATAGGCTATATATCATGAATTACTAGAAAACAAATACATTCTATGTCAAATCAAGATGTTCAGCAGCAGTGAGCACCCCCATATAGTCAGAATGGTACGGTCTCGTTTCATAACCACATTTTGCGACGATTCGACGGCGAGACTGGCAGTCGAATCAGACTTCTCCTAATTGAATCATCGACTATTCGGGGTCACCCCTAGTTAAAAGTGCTAATTGTGTTAACCTGTGGGGGAACCAGAGAGTGGGCATTATCAAACCCATCTCACTCCAAAGTCGTCGAAATCTGGCGCTTGGGCAGTGACTTGCAGCATCAGACACTGACGATAAAAGCTGGCCATTAACGTTGGTGTGATATGCAGCCGATTGGGTCGCCATTATAAGTTGTTACTAACCATGATGCCATATAAGTTCAGTGTAGAACAGTGTCAATTAGCTAGGCAGTGGTATTCACACACAGGGACACAGGGAAGCTCAGATTACAACACACAGAGGTAGTGTGACTTCATTCTCTGCTTAGGCCTCCACTGTATCTTTACATAGCAAATAGTGGTTTGTTGCTATATTAATGATCTGAATGTTGTGTACAAAACCTTTAAGTAGGGTCATCGCCAACAGCTTGGAAAGCCTGCACTATATTGGGTGTAATTGCTCTAGAGATTGCTTAATGCAGCTTTAAAAACCTCACGTGTCAAGGTGTGTTCAGACTGCAAGTAAAGCAAATTCTAGAGGAAGTGCAAATGTATATAAAGTTAATGGAAAGGTACCATTTATGTGTCCACATGAGCTGAAGACATTAGCTCAAACAAAAAAAAAAAATCATTTAAAAGAGAAAAGGAAAGAGACAGAACAGAGAGGACATTTTGTTAAGTTCTGAGATAAGTCCGAACTGTCACAAACACACATTCAGACATACTTAGTGAATAAACACAGACAGCAAAAACACTGGTTTATGAGAACACAGCAAGGTGGAAATTCACTGTGCATGTAGACTGAATGAACCTTTAGAGACTGTAGATACACTGTCCAATAACTGCTCTAACTCTGTGTTGGGTTCCAGTCTGGTCCTGGTGAGGACTCCATCAGGACATTCCTACCGTCGGACTTCTACATCCATGTCGTCATCTACGACCACAACATCAGGACAGTCTGAGCTTCAGAGGCTGCTGCCGACACATTCATACATATGGCACATATTGGAGAGCACTGGAAGCCTCTAATTTGACTGAGTTGCTGCAGTCATTTACAAACTTTTGCCCTCATATCATGCATGCCATCTGGGTGGAGGTGCCGCAGTGAACAAAATGGCTTTAAACGGAGGATTCCCAGAGGAAGAAGCGGACGGACTAGTGTGACAACTTCAGATTTTGTGACGTTACCCTCCGATAAAGCTGTTGAATAATTTTACTGTGAAGTTTCTTGGCTTTGAATTCTTTTCTCCCACTCAGTGAAGACCCAGTTTGGCTCAGTTTATTTGGCATTTCCCGGAGGAATGGAACCTGCTCGGGGACCCCGGGCTCGTCCCGTCGTTTGGCCTGGCATGTTTTGGGCTGTTTGTCTAAACAAATTAAAGGCGTAAGAGCTTTGAAAGATGATGGGGGTTGCTTTTATGTCCTCCCCCAGGCTGCGGTAGCTCCAATTGGACTGGAAGAATGGGTAATGGGCTTAAAGCATTCCGCATGTTCCCAGATGCAAGGCACACTTTACAGGACATCAAAGTGCTCTGTCATTTACATATTAGTCATTCACTATGGCATTTTTTAATGGAAGGCAACACTACAAATAACCTGCTTTAGGAATTATTTAGGAAGCACAGAAGACTTTTAGAAACGTTTGTCCCTTTCAACTACATTTTCTTTTTTTTGCATTTGTTGTTTGAACACATGGTAGGAATCAGCCCCACCACAAGTAACATTATCTATGTCTATAAGCTAACAAATTACAGGGTCTTTGTTATTTGTTTAGAAATTAGTTTGTAGACTCTGCAGACACATATGGGGGGGGACACTTTTTCCATTTGGTCACAAAGAAACATCCTGCACATGTACAAGCTCTGTGGAGGCATTCATGTGCAGTCCCCAACCATAGAATACTGTGTCCACTTTATGCATACATGAACTTTTAACTCAGCAGTGAACATTTTCCTCCATTTCTTTAATTGCTCCTAAAATGCTGTCAAATGAAAATGTAAACTAAAGGAACAAAGTACAAAAAAATCAGGTTTCTTATAAAGCTGTCACTCACAAAAATGGCATAAAGAGCAACCAAAATACTGTTTTTTTTAAAAAAGAATAGTTTGACATGTTTGGAGGGAAATATATTTATTTACTTTCTGAGAGTTAAGGCCCTTACACATGGCGGGCTGGACGGATACACAACACAAAAATGCAAAATACTCACCCGCATAATAACTGTATATTCCTGTGACAGTTGCAACAAGTCTGTCATTATTGTGACGTTAGGACGTGATGTAGGTTCTGCACAACATGATTGGTTGATGCCTTAACTCGAGGTCAGGAAAACCGACCTTGTTCCCCCAAAAACATTATGTTGATTTTTTTGCTGTGTTTCGCTGCGTACTTGTGTTCTGTGTCAAAGTGTTCATGATATCAATCTCAAATCAAATGCACAAGGATAAAATATAACCAGCAGTCAGCTTGGGGAGTATCACCATATTACAGTACACCACAGTAAAAAATAAAGACGCTCATCTTTCTATTAATCTGTTGTTAGAGAGGCTGTATTGAGGATGTATTGTATGTAGTGCACACCACGCGCCACCAGAGGTCAGTGTGGTGTAACAGGGGATAACGTTACAGGACTGTTAGTCTGAGTGGGCGGAAGTTCGCTGCATAGATCAGCCTCTCATTGGGTGGAACGAGCCACCCGCTGAAGTTCCGCCCTACCACTTCCGGTTGTGTAGCAGTTTTCAACCGTTTTCAACACGTCCTTTACTAACTTTTGCGGTGTTTGATCTTGCGGGGATGTAGCCATTTTTCTGCCATGGTTTGCGTCCTGTAGGCGATATTTTTGTGGGTGTGTTACACCAAAACCTGTTTCCCCCCGGCAATATTTTTGCAAGCGCACCGTTGCTGTGGCACCGCCCAGAATGATTGTGATTGGTTGAAAGAAATACAAGCAGCTGGGGCATTTTTTTCTCCAATCTTAAAGTGAGAGTCGGCCCAGCCAGACCTTTCTTTTCTTGAGAAAGGTCAGGTGAGCGAGACTACAGGACTGTAAACAGCAGGCTGGCAAAAAATGCATATTTTCACATCTAACTGTGATTTAAGGGTTTACTTTGATAAAACCAGAGTTTGTTATTTATGGAACAGGCGCACTGAATAACTAAACGACTAACCAAGATGATTTTGGTGAGATTAATTTTGTTTCTGTCATGTTTGAATGAAGCTAGTCGGTGGGTGTATGATTGTATTTTTCTGTTTAAGAAGGAAATTGTGTGTAAGAAAATTACTTCCTTGACATTTTCTCGAGTTTATTGTTTATTAGACCGAAGAAGATAAGAGCACTTGCAGAATGTTGGAAAGTCACAGGTGGGAGGTGGAGGTTAGTGCTGCATGCTCATATCGTCATATACCATATACCCCGGTGAAATTTCAGGAAGAAAGGAAGGTATGAAAAAATAGATACTGCCCAAGCCTAGCCCTCGGTGTGTAAAGGCCTTTAGATGTCTGTATGGTACATATTACACTACAGCCAGAAGCCATGTTAGCTTAGCTTAGCTTCAAGACTGGAAATAGGGAAATCCACCCATGAGCACCTCTCAAGCTCAACGATCGGCATATCATATTTGTTTAATCCCAACCAGGTTTCACTGCGTGAAGTTGTTGAAATGATAAGCTGCCAGTTGCTGTTATAGTTTAATGGCGCCCATTGGCATCAGAGGGAAACACAGTGGGACAAGAACGAAAGTTAAGGCAGCAGAAGTCCGAGTGGTGCAGGAGGAAGGGATGGTGGATGGGTTCAACAAACCTCGACTTTCACCCGAGAGAGCGCTGTTCGTGTCCCATAAGATTATAAAGCCAAAACCTGTTCCTTCTTCCTGAACCGAACCACGTGCATTTATTTTGAAAGACACTGTATGTAAACGTTAAATTTCCTGTGAAAACAGAAGTGTATTTTGACAGAAGACAATGCATGTAACAAGCAGAACTTGACACCGTGTCCCAGAACGTCAACAACCAACACACCCAGGGTACCTTGCACGTCGTATCTGGACTTATTAAGTCCATGACCAAACGTGGATATGTGACGAGGTCGGAGTGAGAATGTGTTGTTAAACCATGAAAAAGACAAAATTGTGTTTTTTCAGGGGGTTGTACCAGACCATCAAGCTAAGCTAACTGTCTTCTGGCTGTAGCTTAATATCTAATGCTTAGACATGAATTTTTTAATTGTGTCATCCAAGTCTCTGCCAGACAGTTTATTTCCCAACATGTTGAACTGTTCCTTTAAACCAACATAGTGGCGGCCATGCTTCCCACTGTACCAATGTCCCCTGCATCCATTCAGTTAAAATTTATCTATAAGAGTTACAGGGTTTAAACAAATGAGTTCATCCTTACACAAAGCTCTTATATCCCTCAGCCGCCCGCTCACCAGAGCAGTGTTTCACCGGCTGCATCTGTTTGTCTGTTTTGACTGAATCGGACTCTTTTTGGCCTCATTGGAACAATATGTGTGGTGACATGGGGATGTGGGTTCTGGTTCTGTAAAAGCAGGGGTTTGGGGAATGGGGGTCTGGTTTGGGGTTTTCTTAGTCAGTGGTTTTTTTTAAAGTAGATCTGAGTTCTGGCCTGTTTTCGGATGATGATGAACAGTTTGTGAAAGTCTTCAAAAGCTATAAAAATCAATGTGATTAACAGGCTGGACAGGAGGTGGCTTTTAATTTATTTCCTCCTTCTCCAACTTCCAAATGTGTTTTTGTTGTTGTATGTCTATAAATACATTTTTAAATGTCTATTTTGGGCTGTTTTTGTCAAAGCAGCTCTGGAAAAAACAGGTTTGTGTTTGCTGTCGTCTCAACAACACCAACAGGACTAACAAGGAAAGGAAGCAAATTCAAGGGTTGTGTTGGGAATGTCATTTCCTCTTTGACCTCTGTCTAAAATGCCAGATTTAACCTCAGGGGGAGGGCTGTCCACCTGACTGTCTCACTATCTCACTATCCGCCCTGCTTTGTTTTTTATCTGTCGGGAGGAAGAACTCAAACCGGCTGGGTGGCAAATGAACATCTCACCCTCATCTGCAGCTGTTTAGATTTACAGACCGCAGCTCATTCATGTGGCTCAGTGATGGTGATGAAACATCCTGCTCTGCTCTCCCTCCCTGAAAGTGGCATCAGTCGCTCTGAACACCTACCAATCAAAACAGCAGATGTGCACATGAAAAAATAGCCAATTACGCTGCCGGTGGATCGACAAACAAGCAAGTGCCGCTCATGAAATGCAACTTTTTATGTGCCTCACCTCTGTGGAAGACCAAACCTCAAAAAAACAAGTTGCTGGAACTCACCCAGACAGATGATGTGTCTGTAAATAGTAAAGATTTCACAATAAAGTCTAATTTAAATGGTTATATCCCTCTTCATTTCTTTTATTGGGCTTTTAAGCTGTTGGGGTTTTCACTGAAGCATGGTTTTATTAGTTTGAGGCCTGACTTGCCCCTAATATACACAACATGAGGTAACGAGGTGGATTCAGACTAAACTTGGCCTTCGATAGTAAAGGGACTACTTAGCCTTTTTTATGTAACAAGCTCACTTTCACTTTCTGCTGGCCTTACACCAAACAACTTTTCAAGCAATTTCACTGTCAGACAAATTTCTATTGTTGGAATAAAACCGAAGCACTTTCCTGGAGTTGTGGTGCTCTCCTGGGAACTTGTTCGTTTGGTGTAAGGTGCTCATAAAACTCAGTCAGAGCTGTCTCAATAAGTCAGTATTTTTCTCGTTGTGACATTCCTAGAAAATCAAACATGTTTGATATTATCATATGTTTGTAGTCTTGGCTCATGCAAATAGTGAAGTTCAATGACACGAACATTGTCAACCCATAGCTTCACTTTCTCCAACACCAAACAGGAGATTGCAAATTAGACAGAGGGGAGTCCGGAGAGGTGCAAGAACGTGAGCAAGTTTCTGTTCTCTTGGACTGTGGAGAAGGTTAAGAAACTTGTGTTTTGGAGTGAACAAGAGTTGGTATTTAAATTTGGAGTGTATCTGATCCACCAACCAGCAACCGTTTTAGCGAGAAAGCTTTATTTTTGTAACAGTTCGCCTCTCATTCCCACAGTCTCCTAATCAACAGAGGCTGATAGCGAGTTAAGACAACAAAATCCAAAGTGTAAAGTTTGTAAGCAAATACACTTTCCTCTTTATGGATTATTTTGATGCCGGATTGACAAGAATACTGTCGACACATGAGGCCTTTTATCTTGTGTTTCTGGAGTTATGTGTATTCGCTGACAGGTAAAGAATCTTTAATATGTCGCATTTCTTAAAGGGAGTTTGGTGTAGTATTTTCCACCAGGAGCAGGATGGGAAATAATCTCTAAAGGAATCTAGTTGTAGTCTTGCAAATAGTGAGCCTGCAAAATCTTTTAGTGTGTGACTAAAAACTTTCCAGGGTTAGGTTTTAGGTTTGCTAGGGTCAGATTTCAGTGTTTTTAATGTCTTTCCAGTCTTCTGGTGTATAGTCGGCATTAATTAATTCGGCCTTTTTGTTAACACAGTTGCATCTTTCTGTGTTTGACATTTCATATGCAGCAACAGTTGAGGCTCAAATGGTTTGAAACAAACTAGCCAGGTTCTGCATCCACCAAAATTCAAAGCAAACCATGACACCGTCATCAATTTGTCATGATCATTCTATTAGCCTAATGATGACAGTGTCACTAGGAACATGCTAACAGGTGTAACAGGCACCTACATGTATCTGAGGGCTGGTAACAGTTATGCTGTTCAGTCAATTTGAGGATAAAGTCTGAATCAAATGACAGACTTTGGCCTGGTGTGTAAAACTTGAGGAATTCATCAGTACACTTGACTGAATGAATTCACCCTCATTCTAACTGTTTCATCAATCTTCATTGTCTGGCAGCAGCAAAACAAGTCTGATGTGAATCACTTGTTTTCACAATTGTGTATCTTTTTAAAGGATACAGTAGCACTACAGTTTAAACCCAATAAATGGTCTAATTACTTCTAGTCACAGTTTCCTTTTGTGAGTTGCTCCATTCACAATGTGCTTAGTACTCTAAGGTTTTGCTTAAAGTTTTTGGCTTTTTGGCTATTTGTAAACAATATCACCAGCGCAAGTGAGAGCCAACCCCAGCTTTGTCCATTTGGTGATTGGCACCGCTAAATTTGTGAGTTGTTTTGCCCTGCATCTGCGATTTTCATAGCTTCATCTTTGGTGCATGCTGCTTATGGTCTGATACCTGGTCGCTACCTTTTTGTAAAGTCCAGACTTCACCTGTACCGAGGAACGTCCACAACAAAATAAGAAGATAAGCACAGCCAACACAGGTCTAGCAGGTCAAAAGTGATCATTAAGAGGGAATACATCTGCATGAGTGTACTTGCATAGTATAGCCTATACCTTTAAGATTTCATATCAACATAGCTGTTTAGACGAAGCTGTTTTGATGAGCTCTTTCAGTCCAGTCTTTCAGATGAGCTCTTGAATTAATGGTGTGCACCTCAAAATGTACAGCAGGCCCCATGTTAAAGGGCAGGTTCACATTTTTCAAGTCTGTCTCATAACAATACTCAGGTGTGCGTATGGACATGGAAACAGTTGTTGCTTGCTGTGATCATTCCTCCTGATTATTCTGCTCATTAAGAGATTTATTTGAATGTAAGTGATGAGGGGCAAAAACCACAATATGTGTTCTGTGTAAAAAAAAAAACCGTGAAACTTTATTTGACGCAAATAAGAGGCTTCAGCAGTCCAACTTAGGGACAGTTTGTTTGTTTCAAAGACTGGAGAGGGACTGTTTTTTATTTTGGCTCAGGGGAAGTTCTTAAAAATGTAAATGGTTAAATTTTGTATTTGTTTTACCAGAATTTGGAAGGCATGTTTCCTTTAAAAATCACCAAAATTACACAATTTTTCATAGCCAGGATCTCCAAAAACCTAAATTATCATTGGATTTTCAATTTTCCTACGGTCTTTGGACACATCATGTGACAAATGCTTTCATCTCCTTCAAAGGGTAGGTTTTAAAAATCTAATAACTAACTATGGTGGAGGGAGGGTCATGCATTTCCCGCTAGTCGCTCAGAGAAAAATATCTGTAGCTCTGGGGAGGGTCAAAAAAAAGAAGACACACCTCAGCCACCCCCTCCTCTGATAATTACAGAACAGTCCCTTAACAATCCAAGTTGGTGTCTTCCAATGTTATGGTCATGGCTCATTTATGTTTTCTACTGTCTCCTTTATGTCAGTCTTACAGCACCATTGATGGATTGATTTTACTGAGTTGATCCAGGTTCTCGCTGACGTCACGTTTAAATCGATTCTCTCCTGCCCATCTCCTCCCAGTTGAAAGGCTTAAACCCGTACAGTGTGTCGACTGCTATGAAGGACATGGCATGCTAATATTATTGCCATCAGATGTCCAAAGGCGGGGAAATGCCCTAATCATTTCCTCCCGAGTGCCCCTGAAAGAGAAACCCAGTGGCGGGGGGTGGAGGGCGGCTGGGTGTTTAAACCCCGCCTGGATGGGCTGTTTTGGGGGGGACGGTGGGGAGTGAGGAGGAGGGGGGGAGCACAGTACAGCATCCGGATCGGACCGTGATGGTACAGGATGTGTGTGCTTAACTCCATTGAACTAAACTAAATAGGAGAGAGAGCCTTTAATGCCGACAATAAGCCGCTTCATTCAGCAGCGCGGCCCAGACGCACAGCTCTGCGGAGTAGAAATTACGCACGGAGGGGCTGCTCTGTGGCAGTGGTTTAGATATTCAAATCAGTTCAATAAATCGGCGGAATGTTCTTTAATAAAATATTTTTCAATGTCGAATCAACTGAGAAAACAAACCTCCTTCAGCTCCTGGTGACATTAGATAATTTGTCCCCGGGCTTAGTGTGCGTAAAAGTTTCTTCAACAGGAAACTCTCTCTCTCCTCTCTCTCTCTCTCTCTCCATCTGTGTGTGTGTGTGTGTGTGTGTGTGTGTGTGTGTGTGTGTGTGAGGAATACCCAGCTGGTCCCACAAGTCCTATAATACCAAGCACAACATGCTTTACCTTCAATGAAAGCTGAGACGGGGGGACGGTTGACTGCTGCTCCTGAAATCAGCTCAGAGCTCGGATACAAAACCAAGAGCGTCGCTCTTTTAGCAGCTTAGTTCTCCCGCATCTGTCCCACTACACCTTCTGCTGTGCGCCGGAACTTTTATCTTTCACTGACTGCAGCGCGTTTAGACCTGCAACTTATCAAAAGCAGAGGCACAGCTTGGATAACGCTCTCATTTTTTCCTGCAAACCTTCCTCTCTTGCTGTGACTGGTGTCAAAGGTGATGGTATCATTCTGTAACTCCCCAGGTGATGGTATGTCTTTTTGGAGATAGGGGCCACTTTTGGAAACGCGCTAGGTTTTCCACAACTGTTATTTTTTCTGCTGCAACCTTCGCTTTGGCTCAAGCATGGCTCTCTACTCTCGGCTTGTGGTCGTGCTGCTTTACGGATGGAGTTATCTGTGCGTTGGATACTGCGCGATGCTGAAAACAGACAATTTCCCCGAGAGACGAAAGGTGGATTTTACGCATTCGGAGGATAAAAAGCACCCAGAGAAACACGAGCAGGATCTGCTTTTACAGGATACAATGACGGAACACATGCAGATGCTTTACGCGAAGTACAACCGGGCTGGGTTTCCCTTCAAGGACGGCAACACTGTCCGCAGTTTCAAAGCGCACTGGGGTAGGTATCCAAACTTTTACGCATGTTAACTACACTGAATTCAGCCTGTCTAAAGAGAGCACACATACATGTCTTGTTGTATATTTTCTTGTTACTATAAACTTTATCTGGTTAAGTCTTGTGCCTTGCTCAGTTGGAATTATCCGCACATTACAAGTGCACCGTGGCCACACAATGTGTGCGCAATTTTGGCACATTAAATGCGCATTTTAGTATAAACTATTTACTGTAATAATTTAGTTTTTAAAACTGACAGAACAACAAAACCACATGAAACCCGTTGCCGTTCACGTGCTGGTTTACTGAGCTGAATCTGAGATACACCTGTTGATCCAGTCATGGAAATGTGATCAACCTGTTACTCCTTCCCCTGCGCCAGGATCAGAGATTCCACATCAGATCTCTGCATGCAAAATCGTTTGCCGACACATTTGTTTTCTCACCTTCAGATTTTACTGTCAGATAGTCTGGATAGATTTTCCCTCGGGCCAGCATCTGGCTGCTGGCCAGCTCCTCTGTGCTGCGGCACAACTGGAGAGTTTTCACCGCAGCGAGCTTCTGAGTTTTAAAGGTGTTTTTTTAAGAGTGTTTTCTCCAGGAAATAGTGACTTTAATCTTATAAGCTCTAAATTGCTCACAGGCCACGCTGTGTTATTATCACTTGGACGTGTGTAGTTAAGACGAGCAGTTTGCACATCGGGTCAAAGTTTGTTAGATTATACTGCCTCCTATCGCCTGGTAGTTGTATGTCATGAAATATAAAGGGTCAGTTCACACAAATTACAAACCTACTTGGTCACCCCAAGTGGTGTCAAGCCATGCAGAAAATGTTGGTTTTATTTGTCCAGGTTTTGAGATCTTGAGGTTTCTGTTTCCATCACACAACAACAGAGATGAGTGGGATTTCAGATTTGTAGCTTAAAGCTTATTAAATATTATATTACAAGGCAACAAATCTTTCTAGAAACACAGTCCTGTTTCCTTTAGATGATCCACAGACCTCACTGTGGAAAGTTTTTAGTGAAATTACAATCCTTCGAAGAAATAGTACATTTTAATTCATTTTATTTTATTGTGAATTATCCAGAGTAACTGGGACATATTGAAAAAGAGATACCGCTGTTGAACTTTTAGAACCACAAACCAATTTCCATTGTGTGCAAGGCAGACAGCTTAGAGACAGATATATTTCATAACCTGAGCAAATAAAACTAACCGAATCTGCATGGCTGAGAAAATGTATTTTTGTGCACTATTATGTGTTTAGTTCTTTAGATCCTGCACAACTGTGTTGCATTGTATAAATAATATCACTCGTTATATACACAGGTACGATAAACAAGAAGCAGCTGCAGATTTTCAACCTCACCTCCCTCACCAAGTCAGAGGACGTTCTGTCAGCCACTCTTCATTATTACATTGGAGACCTTCAGAACAGCACCCAGGGCTGCTCCAGGTCCAAAAGCTGCGGACGCCACGGCCCGAGGAGGCACAACCACATCCACATGGTCATCTGGAGCTTCGCCTCTGTGGATAACAAGATAAGGACTCTAGGACACTTTCGGATCAATGTGTCCACCCTCTACAGGGACTTCATATCTTGGCAGTGGAAGGACATAACTCGTGTGGTCAACCAGGCCAGACACCACGACGAGCTGCTCATTGGAATCGATGTGGCCTCACAAGGACCTCAGCCATGGAAGAAGCTCCTGTCTGACCGCTCACCCTACATCCTGGTCTACGCCAACGACTCTGCCATTTCAGAACCTGAAAGTGTGGTAGCCACCCTCCAGAGACATCACCCGGTGGGAGGGGAGGGCTCCATTTCACACAGCTTCCAAAAACTGGGACTGCGTGAGCGAAACAACACTGAACAAGAGCAGCCGCAGCCCAGACACAAGCGCTCGGTGAACGTTCTGCTCCCGTTGCAAAACAATGAACTTCCCGGGCCAGAGTATCCGTACGAGACAACCGGGTGGGACGAGACGAGTCCATATGAACCTTTTGAAAACAAGCAGGCCCGTCGGCCGCGTAAAAAGACACGCAAGAACCAGCGGCACAAGATGCCCCTACTGCAGTTCGACGAGCAGACAATTAAAAAGGCAAGAAAGAAGCAGTGGAACGAGCCCAGGAACTGCGCTCGGAGATACCTGAAAGTGGACTTTGCTGACATCGGATGGAGTGAATGGATTATATCACCCAAGTCGTTTGATGCCTACTACTGCTCAGGGTCCTGCCAGTTCCCCATGCCAAAGGTGAGACTCCTGTAGTGCACGAATACAGGGACTATCAAATATGTTACAGTTTCAGCAGCCTGTTGCACCAGCTAAGCTTTCTCTTAAGTTAAGGGTGTAACATCCACACGAAATGATGCGCTGAGAACTAGTTTCATTGTTGAACTGTGTCAAAGTTTGGTTGCATCACGGAGACGTAAGGTTCATCTTAGCTATTCAGACGTAAAGCCCAAACTAACCAATATATTGTTGCAGAAAATGACATTTTGACTTCCTGTAGCCAATCAGCGAAAATCAGTCGTATGTTTAACGGCTAAAAATAGCTAACGCTAATCCATCAACAACAAAATACTTAAACTGGGACGACATTATGATTAGGTGATAACTATACGACCTTAACCTACAGCTAGCGCAGAATAACAACAGTAACATCGAGTTATGAAACCGTCAACTATAACACAGATTGATAAATCTCTATACTAAGTGAAAAGTTCAACGGCATGTTTAGCTAATGTTGGCAGCATGCTACTGTAGCTGTGCAACATATTGAGTGCGTGCAACATGGATTCTTTTGACCAGTTATCTCACAAAAGTGGCGACACAGCTGACAGCCTTACTTATTTGTCACCGTGCATTATTGGTCACGTGTTTCTCTCTGCACTGCTCCATGTGCATATTCCCCACAATTCAATGGCGAAGAACTCTCAGAATTGACTTGTCTGCCATTTCTGTTGTGGCGTTTTTATCCACCTATAAAGAGATGCATTTCTTTACGTTGACACTAGGGGCAGACTTCATATAATACACAGAAATACAGACATGAAATAAAACAGTGGAAACAAGGTGTAAGGGTCGCACCGGCTAAAATATTTCAAACAAAGGTATAAGTTACAACTTAAATCCTAAACCTAGCCGTTAGCAGGTGTAAAGTCCCCTGTAGAATAGTGATTGTCCTAGTGTATCGTTTTAAATGGTGGGATAACTTTGGAGGAGGAAGAGGAGCAAATTATACCGGCTGTTTTACATCGGCATGGTGTGTCCACGATACATCATACCCACAAGTGACCTTGTGCTTGAAATTGAATGTTGTCCTCTGTAAGGATGCAAAATAAAGTGCATGCATGTAAAAATAACACATGTACTGTAGGTAAGTAGAAAATTACATTTGAATATCATCTCTGCCACACTGGCAAGCAAATACATAGAGTTCGATAACTTTCTAATTAACAACTACTGAGTTATCACAGTTTGCTAGTCCTCAATCCGTACGGGCTTCCAAGTTTGTTCAGTTTTGTCAATGTACTCGAAGAAAAAGTGGACTGGAAAAAATGGAAGGAGTTTCACTGGAGATCACAGAGGTTCTTAGAGGACTGAATAGACTTCTGATTGAGTCGTATTCATCCACAGAGCTATGTGGACATGAGGCATTAAAATGTTAGTAGAGCGTAAATTCAGACCTAAATTTGAGTTTGAACAGAAAAAATAGACATATGCAACTTGTGACAGTGGGTTCAAGTGGACATTGCTTTGGTTTTTTGGGGTCACAAGCCAAAAGAGTTGGCAACCACTGTTCTTTTAGGTCATACTTCCCCATACTTTCTCTGCTGATAGATTACAAATTGTAGTCCATGTTTGTCTGTCTTTAAATTTAAAGCCCAGTTTCAAAGTCTACGTCAGCTTCTTAAACTGTTTTATCACCACGTATATTTATATAAATGTGTTTGAGACGCTCTGGTTCAGAAGCTTATCACCAACTGGCGCACTAACACACATCATATGACACCAGACCTCCACATACAGTTCAAGAGACATGAATCTGCAGCATGTTAAACATTCACACAGCTTTTCTTTCAGGCAGTATGGTATATATTATGGAAATAGAACATTCTACGTTGACCTATCGGTACATCTAGCCATTAAGCTTTCAGTGCCTCGTTTACTGTTGCTGTTACTGCTCTGTATTATGTTCACTTGGATAACGTTAACATCAGAAGTCCCTGAAGCCTTTCTGTCTTTTATTATAGATGATAATGCCAAAGAAACTGACAGAAACGTATGCCATCTGCTTTAATCTTCAAGTGGCAGGATAAACTGGTTACAGTGGGAGCACCGCTGGAAGTTCTGCTCATGCTTTTATCTTCTGCAGTGTATCTTAAGATCATTAGGGCTTTGAAGATATGCATCAGAGTTAAATTAATGTAATGTAAGTAAGAAAGGTAAGTCCACAGTGAAGTCTTGCTGCTCTAAACATGCAGAGAAAGCGGTCCAACTACAGATGATGTCATCTAAATGTAAGAAAAAGTGAGAAATAGGAGCAGGTGCTGACCTCAACACTTACAATCAATAAAACTTTATAAGCATGCTCAAGGAAAACAAACAAACCTTGAAGGACGTAATTCTTGAAAGTATCATTTCAGTTGCAGGAAACATGATATGTGGTTTTACACATTTGAAAGAACATAAAAAGAAGTGAGATGAACAGAGACACTGATGTTAAACATCAGCTCCCCTCGCAGCTCGTGGCCCCGGTGACAAGATAACATCACAGGTATTTTAAACATGGCCGGAATGCACGAGATCCTTCCACTTAATTCATTACCTCGGAGTCGCCCGCCTTTGTAGTCGGACGTAATTAGTCCCAGAAGTAGAGCCTGGGGCCCAACGCAACCCCCTCCCTCTCCTGTAGGTTTGCTGCCTGTGATCCTGTGATGTTGTTTCTCCTTTGTCAGGCTGAAGCTTTAGAAGCTGCTTAATAGCTACTATTAAAAGGTGCCCTGTCACTTATTGGAGCCTGCAAAGACATGAAGCAGCTGAGCAGGTGTGTGTGTGTGTGTGTGTGTGTGTGTGTGTGTGTGTGTGTGTGTGTGTGTGTGTGTGTGTGTGTGTGTGTGAACTGTGACGGATAGAGCCAGCACTCAGCATCTGCCTGCAGCGGCTTGTTGGATGCACTGAATAATAGTTTGTTAATGATGCGTCATATGATAGAGATGAGATGCTAACTTGGAAAATGAGCCATGACTGGTGGTTGCTGTGCGATCCAGAAGATAGATGCTTCAGTGAAATGCATAGAGCTCTGTGAAAGATGCTCTCTGGGACTCTTAACGTTAATTTCTGGGATATTATAACTTGATCTTATTTTCATAGATTTGGTCAGCTTTCTGTTGGTTTAGGTAACAAAGTACTCACAGAACTAATTGCTCAGATAGCATCGCTACAGCGCAGTCAGATGGGGCACAAAGTGAGCAGTCTGATGATCAGACAGGTTGGAAACAAGCCAACAGTTTATCAAGATTATCTAAACCACTTTACTTGGACCTGAAATGTCTGTAATGATCCCTCATTTCACAACTGTGGCAAGTACGGTAGATCGTAATCAGACCAGGAACTTGGTCTTTAAACTGTGACAAATGTGAATAATGGACATTTTTTGCTGATAATCTTATTACATATTTTATTTTTCTCTTCCAAATTAGTTTGGTTTACGTGGTAAAAAAGATTTTATTTATCTCTGTCTGACTTTTTCTTAGCAGCGTCTTTCTGTGATGCAGAAAGCACGCTAGTTACTGCTTATAAAGCACCCACATGCACCATGAAGGCCTTTACATATTGTGGCCATTTCTTTCCTGTGATTATTTTGTACATATTTTTCCAGTCGTTTTTTTCATATAACAAATGCCACTTTTTTTTATCTTTGAACACTGATGTATGTCTTAGGTGGCAATCTAAAGTTGCATTTAAACCGAGCATATATAGTATGTAGTTCAGTTCAGTTCAGTATGCTTTTTTTCCGTTCCCACAGTGGAAAAGTTGAGGATGGTACCAATGAACCGTTCCGTACCATCCCCATGTTTGGTCCCCCCTCTGTTGGGGTACCTAGCACACAGATCTGGTACTAAAAGGTGGAGCTGTGAACACTGCAGTCTGATTGGTCAGTAGAGGACGGTCACTCTGCTCAGGGCTGAGTTGTGGCTGGTTTTGAGGCTCATGTAACCACTGTTCATACTGTGGAGAGTTTTATTAGTAAACTGTAACTATGAAATGAAAGGATGTTTTGCTGCCTCTCACAGCAGCTGGAGTCTGAGAAAAATAATTCACTGGGCCGACTGCCGGTAACTTTTAAGGTGGAACGTTTACTTGTAATGTTACTCAATGCATGAGTTGATGACGTGAATCCATCAACTTTGACCATCACTTTAGTTTTTATATGACACACACTTTTAGTAACGAGCGGCGTTCCTGTGGGCTACAGCAACACTAAACCCCTGAGCTTGCCTGAGAAGGACTAAATGCACAAAGCTGCTATTTTTAAATATCCCATGGAGAGAGATTCTCACTGCAGCCTGTTCTATTTTGTTCTGAAAATGTCGGCATGCAGCCTCGTTCTGTGGACGATAAACCAGGTGCAGACTTCCCTCTGTGTCACCGCTGATGAGGAAAAACAGTAGGCCCGTTTCCACCGCAGGAACTTCGGGGTAATTTTACTCGGCCAGGGCCGTTGGTGCATGTCTCCACCGCAGGAACCACCCCCGAAGGACAGAGTTCCGCAACTTTTACAGGGGCTAAACAAGTCCCTGCCTCGGGGTAGGTACTCAGAACGGCCCCGAAAAACTCCTGGCTGGGGCTTGGGGGTTTACTTGGTGCTGATTGGATATACTCAAGGCGGGATGTGATGTTTTATAATTACTATGGTTATCGTAGATTAGCTAGGCTAACTGTTAGCTGTTAGCCGTTAGCAGTGTCTGTAATAACTCAGTAACTCAATGTACGGTCTGTGAAAAAAATATTTTTTCCAGCGGATATCTTAGTTACAACATGATTGAGCTAGCAAAGCAGTTTTGTGTTGCTATGTGTGGTATGTATTCAGTTTTGGGAAGTCACGATCATCAAGCATCAGTGGCTGCAGCTGACAGGGACAGCTAACAGCAGCAGCAAAGCTAACATCAGGACGTCATCTGTTAAAAGCCTCCCATTGTCGGATATGACATGAAACTACTCCAGTTAGCTCAATCATGTTGTAACTAAGACATCCGCTGGAAAAAATATTTTTTTTCACGGACCATTTATTGAGTTATCGAGTTATTACAGACACTGCTAATGGCTAATGGCTAACAGCTAACTACGTCCCTACGTCACCCTGGTCAAAATGGTCGCGCAACGATTACGTCACATACAGAGCCCGGTAACTTTACAGGAACCTTCCTCCTACTCCGCTCTCTCAGCGGAGACACGGCGGTTGAGAGGGCCGAGCGAGAGGACGTTCCTGTAGTAGTTCCTGCCCCCCAAATAGTACCAGGAACTTCTTCAGTGGAAACGGGCCTAGTGAGAGCTGGACGGAGCAGAGAGTGACAACAACCCCGCCCACATTTAAGAGTACTGTTTGTGGTGGAAATGCGAGGGTCTAGGTACCATGTCTGGGTTACTGTTGGTTCCCTTGGGCCCCAGTTCAACTGCACTGCCTGCACTGTCTAATTATATATATGCCCGTGCTTGGCAATTAACTTGAGTATTACGGAAAGGAACAAAACTATAGAAATAAACCAAAGCCATTAGAAACATTCTTTTTAAGTGGATCTAAAAAGTGAGTTAAGCAACAATATGCAAAACAAAAAACCCTACAAAGTTATCAGGAATTGAAGGCATCACTGAATCAAAGGAAAACTTTCACAGTGACTGGTTTTAATAATGGAACTTTGCAATACAAAATTTTGTGGCACATCCTTTTCTGGATATATTTTTTAAAAGGAGATCGCTGTTAATCCTCTTTGTCCCTTTGCTTTAGGCTCTGAAGCCCTCGAACCACGCCACCATCCAGAGCATAGTGCGGGCAGTGGGCGTCGTCCCAGGCATCCCAGAACCGTGCTGCGTCCCAGAGAAGATGTCCTCCCTCAGCATCCTCTTCTTTGACGAGGACAAGAACGTGGTGCTGAAAGTCTACCCCAACATGACTGTAGATTCTTGCGCCTGTAGATAGTTTTTTTGTCCTTCAACGCCTGTTCACATAAAACTCATGTCACATAGAAAAGAAAAAAAAAAATCAACACATGCAGCCAAACGACACTCTCTCCTCCTGTCTAGTCTTACACTCACTCTCAAACACCCATTGAACACAGCTTCCCTTTTGCACTGGAGGAGAGTACTGCCTGTTGTTCCAGGTGAAGAGGAGACTGGTCTGTTCGTTGGAAGGAACGGATCGTGTGAGTTATCCTCGTGGAAGATGACTGGAATGGAAATCTCCATGCTCCAATTTCACCACCGGCACCACTGTTTATCTTCATGTCTTTATCATCGCTGCTCAGTTATCCGTTGGGCGATAGCACGGTGATGGAATCATAAACTCACCAGCAAGATACATAAATACCGATCGAGGCCTAAGAGACAGAAACTGAAGGAAAAATCACTTTTCAGGAAAAATGATCTCAGTTTGAACTGATGCCTCTGAGGGGGGGTCATGCTCATCTTTCTCTCCTCCACAGCTTGAGGTTGTCTTTGGTCATTACCACCAAGTCACCTATGCTCGCACTTGCATGGTTTTTGTTACTATTTGTATGTATTTATGTCTGTACTATCACTGTGTTATTCACTATATGAAAAGTTATTGTATAATTATTGGCTTGGCTGCTATAGAGAGATATATTAAATTCCAAAGCCAGACTTGTGACGTAGACGGTACAGTAGATAGCCGTACATATTTGTGTTTAGATCACTGCTCCATTGTTGTACAGAACCCACATCTTAAGAGTTTATTATATGCGGAAGTGTAAGCTACTTTTCATTTGTGGTCTTCATTGACAGATGGAGTTTTGGAGGAGACCTCATTATACCTTTGCTTCGCCAAGAAAATGTTTAACAAGTAAACTTCAGATTTGATTTTGAAAGATAAAGGGACATATCAAAAGGAGAAAGTAATACAGTGAACTGTCATCA
This sequence comes from Epinephelus lanceolatus, assembly GCF_041903045.1. Lineage (NCBI taxonomy): Eukaryota > Metazoa > Chordata > Actinopteri > Perciformes > Serranidae > Epinephelus > Epinephelus lanceolatus. Next base: position 5,985,784 of record NC_135742.1, read on the forward strand.
TGTGTTTATTACAAGTGTAAAACCACAGGACTCTAAAAGCCACTTGATGCTTGGGTGGAATTCTGAAACCCCTGTTGGACCTGATAAGCTCGGAAAGAAATCAAATAAGTCGTGGAACTTGGCAGGCATAAAAGATAAATACTGGTGGTTTCAATGAGCCTGATATCAGACTGAACCTATTTGCTTTTGGCATTAAAGTTCAGGACATGTTGCCATTACATTCTGTTCATTCTGTTTAAAATTATGTTTTGTATTTTCAGCATAGAATGACATTTATGTAGAAAAAATATTATAAACTGCCAAAATGCTTCTAGAAATATTTTTTTAACAACCAAGACATCAAAAAAGTCACTATCAAGTCAAGATACACTGCTGGTCTGGAATCACTTTTACTCTACAGATCCTGAAAGGATACGTTTGGTATTTTTCAACCTGGACCCTATTTTCATGTTTTTGTGTTTATGTGATTACAGGGAGCCATAGTCATAGTTTTTAAAAAAAAAAAATTGGTCCAGTATCGAGCAGCAAAGCAGGCTGCAGTCTAAATATTCGGGGCATGTTCACACCGTCAATTCACGTCCACTGAAAGTGCTTGTTTTTGTCACTGACAGGCTTAGATTGTTATTCTAAGTGTCTGACAACTTGTAGAAAGAGATGGACCTTTTTGTTAAAGAGTAAAATGCTTTGTGTTTAATCAGAAACAGCTCCGAAATTGCCATTGCCAAAGCCACCAGACTCCATTTAAATAAGTAATTTTTATCATCTTAAAACACTCTATTTGAAGTTGACAGACACAAAATAAAGCTCACAAAACATGTTTTGGGTTTGTCTTTATCCTGTTCCAACAATCACCAACTTTTGTTTGGTTGAAATAAACCCTTAATTCATACATGCTAAAATTACTGTTTATCTATGTAGACTTTGGTGGGTTTGGCAATGTCAAATTCAGGACTGTTTTTGGTTTGACAAAAAGAATGGTACTTTTTAACAAAGAATCAGTCTCTGTAGGGATCCTTGTCAGACACTAATAATAATAATTTGAGCCTGGCGGTGGCAAAAATGAGCACTTTTAGTGGACTTAAATTGACAATATGTACATGCCCTGAGTGGTTACATTGGAGCTTGTTTTGCCAGTACAACCTTGTTGCTCAATACTGGACCATTGGCAAAAAAAAAAAAAAAAAAAAAAAAAAATAGTCACAAAAATATGGGAAAACAGGATCCAGGTTGAAAAATACCAAACTTAACTTTAACTTAACTTTATTTTTTACAATTTTCATTGAAAAGTATCTGTTTTTTTAGGATTTAAAAGGTTGAGATGGATTAAAATATAACTACTATTTAGCTCCAAGAGAAAAAAACAACTTGTGAACTACTAGATTACAGTGAACAGGGTCCTCCGCTGACGAGGACAGCTAAGAAAATGTTTCTGCTGGTCCATGAGAGTACCCAGATTTTCTCATCAGATTTTTAAAATTGCCATTTAAAAAAAAAAACAAAAAAAAAAACAAAAAAAAATGATGAGCACTACATAAAATAAATTGAAGAGCTGAACTGCTTTCCTGGATCGCATATGCCTTTAATATTACTGTTTCGAGTAGATTTTCCATAAATCATTCGAGGGTGTGTTATTTGATCACATGTAGTTAACGTCGAGTCAACATTGGACAGTCACACCAGGAAGAGCAGTTAACATGTCGTAATGTTGCCTTAGGTTGTGCATTATTGTCAGAGTTCATAAAACCAAATATTTATTCAGAGCAAATAGACTGAAATATAGCAGCAAACCTTTTTTTCTATAGACTTGTACATTGTTTTTGTATATAGCTCACTATATGTCGATGACATTCTAATGTCTCTTTGAGATAGAAGTGCCTTTTGAATGGGTGGATTTCTGCTTTTCAAAAAGTTTGATTTGATTCATCGCCTGTTCAGAGGGGCTCAGTCGTTCAGAAAACTGAGCTCACTTTGCAGTGAAGCTGAAGTCGAAGCAAGCAGCTGAGAACAGTTTTTTTTAATGGTACAAATAGTGAACATAGTTCATATTCTTTCAGTAAGTATGATCGCCAGTGGAATTAACTCTAAAATGTATTTCAAATAATTCACTATTTTGATATTTCAGAGACATTTATTTTGTGTCAATAGCTAAGGGCAGATTTTTTTAACTTTATATATTTTGTACTGACATTTTTTCCAGTTTGTGCTTCTTCATCTCGTGGCAATACAGATTTTAGAATAGAGTGGCTTCCTCTGGTTGTGACAGTACAACATTGCAGACATGACGACTGTGGACAAGTCGTTTTGGGGCCTTTCTTTTGCTGCATTTGAGAGTCGACTGTTTCTAAACTTCACTAATGTCTTTTGGAGTGCAACAATCAAAGGCATTTATATACAGTACAGTATATCATTGGTTTATAAGAGCTTACTCTACTTCAATCCTATCTTGTAAATGTTATGCTGTAGGTAAAAAAGAATTGCTTGTACAATAAGCTTCATAAAATATATTTGTATATGGAAATGACCTTTAACATGCATCTATTTATTTTCTGTATGTTGCATATCTTGTACAGGTGTGGTCTGGGAAAGGGGGACCAAAGCTCGATATGTTGATGGTCTTTATATCTGTGATGGACATTTGTCACTACTGATGTGAAAGTGTGGTGAACTGTTTAAAGGACTCCCCCCTCTGAGCTCTGACCATCCTTACAAAGCATTCAAAGAGATGAATAAAAGTATGCAAGACTTCGATCTATCAAGGATTTTTTTTGTTGTTGTTTCTAAGACTGACACTTTTGAGGGGTAGTGGCACAAAATACTTTACCTTTATCTCTCCCTACCCAACAACAGAACACTCCGTGGCACAATTGCTGCTGGAAATGCAGCGACAGCTTGCTAAAAAAAACACTCACATTTGGTGGCACAAACATCACTGGAAATGTGGTGATGACCCCCTAAAACACTCATATTTGGTGGCGCAAACGCAGCTGGAAACAGTTAAATCAGTGACTCACTAAAAAACACCCTCATTTGGTGGCACAATCAATGCTAGAAATGCAGCGACAACTCACTAAAAAACACACGTTTGATGGCACAAACGCTGCTGGAAACAATCAAATTATTGACTCACCAAAATGCCCACATTTTGCGGCTCGACACAATCAAGGTGATGACCAACTAAAACAAAAAACATGTTTGGTAGTACAGTTGCTGCTGGAAATGCAGCGACAACTGGCTGAAAACTACCCATGTTTTGTGGCACAAACACCACTGGAAATGCAGTGACAACTCACTAAAACCCAGCCAGGTTCTATGGCACAAACACAGCTGGAAACAATCAAATTATTGACTCACTAAAAATGCCCACGTTTTGTGGCTCAAATGCTGCTGGACACAATCAAAACAATGACCAACTGAAAAACACCCATGTTTGGTGGCACAATCAATGCTAGAAATGCAGCGACAACTCACTAAAAAACACACGTTTGATGGCACAAACGCTGCTAGAAACAATCAAATTATTGACTCACATTTTGTGGCACAAAATGCAGCTTGACACAATCAAGATGATGACAAAACATGTTTGGTGGTACAGATGCTGCTGGAAATGCAGCAACAACTCACTAAAAAACAGCCAGGTTCTATGGCACAAACACAGTTGGAAACAGTCAAATTATTGACTCACTAAAAATGCCCACATTTTGTGGCTCAAATGCTGCTGGACACAATCAAAACGATGACCGACTGAATAACACCCATGTTTGGTGGCACAATCGCTGCCGGAAATGCAGTGACCACTCACTAATAACATCCACATTTGATGGCACTAACGCTGCTGGAAACAATCAAATCTATGATGGATGAAAAAAACACACGTTCAGTCGCACAAACAGCTCAAAACGCAGCAACATCTCGCTGAAAAACACCCACAAATGCCGCTGGAAATGCAGCGTTGCTTGGCGGTTGTCTTGCATAGGTGTCACACCGTCCACCATCCCCTCCGGATGACAAAGTCAGCTCATATACATGTAATCACAGCTACATCACTTTAGAAATGTTGATATAATACCTATGAAACATACAAATGTATCTGTGGTTTGCAGAAATGTACAATGCCAACATTTTTTTCTAGGGACTGGGCTTAGTGCCACAAAACATACAGGCATATTTCTATGTACAGTATAATTGCTAATATACAACTTCCACTTACTGCTTAAAACATTTGCATTTTATTTACACATTTTGCAGGACTGCACTTGATATATGCAGTTGTACATAGCACTGTATGTTTTTGTTACTGCCTAAAGTGTGCATAAATTCAAAGGCTTTTTTAAGTCATGTAAATGCCTGTTTTTCAGATTTGATTCCCAATGCTAAAACATAGACCTAGCGACATTTGATATCTTGCAGAGCTAACAATGTTCAATAAGGTATAAATCCATTTTGAGGGTAAGAACAGTGTGACTCCATTTCTGTTTTTGTAAAACTTTATTTTGAGGTACAGTTCAGTCATGAATCCATACAAATTAAGCAGTTCTCGAGGCGGACATTTTGACTCGTCACTGCAGTAAAACAAGCATGATGACATTAATAATGTGAGCCAGCATGCTCAATATCTGGATTGTGGCTAGCCTTGATGCAGTCCTCTGTAATCCGAATCACAGATTTCTTCAGTGATTCAAATAGGTGTGTTTGCTCATTGGTGGCTGTTTTTTCCTTGGAAAAACTATCAGCCAAGCAAAGCTTTCTAGGCAGGGTTATAGGTTCTGTACAGTATGCAAAATTCAGAGCATTAATATAGCAGCAAATCACTACTAAGATATAGTGGAGAAATGGCATCCTAAGCAGAGAATAAAGACAGACTACCTGTGTGTGTGTGTCTGTACCGGTCTCACTCTGAAGTCATCGAAATGCGACACTTTCCAGCCCCACTTGACGCTACTAGTCAAAAAACAACGAGCCCAGGGTACCTTTCACAACGGGTCCATGTCATTGGTTCGACATCCCATTAGTCCGACTGTCCGTGGTGCTGAACGGCTCGCGGCGGGCATATGGTGCGCCACGACCGGCTTGAGGCGAAGCAGGCTCACGGCTTATGTGTTTGTCACTTTCTTTTTCATTTTAACCCACACCATGATCTTTTCCTGACCCTAACCAAGTGGTTTTTGTGCCTAAACCTAACCAGACCTTAACCACAGGGCATCATGATGATTTCGGAACGGACTTCGGAACAATGAGTTTAATATGGTTGGAACAATGGGCTGTCGAACTAATGGGCAGTTCCCTTCACAACGTATCTGGAGGTGGAAGGTCGATGACCAAATGTCAATATGTAGCTATGTTTCCATCCAAAAGTGATTTGAATCATTGGGAAATGTGCATTAAAAGAAATACGAATCCTGTGTGTTTCCATTAAATGATCGGACTTTGGTGAAAACTACGAACATGCGTGAGTTTTCCGCAGAACCGGAAACAAAACAAGTCTCGCATTCTTCTTCTTCTACGTTTTCTGGCGGTTGGCAACCAGCTTGTAAATGCATTACCGCCTTCCCGAACCGGAGTGTGGATATCACCATGGAGAGAGGTGCGCTATGTCAGACTTCATTCCAACATAACTGTTTCCATCCCCTGTTTTGCGCATCAACATTTTTTCGAATCAACCAAAACCCAGCTAAAGCGAGCGTATTTTAGGGATTTTTTCAGGGGATTTTAATTCAAATTTTGGCGTTTCCATCATAATTTTCCGATGCGATACTTCTAGATGCGCATCTAAACAGGCTGATGGAAACATGGCTTGTGACGAGGTCGAAGTGAGAATGTGTTGTTTTTAGTGCTGTTTATGGAGTTAGCAGCGTTAGCTACTAGCCGCCAGTTCAGCCACCTCAATGTTGAGAACCATGTGCAGAGAACTCATACCCTCTGAGTTTGATCAGAGTGTATGAGTTCTCTTTTTTACAGCCAGCCATATAGCTAGCTTCATGGATGAAAATTTGCAGCGAAAGTAAAGCATGGATGACACTGATGCAGTTATAAAAGTTGTGGGTACTTTAAAAAGTATTGTCCTCTATTTTTTTGTGAAAATTGTTAAATCACTTGCTACTGTTTGGTAATGGCAAAACGAAACATGACATCCTGCCAACAGAAATTGGCAAACATGAACATGATGTCAGGATGAATATACTATAGAGTTGAATGAAGTGGCAATTCAGATCAGCTATCAGGTCTGATAATGAACACAATGCAGCTATTATAGATGTGTCTGACAAGTCAAAATGTCCACAGTGGCAAAGGTCTGCACATGTCGGTATGAAAATAAAAGAAATAATAATATCTATCGTGGCATAAAATAACATTTTAATCAACCAATCTAAGAAAACTATTTGATTCAATTACAAAAAGTCAAATTTTAAGAGAAAACACAAACTCTATCTGAAATATTTAACAAACACAGCTGCATCCTGGAATCAGTAGTCATTATCTTAAGGCCACAGCTTCTCCAGGAATATCAGGTGCTTCCATACACAGACATTATCACACACTGTACATACTGTACACACACATTCACCAGTCAATGTATACACAAACATAATGTATATGCGATATTTACAAAATTCACTCACCCAGTTTTTAAGGTTTACATTAAGGAACAAGTAGCTTGGGTTGTATAAATTGTGTATTTTTGATGCTTGTGCTTTACAGTATACAGTATATACATAAACACATGGTACACAGTCGATTTACTGTAAACCTCAAGTGTTTAAAAATGGAAAGTACGTGTTTTTTTTAACCCGAAGCCTCGTTTGGCCTCTTTGCTGCTCCTCCTCACATCATCAACGCCTCAGACCAAGCAGAACCCCTTCTACTTAAGAAGCTGGGAACCACAGAGTTGACTCAGCTTCAAAAAGGTAAATATTTCTTCAGGTCAGGCACCATGCCGCGGGATGCTCACACTCTATAACTGAAGTGGGGAAGGAACTCTTCATGTAGGAACTCTTGATGCTTCTTAGCACGAATGTTTCATGTGTGGGACAGGAGTGCGCTGTGGTTAGACGCCGTCTAAGCAGATAAGTAGAGTCTCTTCTCCCGAGTCTGTTTGTTCTCGAGTTGCCTGTATTTTTGCAGTGTCATCTCCACACATATCTCCTCCCCACACACCTCCATTCCTCTACAGCGGTAAACAAATTGCACATGTCATCACAAAATCCCCTCAGCTGTAAGATATAAAGACTCTGCAGCTGCATCACAAATATTCCCCACCAACCACATCTGGAGCCGTCATGAGGGCCCATAGAAAAGTGTCTGAAAACAATCATTCAGAGGTATCTGTGAAAGATTATTACTTGGGCGTAGACTGATTAAGGAATTTGCGAACATGATACTGTGACACAGGACTCCTTCCAAAGCAGTATGAGAAAAAGCCTGAGTAATTCGCCTGCAGGCTAGCTTTGCAAAGCTAAAGCTGTAATTAATAACGGTATGGATTTTGAAACTACAGCAAAGATAAAAGCATCTAATGTTGCATTTGTTAAGTTGCTTCACTCTGTCAGTGGCACAGTGTGTGGTGAAAATGTCATCGTGTACCACACTGTCACTTGAATGATTAAATTGGCGGCCCAGTGGCCAGAAGAAAATGTCGACATTGTACAATAGACCCTTTTAACCCTGATGTCACAATGATGTAATTTTATTAGCTGGAGGCAAAACCTGCCTCTCCACCACAGGGCTGTAGCCACACAGGAGTGTTAAAATGTGTTTGTCTTGTTGTGTTATTGGGAGCCAGAATAGAAGGAGTCATGGCTCAAAACCAGCCGCCACTGCCCGTCAACAAAAACAAAGTTGGTTAAATGTGATAAGACCAAAGGACTGGATGGAGGCCATCATCAAAAACGCTCACATGTGCAGCGCACACTTCATATCAGGTTAGGGAAAAAGTATTTCCTGTTGTAGGGATGAATAACGTTATGTGTATTAAGGGTTATCATGTCCACCTCATCAGAAACTGAGGAGGGATTAAGAGGAAGACTGGATTTCTCTGGAACGCTAACTTTTTAGCACATTAGCTAACGTTAGCTTCCATAGCAAAACAAACAAGTGTGGTCCTCCTTTGTAAGATTGGCTTCCTGTGACATCATCCATCCACTGAGTGAGAGCCAGCGTTGCCAGATGGGAAATGTAGGATTATCGTACCAGAGACTCAAAATGACCGTATTTTGAGGGAAATTATCGTACATCCGTCATAACCAAAATAACAATCCTACTGATGCACTATAGGCAAATATAGTCACTCTAGTGTTTACTTTTTTGGTTTACTTTTTTTCCATTTTCCTTGCTTCTGTTTTTCCTCTTCTTCTTCTTCTGTTTTGAATCTCATTCTCACTCGACTTCCTGACGGGTCTAGCGCCTCGTGGGGCCTGTACAGCTGACCATTCAGCCAATTGTGCTCATTGTTGAAAGACAAACGTCACCCGTATCGCATGCTAACTAAGCAAAGTGTGATTGGCTGGAAACATGTCACATGGGAACAGATGCCTTCAGGGCTCACAAAAAAACTCCGGCATACTGATTACAACCACACATTCATGAAATGGTCAAATTATCATACATTTGGCCTTTTTGGGGATTATTGATCGTACATCGTACAGAGGGCCAAATTATCGTACAAATACAATAATTATCGTACACCTGGCAACGCTGGTGAGAGCATACGGGTCGGGCTAGTCTGGTCCTGTTGGTCAGTGTTTACTTATTCAAGTAACACTGGCGGTCCCAGAGAGTGAGTGACCTGACATGGTGCGTTGGTAAATTCAGTCTGACGCTCTACACTAAAATGAGAGCCCTGTTGGTCACAGACACAGAGCGTTATATTTCTACATGAATGAACCAACGGTTAAGTTAATCACACATTCACTCCACTTGGCGCTCTGCTGCTCCGTCTCCACAGACAGAATGTCCAGAGTGCACTCTGCTACTCTGCATGAGTATTTCTAAATGCACCACTCACATCATCTTCCTCCATTGTCTGAAACAAGCCAACAGAATTCACTAGCTAATTTCTACGGAGAACTGTTTTGTCTCCAGCTAAGCCCCGCCCACCAAAAGCGTCATACTGTTTACTAACTGTAAAAGGGTCTATTCTGCAAACCACAGGTATGCTTCATTTGTATGTTTCATCCCTATCATATCAGTGTTTCTAAAGTGACGTAGTATATGAGCTGACTTTGTCATTGGGAGGTGGAGGGGAGGGTGGATGGCATGTCACTTAGGCAAGATGCCTGCCAAGATGCAGACCACTTTCTGCAACTGACAAACAACAAAACTGGTTGTTTTTAGCAAATCATCGTTGCAGTTTCAATGGATTTTTAACCACTTAATGTGTGTTATTTAGCATCTCGTCACTGTTTCTCTACTGGGGATAGCGCCACGATAAAACGGCTGTTTATTCACAGAGATGTTGCTGTGTTTCCAGCGGGGATAGCGCAACCAAAACAGGGTACTTTAAGCCAAACACAATCTTTTCCAAACTGTAACCAAATGGTTTTTGTGCCTTAACCTAAGTACATTTTAACCACAGCAATGTAGAAACGTAAAGACAAGTAGTTTCAACTTTCAGTGTATCTGCTACATACTAAAGTACAAAAGTAACATATCCATGGTTTGCAGAAATGTACAATGCCAACATTTTTTTCTCCAAATTGAGTTGTAAATTGGACAACATTGGCCCCTTTTGATTTGTTCGGAGCACCAGTTGTGGTCCGCCATGTTGTAAACACTTTGCATGGTCGTTAACTGGAACTCTAGCCTGAAGCGCATGAAGTCCAAATCCCAACTGCAGAATTTAAAAACATGTTTTTTTCCAGGACTTGTAAGTTGTTATTATTTTGGAATCGATTATGAGCTGAGCTGATTCTTTTTACTGATCTCCAAAGTCACGCATACATGTGCTTTTTTGTTTTTGTTTTTGTTTTTTTAACACATGCCTTACTCGCTTTGCACAAGTTTCCCTGCCATCCAAAGACTTGATCCCTCACTGGCTTCCCACCCACACACCCTGCCGGCTGTTGTGGATTTAAGTGCAACACAGAAGTGCAGCATTTCTCAGAAGGAGATTGTGGAGAACCTCAGTAGCTTTTCGTACTATGGATTTTAGCTTTTAAGCTAACGTGCTACTGCTGCTTTACTTCTAAGCTGTACCTCATTCACTGGAGTGCCAATCAGATTTATTATCCAAAATGACAGTGATGTTAACAAAACAAACTCAACGGAGAATTCTCCTTTAACTCTTCATTTTTGTCAAGATGCCCAAATCATAACCTTATAAAGTAACCAGCGAATTTCAGCTACAGTCGCCCAGAACGTGACGACCTCCACCACGGCTGCCAGAGGTGATGGGAGGTCACCTGGAAACCCACTTTTCCCATTAGTTTCGGTTGTTAGGGTGTACAAAGGAAGGACAACAATGGAAAGATGGAGCAGAAGGTCTCAGAAGTCCATGTCCCAGCCAGACAGCTCATCAGGAGGACTGTCCTCATCTGGAGGGTAGCTGTCAAAATAGCTGTGATCTGTTGGACCAGTGAGCTGGAAGAGAAGACAACGAAGAACGCAACGGTGAGAGACTGATTTCTTAAGATACCTCCTCGATTACTAACAGTGCTGTCAGTCAGTCAGTTCTTATTTTGGAGCTCATTCTCGTAGTTAATGTTCAACTGATACCCTCCTCTGAGAAACCTTGAGGAACACTAGAAATCAACCACCCAGGGTTCACTGATACATCTGCTGCCCTCTTTGACATGTGCACAGCAGAAGTCAGCAGAAACATGAATGTTTGTTCCACTTCATTTCCACATGTGTTTATTGTAAACCCAATAAAATGTGAACGAGACAAAAGATAAAGGGGTAAAGCTGACTGCACCAAGACACGCTCATGCAAGACTTCAAAGCTCAATAGAATAATCTAATCCTGGTATTTTAATTGTTCATATTCACATACACTTTGTGTCGTGGTGTTTTTAGCTGCAACATGTCTTGCAAGACATGAGGGCAAATCTCTTTCTGTGCTCTTCCGTCATTATATTTGCTTTGAATTAGAACTTGTAAAGACTCCTAGTTTTACACGTTTGAATAAATATCTGCACTTACTTCTCTTTTCAGTGGAGATGGTAAAGTCCTCGCCTTCAGTCCCTCCCAGTTGAAGCCGTTAAACCACCTTCAGACACATTATGGAGCAGATAAAAACATGTCTGTAAGTAAATCTGACTCAGCCAGCACAAACACACATAGGAGAAATATTTAAAATTGAAGCCTGACAGCAGGACTGTCCCTGACCAACGTCCCGCTCAAACGTTACTGTGTTTGAGGAACCTTTGTGAACATTTGCCTTGACCTCTGGTTCCTGGGGCTGAAAGGAGGCCCAGTATGATGAGTAAGAGCCGTTATCAGTTTAAAGGCCTGAGGTCAACAACACATTTAACTAAAGACTATTTTGAGATCGGTAGAGATGCACAATACCGATAACCGATAATTCCACATTCTTGTATTTTAAAAAGAAGTTCTTAACTTATGTAACTGTAATAATAAGGGTGTTGTGTTTCCCATACGTTAATTTCTTTTATAAATACCTGCCACAATATCAACACTGACCCGCCAAAGGGGCGTCCAATAGCTCAATGGGTAGAGCGGGTGTCCCATTTGCGAAGGCAATGTCCTTTCAATTGTTGGATTCTAGCTCGCGGCCCTTTGCCCAGCAGTAGTAGCAGTAGTTTAGTCCATAAGGACTTGGCTTGAGAACCCGACGGTCCCTGGTTCAAGCATGGAAAGCGGACTGGTAGCTGGAGAAGCGCCAGTTCGCCTCCTGGGCACTTTCTAAGATTTAGATTTTCCAATTCTTGTTTTTTTTAGTATTTAAAATGGGTAAAGTCAGATTTTATTGTAGAGCTGCACGCAGCCTATGGATTCATGTATTAATGAGTTTACTGACATCACACGGTGGTGACCGCTCATTGACGGGTTTACTGAGTCGAGCAGTTTCGCTTTTGATGTGGTTTGATGGGACCTTTATGGGCTTGGTGTTGGATGTTAGCTAGAGCTAGAAGGCAACTACACTGGCAGATGGCCAACTGACAATTGGCAACTAAGGCAGTGGTTCTGGGGATGGTACCTCAGCGCTGCATCAGACCCCCTCGTACAATTGTGTTGTTTGCCTCTAAAACTGTGTAAAACTTCCATACTGGTGTTTGGCTCTCCAGTTAACATGCTGTCATCCTTTTCATTATGAAAGGGGATTTACAAAGGGTCCATTTTCAGTGACCTAAAATGCAGTTTTCATGTAACCTGGAAATCCAGATGCCCCGCCCCTAGCAAATTTGAATTTGTTCTGCATGGGCTGAATCTTGGCGGGCGTAACATGAAGAGGACAGTGCTGCTCCGTAGGAGTCGCAAAGTAAACAGCCAAGATGGCAGCTGCCGAAGGACTGCGTCCATTTAATTTAGCTTTGGAAAAAACGCTAAGCCAACTACACTTATCTTACATTTTTGCCGTTTTGCCGACGGGATATGGCAAAAGCATAATATATCAGTTAGCCCCACTGGTCCGCAAACAAATGGGGCTTAGTGCAATGAATACGTCACCTTGTTTTTTGCTCTGATTGGCTATCTTGCTATCCAATTGCATGCGGCGGCATTTGAAATACCTCAGTTAGTGCCACCCCTTGGGTAGGAAGGGTGTATCGGTGAGGGCCGGACTCAAAATCTTTCTAGATTTGAGTCTGGATTTCCAGGCTAGTTTTCAAGTGGAAGAAAAGCCAAAATGCATTGAAAAGGCTGTTTTAGGAGACGACCTCTACCTCACCTGGTAGAGTGCACGCCCCATATAGACTGAGTCCACAGTGGGGGCGACCACAGTTCAAGTCTGACCACTGGCCCTTTGCTGCATGTCATTCCTTCTCATTTGACTATGCTGTGCGCTCACCCACCGCTCTTGTACAGTGTGTTCAGTCATTATCTAATTGCTGAGGTCATAAACCGCTGGCCCACGTTCATAATGTTCAATCAGCTCTAATAGCTTGGTTAATCTCCCCACTGAGATCAGCTACAGAATAAATCAGACCTTCTTACCTGTGCTTCTTGATATCAATTATTCCATTTTTCAGGTTGCCCAGTCGCTCTGAGGGATTTCTCCTGTAAAGCAGATCAAGGTTTGAAGTTACTGTTTTGTCCCAAAGACAGTGTCTTCTTCTGTAACTTTGCTTGCTTTGTTTGAATACTGAAAATCAGTATGTACAATGCCATTTTGTTGTTCTGATGGATTGTTCAGATTCTGTTCTGAGAAATGTGGCTAAAAGTGGTGAATTGGAGGATTTTCAAGCTATTTTTTTTAACGTTCTACTGGTGTACCTGCACAGCTTGCGTATGAGGTCCTCGGGTCTCTTGGTTATCTTCTTGGGGAAGTCCATCTTCTCGATGCCTTTCAAGATGAAAGTGTACGTCATCATCTGGTCACTCCCTGAGAACGGAGGACTGTGGAGTGGAGGAAAAAAAGACACATATTTATGGCTGAGGTCAGTTGGAGTGAAGCTTCTTCAGCAGCACTCCGTTCAAGTTAGCTATCAATGATTACTGCCAATCAGGAAGGAGACTGAAGTGATAGCCAGAGGGAGGATGATTATTAGGTGCATTACTGGAAGCAGACATGACCACACGCACTGACCTGCCAGTAAGGAGCTCAAACACGAGGATGCCCAGAGACCAGAAGTCCACACTGAAGTTGTGGCCTTTGTTGAGGATGATCTCAGGGGCCACGTACTCCGGTGTCCCGCAGAAGGTCCACGTCTTTTGGCCGCATCTGATCTTCTTGGCAAAACCAAAGTCAACCTGAGAAGGCAGAGTCAATCAATTAACTTTTATTTCCCAAAAAAATACCCTAAGGGTGGACACTACAAGTGAATAGGCTAAAACTTTTAACTAATATATTCTAACAGACCACTCACAATTATTTTTTGTATTACTTCCTTGATTATCAACCAGTTGTACACTGCAAATTTGTGACTAGACCACCGAGTCACAACAGACAAAACCAACAAAGATCTAAGAAGAATTTGAAGAGAAACATCTGCCAGCTGTTTCCCAGACCAGAGTATGTTCAGTCGCTCACCAGTTTGATGTATCCCTCAGCATCCAGCATGAGATTCTCAGGCTTCAGGTCTCTGTAGAGGACACCCTTGCGGTGGAGGTAATCGAAAGCCTCTGTAACGCAGCCAACGCAGAACTTGGCAGTGGGCTCATCAAAACTCCCCCTAAAGATGAGAAAGCTTCATTTAAACTTTTTGCTGACAAGTGGGGTCGAACCCTACGCTGTTCAGGAGGCGGTGAAGCAGAAAAAGTGGTCTCATTACACAGATGCACCTGAACACAGTTACAGGCAGTGATTTATGACAACTGGACCTGCGAGTCCCTCATTAAATGGTAACCTAACAGTAATACTGTCACTGTACGCTGCAAGCCAGTAAGAAAATGACAATGCTGGGGAATGGATGGTGTTTTAGAGACAGCGAGCTAAATGTTTTTGTGAGGTTTTCAAAATTCACTCCTACCTGTCTCTGAGCAGACTCCAGATCTCTCCACCCAGACAGGCCTCCAGCAGCATGTACACGTACTTGTTGTCCCTAAACGTGCGATACAGTCTGGAGGAAGAGGAGCACAGGCAGGTTGCACTTCAGAATAACAGGTCTGACCTTCATGTAAACATAAACATTAACATTGATCATGGACTTTCCACGTCCAGATACGACGTGCAAGGTAGGTACTCTGGGTGCGTCGGTTGCTCACCTTGCACATCCTACCTGGACGTGGAAAGTCGATGATCAAAGGTCAATATGTGACAAGGTCGGAGTGAGAATGTGTTGGACAGACATGGAAGTTTTAATTCCAAAACAATAGATGCTTATATTCACTCTGCCCCAGATCAAGTGGTATGCCTCCCCTTCAACAATTCAGAAATTTCGAGACATTTTTTAGCCCTTGAATATCAAATACTTAATCGAAGATGTTTTAAGGCTTTTAAAAGTCCAGTGTGTACGATTTAGGGGGACTAAAACATACATTTAATGTCATATAGAGGTGAGGATTGGAGATTGCAACCAGCTGAAACTTCTCCTGGTTAGAATTCCTTCAGTGCTCAGGAGGTTCTTACCGGTAGTAGAATTATCCACAGAGGTCTCATGCTCTCCAAAACAAACAGACCAAAACATTGCGCAGGCACAAAATGAGGCCTGAGAGAGGCGTACGCCACTTCCTACACAAAAGTTGTGATCTGTAAAAACAGGCTTGATGGGAGAAAGTTTGGCTCATGCTCATTTTGGAGATGGGGAACTGGTGAGGCAGATGGTGAGGTGGAAGCCTGATTATAGAAATTGTTGTATATTTTTTGGCGCACGCTATCTTTGGCTTTTGTCCGTACAAACTTTTTTAGTATAGATCATACGCATTGTTTTATAAATGAGACTCCAAGTGATTAGAATTGGTAGAAACACTGAATAAAGCAGTTTCATGTTAGCGTTAGCGCTTCTCCAAGCTGTTTTGCATGTCGCAGACCGTCCGCTAGCCCAGCACCTGCTAATGTGCGCTTATCTTTTTGTCTGATAACTTCAGATGTTAAGGAGCTTTTTACTGGGAGCTGAATTATCTACAGAGGTCTCTTCCTCTCCAAAACAAAACAAACAAAAAAAAATCACACAAAAAAAGCAGTTTCATGAACTTTCATGAACAAAAAAAACGGTGTGTACGAATGCTGCTTGTCGCAAAGCGGCTGCTAACTACTGTGGCTGACGTGAAAACGTGAATGGCCTTGTCTAGAGCCAGTGTTTGGTTTGTCCATTCTGGGCTACTGTAGAAACATGGTGGTGTAACATGGTGGACTCCATGGACAAGGACCCGCTCCTTATGTACAGTACAGGCCAAAAGTTTGGACACACCTTTTCATTCAATGTGTTTTCTTTATTTTCATGACTATTTACATTGTAGATTCTCACTGAAGGCATCAAAACTATGAATGAACACATGTGGAGTTATGTACTTAACAAAAAAAGGTGAAATAACTGAAAACATGTTTTATATTCTAGTTTCTTCAAAATAGCCACCCTTTGCTCTGATTACTGCTTTGCACACTCTTGGCATTCTCTCCATGAGCTTCAAGAGGTAGTCACCTGAAATGGTTTCCACTTCACAGGTGTGCCTTATCAGGGTTAATTAGTGGAATTTCTTGCTTTATCAATGGGGTTGGGACCATCAGTTGTGTTGTGCAGAAGTCAGGTTAATACACAGCCGACAGCCCTATTGTACAACTGTTAAAATTCATATTATGGCAAGAACCAATCAGCTAACTAAAGAAAAACGAGTGGCCATCATTACTTTAAGAAATGAAGGTCAGTCAGCCCGGAAAATTGCAAAAACTTTAAATGTGTCCCCAAGTGGAGTCGCAAAAACCATCAAGCGCTACAACGAAACTGGCACACATGAGGACCGACCCAGGAAAGGAAGACCAAGAGTCACCTCTGCTTCTGAGGATAAGTTCATCCGAGTCACCAGCCTCAGAAATCGCAAGTTAACAGCAGCTCAGATCAGAGACCAGATGAATGCCACACAGAGTTCTAGCAGCAGACCCATCTCTAGAACAACTGTTAAGAGGAGACTGCGCCAATCAGGCCTTCATGGTCAAATAGCTGCTAGGAAACCACTGCTAAGGAGAGGCAACAAGCAGAAGAGATTTGTTTGGGCCAAGAAACACAAGGAATGGACATTAGACCAGTGGAAATCTGTGCTTTGGTCTGATGAGTCCAAATTTGAGATCTTTGGTTCCAACCGCCGTGTCTTTGTGAGACGCAGAAAAGGTGAACGGATGGATTCCACATGCCTGGTTCCCACTGTGAAGCATGGAGGAGGAGGTGTGATGGTGTGGGTGTGTTTTGCTGGTGACACTGTTGGGGATTTATTCAAAATTGAAGGCACACTGAACCAGCATGGCTACCACAGCATCCTGCAGCGACATGCCATCCCATCCGGTTTGCGTTTAGTTGGACGATCATTTATTTTTCAACAGGACAATGACCCCAAACACACCTCCAGGCTGTGTAAGGGCTATTTGACCAAGAAGGAGAGTGATGGAGTGCTGTGGCAGATGACCTGGCCTCCACAGTCACCGGACCTGAACCCAATCGAGATGGTTTGGGGTGAGCTGGACCGCAGAGTGAAGGCAAAGGGGCCAACAAGTGCTAAACACCTCTGGGAACTCCTTCAAGACTGTTGGGAAACCATTTCAGGTGACTACCTCTTGAAGCTCATGGAGAGAATGCCAAGAGTGTGCAAAGCAGTAATCAGAGCAAAGGGTGGCTATTTTGAAGAAACTAGAATATAAAACATGTTTTCAGTTATTTCACCTTTTTTTGTTAAGTACATAACTCCCCATGTGTTCATTCATAGTTTTGATGCCTTCAGTGAGAATCTACAATGTAAATAGTCATGAAAATAAAGAAAACGCATTGAATGAGAAGGTGTGCCCAAACTTTTGGCCTGTACTGTAGATATAAACGGCTCATTCTAAGGTAACAAAACCGCAATGATTCTTGCTTTCAGGTGATTATAACTAAAGAAAACATACTTGTTATATTCCATTTCTGCCAATAAACCCCACACACTGAACCTTTAAGGATCCACGGAGATCCTGTTAATCATTTACGATCAGCATGTTCCTGTTACAATTATATAATTAGTGGTCTCACTGGTTATTAAATATTTAGGGTGCAGTTTTTTTCACTAATCTCTTTCTATGTAATTTAATTATCAGTGAAAATTAGTAGAAATTAAGAAAGTAGTCACATTTAATAATCACTTGCCTAAAGAGTCCACATTAGTTTTATTTAGTTAAAAAAAAACAGCTTAACTCTGGCTTGATTTCTTGCTCTTAAACAGTAAACTGATAAACTGCATATATAAAGCAGCAGCGAGAGATCATAACCAGTAACCAGGGCGCTTAAATGAATCAATACAGCCTCAGTGGTTATTATTGCACTGCGCTATAATATATTTAAAGACATTACTGCTCAAATTATTGCTTCATTTGTGAACTAATGTGACTTTAATTGACCCTTGTGGTAATACTGTCAGAGTAAATTGCTAATAGCAGCCCAGGAGGACATACAGAGAGTCAATATCACGCTCAGAGACACTTGAGACAGCAGAGCGGACGTTAACTGCTCCACCACACTGTCACCCAACATACTCCTGAATCTTAGATCACATTACATCAGTCTTGGAAACAGATTAGAAATATGAAGAGATGATAATAAAAACATATGAAAAAGGTAAAATAAACACATGGGGTGTATGAAGAGGAGGTCAACAGGAGGAGTGTTTCAGGAGGTGAAGAATGGCTTTAATATCTGCGTCTCTTCCGCTGCGTACGGTGAAATTGGATCATCGTAATCTCACGAAAAGAAAAGCTGCCGCTGCAATGTTTCATAACAAATAACTACATTTTGGTCACAGACATCTTAATATCCCCTGCCATTCTACCCCATTGAGAAGATGTAATCTGCTCGAGGCCTCGACTGTGATCTCATCAAAAACTAATAAGCACCGCACTGTTTTCTCAGACTAATGGAGCAGAGCTTCATCATAGGATAAAAAATGGAAATGGGTTCAGACGCTGAGCAGGAGGACTGACTTGACAACGAACGGCGAGCGAGCCTCAGCGAGGATCTTCCTCTCCGAGTGGATGTGCTCCTCCTGCCTGTTGTCCACCACGTGCTTCTTCTTGATGACTTTAAGGGCAAAGGTGATGTCCTGGCCCTGCACCTTCACCTGCAGGTGGAAATAACAGGGTGGGATGTCACAAGATGGACAACAGACTTGGCAATATTCTGCATGGCAAGTATTGTTTTTTTAATTATATAAATTATTAATATTGCAAAATTAAATTAAACTTTTGGTGGCCTACTAGAATAATAAAATTTTCTGCAATAAAATTATTTAAGTGAGATAAAAAGACTGAAAACTTTATCTTATTAGCTGAAACAGACAGTGACAAAGTTCTTCCTTTATTTGCAGTTGAAAAAAGAAATAAATCACAATATATCGCAATATAAGTTATGGCAATACTTTAGCATATTGCAAAACATTTTACAGCAAAAAAATAATATATTGGCAAATAAAAAAATAATATATTGGCATATATATATATATATATATATATATATATATATATATATATATATATATATATATATATATATAATTTTTTTTAAAAAATTATTTATTTATTTTTTGTAAGGCAGCTCCTGTTTTCAGCAACGTTAAATCACTCTTTTTCTCAATGGAGTCTGGCATTAAAGACGATATAATGGCTTCATTTCCCTATTAGAAATCACTGTCTGACAGTACGATAAAGGGGTGAAAATATTCTACATGTATTAGGGCTGGGTGCTATCACGACTATGTACGATATATCGATATATTTTCAAGCAGGATATAAATTTACACAACACTGTTAATATCGATATAGGGTCAAGTTGCGTTACATGACACATACCAGTGTTTATCTCTCCTCTGTCACACTCCACACAGCTCCGCCCCTCTCACTGACTCAAGTTCTCCAGCAGCACTTTTTAGAGCTGTAACATGATGTGCACCTCCGCAGAAATGTAACTACATGTCACAGTGACGCAGACCTCCTGTCTGTTTCTGTCAGCTGAAACCATTTCCCTCAGTGGAAACTTTTATTTCCACTTTCCACAGATAAGAAACAATAAATTGTGAAGACAGTAAAGCTTCCACAAAAATAGCATTTTAGGTCTTGTGTGTGATTTATCCTGGCTTCATATGAGCAGAGGAAATTTCCACTAGTTGCTAGGCTAATTTATACAATGTAAAATGCCATAGACTTGTGCTAATAACATTAGCATGTTGTATTTGTGTGGAAAATGTGTCCAGCAAAAGACAAGGGCTTTGTCTGTGAATGCTGCGAGTTATAGTGTAGCTGATTTCTGTACTTAATGTTTAAAAAGCTGCTATTAAGCCATGTTTAATGTGTGTTTTTAATCAACTAAAATTTACGGCACTTCACAGAAACTCCACTGATGACTACTGTTTTGGAGGTGTAACTGTTATTTTCAAACAGGGGAATAAAATCCCTGTCTCTGCATTTTATTTTGCAACTGAAAACATGTAGCCCAGTTCCTAGAAAATACTGACATATTCATTTTTGTCCGTATCGCCCAGCCCTAAAATAAAGCGTACACTTATACTGTCACAGACTTTTTTTAAGGTGGGTCTTTTTTATGTAGCTACAATACTTTTTGTTGCTAACCCTGTCCACAGCAGTATATTGCTTAGCTCCTGTAGTGGTACCAACTGACATCCTCTGTAGGTAACTATGTGACTATAAATAAGTACCTCATACAACCTGACTTCAAAAGATCTGAACTAATCCTTTAATATGGTTGTATGATTGGCAGTTTGTCAGTTTGTTAGTTGTAGACGACATGAATAATCAATGATAATTTGTTTCTTCGGGTCTCACCAGTTCTACTCGTCCAAACCCGCCGACCCCGAGAGTAGCGATGACCTCCAGGTGGTCAAAGGGTCTGGATGAAGGAAACGCTGACACCATTTCCTTCAGCTGGATGACGTCTGGGGACAGCGGCTGGCTCTGGTGACGTGACACCGACCTCCTGGACGGAGACAGAGGGAGAACAAGTTATGTTTATATTTCCACTCTAAGTGAAATGTTTATGGTTCAAAAATGAGTTTTGTTTGGACCCACGTTTCATTCTGACCAAACTTTTTTTTTTTTCCATCAGCTTCTCATTCACTCTTCCATCCTGAGCACACGGCGCTGCACCTACCTGGCATGTCTCTTCTTGTCGTCACGATCAAGTGTTGCCACGTAGCCTTGGAGGTACTTCTGCAGCTCATTGAAGGTGCCCACTGTCTGATCAAATGTCCTAGAAAAACAACAACCTACATCAACCGTGCAACCACTGGAATGTTGGCTGATAGGCTTCATAACCCCGACTTTGATTTTACTGACGTGGAAGAAATCAGAGCGAGGAAAAAGATTTCTCCCACACTGCTGACAGCAGCTGATAGATACTGAAATACCCCCTTGTATGTTTCCTACGGAAGATCTAATTATGTTGTGTAGATCACATTAGACTGCAGGGTAATCAGTGGACATATCAGGACTGGCATTTTCAGATGGCGTTCACAGATTTGTCAAAACTGATTATGGAAGAAAACTCAGAGTTTCATGATGATAATTCAGGCAACAAAACTTTGTTTAGTAATAACTAAGCTCAGAAAAGCAGCCCGGCGTCACAGGTCACCACTCAAAACATTTGTAGCTTTAATTTTCTCAGACTTTTCGTCATAAATTCAAATATTTCCAACAACCTCCTGTTACTAAGGGAACAATATTCTGTGTGTGTCCACAAAACTTCACTTCAAATGTCAGCATACTCACTCTCTGTCGATGACGAGGCACTCCACCCCGTTCTCATCAGCGATGATATTAGCTGACCTGACATCATCACTGAAAGAGACAGATAAATCATCACACACATAAACACACATTTTTCTGACTCCTCTCACTGTTTGGATGATTTTAGGATAAGGTGGGCATTTTGTTTTTAAAGCTGCGATAGGCAGTTTTATTTTGGCGTCACTGAGCAGAGATCCCATAAAAAACTTTATTGTAATTCAAGTGGTCTGAGAGAAAACTAAACTTCTGCACCTCCTCTTGGCTCTGTTTTTAGACTTTAGAGAATCTAGCCTGCAACAGAAGGCTTTGGCTGATCACAGGTTTAGTCAAAGAGAGGGCGTTCCCATTGGCTGTTCTACAAATGCAGATGCGTGTGCACGTCCCTTTGGTGAAAACCCTGATTTAATGACAGTGAATTCTACAAAGAAAGTTGCCATTCAGGCATTGACAACAACTGCAAGGCAGCCCAAAAAAATGGAAGAGGGACTTATCAAAAAGAAAGTCTATAAGAATGTCTGACTATAAATGAAATAAAACCTGTGTCAATACCGGCAAAATGTTTCAGAGATGGAGAGAAAATGCTAATAGTTTAGCTGTCTGCTAACCAGAGAAAAAGGCTCACAACTGCTGGTAGTCAAAATTTCAAGTTTATGTAGCTAACGTTAGCGAGAGCCTCATATCGCTAACTTGTTACACTGCCTGTTCAAGGCGGGAATATCCTGCAGTTATTCTGCCTTGCAGTTCTGTATAAAAGGTGCAAAATGGGGGACAGAATGTCTCACCTCTGAACGGGGAACAGAAGTAATAACGGCGCTGAATCGATGTCTGTATAAACGAGAAAGCCAGCAGGACGGGATCATGAGCGAAACAGGTGTAATGTTTTGACGACGTGTTTTGCGTGTGACCCACCTCTGGAGATTTAAAAAGTAGCTTGTAGCAGTTAGCAGCTAACTCAAAGACAAAGAACAGCTGCTGAAAATGTCCACAAACTGGGAAAACAATGAGGTCCTGGAGCTCCTTACCCTCCGAGCAGAGGACGAGATCAGCGGCCATATAACAGAGACGTTAAATGATTTTTGTTGCCACGTTATGCCATTGTTATTATTCATAAAGTGCTGCCGAGGCATACGTTATATGTCACACTTGAAGCTGACGCTGTTGTGTTACACGTCACGCCCGTCACACCTCTTCTCTTCTGCAATGCTGGCATGCTATTTAAAGTTACACACTGGAGCAGAATATTGCGGCTATTGAGTGGCTGTGTAAAATGCAAAGGCAGCATAAAGAAGGGAGTTTGTAGCGTCCATATAGCGCCATCTCTGTGTAAAAAGGGCTATAGTGTGTCGTCTGTATCACTCCGCGCTGCTACAGACCAACTCATCAGGAGGAGAGTGGGCAGCAGATCCAGAGACTGACCCCCAATCAGCAGCTGCAGCAACCAGAATTCGGCCAGTGCAAACCCCACCTCCAGGGGCAGGGATAGCCCTGAATTCTCGCTGGATCAGCAAACTTTCTGTTGCTGCTGTTACACAAGTTTGACCCATCCCTGGGCAGTTTGTGCTGGCCGAATTCAAGCTCCCAGAGCCACTGAATGAGATGCACCCAACTCTTTAATTAAGTAAGAATACATTCTGTAACTCAATGTATGGGAGACACTGAGTTACTGTATGAAGCGTGTGCATATGCCTGTGGTCGTCTGGTGGGAGGGGCTTAGGACAGAGAGGCGAGAGCTGCAGGAGGAGGGTGTGTTTTCACATTCTGCCAGGTTCTTTTTTTATTTATCTTTTCTAGATTTCTGCCTATCCCAGCTTTAAAGTGCATCAAGGACGAACTGTGCAGAACAGTCACAGCTGTGCTTCCTCTAAAAGAATCAATATATAGAACATTTTGTATTAAAAAACTACATTAAATAGAATTAAACAGTGATAAATCACAGGTCAGGATTACAGCAGATTACATGTAATGAGATTACATGTATATAAATACAGCACAAGCCTGATATTGTTAAGTTTTTCCTTATCTGAAGCACTGGCCTAAGGACAGAGGGTGTCCTGTGGTTTCTTTAGGTCATAAATGTGTGATTTTTGTTTAGTATAAATAAATAAACATGACTTGTTTCCTTCCACCCAAAAAACTGACGGCAGGAGCAGAATGAAAAGCTGTTCTGTGGTGGTTTGTTTTTACCTGATAAGTGCTTTCTCTCCAAAGTAGTCTCCCCTCTGCAGCGTGTTGATGATCTGTGGTACCTTGTGGGCCTCGGTGCTTTGGGTCACCTTCACCTGCACAACACAAACAGCTGAATCCTTAAAGCACATTTCACTTTTTCACATCGCCATCTCCAGATCACTGCTGCAGCTTTTACAGGTGCTTTCAGTTTTCTCCAAATGTTTCTACATGCATTGTAAAAAATGAGAACCCTAAGAAATTAGAATAATTGACATATTTAGTTATGATAATTGGAACACGATGGCTACGAGGGATTAAGTGGCGTTAATGTACTCTGTTTTCCTGACGTGCTGTCAAAATAGACACATTCACTGTAAGAGGGTTTTAATCAGCTGCCTGTGTTTGCTCTGCTGGTTGTTCTGCTTCCTGTAGAGCAGCAGCTTTCAACAAGCGTTACTCCAGCAGTCTGGATGTTTTGAAAGTTCTTCTTAATTTGTGAGGCTCTAAAAACCAGTGGCCCACCCCGGTCGAGGTCAAACATCCCACTCGTGGCACCATTCTGCCAAAGAAATGCCGCAATGACATCAGAGCAGTAACGGCCGTGGTGTGTTTTAGCTAAGTGTCCTGTTTGACCTCAGTGACCTTCGCTTCCCCTGTTTTTCCTGGTGGCAGCACTCTCAGAGTTTATTCCCTCCCTGGTCAGGGGGTATGGAGGGGAGGGGGCTAGTAGAGCCATTTCCTGTATTAGCCCCCTTTCTCCCAAACAACATGTGTTCCTCTCTGGTTTGGTTAGCTTAGCGCAGAGGAGCTGCTGTCTCACATCAGCTCATAATGGCATTTTGAAAGTCCCCTGTGGACGGCTCTGGCCCCTCTCCATCTCCCCTTGCTCCCTGGTGTCAGGTTGCTGACTTATCAGACAGACGGGCGGGTGAGTCATGGTCCCACACCTCCCAGTCTTACATTCAGTTTGACCAGCATTTTGTTTTGTTGGACTACTGGCAAAACTGGTCTGTTACTGAAAGATAATCTCCTCATTTTGTGTGTTTTTTATCTTGTCTTGTGGCCTTTATTTATATTTGTCATGATATCCTTCAAGAGATGATTCTAGGTGACCATTAGGGTCTGATACAAGTTGATTAATTAACTCCAAATCACGAGTCAATTAATCAGTGAGTTCCAAATTGCCACAGGGATTCTCTGCCACTGAACTGCAGATGACACACCTGCTATATTCACTGTCGTATTCAGTTTTGTTCACATTCGTGGAAACCAAATTGATGGGGAAGAAGACAAATGAAAGCAGGAGCAGTGTCCTGCAAGATTTTGGAACACTGGAGGGATTTCTGTAGCCATTCAACGCTCATGCTCACTGATGAGAAAATCCTTTGCAGCAATCATATCGGTGCAGTATAGAGACGTCACACTGTATTGTCTGACCGAAGCACTGGAGGATTTATTTTATTGTTGTAAGAACAGGATTAGGGCTCGTGTCTCCATTAATGAGTGTCATTGTTGAGGAGTGAAACCGTGTCAGAAATCTCTGCAGTGCAGCCCATCTGTAACATGTCAGCATAACCAGTGAGAGTAAGGGCAAAAAAGCTGAATTTTCCAGTATCTGTATTTGCACATAATGTTGTGCAATTAAAGGGATAGTGCACCCAAAAATTTAAATTCAGCCATTATCTACTCACCCATATGCCGAGGGAGGCTCAGGTTAAGTTTTAGAGTCCTCACATCCCTTGCAGAGATCCAAGGGGGAGTGGGTACCCACACAACTCCACCTAATGGAGGCTGACGGCACCCCAGATTCAAACATCCAAAAACACATAATTGAAACTACAAAATATCTCCATACTGCTCGTCCGTAGTGATCCAAGTGTCCTGAAGCCCCGACATAAAAAGTTGTTTGGAAAAACATCACTTGAACTTTGTTTTTAGCCTCATTGTAGCCTGTAGCTCTAACTGCCTCTCTGTAGACTGCACTCACGTGAGACCAGCGAAAGCACGTGAACACACATGAACCCATGTCTCACGGTCTTGCGCAAGCGTGCACACGTGAGCAGTCAGAGCTACAGGCTACAATGAGGCTAAAAACAGAGTTCAAATGACGTTTTTCCAAACAACTTTTTATGTCGGGGCTTCAGGACACTTGGATCACTACAGACGAGCAGTATGGAGATACTTTGTGGTTTCAATTATGTGTTTTTGGACGTTTGAATCTGGGGTGCCGTCAGCCTCCATTAGGTGGAGTTGTGTTGCTACCTCCTCTCCCCTTGGATCTCTGCAAGTGTTGTGAGGACTCTAAAACTTCACCTGAGCCTCCCTCGGCATATGGGTGAATAGATAATGGCTGAATTTTCATTTTTGGGTGCACTATCCCTTTAATGTTTTTTAGCCATGGAAAAAAAACTAGAGATAGAAGAGTGGCTTTAGGGATAGAAATATCAGTCTGTCCATCACTTTAAGACTGAAATACGTCAGCAGTTACTGGATGGATGGATGGACATGAAGTTTTGCATAGACATTCATGGCTCCCACAGAATGAATCCCAATGATTCTGGTGATAACCCAACTTTTCATCTCACGCCACCATAAAGTTCACATTTGCCATAGACTGTATTTAAAAAGATGGACAACTTGTCTCCAATTCCTCCCACTGTACAAAAATTATGCCAAAATATCCCAGGTACCAGCCCGGTCACCAGAAAAAAATCTTGGCTTTGTACATTTCTGCAAATGATGAATATGTTACATTTGCATGTTTCATACGTATCCTATTAATGTGTCTAAAGTGATGTAGTATATGAGCTGACTGTGTCATCTTGAGGTGAAGGGGTGGGGAGATAGCATATCACCTATGCGAGATGCCTGCCACACTGGCGGCTGTGATTGAGCGAGTCATTTCAGTGTGTCCAGCGGCTTTTTAGCCACCCAATGTGGGTGATTTGTAGTGACACATTTCTGATTCCAGTCAGGATAGTACCACGAAAAGCAATTGTTTTTTACCAAGACATCGCTGTGTTTCCAGTGGAGACTGTGCCCCCAAAACTGGGTATATCAAGCCAAAGCATGATCTTTTCCTAACAGTAACCAAGTGGTTTTTGTGCCTTAACCTAACCATGTGTTAACCACAGTGCTGGTGAAACGTCTACTTTCAACATATCTGCTACACAATAATATGCAAATGTAATGTATCTGTGGTTTGCAGAAATGTACGATGCCAACATTTTTCCTGGCCATTTGGTTGCCAAGGCGAACTACCAAAAATGAAAGAATCCATGTATGGGGAAAATTGACATGTACTTGGATTTTTTTAGTTTGGCCCATGTCTTATATGCTACAGCCCAGTTGCCCAGCCCATGGTGGATGTCATGTAGGTGAGACGTCTACCAAGATGTAGACCACTGTTCAAAACCAACAAAAACAGATGTGTTTTAACAACCCATCATAGTTTTTTTGGCAGCTTTTTAGGGCACAAAAAGTGGTTGTTTTTTACAGAGATATCGATGCGTTCTAAGGCCGAATTTTGACTCTATAATCTGGGAATTTTTAAGACCATACCATACCATAACCAAGTGGTTTTTGTGCCTAAACCTGACCTAATATCTACCACAGCGCTGTTTGCTGAATCATAACATACAAATGTAAGGTATCTTTGGTTTGCATAAATGTACAATGATTAAATGGTTTTGTTTTTTTTGCAATTGGGTTTTTAGGCATAATTATAATCTGATATATCATAGCTATGAAACAGGTGATTAAAGAGCTTCTAACCTGAGAGGAGGCTTTAGTGGAGACCCTGAATGGTGGAGACCCTCTGAGATAACCAAACAGAGCTGCAGTTTGAGGGTCATGACATAAATGACAAGTTCCATGATGTGCTCCTGTGTGTGTGTGTGTGTGTGTGTGTGTGTGTGTCCTGCTTGTTCATGTTGTCTGTTACAGTGTAAAACACACGTTACCTTCCCCTGTGCGATGATGTAGAAGGTGCTGCCCTCCTCTCCCTCCCGGATAACGTAGTCTCCCTTGTCATAGTATTCCTAATGGGAGAGAGGGAGGTGAGGACAGCGGTCAGAGCTGAAGCATTACATTGATTTAACCATTGACCCGGCCGGTCTGATTCCTGGTAGCCGGTCCCCTGCGGGATGAGCGCTGGAGTTCAGCCATCAATGATGCTCTGTCATTCAGAGCTTCTCAACCCAATGACCTAGAGGGATTCTGGGGGTCATGGGATTAATGAAACATGAAGTGCAGGTCAATAGTTTGTGTTGATTATGATGTTTAAATGTCTGTCGTGAAGGCCTTTCATCATCACGGTCACAGGAGGAATTTATTCGACACCATGGCCTATGTTAATATTAATTTAAATGTATTTATTACCTACAATACAATGTGCTGTTTGTACAGTACTCTTCGTACTGCTTGCATCGTCAGGCAACATGACAACAGGATCCTTTGTGTGGTGGATGCAGAATTCCACTGGAGGATGTCAGGCAATAGGTAGTATAGAAAGCAAGAATGTCTGCATAGGGTAGAGGATGGGTCATGGAAGACCATTGTTGGTGTCCTGTGTGAAACCAAAAGTCAATTCATTTTACTTTCGGTCCATACTGCAGCTGCCCTTACAAAGTACTTACTGTTGCATGGAGTACGCACACAGTTGGGACATACTACTTCATCATAACATTACACCTTGAACTTTGACGCTATGCGGTCGGCCGTTGACCAAAGTCGGGCCGTCGGTGAGCGTCTGTTGCCCTAGTTTTTGCGGTGTGTCCTGCACCGTTGGCACTTCGGCACAGCGGCTTTTTGGCCGATTGAGCATGTTGAATTGGCAGCAGACCTTGTCGGTGAGAGAGAGGTTCAGGGTTTTATTTCCTCGCCCCTGTAGCGAGTGAATCTGCCTGTAGTGAAACCAGGGCTAACCAGTGCTTCCTCCTCATGCTCCACTTCACTCAGCTGCCCGATAAACCCGCTGCTTCTTCCCACTTTTGGAGCTAGCTGGGAGCGGCTAGCGAAGCGTTAGCCGCAGCATGACCAGAGGGAAGCACAGCCAGTTAGCCTCCGCTAGTCTCTGAGCTAGCCTCGGCTCTCCATTTGGATCTCCGCACCGAGCTCTGGTTTGTTATTCAGGTTAAAGTGGGAAGAAGCAGCGGGTTTATCGGGCAGCTGAGTGAAGTGGAGCCTGCGGAGGAAACACCGGGACCATCTGGATGTAATAGTCCGTGGAGGTGCTGCGGTGCTCGGCTGCACAGATAGGAAACCCCTCGGCTGACAGGATGTACCACTCTCTCACTCCGCTCTCTCTCACGCAGGCGCAGAACGTACGTGCCACTTGGCCGTCGGATGTTGTCCGTGTAGTGTGTTCAAATGTAACTGACACAGGACGACGTAGACGACGTAACAGTTGGCTTTCGTCGCCGCTAGTTCTTTGATGTCAGTTTGGTGTGTCTGCACCTTTACAGTCCGTAGTGCAAATTTTTAAGTAAAAAGAGTACAGATAGAAGGCTCTGTCTGTGTGTGTATACGTATTTTAGCATTGGGCCAACCTGGTCTCACTCTGAAGTCATCGTAATCCGGTGCTTGGGCAGTGACTTGCGGCGTCACACGCTGACAAAAAAAAGCAGTCCTTTAATGTCAGTTTAATGGGCAGTGAAAGTCCAAGTAGAATTGGCAGGAGGGTCAGTGGATGGGTCCAACAAACACTGACTTTCACCTGGGAGAGCGGTGTTCGCGTCCTGTAAGATTCTAAAGCCAAACCCTGTTCTTTTTTCCTAAACCTAGCCATGTGCGTTTGTTGTTGGAGGAAAAAAAAAACATCAATTTGTGTTGTACTGACAAAGTGCATTTATTTTGAAAGAGACTGTAAATGGTAAATTTCCTGTGAAAACAGAAGTGTATTTTGAAAGAAGACAATGCATGTAACAGGCAGAACTGTAAACGTGCCTCGAGGAGGTTGTAGTCATTTCCCTGGAGCCTGGAGCATCAGTATTGTTGCTATGGTTACTTGCAGATTACATATGCCTTTCACACTGATCCAGAATCGTGTTTTAGCCTTCAAGAGTCTTGATTTGATTATAACTGAGTCCTGTCAGCCAATCAGAAACAAGTCATTCCTGTGGTCGTGGAATAAACTGACAGACTCAGAGCTTGTGAAAAGGCCGGTCATCTGCTCGCTCTGACACACTCCAGTTGGTGCAAAAATAAGATCACACTTGACTTAGAAAGTTTGTTTAGCTCAGTCTTACGAGCATCATAAAGCTGAGTGACACTGTGAAATATTCTTGAATTAAACAATGAGGTACAGCACGTTCTCTCAGCCCACTGAGCTCTCATTCAAACACAGATTCCTCCATTTCATGCTGTCAGTCACACCAAACCTAACACACCGTCCCAACCACAGCACTAAGACCAGGCTGCTGAATCAGCGAGCTGCCAGATCACCTTCCACGTTAAAGCTTTTAGGTGAAGACGGGGAAGTGCAGAGAATGAAGGTGACCAGGATGAAATGTTCTCTGGGACCGACGCCAAATTCCCGCAGCTGAGACAACTGTGCACGGCTGTAATCCATTTGACTACAGAGGACTTTGGCGAAAAGTG
Organism: Epinephelus lanceolatus; assembly: GCF_041903045.1. NCBI lineage: Eukaryota > Metazoa > Chordata > Actinopteri > Perciformes > Serranidae > Epinephelus > Epinephelus lanceolatus. The sequence continues at coordinate 6,016,073 of NC_135742.1, forward strand.
AACAAACAAATCAGAGCAACCACGCGTAAACATTCCCTGGTGTTTACTGTCAAAACTCTTGACACAAGTGGCATTTTCCTTGAGCGTCCGAGCTTGTTTACGTCACGTTTACGCTTCAGGAGAGCCTAGTTTAACACCCGTCCGTGACAGCGGAGACAACATGCCAAGGTTTTGTTTATAAAGACTGTCTGGATGATACAGCGACTGTGCAGGGGAGAGACACCAATTGAATTGTGTCGATGGGTTTGTTACACCAGGCTGCCGGGCCTGAATCCTGAACCTGAGCCAAACATTTACCTTTTCAGGACATTTTCACCTGAAAGCTTGAAAGCACGTCCCTCCATAAAATGCTCATCTTCACCATCAGCCTGCTCTGATTTGGTTTGCTCATGTCAGTGTTTGAGGAAGCCACTTATGCTCAGCTGTGTGTGTGCGATGGGTTTGGCTGCGGCCGCCCTATTTTTGGCAACTGTCAATCGACCAGTCACTGCACATATTCAACTGTGTGTCTCTCTGGTTTTCAGGGACAGAAACTCTAACACCAGAGGAAGGATTAAACCTATTTTAGGACCGGTCCAGTCTTTAGCAGCCCCCATGTGGGCTGGTTGTCCCGTACAGCTCCTTGAAAGCATCCTGCTGCCTTCAAGGAGCGGTTGAAATATCAGTCATGACATGTGCACACATGAATGATTTAAAAAGGGGACACTGACTTTCACTCATCCCTAATTTGCAGAGAGGTGTATCACAATGTAATAGGTTTTTATACATAATGTATACCTCACATTGCCCATATATGTGTGGCCTATGTTGTGTCTCAACATGATCCACATTTATCTACACATATTTTCTTTTATTAATTTTAAAGCTGTTACAAACCAGCAAGTTATTTTAAGCATCCTAACAGTACATTTCCACAGAGGTGTTTCTGGATGCAAGGGGCTGTGCTGCTGCCCAGTACTGGACACTTAATGGGCGCACCACGTTGTTTCGTTGGCTGTCTGCTCAGGGATTTTAAACAGGACCAACATTGTGACTTGTTTGGAAACTTTCTGTTATATTATGAATATAGTTCCCTGAAATGTGTTTCTGGAAACATTTTAGGCGGCTCATCCCAACTCATCAAATACCAGCTCTTTGTCAGTGGACTTTCATGTCAATCTGTGACATGCTAGGTATCCTCTTGCGTCAGTTTCGGAAGTTCAGAGACATCATGTCAATTTACGCTCATTACATGCATTGTGTCTTTTCAAAATACACTCATGCTGTAACAGGAAATGGACAGTTTCTGCTCGTTAAATGCGTATGATCTCTTTCAAAATAAATTGACAACGTAGGTAAAACACTTTGTCTCAGGTTTCCTTCCTTAAGTTTACGCAAATAAAGTCCGCGGTTAGGTTTAAAAAAAACCCATCATGGGGTGTCGGTAGCGTAGTGGATAGTGCCGGTGCCCCATGTATAGAGACAATGCCTTGCTGCAGCGGTCACAGGTTCGACTCTGGCTTGCAACCATTCGCGTGTCAACCCCTACTCTCTCTCTCTCACCCCATTTCACTCTGTCCTGTTCATTAAAGGCAAAAAAGCCCAAAAAATAATCTTTTAAAAAAACCCATCATGGTTTGATTTAAAATAAGTACTCTTGTTACACACACTAGCACACTACGTTGTCTAAAAAAAACTCTCTGTGAAGCAGTAAATACAGTTTTATGTGCGTCACAACCCCCACGAAACTCATTTCACCGTCAGGATTCAATTTATTTGGTCCACAAGATTAAATCATTTTATCCCCATTAAAGATGGTGGAGCACAAACATGAAGTAGCCAACTCAACAGCCGGGAGTCATCTGGGTAATTTCATACCACAGCGTCAGAGCTTTCTGTGGCTTTGTGCACCACTCTGCAACTTTTATAGGAATGAACGGGGTCCCACCTTTAAGGCTGTATCCAGGTCTCTTCATACATCCATGGTTTGACCCATCTCCCCCCACTCCCACCCACCCAATGCGGCCTTTCTTGCTCTCTATGGTAGTTGTCCACTGCATTAGAAACAGTCGTTGTCCCATGTGTATCATACCACCGCTGAGGGTGCTCTCCAAAGGCCACTGTGACTGACAAGTTGGGAGTGAGAACGAGCTGGTAGGGCTGTCCAGAATCACTATATGTTGGTCTCCAGAGCTTCGTTTTTGTGACATAATAACAGCCTGTGACATTTTTTTCTTATTCTGGATAAACTATAGATATACATATAGCTCATAATAATACACTCTGAATCTAAGACAGCACCTGACGAAGAGCTGTGAAACAGAGGCACAGAAACAGCATAAGCCTTCTAGTTTCAACAAATTTAAGAGTTGAGATTTATAACGTTATTTATAAGATTCAGCGTTTTTGTGACACAGTTTAGACGTAGCGCTAAACGACAGTCTCCTTGCGGTGGTCAGTTCCACATGTGCCCAGTTGGCACAAGCTAACACAGCAGCAGTGGCTAATGCAGTTGCTGAGTCCGTCTTCATTTTAGATTGACAACTGTTAGTTTACAAAATTTTCACAAGCTTCCAGAAGCAGCGAGTCACACTGGACGCCTTGCATAAAGTAGCTCAGACCTTAAAGGCATGTAAATGAGGAGTGGGCCAACATGATGCCCCGTCTCCCAAAATGCACAGTGCTACCAGAACATACTGCACAGCTGCCTACATAGACAATGAATGGGAAGCAGAGCCTCTTATTCCTGCAGCATCCTGGGTACAATATGTTTCACGCCAACATCATAACTGAATGAAACAATAAACTATTTCCATTTTTATTTTATGAATTTGCTTTCAGCAGAGCTCCATCTTTCCCATTGAGGCTTTCCAGTTCAAAATCCAATCAGCAGATCAGACTGAAAACCTGACAGAGAATCCTGAAAGCAAGGTACCCCCCCCTCACACACACACACACACACACACACACACACACACACAGATATTCTATACAGGCAGAAACACACACACCCCATAACGCACTAAATTCCATTCCCCCACTGTTTGACAAGAAGCTTCAATATTATCTGGCGGATTCTCGACGAACATCTGCACCACTATTAGGTTACAGCCGCCCCCCCGAGAGGCAACACAATCAGCTCCATCAGAAATGACTGAATAAGGAAATTCTCCCGTAGTGGAAAGTAGTACGGCGACTACCGATTGTAAGGAACGTCCTTGAAGTTTTCATTGTGAAAAGATGCTGAGAAAAGCTGTTTTTGACCCGAAGCTGACAAGCTGCGCTCCGTTTTCTCCTTCACCACTGAAACACAATGCTCATGGAGGAGAACACGGGCGAGCCCTTCTCCTGCATGTTTCAACACACACACTTAGACACACATTCACTTTTGCACACTTGTATGTTCTCACACCAAAAGCCTGTCACTCGCACATCTTTAAGAAATCACTCGTCCCCCATTTGAATAAACACTTTCTGGGGCCTTGGTCAAATAATTATGGTAACAATATACAGCGCCCGGCGATGACAGGAATAATATCGGCTCTGTTCATCAACAAGGTAATTTGTGAGGTCTTGCCGACTGGAGGTAGAGAGAATATGCTGACACGCAGTAATGGTATATGGCCAAATGGTAATGATATTTTGACAGCAGCTATCTGCAACGCTGGGGCTCCCATGAGCTGCCAGAGGGTTGTGCAATACTGAGGCAACACAATGAAAAATCAAATTGTCCCTTCGGTAGGAATATAGATAGTTTGACAGAATAACTTACCACCTCCAGGCAGTCCACTATTTTGCTCAGCTTGTCCTCTGGTAGATTAGCCAAGAGTGAGACACTGGCAGAAAAGACAAAACACACATGATGAAGATTAATTTCTGCATGTACCTTTTTATACAAATTACTATGCACATGATGCTAGGAACATTTGATGTAGAATTATACAATAATATAGCATGAGCATAAGGTTTTCTATGATAGTACTCATATTAACCACCCTATCGGGAAGTTATCAGCCCATTAACTGGCCGTTATCTGTGCTTATAAGCCTCATAGATGGGTCAGAAGAGGCATGCCATACTAGTTCGTTAGCTGTCACTCTCTCCTCCCTTATGGCCCTAATGCCCAGTTCAGACCAAAGATTCGCGACGAGACAAGTTGAAACATGCAACTACTTGTAATGCGTCGTTCTGCAACGTTCTAAAAACCTGCTGGTTCACATCAATGCAACTAGATGAGATGGTGTATCATCTCTATGCAACAACTCTCTGTACTTCCGTTCTGATTTGCAGCTTTTCAGGTTTATTTTGTGGCTGAATATAATTTGTAGCTTCTTAAAACATGAATGAGGATAGTGATAGTGAGATACTGGCTACAGCTGCATTTGTTGTAGAGATGAAACGGTGAAAAAAAATAAAACAAGCCTGAGATGGACTGTATTATTATAAATACGCCATAATTATATAAGTAAGCAGCGCAAAGTAATCAGTCAATGAGAATGTGTGTTTGTGGGGGGCATAAGCTCATACAGCGAGCAGCAGCAGCAACCCACCGTCCAAAACTGGCACACTCTGAGGACGGAAACAGAGGGCTAAGCGGGGATGGAGCACCTGCTGCAGCAAGCAAACACGCCATCTGCGGTCATTTTACCCCCTTTCACACTGCCAGATTTTCCACAAATGTTGGGCCGTTTTGCCGGCAAGTTGCGAGCGTTCAGACACACAGAGCCGGATTGGCGAGTTGATCTGAGGTGCCCAATTTTCCACCTCATAGGGTAGACATATTGGCGGAACCCTTAAAAAGAATGAGGAAGCCTTCCGCAACGGGACGGGCTGTTGAAGACTTGTGGGAGGAGCTGTTGATGACGCCGCACGTGCGATCCACTGGCGGTGGATAAACAGGAAACAGCTGATAGCAGGAATTAGCGAGCAGCTAGTAGCAAGAGGGAAACACAAATTTGACAGACACTGTAAAGATGAGCAACTGGGGAGACAAGGAATTGCGCGCCCTCCTTGTCCTCGCAAACACAGAGGCCATTAGCCGTCAAATGACGGGGACGGTGAAGGACGGGCCGACTTAAGAGAGAATCACCGAAGGACTGACCAGCCGCGGCTTCCCTCCCACGTCACTGTTTACGTCACATGCTGAGCTACATGTTTTGTTACTTGCTCACGCCCCCCATTGCCCCGAAAAAGGCACATTCTGTATGAACAAAAGTAGGCAGGCGGCATTTTGCTGCACTCCCCGATTTTGTTTTTATACTGCCAATGCTGAAAAAAGACTGACTGGGCTTTCCTGCAAATTTGCACAATTCCTGTTTAAAAAGGGCTTTCGACTTGACCAGCAGACTTCACCACAGTCCCATCGACTGTAGAAACAGGTGACAAGCTTTAAAACCAGACATTTGACCAGCTGAGTTGCAGGTGACACCATCAGCCGGGTTGAGTCAAGCTCAGACCGGCCAGTTCACACCGCTGCAACTTTTCTCTGCAACGTTCTAAAACAGTTTCATCTTGTTGCGAATCTTTGGTCTGAACTAGACTGACACTCGTAATTAGCCCGCGGGAGTCCGTTAAAATCATGTATCATACATCACATATCATTCTTTGACTCCATTATGCTTGTTACTTTCTTATAGCGGGAAATTTGTTGCATGTTATTGCTTACAAGAATTATAACAGTAGGTCGATAGCTCTTTGGCTACAGCTTGAGGCTAACCTTCGGAGGAAGTTGCGGTACTGTTCATGTCGCGTCTCAGCCGTCCTCCTCATGATGTTCTGAAACACCTCCCGGTCCAAAGCCCATGTCCTCACTCTGTTCACCGCTGTAAAAGCAACATCACATCTGTCACAAAGCTCTGACCTCTAAATGAAAAACTAGTTAACCTGTGCCCTTGATTAGTAAATACTAAAGGAGCCACAGCTGTTTTCAATAGCAGAGTGTTCAGGGGAACTTGTACACTGATAACCATGACAAAACTGTGAGTGACAACGACAAAAATTAACATTTTCTTTTCCCCTTCCTTATCTTTCATACAATTTTCTAGTTTAAACACAGCCCTCTATCACCACATAGTAATTCTGTATTGTTTTATTTTGTCAGATGGACAAAGGAGGCGAGAAAAACACAGTAATCTGTCGTCTATCTCGATGGTGAATCACATCCAATCTACAGAAACTCTGAGACAGGCTTCTGTTGGTACAAGGAGGAAGTCAGAGTGAAAGTTTGACGTGAACCGGTAGCAAAGAAAGAGTCCCCCTTCATCCACTTCATCTGTTATCATGTAAAAGCCACACAGAGAGGCTTGTCAAACTGTCACGGTTTTTCTAGTTCACCCTGATTATTGAGGTCAACTCGGTGCCCATCCCCCGAGGGCCACATGTCAATTACTTGGTTAAATATACAAACCCTGACAAAGAGCACTCACATAGTACATGGTATGTGCTTTCCAGATGCCAAGAAGGTGAAAACCAATCAGAATGCAAAGCTGTGGGTATCATGTAAAGCCTTTGTCAACACATCCGATGCAAAAGCTTGTTTACTTTGGTCTAATGACCTATCTGATTCTCCTGCTCTCGCCGTCAGGTGATTCCTTCAAGAAGTCACTGCAGCTCAGATGAAGGTCAGATGAAGTTTTAGGTTACATTCAGGAGTCAGGAGTGCGTTGGTGGGATATAAGAGGGTATAATGTTAAAAGTAATGGACAGAGCAGGAGACATTTTCATTGATCACTGTGATATCATGAAAGAGGTACTGTTACCCTCATGCGAAAGTCAAAGTTCTGCAGGTGGTAGCGGCTTTGTTGTTAACCTCATGTGAAATCTGACTAATCCATAACATCTACACATCAACCCATCCATTTTTATGTGCTTATCCAGGGCCAGGTCGCGGGGGCAGCAGGCCAAGCAAAGCACCCCAAACGTCCCTCTCCCCAGCAACACTTTCCAGCTCCTCCTGGAGGACCCTGAGGTGTTCTGGGTCTGCCCCGGGCCTCCTACCAGTGGGACGTGCCCGAAACACCTCAAGCAGGAGGCGCCCAGGAGGATCCTGATCAGATGCCCGAACCACTTCAACTGACCCCTTTCGACGCAAAGGAGCAGCGGCTCTACTCCGAGCTCCCTCCAGATGTCTGAGCTCCTCACCCCATCTCTAAGGCTGAGTCCAGGCACCCTTCAGAGGAAACTCATTTCCACTGCTTGTATCCGCGATGTCATTCTTTCGGTCACTACCCAGAGCTTATGGCCATAGGTGAGGGTTGGGACGTAGATGGGCCGGTAAATCTTCACCACGATGGACTGGCACAGCGCCCTCATCACTGCAGAAGCCGCAACAAACTACCAATCCATCTCACAATCCAGTCTACCCTCACTCGTGAATAAGACCCCAAGATACTTGAACTCCCTCGCTTGAGGCAGTAACTCTCCCCCAACCCAAAGGGGGCAATCCACCTTTTTCCGGCAGATCCTGAATGCTTCACACTTGGATGTAAACTGCCCCAGTGCCTGCTGGAGGTCATGGTGGGTTGAAGCCAACAGAACCACATCATCTGCCAAAAGCTGAGATGTAATTCTGAGGTCCCCAAACTGGACCCCTTGCTCCCCCCGGCTGCGCCTCAAGATCCTGTCCATGAATATCACAAACAGGATCGGAGACTAGGAACAACCCATCCATGAAGATGCATGTTGTTCCTCTCTGTCATGAAATTATCATAATTCAGCCAGGGGCACTTTAGTCAAAGAAAACTTTATCACCATTTGCAGTATCATATTTATATTTGGCGGTATGGCTCTGTTCTGGGGCCTCTTCCATGCAGAAAGCCTCTTCCATGTCCCTATGAGGACAGCCAAAGGCAGAAAGAGCAAACCTCTCTGCCCTTCCATGCGCCTACATGGAAAACCTAAGGCAGGGAGAGCAGCAGCAAAAACTCCCCGGGAACAAAACAGAAGGCATCAATGACAATCAATGATATTGTATCCTGCCTCAACTAATGCTATGATCAATTTTTAAATTGAATTTGTTACCAACCACTGCAACATCGTGACAGCTAATATTCTCCTCACCTTATGAGTCTGTCTTTGTGTGTGTATTTGTATTGTATTATATTCCCCAGCACGTTCCAGCTACCTGACACAACCCTTCACTACACTTTGCCTCTAAACTGCTCTGTGCCTCACTCTGCAGTGTGTGCAGCTTATACTGGTGCTGATTATGTGTTAAAAACAGAACTTCATGTAGAAAAGTTTGGAATTGGGACGCTGCTTTACTTCATGTGAACACACAGTGTGAGAGGGAAGGAGTGCAGCAAAGGGAAGTAATGGGACACAGCATTGAACTTTTGTTACGTGACATTTACTTGTGTCTGCCCCAAGGTCACAGATTCACTTCCTGCAGCTGTCAGTCTGTCCGTCATCCACCATGACAGACACACTGACTGACTGCTCATCTGAAAAATGGCTGCCACCTGATGCAGGAGCTGCACAAGTAAATACTGATCCGGAGAAGTTTAGTTTTTACTGTATAGAAAATCTTTACCTCGCACTGATGCGGTCCGTGTGCAGTTGTACAGGATGGCTAGTTCTCCAAACGTGGTCCACACTGTTATCGATGTGAGCAGTTTGTTGTGTTGAAACACATCCAGCTTCCCATCTGTAAATATGAAACAAGGACAATCAATAGTGTTTTTAAACCCACATTTAGGACACGGGAGACAGACACGTGCTGCAGACAGAATCTAAAGACATTTACATTTCATTCACTTCACATCCCAAAATTCTGTTTGTGCTTTTCATCATTTCACCAGCTGCTAGATGATGATAGAGCCTGAAAGGACTGAGAGAATACCTGCAAACAGGCAGGTGTATGGAGTCTGTTCAGAGACTCAGGAGATATGAGCACATACGTTCTGTATGCAGGTTTCATTTCCTGTGATTTTACAGTTTTAAGGGCCTCTTTAATGCCTTAAGCCTGAGACGTGTCACAATCCATTAAATTGCTAAATACTTCATGTAAGACAAGAAAACCAAAAATACCCCTGTCCCTTCTTCCTCTCCTCCTTCCTTACCAACCAAGTGTTGGCACAACTTAAAGGTCCACTGTGTAGGATTTAGGGGAATACACAGGTAGAAATGGCGAATATTATGTTTTCTTTTTCTTTTTCTCTTCTTTAGCGTGTAACCACCTGAAAATAAGAGACGTTGCGTTTTTTGTTTTTTTTCAATATTGTATATCATCTTTAGCCTGGAAATCCAGACCCAAATCTAGAAAGATTTAGGGTCTGGCTATGAGTAATGAAAATGGCCCAACTCGAGGGGCGGCACCAAGCATGCATTTGTAAATATCACTGCACGCAATTGGATAACACTGCGACCAATCAGAACAATACACGGGGTGACGTATACACTTAGCTACCAGCGGAGCTAACTGGTAGATTAGACTCTTGCCATATCGGGTCAGCAAAACAGCAAAAATGTCCTTCTTGCAAAGGAAAGATTCGAGCGCCGTCTTCTGTTCCTCTTTTAGAGAAAAAGCCAAGTCTAACTCGTTCATTGTAGCAGCCAAAGCCGTTTCAAACAGCTGGTGTTCATCCGTAGCCATCTTGCAATGTTTACTGACTGATTCCGACGTCGTCGTCACAGCGCTGTCGTCATCTGTTTAGCTCCCCTCTGGTCCGCCTATATCAGATACACCGATGTGATTGGTGCAGCTCGGCTCCAACAGCATGGGTAATGAGCATCATTACTGATTGCCAGAGTGACTCGCTGAGCAAACTCAAATTGTGCTCTACTGAGAACTCTGGATTTCCAGGGTATATCATCTTACTATATAATGATGAAAACTCTGTCTGTGTGTCTGTTCCACGTTTTTCTCCTCACTGACTTGGTCAATCCATGTGAAATTTGGCACAGTGGTAGAGGGTCATGGGAGGATGTGAATGAAGCAATATTACATCAAGTGGCCAAAGGGGGGCGCTATAGCAACTGATTGAAATTGCAAACTTTGAATGGGCATATCTCATGCCCCATATGTCATAGAGACATGAAACTTTGCACAGAGATGCCTCTCCTCATGAGGAACACATTTGCCTCAAGAACCCATAACTTCTGCTTATATAGATTTTCCACCATTTTGAATTTTTTGAAAAACACTTCAAATGGATCTCTTCCTAGGAAGTTTGAGCGATCTGCATGAAACTGGGTGAACATAATCTAGGGACCAATATCTAAAGTTCCCTCTTGGCAAAAGTTGGAAAACTTACTAAAACTGAGCTTCTATAAGGCAATGAATATTGCGGAGGGCGTGGCTCATCACATAAAGGTGTATAACATCTCAAGGGTTTCACCCATCACCACGCAACTTTGTAGGCATATGACCACACATAATCTGAGGGGACCCCTCCATTATTGACCCCATCAAACAAAATGGGGGCGCTAGAGAGCTCATTTCTTATCTAGGCCTAACCGCCATATGGATTTTTACTAAACTTGGTAGATATGTAGAACAGGACGCCTCAAGGTGACTGGAGAAATTTAACTCTAATTGGCAACTGGGTGGCACTATAACAACAGAAAAATGGCTAAAATGCGACTGATCGCTGTGGCTCTCCCTGTGGACCAATGTTGTTTTCGGCCACTTTTATTTTCGTACTAATAAATTCATAAAATCTCTGTCTGAATACATTGGTCTTCTTAATGGCCTTAATGACCTGTATCCCAAACACACACCATGTGAAACTGTATGTGGGCAACTGTGCACTCAATGGGTATGGTCTAGTATTTCATATTATGTTTACATTTACATAGGGAGTTGTGTAGCAGGTGGCACTTTGTATGGTAGCCTCGGCCACCACTGTATGAATGGGTGAATGTGACTCGTAGTGTAAAAGCACTTTGAGTGGTCAGAAGACTACAAAGGCACTACACAAGTGCAAGTCCATTTACAAACTGAACACTGGCTCTAGATAGGGCCATTCACATTTTGGTGCTGGCCACTGTAGTTAGCTGCCCGTCCACGATGAGCGCCACCGGAAAACACTGATTTTATTTAGCATGAAACTGCTTTATTCAGTGTTTTTACCAGTTTAAATCACCTGGTCTGTTTGTTTTAGAGAGGAAGAGATTTCTGTGGGTGATTCAGCTCCCAGTAAAAACCCCCACTTAAGGAATAATAACCAGGAGAAGTTTCAGCTTGTTGCAGTCTGCAATCCTCACCACTAGATGCCACTAAATCCCCTAAATGTTAAAGCCCTGACACACCAAGCCAAGGATCGGCCCCCAGTTCATCATGTTGTAATGCACACATAAATATGCTTTGGTCTTTCAGAATTGAATTGTATTGTTAATGTGCTAACTGGCTAACTAGCATCAAGACGGTCCTCTGGTTTCCCGTTTTGAATGACGATTACAAACTACCACCATCTGCTGGTATGGAGAATTATTTCGTAGCAGGCTGCTTTGTCGCCACTGGTTCTTTTGAGTCAGTTTGCTTTGTCTGGACCTTCACACACTGGACCTTTAAGACATGACATGTATTTTTAGGCTTCTTGTCAATCAGTGACCCTGAAATGAAATCATTTGCTGCATGAATTATGACTCAAATTAAAGACTTCATTAATGAGATTACAATCACTGGCCCCTGACGTCTGTGTGATTATTTCAGGAGCTTCATTAGTGACTAATTTGTTTTGATACCTTAGTAACATCACAGAAGCTGCGCTGGATCCAGTGTAGGTGGTGAAACATGTCACATCATTCGTCTTCGGAGAAACATTACCGTTAAGATTTGTCTTCATTTTAAAACAAGTAATATTTCATTTCTGACTCTCTGTGAATATGTTTGGACATCTGATGCTGGAGAGACGACATTACTGCAGCGACCGACCTGCTGTGTTTTTCTGACCAGGGTGAGAAATCGCTGTAACACCAGACAGCAGGACAAATATGCAGACATTTTGTCTGTGAATGGCTAATTTCACCAACAAGCTCACTGGCAGACGACCAATGGTTGTTTAGAGACCATGTGGTCATCTAAAACACTTGGTTGCTTGGTTACTTCAAGAGAGCTGCCAGTGAAGTGTCAGACGTACCGGCTACTGTAGATATAAGAGGTCAGCTGTGAGTTCACTATATCAACTAAAAAAACACCCAAACTGAACATTAAATTAAATTATAGTTATAGTAAGTGGACAAATGAGGAATTTGAAAAGTAGGAGAACATTTCAGTTCAATGTACTTCATATACACTGCGCCTGGGTGACTGGATGAACACATTAAAGTCCAAAATTAAAAAGTTTTTTGCTCTCCTGCCAAGAGCTGATAAACCAGAGGGATTAACACCTGCCAACAAAACCTTTCTCTGGCCAAAATCATTACAATCTGTATTTCTCAAACAATAACATTAGTCTACTTAACCTTTAAACTGGCACAAAAGTTCGCAGAAGTTTAGCCGGCATTAATCTGTGCGGAGCGGTGGGACCAATCAAAGCCTCCCTGATGCACAGCTGCTGTTTCGCTTTGATTTTATTGGCTCGTGGTCAGAGAGGCTGTACAGTAGCCAGTGAGGGCAAAGTTTGAGAACATGCAAAGAACAAAACAGTCATCTTAAAAAGCTACATAGCAGTGCTGCAGGTGGCTCGCTCTCTGCTGCCAGACTCAGATTTTTCTCTGTCAATTTAAGTCTCTGACCATCTGAGTCAGCAGTTTTTAACTCAATGACTGGTCACTTAAAATGGAGACAAATGTAATTTAACACACAGTTTGGGAGGGATATAAATCCTCCGGCTGATTTACAGTTTTTTTAAGTTAGGAACAAAGGACCTGGTTTTAAGAATATGTGATGTTACCAGCAGTTCATGTCCCTAAACAGTCTTAGATTGGGTCTGAATGGAAAGCTGAAACTCTTGCGGATTCCACTTTTATTCATGTGTGATGATGTTTGTCCCCAAAGCAGCCATTTCACTGTAGTGAGACCTTTTTTTTAAACTTGACCTCACTGTATAAATTGACCTCTTGTGACCTCTAGGATAATCCCACCCTCGTAAAACTTTATAACCCCAAACTAGAGACCTCAGGCATTCAGAGGGTGTATGGCTTTCATAGGTATATTGACAATCAGGGGGTTTCTCAGCCATTTTGAGGAACATAGGTGCTCGCCATCCAGTTGCCAAAAATGCAGTTGTTACAGGAATTTCCAAATGGGTAGAGTTTTTGATATAAATCACAGCATGGATTTTTCTACAGTGTTTCAAAAGGTCTTGGTGTCTTAATGTGGTGTGTTGGAGGGATTGTTATGAAATTTCGAGTGGTAAAAAAATGCTTTAATGTAGCACCAAATCTGTGTAACAAATGGTATCAACCAAAAAATATGTAACAACTTATGAGACATAATTGAACATGGGGCTGGCCATCATGTTCTGAGCCCAAACCTTAAGTTTTTTAGTTTAAGTTTATTTCCTTTATTAATCCCCCTGAGGGGAAATTCAATGTTTACAGCCTTACAAATTGGAATGGGCACCTAACCAAAACACAATGTTAACTATAGATTTATGACAGCAAAAATGTGACACACAGTACTGAGCTGAAATTAATCTGCAGGTTGCCAGCTTTCAGATGATGTATACCACCTCAATGTGGCATATAATGTTGACCTGCTGTCTCCCCCTAAACTTATCTGCATGTCTTCAGACAGTGAAGGAGCCAACATGACAATAGCAGATGTCTCCTTACTGGAAACAACGTTGAAAATATTGTGAGGACGCTCTGCACGTGTGTTAGATGTGTTTGCAAACCTTGTATTTATGTGATGTCAGTAAAAGTTAAGTGACTGTAAAACTGTAAAATGTCCTCAGAGGCTAAAGGCACTCATCCTTTCCCAGGATTCCCTTCATGATGCACTTGTTTTGTCTCTTTATGACAGGGCTGGCTGATGAAGAGCCAAAGACTCCACCCACTGATTAACACTCAGAAAAATCACCTGCTGAGGTTGCAGACTGCTGACTTCCTCACTGATCACGTCACATGTTGCTACTGCTTCTTGCTAGGTGTTACATGTCATGTGATGTTTGTAGTTTAAAAAGAATCAGTCACTTGAGGCAGTGGACAGAAAAAAGTTGGATTTCTTGGATTTATTTCCAGCCTGAGAAGAAAAAGATGATGAAACAAGAGTGGACGTACCTGCCAGGACGAACAGATGGTTCCCAGGTTCTCCCTGCTTGATGACGTACTCTCCCTGCTGGTAGGTGCGCTCATACATACACTCCACCATGTCTTTGATCTGCTGCAGCTCCAGCCTCTTCAGGTACTGGTTCTTGTTCAGGGAGTCTGTCAGCAGCTTCTTCACACTGTCACCAACACAGGAAATGTTAGACATATGACCTCTGCGGAGGAAATAACTGGACTTTTTGAATGTTGGTGGTGGTATTTAAGAATATAACGGACAGTGGTGCCATTTTTTCTGTCATAAATCTTTACTTTAGATTAGTTTTTGTGCTTTTGGTATATGTTATCTTTAGGCAGTTGGAATCTAAGTTCGAAGACAGGTATAGTCAAAGCAAGGGGGCCGGAAGTAGGGGCTTTAAAGGCCCTGACGCACAAAGCTGATGGTCAGCTTTCAATCCATGTTTGGCCGTCGATGACCATCTATCCCCCTAATCGGTGTCCCACACCTTTGCCCCTCGTCAGCCCCCACCTGCTTTTTTCTTGTTGGCCAATTCAGCATGTTGTCGGCGTCAGCGATGGAACGACAGTATGAGAGTAAAGCCTGAGGTCGGGGCAGAGCCTGATGGTGAATGAAATCACTCTGATGGGCAGTTCAGCTCAGGGCATGATGAAAGAAACGGAGGTGAGGAAAGTAAACAAAGAGCTAAACTCAAAAGGGAGTGAGACCAAAACAGACTTGTTTCATAAGGTAAGATTATTTTTCTTAAGTCACTGAGCTCTTCAGCAGAAATGCCTTGTGATGGTTTGTGTTATTGTTTACTGGCACACACTAAATGTGCTCTGTTGTTTTTCAACATTGGATTGCTAATGTGCTACCTGGCTCACTTGCATCAGGGCGATCTTCTAGTTTCCTTTGTTGAATGAAGAGAGTTATTTCCTCTCACACAGGCACAGAATGTACCGAGAAACAGGTGACGTGAGGTGATGCAGCAGTCGGCTTTCATTGCTGCAAGTTTTCTGAAGTCAGTTTGGTGTGTCTGGGCCTTTAGGTGGCAGAATGCTGTATCATGGCTGAAGATCTGTTTGCAAGACGGTCCTCAGTTAGTTTGTAAATTAAGATTTTGCATACAGTATGACAGAAACTAAATAGTCAAAATGTCTTTCCTTCTTTCTTTGTCCTACTTCTCTCTACAGTCAAAACACACAATCAACATCAATCGACGGCAACAATTTCTAAATCAATAATTTAATTCTTTTCAAAGCAAAAATGCCAAAAATTGACCTCTCCATTTTTCCTTCTTCTGTCTTTTGTCAGTCTTTACATTTTTCTTTCATCTTTTCAATCAGTTCTTCCTACTTTTCTTTCTCTTTTTCAGTCATTTTTTATTCCTTGTTTCCATTTTCTTCCTTTGGACTTCCTTCATTATTAAAAACTTTCCTTCCTTCTCCCCTCTTTATGTAATTCTTTCCTTCTTTTTTCTTTCATACCCTCTGTCCTTCCTAATTTTCTATTTCCCCTTCCCTCTATCATTTGTGTCCAACACAACAGTCTTTTTCACTATGAGTATTTTCGCTTGGTACTTGTGATATTTGAGTATGACCTGCTTATTAAAGATAATCCACAGACCTTGTTGTGAGCAGTTTCACGTAGGAACTATTTTCTATCTACCAAACTACACCCTCCAAACGTATCACCGTGCAGAAGGAAGTGTGCATCTACTCGTTGTTGTTTGTGCATTGATTGGTTGCGGGTCTAGTTTGGTAGCAGGAAAATAGTTCCTTCATGAAACTGCTCACAACAAGGTCTGTGGATTATCTTGAGCAAGCAGGTTGTGATATCTGGAAAGAGACATTGATGTTGAAGGTTTTTTTTGGCGCTCTGACAACCACAAGCTGAGTACCATCAAGTTTGAGATCTCCAACACCCTGCAGCTCACACTGAAACTCTGTAGACTAATAAATAGCACCACAGGTGAGAGGACACATATGTATTTTTGATTTTGGGGTGAACTGTCCCTTTAAGTAAATGATACTTTAAAGGGCTTCTTCCACCGCTGACTGCAGCTATGTTTCTGAGCGTTTCTGTGCGTTCCTGAGCCACCAGGACGCCCACATTCACATTACTCACCACGTTTTTAGTCTGAGTGATAAATATTTTGTCTCCTGTGAAAAGATGACTATTTGCAGCCTCTGGGCTCCTTCCGACAATGAATCAAGTAAAACAGCAAAAACATAAAATCATCATGAGCTGTCAAAGTTCACCGTTGTGCATTTTAACAGCTGCAGCCAGAGGCCGCGAGAAGAAGACATCACTTCCTTTGGGGAGTTGTAAACCAAAAAGGTTAAGAGTCACGGTTGGATGCAAACTATAGATCATGAGACCCGGTCGCTGCTCAGAGAGGTGAGCGGCGCAGGAGGTGGGTGGTCTGTTTATCCACCTTATCGTGCGTAATAAATTATCACTTTGGGCTTCATAAAACCCGAGCAGATGACATGCACTCCTTTATTTTTTCAACCCACATCGTCTCCTCCCACCTCGCTGTGTCATTACTCTGAGTCTGCAGCGTGTTACATTGTCATTCACAGAGGATGAGAAATCAGTTTCAAAGGGCCAGTGTGCATGAGGGGACCAGACTGCCTCATTTCCATCAGGTTTGGTTATACAATACATGCTGGGCTTATTAGTGACACATGTTTTAAACATGAGGATCAGGTTGAGAGAAGGAGGCTCTGCATGCTCACATTTATTCACTGCAGAGCGCCGTGTTCATGTCGCACAACGTGAAGCACACTGTGACAAAAGGCCTTTTGACTTTCATGTTGGAAAACTTAACAAGACTTCCTGCTCTTATTAAATAAACTTTGTGTTGTTTCTTGTCTCAGTGAGCGAGCTGTGTGCGCAGGAAATGATCAGATGTGACACATTAAAGATCCTGCAATTGGATTTGATCCTAATAAAATGAATCTAAAACTTTCTGTACCAGGTTAAAATGGGTTACAGGTAAATTAAAAAGCCGTGATGACGATGTGTTCGTGTCCTCCTGCCTGGAGTCTTCACAAAATTTTATTGGCTTTTGCTGATCCAATTAGAAGATTGTGTTCAGAATTTCCAAACCTTGTCAGAGGATTTGAGGACATCAGGAGCTAATGGTGCGTTCGTTTTGTACTCAGAGGTCGGAAGTTTAAACTCAAACACACCCTGAGATCAGATTTCCAACTCCGAAACTTGGAGTAACTGCATCAACCCCAATTTACGAATTCAAGATGGCTGCCGGTCACATACATAGTGAGTAAACACTCTGCTAAAGTACTGTTTATAGCAATTTTGTCTTATTTGTTTTACATTCGGTCAGCCTCATCTGCAGCGCTCATCAGTTGGAGTGCATGATGGGCAACAAAGGCTTTCTTGTGGGCGTCCATGTTTCTTTCCGACTTGTCCACTGTCGTCAACTAGAACAGAAAGCTGTTGTCAACTCGGAGGTGACGTCATTCCTTCATCCGACTTCCGACTTCCGAGTACAAAACGAACACACCATTAGCCCAGATCTCTGTAGAGGAAGTCTGGGGTGGATCCTCCCCTGGGAATTTTTTTCATGAAGAGGCTCTAGTTTGATGCTTTTTATTCACTCTGGCGTCCTTCATTCATTCATTTTCCAGGGCCGCATCGGTGGGGTGGAGCCTATCCCAGCTGACACTGGGTGAGAGGCAGGGTTCGCCCTGGACAGGTCACCAGACTATCACAGGGCTGACACATAGAGACAGACAACCATTCACACTCACATTCACACCTACAGGCAATTTAGAGTCACCAATTAACCTGCATGTCTTTGGACTGTGGGAGGAAGCTGGAGCACCTGGAGGAAACCCACGCTGACACAGGGAGAACATGCAAACTCCACACAGAAGGGCTCCCCCAACTTGAGGTTTGAACCAGGAACCCTCTTGCTCGCTTGTTGCTTGTACTTGATTTGATGTATTTCTATTTTATGTTACTTTACTTCTACTCCTCTACATCTCAAAGGGAAATATTGTACTTTTTACTCCACTACATTTATTTGTCTGCTCTAGTTACTTTGACAACTTAGAGTATAAATACAAAATATAATCAATGAATTATAGAATTATAGATTAAACTACCCAGCAGTATAAAGCTTTTAAAATTAGATCTACCAGCTGCAACACTGAAGTGACTATGTGTGCACGCAATCACACAAAATGTGTCACTTGAATGACACAGAGGACCCAAAATTTGCTTTATTGATCAACAATATCGTGTTATTTTCAAGGGCTATAATTAGGGTTGGGATCCGGATCCGGTTCTTTTTTGGAACTGGTTCCATCACATTTAGAGTAATGGTTCCTGCAAACGGTTCCTAGATTGTAAAAAAAAACGTCACGTGCATTTCCATTAGAGTGCGGCACGGGCCGCATATTTCTGTCCGAACCAGACCGAGCCCGACATTATTTAATGACTAAAGCACTGAGTTTGTGTCACACAGTTGTCATGGTTACAGGCTATTTAACAGGCCGGATGTGCGCCGTGGGCGCTCAGCGGAGAGGGAGACCTCCGTGTTTGAGACGGGAGCGGGCGGTGGGAGGTCCGATGCTTCCAGCGAGGGGAGAGGGAGAAATATAACAAAATAAGATAAAATAGGAAAAACCTGTCTCCCTCTTTTATTTAATTTTCAGCGTTTAATCAAGGTGGAGGCTGGCGGCGGAATGTCCGAGGCTTCCAGCGAGGGGAGCGGTATAAACAAACAGCCAATGTGTGTGTGTGTTCTGTTCAGGTGTTGTCACGTAAATAACAGTGCCCAAGCATGAATGCATGTAAGTATTTTTTATTACATTGTCGTGGTTAATTTGAGGTAATAGTGTTACTGTAGAAATCAGAGAATCACTTTTTGTTGTTATATATTCTCAGGGAGATGATACAAGCTCTAAATCTAAAATACACACCACACACAAATGTGTAATTTCATCTAATTGTACTGTGCAACAGTTAGAATAAAGTTTTTGTATTTGTATGATTGCATCTGTGTTTATTATAAACTTGTTTAAGTATAGCAAGTAGCCTATAATGAATATAATGTAGGAATCGATAAGAGGAATCGGTAAGGAGTCGGAATCTTTAAAATCCTAACGAGTCCCAACCCTAGCTATAATGCACAAACAAAATGACACATTATTGGATCAGGCACTTCTTTTTTTATACACCTACCCTTTTTAGATCCGGGGCTATTTGTAAAACATTCAGGGCTAAAGCCTCGGACACCCAGGCCTGACCTAAAGATGCATGGAATCACATTAGGCTCGTTCGTGATGAGCCAACCTGTTCTCACTCCCAACTTGTCAAGTACCACCACTTTGCCAGTGACATCGTCGTCAGATACAGAAGCACCCTTTGCTGCAGTATAAAATGCACCACCAGTAACTACCATAAGAGCGAAAAAGTCCATATGGGGTGGGTGGCAAGGGTGGTAAATGGTTTCAAACAAACTCTGGACTTTTACCTGGGAGGCTGCTGTTCGTTTCCCGTGTGAAATCAAGTCAGTGGAGTTAATTCAATATTAACAGTGTGCGCTAGTATGTATAAACTTAAGTACAATAAACCTACGAAAGTATTTTACCTGTGTTGTAAGTTTATACTGAAAGAGACTGTGTGCATGTGACAAGCAGAAACTGTACATTTCCTGTGAAAACAGAGGTGTATTTTGAAAAGATATAATGTATGTAACAAGCGTTAATTGACACTCTGTCCCTGAGCTTGATATGATATGAGCATCATATTTTGACACGTGGCGTCACTGACAAAGCGCCGGTATTTGACGAGTTAGGATGAGAACGTGCAGAATCGATTATCTGCGATTGCCGCACAAAGCATGCTGGTTAGATTTGTGTCCAACTCAATTGCAACTTGCTCTGACGTCACGTGGGCGTGAGCAACAATAACCTCACAAGATTGAGGCAGTCGCAGTTTGCTGCAGCTGCTCTCAACCATCTACAAGACCCAGGGCATGATGGGAAATGCCTGGCTGTCACCTGATCAAAGAGCTGATTGGCTCTTAGTTTCAACGTTTCAAAGTCTTAATTTTCTGTGTAGTTGTAATATTCAGTGCTAGATTGTATTTACAAGTTTGATGTAGTGCAATGACTGTTAAATCAGTTAACACACTCATCTTGTGTGGCTGATAGTAATATGTGGTCTGCAGACTACAGGTAGCCCACAGATGGATCTAACAGGATGTAAATATATCTGTGACTTCCTGTTCATCCTGTGAAGGCTCCTGGAAACTGTCCGACTTGACTGCAGCTTTCTTTCACCGCCCCCTGCTGCTGCTGCCTGCTCTCGTTTGCTCTACAGGAGAGGTGCAGCTCGTCTTGAAGGAGCATATTTCTATCTTTAGGCCTGTTGTCAGGTTGAGAATGTAAAAATAGAGGTTTATCTATACTGAACAGATAAAACACATGCTACAGTATACCTGTATTTCATGTGCTGTAATTTTGTGTGACATTAAAATACATTAAATAAGGAAAAACACATTTGTAAAAGTGGAGCAACAACTGCTCACACTTACTGTTATAAACTGTAAACTCACATATACTTCTGTGTGGAGTTTGCATGTTCTCCCCGTGTCAGCGTGGGTTTCCTCCAGGTGCTCCAGCTTCCTCCCACAGTCCAAAGACATGCAGGTTAATTGGTGACTCTAAATTGTCCGTAGGTGTGAATGTGAGTGTGAATGGTTGTCTGTCTCTATGTGTCAGCCCTGTGATAGTCTGGAGACCTGTCCAGGGTGAACCCTGCCTCTCACCCCTAACAGGATAAGCAGCCACAGAAAAATGAATTAAAGAATGAATATGTTTTAGAGTATGACTGGATTATTAAATTCATGGGCTGAAGAAATGCTACTGAATCAACAGATATGAGTGGTATCAAGTGTAGAGTGTCTCAAATTCCAATCACCTAATTTTGGTTTTAGAGTTCTCTAACTTTGCAAGTTTCAGTGTTACTCCCGTCACTCAACTCTTTCCCACCATACAGTAATTAATCCCCTAAATGTTTCCAGCTATCTTAAATGATTTCTGCAGCTTTGTCTGAGTCCTTTGCATTTAGCAGATCCATTAGTCATGTGACTTATAAATCCTCATACAGTGAAGACATATAAAACAATCTTATATTCATCAGTGATAGCCGTGGCTGGAGGCACTATGTTTCCTGGTTGGTTGTCCTGGTTGTCCACCCGTCCATCCGGCTGTCTGTCCATCCCATTCTTGTGAATGCGATATCTGAAAAATGCCTCAAGCTAATTCCTTTAAATTTGGCACAAACGTCCACTTGGACTCACCAATGAACTGTTTAGAATTTGGTGGTCAAAGGTCAAAGTCACTGTAACCTTGTCCATCTCATTCTGGTGAACGCAATGGGCCCTATTTATATGGTCTAAAATGTGAAGCACCAGGCGTGCGGCGCATGGGCGTGTCCCAGTCACTTGCTAGTTAGACAGCGCGTTTTTAGACTGTGCGGGCGTGGGATTACTAATACAAGAAAGATCTTACTAAATATCTGTGGAATATTATTCAAACCTGTTTTCATCCTATAACAGAGCACAGCTGTCAGGACTGCCACAGAGCTCCTCAAGGTGCTGATCCTGCAGCTAGGACCTGTTCAGCGTTTTCGCCCCCAACCATGTTTGTTAATTGTTTTCACATGTTTCCTAGAGCTGTGTTCTGCCTCTTATTTGCATGTGTGTCCTCTCTACACTCAGATAACAATATAATAATATAATATAATGTAGCCTAGTATAACATGTTAAAATAAATGCAATGTGTGGGCTTTGGTTTTCAATCAAAAAAATGATTGATTGGTCAGATAATTTCACAATTTCAATTGTCATTATTACAAATTATGATGATCATTATTACTGCGATTAGATCATTCTGATTAATGACTGACCATTAAGACATGTTTCTGATAAATATTTTAATGTGCACAATAATAACCTTTCACATTGTAATCATATTTTTATTTGTTATCTTTTGCATATGTGTGGCTGCTTCATGTGTGTCTGAGCAGAGTGTGCATGCGCGTTGTGCACCCGCCTAGAGACGCATATTACTAACATGTTTAACAGCGAAATACTGCGCCGTTGACTTTAAACCGGGTTTTTGTTGGTCACTGGCGCATTTGCTTTTTACGTCATCTAACTAGCAACGCGCCATGACTGCGCCTGACCACTCCTCATTTTTAGACCAACACACCCAGAGAAGCGCAAGTTCATTTGCTAGTTAGACGACGAGGGCGCAGGGCGTGAAAATGACAACTGCTCCTGCATCTAAATAGCAATGACACTTGCGACATGGATTATGCGCCCTCCGTCGTCTGCTTTAGACCGTCTAAACAGGGCCCAAGATCTCAAGATGGCCTTGAGGATTTTTCCCCAAATTTGGCACAAACGTCCAATTGGACTCAAGGACAAATTCATTCGAATTTGGTGGTCAAAGGTCACAATGACTTCACAAAACATGTTTTTGGCCATAACTCAAGACACTAATTATTCAGACAAATGTCTGAGAGGGTTTAATGATGAAGTGATGACATTTTATATCCAAAAGGTCAGCTTCACTATGGCATCATTAAGTTCTACAAAAACACTTCTCTGGCCATTACTCAGCACGATAACTCAGGAACAGAAGGAGAGACATTTGGTCGGATACTGAGTTTGTGACATTAATCTTGGTTAACCACCTTCTGTATCTTCTCTGTCACCAGTTTAAAGATGTCTGCGATGCATTCATGTTCTAGAATTTGTAACTTCTTTGCAGCAACATCTATATTTGAGGCATTGTCTCCTGTCATAGCTACATATGAGTGTGGACAGACATGGATGTAAACTGTAACCTGGTAGGTGGAGGGATTATTTGTCTAAATGATCCTTAATGCCCCTTTTTGAGGTCTGAAGCCGTACTGTCCCCTGGAGGCAGCATTTTGAGATCAACTTACTTCCTTAATTTGATACACTTGTGTCAGGGAGGACATACTGTAATACAGACGTTGTTAAATCAATGAAATAACAGCTGGGAGAGAGGTGATTGTTTTTTATGGGACAGGTGGAGCTCCTGTTTTATTGGAAAGAAGTGTTGATTTACACGTGTTTATACCTGCTGGTACAGAGATAATCTTTTATTAGATACGTTTTATCAGATAATAAATGACAGGAAGAGCAGGGTGTGTATTTTTGCCTTTAACCGAAAATAGTGTTGTAAAACTTAATGAAACATTTATTTTTAAATTGTAAAGGCCTTTTTTTATCATCAGAGTAACAAACCTACTACATGGCCAAAAGTATGTGGACACCCAAATATATGATATAGAATCATGGGCAGTAATGTGCTGCTGTAACAGCCTCCACTCCTCTGATTTAAGCTTTTCCAATATTTTGGAAGCTGGCTGCAGGAATTTGCTCCCATTCAGTCACAAGAGCATCAGTGAGGTGCAGCACAGATGTTGGGTGATGAGGTCTGGCTCACAGACTGTGTTCCAGTTCATCCTAAAGGTGTTGGATAGGGCTGAGGTGAGGGTAGTGCAGATGAGTTCTTCCACACTAATCTGGGAAAACCATTTCTTTATGGAGCTTTGTGCACAGTGGTATTGTCATGTTGAAACAGAAAACGGACACAAACTCATGCAAAGAAGTTGGAAGCGCAGTGAGGTTTAAAATATTATTGTATGTGTTTGAAGATTTCCCTTTATTGGAACTTAAAAACCCAAACCATAAAGACAGGGGTGTCCACACACTTTTGGCCATGTGGTGCATGTCAAACATCATAAAGAAATAAATTTACCGTGGACATAAAGTTGAATATATATCAAAAATAGTTTGTTTTTTATCACTCCAAGCCTTAAAGATCCAGTATGTTGTGTTTAGTGGCATCTAGTGGTGAAGTTGCAGATTGCAACCAACTGAAACAACTTTGTTTCACTCCCAACTCATCAAATACTGATGCTTGATCAGCGGCTCGTCGGCCTCAGACACCAACACACAGAGGCATGCTTTGGCAGTACAATAAAACGAACTGGGCAGAGGCAGTTGTCGACACTCAGGGCAACTACCGTAGTATAAAAAGCAAGGGGTGCATTGGGGTGAAGTGAATGGGTTAAACAAACTACTGACTTCCAAAACCAAAAGTCATTTGAGTTGTTTTACTAACAACGGAGTGTGCTAATATATTTAGCATACTATGCAACATATGTCACATGATGTAACATTACTTAGTAAGAAGTTATTTTGAGGAAAACCATGATGTTTTTTTCTAAATCTAATCAATGCCTTGTGTGAGAAAGCTGCTCTTGATTGGTCAGAATTTCCATGTGGGAAAAATCCAGGAAGTGAAGCAAACGTTGAAGAAGAGTACACTTGCAAGATAAATGTGACACTTTCTAATGTCACAATGGAGGGACAACTACGCAGGTTGATTTTAGCGCTGCTCATCGTGGACTACATTGCTGTCATTGTTCATTTTAGTCAAACCATACAGTTTGAAAACGAGGCGCGGCTCCAACTAGAAAACAACGTTTTGATGCATTGGATGTGCTGAATGTGCATATTAAGGCAGTACAGGAGGAGGTGCACATTAATAATCCTCCAGGACTGTAACATGCTCATGTTTAACCCAAACAATGTGTCATGTGACTGCAGTTGCTTCACATCCAGGTCGGAACACCTTCTCACCACAAACAAACCGCACCAGAGTTCCTTTGTAACCAGACCAAGACCACCTCTTCAAGAAGGTCTCAGTCTGGTTGTTTTGGTGCACACCTGAGTGTGATTGCTGTGTTCACACCTGCCCAAACAAACTGAATTTAGTGGGCAAACGCACTTGAGTTCAGTTGAACTGAACTAAACAGGGCAGGTGTGAAAGCACCCTGAATGACAAATACAGACTACTGCCATCTGCTGGTATGGAGGAGTATTTCCTTTCATGCAGGTGCAGAACATACGTGCTACTTGGCCACCACTTGTAGTCTTTGTGGTGTCTTCATATGAGACTTTTTGGCAAAGACACAGGTAACGTGGGGCGTCGCAGCTTCCGTCGCCACTACTTCTCTGGAGTCGGTTTGTTGTGTTCGAGCCTTTATTTTCAGTTGATTACAAACTAATGAAAATAGTTATGAATATTCCATTTTTGCCATTGATTCCTCCTAAATCCTACAAAGCTGGACCTTTAAGTAACTGACCCCTAGCTGAAAAAAAATCCTGGACCTAAAACTGAATATTGTTTTCCACGTCATCACACTAAAATCTTTGCCTCTTACCAACCCTCCACCTACCACCCACTGCTGCTGCTTCCATTTTTAACACTCCTCCACCAGGCTGAGACTGACTGAGCCTGAGGGTATCATGGACCTTCAGCTGCCGTCTGTCTGGCTTCATTTTCCTCTCTTTTGTGTTTTCAACCTTCCTCAAACGTCTCACCTTGCATCCTTTGATACCCGGGCCTTCTCGAAAGAGAATTTGGGCAGGACGCTGGAATCGTAGGTCCTGGACGTGGGTTCTGCCGACACCCCAGCTTTGGCCCCTTTCCTCCTGTTAATGGTGTCCTTGATGCGAACGCTGAGGTTGGGGCTGCTCTTGCCGCTGGCTTTGATTGAAGGAGGCCTTGACACCAAACCTGCCGAGGTCTGGTTCTTCATCACATCCTGCACCTTGTTGAGCTGGATGCACTTGTTCTGCAGCTCCTCGCTCAGCTCGGCCAGAGCTCGAGTCTGTTTGGCCAGCTGCTCCTGAAGAGCCTTGATCTGCTGCTCTTTGGCACAAAGCTCCTCGTCCCTCCTCTTGCCCTCTCGCTCCAGCTCGTCCACTCGGGCCCTCAGAGAGTCCAGGGATGAGTTTTTGAACCCCTGATCTTTATAGATTCGGCTGTTGGAGGAACCAGCAGAGCCGTCCGCGTGTTTGTAACGCTTTGATTTCATCGAACCGTTCCCCATCTTGTCACCTGAAGACACACCAGAGAGTCAAAATCAATATTTGCGAGTGATTTAAAAAGTTCAGATGGAGGAGAGGTGAGTTTTTCCAGCAGTGCAGTGACATTTAGCAGGAAAAGGTCTGTTTGAGGAAGCTGGGAGTGAGGTTTCAAACAAAAGAGCTGACGCTGTGCGGAGAGAAAACCGGAGAAAGAGAGAGGAGAGACAGCAAATCAGTATATAATGGTCAGTGAGTGTCTTGTCCATTTATTATTCAGAAGGCAGGAAGTATTACATTACATCAACAGTCACTCCCTGCTCAGACACAAGCAGAGAGCCAGATGCTCTTTAGGAGGCTTATAAAATATGAAAACCAATCAAAACATACAACTTTAAGAGAATAACTGGATTTCAGAGTGATCTTTAAGTTTCTGTCCACATGGTGAGAGAGTATCTGGGAAAAATGTCCCAGAACAATCCTGGTTTTGTTGTGTGGGACTGTCGCCCACTCACACATACAGTCGACTTCATTCAACGCATTCCTGCTCGGATACAGAGAGTGCATGTCAGATCAGGCTGTTCCCAAACACCAGCCTGACGAAATCATCATTTATCATCATTTAAAAACTTATTCAGAGAGATTACAACTTAATTTCACCTTATTTTTTCATTTTGTTATAAAGCTTAAACTCAATAAGTGCCACACACAAAAAATTACAGCAACAAATTTAATTAATTTTTATTAATTTGTATCATAAGAATAATCCCGTAAAAGCGATTAAAAACTGATCCAGTCAAGTTTAACACAGACAGGATCGTGCACCTGCAACTTCCCGATGCCTCGTCATTCTTCTCCACAGACACAGTGATGGATGAGTCGGTGTTTGGTTCAGAGGATCAGTCTGCACTCACCTGATCTGAGTTTTCACAGCCTTTAATCGAGCCTGGAGGAGGATTTAACAGAAGAAATAATGTGTCCGCACATTCGAGCATCTGCAGAGAGACGGTCCATCAACAGCACTGGTCGCATCCTCTCCTCCCTCTGTCTCTGTCTCTGCTTCTCTCGCGCTCTCTGTCCTCATCCGGCTGTGCGCGTTCTCGTGTGCGCGCCGACCGTTTTGATCGGTGAGTCAGGTGAGAGACATAGAAATAATGTATTTATCTATGACGGTGACGAATACTTTATATTCGCTGTAACAGTAGGGCTAAAATAAGCGCAAGATCAACTCTTAATGTTTGGGAAATCACTTGTAAATAAACTTCAATTTATTTTTAAATTTATTTTAATAATATTTTATCTAACCGGGAAAACCTCATTAGGGAGTGTTCTTTATTTATCAGAGGAGAAGGTAGGCCGACACATTCTCACTCTGACCTCGTCACATACTGACGTTTGGTTATTGAGGGTTTTGGTCATGGGTGTTTGGACCCTGGGTGTGTTGGTTGTTCTTCAGCCTGTCACATGTATTGTCTTCTTTCAAATTACACTTCCGTTTTCACAGGAAATGTACAATTTGCATGAAGTCTCTTTCAAAATAAATGCACGATGCCTGTACAACACTGGGAATTGACGTTTGGAAAATGATTACGTTTAGCCAACACACACACACGGTTGGGTTTAGGAAAAAAAAGAGCAGGGTTTGGCTTTATAATCTTATGGAATGTGAACACCAGCCTCCTGCGTGAACGTCAGTGGTTGTTGGACCCATCCACCACCTGTCAAGCCCACCCTGCTTGGACTTTGGCCGCCTTAACTTTCGTTGTTGTCCTGTCGCATTTCCCCTGTGCGGAATTTATTATATATAATAATTATAATATATATATTACCATTTATAAAACTGTCCCTAGTTCATATCACTCCCCCTTGAAGATCCGCATATTTATTTGAACCCAACAGCAACAAAAAAGCCTTTCTCTATATGGCTATTTAGCGTAGCCGCGGTCGGGTCAGACACAGTGGAAGTCAGCAAACCAGAATACGGCACCCGGAGGCAGAAGTGATTCTGCTCGCCCGCAGCTGCCCGCAGCCATTAAACCACAGAGGAAGAAGGAGCCGTGTTTACGAGTAGGATTTAAGAAACAGGCTAAATGACATGTAGTAGGGAGTAGTCTCTTGTACAGTAGGTGGTGGTATGCACCTGGAAGTTGTTTGTGATCTGCCAATAAATTGAGAGAAGAAGAAGAAGAGCCGTGTTTACAGAGTGTTCTTCAAGTAAGCGGTACACAACGGGCATTGCTGAACACATAACAGTTTTACCAGATGTATCTATAAGGACTTGGTTGTACTTTCAATGTCATGGCGGATAAAGAAGGAGCACCATCTAAAAGAAAAAGAACAGAAGAAGGCTAAACGGGACAGTGATAGGGCTCGAGCCCAAACGCGTGTAAACCTCGGTCGGGCATTCACCAAGTGGAGAGAGCTGAGAGATTTGAAAGGTTTTAAAACTGATCCCTAGTTGGCCCTTTTCCTAATCGACAGGTAATTTTTGTTTATATTTAGAGAATATACGGCAACTTGTTAGACATTGTTTCACTTCAATATATGACGACATGGAAGTTATAAGCAAGCTAAATGTAACGTTAGCTGATGTGAACCGCTTTTGTCTAGTAACGTTACAACAAACGCCACAAAATTATCTGTGACTGTGACCATGAACACAAATACACAGCAGGCAGTTGTCCTCAGTTTATAAGAAATTCAGAGCTACACCAGAACATTTATGATTTACCTCTCGCTCTCCAACACAAATGCATGTGGTAATGAAGCCGAATGCCAGCTGCAGTCGGAATTTTACGACACCAGGCTGTGTTATACCGCTTCGACCAAAGGGGGCACTATAATCAACGAAAACGTAAAGTTCCCCACAGCTGCTTTAAACAATCATAGCAACTGACTGCGTATCATGCCGACGTGAAAGGATAGCATTTCATGTTGGTGTCTAATGCCGTAAGTCACTGACCAAGCATCGATCCATTTTTTTGGTGGCCAAATTTTAAACGAGACAAAGAAAAAAGTCATTTTGAGGAAACATCACTATTTTAAGTTCAGATTTGGTTATGGGGTTTTTTTCTGATAGGAGCACTTGTGGCACACAATGTGTCCAAGGAGCATCAGAAAACTGAAAATCCAAATTTCTGTTTTTACAGTTTCTTGCTTTGATAGATGGTGTAATTTTTGGAATTTTTTTCTTTAAAAATCTGCTGTAAAATAAATGCAAAATACAACCCCTCCCCTAGTCTCGCTCACTAGACCTTTCTCAAGAAAAGAAAGGTCTGGCTGGGCCGACTCTCGCTTTAAGAATGGAGAAAAAAACGCCCCGACTTTTTTTTATTTCTTTCAACAATCGTTCTGGGCGGTGCCACAGCAACGGTGCACTTGCAAAAATATTGCCGGGGGGAAACAGGTTTTGGTGTAAAACGCCCACAAAAATATCACCTACAGGACGCAAACCATGGCAGAAAAATGGCTACATCCCTGCAACACTGCAAAAGTTAGTAAAGGACGTGTTGAAAACGGTTGAAAACTGCTACACAACCGGAGGTGGTAGGGCAGGACTTCAGCGGGTGGCTCGTTCCGCCCAATGAGAGGCTGATCTATGCAGCGAACTTCCGCCCACTCAGACTACCCCTCCCCTAAGCCAAAGGGGAGGGGCTGGAGCCTATCCCAGCTGACATTGGGTGGGAGGCGGTAGGGTACACCCTGGACAGGTCACCAGACTATCACAGGGCTGACACATATCTTTCACACATCTTTGGACTGTGGGAGGAAGCCGGAGTACCCGAAGAAAACCCAAGCTGACACATGCAAACTCTGCACAGAAGGGCTCCCCCACCCTGGGTTTGAACCAGGAACCCTCTTGCTGTGAGGAAACTAACCACTGTGCCACCGTGCTGCCCATTGAAATCATTTCATCCTAAAACTGAACCACAGTAAATGGCACCTTTTTAAACACTCAAATGTCTGTCAGTGACAATAGAAATAACAAGAACCAATCCAGAAGTGATTGAACACATTATGTACGTACAATAAGACAAGCAGGCAGGAAAGGCTTAAGTGCAAGACGGGGATAATAAGGTGCAGAAATTTATGTTTGGATGTGATGCGTGTTTGGTTTCTTAGAGAAGATGGGCATTTTGTCTGTGTGTGTGAGGCTGATGCAAATTTTCTTTCCCAGAGAGCCAGCCAGAAGAAAGAGCATCAAACTTCAGCAGCACTGATGTGAATTCACAAAGTACTTTTACTATCTCAGATTTACCTGCAGACGGCAGAGGGGGAAGCATACTTAAAAGGCTTGAGGCTTGAGGCAGGATTCACAGCTATAACTTTATCCGCAGAAGCATTTAATAAACAGATAAATAAATATGCATGTCTTGCATCAGGGAACTTTCTTTTGAAGTGAGGGTATGTAACTTTCTAAAAGATGAAACAACACGTTCTTCCTCTTACAAATAAAGTTAAATTCAACTTCAACTTTATTTTGTCCCTAGAGGGCAATACGTTGCACAGCATGTAAAAATACACATAAAAAAGACAGGAGGGAATACATAGGAATATAAATACTCAGTAACTGGGGGGAGTTGAGGGAAGCCAAATACAGTGATCTGAAACAACCGTGGTCATCAACAACAACCAGCCAAAAGAGCAGCCTCAGTACGAAGCTTGACTCTTTGATTCATAAGTTCAAGTCAACACACTCAGTAGTTTGGCTGCTCCGTCTTAACTTGATCTGGCCTGACCATTAGCTTATGGTGGCTAATGTTAGCTAATGTTAAACTTTGGATGGATATTGCTCAGTAACTGACATCACTGAGTCAGTTCACTAACTTAATGACTGTTCTTTACTTGTGGTACTATGTCGGCTCTTTTTTAACATCTACAATGATCCTGTATGTATGTGTCTATGTACGGAGCGTGAGATGGGTCGGCGGTTTGGCATGTGGTCTGCAGTGATGTGGGCGTTGTGCCAGACTGTCATGGTGAAGAGGGAGCTGAGCCGGAAGGCAAAGCTTTTGATTTACCGGTCCATCTACGTCCCAACCCTCACCTATAGTCATGAACTCTGGGTAGTGACCGAAAGAATGAGATCGCGGATACAAGCGGCCGATATGAGTTTCTTCAGATGGGTGTCTGGGCTCAGCCTTAGAGATAGGGTGAGGAGCTCAGACATCCGGAGGGAGCTCGGAGTAGAGCCGCTGCTCCTTTGCATTTAAAGGGATCAGTTGAGGTGGTTCTGGCATCTGATCAGGATCCTCCTGGGCGCCTCCTGTCAGAGGTGTTTCGGGCAGTCCAACTGGTCAACTCATATGGCCTAGGAACGCCTTGGGGTCCCCCAGGAGGAGCTGGAAAGTGTTGCTGGGATGAGGGACGTCTGGGATACTTTGCTCAGCCTTCTGCCCCTGCTACCCAGCTTAAGAAAAGCACATAAAAATGGATGGATGGATTATCCTTTATTTTAAGCTTGTGGAATTGTTGCTGACTTGCAAAATTTAAGGCTCAGACATACTTTCCACATCGTATGTCCTTTGACAGCTGTGGTCACGTGGACACGCACATGGTTCCATTCATAGTGCAAGTGTGGGTCCATGTCAGCCCCCAGCAGAAAACCAGAGGGCTGGGAGGTGAGCTTACCATCCTCCTGCTGCAAACATCAGGTGAAACGGAAACTAAGGAGACACTGCTGGGTCTGGAGCGAATGTTTTTTGAATTACCAACTTGAAAACTAACGCCAACGCTGGCTAGAGTGAAGTGTTTTGGACTTGACTGTGGTTGGGGACAACAGAGTGGAGTATGCATAGTTGGCATGCTTGCTATGCATACAGTGTACGTGGTCACAAAAAATAGCTGCACGTGGACATGTGCAGTCGCTCACGGACATGGGTGGATTTTGTTATGTCAAGGGAACCCTTGTGGACACATGGACAAGGAAACTATGAATTGGTCTTAACGTAGGCTGACTTAAAACTGCATCCAGATTTTTTTTTGGCCACTTAGGGGCAGTAGAGCAAAATTAAAAAGCAGCATCTGATATAAATGATACAGTAACACATCAACTCTTAAGCAACATATTTGGCTCTTAGCTGCTAGATGTTCCACTTTCCTCACTAGCTAGCTGCTAATTTTGTCCGTCTGCTGTTTGGTGCTGAGCTTGTAGCGTACAGTGCGTTTATCTGAGCTTGTTTGCTCAACACAGCTCCCCACTGCTGCTGATGGAAACAACTGTTGAAGAAAGCAGTGAGAGTGAGTCAAACTGTAAAGCTGCAGGCCAGAGAGCCAAAACAATGAGCTGAAAGGCTTTAAAGCTCTTCATAAAGCTGGGGGGAAGTGCAGAGTTTACTCATAACTTACTGTTGGGTCATTAATCATATACAAAATATCATCAGAGCAGCTGTAAATGTTCAGTAATGTTCATGTCTTGTAATCTGATAATGTTCTTCTCTTGGTCTCCATGTTTTCATATTACGCATTCAACTTTTTCAGACAAGCTGCAGTCTAGACCCAAAGCTGCAGTCTTTGACATCCACAAATGATTAATTGGTTTTCCCAGTGCGTTTGTCTGTGACGCCAGTCTGAGCAGCCTGGCCTGCAGCGGGTTTTATCGACAGACACAGAATAATGGCAGGTGTCCAGAGCTGATTCATCTGCAGCTCTCAGAGCACAACAAAGTAATGATAATCCAGGTCACTGACTCCCAACCTGAACCTGAGAGCAATCTGAGAGGCTGGCAAATGATCTGAGGACAGATTCTGAATGAGCAAATGTGTTCACACTGACGGCATCCAACTCTGTAACACACATTCTCCCAGTGGCTGAGCAGGGCTGCAGTAACTTGCTCAAGGGCACTCTGACAGAGCCCATATTGGAATAATTGACTGTTTTGGCTCCGCGGTGGCTCAGTTTTTAACCCGCCACAACAAAGTCTGGGTTTAAACCCGCCAGGCAACTGGTTTGTGTTTGCAGTTTGCATGTTCTCCTCATGTCAACACATGTGTTTACTGGATATTCCAGTATACGGAAAGTTTAGCTGCATGACTTTATCTAAAAGTCAGTGTTGATTTATGGTGAGATTGTGATGAGAGGGCCAGGTTATGCATTAAGAAATGTATTACATTGTTCAGTCTGTTGCTCAATAGCTTTCTACCTCCAGTTTCCACAGGATAGCGTAGAGCAATATGCTGTAGCTGCAGTGTTGATATTTGAAAAGTCTCCAAAAAGCATGACGTCAGTTAAAGGTCATAGTATAGTGCAGTGGTTCATGACCTGTTCTGACCCCTGGAAATAAATCAATGTCCTGTAAACCATTATCATCTCTGTGGAATATGACCAGGTCGACCAATGTAACACCCCCTTGGATGGGAGCGCTGGTTTAAGGTCATTTGTTGGTGTTTAAAGACTCCTCCGGTCAGTTTTACTTCCTGTTTAACGGTTAACGTTCCTTCTTAAACAGAGAATGGGGGTGTTTGTGATAGTCAGACGTAAATTGAGCATAGCATTAGTTCACATCCCAGCTACCTCAGCTGATCTCAAACAGCCAGTCAACTGATGGAGCAGCTGACTGATGGAGGGGAGTCAGCTGATAGGCCTGCTTACTGTTGCTACTTCCTCTGCAAGCTGCTTTGCAACCTGCCTCCACCCCAGCTCCTCCTTTTCATGTTGTATCTGACTTATCAATGTCATTTCTGTTTGTCATTGATGCTGCTCTGTTCTGTTCCCAGGGGTCTTTGCTGCTGATCTCCCTGCCTTAGGCTTTCCTTGTATGCACATGGAAGGGCAGGGAGGTTTGATCTCTCTGCCTAAAGGCTTTCCACATAGGTGTGTGGAAAGGCGAGAGGCCCCAGAACAGAGCCATACAGCCAAATATAATACTGCAAATGGAAATAAAGTTTTCTTTGACTAAAAAGATCCTGACTGAATTAAGTGCTTTGTCAAAAACTATTTGGTGAACAGTGTGCCTAATCAACATTGTCAGTGCACTGATCATAAAAATGATTAAAAAAAACGAACAAACTGAAGGGCAGCTTTAACAGTGTCTTAGTTCTTTAGCAGGCCTGTGCAGAGGGGGAGAATGAGGGTGCTGGAGCACCTGCTCCTTTGCCTCTTGATGTCTGAAGTGCCCTTTGTCAAGGCATTAGCATTTCACAGCATCATCTTCAAGTCGTGCATCAGTTATGCAACGTAAGTTTAATAGTGGTCGTGACTGTTGGTTCTTACTGCCGTCAACTAAGCCGTAGTTTCAGAGCACTTAGTGAAGCCAGCCTGGATTCTGATGCTTGTCTTTTGGGTATGGGTGCTTGGAGTGTCCAAAAAGCAAAAAGAAAGATCTGATTTCAGCAATAATTCCGTACATTTGATAAACCAAGTAAAACTGCATTATATTGCATTATATTGAATTCAATTTTTAAAAAAGATTGAAGATATTTTCTGATTTTTTTTTTAAAGTTTAATCCAAATTAAAGATATAATCAAATAGCCCTGTCGTAAAAACCTTTCCTTCATGGGTCAGCTGACAGGACAACCCAAACTGTAACCATACAACAGTTTATTATACAGTCTTTGAGAAATATAAAGATGAAGAAAAAGAAGTCATTACAAGACATTTATAATTTTCTCATATAAAATATGTCAAAAAACAATTCATAATGGGTTATATAACATTTTATGAGGATTCTTGTTCAGGATGACTGTGACTCTGTCCATGTCAGAGGTCATGTGATATTCCTGTACTGTTTTTGAGAAATTTAATGGGAACATCCGCTCAAATGACACAATTTCCTCATATTCATTTTTTATAATGCCCCTTTGCTTTCATCATTTGTTGTAATGTTCCATGTCATATTCTGATTAAATATAGGTTGTTTTTATTAAATCATTAAATATGTTATGCTGTAAGTAATCCTGGTGTATTTGTTTTTATTATTCCATGCTGCATGCTGTAAGTTTAGTGTCATATTTTCTTGCCACAGAACAGTTATAGCTTTATTGGTCTCTTTGAAATAATTTGATGTAATGTATTTCTAAACATTAACTCTGTCATATTGTCGCAGTAGTTCTCCAACGTTTTTTCCATTCACCCTTTGAAATATTTTTTCAACCAACAACCTCTTGAACAGTGCAAAACATTTTTGATTGAAACACAAAGTCAACAAATCTCTATCGAAATTAAATTTACATTTTTTAATCATATATAAGCTTATAGTAAAATTATTTTAGGAATTATGCATGACCGATATTTTTAAAATTAACATTAGACTAGTCCATAGCCATTGGTAGCTTTGTCACCTTCTACCTATGCCAATCCTCAATGCCTATGTGCAGTTTCACATAGATTGACCACGTCAGTGAGTAGAAAAACGTGGGACAGACAGAATGACTGACTGACAGAATGACACACTGACAGTTTCCGTGATTATGTACAGCATACCATACCATGACTTAGTCATACCAAAAATTAGAAAGAAAAACAAAACATTGGTCCACAGGGGGAGCCACAGCGATCGGTCGCATTTTAGCCATTTTGAAGCATTTTTCTGTTGTTATAGCGCCACCCAGTTGCCAATTAGAGTTAAATTTCTCCAGTCACCTTGAGGCGTCCTGTTCTACATATCTACCAAGTTTAGTAAAAATCCATATGGCGGTTAGGCCTAGATAAGAAATGAGCTCTCTAGCGCCCCCATTTTGTTTGATGGGGTCAATAATGGAGGGGTCCCCTCAGATTATGTGTGGTCATATGCCTACAAAGTTGCGTGGTGATGGGTGAAACACTTGAGATATTATAGTAAGTAAGTAAGTAAGTAAGTAAATTTATTTATATAGCACTTCTCACAGAGAGAACTCACAAAGTGCTTCACAAGTTAAAATACAAAAAATACAATAACAGAAACAATGCAAATACACAAAAACAAATAAAAAAGTAAAGTGCAGCAAAATACAGAGATGATACAATGGACTATTACTGGAATGCATGCCTAAACCAATGTGTTTTTAACTGCCTTTTAAAAATGTCCATGGAAGAGGCTGCTCTCAGCTCATGACATAGTGCATTCCACCATTTAGGTGCAACAGCCTTAAAGGCTATCACCTTTGGTCTTTAAATTTGTGTGAGGGACAGTAAGTAGATGGCCTTCAGCGGACCGCAGTGACCTGACAGGACAGTGAAAGGACACCAGTGAAAGGACACCTCCGTCAAGTATGCAAGTGCTTGACCATGAAGGGCTCTGTAAGTGATGGAAGTACTGGATCCTGAAATTAACAGGGAGCCAGTGCAAGGATGCCAGCACTGGAGTGATGTGAGTGAACTTATGAGATCTGGACAGAAGCCTGGCAGCAGCGTTCTGGACTAGTTGGAGGCATTTTCCAACTTTTGCCAAGAGGGAACTTTAGATATTGGTCCCTAGATTATGTTCACCCAGTTTCATGCAGATCGCTCAAACTTCCTAGGAAGAGATCCATTTGAAGTGTTTTTCAAAAAATTCAAAATGGTGGAAAATCTATATAAGCGGAAGTTACGGGTTCTTGAGGCAAATGTGTTCCTCATGAGGAGAGGCATCTCTGTGCAAAGTTTCATGTCTCTACGACATACGGGGCATGAGATATGCCCATTCAAAGTTTGCAATTTCAATCGGTTGCTATAGCGCCCCCCTTTGGCCAATTGATGTAATATTGCTTCATTGGCATCCTCCCATGACCCTCTACCACTGTGCCAAATTTCACATGGATTGACCAAGTCAGTGAGGAGAAAAACGTGGAACACATACACACACAGACCCATATAGTAAGAAAAAAAAAGTCATGTACCACCTGCAGTACTCCAAAGCACCCCTAGGTGTACCCATAACCCCGTTTGAGAAACACAATAGTGCAGCACATTTCCAGACATCACAGTTTGATACTAATTCATACTAATAAGATCACAGAGTTTAGTGTTTAATGTGTCATAATTAAGTGAGATGTTTGTTGGCACTACTTCCTTCACATGTCACATGATGTTCTTGTCCAATAGAGTTTAGGATGATGACTGTAATATGTGAGTATGATAGAGTATGATAGCATACTTTATTTTGAATACAATGAAACAGAACGATCAGTTCTACATTTTATTGTGTTTCCACACTATCATACATGATGTTCTATATTTTTAATCTTATGTGATTTATGTTCAGCATAACAGTAGATGCCAAATTCAGGTCAATATTAATGTTGAATGCCAAAGAGTAGGACACTGATTTCTCATTCTTGTCTCCAGATTCAC
Source organism: Epinephelus lanceolatus (assembly GCF_041903045.1). NCBI lineage: Eukaryota > Metazoa > Chordata > Actinopteri > Perciformes > Serranidae > Epinephelus > Epinephelus lanceolatus. Next base: position 6,053,408 of record NC_135742.1, read on the forward strand.
ACCTCATCAGATGAAAGACAGTTAACTGCTGTCTTTCTCACACAGGCGTCACTTAGAGCACACGTGGTAACAAACCCCAGCATGTCGTTAACAGGATGGTAGACCTGATGTGATTGTAACTGCACACGAGTCATAGCTCTGCTAGAAAAAAAAATCATATGAAAAATAATTTTTAAACGCTATTTGTCTCATTTTATTATTACCTCAAATCTTTGTGTAATGTTGGGAGAGGTGTAACTCAGCAGCAAACGCTGTCAGTTGCATTAATTTAATTTGGCCACTTGGTGGAGCCAAATCCACATTTTTATTTTCCAAAACTCAGCCCCAGCGTCAGCGTCAGCAGAAGAGATGTTCACATTACTTCATTCTGTTTTCACTGACATTAAATATGGACCATAACATTTTTGTTTTGTCTTATGCAGCATTTTATAATATTGTACCTCGGTACATTTCTCACATACCTGAAAGAGATTTCTGTAGAGGATTTTAAGAGAAACTTAAAGTGCCTTCCAATTCTTCCCATTATTGTTAAAGGAGGACAGAACCTGTGTACCTTCAATAAGTCTTTTTTACTTACAAGGTGGTTTATTAAGGTTAATTTACCAGAGTCAGATTCCTTATGTGTACATATAATTAGCCAATAAATCAGATCCTGATGTTATTTAAGATTTGGTGTTCTGACATGAAGAAAGTTGAGGCTTCATGTCTGCCTGAGGTAATCTCAACACCAGAACGAGACCCGCAATCCACTTTACTGTTAACTGTGATGAGGATGCTTGATTCAAAGGGACCCAGGGAAGCAAAGGATTTCATCACTGGTAAATCCACTGCTTTCAGTATAGTATGCCATTAAAAAAAATAATCAAAAAAATAAAAATAAAATAAAATCATTATATGGTATGCCATAAAGAAGTCAGAGTAGTATGCAAAGAATTCATTAAACTTTTTTTCATGGTTTTGGATGACATGCTATACTATGACTTTTTTTCATGGTTTAGGACGACATATTATACTATAACTTTTTTTCATGGTTTTGGAAGACATACTATACTGTGACTTTTTTTCATGGTTTAGGACGACATACTATACTATGACTTTTTTTCATGGTTTAGGACGACATACTATACTATGACTTTTTTTCATGGTTTTGGATGACATACTATACTTTGATATTTTTCCATTATAATGGACGACATACTATACTATGATGTTTTTTTAAGATTTTTGATGACATACTATACTATGACATTTTTCCATTATTTTGGACGACATGCTATACTATGACTTTTTTTCATGGTTTTGGACGACATGCTATACTATGACTTTTTTTCATGGTTTTGGACGACATGCTATACTATGACTTTTTTTCCATTATTTTGGACGACATGCTATACTATGACTTTTTTTCATGATTTTAGACGACATACTATACTATGACTTTTTTTCATGGTTTTGGACGACATACTATACTATGACTTTTTTTCATGGTTTTGGACGACATACTATACTATGACTTTTTTTCACGGTTTTGGATGACATACTGTACTATGACTTTTTTTCATGATTTTGGACGACATGCTATACTATGACTTTTTTTCATGGTTTTGGATGACATACTGTACTATGACTTTTTTTCATGATTTTGGATGACATACTATACTATGACTTTTTTTCATGGTTTTGGATGACATGCTATACTATGACTTTTTTTTCAAGATTTTGGACGACATACTATACTATGACTTTTTTTCATGGTTTTGGACGACATGCTATACTATGACTTTTTTTCATTGTTTTGGACGACATACTATACTATGACTTTTTTTCATGGTTTTGGACAACATACTGTACTTTGACTTTTTTTCATGATTTTGGATGACATGCTATACTATGACTTTTTTTTCAAGATTTTGGACGACATACTATACTATGACTTTTTTTCATGATTTTGGACGACATGCTATACTATGACTTTTTTTCATTGTTTTGGACGACATACTATACTATGACGTTTTTTCATGGTTTTGGACGACATACTGTACTTTGACTTTTTTTCATGATTTTGGATGACATACTATACTTTGACTTTTTTTCAAGATTTTGGATGACATACTATACTATGACTTTTTTTCATGGTTTTGGACGACATGCTATACTATGACTTTTTTTCATTGTTTTGGACGACATGCTGTACTATGACTTTTTTTCATTGTTTTGGACGACATACTATACTATGACGTTTTTTCATGGTTTTGGACGACATACTGTACTTTGACTTTTTTTCATGATTTTGGACGACATACTATACTATGACTTTTTTTCAAGATTTTGGACGACATACTATACTATGACGTTTTTTCATGATATTTGACGACATACAATACCATGACTTTTTTTCATGATTTTGAACGACATACTATACTATGACTTTTTTTCATGGTTTTGGATGACATACTATACTTTGACAGTTTTCCATTATAATGGACGACATACTATACTATGACGTTTTTCCATGGTTTTGGATGACATACTATACTTTGATATTTTTCCATTATAATGGACGACATACTATACTATGATGTTTTTTCATGATTTTTGATGACATACTATACTATGACATTTTTCCATTATTTTGGACGACATGCTATACTATGACTTTTTTTCATGGTTTTGGACGACATGCTATACTATTGACTTTTTTTCCATTATTTTGGACGACATACTATACTATGACTTTTATTCATGGTTTTTGACGACATACTATACTATGACTTTTTTTCATGATTTTAGACGACATACTATACTATGACTTTTTTTCCATTATTTTAGACGACATACTATACTATGACTTTTTTTCATGGTTTTGGACGACATACTGTACTATGACTTTTTTTCATGATTTTGGATGACATGCTATACTATGACTTTTTTTCATGGTTTTTGACGACATACTATACTATGACTTTTTTTCATGATTTTAGACGACATACTATACTATGACTTTTTTTCCATTATTTTAGACGACATACTATACTATGACTTTTTTTCATGGTTTTGGACGACATGCTATACTATGACTTTTTTTCATGGTTTTGGACGACATACTGTACTATGACTTTTTTTCATGATTTTGGATGACATGCTATACTATGACTTTTTTTCATGGTTTTGGAAGACATACTATACTATGACTTTTTTTCATGGTTTTGGACGACATACTATACTATGATGTTTTTTCATGGTTTTGGACGACATACTGTACTTTGACTTTTTTCATGATTTTGGACGACATACTATACTGTGACTTTTTTTCAAGATTTTGGACGACATACTATACTATGACGTTTTTTCATGATATTTGACGACATACAATACCATGACTTTTTTTCATGATTTTGAACGACATACTATACTATGACTTTTTTTCATGGTTTTGGATGACATACTATACTTTGACAGTTTTCCATTACAATGGACGACATACTATACTATGACGTTTTTCCATGGTTTTGGACGACATACTATACTATGACATTTTTCCATTATTTTGGACGACACGCTATACTATGACTTTTTTTCATGGTTTTGGAAGACATACTATACTTTGACATTTTTCCATTATTTTGGACGACATACTATACTATGACTTTTTTTCAAGATTTTGGACGACATACTATACTATGACTTTTTTTCATGGTTTTGGACGACATGCTATACTATGACTTTTTTTCATGGTTTTGGACGACATGCTATATTATGACTTTTTTCATGGTTTTGGACGACATACTATACTATGACTGTTTTTTCAAGATTTTGGACGACATACTATACTATGACTTTTTTTCATGGTTTTGGACGACATGCTATACTATGACTTTTTTTCATGGTTTTGGACGACATGCTATATTATGACTTTTTTCATGGTTTTGGACGACATACTATACTATGACTGTTTTTTCATGATTTTGGAAGACATGCTATACTATGACATTTTTTCATGGTTTTGGACGACATACTATACTATGACTTTTTTTCATGGTTTTGGACGACATGCTATACTATGACTTTTTTTCATGATTTTAGACGACATACTATACTATGACTATTTTTTCATGATTTTGGAAGACATGCTATACTATGACATTTTTTCATGGTTTTGGACGACATACTATACTATGACTTTTTTTCATGGTTTTGGACGACATGCTATACTATGACTTTTTTTCATGGTTTTGGACGACATACTATACTATGACTTTTTTTCATGATTTTAGACGACATGCTATACTATGACTTTTTTTCATGGTTTTGGATGACATACTATACTTTGACAGTTTTCCATTATAATGGACGACATACTATACTATGACGTTTTTCCATGGTTTTGGACGACATACTATACTATGACATTTTTCCATTATTTTGGACGACACGCTATACTATGACTTTTTTTCATGGTTTTGGATGACATACTATACTTTGACATTTTTCCATTATTTTGGACGACATACTATACTATGACTTTTTTTCATGGTTTTGGATGACATGCTATACTATGACATTTTTTCATGGTTTTGGACGACATGCTATACTATGACTGTTTTTTCAAGATTTTGGACGACATACTATACTATGACTTTTTTTCATGGTTTTGGACGACATGCTATATTATGACTTTTTTCATGGTTTTGGACGACATACTATACTATGACTTTTTTTCATGGTTTTGGACGACATGCTATATTATGACTTTTTTCATGGTTTTGGACGACATACTATACTATGACTTTTTTTCATGGTTTTGGACGACATGCTATACTATGACATTTTTTCATGGTTTTGGACGACATACTATACTATGACTTTTTTTCATGTTTTTGAACAACATGCTATATTATGACTTTTTTCATGGTTTTGGACGACATACTATACTATGACTTTTTTTCATGGTTTTGGACGACATACTATACTATGACTTTTTTTCATGGTTTTGGACGACATACTATACTATGACTTTTTTTCATGGTTTTGGACGACATGCTATATTATGACTTTTTTCATGGTTTTGGACGACATACTATACTATGACTTTTTTTCATGGTTTTGGACGACATGCTATAATATGACTTTTTTCATGGTTTTGGACGACATACTATACTATGACTTTTTTTCATGGTTTTGGACGACATGCTATACTATGACATTTTTTCATGGTTTTGGATGACATACTATACTATGACTTTTTTTCATGTTTTTGAACGACATGCTATATTATGACTTTTTTCATGGTTTTGGACGACATACTATACTATGACTTTTTTTCATGATTTTGGAAGACATACTATACTATGACATTTTTTCATGGTTTTGGACGACATACTATACTATGACTTTTTTTTCATGGTTTTGGACGACATGCTATACTATGACTTTTTTTCATGATTTTAGACGACATGTTATACTATGACTTTTTTTCATGGTTTTGGACGACATGCTATACTATGACTTTTTTTCATGGTTTTGGACGACATGCTATATTATGACTTTTTTCATGGTTTTGGACGACATACTATACTATGACTGTTTTTTCATGATTTTGGAAGACATGCTATACTATGACATTTTTTCATGGTTTTGGACGACATACTATACTATGACTTTTTTTCATGGTTTTGGACGACATGCTATACTATGACTTTTTTTCATGATTTTAGACGACATACTATACTATGACTGTTTTTTCATGATTTTGGAAGACATGCTATACTATGACATTTTTTCATGGTTTTGGACGACATACTATACTATGACTTTTTTTCATGGTTTTGGACGACATGCTATACTATGACTTTTTTTCATGGTTTTGGACGACATACTATACTATGACTTTTTTTCATGATTTTAGACGACATGCTATACTATGACTTTTTTTCATGGTTTTGGATGACATACTATACTTTGACAGTTTTCCATTATAATGGACGACATACTATACTATGACGTTTTTCCATGGTTTTGGACGACATACTATACTATGACATTTTTCCATTATTTTGGACGACACGCTATACTATGACTTTTTTTCATGGTTTTGGATGACATACTATACTTTGACATTTTTCCATTATTTTGGACGACATACTATACTATGACTTTTTTTCATGGTTTTGGATGACATGCTATACTATGACATTTTTTCATGGTTTTGGACGACATGCTATACTATGACTGTTTTTTCAAGATTTTGGACGACATACTATACTATGACTTTTTTTCATGGTTTTGGACGACATACTATACTATGACTTTTTTTCATGGTTTTGGACGACATGCTATATTATGACTTTTTTCATGGTTTTGGACGACATGCTATACTATGACTTTTTTTCATGGTTTTGGACGACATGCTATATTATGACTTTTTTCATGGTTTTGGACGACATACTATACTATGACTGTTTTTTCATGATTTTGGAAGACATGCTATACTATGACATTTTTTCATGGTTTTGGACGACATACTATACTATGACTTTTTTTCATGGTTTTGGACGACATGCTATACTATGACTTTTTTTCATGATTTTAGACGACATACTATACTATGACTATTTTTTCATGATTTTGGAAGACATGCTATACTATGACATTTTTTCATGGTTTTGGACGACATACTATACTATGACTTTTTTTCATGGTTTTGGACGACATGCTATACTATGACTTTTTTTCATGGTTTTGGACGACATACTATACTATGACTTTTTTTCATGATTTTAGACGACATGCTATACTATGACTTTTTTTCATGGTTTTGGATGACATACTATACTTTGACAGTTTTCCATTATAATGGACGACATACTATACTATGACGTTTTTCCATGGTTTTGGACGACATACTATACTATGACATTTTTCCATTATTTTGGACGACACGCTATACTATGACTTTTTTTCATGGTTTTGGATGACATACTATACTTTGACATTTTTCCATTATTTTGGACGACATACTATACTATGACTTTTTTTCATGGTTTTGGATGACATGCTATACTATGACATTTTTTCATGGTTTTGGACGACATGCTATACTATGACTGTTTTTTCAAGATTTTGGACGACATACTATACTATGACTTTTTTTCATGGTTTTGGACGACATGCTATATTATGACTTTTTTCATGGTTTTGGACGACATACTATACTATGACTTTTTTTCATGGTTTTGGACGACATGCTATATTATGACTTTTTTCATGGTTTTGGACGACATACTATACTATGACTTTTTTTCATGGTTTTGGACGACATGCTATACTATGACATTTTTTCATGGTTTTGGACGACATACTATACTATGACTTTTTTTCATGTTTTTGAACAACATGCTATATTATGACTTTTTTCATGGTTTTGGACGACATACTATACTATGACTTTTTTTCATGGTTTTGGACGACATACTATACTATGACTTTTTTTCATGGTTTTGGACGACATACTATACTATGACTTTTTTTCATGGTTTTGGACGACATGCTATATTATGACTTTTTTCATGGTTTTGGACGACATACTATACTATGACTTTTTTTCATGGTTTTGGACGACATGCTATAATATGACTTTTTTCATGGTTTTGGACGACATACTATACTATGACTTTTTTTCATGGTTTTGGACGACATGCTATACTATGACATTTTTTCATGGTTTTGGATGACATACTATACTATGACTTTTTTTCATGTTTTTGAACGACATGCTATATTATGACTTTTTTCATGGTTTTGGACGACATACTATACTATGACTTTTTTTCATGATTTTGGAAGACATACTATACTATGACATTTTTTCATGGTTTTGGACGACATACTATACTATGACTTTTTTTTCATGGTTTTGGACGACATGCTATACTATGACTTTTTTTCATGATTTTAGACGACATGTTATACTATGACTTTTTTTCATGGTTTTGGACGACATGCTATACTATGACTTTTTTTCATGGTTTTGGACGACATGCTATATTATGACTTTTTTCATGGTTTTGGACGACATACTATACTATGACTGTTTTTTCATGATTTTGGAAGACATGCTATACTATGACATTTTTTCATGGTTTTGGACGACATACTATACTATGACTTTTTTTCATGGTTTTGGACGACATGCTATACTATGACTTTTTTTCATGATTTTAGACGACATACTATACTATGACTGTTTTTTCATGATTTTGGAAGACATGCTATACTATGACATTTTTTCATGGTTTTGGACGACATACTATACTATGACTTTTTTTCATGGTTTTGGACGACATGCTATACTATGACTTTTTTTCATGGTTTTGGACGACATACTATACTATGACTTTTTTTCATGATTTTAGACGACATGCTATACTATGACTTTTTTTCATGGTTTTGGATGACATACTATACTTTGACAGTTTTCCATTATAATGGACGACATACTATACTATGACGTTTTTCCATGGTTTTGGACGACATACTATACTATGACATTTTTCCATTATTTTGGACGACACGCTATACTATGACTTTTTTTCATGGTTTTGGATGACATACTATACTTTGACATTTTTCCATTATTTTGGACGACATACTATACTATGACTTTTTTTCATGGTTTTGGATGACATGCTATACTATGACATTTTTTCATGGTTTTGGACGACATGCTATACTATGACTGTTTTTTCAAGATTTTGGACGACATACTATACTATGACTTTTTTTCATGGTTTTGGACGACATACTATACTATGACTTTTTTTCATGGTTTTGGACGACATGCTATATTATGACTTTTTTCATGGTTTTGGACGACATACTATACTATGACTTTTTTTCATGGTTTTGGACGACATGCTATATTATGACTTTTTTCATGGTTTTGGACGACATACTATACTATGACTTTTTTTCATGGTTTTGGACGACATGCTATACTATGACATTTTTTCATGGTTTTGGACGACATACTATACTATGACTTTTTTTCATGTTTTTGAACAACATGCTATATTATGACTTTTTTCATGGTTTTGGACGACATACTATACTATGACTTTTTTTCATGGTTTTGGACGACATACTATACTATGACTTTTTTTCATGGTTTTGGACGACATGCTATATTATGACTTTTTTCATGGTTTTGGACGACATACTATACTATGACTTTTTTTCATGGTTTTGGACGACATGCTATATTATGACTTTTTTCATGGTTTTGGACGACATACTATACTATGACTTTTTTTCATGGTTTTGGACGACATGCTATACTATGACATTTTTTCATGGTTTTGGATGACATACTATACTATGACTTTTTTTCATGTTTTTGAACGACATGCTATATTATGACTTTTTTCATGGTTTTGGACGACATACTATACTATGACTTTTTTTCATGATTTTGGAAGACATACTATACTATGACATTTTTTCATGGTTTTGGACGACATACTATACTATGACTTTTTTTTCATGGTTTTGGACGACATGCTATACTATGACTTTTTTTCATGATTTTAGACGACATGTTATACTATGACTTTTTTTCATGGTTTTGGACGACATACTATACTATGACTTTTTTTCATGATTTTAGACGACATGCTATACTATGACTTTTTTTCATGGTTTTGGACGACATACTATACTATGACTTTTTTCATGGTTTTGGACGACATACTATACTATGACTGTTTTTTCATGATTTTAGACGACATGCTATACTATGACTTTTTTTCATGATTTTAGACGACATGCTATACTATGACTTTTTTTCATGATTTTAGACGACATGCTATACTATCACTTTTTTTCATGGTTTTGGACGACATGCTATACTATGACTTTTTTCATGGTTTTGGACGACATACTATACTATGACTGTTTTTTCATGATTTTGGACGACATGCTATACTATGACTTTTTGTCAAGATTTTGGACAACATACTATACTATGGCTTTTTCCATGATTTTTGACGACATACTATACCATGACTTTTTTTCAAGATTTTTGACGACATGCTATACTATGACTTTTTTTTCAAGATTTTGGACGACATACTATACTATGACTGTTTTTTCATGATTTTGGACGACATACTATACTGTGACATTTTTCCATTATTTTGGACGACATACTATACTATGACTTTTTCCATGGTTTTGGACGACATACTTTCCTGTGACATTTTTTCATGGCTTTGGATGACATACTATAATTTGACATTTTTCCATTATTTTGGACGACATACTATACTATGACTTTTTTTTCATGGTTTTGGATTACATAGTATACTTTGACATTTTTCCATTATAATGGACGACATACTATACTATGACTTTTTTCATGGTTTTGGACGACATACTATACTTTGACATTTTTCCATTGTAATGGACGACATACTATACTATGTCATTTTTTCATGGTTTTGGATGACATGCTATACTATGACATTTTTTCATGGTTTTGGACGACATGCTATACTATGACTGTTTTTTCAAGATTTTGGACGACATACTATACTATGACTTTTTTTCATGGTTTTGGACGACATACTATACTATGACTTTTTTCATGGTTTTGGACGACATACTATACTATGACTTTTTTTCATGGTTTTGGACAACATACTATACTATGACTTTTTTTCATGTTTTTGAACAACATGCTATATTATGACTTTTTTCATGGTTTTGGACGACATACTATACTATGACTTTTTTTCATGGTTTTGGACGACATACTATACTATGACTTTTTTTTCATGGTTTTGGATTACATACTATACTTTGACATTTTTCCATTATAATGGACGACATACTATACTATGACTTTTTTCATGGTTTTGGACGACATACTATACTTTGACATTTTTCCATTGTAATGGACGACATACTATACTATGTCATTTTTCCATTATTTTGGACGACATGCTATACTATGACATTTTTCCATTATTTTGGACGACCTACTATACTATGACTTTTTTCATGATTTTGGATGACATACTAACAAAATCACAAAATAATGGAAAAAAGTCATAGTATAGCATGTCATCCAAAGTAATGGAAAAAAAGTCATAGTATAGCATGTCGTCCAAAATCTTGAAAAAAAGTCATAGTATAGTATGTCGTCCAAAATCTTGAAAAAAGTCATAGTATAGCATGTCGTCCACAATTTTGATAAAAAGTCATAGTATAGCATGTCGCCCAAACCAATGAAAAAAAGTCACAGTATAGTATGCTGTCCAATATCATGAATAAAAGTGATAGTATAGTATGTCGTCCAAAACAATGAAAAAAAGTCATAGTATAGCATGTCGTCCAATATAATGGAAAAAAAGTCATAGTACAGTATGCTGTCCAATATCATGAATAAAAGTGATAGTATAGTATGTCGTCCAAAACAATGAAAAAAAAGTCACAGTATAGCATGTCGTCCAAAACCATGAAAAAAAGGTCATAGTATAGCATGTCGTCCAAAACCATGAAAAAAAGTCATAGTATAGCATGTCGTCCAAAACCATGAAAAAAAGTCATAGTATAGCATGTCGTCCAATATGATGAAAAAAAAGTCATAGTATAGCATGTCATCCAAAACGATGAAAGAAAAGTCATAGTATAGTGTGTCGTCCAAAACCATGAAAAAAAAGTCATAGTATATAGCATGTCGTCCAAAACCATGAAAAGAAGTCATAGTATAGCATGCCGTCCAAAACCATGAAAAAAAGTCATAGTATAGTATGTTGTCAAAAACCATGAAAAAAAGTCATAGTATAGTATGTCGTCAAAAACCATGAAAAAAAGTCATAGTATAGCATGTCGTCAAAAACCATGAAAAAAAGTCATAGTATAGCATGTCGTCCAATATGATGAAAAAAAAGTCATAGTATAGTATGTCGTCCAATATGATGAAAAAAAGTCATAGTATAGTATGTCTTCCAAAACCATGAAAAAAAGTCATAGTATAGCATGTCGTCCAAAACCATGAAAAGAAGTCATAGTATAGCATGTCGTCCAAAACCATGAAAAAAAGTCATAGTATAGCATGTCGTCCAAAATCATGAAAAAAAGTCATGTCGTCTAAAACCATGAAGAAAACGTAATAGTATATTTAGCATGTTGTCAAAATTCATGAAAAATGCTTAAGAAAAAGTAATATAGAAGTCTTCGTACAGTTTGTCATTAAAAACGTAATAAAGTGTGTTATAACATATACTGTTACCAAATATACTTTAATGCCTTAAACATTTGACAAATGCACAGTCACTTGATTCTTTTAAAACATTCTTTTATTAACTTCCTCTTTAAACACTACTAATTCATTTAGAAACGGTTCCTCTATTCCATTTCAACAGTCCAAATACAAATAAACAAACACAGGGAGAAAGAAAAAGCAACACAATATGTACACAATAAACCACAACAGCACTCTGTGTTGAGGGAGGAGCAGTCAAGGCAAAGCACACATCAGTCATTCAACTTCATACTCTGAGCCAGTACCTTGAAAAATAAGTGTCTCATACAAACGTGTATAGAAAAATAATAGTTAAGCCAATATCAGAGGACTACTCAAGCAATGTTATGTACCTAGTACAAAATTAAATAACAATAAAATAATAGTAAATATTGGCATGAGGACATAATGTGACTACACAAATAGATTTATAAATAAAACAAACATGGAGGAAACTGTACTTTTTTATATCATATGAAAAATAAAAACATACAAAGGATATTATTCAGCATGTGTGGGGTTGTAACAGAAATCCTCAGTTCACATTTTGCAACCACATGAAATCCATTCACTTTTCACACTGAACCACCAGGGGGCAGAACAAGCACACTTATCGTCTACATCAGAGCAGGAACAAAAGGGCAAAGGATGAATAGTGGCCTTCAGCCCAGCTTATCTTCCCAGCAGCAGTGGGGCTATTTTAACACTGATTATCAGCAACAACAGGAAACACACTATCATCACACCTTTCATTTAAGCTCACTGCTAAAGGACTCAGTGTGCCTCAAATGAAGTGTTCCTTACATCATCCAACAGTGTGTCAAAGGGACACTTCAGTTATTTTTAAGTGGGGCTGTATGAGGTTCTTTACTGTAGACAGTATATGACATATAGTAGATGTCAGCCTGCACAGCAACAGTTTGGAGAAGCAGGCTGGAGTCCAACATGGAAGCAAAGCAATACACTGCTGTGGATGGGGGCCAGGGCCAAATTGTAGCCCCCCCCCAAAAAAAGTCCCACCCAAAACCAAAAGTCAGTATCAGTTTAAATGTATGCTATATTGAGAGTATTGCCACTGCTTCAACTTAATGTCAGACAGTGATTTCCAATGGGAAAATGTCGCCATTTTATCGCTTTCTTCAATGCCAGACTCCATTGACAAAAACAATAATTTTAGCACACTGAACACAGGAGCTGCTGGTTTACCTTAGATAGTTTGTGTTATTGTGTGACTTTAATGTTTAAAACGTTTAGTTTGGATTCACTAAAGTCACACAATAACACAAAATAACTAACTAATCGAGGCAGCGGTCAACCAGCAGTTCCTGTGTTCAGTGTGCTGAAATTACTGATTTTGTCTATGGAGTTTGGTGACTTTGATGAGAGCATCGATGGGGAACTCAAGCCAGTAAAATAATGGCTTTCCTCCTGGATTGGGCTGCCTGACGGAAAAATAATGCACTGAAAATACTCTCAATATAGCATACACATGAAGTGATATTGATTTAGATCTGTGGGACTTTTTTAAGTTGGCTAAAATTAGTTTTTTAGCTGACCCCATCCACAACACTGTTTCGCTTCCATGTTGGACTCCGGCCTGCTGCTCCAAACTGGGGGCGTGCAGACTGACATCTACTGTACGTTTTTTTACAGCCTATGGATAAGTACCCCATACCGTACCAAAAAACCCAAACAATCCCTTTAATCCCCAATTGCCATGTCCAAAAGACGCTAGCAAAAGGGGTTCACTGATGCTTCAGTTCATTCAAAGACTGAGGCCTCGAGTGTGTCAGAGATAAAGGAGGAAGAAGTGTTGCTTCCTGCTGAAGAAAACCACAAAACTTTATACAACACAAACAAAAAACCTCAGTTACATCTTTCAAATGCAGCCAGTGCATTTTTTTTCTTACACATCACAATAAACAAAACCGTCAGAAACATGACATGAAGAGATACTCAGGTATTTATACAAAAGGAAGGAGACGAAACAAAACTACAAATAATGGCTAGCTTAATGTTTAACAATAGTGTTGCGGGCAAGTTTTGAGTTCTCCGTACAAACGATGCTGGCTTATGGAACCAGAGCGAATAGTCGAGTTAGCCAACCAGCGGCTAACTTTGTAGCTTCAGTGGAAAAAACCGTGTTGAAAATTAGCAAGGGGGGGGGGGGGGGACAAACGACCCCAACGACTCCGTTTACGCTCACAAGAGGTTTATATCAGGGCGAAATGCTTCAGACGAGAAACCTCGGCACCCCTTGGCTTGTACTGTGAAGGTTTGTAGTGTTTCTCTTTCTAAAAAAAGACTACAAAGTCATACAAAGAGAGGAAAAAACAGCTGTCCTGAAATATACAGCACAAAGAGCGAGAGGGTAAGGAAAAGCAGAGCTTAATAGAAATCTGAAGCTGGGGGGAACACAAAAGATCCTCGCCAGCCAAATAGAGATTGTCGTTTCCCTTCCAACATGGGGATACTTTGTTTAGACAACAGCGGCGTCGACAGGGCCCGGCTCGCTCGTCAGGGGTTTGTCTTCATTCTGGTTTCTTCTGTTCAGAAGTTTAGACCCTGCTTAGCAGAGTGGATCTGTGGAGGAGAAAGAAACCGCTGTTAACATCACATGATGAGACTAAGTGGGAGAATTCGCAGCACATGAACCTCCACCACTGCAGCACAATCCTGTTAATACCTTATGTTCAATGATAGAAATTATTTTGATTTGTTTTTAAGGCTTTTTCAAATTGTAAGATTTTTTACACTGTGTTTTAAATTTTTTGTTTTAGTTTGGAGTTTTAAAGTTTTGTAAGCTGAAACCATTTCCCTCAGTGGGAACAAAGTCTTTATTTAATTTCACAGATAAGAAACAATAAATTGTGAAGACAATAAAGCCTCCACAAAAATAACATTTTTAGCCTATTGTGTGATTTAATCTGACTTCATATAAGTACAGGAACTCTCCGCTCGTTGCTAGGCTAATTTATACAATATCAAATGCTATAAGCTTGTGCTAATAACGTTAGCATGTTGTATTTATTTGGAAAATGTGTTTATTATAAGACAGTTGTTTTGTCAGTGAACCTTGCGATCTGTAATGGAGCTGAATTTTGTAACGTTACCTTTGTTAAATGTTGCTGTTGTCCCTAGTTTTATATGAGAGGAGGAAAAGTCAGCTAGCCGCTAGGCTAATTTATACAATGTAAAATGCCATAGGCTTGTGCTAAAAACATTAGCATGTTGTATTTGTGGAGAAAGTGTGTCCACATAGTTATAGTGAAGCCGATTTGTGTACTTGTGTTTGAAATTGTCTCTATTAAGACATGTTTAATGTGTGTTTAATGTGTGTTTTGAATCAACTAAACTTTACAGCACTTCACAGAAACCCCGCCACCGACTAGTGTTTTGGAGGTATAACTGCAGAGTGACACAAACACACCACCAGCACAAGTATAAATGTTCACAACGATGTAGGCCACGTGTTTAGGCTATGGCGTCAGGTCAGCCATGCACGTATAAATCCTGCTTAATGAAGAGGAACCAGGAATTTGATGTAACTTGTCAGCTTGGGGATCGCTGATAATTTTTAGATAGATTTTTTCCAGACTTAAAAAAAAAAAAGTGCTGCAAAGAAAAATATAGAAAATAAAAAATACATGTTTGACTTGTTTAGTTAACTCTTAACAATTAATCGATTAACAAAATGTTGTAAAAAGCAGCTTGAGATGTCGTCGTGCTGAAAACCTGTTGTTTACATGGGGTTTGAAACTCAAATTTCCTAAGTTGCCTTAAAAGTTCTGAAATTTTCCTAACTTTTTTTTACAGTGCACTTAATTGTACCCAGTATTACAAAAGTTGGATAAACACATAGAACTCCTCACTTTTTCCTCCTAAAAAACAGATTTCAGTCAAATTTAGTGGTAATTTTACAGTAACTGTGATTTCATAAAGCAGGATGTGAGTCGCAGCAACAGTTTGTCTTCAGCTGATTTCCAGAGTTGATCTGTGAGCCGACAGACAGTCTGTTGAACAGAGTCTCTGCGATCTGAGCAACACGTTCTGCTGACGCTGCTTGGCTAGAATGAAGTGACAGATCGTGTCGCAGTGGAGGCAAAGCTCAGGGGGACGTGGAGAGAGTTGGCAGGCGATCAGAAAACGTGACCACACACACACACACACACACACACACACACACACACACACACACACACACATTAGAGTGGATTCACTCCGGCTGGGCTGAACCCAACACTCACAAAGCTCTGAGTCCAAAACCTGCTCTCACCTCTGACCCCTGCCAGCAGATCTGATTCATACATGTGGGTGGTTGTTGGGTGTGTGGGGTCCGTTTTTGGCAGCCTGCAGCACGCCTGTCAGCTGTGACTCATGAGTTCACTGTTCATAAATAATGGCTTTATTTTTTACATGTCTCTCATGTTGTTATGTTTGGGTTTCCCCCCCTTCTTTGTAAAAACGACATCTTTCAAAAAGAGTCTGCGAGTAAGACTGTGGAGAAACTGGATTTAGATCATCTTTGAACGGTTACAGACAGCTTTGCTCATTTTCATTACTATTTTCTGAAATATTTCTAAAGCTGCATTAATTCATTTTTGACCATTAGGGGGAATAATCCTACAGTTGGCCGACAGACGCACAGTGCTGACATGTGAGCGCCTTGTTAGTCTCGCGTAGTCAGACCTGTCTCCACAGCACTGTGTCAGCTCTCCAGAAAGTCTGGAATCATTGATTATCTTTCTGTTACAGGGGGAAAAACACTCTGTTAAAAGAGGCTCTGGATTTTGTTTCTTTCAACCAATCACAATCTTCTTGGGCGGCACTAAGCCAGGACGCAGGTGGAACATTTGCACATGGGTTGGCGAACACTGTCGTTAAAATGGCACTAACATTTCTTTTTGTATCATTCTGATTCATTCTCTAAATTCTGAGGTTTTTGTGGGTCCGTGAACGCAGCGCAGGCTAGTAGTTTGAGGAGTCGCAGGGCGGATAATTCATCAGTCGAGCCAATCAGAGCTGATCAGGTCAGATCGATGGATAAGAGGAGCAGCTCTTAAGACCCAGCACAATGAACGGTTTAGTTTCACTCTCACTGCGCCTGGCAGCCTCTGCAACTCGACTCACTAACTGCTGAACGCATTAAATAGCAGTCCACTTCAGTACAGTTGTTTTCGCCTGAGTACACATGAACCGTACTTGAGGTCACCTTTTCAAGAGGACTTAGATACAGGCTGATGAACCACGCCCAGGTGCGGCACACAGTGTTCCCCCCAATCATACAAACTGGACTTTGTAGTGAAGTGTGTTCGGATACGCGCCTCCTCAGAGTATAGTTACATTTAGTGGAAGTGATGCACCCGACTGATTGATTCATGATTACTGAACGACCTGTTTTGTCACTGCGGCAAAAACTCAACATCCCAGATTCAGTTTGTGTCAATTAAACATCAGCGGGTGATGCTGAAGCACAAGGAAATATCCCTCTGTCAGCTCTCCGGGGCTTTCTTCAACCAGTTAGAGCCAACTGAACAAAGCTGATTCGCTCTCATCCATCTTCACAAACACACACGTCCAGAGTGCTGTGTGATAACGGGGGTACTGTGTGTGTGTGCGTGCGAGTAGGATGTAATTGTGTAAAAATGACTGATGTCCTCTGTGTGTGTGTATGCAAGTGATGGTGTGACAAAGAAGAATGATGAGCACCTGTGTGTGTGTGTGTTTAATGCATTTATTGAATAGCGTGCGGGTCAGCATCAGTGTGACCTACATCTCTCTGTGTCTGCCTGGTCAGCGCAGAGGCAGGAGGGGATGTGGGGTGACAGGCGTGATTGAAAGACTCCAAAGCCCCGAGGGGGAGTGAGTGTGTGTGTGTGTGTGTGTGTGTGTGTGTGTATGTGTGTGAAGAGGGAGACGGGGCGTTCATACACACCTCAGAGACTTCCATCTGTCCTTCTCCATGTTGTTCTCAGGACCTTCGCTCTCATAGGACGCCAGATACAACGCTGCCAAGAGGAAATCAAAGACACATCATTAGAATCATCAAAAACTGATTTTGAAAATTTGACATCTGCCCTGAAAAATGGATTCCTGGCATGAAAAAAAAAAACCTGCTCTGACTGGCTACCCCTGATTTCATTGACTTCTAGTCCAAGCTCAAGATATTCAGGACTCTGGCACACATTAGCAGTCTGTGTCAGTCCCTCCAGCATTTCACAGGCTGTATTTTGGGATTGTTGTGGACTATTTTGCTTGCTTTGTTTTTGCAATAAAATTTCAGGGCAAGTGAAAAATCACAAAATAAGTTGTGATGGCGATCGACTGTTTACTGACTGTCCCATCAGCTGTGTTTCTTCACTGACAGGTACAAAGACATTAGATTTTAACTTCACTGGAGCCTAAAAAACAGTTTAAAGTGTCCCTGAGGCTGCGTTAGTGTTTACTGAGCTTGTCCCTGTTGCTTCCTGTAGTTCGGCTGATTCACATATTCCAATTTAAAATCAGAAGTCATCACTTTCTTGCACGTTTTAAGCCTTAATCCAAATTCAAATCAACCTGCTTCCTCTGATTCTCTGTTCATGCACAAATGGTCTGACAGGAGCATGTTCTCTATCGCCTCACACTGATGATAGTGTTGGCTGTAGAAGAGTCGAGCGCTCACAGCTGATTGGTTCAGTTCGGTCGGTGCACTTCAATGTCAGGAGGATTTTACAGACCTCCCTGTCTCTCTCTGATAAGACAGTGATAAGAGCCGGAGCCAGTGACACACGACTTTGATGTGGATTAAAGGAGACCGAAACGATCAGCGCTGCTCCAGTGTGAGAGCTGATAACGACCCGCGTGTGTGGATTTGAGGTTTAGCAAGAAAATAGTGTGTTTTCTGTGGTCTGCTGTATGTATGTATATGATGTGTATTTTGCTGTTAATTATTGAGTTCCTGTATCATTCATTGATAAACGTACCATCTTCAGTGAACACTGGAGCCGTCAGCAGGTACTGCAGGATCTTGCGATCCTTCTCAAACGGACACTCCACTTTCTTCCAGGCCATGAACTCGCTCACTTGTTTGGCCAGCTCCCAGAATTTCTGGAATAAAACCCAGAACACACACCTCAGGTTAATATTCAGAAGGTAACAACATGTGCATGGCTCTAGCTGACTTGACTGTTACTCCTTCACGCCAAATAATGAGCCAGGTTTGTAACCTTGTAGGGCTCCACTGAAGCTGCCCGGTGACCTCACGTACTGTGGTTACAGTCAGCTGTCCTGACGTGTTAATGTGTTCAAATGTAGTGTAATAAAAGTCACAACAGGGCAGGACCAAAGCAGAGTTTCCCAGGATAGACTGAATCCTTAAAATAGTGCCTGATTCAGTGGAGCTGTGACCAAAGACCAGTGGAAACACTTAGAAGACTCTGGTCACTGGTCAGTGTGTTTGTTCCATGGAAACACAACTGAACTCTACACACTCCGGCCTCACTTCTCCATTCTCCAACACTCTTTTAGGGAAGTGGAAAGAAATGGCACCAAGTCCGTCGCCTTGTGTAGTAAACAGTGATGTCTAACACGTAATATTTGCTGGGAAACTCCCTCTGGGGAATTTAAAACTCTGCTCACCTCAAAGTTGATGTGTCCGCTCTGCAGCCTGTTGGCACACCCCTCGTTGAGGAAGTAGATGTCTTTTATGAGCAGGCTGAAGAAAGGGATGACAATCTGCGGGACAACAGAAAGAGAAAGGGATTTAATTTCACTGAGAAGATGCGAAGGGGGGGATTTCCACATGACACACAGGTGTGTGTGATCTCTATAAACATCAATTCAAAGGGAAAAGGATTACAATAGACAAAGAGGATCCTTTATAACGCTCGATATCATTCCCAGGGAAACACAGAGCCGCTTCTCTTCTGGTTATACACACATATTTAATCAAAGAAACAGGCCTGTAGCAGCCCGTACAAATACGACCTTTAATAACCTAAAAAAAATACCAAAGATGAAGTAAGACTGGAGCAGAGAGGACGAATTTCCCTTTAAAGACGCCTAAATAATTCATCACCATCCTCGTACATTGATTCAGGTCACTGCACGTCTGAGCGCTAACATAGATGCTGATGTAGAGCAAGGTGGGGAGGAAGCTCCAAACTCCATTTGAATAACGGTCAATTTTACACTGATGGGATTTTTTTTTTCCTTCTGTGGCGCTGAATCAACACACAGGAAATCAAATTGGCCAGCTGGTTAAATCTGACATTTATCAGTTGCTATGGCTGATAAACAAACAGCGTTTTTGTTCCTGAGTGTGGAGAGATTGCTGCAATCTGGCACGCTGACCTATAAAAAACTCAGTCTGTCACCTCTTTCCTGGCAGTCCCAACACGCCCCCACCCAACATTATCAAACATTCATGATGGTGGAGCTTTTACAAGTTGGGATACCACAGGGAGAACAGCAGACTGAACAAATTCATCACATGCACATTTTTGTTGCGTTGTGTGTGTTATAAGTTGGCCAGGGTCGCTCTGATTGTGTCAGAAGTTGCACTTGAATAAACCGCACACATCCTTTCCTCGTTAGTTCTCATGACTCCCTCTCATGTGTTTTTCTTTAACTCTGTTCTTGGCTGACTCGTATTGTGAGCTTGTTTGTGTGGAGCTGTGCCTCAACACCACCCTTGAAACAAAATTTGGGTGCAGCTGACAACTGGTTAACTCGATGTCAGTGAAGTCAGAGAGTCTGCACACAGTGTGCTCTGAGGGGTCTGCAGGGGCTGGATGTTGTTTACTGAAACACGCTTGTGCGCCTGATCTGAAGATTGTTGTCATGGCTTCGCACACGTCTGTGCGCACATGTTCTGTTTTCAGAGAAAAAAAGCAGAGCAGAGAGGAAGTCGTTGTCACAGCTGGACACACAGGAGGTGTTGAGGACCTGGAGCCAGAGGGGTGCCAGGTCTGGATCTGTGGCACAAATTACACCCACTATAAAGGATGTGTCTGTTATAGAGCTGCGGCAATTAGTCAATTAATCAATTCGCTAATGGTAAGACAATTAATCGGCAACGATTTTCATGACTGATCAATCATTTCAGTCATTTTCCAAACAAAAATGTCAAAACATTTCCAGGTTCCAGCCTCTGAAATGTGAGAATTTTCTGCTTTTCTTTGTCATTTATGAGAAATAAATGAAGAATCTTTGAGTTTGGGGCTGTTGGTTGGACAAAAGAAGCAATTTGAAGAGTTTATTTGCAACTAGAATGAGCGGCTCAAGGTCGTACGCCTCCGCGAACCAGTCGAGTTGCAGTTATACATCCATGTCTGCAACAACATGGATGCTTCACACACATCTTCCCCCGGCAGCACAGACAATCTACACAGTGTCACCAGTCCAGTATCTGATCGACTGTCTCCCCTTCTGTTCCTCACTTACGACGTTCAAGTGAAGTTGACCTTTGAACTTCTCAATATATAATGTTATCACTTCATTGTATAAGACATCTCTGTGAAATTGTATCATAACTAGAGTATTAATTATTGAGTTCTAGCCCAAAAACATATTTTGTGAGGTCACAGTGCCCTCTGATCTTCAACCACTAAATTTGAGTCAGTCAATCGTTGAGTCCAGGTGGACGTTTGTGCCAAATTCCCTCGAGACATTATTGAGATATTGCTTTCATGAGAATGAGATGGAGGCAATGAGAAGAGAATGAGAATGAGACAAGTACTTCAGCAATCGATAAGGTGATCAACAGAAAATTTATCAGCAGCAACTTTGAATGATAGTTTAAGGAATCGAGCAAAAACACCCGGATTTTAAACTGTTGGTTAAACAAAATGTCTCCTGGGGCTCTGGTGATGAGAATCGTTAAAAAATGATTTAATAAAGTTCAGGCTTCATCTGAAAAAATTAGCTGCAACCATAATTCTAAGCAATCGTATTTTTTATTCCTGAGGTTTCATTGGCTCCTGGTCCTAGTTTTAGTCTTGTTGCTTGATCAGAATCTTTCCTGCCTGTTCTCATAGTTTTTTATGTTGCCTTCTGTACATTACTTTGTCACACAAGTTGGCTTAATTATTATTGAACTATTGTACAAGTGGATCCCGGAATGCTTTAATGTGTTAACACAGCATCAATCTGCTGCCTTATGGCCTCTCTGCACGTCCAGAGCAGACGCAGAGTCACAGTGTGTCAGTCAAACCCAGAACTCCTCCACACAGTTTACAGTGCTTTGATTAAAACAGGCCACAGAGGCACATCATGTTTCATGTTGTGTAACTGGGTGTAATTTGGAATCTTTTCCACATTCTTCTCTGTTAAACGTCTTTGTGAGCTGTTGTTGCAAAGCCAGACGTGATAAACGCTTTCACATCAGTAGTTTGGCATTTTAAGAATGAGAGCAACAACCTCCGGAGCATTTAAATCTTTGTGTCCTCAAAGCAAAGAACAAATCCACAGCAAAACAGGATGAGAGGAGCATAAACGCCGGCTCTGTTGATCCTCTAACAAAGTCAACAGCACAGTGGACGTCTACAGCAGATCATAAACAACCCCTCCCTTAAATGAGAGGTCACGAGGGCAAGAGCATACCAGACTTCTTGGGAACTTTCCGTTTCACGACCCCGACCTCTTGCCTGGGTATGTTTGCATTTCTGAGCTCCAAAAAAACATCCCTCACATACCTCAGGGAGCCAGACCCTTATTGACAGTACACTCTGTCTCCGCAAAAAACACACTTATTCAACAAATAATGCATGAGGAGGGACTAACCACGTACGTCTGGCAGCCCACGAGCTCTGCGCTGGTTCAAATTCGGTCAGAGCGGGCAACTCAAGACGCAGCAGAGAACACTGTGTGATCTTGCAGGCGCCCATGTGTTCTCTTTCCTCCCTTGTTGAGAACACAACATGTTTGATGAGGAGGAAACCAAGACCCTCCTCATATCTTGACCCACTTAGAACGCGCCCTCCCGTGTCCCCTCTGAGCCACACTGTTATGCAACCTCTGTCCCGCGTCCAAGTCCACTACAGTGGCTGCTGATGCCGTAAACACGATGGGAACGCAGCTCCCAGATGACAACAAGGCACAACGAGGGACAGCGCTGCGGTTTCTTTTGCTGCTGCAGTGCATGAGGATAAAATCAGCGCGATAGCCATCTCAAACTTTTTACATAACTAATGAGTGCGTGGTGCTTATTCTGAAACTGAAAGGTCACTGTTGATTGCTCCAGCAGCTGTCAAGTGCTCTTTAGCAAGACATGAAACCCTGATTACTCACTGTACTGTTGAAATGTAAACCAAAGTCTGCAGCGCACATGTTCAAACTTATGCAGTTTATATAAACAGTGGCTACTGGACACGTCACAAAAGAAATGTTTGTCGACTTTTTGGCGAGTCTCACTCCATTAGCCGCCACTGACTTGACTGAACTCAGACTTTATCCAGAACTTGACCTGATTTCCCAGTAGCACTGGTGGTGATGGTTTAGCAAGAATGTCAACCTTTATTTAAATGTCAGCTTTGAATTTAATCTGCGCTCCTCACGTCTGCCCAGCACAGGACATTCAGATGGGAGGTGAACTACGGGTGTTGAGGTGAGGGATGTCTAGAGAACTGAAACTTTGGTACCAAGTCGATGCCAAATACTTAAAAGTCACAGTAGCCCCTTTTACACTGCCTTCTCAGGACAGGAATTTTGCACCGTTATCCACCTCGTCTGACCTCACGTTTCCAGGCGGTTAAAGACGCAACAGGTGAACGGCCCACAAAATCGGTTTGTTTTTTACTGTGGTATAGAAATAGGTATTGAGAATAATGGAATACCTCTTGTATTGGTATCGACTACTATATTTCTGGCCTCATTGCATACCTAGTTGAGATTATATTCTAATGCTCAAAATTCAGAAAACATCGTCTATAAATATACACTACCAAATGTGGTCCGACAGCTCAGTAATAAAAGCATCACATTGTAAAGTGTGTGTCGATGTGTGTTGAGGCGTCACCTTCTCTCTGCTGCTGTTGGCGGTGATCGACCTCTGTGTGGCTCCTCTCAGCGCCGTTCTGTAGTTGTAGAAATTGCTGGAAGGATCCATCTGGTGCTACGGAGAGAAAAAGAACAGTGTCAGTTTGGGTGCAGGCTAACGTTTGATGAAAAACACAGATCAAGAGAACAGCTGAGAGAGGATCTGAGAGGCAGACGAGTTGTCGATTTAACATATTTAGTTGTGTTTAACCCACTGAAAGTACCGGCTCCTGTTGTGATGAGTCAGACAATCTTGGTTTGCAGGAAAGAAAAGCTGATTTTCTACAGTAAATGAACCAATAATAACAAAAAACAACACAAAGTCATGACGTTTGTCCCTTCCTGCATCCTGTACACAACATTATAACTCAGCCCCTCTGTGTTGTGACACACACCTGTCCAAGTTATGGAGGAATCAGGAGACAGATGATGCAGTCTGTGACCTCGAACAAACCAAGGAGCACATTAACTCCACGCCGACATCACAGCAAATTAACGCTCCGTGGGACAGCGAGCTCACCTCAAATAAGGCTCACAGGGACAAACCGGGAGGGTAAAGAGAAATCATCAAAAGAGTAAAGAGGTGAGGAGGTGTGTGATTGACAGAGAGAGACGCAGATGAACTCCGGGGAGACATGAAGGGAACCTATAGAAGCGGGTCTTTGAAAGCTTTCAGATCCCACAGACGCTCCCAGCCCGACTCTTCTCCACCTCAGATCTCCTCTTTCAAAGGGCCGACTGATGGCCTGTTGGGCTCAGACAGCATCTTCCCTGCAGAGTGTGGGGTTTCCTCAGGTACCGTACATCTATATATGCAGAGCGTGGTGGGAGGACAGGGGATATCTTTTGCTTTTATGCACTTTTTTTGCACTACTTTTCAAATAAAAACTATTCCTGACAAAAGCTGAGAGGACGTCTCTGAGTGGTTTGGATATTGGTTTGTGAAATTACATATGGAAGAAAGAGGAATCATATAAAACTGAAGTTGTGTTTGGTTGGGCTGAAACTAAACTTGCTTGCTGTACGTGTAAACCCAACTAAGACAAACGGGAAAACACACAATTTTGGTGTCTGAATAAAAAACAACAACGAGAAAACGCAAGTTAAACACCCTCAGATTTTGGTTTATGTCCATCTATGTAAGATCTGAGTGAGTCACAGTCAAATCTCAGCTCTCCCACTCAGATCCATGTTCGTAACAGCTTTCAGCCCGACTGTGTTTATCAGTCTTTGTCATTGCACTTAACCCAACAATCCGCCGACAAAAGAAAACGCTCCCCCACACGCCCACAGCACGGTTAGTCATGAGTGTCGAACACAACAAAACCATGGAGGCTGTTAATGTGTGTGTGGGCGAACGGGAAAACACATGCTTAGTGTGAGAACTGGACAATTAAAACTGAGGAGAAGATGCGAGAAAATGAAGACAAATGCAGATTTTAGGGACGTTTTATATCCAGAAATCTTTATCTTTTTACTGGTTTTAATAACTTGGTCTGTTTGTTTTGGAGAGGAGGAGACCTCTGTGGATAATTGAACCCCTGGTAAAAACCTCCTGAACGATGAGCACTTAAAGAATTCTAACCGGGAGAAGTTTCAGCTGGTTGCAATCCTCAAAATCCCCCTAAATCTTATACACTGGACCTTCAGTGCTGCCGCACAAAACTTGTGCACTGCATCTTATTTCTACCTTCTCAGGCAAACTTACTTCCAAGATGTCAAACTTGGCCGTCTTGACTTTACTCCAGGTCTTCTTGAGCCGAGACACAGGACTCATGTTCATCCCAGCTGCAAGACGGAGAAACAACAACATGAGAAAAAGACAATGAGAGAGATATCACAACCAAGAACAAACCCAAACATGATCGCATTAACACATGGCATTTTCCCATTCAGCCAGACAGACGCACACCCCCCACCCACCTACCACCCCTCCGCCCTTCCTCCCATGGCGGTCTTCCTTTAACACCCCCACCCTGCTCCTCCTTTTCTTTCTTTCTCCTGTTGTTTCTTCTGATGCAGCGAGGCAAAAGGCCGCAGGAACAATGGAGTTAACACACGCCTCGTTTCCCCTCCCAGAGCTCTGCTTCCCATATGTTAATCCTGTGTGTGCGCCTGGTGCAGGTTCAGGCACCGGGGGTCACCGTCGGAGCAGAACAACACAAAACAAACCTCGAATACACAAAAGGATCCACAGGCAGAAATATAAACTGCTAAAAGCAAATTTTCTTCCTGAACTCACTCCACTTCCCGGGAGACGGTTTGAGTTTAACATGACACTTCAGCGCTGCGGGGCCGAAATGAATGACCACGGCGGCATATGAGTGTGTGTCAGGACGTGTCTTGACTGGGAAATGGCTCCATCCACTCACAAAGACACCAGTGTGTGTGTGAGGACAGGTGTTGGCTGTGGTAGCGGCCCCGCTGGGACACACACTCCTCTTTATGAGAGCATTAATATATCGTTGATGTCTTCCTTTTCAACGCCAACACAATGTCGCAGAAGTACAGAGGAGACACTGAGGGAGCGTGTGTGTTTGAGATATTCTTCTACACTAGAGGTTTTTACTGATCCAGGACATGAGTCAGGTCAAGTCAAAATCATTTTCAGTCTAGTTTAGATCGGGTAGGATCCAGTTCTTTGTCTTTCCAAGTGTCAATATGTCTATATATATATATATATATATATACACACACAGGTGAATAAGACATTCTGCTGTCATAATCTGTGTGAACTAACCCTTTAATAAGATCACTAATACATCGTCTAACCCTGGTGGTTCCCTGGAGACGATGCTGGTGGAGATGGGATTTGCCTGTGGCGTTCCCTGTTCTCACTCTCAGGGGAGAGAGACAGAGAACAGCTGGCACTCCCAGTATCCTCTCCTCTCCTCCGTCATCCTCCCTCATGTGCGCTCACTCTCTCTGGTCAGTGTTGACCATCTGCCTGGATGGTTTGTTCTGTGTCCTCCTCCAGCTGCCTCCCCCCACCACCCTCTCTGCTCTGGACACACAGATCCTCCCCCCGCCTCCTCCCCCTCTCAGGCCTGTGAGGATGACCAGATGCCCTCGACTCTAAACACTGGGACATCTCTCAGATCCCCGGAGCCCCTTGGCTTGTTGGCTTGGACCTCCAGCGGGTCTCTAACCCGTCTGAAGTGCTTTAAGGGTCGACATGTGTCTGATTCAACCTGGGTAGTTCGACTAATGTCATCGCACCAAGCAGCAACCTCCACTGCTGAAAAATGAAGCCAACGGGAAAACTGCAGTTCACTGAATGAGCATAATTAAGGGCGTGGCTGCTTTGACTGATTGGTGGGTACCATCAGTTGACAAGTTGCTACCATGACATTGTTGCTGGTCCAGATTTCTTCTTAGTCATTAGTTCAAGGTCCTAATAGCATCATACTTGCATTTGGCCATGCTGGCAAGAAGCTGTCCCTTACTCCTCATTCAAAAGCAGGAAACGGCATTTCAGAATAAAAGCTCTGTGCTGGAAATTCACGGCACCTACGACCCACTTTTGGACCATGACCCACTAGTTGGGAACCACTGGGTTAGGTAATGTAACCATGGCATTACCCCAGATTCACAGGGTATAGGTGTAGCCTTATCTGTCCCTATTTCAGTGTGTTGTCAATTCATAAACGTTTATTGTTTTGGTCGTGTGAGAAGTCTTGTTTTTCCCAGTAAGTATATTTTGTTTTAATGGTTTTAAGCCTGTGTTTCACTGGCAAAAATGAGCCTTACCATTATCAAAGTTAACCCTAGCTGTAAAGGCACCAAACCAAACCCTTTCATCCTAATATGGTCGCTTGTGGCTCAAACAATCCAAGATAAGGCTACACAATGGGAATCCACAAACCAATGGGTGATGTCTGATTATTGTAGTCTATGATTTGCACCTAGAAGCTGTTTAGTACAACTAGAGTCTAATGTTCTGTCGTGTGAGCTCCACTGGGGTTAAGTGGCGTGGGTAAGGGTGAAATGAGAAAGATGCAAGAACTCCTTTCTCAGTTTTCCTTGGTTGAACCAGCAACCTTCAAGCCATTAATCCACTTCTCTAACCTTTAGACATGTTCAACTAACCTCTGATGTTATGGAACTGGATTTTATGCTTTTGAAAAGTCGCCACAAGTCACAAGGTGCAAGAAGGTCAAAATGAAACGAAATGAGAAGGCCCTGCACACTTGGGTTCAACTCAAGTATTTGACAGTAAAGTCAAGTTTTCTGTCACTTGACGTTTCCACATTACCCACAATACTGCAGTGTGTATTTCTGCAAATACAAGCAGTCAAATGTCAGAAAGCCGAGGGGGAAAACTGTCACTGAGACAATTATCTGCATGAACTGCTGCTCCGTTCCCTCTGCTGCCGAGTCTCCCTGATATCATTAGACGCAAGTAAATTACGTACATTGGAAATGAACTGGGACAAAGTCATGAGAGGTTACCGCTACAGGGGGAGATCACATCGCTGCACCAAATTCTCACTGAACAACAGATGCATTTACCACGCTGATCTGATTTACTGATGACCGGAAGGAACGCAGATTGGAGGGAACAAGTGCACAAATGAGACTGACAGCATTTTAAAAGTGTGACAATCATTTCTTGGTTAATGAATCTCATCTTGAACCCCAGTTCAGGTTACAAGCAGCTGTCCTGTCTGACGGTACAATAAAAGCATAACTCATGCGTCGTGTCGTTTCACAGAGAAGGAAAAGGAACTCACAGATGATGGCCATGAGGGAGTTAAAGTTGCCGATGTTGAAGCATTCGCGCGCCACGTCAATGAAGAACTCGATGACTCGAGCTCGGTGCTTCTTCTTCACAGGCTGTTAACAAAATGGAGGACATTAAAAAACTACATTAGCCCTCAGGAGAGACTGCACGGTGGGGTAAATGTCTTTGTCGGAAATCAGGTTGTTCTATAAAAGTGTATTATCATTAAAACAACGTGCAGAGAGCACTGGAGTTTGCTTATACTTCATGAAACATTCGAGGCTGTTCTTTTCTGGGAAGCAGTGACGTATTTAAGGCAGTTTTGTTGCCGAAACAATTAAATGATACCCTGTTGACCCTTTGCTAAGTCCCGTCCCTGGACTTAGCAAAGGGTCAACTGGAAACTGAACATATTTTGGTCGGTCAAAATGAGCATTTATCTTTTTTGCACTTTCATGTAACTGGCTGAGATTTGCCTCCAGCTGTGTCCAGCAGCAGCAGTCGGGTCAAGTGCTGAAATGACTGCCGGAAAATTACCAACAACATTTTTGATGAACAATTAATCACTCAAGTCCACTGTCAAAAACAAACATCCGCTGTTTTGGAGCTTCTTTAATGAGAGAATTTGACATTTTCTTTTATTAAAATCGAATGTTTGAGTTTCAGACTCGTCACTTTGAGCTCAGATGGACATTTTTCAATCTTTTTTCTGCCTGCAAAGCACTCAACATTTCTTATTCAGGACTGAACTTGGTCCCGTGCTCATTACTCACCATGCAGATTTCTGTAGCCACCAGATAACTGAGTCTGTTGAACCATTCGACATAAGCTTCCAGGTTGCTGGCCTTCTTGTGATCACTGAAGCAGCTCTGCAACAACAACAGACTTTTTAATTAGCACGCCAGCTAATTGCAAAGCAAAAATAGTGCTGAAGTGGAAAAATTAAGCTGATATTTGCTTTTTTTATTCCTTCCCTCAGTCACTGCATCATTGAGCATGAAAAATAAACTCTTGGCCATGCGGACCTGTAGCCAATCACGCTCAACTTCACTGCCTCTATAAGCACAATAGTGGTCAATGTTATTCACATTATGCATGCTGGTCCTTTGTGTGGATTCCTCTTGATCTAATTCCACACATTCCTTTGGCCTTACGCCACTCGCCCCCATGTAGTGTTTCCAGCCAGTGGACACACCGAATTTTTAACATGCAAGCACACACTCACACACAAACACACACACACACACAGTTATTCCCATCTCTTCCAAGTGGCTTGTTGGAATACGAGGCAGGCTAGCCTGAGGCACAAAGGCAGCCTTAACCCCCCATCACCTCGCTTCCAAAAAGGGGGGCTGTTGCCTAGCAGCCGAACGCCAGACAAGAGAACCCACCGCTCGACACACATACACACATTTACACACTCACACACCCCTTACCCAAAACAAACCCTTGGCAGCAGTGGTTGCTAGGAGATGAGGTGCATGCATGCCCATCTCATCCAGACACTGGGGTGATTTGAGGAAATTGTCAGTGAGGTGTGTCTGAGTGTGTGTGTGTGTGTGTGTGAGAGAGGAGCGGATATTTGGTCTGCTGCTTCAGTCTAGAAATCACCTGCCCTCACTCTGACCTGTGCAGCCGCTGGTCTCCGTGTTGTGTAAACTCGACATTCGTCTGGAAGAGAAACTAGGCCATCTCACGTCTAACCCGAAGCAGACGTAGACAGAGCAGGTCCGCACGTAAGACTTCAGCCAAAAAAGATTGCGTAACTATCACTGTATATGCTTCCCTTATCTGGCGGTTTATTCTTAGCAAAGCATGCAGACGTTACCTTATCATTGTCCAGAGGGTCCTTCTGGACGAAGGCCTGGACAAATTCTTCAGGTCCGATGTAACTGAGTCTCTCCTGAGAGAATAGAAAAAGGGAAAATCAACTCTTTGCACCCATCTTGAGTTCGGTCAGTGCTGATGAAGCTTCTGCAAGAGTTTGCATCACCCTCAAAACCAGCACTTAAAAATAGCATTCGAGGAATCATCAGGAGGTTTAGACATTGTTTGAGTGACATCACTGAGCCAGTAACATGAAGCTTTCTTCAATCAATTCAATAGCTAATTAAGGCTGATGGTACTTAATGGATCCTTTCTATGGTACAACACTGTGATTGATGGGTGCGTTTTTCCACAAATTTCCACAAATTAAATTGTGAATCAGTTTTTCCTTCAACTACTTAGATGCAAATATATTCAGGAGGGTGTGACTGGATTATATAATTAATCAAGTAACTCTGATATATCATGGGACTTCATGCTGCCTCACACCTGAATTTCCTCTGATCCACATGGTGGTTTTATCAGCTAAGATTTCAGATGACAGGTAAGTACACTTCTTTTCTGAGGCTTTCTGGTGGAAAATGAACACTTTGACTACAATAAAAGAGGCTGAGAAATACTCCGGTATCAAGGTGTGCTTGAAAAATCAGTTTCTATCATCCTTTATTGCATCTTGCACATCTCAAGTAGCCATAAAGATGTATTTTTTGTCTTGATTCTTAGGGTTTGCATTCAGTTTTTTTAACGCACAAACTAAAAATGTGCATAAAAACATGCAAATTGACGTTTATCTTTCGGATCTGGGGAGCAACCCTCAATCAAGCTCTTTTTTTAGACTGATTTGTTTTTCATTGGCAAACTGAAACGTAATGAATATAAAGCTTTGGGTCAAACGCTGCTGTCTATAATCAATGCCGTGGCAGGTCGGATGTGGGAGGCGCCGTGGCATTTGGTTCACCTCGACCACCACACTGATTTCTAATCCATCATACATGTCAGGCTCACGCCTCTTTCACATGTTCTCCTCTCCAAGATCGATTTGGTGCTATTCTCTTTGGCTCCTGTGCCAATACGAGTGCGAGTCATTGGCAGGACTTGTGATTGTTCTTTGGAAGATGACATTTACATTTTAATTTGGTTTGACGTGTCACAGCAAATGATTGATACGATGGGATGATTTAAACTGATTTCTAAGGTGAGGCTGAAGAAAATTAGCCTTCTGGGCAAAGTCTGGCTCGATAACGGGTTTCTGTGGATCACTGGGTTTTGTCCTGGACAAGAAAGACATGAACTAATAGATCTAAATACAAAAAGATAATATTTGGACAACTCCTTGAACGTCTGTGTTGCTCTCACCAGTTCTATGTGCGTGAGCTGCTGGGCGACAGTGAACGGGTCGTTGCAGATGGACAGCATGTCTCTCTGGATGGCCGCCTGGGGTTTCGCCTTAAGAGCTGTCAATCGCTCGGTTGCCGTGGCGTTGATCTTGACCAGCGCCTCCTCGTACTGGCTGAGCACCGTCAACCTCCTGATCAGACCCTGGCTCATCTGACTGACCGCCTTCCTGTAAACCTGATGGATGGACGGGAAAACACAAGCAAGGGAAGGAGAGAGGTGAAAGAAGAGAATCACTTAGTTAGAGCTCAATGTTCAGGAGCTTAAAACAGAATTTTATTCACTCGGGACTCCACAAAACAAACTCTCGTTGGATCATTAAGGAGCACTAGGGAACCCCAAACTCTTCCCCAAAAACTAAGGCTTCGTTCTCCTGTTCTCCAGCTCGGTACGGGTTTGAAACGCGATGGGGACCCTGCTGTTAGACACAGTTACATCAATAAGAGTGTAAGGACTCCTTTAACATAGATACTAAGAACAAGACAGCAAAGTGTGATGTAAATGTGACCAAATTCCCAGTAGCATGCGCGCAGCCACTTTGTTTAGCTCAGCTGTAGGCATTTTAGGTTATTCCCTAACCACTCATCTGTGGCAGGGAGTGATAACAACCTCACTGGAATTTACAACACACACATTGACTACACGTCAGCAGAACTGACTGCAGACTGATGCCAGCTCTCAGCCCAAACCACACAACGACCCTCAGAATGCGACGCCTCCTGTGTTTGTTTTGCAGAGAAGCATGCTTTTGGTGATGCACTGGGAGGTTCGCTCATACTGTAACGTTGTGCAATCCTCTTCCTGCCGGCCTCATTAAGGTCTCTCAGCTCAGCGAGGGGGGGACTCTTGGCTCTGTGGCCTCAGAGGTCTAGAGGTCGTCCTGTTTTGAACCTTCCCTCGGACTCCAGGCCACGATTAGATAAGTGTTCAGTCCCCTCACTGACTCAGTTTAGCACAGACGTTGCATAAGAGGGTCTATGGAGGGAAGGGGAACATGTGTGTTTGATTTTGTGTATGAGACTGTGTGTTATTGTGTGAACATGAAGGATCCTGTCCATGGCCTCTTTCCATACCACTCCTACAGGCTGCCCAAAAAATCTGGGGTGCTGAGGCCCCTTTTCTCACGATCACATCCCTCCTCCCTGAACTTCCTGCCAACTTCAGTCTCCAGAATCTGGGTTCTCCAAACAAGACTCCAGTTCAACAGGGTGGGAAGAAACACAGCTCGCCTTATAATGGATGTGGAGGCCCGGTGCCGAGACAGCAATCAAGTGTGAGGAGTCGGTGCGGCGCTCAGGCACTCGGGGAAAAATGAGCGGACTCTCATCACTCTGCTGGAAACAGCCAGGGCAGGACCCTTTTTGAAATTCACTTCCCCGGGCGTGACTAATGCATCTGTCTGTGGGTGATGTGGCTGTGATAGGTGTGATGGCACATGAACAGACACATTCGCATGTCAACCGATCAAACTGCGGCTCCGTGGATACTGCAATCTTGGCAAGGGGTGATTGTGAGAGCACGAGAGAGAGAAGAGAAATGAAGTTGTAGGAAAAAAATGAGGATTTAAAAGTGGTGTCAGGATGGACCGAGGATCTGAGAGCCCTAATCTAATAATTATCTTTGCACAAAGTCCAATGACGTTCCTACTAAAGCCTGTGATTTATTAACTTTATTAATGGTTAATTTTTCCAAGGAATTGATTATGTCAAAAATTTGCAAATCATTTTGACATCAGATGCTTCTCCTGCTCTGCCAACACATCAGACAGTCAGCACTAGTTGAATGAAATGAAAGGGGAACTCCAGTATTTTTCAATCTGGACCCTATTTTCCAGTGTTTTTATGTCAAAGGAGACTCCTGGGAACAACAAGTTCTTAAGTATTGAGAAAGAATAAATGCTGCAGTCAGCAAAACAGGCCATAATGTAGCCACTAGGGGCAGGCATGCCTCGTCAATTTATGTCCAATAAAGATGCTTGTTTCGGCACCAACAGGCTCAGATCATTTTTATGAGTGTCTGACAACATTTTGGAAAAAGGACCCTACAGAGAAATCGATTTTCAGCACCTGTTCTGTTTTGTGTTCAAGTCTTGCTAAAGTAGAATTCCCTTTCTGCGCACCAACACAACAAACTAATATTGGCACTCCTCTCCTCAACTGTCACTAACGTTTTCTTCCTGCAGCAGGTCACCTCTTGTGAAATTTCAAGACAAAACTTCACTGGGTTCCTGTTAGACATCAAATCTATTTCAAGGTTCATAATCAAGCCCCTTCCTACCTGTCTGAACCCCTTTATATCTACACACACTCCCGTACTCTGAGATCCTCTTCTGCAACCAGCTCACATCACCATCCGCTTGACTACCATGGGTTCTGTCTGATTTTATGATCTATGGATACGTTGCTGCTTTTTTTAACTGGCTTGTAAGTTGTCCTTGGGTGCTTTGAAGGGCGCCTATAAATAAAATGCAATATTATTATTATTTTTATTAAAACTTCTCATTTGTGAGACTTAGACACAAAAGACTGGAGCAAGCAAAAGGAAAAATGTTGCATTTCTCCTTAGGGTCCTTTCTGTATTGTTTTCAGACACTCATAACAGCAATCTCAGCCTGTTCACGGCAAAAACAAACATTTTAAATGGACATAAATGGACAGGGCACACCTGCCCTGAGTGGTTTCATTGAAGCCTGTTTTGCCGCTACTGGCTGCAGCAGTCTCTCAACACTGGAGCAATTCAAAAACTGTTGTTCCCACGAGTCGCTTGGACACAAAAACATGGGAAGATAGAGTTCAGGCTGAAAAATACCAAACTCACCCTTTTATGTCAAAAACTTTCAATAATCAATTACTCGATAAACTCATGAACAAAGCAAAAATGCCAAATGTTCTCTGGTTCCAGCTTCTCGATACTTGTTTTTTGGGACTGTTGGTTGGATAAAGGGAGCAATTTACAGGCCTCATGTCGGCCTCTCAGAACGTGTGAGGGGACTGTTTTTTTACTATTGAGTGATCAATCCAAAAAAACGTGGCTGCAGGTCTACGTTAAATATCTCCATTCAGTCACTGTAATATCAGCGTAAACACTGTACACACTCAGCTAAAGCTTGACCGCACTCCTGCACAGTTGGATAACAGTGAGACACACCACCAGTGAAAATCGCTCCAGTTGCCACTTCAAAGTCAGCCATCTGCCGTAGCTTCTGTCCCCACTACAAAGAGGGGACGGGCCAGGGTCGGATAAATATAGTCACAGATCTTGGAGACAACAGCACGCCTGACATTTCTAAGCAGAGGGAGTCACATTTGCTCATCAGAACTATTGGCGTTACGAAAGAGGGGGCCCGGCAGGGGCACGCTGTTCCCTACACTATCAGCCCTGGCAGCCGTCCTGAGGTGGCAGACGGCTGCTCAGTACAAGTCACCACGACTGAGCGCGTGGTTGCTTCATGCCATAGTATCACTAGAGGTCCTGTTTTTCTTGGCTGAGTGCTGATACTTCCTGTGGAGCACCACCTGACCCACACAAAAGGCTGGACTGTTTTTAGCAGGTTAGCCAAGCAGCACTAATGAACGGATAGTAAAGGTGCACTAAGCAGGATTATTTTATCCACAAACACATCCATGCTGCCAAGTCACGATGGGGCAGAGATACCTCCAATGCACCTAACGAAGATGTACCAGCCTCTCGCATTCATTTGCTAAAAGTTCAGGTCCATTCTGGAGTCACTCTGGCAAAGTCCAAGTCAAGTCAGGGGATTGTAAGCACTTTATCTATTGCAAGTCTTTCAGGTTAAAGTCAAGTCTTTAGAAAACTCTTCCTCTCCAAAACAAAAGTCTTTTATTCAAAGTGCAATGGGCATTTTTACTCGAAAAACTGACCTGCCACAGTTGGTCTTCTGGTTCTGTATGTTTAAAGTTTTTGGCTCATATTTAATTCCCTTGGTAAAGTTAGACGATAAAGTTGTCTTGAATCTTTTTCTGCTCTACACAGGAGCATTGTGATAACTTTTGTTATGAACCAGACAAAACACAAGCATTAAACTTTGTATTTCAGCAGTTACCTCACTGGGAGAGACCACTATCCAGATACTGATATAAGAGTGCAGTGGCACCTGTCATGAAAGGGTACTGTGCATGCACCACTTGGATAAAATACTGTAATGTTTGTCCAAGAGTCTGCTTTTTATCAAGTGTACCAGGCAACCAGACTGGATATATAACGTGGGATCTGTTAAATCAACCCAACTTGTCATAATAAAGCAAAAAAAGAACCTAGTGCAAAATAAAAACTGCACATTTTGAGGGAAAGCAAGACCTTGGTACCATCAAATGAGGTCAGATCAAGATCACAGCGCTTGTTTTCTTCTCGACTGCTGCTTCCCTATATATCCAACCACATCCATAATGACAGTCTTACTACAGAGATCAAGGTCCTGGAATGTTTTGAGTGTGGTCTGGACACGGCTTTGACCAGATGTTCGGGACATCTATTCTGGACTCAAACCCTTTCCCAGAGCACTGCGGTTGACGCTCTGAAGAATCAGCGTCTAACTCTGCACTCGAGACCTGCTGCTGGTTAGACATTTGTGTTTTTGTTTTCAAAACATGATTTCCAGAATCTGTGAGAAACATGAATGCAAATTAGCTCTGATCAAACCCCGGCTGTTGTCGCCGGACTGCTTCCTTACTCTTTAACTGCTGGACTTCTTGGAGGAAATGTCTTGTGCCGCTCACGCTACCCACTGCAAGCAGTCATGTTTTATTATCACGGGTTATCATCTATGGATACATGAATAAACTATATCACAACTTTACTTCCTCAATATGTTCTTGTAGCGATTGCTGAACCCGAGGCACCCAAGCTTCCCTAAGAACCATTCAGTTGAAAGACCGTTGCTTGTCACGCTGCGCTAATCATGAGCACACATGCCCCTGGCTTACATGATATCACAGCACATCTGCAGGGTGCTGTAAAGTAATGTAAAAGGCTGCTTTGTCTACACAGTACACACATCTAGTGTTCTGAACCTTTATCCACTGAAAGAGCTTTTTTCTCTTAATGCCATATGTCAAACGTTCTGTTAATGTGGGGTCAATCAAAGGCTGCATGCTGTGCAAGAACGTGGTCCAACAGCATGAAAACTAGGGGTGTAACGATGCATCGATTCATTGATTAATGATCCGATTACATCGATGCAAAATGAAAACATCGATCCATATCGTCATCTTAAAGATACACCTTTATTTTAAAATTCACTTAAACATGAGAAATGTGAGACTTTAGTGAACGGGTCTATTTTTATTATTTTTTGTTACAGAACAACACTGTTTTTCCATTTAAATGCCTGATACCTGGAAGAGCTCAGAAATAAAATGGTCAAATCATATTCTAGTTGTTTTTGTGAGCTGATGTAAATGATTGTGTTGGATGGGCATATGATATCATGTCATATCGATCGCAGGCTCCTGAACTGAATCGAATCAAAATCATATCGTGACAGACTTTGTGATATCGGCAAACATCGTATCGTCATCCAAGCAAATCGATAGAATATCGTATCGTGATGAAGCTGGTGATTTACACCCCTAATGAGAACTAGAGCAGTGGAGGTGGGTCAGTTTCCGGTCTAACCAGTCTGGTTTGGTGTACGAGCTTGAACTGGTTTGGTTATATGCAAACCAGCTCAACTGGCATTGTCATTATGCCATTAATCAGCCGCATCTGCCGACAGTGTCACAGTGCTAAATACTGCATTAATGAAAAGCACCATGACACTGTGATTAACTTCATATTATCTTTATGACCGGACTAAGGACAGGCCGTGTGCAATTTGAAAACATGAAGATGAAATTTCAGTAGAGGTGAAGAGAGCAGCACACGATGCGTTTGTTAACTTAAGTTCACGTGGTTTTTTTGAGTGCTGTGCGAGAACTGGCGAGTTACTGGAGAGTTAGTCTCTCAAAGAAACTAAAACTGTGCCAGATTAAAAACATGTGGGATTTAAAACCGCCAAAAGAGGCATCCTAACTGGCTGCTGGCAGCCTTTTTAGCTGAGCTTTAGCGTGATGCTGTGTTTCTATTTATTCCCGTTGCTCGCTTTGAAAGCACCATAACGGACGAAGAACGTCTGATCCATGACATCAAAATGAAGAATTATCTATAGATACCTTTTTATTTCACTACAAAGACCAAAATAAGGTGGTAGCCGGCTAGAGGGAGCTCGCCAGAGAGCTAAAAGTAAATGACCATTGCTAAAAACAAGCTAGGCTATCTGCTGTTGGCTAGGTACAAAAGGACACAATTTGTCAAAACAAATGGGCATAAAAAGCAAAAGATAAAATTATTTCGCAATCTGGCAGTTAGAGCCACTTTCAGGTTCAACTTTTACCTACTACAGGTAACATG
Organism: Epinephelus lanceolatus; assembly: GCF_041903045.1. Lineage (NCBI taxonomy): Eukaryota > Metazoa > Chordata > Actinopteri > Perciformes > Serranidae > Epinephelus > Epinephelus lanceolatus. The sequence goes on from NC_135742.1 coordinate 6,092,080, forward strand.
GTTGCTTTTGCACACAGATGTTTCCTTTTAATGAAGGATTATAAGCAACTTTCTATTTCACCTCCAGACTATCTGGCTAAATAATAAACAATGGGAGACAAACTAAAGGCTAACCCTGAATAAATGAGCGGAGAAGCTTAACCACTGCACAGCAGATGCTTTCTAATGTCTTTTAGGGAAGAGATGTAGAGGGTCCCTGCAAATCAATGCAACATTATGCAGGGCTGGGTGATCACCTGTAGTGGCCCAACACACTATTACTTAATAGTGTAGCCTTGATAAGCTAGAAGAACACCTGCGGCTTTCAATTATGTGGAAACGCTTAAAAAACGAGGCACGTTATTTTATTCTGTTAAATGTAGCGAGCATGATATCACCCCAAGAGAATCTTGTGCTACATGACTTTGTGTTGCCTCAAGGCCAGAATCGATTTTCAACAATCCAAAATATCTTTGGAGGAGTGGTGTGTGGTGTTAATGCCGACCGCAGGCAATCTACTGTGAAATCAAAAGACGTTTGTGTGACCATCAAAACACGGCACCTGTGTGTATGAGCATGACTGAGCTAGTGTGTATTACTGATGCTCAGTTAAGATGGGTTTTATGTCCGAAGGGGGGGCGGGGCTGCACAAGGAGCTGTAAATGTGTCCAAGTGTCAAACGTATTGATTTCTAGATTAAAATCAGGATCAATACTCGTGCTTGCACTATTGATGAGTCATGTGAACCCTGAATTAAAAACAGTAGGGGGTGGGTTGTGTTTTTCTTGTGTGGAATCTCCTGTCAGGACAGATGGATGTTTGTGCCCTCCATCACTGTCTGGTCCTAACAAGCCCCCGCTGCCTTATCGTTAACACCAACCCCCACAAGGTACACTCATTTAACTCGGGCACACAAGCAGAGAGCAAACAGAAACGTATGTGCAACTATCAGGACATGCACTGGAAGAACTGATTCGTGATGACTAAAGTACGGCGTTCGCACACTGTATTTTCAATATGCGTTTTTTTAATACATCATCCGACACAAATAGTTACACACGGAAACCTTGCACACTGAGTCTGATGTGTTTTATCATTCTATTTGTTATGAAAATTCGCGATTTAAGGCAAAATGGAAAGACACACTGGCTCCCTTGCTTCTAACCACCCAAAGTGCCTCCCAGACTGTCGGCTCTCTTTCTCTACACCTTACATTTTGCACTGTGGTTATCTGAAAAGGCTGAGCTGTCCTCCGTCTCTGTCTCCACACCTCCTCATCATCATCACTCAACTGAATACCTACTATCTGACCTGTTGAAAGTAGCTATCGGAGTTATGATAGGGTACTGAGCGTTCTGTTCCTCTTTCTTGTTGCAGCTGTAGTGGTGTAGTGGAGGGTATACGCAGGTATATGGGGTATACCCAACTTTTTTCCTGGCCGTATACAGTATACCCACCTATCAGTCAAAAGGCTTTGGAATATACAGGACAGTATACCCACTTCCTCTTTGATAACCTAGCCAGTTGCACTCCCAACTCATCACCTACCATGTTTTTACTACTTCTTGGTCAAACAACTCTCTAAAGGCTTTTGATGGATGCGAAAAACACAGAAAATTTAATGTGTTACGAAAACTTTAAGGACAGACTGACGTTTCGGAATAAGTGTGCACAAGTTTGGACAAATAATAGACTAGATGTGCAACGGCCTTAACCCAATTATTTACCCAAACCAAAGAAACCTGAAGTGGGTTAACCTAATGCTAATCGTCGGACCCTACTTCTGGTGACATGAAGGGGAAAGAACATTGCCTAATAAAGCTTGTTAAAACTACCTGAGAACTCCTGAAAGTAAAAACCTAAACAAAGATGATGGTTTGACGGCTACATTTAGCATTTAGCGGGAAAACAACTAGCAAGAAATAGCTAGCTGTTACATGACATAATGTCCTTAAAACTACAAATTTATGCTTTAACATTTCTGTTTGTGACATCAAACAAACAAGATACAACAGGTCATTTTTTTGTGCTTAGTGGTGTTAGTAGGCAGATTTGAAGTTTGATCAAGCTAGCTGTTTTTTCCTGCCCCCAGTCTTTATGCTAAGCTAGCCACCAACCATCAAAATATCAAAATATTTAGCTGTTCCTTTGAGGAACACACGTGTAGTTTCATTTTAAAAGTCACCGTGTTGTTGTCATGTTAGCTTATGTTCACACTTCCTTTCATATGGCACCCAGAGCATGACTCACTGCTTATCAAAACAACTTTCCTGTCTGTCAGTGGAGGGTCTGAATGTGCAACAGAGATAACAGAGGGTCCGGGACAAAAACAGTCCTACTCCACTGAATAAACTTTGATCCAAACAGCGCAGCAGAGGCTAATGGCGCACTAAGCCAGTGACATTCAGCTCTGCAGCAGTGAAACAATCCAAATGCTGCCTAGGAAGGAGCACCACAGAGACGACAAAAAAAGCCACCTAGCCTGTGAACAATGGGGCTTTTCTCTCAACCCAGCCAGCCTCAAAAACTGCTTTGTTGCCAGAGATACCCCCCCTCCATGTCCCTCCACTGCTATCTGCAAAAATCTGCCTGTGCCTGTAGCTTTGCTGCACGTGCGGCCTATAAAACAGCACTCCACGGTGATAACACTTAAACATGCTATTATCTAATCAGCAGACAGGGCTTTTGTTACTCAACTCATTTAGTATGATTAACTTTTTTTGTTGTTGTTGTTGTTGCGTACAGTGTGCAGCAGGAAGAATAAAAGACTGACCTCGTCTCCACTGGCCAGCCGGTGAGTCAGCTCTTTCAGGCTCCGCATCATCCTCTCGTCCCTGAAGTCGTAAGGGAAGGTTTCCGTCCACTCTGTCAGCAGCTGGAGGATCTTGGGAGCGATCTTCCTGACTCTCATCTAAAAATGCAAGATAAACACATATGTACAGAGTTAACAGGAGGGAGAACCACAGATAGGAGCCTGACCACAGATAGGAGCCTGATGTACACCTGTAACTATGTGTAGCGGCGACACAGCAGATAAAAAACAATAAATTGTGAAGACAATAGAGCCTCTACAAAAATAGCATGTTAAGTTTTGTGTGTGATTTATCCTGGCTTTATATGTGCAGAGGAAATCTCCGCTCATCGCTAGGCTAATTTATACAATGTAAAATGCCATAGGCTTGTGCTAATAACGTTAGCATGTTGTATTTGTTTGGAAAACGTGTTTAGTATAAGACAGTTGTTTTGTCAGTGAACCTTGTGAGTTGTAATGGAACCAAATTATGTGCCGTTACCTTTGTTAAATGTTGCTGTTGTCCCTGGTTTAATATGAGAAAAGGAAAAGTCTGCTAGCTGCTAGGCTAATTTATACAATGTAAAATGCCATAGGGTTGTGCTAAAAACGTTAGCATGTTGTATTTTTGGGGAAAATGTGTCCAGATAAAGGCAAGTGTTTGAAATTGTCTCTATTAAGCCACGTCTAAAGTGTGTTTTGGGTGTTTTGGATCAACTAAACTTTACAGCACTTCACAAAAACCCTGCCGTGGCGCCGCCTTGTGTTTTGGAGGTGTAACTGCAGAGTGACACAGACACACCACCACCACACAAGTATGAATGCCGTCGGGTCTGCCGCACAAGAACAAATCCCACTTAATGAAGAGGAAGCAAAAATTGTATGTACCTTGTCAGCTTGGGGATCGCTGAGTCGCTGCTGCTCCATGCACAGGTGACACACCTTCGACATGAGCTCGTGTGGGCGGATGAAGAGACGAGAGCTGAGCAGGAATGTGAAGATGTACGTCCTCTGTGGAGAGAAAATAATATATGTTTGCTACAGAAGTAATCTCATGATGACAAAGTGATCATTTAAGTTCAAAAATGGGCTTTAAAACTACATGAAATGAAACTCACTTAGGGGGACAATACAGAAACAACAAAAACATAAATAGCAAGTAGGGGGATTTAAAAACTTTTAATCCCTGATGTTTGTAAAGAAAAGAAGATGCAAAAAAGAAAGAGGAAGACAGAAAAATAAAGCGACTTTGGCACTTAACAGGGTCTCAACGCACCAGAGCTTCTCAGACAGAACAAAGGGAAAAAGGAGGCTCCTGACTTTGATGAAACTGCAAAGGAAAAGAAACAACAATAACAGAAAAAAACAACACTCACATCTGGATAATAGTCCACAGTTGGGACCAAGTGGTGGATGAGGGCCTCCAGGGACCCAGACGCCAGGTTGTTGTCATGATAATAGAGGCCGGGGTAGCCTTCCTCCTTGGTCTGGTACAGGTTCTTGTTGTAGCTGCTGGTGTTCAGCTGCCCCGTGAACGGTGGTGTCTGAGGCATGTTGTCCTGCGAAGAGGAAGAGGACAAACACAGGTGCGGTCAGTCAGGACTTCTTCTCTGATAGATATTTCACCGCAGACGCTGATGCAGGGTGGCCAGACAAACCCAAAATAGCTCTCAGACACAAACACAGACGAAGGTTTGGACGCAGTCAACACCCTTCCTCCTCTGGATCCCTGCTGTACATTTTAAGGTTTCTGGGTTTGGGTTTAGTTTATTTGGACGTACAAATGGTCGACTGACAAAGTTCAAATACAAACTGTGGTTGAGACACAAAAAGCACGAGAGAGAAAAAAGCAGGAGGTTCATGAGTCATTACAATGAAAGACACTAGAATGGAAAGCTCAAGACGCTTTATTGACCCCACTGAGCTTTTTACAGGGACTTAAACCCTTAACCTCAGCAGTATTAGTGCCTTGCTCCAAAGAACCAGTTACTGACATAATGAAACTGCAGGCTAAAGGTGTATCTTCCCATAAGCAGCAACCTTTAACTGCTGGAAAGAACCAAATTCTCAGAAAACAAGACTGGAGGAGCTCCCACATTCACATGGGAAATCTTCAGCAGGACAATTCATTCATTCAAAAGCTTTCGTTTACCGAAAGCATTGATAAAGAAAGTCCCGTTTGTGCTCAAACACGCAGACATAAAAACGAAAGTACACTAAAAAACGTGTTGGAGCTTGTGAGAGATTCTGGGTCAGACTGTAGCCCTGCAGGTTCCCATGACACTTAGTTTACCCTGAAAGCGAGCTGTATGATCACGTTGCCTGTTTACTTCCACTGCTGCCGTGTGTGTGCACATGACATAGAGCGAGGAGGAGTGTGTGTGTTAAGGAGGCAGAGCAACTCATGATGCAGGGAGGATCATGACCAATAGAGAAGCACATGTGCAGTGCAGTGCTGTGCTAGGGAGCAAGCGTCAGTCTAACCCTGAGTGAAACACAGCCAAAGAAACTCATTATGTTCTAAGTAGGGATGCATGATATTGGATTTTTGCTGAAATATAACAACTTATTTGGCCGATACTGATATCAATATACCAACTTTTTTCCCCCACCAGATTTTACTGATCATCAAGTCTCTTCTGCAGTAGAATAAACATCATATTATACATGCGTACTCTTATCGTGACGGCCCACCAGCAGATGGAGACATGAAATACAATACTCTGCAGTGTATGTGATATTAATTCATTGTGCAGATTAAGAAAATTAGCCGATTCATTTTAAAGCCATTATTGGGCAATATCAATGACGTGCCAATATAATCATGCATCCCTATCGCTACTTCCTAGCAATCATGGATTCATCACTAACTAACCAAATGTATCTCCAAGCTATGAGGAGGTGAGAGCACCGAGCATTTCGGGATCTGTTGTAGAGAATTTAGGTATCTACCTTATCTTTACTGACTGAAAAATATCATACAAATATTGGAAAACTGTCGAGTACAGAAAGATTTGTAGTCCTGCCTGATTTGTAATCCTGGTTTGGGACAAACAGACATTCCCCAGGACGCCGTCAGGACAAAAGGACATAATAAACTCACTATGGACAGGTCAGGGGACGCACCCTATTGTTTCACTGATAAAGCTACATCGTGAACAACAAACCCATGTTGACATCAGAAGGAGTAGAGCTAGCTAACGTTAGCTGTTAGCAGTCGGTGGCCAGAACTAAGAGCCGATGGAGGTTGCTGTCATGCGTTCAACATCTCTTTGGTAAAAATTAGTATTGGGCAAGGAAAATTATAACGTCCTCATGATGTGTTCAAATGTAATCATGCAAAATGCAGTTTTTGGCAAGAAACTTGAATAAATACAGTTGTTTGAAGGAGAAATTTGTTGATGTTTTCACAGCAATATAAAATAGATATTAAAGAGGGAAATATGATACATGTTGTGATATATATAGTAAAAACATCATACACAATTTAAAGGTTGTTTCATACATGTCTGTGATCGAAGCTGTACCTATTTGAAAGGTAGTATAATTAGGAATGAATGACTTTCATCTGTAACGTCTGCTGTTCATGTATGTTTTGATAGTAAAGGTTCAAATGTTGAGTAACAGAAGTACAAAGTGAGAAAACTGACTCAGTCAGTTAAAATCTAAGGTTTGCCAACATGAGCTCCTAAAAGGCTATTGGTCATACCAGACCAAGTATGGCTGTACAGACAAAACCACTGAGTGTACTGAACTGAGCGAAGGTGCATTTTACTGCCTCAATCTTTCATTTGTGAGAAAAGAATTTTATTCCTTCTTTCACAAGCTACATAGTCTTGCGCTAACCCTTAAACAGCCTCTACAGAGCTGAAGACCATCATCCTCACTCTGACTACTTAAACTCAAACTGGTCCTCACAAAGACTGAACAACAAGCTCACACACACTTTCCTCTGCCAGCCTCCTGACCTCTGAACCTGGCACTTCGGCTCAATCCCATGCCAGGCAGACTTATGGCTGGGGAACCACAAAGGGCCTTTTCACAGTGGGGGGTGGGGGGGGGGGGGGTCGTACAGGGTGCAACAACCCCGCCCCCCCACACCCTCACAACCCTCCACACCCCCACATCCTTGACAATATGCTGCCCCGTGGCTGCCTGCCGAGTCAGGAAGCCTTTACGGCTGATGCACTGCGGTGCTGCCAGGGACGGATATGCAGATGCCAGGAGGTATAAACTGCACCTGCCCACACACTGCCACGACGAGTTCAAACACATCTCAGGGTTCCACTGTCCTGTGATGTAATTTGGGTTTGCAGAGGAGGCTTATATAAGAAAAAAAGAAATCCAAAAGGATAAACATCTGCTGCTTCGACCAGAGGGGGAATTAACAGATATTATTTTGTAGCGTTGAATCTAACCTTTAAGAACACATCACAAGACACACAGTTGTGTTTGCTTTCTCAGGAGCACATGGCTCGATACAGATATCCAAACAAACCCTGTTTATTCATAAGTTCACTAAAACCCTCCTCCCACTTTCACACGCATGCCGCTCCATAATGCACGCGTGCACACACAGACCATTGCTATTATTCAGCCAGACAACCATGGCTATTTCCATGAGAAAGGCGAGTGTGAGGAGTCAGAGCACAGCGGCCCGAGCATCTGCTGCACCATGTGGCTTCCCTGCGGAGAGGGAGAGACCGGGAGATCACGGGTCTGATGGAGGGATACCCTGATAAAAGTCAAACTGTTTTTGGATCTTTGTTTACTCCACTGAGGGTTTCGGGCTGAACTTAAGAGCTCTGTTCTGAGCGGCGTCACACCACATTTAGTTTCAGTTTCTTACTTAGTCGCATCCAAGTACAACCGCAGACATCTTGTGTCCGCAACGTGGCTCTGAACACACCACTGGGGTTCAGATGGAGAGCACATCAACAGCAGCAGGTGATCGAGCGCTGAGAACATTCAGTGCTCCCAGCTGGGATCTAAACCACCAACTCGCTGCTCCCATGCTCGCTTTTCTTACCATTAAAGAGGGGGTTGTTTTGGATGGATGAAGAGCTCATATGATTAGTCAACAGCAATTTCAATACTCCCTTCAGTGTTTTAAGTCATTTTACTATTTAATTGATGTACCTAATTAAGTAAATATTTGTAGATTGCAGCTTCTCCGATATGAAGATTTCCAGCTTTTCTCTATTTTACAGCATCATTAAATGAATCCCACTGGGGTTTCAACTGTTTCAGACAAAATGAGCAATTGGAAGAGGACGTCTAGGGCTCTGAGAAGCACCAGTTACATCAACCAGCTGAGCTGAACTGGGATTAACCTCAAGATGTCTTTGACTTTTATGATGCTATTGTACATCTGTCGGGTCCAACCTTCATCTACCAAACAACTCAAACTGCACAAACACACATCCTCTACAGGTGACACTGAAGTAGACCTTAACAGGGCTGAACACTGAAAGAGTCAAATCATCAGTTGGAGACTCCTCGGTCCACTGAGATCGCTTCATGTCAAGCTGTTTCTTACTTTGTGCTAGTCTTTGTGTTGTGCAGTGTGCTTTTGGAGACCTTTTGGTCCCCAGATTTTGCTGCTGAGTGCACACTCTTGACTTTCACGCTACTCTTTAGTACAGTCAGCTGCAGACAAGATGCACCATGAGGCTCTGAGACAAAGTTATCATCTGCCTTGTGCTTTGAAGTGGTGAATTTACAGCTCACAGATACTTAACACGACACAGTCTCTGGCTTTTCTTTAATATCTAGTGTCAGAGTGAGTGCTGTATGCTTTCACTCTGCTCTTTAGTACAGACAGCTGCAGACACAGAGGCAGCTGCCCAGAGGACGAGCGGCTTTATCTTGTCTCTTCTGCTTAGAAGTGGTGAATTTATAGATCACAGCAACTTGATATGGAGCAGTCTCTGGCTTTTGTTTGATATTCAGTATCGGAAAAAAACAGTTACACATTTTTGATCCGCCGTTAGCCCAGTCAGCTTGTTTATTATGTTGCGTGAATGCAGTGGTCACACCGAACATCCCGCCTAACACTCTCAAACTCTGTGGAAAAAAGGGACAAAATTCCAATATTCACATTAAACAGCCAAATCTGATTCGACAGACAGAATTCTGAGTCGGTCACAGCCCTGGACGTCAGATCACAGAACACATACGGTTTATAAAGTCTAATATTGCAACAAGTTGTACTGAACCTTCAGTGTTGTGACATCACTCTGCCTCTCTGATGTCTTTGAAAAGGCGCACAGTTTGGATTAATCTCATGCTGCCAGGGGCAGGTGAGCGTCTTTGAAGATAAAAGCCGTGTCTCTAATACAAAAAAGCCTCAGATAGAGGACACCATGAGATCAGATGTTGTACTTTGTCCTCTTCTCTAATCTCTCCGTCTCTTGTAGCAGAGCAGAACTTTTGCCAACCAGCACCTGCAGGTCAGCACTGAGTGTTTTAGATCTCATCTATAGACTTTTAAGCATTTCATTGATGCTCTTCATTGTCCGGGTTTCACAAACTAAAACTTCTTATTTTTTTGAGAAACCGCAAATGACAGAAACATTAAAATATCAAAAGGAAAGTTTTACTAACTTACAAATATGAGGCCACTTTTGGCAAAAACTGAGACCCTACTCTCGGGCCAAAAAATGATAATTAGTTTTGCAGCAAGAGAACACCACCACCACCATCACTATCTCTGCACTAAAGCCAAGAGGGTCTGTTCTCCACACATGCCAGCTGCAGCCTTCACCATAATCCTAAAAACAAAGCGCAGGATGCCTACAAGCAGCGACTGAGACAAACTGATTTACATTTGGCTTCCAGGTGTCGTGTGTAGTGGCAGTAGCTGTGGTGAAGGGTGAGGGGAGGGGGGGACCACATGTCAAGTCCTCTGTCCTGACAAAAGCAAACTCTTAGCACGTTGCTGTTGGTTTAGCGTGACCGCTGGCTGGGTGGCAGGAGAGGGTAAACAAACAAAATGCCACAGCTTGCTTCCCCACTTTAGGGGGGGGTTGTTTAAAAGTTGGATTGGTTTTAATTATAGCCTGGCTGTGTGTGTGTGTGTGGCCATCTGCCTCGATGTGTAAAAAGAAGTCTGGTTTGGACTTAGACTGGATTTAAAAACAGAGGATATTCAAATATGTGTCTGTTTCGATCTCGTTTATGAACACTGAATGTCAGAATTTCCTCTGCTACCATCTTTAAACCATGATGTTCTTTAAATATTCAAACTCAGGCCTATTTTTACACTCCGCAGACACTCTTCCCACTTTCTTATTGGCTAAAGACTCAACGGCTGATTATCACATGGCGCTGAGTCTCTCAGATGATTCAGGTGAGTCTTGTGATCGTCTTCAGGGGCTGGGATTTGGGAGGTAGAGCACTCAGCTGACAGAGGCGACACGGAAATGACACTGAAACATGCTATACTGATCATGTGTGTAGTATCTGGAGGTGAGCTGAGGAGAAGGGAAACAAGGGACTTTTTAGTTTCAGGCCATGATTCTCTGAAAGGTTATAGAAATGTCATAATATTTCCCTTTTTTTGCCCTGTGGGGAAATTCTGAAACAGAAGGGCAGCAGCTCAGAAAGCACCAAACCTCCCCGGGCAAATGTCATATCATGAGTTAAACCCCGACATTTGTGTGAAATTACTTTCAGGCTGCAGAGCCATCAATGACACGAGCTCCCAGGTAATTGTCTCCTAACGTTTGGGTGGGGCTGCTTCCCCAGAGGGAGAGATGATGGAGCCCGCTCCCTCGCTGGCTCAAAATACAAGCCATCAAAGAGCCGACGGAGGCTCTTCCCGCCCTGCCCGCAGTGTTAACGACCGCTCTGATGAGCACCCATCAAGCTCAGACACTGTAAAGAGAAACACAGAATATCACTCCTGTGGTTCATGACACGTACGCAAGCAGACGCTCCTGTTTGCTGTTTAAGCACTTCTGTCATGCCATGTTCCTGAGACATTCTCTGAAATCTCCACGTCTCCCTGCAACCTGACGAGTACACGGGTCAAAGCCGTAAAGCTCAGAGATTTGTGATGTAATAAAACATCCTGTGCAACAGCTCTGTGCTTGAGAAGTGGTTTCCACAGAAATGAAAGATAGTTGCTTTGCTTGACTGGGGCAGGAGAATGAGGCTACAGCAGAGGGGGAATGTGAAGCAGGCGCTGCAAAGAGAAACTTTGAGGGACCATCAGTAAATCAACAGCCCCCCCCCCCCCCCCCCCCCCCACTGCGTAAACACTGAGAGGCATGAGGAATCTCGCTCATCCATGGCTTGAGGAAATGAGGGTGAGAGATAGCTGAGTGGCTGCACAGGAGGGCCGAGAGGCCACGGTGCAATAGTAGAAGTAGTCTAAATAAAGAGGGCTGGTTGGTGGTGTTGTTTGAAGCTGTGTGTGGTCAGATGCACGTAAAACTAAAGGCTACACCTGTCTGAGAGGGCTGCCATCAGAAAGTGGGACAAAAGCATGGAAAAACACACATCTTCCCATCCTGTTCACACACACAGCAGCAACAACACACAGACAAATCTCTGCCCCTCACTGCCTTTTAACCCTTCTCCAACCACTCCTCTTGACTACATCCACACCAGCAAGGAGCTTTGTTCTGCTGACAATGTTTTGGCTCAGGCTACCGTGTGCAGCTGTGACACTAAGTGGTAAAAATCACAGCCTCCATATAGGAACCTGTCACCTGGTGTCATCAGTCCTGACAGCCACGTGAAGACAGTAAAACATCCTGCACAGAGGGACGCTGCACAGAAACAACACCTTTATAGCTCCTGCCTGTGATCCTTCTCATGAATCTTCACGACACTGAGGAAACGCCAGGCTTCAACTGCAAGTAGAGGTTGGGATTAGGTTTGGAAACGTCTAATGTCAGCTGTGTTCTGAGGTAGGATACTGTCCTGTGGAAAACAGGGCAATGTGCCCCTGGGCATCTCTTATACAGGAGCAAGACAAACAGACTTTGTGGTGGTTTTGCATCTTTTTTTATACATTATGTGTCTTTTTTGTCTCTTTGTGGTTGCTTTTTGCCTGTTTTTGTAGTTCTGTTGTGTATCTTTTGCAGCCTCTTCCTGATCAGTGCATTTCAATGTAAGAGAGATTTTGAAACCCAGGGGCCCCTGTCACACATTGGGCCCCTGGGCCTGTGCCCAGTTGGCCCATTCAGTAATCCAGCCACAACAGGGTAAACCATAAACTTAAAGTGTGTTGAGGCTTCATTCAAGATACGTCTAGACTGGGAAATTCCTGCCCTCACAGACTTCTCTGTAAGCAGTAATTTCACAATGTGCAGGTCAAACTGGGCTAAATATAGCTGAAAATTAAAAGTCAAAGATTTTTCAGGCAGGACCTGCTTTACAGTCATTTCATACTGTCAAAACAACAATTACGATTCAATTTTGCCCATAAAGTGCTCCACAAGGCAAAATCTGAGCACCTGCAATGCCATGACAACTGGGCAAACTCTTGTGTGATTCGCTTTGCAACACAATGAATCAGTTTAAGTGATATATATGAGCACCACTAAGCTGTACCAGAGAGCACACTTGTTTAAATTCCCAAAGCTCTGCAGTCTTCACACCTTTTTATGTCCAATTACATCACTGCATGCACCAAATATCATCCTCCTGCACTTCAAACACCCATTCCCCCCGAAGCATCCATTTGTCTTCATCTGCACACACAAAGCCCACAACCACCACCACCACCACCACACAACACCCAGCTACAGCAGCAATCATGTAATCCTGGGCAACAATAACTCATTCAAGTGTTACCAGAGGAGGCACCCTCACATTGTCAGCCGGCCACTGCGCTGCCAAATCACCAATAAACGGATTTAGCGTGTCAGCACATTAAGGGAACCCCGATGCATACTTATAGTACAGAGCAGTGGCACGGAAAGCCAAGGAGAACAGGCCAGAGTCACTCAGGAGAGATGCGGGATTAACTTCTCTGATCCCTCACTGTCTTGCAGGAGAAGAGGAGAGGAGAGGAGAGGAGAGGAGAGGAGGGGGGAATCCTCTTAACCGGGAGGTAGTGAAGGTTAAAAATAGTCCGCCATTGACACTGATTTAAAAAATCCCATTACTGAGGAACATTTTAGCGGTCACTTTCTGAGGAAAACAAAGATAGAAACAGCTCAACTGTTTGACAACTGTTTTGATAATAGCGGATACAAATTTGGGTAAAGTCAATAAAGGCGCACTGCCAGTGCGCACACTGCTGTAAAGGTTCAATATAACTACCAGAAACTCAATCTGCAATATTAATATCTGAAGTTAAGTTGGGAGAAGAGCTTTTAATTCAGTGGTCAGCTCGTGTCCAAACGCTGCGAGCCAAATAAAGTGCGCTCTTTCCAACACCTGCGCGCATTTTGGCCAAGCTCCACCAGCTGGTCTCCACGGTGCGCAAACAGCACAACATTCAACACAAATGCTCCAACACACAACATCCAAACAGTCAGTCCTCACAGCTCACCTCAACAGTCAGTAATCCAGGTGTGAATTCCCCTCGTATCCTTTCCCAAAATGTGCGTAACCGCCTCTGAACAGCCTTTGAGACTTTCTCAGTTTACATGTGAATAAACCGCGGCGGTGACACCCAGCAGTCCCTCCCGCTCCGCGCTCTCACTGCAGCATATTCAGGTGCAAATGCAGGAAACAAAACGTGTGTCTCGGGTTCAGAGCCGCGGGTTTGTTCATAGAAGAATCCGTATGAATGAATGACAGCTCCGGCTGTGTTACTGCTGCTGCGCCTTCTCTTGTGTATGAGCTCCGGAGCTGCGACCAGCCTCAAGACTTCACTGTGAGGGAGGCTGCAGCCAATCAGAGGAGAGCACTCCCCCTCCTCCACCACACCCCCACCCTCCTCCTCCCATCTTCCCCCCTCTTCTCTCGTTTTCAATTTCACTTCTCTTTCTCCATCTGAACTCCCTCTGACGTTTATTCCATCTGTATGTTGTCATTCTTCCTCTTTCAATTCTTTATTTAGTTTGATATTCACAGAAATAACTTAAGTGTTGCCAAAGAATCCAAATCCCAAGTAGAAGCCAAAAATACAGCATTTACAGTAAATTGAAACATTTCTATTTTCCCGGGTTTAAAGGGACAGTCCACACCAAAATCAAAATCACATATTTTTCCTCTTACCTGTAGCGCTATTTATCAGTGTAGATATTTATGGTGTAAATTGTCAAGTGTTGGAGATATTGGACGTAGAGATGTCTGCCTTCTCTCCAGTATAATGGAACTAGATGGCACTCAGGTGCCCAGAAAATACATTTAAAAAGCTCAACATATATGTCTCCCAGTTACTGAAGATAATCCACAGACCTTGTTGTGAGCAGTTTCATGTAGGAACTATTTTCTTTCTACCGAACTACACCCGCCAACCGTATGACCACCAAGAAGGAAGCAAGCATATACTGCTAGCTCACCTCGCACCACTGAGCTAGCTAACGTTACATCTCAACCAAAGAGGATGCCGTTAATAGTTACATCTCGCGCTGTCATGACCACAGGTCTCTCATTCATGAGTAGATGCACACTTCCTTCTGCACAGGCATACGTTACAGTTGTACGTTTCATCTGAAGGTGGAGGAGATGGTGGATGACGGGACACAGTGCGCCTGCCAAGCTGCAGACCACTCTACTGTCAAGTTCACAGCAGGCGCAAATAAAACAATGCGCACAACTGAATTACATGTAAAGTAAATGTAAAGATGCGATTGGATGCGAATTTTTGCTATGTGGTACAATTTTGCATCAGAGTTGACAAATCTGAACTTCAGCAACTGATTCGTGCCACAATAGCCAATCAGCATTTAGATCCTCCGGGAACGTGTGATGCCAAGGATGTACCAATGAAAGTTCATTCATCCGTTCAGCTATTTCATGCACGTGTTATGAAAGTTATTCGCACGTATGAAGCAAGTCAACACAAAATATTCCAGTGTTCAAACTCACGTGAGTACACAACGGAAGAGACCAAGACACAACAAAACTGGTTGTCTTTTAGCCAACCCTCGCTGTGTTTCCACCAGGGAGTTTGCCACTAAGACTGTTTTCTTTTTTTACCGAGACATTGCTGCATTTCCTGCCAGGACAGCGCCATGAAAAACAATTGATAATTTAAAGAGATATATCTGCATTTCCAGCCATGATTGTGCCACCACAACCGAATATTTTCAGCCAAAACATGATCTTTTCCCAACAACAACCAAGTGGTTTCTGTGCCTAAACCTAATCACACATTAACCAGTGTTGCTGACGTTTCAACGTACCCACTACTTAATAATACAAATGTAACTATCGCACAATGCCAACATTTATTCTAATGACCAGACTCCTGCAAAACGTTTTAACTTTTGATTTATTTTTCCTGTATCTTCTATACACGTACGTGCAACTAAACTAAACCTTTTGGAAAAGTAATCCAAATGTGAGCCTTCCTAAAATACCTAAACTCAAGAAACTCTGATCATACATTTTTATTTTCCATTATATTTGTCACCATGTAAGCAAAACAAAGTTGAATACCAAAAATTTCCATTTGAAATGCATCCCTGCTTCAGGCCTAGTCACTGTTTGTGGTGTCTGGTGGCATACATTGTGTTTGTGTGCGACATAATGACTGAAATCCTGATCTTTGTGGTCAAACTCGGTGTAGTCATTTAAGCGAGAGAAAAGCTGGATTAGTGCATATACATAAATCTGCGCTAATACCAGATTACGTAATACCTCTGGATGTTGACGAGATTTGGGATGATTTACTGTTACTTTACCGTGGCTTATTACTCTGCTCGGAAAGGGTGGAGACAGTCAGCCAAGCACAGACCAGTATTCTCTTTGTGTAAGTCACATTTCTTGACTGTTCAGAGAGCTGCAATAGAGGTTGGCTGTTCTCTGTTGTTTAAAGATGAGCAGGAGAGTTGGGGAAGTTGTAAACAAATAAAAATAAGATATATTTTCTGCAGGGCAAACTGCAGTTACTCCAATTTCTCCTGTTTCCAGGTTGTCATTGTGGATGAGATCTCATGTTTAATTGGCCTGCCATGTTAAATGAAAGCCAAATAAATTACAGCGACTGAACTAATAATCTCACAATGGCACTCTATAACTCCGCAGACAGAGGACGGCAACCCTGCCAAGATTAGGTTCCTCCAGAGAACACTGCAACAAAAGACTTCATGCAGTTGATATTTAAATATAATTGTGGTTTGTATGTTTATTTAATTCAACCTGTTCACGTTTTTTTTTCTTAGAAATCCAAGTATTCACTTTCATAGAATGTTTTTTATTTCCCTACAAAAGGCAGCCTCCTTTTCATGTGTTGCTCACTTAGAAACAGTTGTCACCTTGAATTATTTGGAGGAACAATGAACATCACTGTTGGTTTGAAGAACTTAAAACATTTGGTTGTGCCGTGGACAGAGAGAGATTCAGCTATAATCTGTACAATTATAATTTGTTTCTTTTGGACGTTGTGAGGCTTCAACCTCCGTGACCTGAACTTAGACTGATGCGTGTAGACATACAAAGAGAGAAAGAGTGGGGGGAGGGATGGAGATGAAAATGGGAGAAAGGAGGGGTTGAAGGGGGAAGGGAGGAGAATAATTGGAAATATCTATCGTTAAGTGTGAAACTGTAACCCTGTTGGCTTAGAGCCAGTTTTTGTCCGCAGATCTTCAACAGGTCACAAATAAAAAATACATTTCCAAATATACAAAACAGGATTGTGGATATTGTTGTTGGGTTTGAATTTTTAGCCACACTAGAAGCATGGCTCTAAAGCCCCATTTCCACCGAGCAGTTCAGTTCAGCTCAGTACACATTTTTTCTGTTTCCACTGTGAAAAAGTTGCAGATAGTGCCAATGGAACCGTTCTGTCCTGTCCCCATTTTCGGTCAGCCCCTCTGTTGGGGTACCTAGCACACAGATCTGGTACAAAAAGGTGGAGGTCAGTAGAGGACGGTCACTCTGCTCAGGGCTGAGTTATGTCTGGTTTTGATGCTCATGTAACCACTGTTCATATTGTGGAGAGTTTTATGGGGCCCAGATTTCTCCTTAGTCATTAGTTCAAGGTCCACACAGTATAATACAGTCAGTGTCATACTTGCGTTTGGCCATGTCGTCGAGCTAGTTTGCTGTCTCTTACAAGTAGCTTTCCGATAGTCACTCACTCTACAGCAGGAAACGGCACCCCAAAAAAAAGCTCTGTGCTGGAAATTTACTGTAAAAATGAAGTGTGTTTTCTATAAACCTGACACGTACAAAGTCATTTAGGGTCCATTCACAATGGACCTGTGACCCACTTTTGGACCAGAAACCACCAGTCGGGAACCACTGTATTTGCACACTTCAACTATAAAATGAAAGGGTGTTTTGCTTCCTCCAGCAGCAGCTGTAGACTTAAAAAATTTCATTCACTGGGCTGACTGCCAGCAACTCTTAATGCAGAACATTTACTTGTAATGTTAATCAATGCTTGAGTTGACCACGCAAATCCAGACCCAAATCTAGAAAGATTTAGGGTCTGGCTATGAGTAATGAAAATGGCCCAACTCGAGGGGCGGCACCAAGCATGCATTTGTAAATATCACTGCACGCAATTGGATAACACTACGACCAATCAGAACAATACACGGGGTGACGTATCCAGAGCTTAGCTACCAGCGGAGCTAACTGGTAGATTAGACTCTTGCCGTATCCGGCAAAACAGCAAAAACTTCTGTTCCTCTTTTAGAGAAAAAGCCAAGTCTAACTCGTTCATTGTAGCAGCCAAAGCCGTTTCAAACAGCTGGTGTTCATCTGTAGCCATCTTGCAATGTTTACTGACTGATTCCGGACTTCATCGTCACAGCGCTGTCATCATCTGTTTAGCTCGCCTCTGGCCTGCCTGTATCAGATACACAATGTGATTGGTGCAGCTCGGCTCCAAGGGCATGGGTAATGAGCATCATTACTGATTGCCAGAGTGACTCGCTGAGCAAATGCAAATTGTGCTCTCCTGAGAACTCTGGATTTCCAGGGTGTGCAAATCCATCAACAAACCTTAAATTTCACTGTGACAACTTTGACCATTTCATTGTTTTTATTGTCTCTCTTGAATGACATACACTTTTAGAAATGAGTGGCTCTTCAAGCGTTTATGAATATCACTTTTGACCGGGTTATGTGAATGTCATATATTCTAATCCTCACTTGGCAAAGCGTCGCTCCTGTGGGCTACAGCAACACTAAACCCTTGAGCTTGCCTGAGAAGGACTAAATGCACAAACCCACTATTTTCAAATATCCCATGGAGAGAGACTCACTGCAGCCTGTTTTACTCTGTTCTGAAAATGTCAGCGTGCAGCCTCGTTCTGTGGACAATAAACAAGGTGCAGACTTCCACCTGTGTCACAGAGGAAATACAGTCAGAGCTGGATGGAGCGGTGAGTGACAACAACCCCGCCCACATTTAAGAGTACTGTATGTGGTGGAAATGCTTAACAGACCGAGGGTCTAAGTACCATGTCTCAAGGGTTACTTTTGGTTCTAAAGGTACCATACCAAAAGTGTTTGGTGGAAACAGGGCTTAAGAATGCATCTGTTGGTCCCCCTCTTTGGTTCAGACTAAATAACACTTGTTAGTCAGATGAGTTCACTGTAGGTTTTGGCCTCGTCATGGGATTTGTTGACAGTAAGATAGCTGTATCCTTTAAAGATTCCTGTTTCTGGTTTCAAACATGTCTGTCAGCCTGACCAGTGTTGATTACGATCTGGTTTAGCATTTAAAAAGCTGAGGGAAGTGGGGCTTTTCCAATCTAACTCGTTCACACTCTGTAGCCTCGGGGCAGCCTGTGCTGAATGGCAGAGTGAAAGATTTCCAGTTTGTCTATTCAGGTAACAATCAGCATGGGGCAGCTACAGCCTGGAGGTTTAATACACAGAAGTCCTGTGGGTGTGAGAGCAAAGCAGGGCGTCGCAGGAATAAAAAACTCCCATCACAAGAAAAGGGCACTGTGGGTTAGAGCTCTAACAGCAAATATACATCACAAATCAGAGCAGTCATGGTGCTGTAAAAAGGTACAATATGTCCTCAGCTTCATTAACAGGCTGTGAAACTGAAGACATCAGATGTTTACTCTTAAGAAGAAACATTCTGACTGGAGTGCCAGAACTATGCCAAAGGTCTCTTATGCAAGCATGACATCCAGGCTGATGCGCTGGATTTGAAATGTTCCTGCAGGAATATAAATAAACAGGGACTTTATGTTTGTGCTACATTCCCCATATAGCTTCTACACCGAGCAGAGAAGATAGGTATCGGGAATTAACAGTGGGATGTTTCCCATTCGTGCCACCCCTGTAGCAGCCAGGTCACAGTTCAGTGTCCTGCTCGTGGACACTTGGACAAACATCCTGAGTGATTATAAACACTTAAGTTTTGTACGCTGAGGGGAACTGAACTTGTGACTTTGTGGTTGAAGGGCAGATTTTCTAATCACATCTGCACTGATTACAAAGAAATAAATAATCTTTATAGTCAATATATTCAGATTTAATTTCACCCATTAATGTCAGAGCTGTGTCAGATGATGGTGAGGCTGTGAACTGCCCACATCACCAAAGTTTTGTCTCCTGGGGGACAAACTGTAGCGCCACAGATGAGTAAATTTGCATTGAGAGTATTAACAAGTGGCTAAACTGTGCCCTGTTGACTCTAAGGCCATATCAACACCAATACATTTTTATTTTAAAACAGCATATTAAACAAAAATTATCTTTGTACACACTAAAGTCTTAGCGCCGTGTCAGAAATAATCTTTGTCCATACGCACATATATCACATAAACATTTAGGTACACTGGGCATGCGCATGCTGATGGAAACAGGAACAGACTGTCTGTAATTGGCTGCTTACTTCTAGAAAATTCTACAGAAATGGCGAAAAGTAAGACCAGAGATAACTTTGCTTGGACTGATGATGAGGTGGAACTGTTACTGAAAGTAACGTGAGTGCAAAGCCCAGTTCCCACCAAAAAGTCTCAGTATAGCTCCTTCAGAAAAGTAACCCCTACGAACATGTACCTAGACCCTAGATCTGTTCAGTGTTTCCACTGCAAACAGTACTCTTGAGGCCGTGACACACCAAGCTGACGGTCGATCGTTGGCCAAAGTGGGCCATCGGTGAACGTCTGCCACCCTCATCGATGTGGTGTGTCCCACACTGTTGGCCTTTGTCGGCCCCCTGTCAGCTTCTGTTTTGATGTTGAATCAGCATTGGCAACAACGGAGCCTGTCGGTGAGAGAAATCACGCTAATTGGTGGCTCAGCTCAGCGCACAAGAAGAGAAACGAAAGTGAGGACAGTAAACAAAAAGCGAAAGTCAGGAGGGAGTGTAGCTACAACAAACTGGGTCCATAAGGTCAGATTATTTTTCTTTAGCCATTGAGCTCTTTAGCAGAAACATTTCCTGATGGTTTGTGTTATTGTTTTCTGGTGCGTGGTAAAAATACTCTGTTCCTTCAACTCTGGATTGTGTTGTTAATGTGCTAACTGGCTAACTAGCATCGAGACCGTTTCCAGTTCTTGAATGACAAATACAGACTATCAACGTCTGCTGGTGTGGAAAACTATTTCAACTCATACAGGTGTAGAACGCTAGTGCTGGTTGGCCCTTGGCTGTAGTCTTTTCAGTGTGTCCATGTGCAAGTTTTTGGCCAAAACACAGGTGATACAAGGCAACGCAACAGTCGGCTTTCATTGCAGCTAGTTCTTTGAAGTCAGTTTGGTACAGTCACCTGTAATTGTTGCCATTAATACCAGTGGCTACCAAATTATTGTAACCACATAACTGCATTTCTTGTGTCTTGGTTCCCTGTCTTGAACTCTGAATTATAAAAGAACTGTGACATACGAACTCTCCATGCTGTGGTTATATTTCATGTCTCCGAACGTCCTGTTTATGTGACAGAAATATATTTCCCATATATGTAGATCTGATGTATTGACGTTAACTGACAGCTTTATGTTCAGGTGATCAATGTGCACGTTGAAGGTCAAGTAGGAGTTTGAATTACTTTGAAGGTTTCAGAAAAATATAAATTTTCTAAGGTTATTATGACAGCAACGAGTCACAATGATACCTGTCACCTTTAAAGCTAAGACATTATCTTCTCTATTGTTGCATTATTGCTCTGTAACAGTGACACTAACACAAGTGATGAATTCGTCACTTGGGCTGCTGAGACTTTACCAAGTGTCAATATTCCCAACTCTCAGTACAGATTAAGGCTGTTACATTAGTACCAAAAGGCTAGCCTGTGTGACAAACAGATTCCAGCAGAAAACAGAAACTGGTTGACAAAGTCTATTTTTTAATGTATGTAAAAGTGCATGAAACAGTTGATTTACATTTGGTGCCATTAACGGACACTGTAGAAATCCCTTCAAAGCTGTAACAGCAAACAGAGAAAAGAACAAAATTCTCCTTCACACCTCAACTGCAATTTCTTTCTTTTAAAGGGCGGCTCCATTTGTTTGTTTGATGTTTTTACGTCACTCTGTAGCTTTTCAGTAGTATTCCTCGTGTGTTCAAATCCAAAAATTCTAATTTTGGTCCTAGCTTGTATGTTTTAGCGCCATAATGCTGTTTTCCTAAGCCCTAATACTGCTACAGTATATATAAACCCATGCCCTGATGTGGACGCTACGCGAGTTCGGTTCTGACAGTCACACAATAACACAAACTAAACTATCAAGGTAGCTGGGAGATGCAACTCCTGTGTGCTGTGAGGTAAAATTATTGTATCTGTCAAAGGAGTCTTGTAGCTCTGAACAGAGCATAGTTAACAGCTTTAGTTCCCTGTCTCTCTTGGCAAGGTAAAGCTGTCAAAATACTCTAAATATAACATATACTTAGACTGAAATTGAATTCTTTTTAAGGTGAGGTAATTTTTAGGAGGCTAAAATATGGTTTGCTACTGCCCTTGTCCACAGCCACCAGACTACTTTGCCAGAAACTGTAGATTTTCCTCGCATAACAAAAGGAGTTACTGGTTATCTGCTGCCTTTCTGTCTGTCTGTATTATTGTGGGTCTTTCGGAACCAAACTAACGTGACGTCCAAAGCAGTGCGCTGCTTAGCTTTCGTGGTGGTACTCCTACTAAAATCAAGAGCAGCTTTCTCGCACAAGGCATTTGATCTGATCGGCTTGTAAATGCTGCCGTGAGAACACGAACCAACTCTAGGCAATTATACAACTTTGGAACAACATTAGTCCCTGATTCAGACCAAAGCAAGATAACTGTACGTCTGAAAGCACCCTCAATGTGTCATCATGTGTCTCCTCCAAACTCAAATCTTGCAAGCTAACACTTTCCTCACACTCCACGCTTACACTGTCAGCATTTGTGGGGGTTGAAGGAGGGCAGGGCATCAGCGCTGTAACCTACGTCATTGCTTTTTGGTAGGGCCTGAGTTAGAGTTTCTGTTTCAAACACATGTTAAAGGACGCAGATGGAGCCGCCCTTTAAGATTTTAGGGCACGACTGACCTCTGGTTGTCAGTCAACAATCATCATCTCTCATACTCACAGACTCTTGAGGGTCTTTTCCTGAAACTGATTCGGTTGAAATCTCTCTCCGTATGACTCAAGGCTGAGGCCTAAATCCCCTGAATGTGGCTGTTTCTGCATCATCAGTGCTGTTCTTTGGTTCCACCTGAGCTTGAATACCAGTCCCCTGTAAAAACACCTGGTGCAGGTGCATCTTAATTTCCACCTTTGTTCATGGTATGATTTGGACCTGTCGGTGCCTCTGCTACAGTCTGGCCGCCTCCACATTTACACCTGTGTTCTCTGGCTAGACTGGTGAGGAGCTCCAGGACTCTGATCTCGTGCTCCATGCGAGCTTTCTCTCTCCTCTCCTCCCTCTCGGCCGTCTCCCTCTGCCGGCGCTCCTCCCTCTGCATCCACTGAGCCAGGAGCTCCTGGTGCCAGCGAGCCTGCTCCTGCCGCTGGCTCTCCAGCTGCACCAGCAGGCCCCGGGTCTCCGACACCAGCTGCTGGAAGCAGTCCGACAGGTGCTTGAGGCAGGAGGACTCAGGGTGGTGGTGGCCAGAGGTGGGGAGGGTGTTGGGGTTTGGATCTGGGGGTGCAGGGAGAGGAAAGGCAGCAGGATGGGTGAGAGGAGGGGGAGGAGGAGGAGGAGGAGAAGCTGCAGGTGGAAGTGGAGGTGGCACTACATGTGGGGAAGGAGTGCTCAAGCTGTTTTCCACTAGTGAACCTACGACACAGGATATAAAACAGTACAGGTATGAGATTGGGAACAGAAAATGAATGTTTGTGACTGGTTTTGACTTTTTAATTAACTGCTTCATGTGTTAATACAGCCTAAGCATACCTTAATTGTCAACTACACATTTAACCAATGTCACAACTGAGAAAAGGTTCATGTGTCTGAGGTCAGGTTATTATCTGGTTGTCTACATATTCTTTTCAGCATTGTATTTCCCTTCACACAAAATTATGTGATGGGCGTTATTTTTAGCCTTCAATGATTCATACAATAATCACAGTACATACCACTCATTTCATGATGGATGGATGATTCCAGATAAACTTCATGATGTCGCTGTGGAAATCCTGTACTGCTGAACTCAAACTCATCTGTTGAATCATCTCTGTCCTCCAATTTGACTTCGGTGTCGAGCTGCCACGGCAGACGCCCTCCTCGCACCTCCACAGAGCTCACATGTTGTCTCCCTGTCCTCCCCAAAGAGGCCAAATGCTGTCCACTAATCTCTGTATTAGAATTTAAATCTGGAGGGTCACTTCCTGTCCTGTCAATGGAGTCAAGGTGATGCTCTGACATCCGCTCTGTAGAAACAAAATAGGGCCCTCCTTCCCCTGCCACTGACCTCCGGCCCAACACAGCGTCCATCTCTGCAAAATATTTAAAAGTGCAAGGCTGCAAGCTGTCAACGCTCCTCTGCAGTTTGGCTCTCACATAGTTAGCCTTCAGAGTTTTGACCCGAAGCCGGCACTGGTGTGGACTCCGAGAGAAGCCCATTTCGCTCATGCGGGCTGAGAGGTGTTTGAAGACATGCCTGTTGCGAAGGTTTTCTGCCAAACTCTTCTGGATGCGCTCGTCGCTCCAGGCGCACAGCAGCACCTGAGTTTCCTCCACGGTCCAGTTAACCGAGCGCTCGGCCTCTCGTTTTCCTGAACATACAGAAACACAGCTGAATACAGTGAACAGCTTCACAGCTGGTGTTGTAAACATTTTCATGACAAGCATCATCAAATGGACACACACGAGAACACTGACACTTCATTTGATTTTGCAAAGGATCGCTTCCTGAGATGTTTTGCTGTAATCCGAGGTGTTGTACAATCTATAGAAGAGGGAGTGTAATTAAATGCACGTGTACATGTAGGTGCAAGGTTGGAGAACAACTTCAATGAAAAAGTAATGCCAACACACTGACTCCAAACCACAAACTGAATCCAGTCCAATTTAATCCAATTAGGATCAAACTGTGGTCCATTTAACAAAATGTAGAAAAACTTGAGTCAGTGTGGAGATGTTACTTTTGCACTAGTTGAAAATCACACATTCGTTTGTACCAAGTCAAACAGCCCTGCAATAAATTCCACCTTCATTTTCTTCAATCAACTGTGGGGCCATTTTGCAGGCTGCAGTTACTTTCTGACTACTGTTACTTTCTAAATAATTAATCTATCCTCACTGAAATGGGTGGAAAATACTAGAAACACCCTCCAGGATGATGCAACACAACAACACAGCTCTAAGACTGCCTTAATTTAACAAGACGGACCTAATAAACTGCCAACTGAAAGTCTATCACTATCTGAACTGTACACCGTACACTGAAGACCATCTGAGAATAACTTTTACATGGATCTAGTTATCCTCTCACAGATTGCGTGTGGAAATGAGGAGGTGAAGCCGTACACTACCTGAACAACATGTGTGTTGCTGCAAGACTGGCATACAAAATGAAGAACATATAATTGTGTGCCCTCTTACACAGCATATCTGTGAGAAATACAGACAAACCCAACTGAACTGAGCTCACTCTTGAAGAATCTTAGTCATGTTACATGCATGTCTTGCAGGATTTGAGCACCAGCAGGTCTCTACTGAATGACGGGATTCTGTGTTGTTCGGTGTTAACATTTAATGTTTTTAATAATTAGTTCAGCGTATGATTTTGGGATATTATTTTTATTGTTGTTTGTGTCAATAAAATAACCAACTAACTAACTACAAGAGCGTGCATCCACAGCACAGTAGCAGCTATATATACATGAGGCATCACACATCCTTAAACATTCTTTAAAATCTAACTATGTGACCTTACATTGAATGAAATAACCAGAAAAGTAAACAGCACATTGTCACTTTAGTCACATTTCACTGCACAATATCACTTTACTCTTCATGTAGCATATTAAACTGCAACTGCAGGTGAACTCGTCCAGATTCTACATGCATTGATCTCACTAGTAACAATATAAAAACTGATTCAAACGGGGGGAAAATAATCTGTAAAATCAACTCAGGTAAAACACTGACGGACATGTGAACCTGCAGATTTTGGGTCACAATGATGCATGAGTCAAAGGCAGGAATTCAGTCCTTGGCAGCTAAGTTTTATAAGTGTGTATGGTTTTTTTCAAACCCCTAACTATGTGGTAAAGTAAAGGCTGTCCAAGGTATTTAATTTCCATTCATAACACAGTGTGTATGTAACTCACCAACACAGTTATAAACTGGCTTAAATATCCCATTACTGTGCTGATAAATCTGCAGATTTCAGGTCTACACAGTTAAATGCATGTCCATTTTAACCTGTATCATATACTCACATTACTCGTGCTTGCTAATTAGCCAGATAGCAAGCTGTTAGCTGACACTGGATGTATCAAGACAGCTAACTACCAGGTAAAAGTTGAGGGTTAGCTAGCGAGCTAATTCAGACACACACTGGACACTACCAGCCTGAAAACATCGCCTGCGATTCAAAGGGCTCTGGGTGTCAATGTTTAAGCAGGATAATTAACAACGAGTGGTTTAAACGTTAAATACATGAGTTTAAACACACTAGAGAGCTGTTTCTGCTCTTTGTAACACAGCTAATGTTAGCGGCTAACAGCTAGCTAACGTGCCACATGACTGTTGTATCTAGTTCTGACTCTCTGCTGCACAACAACAACACGTCAAACATGTCGATAGATGAAATAAATCTTACTTTTGGTCGTCGAAACGGAGCTGGTCGAGTTAATCATCGGAGGATTCATTTTAACAGGCTGCAGAAAATGTAAACAATCCTCTCACACACCGACTCTCCTCTCTTCCGGGTCACGTCGAGTCCAGCGTATGACGTCGCGTGACGTGTTGCAGAGCTGTGTTACAATATTAATACATGCAGAAAGCAAAAACCATAAAACACCATCCATCTTCTTGTTGTTTTGTAATTCCCTTAAAAATATAAAATATAAATATGCAAACGAACTGCTCAACTCTTAAAATGTACAAATTAAACCTGAAAATAATATGGTTCACTTTTAAATCAAGTTTGTTTTGTATTTTTCATGTTGTAATTTTTATAATTTGTATCTTTATTTATTCATTTTCTATTAAATGTTTTATTTTTTCCCTTATTTTGGCTGACATAGATTTCCCTCTTTTCCCCCTATTTTTTTTAAATCAGTTCCATGACCATTTACTGTGATAATCACAAATATTATGTAAAAATAAAAAAAGAAATATTATAATATATCTATACATCTAATTTTATTATTAGAAATATTTATTCAAAAAAAAAAAAAGAGATACCGCAAATATATATACATAACAATTAAAAAATGTATAATGACAGATCTGACACATGAGAAATATAAATAAATTAAATATTATTTTCTGCACTAACTGTTTGGGTCTGTCTCTTCTACTATTATTGCACACACTGAAATATTGCTATAATATCTTCCCCATAATACTCATTTACATATAGTACTGAAAATGTATCACAGATTCTTACATTATATATACAGCCCCAATCTGCAATGTTCCCATTTGCCCTATATCTTATCTTTACAGATTCTATAATTATTTATATCTCCTCTGGGATTATTAAAGTTTCATGTTATTGTATCTATGAAGGATACGATGAGTTTAACATCACATATTCATTGCTTTTTAATATGCAGTACATTCATAAGGACCTGTATGTTGTACAATATTTATTCAAAAAAGTGCTCCATAAATTTTTGTCAATATAATATACAATTCTTAACAAAGCTGTGGTGTGGAACGTGATACGTTTCCTGCATATGCATTTATTCTTCCAGTGGTTTATGATCAGGTGTTGAAATTATAGTCACACAATTGGATGTCGCATATTACAGAGATGTAGAGATGACACACATGCAGCAGTAGGGGCTGGGTAATGAGAGTGGGGGGGGGTTAAGATATATGTCATATATGGTACACAACCACGTCTGTGTTCACGCAGACAACAGCGATGCATGAATAAATGCAGCCACCTCATTCATTTCAAAGAGACAGACACAGTGGGGTGCCGAGGCTGAGGCCTCAGGCAAAATACATGCAGAGTTATAAAGCTAGAAAAGTTTAACCTGGCTCAACCTTTGGCACAGCTCAGTCCCACGCCAACAGACGTGCAACGCAATGCAGAGGGGCAATCAAATACATTTGAGGGCACATTCCTTTGTAATGAGAACAATGTAATTCTACTGTTTACCCTGCAATCAGACATAGTGTGTGACCCGGTAAACAGCAGCCCCTTGTATTTTTATATTTTTACACAGCGTTATTTTTTTGTTTAAATTCCAGTTGAGATCCTGTTTAGACCGTGTGTCTTGTATGCACTTATACTCAGACTGTACTTGGGACCAAGTACACATAAACGTGAGTTAGTCTGGAACCTCATTTTCCCCATTTTCAATTTCCAGGGGGCGTAATCAATAGCCCCTTTTACACTGCCTCTTCAAGGCGGGAATTTCACTGTCACCTCTTTCTCAAGGCCTGCGATAAAGTCTGAGTGGTCGCTTGTGGCCGCTTCCAATGAAGCTGCCTGCCCTCCCAATGTTGTCAGCTTTTGCTGTTTCGGTGGCCTGTTGCAATTCTCGTTTTAGTTGGTTAATCATGGCACTTTGACTGTCGGCCTTCTCCTCTATCTTAGTGAGTAGCTCATCCCTCAACGTTTCGTTAGCACGGAGGATGGTCATCTCCCCAGCCTGCACAGTTTGTGTGTTAGCAAGTGAGCTAGCATTAGCCTCGTTGGTCTTTTTCTTGCTCACTTCTCCTCGACCATGGGTCAAAAGTGGTTATATACTCAACCCTTGCGTGCGTGACTTGGCTGTCCCGTAGCTTTGGCGAGAGATAAATTAAGTCAATAAATGTAGCAGTTCAGGTGAGGAGCTCAGTAAGGAAGTGTCCTGACATGTTTTGCCAGAACCAGCAGTCCTTCAAGGCGGGAATTTCACGCCTTAATGCAGCCTCAGCGTTTTATAAAAAAGATAAAATCTCTGTACAAGGGGACAGAGTTGTCTCACCTTTAAGATGGCATCAGAGGTAGTAACAGCACTGATCATGGAGGGCACAGGTGTGACTTCTTGACAACTTATTATGTGTGTGACCCACTGTGGGAGATTTAAAAAGTAGCTCTTAGCAGTTAGCAGCTAACTTAGAAAAGAAGAGCAGTGGCCGAAAATGTCCGCAAACGGGAAAACAATGCGGTCCAGGAGTTACTTACCCAGAACACAATATCAGCTGCTGTATAATAGAGACAGTAAATGATTGTTATTGCCATGTTTTGGCTATTTGGTTATTGTTTATCAAGCACTCCCAGTGCCTTTGTTTTTGGTCATGGTAGAGGCCAACGCTGTTGTGTTAATAGTCACAACCGTCACGCCTCTTTTGATTCCTCAATGCTGTCTAAAAAAGTAACCAACAGAACGTGAATCAAGCACTCCTGTCCGAATGCTTCTTCAGTGCATTTTGGGCCCAGTCACACTTGTATTCAAAGCTGTCCCCCGTGTGATCAAGATGTCTCCCCAGAGGCCGTGAATTCATCTCAACTTTGAATAAGAAGAGGGACCCATTCAGGGGAAACGGCTCCTAAAGAGGCAGTGAGGTGCTAAGGGCTCGTCTTGTGCATTCTCTGGATGTCTGCTGAGCGCATTAAGATCTCTGGTGTCCCTCCTTCTATTTCACTGGTTCACCTCCTCAGCCTTTCATCCACAAACACAGCAATTAGCGGGGGGTAGTTCTAAAGTGCTGCTAATGCAGATTCAGTCTGCTTTCCTGCAGTGACATTTGCATTTTGAGCTTTTAGCCTTTGTTCTGTCGTAGAGTGACTTGGATTGAGTTTAACAGTAATCTCAAAAGAGAATGCATGTGTCATTTACAGTTAGAGCCCATTTGCTTCTGTCTAACACCTCCTTAAAGTGTTGCAGTGCACGCCATATGTAACAGTTTGTTTTAAAGTCATTTTCAACACTTCTCTTAATCGCTGTCACACTAGGATTTTTTGCTTAAGTACAGCGGCGTTGTTAGGCCTGGGTGAGGTTTCGGCCCAGAATGGTTTATAAACAGCCCTAAATAGGCTGTATATATATGTTTTAAAAAAAATAAGACTAGGCACTATAATGGAAGAAAAAAGCATTGGAACTAATAACGTGTCATTTCGTTGATGCATTAAAGCTCTCAAAAAATGATAAGATACCGTTTTGGGTCCTCTGCGTCATTGAAGCTGTGCATTTCTTGTGGTTGCCGGTAATCACTTTAAAGTTGCAGCTAGTCACAGCGGAGCTCATTTTAAATGCTTTATATACAGCTGAGTAATTAGAGTAGAAGTATAAAGTGGCATAAAATGGAAATACTCAGGTAAAAGCACCTCAGAATTCCCTAAATTTTAATGATAGCAGTTGCAAAGTACTCTGTTTCTACTTAATACTAATTACTTACAACTACTAATATATTTAACACCACAATTCATAATTAATCTGCAAAATTAAATTTAAAAAATGGTTTTAAAGGTAAGTGAGATGCAAGAGCGCATAAAAAAGCATCAAAATAGAGCTTGTTAATGAAAAGAGTCTGGGTTAAGCCCCAAATGTCCTAAAATCCTACACACACCCCTGCTGAAGTAGATAAAATCCAATTTCCTCTATGTGTGTTTCAGATATGTTTATGGTGCACTCCATTTGCATTGGAAAATCAGAATTTCTGCGTTTCAAGTTGGAAATTTTGACTGGAATGCCCCCTGAAGTTGGACTTCCGACTTGCAAAGTCAGAGAAACTTCACTAACTCTGACCTCGAAACCCAATATGGCTGCTCTGTACATCAACAGCAGTGAAAGCTGCAGTAACACACTGTTTATTAGCACTTTTGTCTTATTTGTGTCTCATTTAAACAGTCATATGTCCAGCTTATAGCTGTAGATGTGCTGCTATGGTGTTTGTATGCAAGTGAAAAAAAACAGACATGGTTCAATGAGTATTTACTTTGTTAGTCTGCTCTCACGCAACCATGCTCACTCTCAAATATGTTGACAAGCTAACAAGCTAACAAGATAATGGCAAGTAAATAAGACTTATAATGTGCACAAGGAGGTGTACTTGAGAACTTGAGAAGTTGTTTCCTTCTGGTTATAAGTGATCATCTTCATCCAATTATCAGTTAAATAACAGAAGTTACGTTAATACAGTTTAGTGTTCCTGTAACATTCTGACTTTGCAGGCAGCGTGAATACAAACTACAACAATTAACCCATACAGAGACCTTCATTTCCTCCAGGGGTCAGAAGACAGATGAGCTAAACTCAGCACCAGAAAGTGAGAACAGAGCAGAAACTGAAATCATCACTGCCCTGTTGGTTCAATGCTCCTGAATGATCTCACAATGAGGAAGTGTGAGTTTAAAATAAAAGGCAGTGGGGAATTTTAAGCATACTGTGTATTAAATTGGCACAGGAATACACAGGGGAATGCAAGAGCACGTGAAAAAGTCCTAGTTACACTGGAAGATGGGCTCGACTGTCCGGTTTCAACCACAAGTTTTAGTTTTGGTTCAAGGCATTAAGTTTCCCAGGAAGTCATTGGTGCTGTAATGGGACTTCCCTGTGGCCCAGGGACTATCAGGGTGGAGTTAGTAGTGGTGGTTGCTGCACTGTTTGTCACCGGTATCGATATCTGGACTTGGGAAAAGAATTACTTTCAGTGTTATAGACATTTAAATCACCAATGCACAACCAGAGAGTCTAAACCAGATCAATAACAGGAACACACTGGTACTTTGGAGAATTTTCTGGAGTTTTCAGACTCTCTCTGTCTCATCATGTTTCATTTCCAGTAATTACAAAGAACAATTTGATGTTGTTTCCTCCCACAGTCCAAAGACAGGCAGGTTAACTGGTGACTCTAAATTGTCCGTAGGTGTGAATGTAAGCGTGAATGGTTGTCTGTCTCTATGTGTCAGCCCTGTGATAGTCTGGTGACCTGTCCATGGTGTACCCTGCCTCTCGCCCGATGTCAGCTGGGATAGGCTCCAGCCCCCCCGCGACCCTCAAGAGGATGAAGCGGTTAGAAGAAGAAGATGAATTTGATGTTGTCAAAGCCTGCAGGTCAAACAAAGCGCTGTCATCCATTTTTGGCCTAGTCACCACAAGAAAATGTTAGCATATCGTGTCTAAAGTGATGTAGTATATGAGCTGACTTCGTCATCAAGAGGTGGAGGAGATGGTGGATGCGTGACACCTTGGCGAGACACCTGCCAGGCTGCAGACTACTGTTCAAGACCATTCATTCATTTTCTGTTACCGCTTATCCTTGAGGGGGTCGTGGGGTGCTGGAGCCTATCTCAGCTGACACTGGGTGAGAGGCAGGGTTCACCCTGGACAGGTGGGTCCATGTCGTTGGTCCGACCGCCCATTGGTCCGACATCCCATTAGTCTGACGGTCCGCGGTGCTGAACGGCTCCCGGCAGGCGTATTTCTGCCTTGATGGTGCGCCGCGACCGGCTCTGGGTCAGCTGGGAAAGGCTTGAGGCGGAGCAGGCTCACGGCTTATGTGTTTGTCACTTTCTTTTTCATTTTAACCCACACCATGATCTTTTCCTGACCCTAACCAAATGGTTTTTGTGCCTAAACCTAACCAGACCTTAACCACAGGGCATCATGATGATTTCGGAACGGACTTTGGAACAATGAGTTTAATATGGTCGGAACAATGGGATGTCGGACCAATGGGCAGTTCCTGGACAGGTCACCAGACTATCACAGGGCTGACACATAGAGACAGACAACCATTCACACTCACATTCACACCTATGGACAATTTAGAGTCACCAATTAACCTGCATGTCTTTGGACTGTGGGAGGAAGCTGGAGTACCCCAGTTTCCAGCGGGGATAGTGCCTTGAAAAGTGTGTATGTTAAGCCAAAACGTGATTTTTTCCTTATCGTAACCAAGTGGTTTTTGTGCTTAAAACCCACATTATCCACATAAAGTTTTAATGTATCCTCTACATGATAACGTACAAATGTAATGTATCCCTGGTTTGCAGAAACGTACGGTGCCAACATTTTTTTCTGGCAATTTCTTTGCATTATTTATCTTTGCCTTTGTTTCACAGTTCTTCAGTTGTAGTAGAAACACAAATAAAAATACACAATAGTTTCTCATTATCTTGGGATTATTTCTGGACAGAAAAGTAGGATAAATGTCAGTCTGGAAAATGTGTCAATCTCTGAACAGCTCTACTACCCCTACCAATATGTCGGGGACACTTTGTCTGACAGGCCTGATTTTTTAGCTTCAATTTTGGACATACAGCCATGAGCCCTGGAACTGCAGGCTGAGATAAAGGGTGTTCTTCACAGCACAATGCGCAGCGCTGCCTGCTCGGGACACACACACTACAACATGTACAAATGATGAGCCCACCACAGCATAGGTAATTACAGAGGAAGAGGGGAGCTGAGACAGTCGACTGGACATTCATCTCATTACTCACACATGCCTCCGGGCTGTTCCCCGCTGGCCCGCTGAGGAACATCACACACACCTCTCTCACATGGACACTTCCAGGTATGCACACACACATGCAAAGAAAGGCTGGCAAATGCTTTGTAACATACTCACGAGTCGACACACACCTGGACTGTCAGGGTCAAGAGCTGGACACATCTTTCCTGATTACATCATTAATAACAGTAGCTTATTAATATTAACGAAGACTGGTTTGGAGACAGTGGGGACGAGGTACAGCATGACTGGGAATGACATCCAGGATTTTTGCATATTTTTACAACTTAGACCGCTAGCTGACCCCTCAGCAAACTGCAGCGTGACCGGGGATAAAGGAGGATTCCCGGTGGACACTTTGGTGCTACGAGGGTCAAACCTGTGATCTTCGTGGTGCAGGAAAAGCTCTAATTATCAGTCTTTGTACTCTTGGACTTCAGGAGAGGGGCAATACAAAAGAGTCTGTAAAAGAAAGAGCCAGGCTTTTAATATATGACCGCAATAAATCAATAAGTGCAGAGCCTGCACTGTCTCCACTTCTGGGTTGTCTTCGTTCCCGCCCTCAAAGGGGAGAGACAGGCTGTAGATCTTCTCCCACTGTGATTTGTAGTGCAGAAAACCAGGTCAGCGAGCACACAGCGAGGTAAGGTGAGGTACAGACGGCTCGCACGCTGGAGAGCGGTTACGTCAGCTGAGGCTGCAGGAGAACTGAGGTGTCCCACTGTGGAGGCTCAGGATCCCTGCCTGCCTGCATGCAGCTCTTTGGCGCGGCTCCATTTTCCAACCCTTTCATGTCTCCTGACAACCAGCAGCAGTCGAGTTGTTTAGATCAGTGATTCGCAAACTTTCACACCAGACACAAACAAAGACTCAACATGGGAGCAGTGCAGCAATTCGTGGAATCTGGGCTTTTTTTTTTCCAGCTCGTGGCCCCCTAAGAATCAGAGTGATGTCAACTGGAGCCGGCGTTGCGAGCGCTCCTGCAGACTGACAAACTGCAGTACACTGGGAGGTTTTTTTTAAACTCTAACATCCACATTCAACAAGTCAAAGCATCAGCCATCCCTGAGCTAACTCAGAAAATAAAGAAACATGCTTGGTGCACAGCCTTGTAAGAGCAGTCACTTTGGAAAAAAGAACCATGCCCTATATTTTCTCCTGTGTGTTTCGCTGCAGCACTGTGCCAATCACTGCCCCTGCTGAAAGAAATTATATGTTGCTTTTGAAACTCTGGTGAAACTGAGCATCTGTTGAGAGCCTTGAATGTGCAGTTTGCGGTGCCTTTGAGCCACAAATGTCGGCACATAGGGTAAGGTGGATAAATATGAAAACATACACAGAGGATCATGTTTTATATCCTCACCAGCATCTGTAGGAACGAGACCCCACCAATCAAACCCAGTGCATTTCTACAAGTCTTAATTCAGTGCTATTTACAGCCTGAATGGCCACTTTATAAACCCTCTGAGACACACTATAGAGGTCGACATCATTTGTCAAACAGAAGTGATATACAACATCTGAAAGCTGGGAAACTGAAGATTAATTTAAGATGCCACTCAGCACTTTTCTAGTCACACAAATGTAGTAAACGTGTTTTGGTTAGGTGCCTTTTGAACTTTTAAAAGGGCTTGGAACGCTTTGATGGAAGTATTTGATGGCCACTTCCAAGCTCAGTTATGTCTCAAAAGTTGTTACACAATTTTTGGTGGACATTTTAAGCATTTTTGACAACTTGAGAATTAATAAAAATGGTCAGAAATCCCTCCAAAATACCACATTAAGAGACCAATACCCTGAGGAACACCGTAAAAATCCCATGCTGTGATTTTCTATCAAAAACCTTTGACATTTGGAGATTCCTGTAAGAACTGCATTTTTCTGCAATGTGATGGGGATCACTTCTGTTCTGGAAACTGCTGAGAAACCCCCTTATTGTCAATATACCTATGAGAGCCAAACATCCTCCGGATGCTTTAGGTCTCTAGTTTGTGGCTGTAAAGTTTAGTTTAGTTATTCTAAAGGTCACATGTAGCCATGATAATTGACTATGCACCAAATAGGCTACATTTTCTAAAACGTGGATTCTTCACACACATCTTCAACCTGACGGCACAGAAGATCCATTCAGCCAGCACAGTGTCAACAGAAGTGTCACATTTCTGTATCTGACCAAATGTCTTCCCTTCTGTTTCTGAGTTAAGACGTTAAGTAATGGCAGAAAAGTGTTTCTGCAGAACATTATGACGTCACAGTGAAGTTGACCTTTGACCTTTTGGATATAAAATGTCATCACATCATCATTTTATCCTGTTAGACATTTGTGTGAAATTTTGTCATAATTAGCACATGAATTCTTGAGTTTTGTCCAGTTTTGTGAGGTCACACTGACACTGACACACTGAGTCCAAGTTAACGTTTGTGCCAAATTTGAAGAAATTCCCTCAAGGTGTTCTTGAGATATCGCGTTCACAAGAATGGGACAGATGGACGGACAACCCGACCACATAATGCCTCTGGCCTCAGCTATCACCAGCGTGAGGGCATAAAAATGGTCTCACTGCAGTAAAGTGGCTACTATAGAGACTAACATCATCACACATGAATACAAGTGGGTCTCAGCTTCGCAGTCAAACCCAATTCATGCAAATCCAAGACTGTTTAGGGACCTCTGTATGCAAAATATTCAAATACAGCATTTTTAGAAGCGGCACAAATACATTATACTGCATGCAAAAAACTGCCTGACATTAGCATAAAGTTCTGATCTCTTTCTGCCAAAAACTGCATGAGATTAGCATAAAGTGAGCATGTCTGTAAGGGGGAGGCTCGTGGGTACCCAAAGAAGCCATTTTCATTCAGATATCGTAAGGTGAGAGGTCAAGGGACCCATGCCATTTTTTTCCAACTTTGGAACAGGTGGGTGAAAATTCTCATCATCCAGGTCATGGCAATCTCAAGTGCTATAACGTAGGCAACTGGACTTGCTTGAGTATCTTGAAGACGTTTCACCTCTCATCCAAGAGGCTTCTTCATTTCTGCACTGAAGAAGCCTCTTGGATGAGAGGTGAAATGTCTTCAACATACTCAAGCGAGTCCAATTGCCTACAATATAGCATTTAAGACAAACTCTGGAATGTCAAGTGCAACACACACCGCCGCCATACGCCGCACGTCAAAACGCTGCCCGTTTCCGCCCGTCAAAACGCCCGCCTCCATTATATTCTATGAACAAACTCACACTGGCGCTGGTCGATGCGGTGCGGCGCTGCTCTGCTTCAGCCCACTGCTCTATTTCCAGCGCAGCCGGCGCTGCGAGAAAAGCCTTTTATGTACGCCTCGGCCGCCTTTCAAAGGGGTATCTGGATGCTTAACATTATTAAGTTTTTCAAATTTTTAATAAGACGATTTTGATAAGAAACTCACCCGTGAAATCCAAGTTATTGTTGCCTCAATGTTTTTCCTCTTCTTCTTCCGTTACTAGCAGTTGGCAACCGTTGGCAACTAGTGTAGGTACAGCCAACTAGCGGGCTGGGGTGGGAAATACACTTTAGTGTCGATGGTGCCACTGCGCCGCTGCCAATGTGTGTTGGGGGGCGGCACTTGACGACCACAGCGCCACGCCAGCGGCAGCGTGTGTTGCACTTTATTTAACCCCCTTCCTGAAAAGCTAGCATGACATCACTGATACAGGTGGATGCCTTCGCGCTATCTTAAATAATCAGTGTGCCACAGCCTCTTTAAGACTAATGTTGACCAAGATCACCAGCGATCCAGCAGGTATCAGTTGCAGCTGGCAGATCCTTCAGTATCATGGTCGTACTGGTGAGCAGTAAGGGCTCATTTATGCTCAATGTTAGATACGTAGACTGAGACCGACGGAGCCTTCTGTACTCTGCGTTCATTTCGTCTGAATTTGTGCAGTAAAACCGGAGATCAAGGATGTTAGGATGTATTCAATGGCCACACAGACCATGTTTTGTTCTCCTCCTCTGTTGCCTCATTTGTTGTTGTGTGCCATCATAAAGTACGCATGGAAGTATGAGGGCAGTGGCGTTTACAGTGTTTGAAATGGACATAAATGAACTAGGCCTATTTCCAGTCCTACAGAGACAAAACAGAACTGAGACCTTTGGCATTCAGTTGAGTCCGTGTCGATGGCTATTTGCGGATGTTTTTGACAGAACACTGGGAATCTCACGTCTTTTGCTGGTAATCATAAGCTCATTATCTCTTGTTGATATTACAGCAACCCATGCAGAAAATGTTCCCCTATAGCTGAGATTTGCAGCTGCAGAGCACATGCCTCTGAACCAGGGTGGGATGCTGAACCACAGAATTTCAAAACACACATGGAGGAACCACGGCAGGTCATTTATCAGCCATAAAAGTGGGCTTGAGAGCTGTTGTGATGTGGATCTGCGAGCCCCTCTGTTTTCAAAGCTTCACTCCAGTCTCTCAAATGAATTACAGAACTCTTGGTCTCATGCCTGGTCGCCCTCTAATTTGCTTGCATTTTTATAGTAGCCACCAATTTGCAGAGGCCACGCTGACCAACAGCGAACTTATGGCGGAGCATCTGCGCTTCAAAACACATCCTACGAGCACCAGATGCCGTATGAGAAAAACATCACGTCCACTGTAATATATTCAACAACACAGATCTATCTGGGATGAAGCTCAAGAGATGATGTGTGGAAGTGTGGGGTTAACGTTTGGCTTTGGCACAAACTGGATGTGACACAGATTTCTTCAGAGCTACACTGTGAAGATCATCCACATGTAGGTCGCAGCCAGGCATCAGGGCACCTTTCTGTTTATCAGCATGAAAAGCTAAAATTGTCTTCAGTCACACCCCACGCTTCCTGTACGCCTTATTTGAGTCACAGTCATCTGCAAATCCGTGTAACTCCACGGGCATTTCCACCTTGAATTCCTTCTTCCTTTGTTTGCACGGGCTGCAGCCTCAAACAGGAACTGACGAGCTAAAAGTGGAACAAAGAGTTAAAAGACTCCAAAAATACCTCAAGCTGTGTTGTTCCACATATTTGTGCTCGTAGAGGAATCGTCACATTCCACAGAGTTGTTTTTTTACCAAAAAAGGTTGAGCATTCTTACGTAAGAGAACGCTGCGTGATCCTTTACATAAATGGTAAACGTCGGTCAGCGCTCTCTGTCCACTGTCTGTCCATAAGCCTAAGAGTAAGAGCTCACCGGTTACATCACAGGGCCGGTCGGCGTGACACTGTGCTGTGAAGACGAGGCAGACTAAGGGATTGAACATGTAAACAGCTGAATGAATGAATCCCTTGTCATGCATGGGCACCATCGACCTGCTGTGGTGGCCTGCAGCTGAGACAGCACATCATCTGTGGTTAATGATGTCTGAAGGGTCTTGAATCAAGAACACTGCAGCCTGCATTTTACAATGGACCCTCGGTCATTGTCCGTAACACTACTTCTATAAGAATAGCCTGTCTTAGATATATATGTCAATATCTAGATCAACAAAAATAGATATTGAGGTTAAAAACTGACCTACATTAGACTGAACAAAGCAG
This sequence comes from Epinephelus lanceolatus, assembly GCF_041903045.1. Classification (NCBI taxonomy): domain Eukaryota; kingdom Metazoa; phylum Chordata; class Actinopteri; order Perciformes; family Serranidae; genus Epinephelus; species Epinephelus lanceolatus. The sequence goes on from NC_135742.1 coordinate 6,130,509, forward strand.
TGGTTGATAACACTGTAAGTGCATTGGCTCAAGGACCGTACAAGTTTCCATGTTATACCTCTTTTTACCTCGACTGCTCTGCATTTAGAGAGAAATATTGTGTTTTACTTCACTAGATTTCATTTATCCAACAGCTGTCGTTACTATTTCCTTAAAAGTTTAATATTTTCCTCACAAAAATCTATGACCAGCTTATACAATCACAATTTTTTGTTATGGATGAAGCTACCACAGCATATAAGTGGTTAAAACTAGCTCCACCAGCTTCACTATTAAAGGATGAGTTTGGTATTTTCCAATCTGGGCACTATTTTCTCACGTTTTTGTGTCTTAGTGACTTACAGGAACAGTAATTTTTGAAATTGGTCCAGTATTGGATATACCTAATCTCACTCTGAAGTCGTCGAAATCCAGCGCTTGGGAAGTGACTTGCTGCATCAGACACCAATGAAAAAGCTGTCCTTTGAAGTCGGTATGATACATGGCCAGTCGCCGTGAGGAAACGTGGTGGCACAAGAACAAAAGTTATGATGGCGAAAGCCCGAGTAGGGCAGGTGAGAGGGGTGGTGGAGGGGCCCAACAAACACTGACTTTCACCCAGGAGAGCGGTGTTCGTGTTTTTTCCTAAACCCAACCACGTGCTTCAGTTGTTGAAGGAAAAAAAGCTTATAATTTGCATTGTTGTACCAACATAGTGTGTTTATTTTGAAAGAGACTCATTTCATGTCATATCTGGACATGGAAAGTCCACGGCCAAAGGTTGATATGTGACGAGGTCGGAGTGAGAACCACCAGTGGTGAAACAGGCTACAACGTAAATACTTACAAGAGCATATTATCATTCACTAAAAGTGCTTATTTTTGCCACTGACAAGCTCAGGTTGAAAGATCTCTACAGAGAAGGACCATTTCTTTAAAGACACAGCCCCTAAACTGCTATCACCAAACCCAGACTCCATTTAAATAAACAGTAATTCTATTGTGTATATAGTCAACATATTTTCACTTCTACCTGGAAGAATTAAGGATTTGTTTCAACCAAACCAGAGCTGCAGTCTGGTCTGTTTGGCGATGGCGATTTTAAGGCCATCTCTGGTTAAACAAAACAGATTTTACTCTAACACAAAGGTCTATCTCTGTAGCGATCCTTTCCATAATGTTGTCAGACACTTAGATCAACAATCTGAGCCTGTCAGTGACAAAAACGAGCACTTTTAGTGGCTGTAAATTAATGGTGCAGACATGCCCTGAATGGTTGCATTGAGGCCTGTTTCACAGCTGCTGTTTGCAGCCCTCTTGCTCTACACTGGATCAATTAGCTGTTCCCATTAGACACTTTAACACAAAAACATGGAAAAAGGGTCCTGGTTGAAAAATACCAAACTGACCCTTTAAAATGTCGACACATTAATGCACTGGTAAAATTACACCAACAACATTCAACAACTCTGAAGTACATTTTGCTCAAAGTACTTATGATATTTTGAATTTCTACTGCCTTTTACTTGTAATAGCGTATCTATTGCTGGTCTTTTAATCCTCGGCTCCTTCTGTCCACATGCCAAAATTTACTTGAGCAAGACACTGAGCCCAGACATGCTCTGTTTATATCACAGTGGGTGGCTGCATTCACAAGTTTCATTCACGAGTTTGCAGTCCTTGTGGACGTCGGCACATAACAACATCTCTGATGCTCTGACCCTCGTAGCCAAGCAGGACAGGACAGTATAATTTGGATATAAGTCGCTTTGGATAAAAACATCTGTTAATGCATTTAAATGTCTAATGTTGAGTGAACTTCGATCACTTTTGGCTCAGTGTTAACTGACAGATGCATTTGACCTGCAAACCACCAAATGACTCTTCACAGAGAGGTATTTGGGAAACTCAAACTCCCTGAATTCAGTGCTCCAGATTCCAGCATCAGACCCCACCATCACCTCCCCCTGCCCCCCCCCCCCTTGCTCTTGGATCCCAGGGATTGCGAGGAATGCATCCCACCTAAGTCACCAGGGCGACCCCCTTTTGGTGGCCAAGGAATGCGTGGCGTTTCACTGCTCGGACTGTTTTCACAGTGCAGACGAGCGTCCGCATTTCTTCTGGTAAACTGATCCCGACCACACAAGAGGAGCCCCTCTCCTCCCCACCTCCCCGTACAGCCACCTCGCCCACATCCAACCCCACAACTACTGTCAATCAACAGCTAATAATCTGAGCACAGCTGATCGAAACCACGTGAAGGGGCTGCTGGTTCCAATTGAACCAAGAATGTGCTTATATAACAGTAAAAACTGGGCCACTGGGAGAGCTGCTCCTATGGCTTTGAACGTATAAGAAGCAGACAGCCGCACAGATCAAAGTCCATGAAAAGAGGGCAAAAGTTAACTGAAGGCAAGTAACATTAAGTAAAACCAGAGCAACAGCTCTCAACTTCTGCAGCTTGCAATGCTTTGAAAACTCTGCCAACATTAACACGCTGAATGATAAACAGTGCGTATGATGATATTTAGTTTTACTCCATCATTCCTGGGAGGAGGCACAAACATTTAGTTTTTTACAGGTTAAATAATTTATCCGAAGATTTAAAACTAATATATATGTAGTATATGTAAATTTAAACACCATAAATCATCTTGAAACACCACCTGATTATTCTTGTGGCATCCCAAGGGGTCTCAACTGCTGGACTTGGAGGCACTGACCTTTCTGTGACACATCTTCAGCACTGCATTTGAATGATAAGCAAAAATTGACATTTTGTTTGGATATGTCACCTCACACTGTAGCTGAACTTAAAGATGGAATACGGAGGAAATGAAAATAATATTTTGGGGATATCATACAGTATATGTTTTTCAGTTCAATTCAATTTTCTTTATAAAGCCCAATATCACAAATCACAATTTGCCTTAGAGGACTTCACAACATACGACATCCTTCTGTCCTTGGACCCTCACAGTAGATAAGGAAAGTCCCTCCAAGAAAATGGTAGAAACCTCAAAATACATCGCTGAGATGGTGTGAGTTTAAAGGGACAGTTCACCCCAAAATCAAAAATACACATTTTTCCTCTCACCTGTAGTGCTGTTTATCAGTCTAGATTGTTTTGGTGCGAGTTGCTGAGTGTTGGAGATATCGGCCGTAGAGATGTCTGCCTTATCTCCAGTATAATGGAACTAGATGTCACTCAGCTTGTGGTGCTCAAAACGCAAAAAAATAATTTGAAAAACTCAACATCAGTGTCTCTTTCCAGAAATCATGACCTGGTTACACGTTAATCCACAGACCTTCTTGTGAGCAGTTTTATGTAGGAACTATTTTCTTTCTAACGAACTACATCCACCAAATGTATCACCATGCAGAAGGAAATGTGCATCTACTCATGATTGAGAGACTTATGCTTGTGACAGCGCAAGATGTAAACATTGAAAGCATCTTCTTTGGCTGAGCAGATGCAAGCTTTCCTCTGCGTGTTGTTGCTGGGAACACAATGCGCTAACGTTAGTCCCTTCACCTGAGAGATGAGATGATGCGCCACCACAAAATATTGTCTATCTCCGCCCAGGCAGCGCTCAAACATCGACAGGCTAAATAAATTAGAGATATATAAAAATAAGTAAGCACTGTAAAGTTTTTCCCAACATAGTCTTACTCCGAAGTTGTCGAAATCCGGTGCTTGGGCAGTGACTTGCTGTGTCAGACATTGATGAAAAAAGCCGTCCTTTAACATCAGCATGATACGCGGCCGGTCGCTGTTATAGTGTAACAGCACTCAGTGGTATCAGGGGGAAACGTGGCATGACAAGAGTGAAAGTTAAGTCCGAGTAGGGCGGGTGGGAGAGGTGGTGGATGGGTCCAACAAACACAGATTTTCAATTGGGTGAGCAACGTTCGCGACGTAAGATTGTAAAGCCAAACCCTGTCCTTTTTTTCCTAAACCCAACCACGCGTTTTTTGTTTGAGGAAAAATAACGTAAATTCACATTATTGTACTGACATAGTGCTTTTATTTTGAAAGAGACTGTATGTAAATGGTCAATTTCTTTCTGAAAACAGGTGTATTTTGAAAGTAGACAATGCATGTAACAGGCTGAAGTAGACACCAACAACCAGCACACCCAGGGTACCTTTCAAGGTTGTATCTGGACGTGGAAGGTCCATGACCAAACGTCAATATGTGACGAGCTCGGAATGAGAATGTGTTGTTCACTGGCTTCCATGCTGCTTTCTACTGTTTACTAACCTGTTGTTCAGCCTGTACGTGACGTCGAACCTGACACACCAAAAAATAAACCCACACACATACTCACCTGCTGCAGAGCTGTGTGCACAGCTGTGATCTACCAGCAATGTTTAAAAAACCTGTGCACACACGCTAATTTTGGTGGAAAAGGGGCCTAACTGTCAGTTTGTGACCTTTCTCCTCCTTCCATGTCTCGGTAAGTTCATGAGACAGAGTCATAATGTGGAGTAAAGGTGATTATTTTTTTCTTAAGTCAAAACATTATCAAATTGCATTCTTTTTGTGATATTTTGCATGAGACCATTCAATCGAGAATTTGTTTTTGCATCAGTCTGAAACAAATTTAAGCTTCCTTTTCATTTTAATTTTTTCAAATGAGGTCTGCTTGTAAGTTGCATTTGAAAATAAGACTCTCACAGCTCTTTTTAATGCTTCTATACTTGTAGAAGAGCCGACTGCAGCTGTACTTTTTCTCATTTAATAATAAAATAAATAAATAAACAAATCAAAGGGAATGTTCTACAGTGCGGCTGAAATCACACGTCCAGTTTTGGATGACAAATCCATGCTTGTGTTTTGCACACTGACGGTCTTATTTGAGAATAAGCATCAAAAACTGTAACCACGATTCATAAAAAGTGATTCCCTCTGGATCAGTCCTTGTGGCTGTTTGTAAAGTGAATACAACTGAAAGACTTACAGAGAGAAAGCTGATACTTTCGCAGAGCCTCTGTTATGTCAGAGGCTGAATGTGTCTTCATCCACCGACACAATGTTCTCTGTGGTGTTAACTGGAGCAGAGACAGGATGTAAGGGATTGCTGCTTCAGATTGTTCATGTGTGGATGTTTGAATTTAAAGTCTGTCAGTAAAGATTCCTGCATATATCGCAAAGTTTCTTCAATGTACTTCTTTATATACTCCTCCTTATGTCTGCAATTACTGTAAATCCTCAAAATATTATATTTTCCGTCTCCCTGTGCGACAGTTGAGTGATTTTATGGTTAATGAGACCTGTGGGAGCAAAACATTTTTATTCAAGTAGTCTGCAGAGACACGTAGAAACTGAGTGATTATAAAAACAAGAGAAAGAGAAACAATCTGCTAACCAAATCTGTTCCCAAGCTCGTCTGTCTGTGTCTCTCCAGCTGTCCTCACCCCCGTCTGGACTCACAAAGTGCCCAGACGTCCCTCTACACTGTCATAAACAGTGTTTATCCCACCCAGGCAGACACACTCGTTGGTACGAATCACACTGTGTTTGTGGGTGAGGACACAGACTTGTATTTCAGGTACTTGGTGCCACCTGAGTTTGAATAGTATTGTTCTCACCTGTCTGGACAAACTAACCTTGGTGAGGACTGAACACTCTTTAACTAAAAAGTAAACACTTTCAGCTCTGCTTCAAACCTGCTTAGTTTGAATTCTCTGTTCAAGAGTGCTGTTAGTCAGGGATGAGGACATCTGGCTACAAAGCTTCAGTGTCATCCAGACTGAACAATCCCACCGCCAGAATAAAAGTTGGCACAATATGTTTCTGCAAACCACAGATACTTTACATCTGTATGTTATTATTATGTAGAGGATATCTTGAAACTTTGTGTCTTTGTGTTTCAATAATGTTGTGATTAACGTGTGGTTAGGTTTAGGCACTAAACCCAGTTGGTTAAAGTTAGGAAAAGATCATGTTGTAGCCTAAAATTTTGGCGTTTGGCCAGTGGCACGAAAGCCACTGGAAATGCAGTGAGGGGAAAAAGCAGCAGTTGCTAAACAAACATCCACGTTTGGTGGCACACAGTCACTGTAAATGCTGCGAGAGGATGTTAAAAAAAAAACGTTTCGCTGGAAATGTTGTAAGATATTTGCTAAAAACACCCACGTTTGTTGGCACCAAAGCTGCTGAAAACACACTTAACATGGGTGAAAAACACCCATGTTTGATGGAACAAAAAACGCTGGAAATACAGTGAACGGTCGCTAAAAAAGCCCCACCTCTGATGGAAGAAAAGCAGCTGGAAACAAAGCAAGGGGTAGCGAAAAACAACCACATTTGGTGGCACAAAAGCTGCTGGAAATGCTGCGAGAGGTCAGTTAAATCCACCTATATTTGGTGGTATAAAAGCAGCTGGAAACACAACAAGGGGTTGCTAAAAAACACCCACATTTGGTGGCACAAAAGTTGCTGGAAATGTTGCAAGGGGTTGCCAAAAACACCCATTTTAGTGGCACAAAAACTGCTGGAAATGCAGTGAACGGTTGCTAGAAATCAGCTATATTTGGTGGCATAAAAGCCACTGTAAATCCTGAGAGAGGTCACTTAAATACACCTATATTTGGTGGTATAAAAGCAGCTGGAAATGCTGTGAGGAGTTGCTAAAAAAACACCCATTTGGTGGCTCAAAGCCATTGGAAATGCTGCAAGGGATTGCTAAAAACACCCACGATTGGTGGCACCAAAGCTGCTGAAAACGCACTTAACAGTCACTGAAAAACACCCATGTTTGATGGAACAAAATTTGCTGGAAATACAGTGAACGGTTGCTTAAAAAGCCCCACCTCTGATGGAAGAAAAGCAGCTGGAAACAAAGCAAGGGGTTGCCACAGAAGCTGCTGGAAATGTTGCAAGGGGTTGCCAAAAACACCCATGTTTGGTGGCACAAAAACCACTGGAAATGCAGTGAACGATTGCTGAAAAACACCTATATTTGGTGGCATAAAAGCCACTGTAAATCCTGCGAGAGTTCACTTAAATACACCTATATTTGGTGGTATAAAAGCAGCTGGAAACACAACAAGGGGTTGCTAAAAAAACACCCACATTTGGTGGCACAAAAAACTGCTGGAAATGCAGTGAATGGTTGCTAGAAATCACCTATATTTGGTGGTATAAAAACCACTGTATATCCTGCGAGAGGGCACTTAAAAACACCCACCTTTGGTTGGACAAAAGCAGCTTAAAACACAACAGAGGGTCCCTAAAGAAGACTTACATTTGGTGGCACATTTGCATTTACATTTACATTTGCTGGAAACTCAGTGAAAATCAGTGTTTATTATTTTAGTTATTTTGTTTATTTTTTAAATTGGGTCCCTGTTGACTGATAAAGTTGTTGGTCACCATTAGGGAAAGATTGCGGGCCTGGTTCAATGCTGAAATTTATAAAATGTCAGTAATGACTAGTAGAGTGACGGTAACGTCAACCCAAGTCAACAGCACTGAGGTCTCTTTGTTGTTGCCACTACATGTGAATCACTACTACAGAATCACTGAATATGAACATCGTGTACAGCAGACAGGTTTGCATCTCTGTTGGACACACGACTGGGTCCATGTTTACACACTGGTGCTGGGCAATAATCAGTGTTCAAACCTATAAAACTTTATTTTAAAACTCTTGTGATGTTCCTTAACGTTCCAAAAATACCAAATGTGTCAGGATGAGTTTTAGAGAAATGTGCATAAAATGATATATCATACATGTAGAGTATTTCTAATGCGTCTTTTTAAGGAGAAGCAGATATAGAGTGTGTGTGATGTGGAGTGTTTCTTAATCTAAGAAACATGGAGAATTTTTGAGGAAAACAAGGATTTTGAGTGTTTAATATTTGATACAGCAACAAAATGCTGTTCCCACTCCTCACATGCTACAGTCAAACACTTGAAATAATTCACACGTAGACACACGAGGTGTCTGCACGCTGACATTTTCACATGTGGTCTGTTTATAAGAAAGAAAAGGGAGAAACATTTGTAGCTTCCTGCAGTACAACACCTCGTCCATCTCCTCGTCTGGACGGGAATAAAACACATTCAGCACAGCTCCTGATTGCTCTGCCTCTAATAAATTATTGCCAGACTCATTTTTCCACCTGCCGTCAGCAGTGTGAGAGGAGGCAGGTGCAGCTGCATTAAGAGGAGCGCTGAAGACCCAGCAGTGTCGCCAAACAATAATATCATTATACCACGTAAAGACACAGAGGAGCTCGGCTGGAGGGCCGAGGGTTACTGGTCTGGGAACGCTTGTAATTAGCGGGAGCAGCTGGGAGGCTGAGCTGTGTGTGTGGGTGTTTGTATGTGTGTGTGTGTGTTCTCTCCCTCATTTGAGTTCAATTTAATTCACTGACGGCTTTATTGGTTTGACACAATGATACAACACAGAGTCTGAGTAGAGGGCGCTGGATGAATTATTTGCTAAAAAATATAATCATTTATCTTTTGTCATTTAAAATATAATTCTGCTTTTGATGCCTATTTATTAAGTTATATTTGTAATTTTCAGCCAGTTTGAATCAGATTTGAACCTCTACTACCACAACTACAGAAAAATAAACCAAAGTGGATTCAGAAATTAAAATTTTATGTTCAGCTAAATGAATTTTTACATCCTGCAGGAGTCAATTATAACATCCACAAGCATTAAATTCAGTATTGTGCCCCACTGTGTTGTCCTGTATTCTCTATCCAACAACTATCCAATAAAAATCTAGTGGAATAAAGATTCGTACACATGTTGAGGCCAGATTTAAAGATGCTGCTACAGCTTTTCAGTAACTTCAGTCTTGAAACATCAGCTTGCATCTGATCCAGGCAACAGTTCAAATATTTTGCAGTGACGAGATATCTGACCTCAGAGAACATCTGACTCCGTCTCTGTCTGCGTGTCACTCCGTCTGTGTATCTCTGTGTTTGTCTCACATGTTTGCCCAGTGGGGGAAGTGACTTGAGGAAACCAAGGAAACAATGAGCCACCGCCAAGACAAACCACCCCACCCAACTCGACCCCACCTCTGCCTTTTCCTTTACTTCCCCACTGCTCTCCTCCCTCCACAAGGACAGCAGGGTGAGAGAGGATGCCCCACCCTGGATCAATATGAAACCGTCATAGTATATTTACACACACTGCAGTAACCTGGCAAATGTGAATTCTTAAAATAAAATATATCTGATTAGATAAAAAAAACTCCTGTAAAATATTTAAAAAAAAAACAGCAAGTGAAGAAAAATCTTGAGAAAGCTCTGTTTACTATTAACCAGCGTAAGAATGGACCAAAAGTTGCCAGTCAGGCCAAGTGTGGCAGAATCTCTGGCTCACCCCAGCTGGCAGCTTTACCGTGTCGATCCTGATCCTGAGGGTCAAATGTAAGAAGGTTCTGGCTGCCCCACATTTGGCTGCCAAATTTGTTTGGGGTTTTGGTTTGGCTATGGAAGTAGGCCACTTTGGGATTATAATCAAATTTTAGTATCAGTCGGACCACCATTGACACCCTGAACTGGACCAGTGGACTTAAGCAGAATTTATACTTGTACTTTATACTTCGCACATGGTCTACACCGTTGTGAGCATTTATACTTGTGTGGTGGTGTGTCTGTGTCACTCACATTAAACACACATTAAACACACATTAAACATGGCTTAATAGCAACAATTTCAAACACACATACACAAATCAGCTTCACTATAACTCGCAGCATTCACAGACAAACACTTGTCTTTATCTGGACACATTTTCCCCACAAATACAACATGCTAATGTTATTAGCTCAAGCCTATGGCATTTTACATTGTATAAGTTAGCCTAGCGGCTAGCTGACTTTTCCTCTACTCATATGAAGCCTGGGACAATAGCAACATTTAACAAAGGTAACGTTACAAAATTCGGCTCCTTTACAGCTCTCAAGGTTCACCGACAAAACTCATTTTCCAAACAAATATAACATGCTAACGGTATTAGCACAAACCTACAGCATTTTACACTGTATAAATTAGCCTAGCAATGAGCAGAAATTTCTTCCAGTCATATGAAGTCAGGATAAATTACACCTATTTTTGTGGAGGCTTTACTGTCTTTACAATTTATTGTTTCTTATCTGTGAAATCAAAGTAAATAAAAGTTTCGTTTCCACTGAGGGAAGTCGCAGACCCTACGCCGTAGGTACGGCAATGATTCGACACAGAAGTATGAATCCTGCTTAAGGCTAATTCATGTTATATTCATGCCCTGCTTACACATGGTGGTAACATGTGTCCTGGGTGATCAGATCACAAGTGGACAGCTCTAAGTACAGGTGTGAATGCACCCAATGCGGCCATCCTCACTATGTCTTGAGATCCAATCACACACACCACATTCAGAGGTGGTCTGGGCCACATTCTTTAAAGCAGTTGTGTGGAACTTTTTACCATGAATAAAACTGTCCCTAGTTCGTATCACCCCCTCTTGAAGATCCACATATTTATTTGAACCCAACAGCAACAAAAAAGCCTTTCTCTATATGGCTATTTAGCATAGCCTCGGTCGGGTCGGACACAGCGGAAGTCAGCAAACCAGAATACAGCACCCGGAGGCGGAAGTGATTCTGCTCGCCCGCAGCAGCCCGCAGCCATTAAACCACAGAGGAAGAAGGAGCCGTGTTTACGGAGAGTGTTCTTCAAGTAAGCGGTACACAATGGGCATTGCTGAACACATAACAGTTTTACCAGATGTATCTATAAGGACTTGGTTGTACTTTCGATGTCATGGTGGATAAAGAAGGAGCACCATCTAAAAGAAAAAGAACAGAAGAAGGCTAAACGGGACAGTGATAGGGCTCGAGCCCAAACGAGTGTAAACCTCGGTCGGGCATTCACCAAGTGGAGAGAGCTGAGAGATTTGAAAGGTTTTAAAACTGATCCCGAGTTGGCCCTTTTCCTAATCGACAGGTATGTAATTTTTGTTTTTATTTAGAGAATATACCGCAACTTGTTAGACGTTGTTTCACTTCAATATATGACGACATGGAAGTAATAAGCAAGCTAAATGTAACGTTAGCTAATGTGAACCCCTTTTGTCTAGTAACGTTACAACAAACGCCACAAAATTATCTGTGACTGTGACCATGAACACAAATACACAGCAGGCAGTTGTCCTCAGTTTATAAGAAATTCAGAGCTACACTAGAACATTTATGATTTTCCTCTCGCTCTCCAAAACAAATGCTTGCGGTAATTGCCGGTTGCAGTCGAGATTTTACAAATGAAGCCGAATGCCGGCTGCAGTCGGAATTTTACGACACCAGACTGTGGGTGTCATACCGCTTCGACCAAAGGGGGCGCTATAATCAACGAAAATGCAAAGTTCCGCACAGCTGCTTTAAGCAGCACTAATAAAAATTAAAATTTAGCACTAATGTGTTCTGTGGCACATTGAAGAACCACCACGTCCTTGCTGATTCCCCGCTGGATATTAACTTTCTGTTGCTGCTGTTACACAGGACGCAGGGCCAAAGGACCATTTTCAGAGCCACTCTCCTCCTTATAGGCTACTTTAATTGTAACCGTGTGTGTGAGGGGGAACTCTCGCCAATTGTACCCAGCACGGAGCTCACACTCCAGCAGCAGTTGCCCATGGTGAATGAAATTATAAGGGCTGCACCCTGAAAGTGGGAGATTCAAATCATCAGTCAGAGACCCCTCAATCGACTGAGATTGCTTCACGCCAAGCAGTCAGGTATTTTTTTTATTTTTTGGGTCAGTTAGTGTGCAGTGTACTTCTGGAGACATTTTGGTCCCCAGATTTTGCTGCAGAGTGAGCGCTCTTCACTTTTATGCTGCTCTTTGATACAGGCAGCTGCAGACACAGAGGCAGCTGCTTGGAAGAGGAGAGACTCTGTACTGTAAGGCTCTGAAATAACGTTATCTTAGTAGTTACAGCTCACAGATACTTAATACGTCACAGTCTCTGGCTTTTGTTTGATATCTAGTGTGGGCAAGGAAGGTTCTTGCACATTTCTCGTCTGTTGTTAGCTCCGTTAGCTTGTTTACTATGTTAGGTGACTGTGTCGGTTACAGCCCTAAAAATGATGTACATATATTTGCATATAGAGTGGGTAAGTGATGCCACTCAAGACTCATGGAGACACGGTCTAATGCCAGATGTGAACAGACAGATTAGAGCGGTGCACTTGTGATCGAATCACCAAAACACATGTTAACACCAGGTGTAGACAAGCTCACAGTCTTACAGGGATCTGGTAACCAGGTGTGCTATTTAGGTGCTGTTGGTCCAAGCAGTTCTGGTCTCCACAGGAAATGTTACAGTGCTTCTGAATCCAAGATTACAAGCAAGTCCCCAACAGAGGCCCGGCTGAGTATTGGCACAAATGTTCTGGCACTGGAGGACCAAACGTGGGCCAGCTCTGGCAGGGCAATATATGGCTGCCAGATGTGGGTACATGCGGCATTTTGGGCTGACACAGATTGGTATTAACTATTTGTTAACAGTGCTTGGGCCAGCTTTGAGTCAGCCTTGGCACCCACAATCGGAGCAGTGTACTCAGGCTGATTCATGTGAGTCATTCATCATGGGTCTGGTGTTAATGTGTGGTAACCTGACATGATTTTGGGGATGGTTAGTCCAGGTCATTTTGGCTACCTGGACACTAAAATGTTGGAGCAGTCTAATGACTCTTCTGTGATCAGAGAAGAAAGAATTGATGAGAAAGCAAAATATGAAGTGAGAGAAAAAGTGTGAGAGGAGGTGACTGAGTTGGAGGGTGATGGGAGTTATTTCTTGAAAAATGTGTTTTTGGTAAATGACAGATGATGGGAGTGTTTCTGTTCCATTAGCCAGACCTTCAGTCAGTGTTGGCTGAAGGTCGGACCAGGTATGAGAAGAATGGCTTTTCCAATTTTCTCGTTAAATGAATCTGAAGTCGTCCAGTTTATCAGAGAGACAGTTTCTGAAGGCTGCATCTTTCTGTGAGATGGAACGAATGGTATGAAGGCTCAATCACAACGCTGACCCTGCGCTCTGACCTCTGAGTGAAAAGACACATTTTCCACAGTGGAGCAATAAAGTCTAACAACGTTTGTATATATGAGCAGATTTTTAAAGTGTGAGCTTGACTTAATATAATATCAAAAAACTTGAGGCCGTATGTACCACGAATATACTCTCAGCTATAGAAAACAGCATTTATAGAGCTTTGATGAAAGCTGGAGCTGAAACATGTAGTCCTGATATGGTATCAAAGAAAAGCAGCACTCCACCAGTTGAACTTATCAAGTTCACTCTTAATACTTTACCTGTGAAAACCATTGAATTATGTCCTCTGTGGCCCTGGAAGTGAAGACTATAAATGTATGCTTTACAAACTGTGAACACTGAGTTTAAAGACACAGGTATTTACCATGTTGCATGCATCAAAACTTTCATTAATTGATTAATTTAAAACCCAGTTGCCAGAATAAATGTTGGGATGCCTTTCTGCAAACCATGGATACGTTACATTTGTATGTTATTTTGTTACAGAAACATTGAAACATTACGTTTCTTTAGGCGGTTAACGTGGTTGGTTTAGGCACAAAAACCACTTGGTTTTTCAATACCTGCTTTTTGTGGCACTAACCCTGGTGGAAAAACAGTGATGGATTGCTGAAAAAACAACCAAGTTGGGTGCCTAAAAAACACTTAAAAACAGCGACTTGTCGCTTAAACACAACTGTTTTTTGGCAGGTGTTTGGCAGGCATCTCACCTTGATGTCACACCATCCACCATCCTCTTCACCTCCAGGTGACAAAGCTCATATACACTTGTTCCCACAAGCCACTAAAGTCCTGTTTCCAACAAACACTTTCGGTATGGTACCTTTGGAACCAACAGTAACTCCCAATTTCCACCAGATGCGTGTTGGTTGCGTCTGCGCTCCAGCACGGCAGCAGAGCCAATAGGATTCAATTCTAGTTAATGTGTGTGTTTCCACCAGCTGCGGCTGCAGCTGTGCTGCGTTCCGGCTCCGTCACAGCTCCGGCACTCCGGAGCCCTCCGCAACAGATACGCAGGACTTCTATTTTTGCCGGACGCCGGAGCACAACACAGCAATTCAGCACAGAGCAGATCATGTGGGGCAGGAAGCCGTATGCAGAAACAAAATAAAATATCTGGTTAATTTTCAAAATAAAATACACAGTGTTCACGGCGGATCATATTTCCCTGCACTACACCTTGAAAACTACATAATGGGCGGAGGCAGGCCTGAAGTCAATAGGTCAGAGGTTTTCAGATGTCATTTCATCCCGTTGACACCATGGACGAGGAGATATTTAATCATGGAGGTGCACCGAGATGTCTTCCGGCGGAGCTGCACCGCTCCGCACAGCAAATGCAGCCGGTGGGTGTTGATGGACGGCGGAGCATGCAGCGGATAACCAGCACTGCCGGTCCGCAACGGACACCCATCCAGTGGAATTCCGGCATAACCCTTCAGACAATGATACCTAGACCCTAGGTCCACTTAGCGGTTCCACCGCAAACAGTACTCCCTCATGTGGGCGGGGTTGTTGTCACTCACTGCTCCGTCAAGCACTCGCTTTATTTCCTCCTTTCCTCGTTTATTGTCCACAGAATGGGGCTGCATGCCAACATTTTCAGAACAAAGCAGAACAAGCTGCAGTGAGAGTCTGTCTCGCTGTGATATTTAAAAATAACGGGTTTGTGCAAAACATGGAAAATATAGGAGTTGGACTCTGCAACATTAATTTTAACATTCCTTTCTAAGGGCCCTGACACACCAAGCTTACTGTCGCCCGTCAGTAAACGTCTGTCACAGTAGTTTTTGTGGTGTGTCCTGCACCGTTGGCACCAGTTGGCCCTTGTCCACACCTTTTGACCAGATTCAGCGTGTTGAATCGGCAGCAGAGTAAAATCACACTGACTAGCAATTCAGCTTGGTGCAAAATAAGAGAAACCAAAGTGAGGAAAGTAAACAAACGACTAAAAAAATCAGGTGAGAGATTGAAACAAACTTGTTACATGAGGTAAGATTTCTTTTTAGCCATTAGGCTCTTTAACAGAAACGGTTCGTAACTGTTTGTGTCATAGTTCACTGGCGCACAGTAAATATAATTTGTTCTTTCAACACTGGATTGTGTTGTTAATGTGCTAACTGGCTAACTGGCGCCCTATTTAATAACAACTATAGACCACCCCCCGTTAGTGTGAAGAGTTATTTCCTCTTACGCAGGTGCAGAACGTACGTGCTGGTTGGCCATCAGCCGCAGTCTTTGTGGTGTGTTCAAGTGCAACTTTTTGGCTGAGACAGAGGCGACTCAACAGTCTGACTTCTTGGCCACTAGCTCTTCAATGTTAGTTTTGTGTGTCTGAGCCTTGAAGTCAACTTTAATGAAGGTGCAATAATGAATCACTGGAGCATCCCTTGGAAAATGGTGTAATCGTGGTCAAACATAGCCTTTTAAAGATGTACATGCAGAACCACTCCCACGCTGTCCAGGGGGAATCAGTTTATATTTCTTGCTACAGCAGCCAATATTACATAAGATGGATGTGCTACAAAACATGTAGTTCGTATTTATTGCTGGCCAGAGGTAAGTCAAGAGCATTCTTCACCTTCATCCTTCAGAGGAAGATACTGGGATGAAGGTGAGAAAGAAAAAACCTCCCCCCTGAAAGTGCTTTATGTCCAGTGTGCTGTTTTTACCAGACTGATAAATGACATGATGTTAACTGTGAAACACGTCAGAGCCATCAGAGGCCTCCCAGTGGAGCCTCCCTTGTCTTTGAATCACTAATCTGGTGACGCTCAGAAGGAAACAATGGGTAAACAGTTAGAACCAGGGATTCTCAGCATGCTCACGTCTCCAGTCTGTGTGTTTGCAAGTGTATGCATTTGTGTGTGTGTGTGTGTGTATGTGTGTGTGTGTGTGTGTGTGTAGCCTAGCAGGCGAGCATCGGCATCACAACTAATGAGTCTCAGGCCCAGCGGGTTGCAATTCCAACACACCCTCCAACAAACACACAAACTCGCATGCATGACTTCTCTCTCTCACACACACATATGCATCCACCCTGAACACTTCATCACCCACTGGCACTGGTTTGTTGATCTGGAGGAGAGCCCGTGGCCGAGGCTCTTCAGTAAAGTGCCACACTGAGACTTGAGGCGCCCATTGTCAGCTACAGCTGCAGAGGAACACTACTGTCCGAAAAACAAGCGCCCACTAATCTGCCTGAGTCAGTGCTGGACGGATACACGCTCTCTACACCTCCTTTCATCCCACCATCCAGCCTGGAGAGATGGAACCACCCACACAAAGAAAATGGAAGACTGGACAAGATGTCCAAGATTACATAATCTGAAGGCTTTATGTAACAGCAAGGGCGAGTCAGTCGGTTGGAACAGGCCTTTTTGGGACTCTTTTCTCCCTCCGACTGTCTCGCTATTTCCTTTTACGACAAGACCCATGAACGAATGCATAGATGGATGGTTGTGTGCCACTGGCGATGCCCCTTAGCGGTACCTCTGTGACAAAGAATGGCACAGATGGCGGCCCAGGGCTGGCCGGCGTTCAGGGTACCAAATGGCATGCCACAACAGGTCCAGATGGACTCAGGCTCTCAGTTTTATTTTTGCCTTTGAATAGATGGTGGATAAACAGCGAGAAAGACAGAGGCGTAAAGAAGTGAAGAGAAAAACAGCGGGGCAGGAGGGCAGAGAGACAACAGCCTGCCTACAATGTGAGAAAAGTAAAAAAAAAAAAAGATCTGGAGGAAAAGTGGGAGTGTGAAAAGCAACAAATCAATCAAGCTAACTTTCCATCTGCCCACTTTTTGTTTTACTCTCAAAGAAATCCACCAGCTGCACCTTTAGCTGAATCACAAAAATGATGCCTGATGTCTGACAGCAGTCAATCCACGCAAAGGAAATGTGACAGACAGCGTATCTGTAGAACAAGAAGGAGCTTTGCTAAGTGGCTACGACTTCATTCAGATCATTTACAGAAACTGTTATTAGAATATCTTTTCATTCCTGTCTCCCCATAAAGTTAAGATAACTAATCTACAACCATCCAAATATGGTTCCTTTCCTATATCTAATCTGACCTAACCGTAGGGGCCTAATGCATAAGCAATCATCCATGGTTAACTGGTTAACCACTGTGAATATTTTTACCAGTACTGTAAGTAGATCTATAGGTTAATTTTGCCACTCTTCAGTTTTACTGAGCTGTGCAAAACCCGGGTCTGGTGGGAGCTAACAGTAGATAGCAGTGCTGTAGTCTTGCGTGACCAGCCTCCCTTACTTCAGAATGGGAGTCTGGGGACATTTGTCTTTCGTTTTGTAATAGAAATGGGCGGGGATATCCAGACCACATGACAGTGTTGCCATAGGTAAATCCTTAATTTATCCAATCTTGTGGACATTGCAGCTCTGCAATTTAGCTGAATCAAATGAAATCATATTCATTTTAATCTCTTCTTGTGATGCACTGAACACGTCCTTTTCTGTTGTACTATGGACAACAATTCGGGGAACAGCAATTCCAGTGTAGGTGGGTGTAAGGCAAAGCTAATCAGCTGTTGGTCGAGGAAGTAGGGAAGTACATGGATTTGGATCCAATCACATCACTGCCGCTGGGAGCCAGCCCTAGTTCTATTACAACTTTCCTATGGGAATGTCCACAGATGACAGAGTCAGCCAGCGTGCTGACGTCATCGGCGTCTGTGTAAGAGACTAGCAGTGCTGCTCATTCGGTGATTACTGCTTGTAACGCTGTCCCAACTCAAGACTCAATTCTGAGCCACAGACCCCCTATAGCATGGTTAATTACTGTTAGCTCTGTTAGCACCGTTAGCAGCATTAGCATAGCTAGTGGTGGTCAACAGTGCTAAAGGGGTTCTGCAGCTCAAAATAAAGCCCCCAGAAATGTTGCTCAGCCTTGCAGCAAATTTCTCTCAGTGGCCAGTCGCGGTATTACAGTGAACAAATCCCCTGCGGCTAGGGTGACCAGACATCCCGAAAAATTCGGGACAGTCCCAAAATCCTGGAATCCTAGAATCCTGCCCTAATTGTCCCGAGAATTACACTAGGAGCAGAGTCTGGAGTAGTTATTGCCCAACAAAACATTAAAAACTGATCATGGTGGTTGAGTCGTCCTGCAGCTCCCGCCGGCTGCACATTGTCTGCAGCAGTTCCTACATTAACTGTGGATGCTGCTGTTTTTAAATTGTGCACAGCAGTGGCGATGAAGTGGATGAAGAGAGCTTTAAAGGACAAGGGCACTTACATTGATCACTTCCATAAAATAAAACAGAGAAATTGGAAAAGATTGAAAAAAATGTTAAAATTAAATTAGGGAACTGATCACAGATGTATTGTCTCTGTGTGTTTTTACATCTATTGTTGCTTTAATTTGCAGCTATGCTTTTAATGAAGTTGACATGTCAATCTGTAACATGATCACAGTGTTAAGTCTATGAGCCAAGTGGGAACTCAGAGGTGGGACCAGCAGGAGAAACACTACCGTGCATATTCAGTTGGCTGCGCACCACAGAAGTAAACCTGGAAGCTAGAAACTTTTTTGGTGTATGTATTAGGCGAACAAATCCACTGGAATAAATATGCGCCATCTTGGGTTCTGGTATCTCGTTATTATTATTTAATAATATAATTTATTATCATTAAAATCTATGGCTAACTGAAGGGCTAGTGGAGGGTGGCCGCACAGCTAGCTTCTTCCCAACCTCAGTGGTACGCAGTACAGAGTAGCCAAAGCTAACGTTAGCTGACCAGTGGTCCGCAGGGTAACAAGGTGCATCAGCTGTCTGTCAGCAAAGCTAACAATTAAATAAAATAAAAGGATTTAAATCACAAAACATTAAAATGTCACCCTCTCTAAATGAATAGCACTTTGAAATGTGGCGCTAAAGCTCACTGAGTTAATAGAGCGCTGAGCAAAAAAGGAAAGGCCTCTTGTATTTCACATCATCTTGCGTATTCTTCCTTAAAAATAAACCGGTTAGTTACCCGTTAATGGGTGTCAGGCTATAGAAAGCAAAATTAACCGACACTGACATCCCTCATCTGAACCATGTGTATAACTTTTCATAGGACATCATACAAACTGTTGTATGAAAATACATTACATCAGAGGGCCAGTAAATATTAAGAGAATATAATCTGCATGTGTTAAATTACATGTGGGTGGGAAAGCAAATTGTTTTGGCAAATGAACTCCAGCTTCCAGAAACAGAAACCTTTCTTTGACACTTATTTCCATTTCACCCAGATGAAACCTCTGATAGCTGCTCGCAGCTCAAACCTGAGAAGCCAGCAGCGTTTAAAGAGCACGGAAGGGAGGGAGGGAAAATTACTCCTTTGAGAAAATGAAAGCAACTCCGTCTCACGCTTATTATGAAATATAATTGTCCGAAGGCTGTGAGTGATTGAGTGTTATTTCACAGATCACCCTTCAAGGCAGCATCCAGGGGAACGGAGTGCTAAGAAAATATTTTCTCCTGCAGAAAATCACTCTGAAGGAGTCCACGTCTTGAAAAGAGGAGTCTTATTGGAGTCTGGCGTCCTTAGAATTAAAACCCACAGGAAAAACTTGAACGTATTGCGGCCTTGAACTCAACCTGCGACGACCTCTGAGCACGCGGGTAACATGCAATCTGAGGATATTATGGTTTTCGGCAGGAATTCCAAATGATAACAGCAAGCAGCCGAAAATATTGTCTCATTTTTCACCCGAATACCTCTGAGCGGAAAGACTCAGTGAGGGACATCTGTCTCATGTTGACATTTGAGGTTGCACAACCTCTGAAAAATAGCTCTGCGGTTTTAAGGTTACTTTGCTCCATTCATTGGAGGAGGGAAACCCGCTGCTCCCTAATGACCATTCACAAATTACTTCACATTCCCTGCAAGGAAAAATACAGAGCAGCTCATTCTATTCTTAGATAAGCCAGTCCCTCGCAATTAGCATCTATCAGTGCAGACTCTCCGTAGTAAGCTCTGTAGTATAATTACAAATGGGGGTCTATTCTGAGGGAAGCACACGGCGACACTCTGGGTTCACTGAAAAGTGGGAGAGAATAACTGAGAATAAATGAACAAACAGGACCTATACACACGCACTGGATGAAGAGATGTCAGAACAACGGGGCTGCCCTGAGCACCCAAGCAGCTGGGGGTTTGGTGCCTCACTAAGGGGCACCTTAGCTGTGTCCAGAAGGCAAACTGGCACCTCTACAGCTGCCAGCCCACACTCCATACTTGGTACATACTGGACTTGAACAAGTGACTCTGGTTCTCAAGCCAAGTCAGACCCCTTAGGGTGCTTCCAGACCTAGAGTTGTTTTGCTTTGATTCAAATCAGGGACTGATTTCGTACAAAGCTGCATACTTACCCAGAGTTGGCTCGTGTTCTCACGGCAGCATTTACAAGAGGACCAGATCAAAGGCCTTGTGTGAGAAAGCTGCTCTTGACTGGTCAGAATTTCCATGTGGGAAAAATCCAGGAAGTAAAGCAAACGTTGAAGAAGAGTACACTTGCAAGATAAATGTGACACTTTCTAATGTCACAATGGAGGGACAACTACACAGGTTGATTTTAGCGCTGCTCATCGTGGACTATATTGCTGTCATTGTTCATTTTAGTCAAACCATACAGTTTGAAAACGAGGCGCAGCTCCAACTAGAAAACAATGTTTTGATGCATTGGATGTGCTGAATGTGCATATTAAGGCAGTACAGGAGGAGGTGCACATTAATAATCCTCCAGGACTGTAACATGCTCATGTTTAACCCAAACAATGTGTCATGTGACTGCAGTTGGTTCACATCCAGGTCGGAACACCTTCTCACCACAAACCAACCGCACCCGAGTTCGTTTGTAACCGGACTGAGACCACCTCTACATGACGGTCTTGGTCCGGTTGTTTTGGTGCACACCTGAGTGTGATTGCTGTGTTCACACCTGCCCAAATGAACCGCACTGAGGGGGCAAACAAACTTGAGTTCGATTGAACCGAACCAAACAGGGCAGGTGTGAAGGCAGCCTTAATCTCAACTTGAGCCCGCTGAGTCCTGAAAAGACCGGCGCAGGGAGCTTCACTGGTGCTGAAATATGGTGTGGAGAGTCGGTGATCCACCAAGCTGGTTGCCACACAGCTGGTGTGTCCTGGGGGTTAGAGGCCACCTAGAGCTTTTTGGGGGGGTTGGGCTCTGGCTCAGTATTTTATGTGATGATCTTGGATGGGCCGGTTCAGTTTGGGTTGACAATCTGGGGCGATTCTTTAGAGAAGGAACAAGTTTTCAGGAGATTGAGTCACCACCTTCTGGTTCCAAACTGCTCTTATATCTACAAAGTAAAGCTGAAATCAAACTGTATTTTTTATCTCTGCAGCAGGAACAGATCTGCACATCTTGAAGGCATCACTCTCACTCCTGTGCTGTTGGATTCTGGAGAGGCTCGAACATGCTCAGAAAGTAGACCGCATGGAATAAGCCATGAATTATTAAGCGGAAGTGGTATTCCTCGCAGATGAGGCATAACTAGGACACGTTCCAGCGGTGAGACTGGGGGCTGCTGGGGGTTTTAAGGTGGAGTTTGTAGTCTGTCTCAGCAGAACACACTGTGCTGTAGCTTTTTGTACCCGACTGTACTGTAATGTGCTGCCTCCTCTTCCTCTGCATCCTGTTTCAACCCTGCTGTGTGTGTAAAGCCCATGTGTGTCAGCGATGTTATATTTTGCCTGGTTGGTCTCTTGTGGAGTGAAAAGGAAGCCTGGCCTGTGTCCCACCCCGATAACAATGAGATCCCACACTCACATATATTATATTTACATTCACATGTTCACACAATAGTCTTTTGACGCAGGTGCGCTTTTAAAGGGACAATTCACCCCAAAATCAAAAACAGATTTTTCCTCTCACCTGTAGTGCTATTTACCAATCTAGATTGTTTCAGTGTGAGTTGCAGAGTGTTGGAGATATCAGCTGTAGAGACGTCTGCCTTCTCTCTAATATAATGGAACTAGATGGCACTCAGCTTGTGGTGCACAAAGCGCCAAAAAATGCATATTAAAAACTCAACATTAATGTCTCTTTTTCAGGAATCACGACCCAGTTACTCAAGATAATCCACAGACCTTGTTGTGAGCAGTTTCATGTAGGAACTATTTTCTTACTACTGAACTACATCTGCCAACTGTATTACTGTGCAGAAGGAATCTGCCTCTATTGCTAGCTCACCTAGCAACAATGAGCTAGCTAAAATTACAGCTCAGCCGAGGAGGACGCCATTACTGTAAATATCTCGCACTGTCACAACACAAGCCTCTCGTTCATGAGTAGATGCCCACAGTTTGCACAGTTCTATCGTTGGTTGATGTAGTTCACTAGTAAGTAGGGCTGCCCCCAACTAAGATTTTTCCTAGTCGCCCAATAATCGTCATTTAGGGCCATTAGTCAACTAGTCGCCTGCATGTTTACAACATTAATTTAATTATTAAATGATATATTGTGGGCGGGGCAACACACTGGTTTGAGTTGAAGTTATAGGCCTATATTTTATCTCCAAGTGCACGTCACACACTGAGCGAGCCGCCTGTTAATGACGCTGTGGGCTAATGGGCATGTAGCTACTTCCATGTTTCAGATGATACGTCATGTTTGTAGTCGACCAATGAAGATGAGTTTACATATCACCTTGGGTTCGTCCTTCACCTTCTCAAAATGATCCCACACTTTGGATTTCCTGCCCGACATGTTATTAACTAGCCTGTGGAATAACTGCAGGTACCAGCCCTGGAAATTAACCTGACTCCTGCCTGACTGCTTAGCGTGCTCACTTCCTGTGTCTGTCCTTTCAAATTAAAATCCCACATGGTCCAGTCATATAGGTTTTGATTTATTTTGACAAGGTGCAGCTCCTAATACAATTTCACATTAGCTTTACGAATGAAATCTTGCCGACTAATGACCTTCCTGGTCGACTAACGTTTAGTTCACTATTAGGGGGCAGCCCTAAGAGAAAGAAAGTAGTTCCTACATGAAATTGCTCACAACAAGGTCTGTGGATTATCTTGAGTAACCGTGTCATAGTTTCTGGAAAGAGACATTGCTGTTTCAAATATTTTTTGGGGGGGCTTTAAGCACCACAAGCCAAATGCCAAAAAAAAAAAAAAAAAGCCTGTGAACAATCCAAGTGAGATGGTTGGAAAATAATTGAGAGTTGGAGCTTCTGTGTGATGATGAAATAGAATGATAATTGCCTTCCTTGTTGAACTTCTGCTAAAAGCTTAATTTCTAACATTTAAAAAGTAATGTTAAACCGAGCTCTGCTTCTCTGCTGCACATATTTTCCTTCCAACGTTCTCCTTTTTACAATTGTCTTCACACTAAAAAAAGTATAAGTGGGGCAATTCTCTAAATAATGTGTTTCTTTTTAGCCATGTTTTTATACTCCTGCACTTCTCCTGAGAGAGACTTTCAGATTAATAGATGGACTGTTGGAGCATCATGTCAAAAAATAAGACAGGTGAGTCCATCAGTGTCTGACTGAGGCCGACATCAGCATCAAGTATGTGAAGGATCGCAGCTCTGAAAGAAGACGTGCTGTTTAAAGTAGAACAAATGTGATTTACTGCTCATTGCAGTGACGTGACACATGATGTTTGAACATGTGAACAAAGACTGAATCCTGCAAAGACAAAAACAACAACTGAAAATCAACACACAAAAACCTGCAAACACCGTGAGCCGTCCAGTAATTGTTCTTCATGCAAAACAAGTTCATGCGTTTTGTTCTTCTGGTTTGTCCTCTTTGTAGGGAGGAATGTTTTCACGCCAAATTGCATGCTCAACTTTGCCAGTTTAGTGTTTTCCTCGCTCATAACAAACAGCCCACACCTCGTCGAACATGGCTTGAGATTTTTGGATTCATCATATCCACCCCGCACGCTGGCACGCGTCCAACCAAACAGCAAACGCTGCCATAAAAGTTCCACTTTAAAAAACAGGCTCGGAACAAATGTACCGTTGTTCTCAACCAACAAAAGACTCTGGGGGAGGCGACTGCACGCTGTGACAACCCATTTAAAAAATCAACACGGAGGCAAAAGTACAAAAGATGAGTTAAAAGCAATTTGCATCACTTTCTAAGTGGCAGTCGTCAAAACACAAACACATTTTCTTTTACTGAGGAGAGCAGAGAATATAAGGTAAAATGATTGTTTAAGTCAGTAAGACCTAAAGTCCTTCATATACTGTATACCTAAAACCTGCTACTCTCACCCTCAATAAAACATCAAGGTTTCTCATATTTCAGCCACACGCTCCATACCTTCCTGTGGTTAATGCAATCTCACAAGCACACTTCATGTCAGATCCATTCATGTTGACGCAAACTGTGCAGGAGCAGAACTGTGCCCTCAACATACTGTGTCGAGAGATGCATCAAGGCAACACATTCTCAGGATGGTTCGTATGATATCCAACGAAAAATGCATGCACAACAGTTGATGTGATATCCTATAAACTTGCACCCTATGAATGACGTGACATCGTCAACGTACAGTTACGGTTAGGTTTTGCCTAAGAAGTTACTGTGGTTAAATTGAGGAAAGGAAACATGGTGAGGACGTACCTTAAAATGGCTCAAAGTTAACACAGATCTGAACATGCGACTCCAAAGAATAGTCCCTGGCAAAAGTCATTTTATGTATACGAATTTGGGTGCACTGCTTCTGTAGGAAAACACAAAAAAATTGTGCAACAGCCTGGACAAAAACCCTTGTCTGGACTCAAACCAAAGATGTCATGGTATTTACGCGGAGGCCTGTGAGCAGCAGTATGATACGCTGCAAATGTTTTGTCTGCATTCAGAGAAGCAGAATAAAGTACGACAACATTACTGGTGTGTTTGAAAAATCTGTTCAGTCAAACCGAGTCAAGCCAAGCCAGCAGACGTCAGCCCAGTCACCAAAAGAAAAGGTTAGCATTGTACATTTCTGCAAACCTTGAACATTTCATACGAATCGTATAAAGATTTTTGAAGTGACGGATTATATGAGCTGACTTTGTCATCGGGAGGTGAAGGGGATGGTGGATGGTGCGACATCTAGGCGGGACCCCTGCTAAGCTGCAGACCACTGTAGCTTTTTAGCCTCCAAACGTGGGTATTTTTTAGAAACCCGTTGATGTTTTTCCAGCAGGTAGTGCCATAAAAAGCAGGTTTTTTTCACTGAGACATCACTTTTTCTACAGCCAACAAGGTCTCACTCTGAAGTCATTGAAAACCAGCGCTTAGTCAGTGACTTTTGGTGTCAGACGGCGACAAAACATGAAAGTTAAGGCCGTGTAAGTCTGAGTAGAGTGGACAAGAGGGGTGGTGGATGGGTCCAACAACCATCAACTTTTACCTGGGTGAGCGGTGTTCCCTTCCCGTATGATTGTAAAGCCAAACCCTGTATATTTTTCCTCAACCCAACCATGTGCTTTGGTTGCCTAAACCCAAATGTGTGTATGTTGGCTGAACGTAATCATGTGCGTTTGTTGTTGAAGGAAAAAACATCAATTTGCAGTGTTGTACTTACACAGTGCATTTAATGCAACATATCAGTGGGTTGCAGAATCGTTCAATGGAAAACTTTTTTCCTAGCCGTTGGGATGCAAGTGAGAGGAAAAGGGCTGAAACAAACAATAAACTGTAGTTTGAAACCCTCAACCTGGGAAATCATCAACTTAGAAAAGCCTGAATCGCAGTAATAAAACTTTAAAGCAGAGCTGTGCACCTACAAATTTTTATAGTGATGACGGTTTCAGTCTGGTTTTCTCACATCAATAGAATTTAACAAGACTGTGAAAATTACAACATGACTCAGTTTATGTCCATGGATCATCTTCAGACACGTTTTTCTCTAAACAAATAAACTAAATGAACTCTCATCAAAGCACAATGCATCCGACACACCAAGTGTGATGGTGATGTAAGACAGAACGTTAAAGAGGTCATCTGGAATATGAGGAGAGGTTCTCTGCAGTAGGTTAATCCCTGTGAAGTTATATAATCGTCAGCTGGAGCACTTTAAAGAAAGACCAGAGAGGATGATCCTTGTGGATTACTCTCCACTCAAAGACCACAATCTGCCTCCCCACATAAAGAACTCTGCATCTGTGTTAGACGTAGTTTTAATGTAAAGAAATAGACAGCACAAAGTGTGAGAGCAGTAAAGGAAACCATCCCATCCTCTTAAACGTAGACATTCACCTCGTTTCCCCGGGTGAACGTCCAGGCTGATTATCACATCTGAGAAATACGAGTCAATACATACATCCTTGTGGGGAAAGTTTGTCTTTAGTTGTCTCTAAGAGACCAAAGTTCTCATTAGAGAGAAGTTTCTTTACAGTGAGAGAGGGACTGATGTGCACATAAATTAACTTCCTGTTCTTCCTGGCTGTTTTATGTGCTCTGTGCTGCAGACTGTAGCGCTGCTCAGACGTGATGATGCATCGCTGTGGCGGAGAAGCTCGGGGCTTCCCATTCATAATCAGGGCTCCGTATGATGCCTTGTGGTTTGGCAAACAAATGTCCATGATGTTTTTCTCTCATGTATGAGTGAATTCTTTTGTTTTGGAATTAGTTCAGTGGTTAGATGTTATATAAGATGTGTGGTTATGGATATTGTAAGACAAAGCCTTGGGGCCCTATTGTCTGAAGTGCATGGACAAGTACATTTAGAGCGTGTCCAGCTCCACTTTAGCTGGTTAAACAGTATATAATCTGAATGTAAAGTCAGTTTCAAGCAACAAAGTAGTTGTCTCTTAATTAATCAGAGGGTCATCTCCCATCCCCTTTCAAAGCCAGGTCCGGGAACACATGGCACACTGCTATTTACATGGTGGATTCAGCCAAGCAAAGACTGCGGGACTGAAAAATGAAGCCAACACACAAGTGCTCAAGCAAATTCAAAATGCATATAAAAACTAGGGATGCACCGAATATTCGGTAACCGAATATATTCGGCCGAATATTGAAAAAAAAACACACATTCGGTGGAATAAGTGAAAAGCAAGGCCGAATAATAGCGGTGTGTTTTGATGACGCAATCAAACAGCATGTGGTGACGGACGGAGTAAAATGTCGGCAGTGTGGCGATATTTCAAAGTGTTGGAGAGTGATAGAAGAAAAGTGGTTTGCAAAGAATGTAATACTGAACTATCTAGAGTAGTGTTGCAGGGTATACTGGTACCAACAGTAGACCGCGGTACTAAAACACCACCGTACATATGATACCATTATGATGGAGTACCGTAGTACTATGGTACCTCAGGTACCACTACTGTGGGACAAGTTCAAAGTCCAATCACAAGAGGGTGAGTGTCCATGCGCCGTCCAATAACGGTGCACGCTGGCCACCTGGCACTCAATATGCTGCTGCAGAGGTTTGTATCCAGTGACATGTCAGGTATTAGCTGAGCTATTGAGTATCTTTAAGCAGTGAAAGTTATTATTAATTTATTTTTACTTGTAGGTTAGATTTGTTTACATATGCTACAGTGATTTGTTTTCCACAGAGCTCTATGGTGCGAGCATTTTACTCGTATTTGCGACTAAAAATAGTTTTGTGCAACCAAAAGAAATCATTCAGGAGCACACTGTGCGAGTACAGATTTCAACCAGCAGTGTAAACGAAAGGCAAATCCTGCCGGTTGTGGGTTGAACGGGGGTCACAGACACAGACAGGAATGTATTTCTGTCAAATGTGGCAGCCATGTGCTCCGCGGCCCAAAAGTACC
Organism: Epinephelus lanceolatus; assembly: GCF_041903045.1. Taxonomy (NCBI): domain Eukaryota; kingdom Metazoa; phylum Chordata; class Actinopteri; order Perciformes; family Serranidae; genus Epinephelus; species Epinephelus lanceolatus. The sequence continues at coordinate 6,158,333 of NC_135742.1, forward strand.
TGAACAGCCGAGCCGTGGCAGCACACAGGTATGTGACGTGTCAGAGGAGAGACGAGACGTTCACATTTCTCTCTTTGTGGCAGGTAACGGTCCACAAACCTCACCGCACTTTAGGGACTGTTCTTTACTTATGAAGGGACTGTTCTTAACTTGTCAGTGGAGGAGTGTGGCTGGTTGATTTTTATTTCATTTATTTATTTTATTTTGATCCTCCCTATGTTAATCACTTATTGATGCTGTTTTTGAAGTATGAATAAGTCAATAAGTAATTTATTCCATTGAAATATCATTGATGTATTATAGAAAAGTGATTTATATTTTTATAAATGACAAAAGTCAAATCTGCCTCATTTTTGCTGTGGTATCGTGATACTACTCAGAACCGTGATACTTTCACTGGTATCATACCGTGGGTCCCAATTTTGGTACCGTGACAACACTAATCTGGAGGGGGTTCGTCTGCAAAAACTAATGAAAAACTAAACAACGGCGTTCGGTATTCAGTACTCGGTATTCGGCCAAGCGTTTAATTTTATTCGGCTTCAGCCACAAATTTTCATTTCGGTGCATCCCTAATAAAAACAGGTGGATTGAAACACACCTGGTGACAAGAAATCTTTGATAATGTAACATTTAGGCGAGGTTTTGAAAAAGGGTTTGCTCTAAGCAAGTAGTAATACTGGTAACACAGCTGTAAAAGAAAAATGTTTTAATTCCATGTCATTTCCTGCATTAAAGAGTGGCAACTGACTTGCAAATTTGCTATAAAGATTTGTGTGACTGACTTGGACTTGCCCTTAAACACTTGAGACCTGACTTGAGACCGGCTCTGACTATAGACTGTATATAATAATGGATGTAGCTATAGCGAAGTCATCAATTAGTTTGTGGACTACCGTTTTGAAGTCTTGAGTTCGTTCAAGGCATTTCAGATGTTGCCATCTAGTTTATTGTGGAGCCAATGGGGACTGACTCTGTTTTGAAACCAGTCTAAAGTGGCCACTCGATAACCTGCAGTTTTTGGCACTTCCAAATTGGCTTAATTTTCAGCCTCAGAGTTTGCTGCTTGGCTTTGACAAGACTTTCAACATGATGTTCTCACAGCTGTTCACATTTATTTATCAAAAGTTGTTAGTTATTAATCAAAGGATAAATAAGAAAATGACCAAAGAACGCTGTGACCGACTCCATGCAAAGGAAATCTGACAACTTCCTGAAAAGCACAGTGAGGCACCATTGTCAGTTTGCAGATGAAGATGTAATGAAACTCATTTCACCGTCAATTCTCCATCATGGCGGCACGTGCCAGTCGTAACCATTGGATACCAGCCTCCAAAGACGCACTGGCAGGCCTCTAATTGAGAATCTGTATTCTAGTTTCTGCTGTATTTGTCATATTTTTCCTCTCTCCTCATCTTCTCTTCTTCTCTCACCAGGGAATCACATCCTGACAAGCCCCCCTGTAGAAAGCCAGGGGATGCTTCTGCCTCTCTGCGGGGAGAATAATTAGCCTCATCTTCCTCCGTTCTCCGTCTCCTTCATACCCTCTCTCATGCCTGTGGCAATGTGTGTAAATGAGCTGCTTTCTACTTTATGCAACGAGGGTTCCTCTGCTAGAAAGCTCGCCCATGCCTCGCCTGCATAACGAAGAGTTCAGCTTTTGTTCTGTAAGGGAGTAACGCCGACACGCCCCAGATTTTCCAGCCTCCTCAATGTCATCCTCAAAGAAAACCAATAACTCTTGGAAGTAATCAGACTGTGGAAGTAGCCAGTTAGAGGAGGCGGGGACGGCAGTTCAAATAGTGGCTGTGAAGATCCAGAGACAGAACAAAGAAAATGTTTACTTATTCTTTGAGCAGCGTTTGCATATTTAGAAATCCATTACTGTTTCAAAATAGCTACTGATGGTGTAACTCGAATTGTTTGATTCATTTTGTTCATGGACTGATGTAAAAAATGAAATATTTCCTGAGCAGTTAAACTTCAATCATTTTTTTAGAGAACGAGGGTGTTTGAGCAAACTGAAAACCACAGCTGTGATGTGACAGCACACACACAATGCCTCAAGAAGTGCTATCAGAAGGTACGGCATCATCACTCTCTCCAAGAGGAAACAATGGCTCAAGCTGCTGTAAAGCAATTCTGTTGAAGGTCAGGTGCAGACAGCTTTAGGTGGCACTAAACCAATGGAACTGAAGCAATTTCCTCCTGGAGATAAAAATATTTCAATCAGAAACTGTACAATAACTCCATGAACAGGAAAATAAGAGAAATCGCAGTTTCTTGTAAGTTTTAAATTCAGTTCCATCGTCAAGAAAAAGAAACACACAGAGTGACAAAGAATTCATTCTCAGGTATTCTTAAGCAAAAATGAGAACATTGCGTTCTCTCAGCTCCTCAGTTGTGAGGTTTCGCTGTTCTTGAGTGATAGTGAACTTTGGGTTTTGGATTGGTAATTGGACAAAAGATGACATTCGAAGACTTTAGGAAACTGTGATTGGTATTTTCCCACTTCTTTGTCATATTCTGTAGCCTTCTGTAGCCACCTTCTTCAGCTTCATGAAGCATATCTCCAAGATTTTGTCTCACAACACGGACCCTGTTTACACTTGGTTATAAAATATATCTTGAGCGATCGGATCACATGTGGAAAGCACTAAAAAATGTAAACGTATTGTGACGCATTGTGATCCGATCACTTAAAACCACTTACCAAGATAGTCTAGGATGCATCTAACCACATACCTTTAGTAGTGATCACGCTAATGCATCCTGATGTGTACCCGACATGGACGATGTTATCAATGCAGGATGTGGTGGTTGTTTTGGTGACAGTGCACTTACACTCCATAAGTTGCTCATTTTACAACTTGTTGGGCAAAGTCTTGCGTGACCGTCTGTCATTTTGTCCAATGAAAGTAGATGTGTTGAATTCTGTTGGCAGCGATATCCTCAGCTGTAGCAAAGATACTCTATAACAGAATATAAGCACTACAGGCTGCGCCAATGGTACAAAATGGTATTCACTTCCAGTCTCCTAAATGGGCGAGAACTCCTCCTACCCCTGCACACCTCCACCTAAGTGGAGTGTATACTTTGTGTGGATGGAAGAAATCAGTTTCAAAACAATACAACACCATATACAGAACAAATTTAATGTCTGCCGCTTATTTTACCGCTTGTTTTTGTCTGTTAGCTTAACGTCTGATATCAACCGAGCGTAAGATCACAAGATCATGTTGCTAAAACAAATATCTTCAACAAAGTTAATTTTCTACTGATTTGTCCGTCAGAATGTTTAGAAGGGTTGGAGTTCACAAAAAACGGGTCCAATATTTACTTTGGTGACTATGTGGCAAAAGAAATGATCATAATCTGCATTTACGTTCACTTTTCCCATTGGAATGAATGGACTCAGGGCCACCAGTCGTCTCCAGAAGGGATGGGACAGTGGTGAAACCCATGTGACACAGATACATGAATCTAAAGCGGGCTCTCTCGCTCAACAAACTCTGGCTGTACCAACACAACCGATACTGTGACTAGCAAGCAAGCTAGCAAGCAGCTAGCGAGAGTGTCCACAGGGCCCTTTGACCCTCTAGCGTAAGTGACGTAGGCAGTAACAAATTCTGAACACAAGCAGTCAGCTGGAGACACATGATAGACAGAAGTGTGAATGGTGATGTGTCTTAATTGTCCACTTGTGTTCGGACAACTGAAACACATGTTAATACAAGGTGTAAACAGGCTATCAGATACGGCAGAGTGAATTTTTCCCTCAGTGGTACATCTCTCCTGTGGAGCAGCTCAGTGATAGAGGACTGAACTCAGTTGTGGCTCAGGAGGAAAAGTAGGTCCTTCGGTAGGTCAGTGTTTCAATTCCGGGCTCCTCCAGTCTGCATGCTGAAGTATCCTCGGGCAAGATACTGAACTCGATGCACTGGTGTGTGTGTGCCTTTGAGATTGTTTTCATAACTGAGCAGCAGGTGGCACCTTGAACGGTCGCCTTGGCCACCAGTGTATGAATGTGTGTGGGTGAATGTGACAAGTAGTGTGAAAACATTTTGAGTGGTTAAACTAGAAAGGCTCTATACAAGTGCCAAGTCCCGTTATCAAAGCATGGAAGTACCAGTGCAAGGTTCAGGTCCAATTATGAAATATTTGTGACAGACATACCTTTAATAGGCATGTCTCTAACTCAACTGCGAGAATAAATGTTGGAATTGAATATTTCTGAAAACCATTCTGCATTTGTACGTTATTATGTTGGGGATGTGTTGAAACTTTGCTTTTCAAGAACACTGCTAGTTATTGTTATGGTTTAGGCACAAAAAACACCTGGCTATGGTGAAGGAAAGATCATGTTTTGGCTTTAAATAAAAGCTTTTCGTGGCACTATCCTGCCTGGGAATGTAGCCACATGTCCCAAAAAACAACCACGTTTGGGGGTTAAAACGCTGCCGGGGACACAGCATGACTTGCAAAAACAAGTGTTTTAATTTTCTTAGCTCAGACATCTGGAGGGAGCTCAGACAAGAGCTGCTGCTCCTTCGTGTCGAAAGGGGTCGTTGAAGTGGGTCTGACATCTGATCAGAACCTCCTGGGCGCCCCCCATTAGAGGTCTTACGAAATGTACAAATGTAACATATTCATGGTTTGCAGAACATACAATGGAAACATTTTCTTCTGGCGACTGGGCTGTCTCTAATTACATTATGCAAAAGCAACGTTCATTTTTTAAATTTCAGAATCTATTTGTGTTTCAGTGCTTTTGTTTTAATGTAAAAATGTCTTTTAGGTTTAAAACAGTAGACCCCTATTCAAATTACTACATACATTTTTTCATATAGTTCACTATTTCAGCTGCAAGTCAGAAACCCTCAACAGACAGAATGGGGTCACAGAGACTGTGTGCATTTTCTAACCATTTGGGTCAGAGAAACATACAGCAGATCTCCTGGCATATATTATTTCAACTGCTGCAAGATTATTAAAAGCAGTCTAAGACCTAGACGACTGATGCAACGCTGCCTCTCTTTCTCCTCACACACCTGGGGGTCCAACCCTACCTTGCTCGTACCAGGTTGGACCCCTTTTACCTTGAGAACTGCTTTAATTCTTGGTGTCACAGATTCAACAAGGTGTTGGAAACATTCCTCAGAGATTCTGGTCCATACTGACATGATGACATCACACAGTTGCTGCAGATTTGTCGGCTGCACATCCATGATGAGAATCTCCCGTTCCATCACATCCCAAAGGTGCTCTATTGGACTGAGATCTGGTGACTGTGGAGGCCATTGGAGTACAGTGAACTCATTGTCATGTTTGAGATGATGTGAGCTTTGTGAGATGGTGCGTTATCCTGCTGGAAGTAGCCATCAGAAGATGGGTACACTGTGGTCATAAAGGGATGGACACGGTCAGCAACAATACTCAGGTAGGCTGTGGTGTTTAAACCATGCTCAGTTGGTACTAAGAAAATCTCCCCCACACCATTACACCACCAGCAGCAGCCTGAAGCGTTGATACAAGGCAGAATGGATCCATGACGCCAAATTCTGACCCTACCATCTGAATGTGGCAGCAGAAATCCAGACTCATCAGACCAGGCAACGTTTTTCCAATCTTCTATTGTCCAGTTTTGGTGAGAAAACCTGTGTGAATTGTAGCCTCAGTTTCCTGTTGTTAGCTGACAGGAGTGGCATCTGGTGTGGTCTTCTGCTGCTGTAGCCCATCTGCTTCAAGGTTGGACAAGGTGTTGTTGCTTCAGAGATGCTCTTCTGCACACCTTGGTTGGAACCAGTGGTTATTTGACTTCCTGTTGCCTTTCTATCATCTTGAACCAGTCTGGCCATTCTCCTCTGACCTCTGGCATCAACAAGGCATTTTGGCTCACTGGATATTTTCTCTTTTTGGGACCATCCTCTGTAAACCCTAGAGATGGTTGTGTGTGAAAATCCCAGTAAATACTCAGACCAGCCCGTCTGGCACCAACAACCATGCCACGTTCAAAGTCACTTAAATCACCTTTCTTCCTCATTCTGATGCTCAGTTTGAACTTCAGCAGGTCGTCTTCACCATGTCTACATGCCTAAATGCACTGAGCTGCTGGCACGTGATTGGAGCAGCTGAGCAGGTGTACCTAGTCTATGTTGAAGCTGCCCAAAACCATCACTGATCTAACTGGTTTGCATATTTATAAAATTAAAAGGGTCATATTCCATCAGGCCTGGTTTGGCTTTGACAGAATTTCTCTTTCCGTCAGTTCCTTTGATATTTGTCTCTGCACAATGACAGATGAGATATTTATCTCTACAATGGAGTAAGTTTGATGAGAACCAGAGAGGAAAAATTGCCACAAGTTGTATACAACCAAAATTTTTGTTGTTGAAGGAATTAAACCTCTCTTACATAAGAAACATATTTTAAAGACACAATAACATATATTTTTAAATTAAAAATGTAAATTTAGCAAAAAGGCCATCTGGAAAACCCTCTGCAGGATCATAATTTCCATTCTCGTCCTTGAACCCGACTGAATCTTATGTATACTAAACATCACACAGAGAGCAGGCTGATCCTCTGGCAGGGCAGCAGCTGTGGTCAGCTCTTCAAAAGCAGCATCGTGGAATGAGTGTGCTTAAAGCTGACAGCGGGAGGTTGAAATGTGGCCTTTGCAGATCAAACGGCTACTGTCGCCTCCGGGCATCGAAGGGCCAGGCACGCCGAACAATTTTGAGCTTGCACAGTAAGGCGTGAATATGTAGCCGTGAGTTTCTAATGAAAAAGTACTCGAGTTCAAGTGTCGAGGAAGAAAACGGGATGGGGGTTGCGGAGGGGGCAGCGGTAGCCTACAGTCAGTGAGGCGGACTGGTGACTGCAAGGTTGGGCCTGCCAGGAAAATCTCACCGGGAGAGAAAATTACGAAATGCTCGTTCCTCCCCCAGCACTGCTGTTAAGTTGCCCTTGAGCAAGGTACTAAATCCTCTATTGGCCTACTGCAGCTTTGGTAATTGTACTCAGCAGTTTCCAGCTGAGAGTGCAGTAGGAAACATTTAATTTGAGGATGGATGGTGCAGATACACTCACACAACCTTCTGTGGCGTACAGTCTGAGAGTCATGATCATTACACACAGTTAAACTGGCTGCTCCTTACCGCTGATTGATAAAACACAACACTGATGCAACCTAGAGCCAGTTTGTTAAGTGTTTTCTGTTGCTGTGTCATGACTTTTCTGTTGGAAATCTCCCACCAAACAGGGATTAAGATATCTGACATTTTTGGTAATATCTGGCTGTTTGGAAGAAACACAAAAGAATTACAGTAGTTAGCTAATATGAGCAGTGACGGCCATCTAACTATAACGCAAGGAATCTCTGTATGTGTGTCCTTATCTTACCGGGTGTATTGCTGGGGACTGATTTCACTTTTGCTGCTTGATGTTAAAAATACTAAAGGTGGGTTTATACTTGTGTGCCAGCTCTGTGCAAAGCCTATGCCATAGCCTACACCACTGTGAGCATTTATACTTGTGTGGTGGTGTGTTTGTGTCACTCTGCAGTTACACCTCCAAAACACTAGTCGGCGGTGGGGTTTCTCTTAAATACTGTAAAGTTTAGTTGATTCAAAAAACACATTAAACATGGCTTAATAGAGACAATTTCAAACACAAGTACACAAATCAGCTTCACTATAACTCGCAGCATTCACAGACAAACACTTGTCTTTATCTGGACACATTTTCCCCACAAATACAACATGCTAACGTTATTAGCACAAGCCTATGGCATATTACATTGTATAAATTAGCTTAGCAGCTAGCAGACTTTCCCTCTTCTCATATGAAGCCAGGGACAACAGCAACATTTAACAAAGGTAACGGGACATAATTTGGCTCCATTACAACTCACAAGGTTCACTGACAAAACAACTGTCATACTTAACAGGTTTTCCAAACAAATACAACATGCTAACGTTATTAGCACTGATTAACTAACTAAGCACTAGCGAAGATTTCCTCTGCTCAAATGGAGCCAGGATAAATCACACACAAGACTTTAAATGCTATTTTTGTGGAGGCTTTACCGTCTTTACAATTTTTTGTTTATATCTGTGAAATCGAAGTAAATAAAAGCTTCATTTCCACTGAGGGAAATGACACGACGTAGTGTGTTTATTTTAAAAGGGACAGTATGTGAGTGTATTTCAAAAGAAGACAATACATGTAACAGACAGAACTTGACACGCAGTCCCAGAACGTCAACAACACACCCGGGGTACCTTCCACATCATATCTTGATGTGGAAGGTCCATGACCAAACATCGATATGTGACAAGGTGTTGCTTTAGAAGTCTATGACTTCTAAAGGCTTGCTTTGCTTGGTGAGACTTCCCCAATATACTTTATTCCACATGTAGTTTAGATTAAAGAGAAGTTTAAATTTCAAATATAGCAAATTAGGTAGAACTTTGGTCGGTCTCCATAATGTGGCAGTGTGTGGACGACATGCCTCCACTCACCGAGAACACGTGTTCACAGTGTTGTGTTTGACAGCAATTTGATCTGCTCATGTTCAGTTCTGTTTCTCATAAACACTGACCTTTACTCTTCCCTCTCAATGACGTCTTCTCATTGTATAACTCCCCTCTCTATCAGAATGATCTCCTGACATCTTCACATCTTGAATCAAACCCTGTCTGAAGATGTGAGGAGTGGGTTTCTGAGGGTCTTGGGAGGAAGTGCCTCAGGCTGTCAGTCATTCATGGCTGCCATCAAAGGCCCATTATGTAACCAGTGTCTCGAACCTGCACAGCATGACCCACAACTGTTTATGTAACCTCCTTTCCAGGCCAGAGTCATGAAGCAGGACTTCACATCTAGGTGACGTGTTACATGTCGGAGTGGGTCACTGCATGATGGATGGTTGTCAGGCAGATATCAGTCTCATTGTTTGCTCATCAGTACACAGTCAGTGTTGTGGAACTAGTCTTCTGTTGGACAGTAGCACTCAAAGTGTTCTTCAAAACACTTTTCTGACATCTTGGAGGGCTCGTCTTGGGCTTCAACTTCCTCCCATTTAATACAGCTGTGTTATAATTACAGTCTTTACTTTATATGCACCTCCTAAATAAGTACTTTCTGGCTTTAAAGATTGAAAGTGTTCAATTAAAGACATTCAAAGACATGATGTACTGTTTGATTTTATACTAAATTTCTTCACACTCACAAAATCTCAACTTATTTTATTAACTAGATGTCATGTAATACAGTTTGTATGATTACTATGTACTAGACTATAACATGATGAGATCAGAGGTTCAGAAAAGAGGCATCGCTTTAAAGGACAATCCAAAAGGAGATTATACTCACTGTCTGACCCAGAAAACAGTCGTAAGCAAACACTGATTTATTGTTTAATTCTGTATATTTTACACCTTTTGTTGGTTATTTTGTTTAACCAGGTGACAAGTTTGAGAGTCAATCTTAATTGCGCCCAACAGCCAGTCCAAAGCTCCTGATGTCTAGATATTCTTTCCTGAAAGCTATAGGGCAGTGCTGATCTACAGGCACCAAGAACATAAACTGAACAGAATAAATGTAGAAAATTCATGCGATGCAGCCGGTGGACGGTGGGATGGTGAAAGATGGTGGCAAATTAAATGTGCCTCACAACAATAGGGTTCCCAGTTCGGAGCCCAGGGTGGAGGAGCCCTTCTGTGTGGAGTTTGCATGTTCTCACCGTGTCAGCGCAGGTTTTCTCCAGGTACTCCAGCTTCCTCCCACAGTCCAAAGACATGCAGGTTAGCTGGTGACTCTAAATTGGTCATATGTTTGAACGTGAGCATCTCTTTGTGTCACCCTGCGGTAGTATGGTGACCTATCCAGGGTGTACCTCACCTCTTGCTCAATGTCAGCTGGGATAGGCTCCAGCCCCCCACCACCCCCAACAGGATAAGTGGTTACGGAAAATGAATGAATGAATGAAATTAATTAAAGGCCAAAATGTGGCCTGTAACTGGAAATAAGGCTTCTTGCTTTGAGCTGAGCTGACTGCTGGAAAGGCCTTTTGCTTTAAAGGGAAATTTCGGTTTATTTCAACTTGTCTCCTATCGTCCTAAATTTGTTTCAAGTGACTAGTGACATAAAAATAATAGTTAGCATGTTAGCCGTTAGCCTAGATACAGCCGGGGCGCATAGTAGCATCAGACCTGTTGAAACGTAAGTGAACGGGAACCTTCAAGTGCACAGTTAGTCCACTAAACAAGCTTTTTTTCCACAAAGACCGCCTCATATCATTAGGATAAATGTCAGAGAACATATAGAAAACGACATGTAAACGTGTTGTCTTACCTTACCGGTGTGCTGCCATGTTTGTTTACCATTTAGCTCTGCTTTCCAAAGCGCGGCCGAAATATATCTCGCCAGCTCTAGATAAAGCCCAGCTGGATACTACTCCAGGTGGAGGTGTCTCGTCCTCGGTCACATCCAGACCTTGAAAATAAGGCTGCAACCGGTCCCATTCCTTGCAACAGAGGCATTCCTCTTCTGTGGGCACTGGGGCACAGCATTCACAGGTACACCACCAATCTCCAGAGCTACGCAGCCTTGCAGCAGCCATTCCTCCTCTCTCGTCCTCTACCTGTTGCGCCTCTCTCTCTCTCCTCCTCCGTTCTTCAATTTCACGAAGCTCTTCGTCAGTGTATTCTGGCTCAAATAAGGGCGGCCATCAAACTCTGCAAAATCAAATTCCTCCTCCACAAAGTCGAAGTCTGGCAAAAAGTCAGCCATTATTCTATAAATCTTTCATAAAATAAATGAATGAACTTTTCAGGCTACTGTCCAGTTCTGCCTTCCAGCTGTTGCTGCTTGTTCTCATGAGATTTCAGGCACAGTATGAGATCGCTGCTTGTTCTTGCGATATTTCGGCCGCGCTTTGGAAAGCAGAGCTAAATGCTAAACAAACATGGCAGCACACCGGTAAGGTAAGACAACACGTTTACATGTCGTTTTCTATATGTTCTCTGACATTTATCCTAACGATATGAGGTGGTCTTTGTGGAAAAAAAGCTTGTTTAGTGGACTAACTTTGCACTTGAAGGTTGCCCGTTCACTTACGTTTTAACAGGTCTGACGCTACTATGCGCCCCGGCTGTATCTAGGCTAACGGCTAACATGCTAACTATTATTTCTATGTCACTAGTCACTTGAAACAAATTTAGGACGATAGGAGATGGGTTGAAATAAACCTAAATTTCCCTTTAAGCCTTTGGTATGTGATTGTGTGTGATTTGTCAACAGTTATAAATCATTGCAACCATGAAAGGTCCTTGAACATAAAGTCATAATTGTGCACCCAAAATATTAAGCAGACTGGTCCAGTAGTTTGTGAGATTAGCTACAGACAAATACACACACACACATTTACACCGTATGCACACACAAATCCCACCAAACGCATGATCCCCTCCAGGCTTATGGCTGTCGAAGATAACTAAGTGGGCCACACATCTGATAACAATTTTTTTTCTGGAGCTTTCAGCAGTAGCCCACTGCCTTCTTCAGCAAATTGAGTGCTCGTTTTTGTCTGTAAACCCTGTTACAGTGGTCAGTGATCAGTGCAAACAACCTCGTTAATATTACTGATTTTGTTTCATACTTTATACAGTTTTACTATAATGTACGTAATCCTACTGTATTTTTTTGCATCCCTGTCGTAAAATACATTTACAGGCTGAATGTCTTTTCAGTACAATTTATGACTAAGAAAGTCAGAGTACAGGAGGAAAACATACTGTACCTGCTCCAGACTATTAATAAAAACAGTCAGGCAGAAGTGCAACAGACTTTCTGCTACTGGAAGGCAGGTTTTGCTTTATTCATGAACGTATTATTGGTCCGGTGGGATCAAAGCGCAGTCTGACAATAGTGGTGTCAGCACAGGGCATAGAGGCTGTCAGTCACCACTGAAGGCTGGAAGGTCACCAATTTAAATCCCTGACCAGCTCAGGCCAGGGAGGGAGAGGGCGAATCACAAACACTCTCCTCTCTGTCATTAACTGTTGCTGCGCTGGTGCCTGTGAGCAAGGCATCTCATCGTTAGCCGCTCCAGCGGACAGCAGTGGACTAAGTAAATATTGGAAGCACAGTGTGGCTGTGTGAAATGATCTGCTGCTCCTGTCAACCCCCTGGTGGTGTTGTTAGTACTCATCTTTGTCAAAAACAGGAATACATTTCCCATAAACCCTTTTGCTTTCTGAAACAATTCAAGACTGAATATGTCACAACAGGTCAACAATGCTTGTCTTATTTCTCCTGCTGAGAAATGCACCCATAATCCTTTGCAGGCTGGTCAGTTCATGCTGCGTTCAGGCGAGCTATGTCAGCTACTAAAGTTTGGAAATCGACCACATTACATTTAGACAGTATTTGCATTCAGGTTGGGATGAAAAGTCACACAGGTGCAGGTTCAGTCCATCAGGCTCAACGTCCTCTAAAAAGGACACATGTTCTTGGATCCTGTCTTTCAAAGGATGGAGCCGAATCGGGCTACAGCTCAATGCAAAGTTTTTGCTGCGGTCATCCATCATTTATTCATCTGTGCTAACATTATTCAAGCTTTCAAGTGTTTAAGGTATGCTCAGACTATATGCAAAGAAAACTTTAGAGGTGACACGACTGCATAGAAAGTGAATGCAAAGAGGTGAGAGGACTCAAGCAAAAAAAAATATGGTTGATTCCAACGTTTTATCCGATCTATGAATGTATGGACATGAGAAGAAGATGAGAGCTCTTTGGAAGTTTCTGGATCAGTCAGAGGCTGAGCTGTCACACAACCTGGCTCTGCATCAAACTTCATTACTTTGATAGCACTGACCGAAATATGTACAACATGTACTGAAAGCTGGCATCAGATGTTTGGTCTGATCTGAAGGCTTGTCTTCTTTTTCTTTGATCAGCTAGTTCTTGATTTTAAAGGGGACAAATATGCTCATTTTCAGGTTCATACTTGTGTTTTGTGTTTGTACTAGAACTTGCTTACATGCTTTAATGGCCAATGACACTTTGTTTGAACATCTGTAGTCACCCTCTGTCTGAGATATTCCTTTTGGTACCCATCTGTTGAAGCAGCCCTCTTGAAAAAGCCCAGTCTGCTATGACTGGGTTGCATTTTTACGTCTCTGCATTTCTGCATTGTCACTGCAGCCAGAAAATGACTGAAACGGATAATAGCAACGTTCTCTACCATCTTTACTATATAATGACGAAAACTGTGTGTGTGTGTGTGTGTGTGTGTGTGTGTGTGTTCAACGTTTTTCTCCTCACTGACTTGGTCAATCCATGTGAAATTTGGCACAGTGGTAGAGGGTCATGGGAGGATGTGACTGAAGCAATATTACATCAATTGGCCAAAGGGGGGCGCTATAGCACCAGATTGAAATTGCAAACTTTGAATGGGCATATCTCATGCCCCGTATGTCATAGAGACATGAAACTTTGCACAGAGATGCATCTCCTCATGAGGAACACATTTGCCTCAAGAACCCATAACTTCCGCTTATATAGATTTTCCGCCATTTTGAATTTTTTGAAAAACACTTCAAATGGATCTCTTCCTAGGAAGTTTGAGCGATCTGCATGAAACTGGGTGAACATAATCTAGGGACCAATATCTAAAGTTCCCTCTTGGCAAAAGTTGGAAAACTTACTAAAACTGAGCTTCTATAAGGCAATGAATATTGCGGAGGGCGTGGCTCATCACATAAAGGTGTATAACATCTCAAGGGTTTCACCCATCACCACGCAACTTTGTAGGCATATGACCACACATAATCTGAGGGGACCCCTCCATTATTGACCCCATCAAACAAAATGGGGGCGCTAGAGAGCTCATTTCTTATCTAGGCCTAACCGCCATATGGATTTTTACTAAACTTGGTAGATATGTAGAACAGGACGCCTCAAGGTGACTGGAGAAATTTAACTCAAATTGGCAACTGGGTGGCGCTATAACAACAGAAAAATGCTTCAAAATGGCTAAAATGCGACCGATCGCTGTGGCTCCCCCTGTGGACCAATGTTTTATTTTTCTAATTTTTGGTATGACTAAGTCATGGTATGGTATGCTGTACATAATCACAGAAACTGTCAGTGTGTCATTCTGTCAGTCAGTCATTCTGTCTGTCCCACGTTTTTCTACTCACTGACGTGGTCAATCTATGTGAAACTGCACATAGGCATTGAGGACTGGCATAGGTAGAAGGTGACAAAGCTACCAATGGGTATGGACTAGTGAAAAATAACCAAAAAACACAACCAGACATGTTCCAGCAGGAATATGATCAAAAATCAGGATATAATTAACAACATCTGCAACCAAGATTATATGTTTCCTTGATGATTTCCATGACATTTTCCTGAGAGAGTCCTGTGTTTTCTGTTTTAGGTAGCATTTAGAAGATTATCTAAAGACAAAACAGAACTGTGACAGAATGGGGAAACACACCTCAGCTCTGTCTGCTGTGAGGGTTAACTTTATGCCAGCTCTTAACCAGCTCAGTGTCAAACTAATCCACCAACAAAACAGCAGATACAAAAATCATGTTTTTGGAATTTATTCATTTCTAAACTGATCTAATCCTCGTTTCCTTGTTATTTCATAAACAGTAAAATGTCACTCGTCTCATTTGTAAGGTGCGATAGCGGGGAAGGTGTGACATTATTGATGACCTGACAAAAAGGAAAACACTGTTGATTGGATGCTCGTCTTGTTTCTGTCTGATTATTCTGTAATGTTTCACCTTTCTGGATGAGCCCCAGGTGTTTATGCTTCTCCCTGCCAACTAATTGGTCAATTATCATTATTGTGTGTCAGGTTGCAGACGTACACACAAACACACACATACGAACCCCTCCATTATTCATTCTGCAGTGGAGGCAGACGGTGCACTTTTCTCGCCACAGCCCACCTAAGGGAGTTATTAGAGGTTTGGGGGATGACTAAATCCCTTCCTGCCCTCTGTGTGTGTGTTTCCCCTGCCTTTGTGTCTCTCACACACTCATGTACAGTACACTGACATTAGGAATGAACAGGAGGGGAGCGAGGGTCAAGGCAAGAAAATCGCCTTATTTTACAGGAGAAACAATGAAGACTGAACCTGGAAATTATTTTTTTCTGCCTTGTGTGTCTTAATTAAATTAAAAAAATATAAAATGTACTCCATGTACTCATCAAAATAATGTTAGATTATGAGTCGACCAACCTACGCCTGCACTACAGCGAAAAAATCTCAAGTTATCTTTTGTCTGAGGACATTCAGGCGGACAAGGGTCAGGAATGTTGTTGTCGTTCTTCAGAATGAGTCCAAAAATGAAATGTTTCTGTCTACTGAAGAAGACATGCTGATATCTGACTGTAAGGACTGACCTCAAGATACTCCCTCCTCCCTCCTCCTTGGAAAACAAATCTTAAGCTCTTCACTGATAAAATATTTTTGGTGATACTCCATGTCCTCTCTGAGTGGAATTTCAGAGATATTTCTTGTGTCCTTCACTCTCCTAAAAGACATCAGCTGCTCCTCGTTCCCTTTGTAAAGTCACTGAGCATTAACTTGAAGCTGATACACAAGAGAAGTCTTCTTTTCATGTCCTATACCAGAGAAAACTTGTGGTTGTGGAAAGCGACTGACATTCAGTACAAGGGCCTCAAGGTCCCAAAGCCTCAGCACGCCTAAGGGCTCCAGGTTCACTAATACAGCAATTTGATGGTACTTTGATTGATTACACTTTTTGGGGTGATTACATTTGAACCATAGACTGTAAAATAATTAATGTAGTATTAATCAGCTACCGTGATGTCACTTGTAGTTTGTGTACTTTTGTTTTGAAGCCTTGGATTTTTTGAGTCAGAAGTGACCATATTTGGAAGAGAGGGTGGAGCTGACCCTTAAACTGTGGTGACATCACTCAAAGTGGCCAACACTTAATTACGCGCCACTTTAAGCTTTCATGAAATCGAAATGGGTGAGTTATGCAAAAATTGAACCCATAAATGAAGTAATTGCATATAGAGATAAAAACTGATTTTTGTACCAGGCTGTAAACATGTTTAATTCTGCTGTAAAATTGGGTATTTAATATGGGGATCCATGGCTAGCCTCAAGTGGACATTTGAAAAACTGCAGGTTGCTGTTTGATTTTAACCCAATATATATTTCAAAGATTGGGACCAGAAAGGAACAGTTCACCCCGAAATCAAATATATACAGTACAGGCCAAAAGTTTGGACACACCTTCTCATTCAATGCGTTTTCTTTATTTTCATGACTATTTACATTGTAGATTCTCACTGAAGGCATCAAAACTATGAATGAACACATGTGGAGTTATGTACTTAACAAAAAAAGGTGAAATAACTGAAAACATGTTTTATATTCTAGTTTCTTCAAAATAGCCACCCTTTGCTCTGATTACTGCTTTGCACACTCTTGGCATTCTCTCCATGAGCTTCAAGAGGTAGTCACCTGAAATGGTTTTCCAACAGTCTTGAAGGAGTTCCCAGAGGTGTTTAGCACTTGTTGGCCCCTTTGCCTTCACTCTGCGGTCCAGCTCACCCCAAACCATCTGGATTGGGTTCAGGTCCGGTGACTGTGGAGGCCAGGTCATCTGCCGCAGCACTCCATCACTCTCCTTCTTGGTCAAATAGCCCTTACACAGCCTGGAGGTGTGTTTGGGGTCATTGTCCTGTTGAAAAATAAATGATCGTCCAACTAAACGCAAACCGGATGGGATGGCATGTCGCTGCAGGATGCTGTGGTAGCCATGCTGGTTCAGTGTGCCTTCAATTTTGAATAAATCCCCAACAGTGTCACCAGCAAAACACCCCCACACCATCACACCTCCTCCTCCATGCTTCACAGTGGGAACCAGGCATGTGGAATCCATCCGTTCACCTTTTCTGCGTCTCACAAAGACACGGCGGTTGGAACCAAAGATCTCAAATTTGGACTCATCAGACCAAAGCACAGATTTCCACTGGTCTAATGTCCATTCCTTGTGTTTCTTGGCCCAAACAAATCTCTTCTGCTTGTTGCCTCTCCTTAGCAGTGGTTTCCTAGCAGCTATTTGACCATGAAGGCCTGATTGGTGCAGTCTCCTCTTAACAGTTGTTCTAGAGATGGGTCTGCTGCTAGAACTCTGTGTGGCATTCATCTGGTCTCTGATCTGAGCTGCTGTTAACTTGCCATTTCTGAGGCTGGTGACTCGGATGAACTTATCCTCAGAAGCAGAGGTGACTCTTGGTCTTCCTTTCCTGAGTCGGTCCTCATGTGTGCCAGTTTCGTTGTAGCGCTTGATGGTTTTTGCGTCTCCACTTGGGGACACATTTAAAGTTTTTGCAATTCTCCGGAATGACTGACCTTCATTTCTTAAAGTAATGATGGCCACTCGTTTTTCTTTAGTTAGCTGATTGGTTCTTGCCATAATATGAATTTTAACAGTTGTCCAATAGGGCTGTCGGCTGTGTATTAACCTGACTTCTGCACAACACAACTGATGGTCCCAACCCCATTGATAAAGCAAGAAATTCCACTAATTAACCCTGATAAGGCACACCTGTGAAGTGGAAACCATTTCAGGTGACTACCTCTTGAAGCTCATGGAGAGAATGCCAAGAGTGTGCAAAGCAGTAATCAGAGCAAAGGGTGGCTATTTTGAAGAAACTAAAATATAAAACATGTTTTCAGTTATTTCACCTTTTTTTGTTAAGTACATAACTCCACATGTGTTCATTCATAGTTTTGATGCCTTCAGTGAGAATCTACAATGTAAATAGTCATGAAAATAAAGAAAACGCATTGAATGAGAAGGTGTGTCCAAACTTTTGGCCTGTACTGTATACATTTTCCCTCTCACCTGTACTGCTATTTATTAGTCTACATTGTTTTGGTGTGAGTTGCTTTACAAAGTGTTGGAGATATCAGCTGTAAAGATGTCTGCCTTCTCTACAATATAATGAAACCAGATGGCACTCGTCTTGTGGTGCTGAAAGTAGAGTTGTACCGATACCGACACCAGTATCGGAAATGCCTCCGATACTGCCTAAAATGCGGTATCAGGTATCGGTGAGTACAGCCTATGACCAATCCAATACCACGTAATGCCTCATGTCATTACGAATTACATGCTACAGGCAAACGAAACGTTTTATGGCATTCATTCTACTATTATGTATTTATTTCTTAATATTTTACATAGAGTTTTAGGACTTGAGACATACAAAAATTCATATCTCATCCATTTGTATTCTATGCACTGGTATCGAATCAGTACTCTGTATCGGCAGATACCTAAGGTTCAGGGATCGGAATCGGTATCGGGAAGGAAAAAGTGGTATTGGTACATCTCTAGCTGAAAGCACCAAAAAAATACATTTGAAAAGCTCAACAGCAATGTGTCTTTCCAGAAATCATGACCCAGTTACTCAAGATAATCCCCAGACCTTGTTGTGAGCTGTTTCATGTACAGTAGGAACCTCCTTACTATCGAACTATACCCGCCAAACATATCACCATGCAGAAGGAAGTGTGCATCTACTGCAGTTCACGTAGCACCACTAAGCTAGCTAACATTACAGCTCAGTCGAGGAGGCCAAAAATATTTACATCTCATGCTCTCATAAGCATGACCCTCTCGTCTATGAGTAGATGCACACTTCCCTCTGCGTGGTGATAGAGTAGGAAAATAGTTTCTACATGAAACTGCTCACAACAAGGTCTTCTGTTTATCTTCAGTAACCAGGTCCTGATTTCTGGAAAGAGACATTGCTGTTGAGGTTTTCAAGTGTATCACAAGCTGAGTGCCATCTAGTTACAGTATACTGGAGGGAAGGCAGACATCTCGATGGCCGATATGTGCAACACTCTGCAACTCACACCAAAACAAGCTAGACTGTTAAATAGCACTACGGGTAAGAGGAAAAATATATTTTTGAGTTTGGTGTGCCCCCCTTAGTGGGTTTAAGCTCAGATATTCACTGTTGGTTTCCTCCTTTTATCAAGCGATTTTGCTCGATAAAGTTCAAAGTGCATTAAAGATCCACAAATAACACTGATACAGCCAACACTCTTGTTAAATACCAGTGTTCCAACACACAGCATGACCAGACTCCACTTTCACCGATGGCATGTGAGGGCAGAGCAGGAGCGTTGCATAAATGATGCTCATGTAATCCTGAGGCCAAAGTACAACTATCAGCGGTATGTAAGCATCCACTGGCATGTAAGCTTCAGCTGCTGCCAAGTGCTCTGCGTGGTGAGATAACAGGAGGACTCTGTAACGTCATGTCTGACATAGTGTTGGTGGTGAGGTCCTTCTCTTCTGATACCAATGACTTGCTAGAGCAGAATATGTCAAACAAATTCATTTCCATGATTGGATTTGTATATTATGCAGCCCCTGAGGGGGTCTGAGTGGAAATGTTCTTTGTTTTTGTTCTTATTTAATTATTTATTTTTTGCCTGTTAAAAATTACAAGAAAAATCACTCCCTGTTACATCTGAGATATTTGACGTGCAAGGTACCCTGGGTGTGTTGGTTGTTGACGTTCTGGGACGCCGTGTCAACTTCAGCCTGTTACATGCATTGTCTGTTTTCAAAATACACTTCTGTTTTCACAGTTTGCATACAGTCTCTTTCAAATTAAACCCACTATGTCAGTACAACACCGCAAATTGACGTTATTTCCTTCAACAACAAATGCACGTGGTTACGTTTAGCCAACACACACACACAAGGTTAGGTTTAGGAAAGAAGAACGGGGTTTGGATTTACAATCACACAGGAGACAAACACTGGTCTCCGGGGTAAAAATCCGTGCTTGTTGGACCCATCCACCACCCCTCACATCTGCCCTTCTGCTGTTGTCCCACCGCATTTCCCCCTGATGCCACTGGGCACTGTTAAACAATAATGGCGACTGGCCGACGTGAAATGACGGCTTTTTTCATTGATGTCTAATGCTGGAAATCTCTGACCAAGCACCAGTATTCGACAACTTTGCAATGAGACTATATTGAAAGTTCACACAGTCCATGGCATGTACACTACTTTCTTTAACTGATATAAAAATAACAATTATGCAACACCACAGCTGTCTGCACCGTCATCAGCCACTACTGAAGCCAACCTCCTCCAATTACACTAGTCTGTGCCACGTCCTATGGCTGCAGAGCAATCGGACAAACCAATTAATTAGCCGACCTCAAGTAACGGGTGGTTACTAAGATGGTGGCAACCATTCCAACTTCTCATTCCCACGCATAACAATGGCAGCACCTACCCAATGTTACTCATACATTTTTAGGCTTGTGTCAGACACAGCTGTATGCAGATGACTGTCAAAAACTGTCATTTCCACAGCGGCTAGCTAGTTGGCTAGCTAGCTTACTAATTCCATCATCCTTTTATGCTAACGTTACAGTGGTAAATGAAGCCATTAAGCTCTATTTCTGTACAACCCCGACTGTCTGCACTGTGGGGCCCACAGAGCAAGCGCTCTTGAGATTTAGGCCCAATCTCAATACCCCCCCTTGTCCACTACCCCTAGCCCTGGGCCCTACCCCTTGGCCTTCGAAATGAAGCAACGAGGGGTAGGGGTAGAAATCTTTCCCTAGGAATTGGGACACCACTCACTACGTCACTGCGCTGGTTACATTCATGCATACGTAACTATTTTAAACAGGAAGTTGCGAGCCATCTACATTTCCAACCGGCATCTACAATGGAGTCTCCAGTTGAGTTCATCCTCCCTATCGAGTTTGCATTATTCATCATGCTTTGTTTGATGAACAACAGACGACAGGGGACTTCTGCTAGCTAGCTAGCTAGCTAACTAGCTAACATAATGAGGCAGCATAGTTATATACTAGCTGGCGTGTTATCGTAAGGTGAAAAAAAGTGCGAGCTAGCTAGCTAGCTAACAAGCAACCTGACGATGGTAACGTTAGCTATGTATTAACTTTTTTCCCCATCTTTTGCTCGGTGGTAGCCATGGCGACGTCTACCCCTCCCTGGCAAGTCAGCATCTGAAATCCCTCGCTCTGAAGGGCTAGTTTCATACCCACTACCCCTCATTATGCCCCCTACTCCTACACGCAAAAAGGAATTGGGACACCCCTACCCCTCGCGGAAACACCCAAATGTACGTAGCTCTTATTTCGAGATGTTATCGAACGAAATGGATCAAATCCTGATAATGAGAATAGTCAATTTGTGGGAGTTGTGATGCTCCAAAAAATATATCCGCTGACTTACAGACGTTCATAATATAAGTCTATGGGGAAAAAGTCTTTTTAGGCCCAATGGCCACACATGACGGGCTCCGATTTTAGCCACTATGTTAAATTAACTTCAAAGCCTGGTGCTCCTCCTGAGGCCTGGTCAGCGCCCATGACTCTGTCAGTGCCGGTCAGTGCCTACTCATTACAAAAGAGCAACAGCCAACAAGGAAACACAAACACTTGCAACATCACTCACTCCGACCAATGGTGTAACTTCATCACGTGACTCTCCCGTTTAAAGGACTGGCCACGCCTCTGTGCTCCAGCCAAAAAACGGCAGTCATAAAGTAGTTGATTAGCAAAACAAGTTGATCACTACATACAGATAAGAGATAAGAATAAACGTCTACAAGATGAAAAAGAAATTAACTGCCAATAAAAGAGATTAGAATTATCAGTGGACCTCTGTTCACCCAAAATAATTAGGCCTATTCCAAACAACTGGTGATTCCCAGGTGAAACAAATCTGTGCGGATGCAGTTAAAAACAAATTTCATCTGTGGTTCTGTTATTCTCTGAAATCAGATGCCAACTTTTATAACGAGGGAGCTTGTTAGTGATTATTATTCAATTTACTTTAACATCTTAAGTCTTGATTTATATTTTGCAGCTGCTCCTCATGTGTGTTTTTAAAATGTCTTTGATGAATGATTTGGTCGATCGACCCTGTTAGATCATCACGCTCACATGTTAATCATGTCAAAGGTTCATAAGTTCATTGTCAATGTGTTTTCTGCTTTCACAGGTTTGACTGTGCTTCATCGCTGTGGCTTCTTCTCTTTTAACTCTCAGCCAAAACATCGCGCTCCTTTGAGTAATCGCAGAAGAAATATTAGCTCCTTCCTGGTGTCGAACCGCAGGACTGTTGGACACAGAGTTTTCTCTTGTGTCACTCAACATGTGCTGTTTCTCTCCAAAGCCACAAATAAATATATGTTTCTCGCTTTGCAGTATTCAAACAAATAGCAGAGTTCAGCTGGAGGTAAGATGAATATTGATAAAGTCAGATGCCAAAAACATCTGGATCTCCAGAATGGGGTCTCAGTGACTGAATGAATAAGTGCGGCAGAGTTTGTTCAACATACAGATACAAACAGCTCCCATACTGCAGGATAATGTGTATGTAAGGTGAAAGGTGACAGAGAGGCTCGGATACATATCATTCTTAATTTAAGGTTCTGCTAGATTCTGGTTATAGTTAAAAAAAAACAGGGTCAATTACCTCTCACTTGTATGGAGCTAGAACCAGAAGGCAATTAGCTTAGCTTAGCCAACCCGATCTCACTCCGAAGTCCATTGGATGTCTGTTAGATCGACGAAAAAAGACGTACTTTTACGTTGGCATGAAACATGACCAGACGCTTTTTGTGTTTAACAGCGCCCGGCGGCATCAGGGAAAAATGTGGCAGGACAACAGTGAACGTTAAGGGGGCGGAAGTCTGATAAGGCCAGACAGAAGGGGTGGTGGATAGGTCCAACAACCACCCACTCAACTCACCTGGAAGGCCAGAGTTCGCTTCCCGTATGACTGTAAAGCCAAACCCTGTTCTTTTTTCCCAAACTCAACCACATGCGTGTGTTGTTGAAGGAAAAAGAAATTCAATTCACGGTGTTGTACGGATGTACAGGCTGAAGTTGACACAACGTCCCAGAACGCCACCAACCAATGCAACCAGAGTACCTTACATGTCATATCTCGACGCGGCAAGTCCATGACCAAATGTTGACATGTGTCGAGGTCGGAGTGGGAACGTGTTGGCTTAGCATAAAGAGTGGAGGCAGGGGGGAACCAGCGAGCTTGGCTCTCCACACACTTCAAATAGTCCAGATTAAAGATCACAACAAGACAAAACTGTTTTAGAACACTGCAGCAAAAAGTTGCAGCAGTTCGAAGTGGCCCTTTTCAGCTCGACTCATGCTGATGATGTCGCCTGCAACTCAGTTTGAGAAGTCGCCAGTGGTTGATTTTAGAACGTAAGGCACATCACCAGCCAATCAGCTTGTAGCAAAGTCAACAGATCAAGTCAGTTACAAACCATCGTCGTGGACGATGTGCTGTCTTGCTTGCAAGCCCAAGTACATCTCATTTACATCCCCACAACGGTTGACACGTATCTCCGTCCTCACAGTGTTTCGGTGTCGGACAGTGGGTCGCTGCTGCAGCTGGCTGTACGTATGCATGTCACAAACATACTCAAAAAAAAACAAAAAACAAAGTACTTGTACAGTTGTCAATTGTGCCTGGAAAGCCAGAGGTTAGAATGGAAGGTACAGAGGCGATGGTCCACATAAAAATGGCCACCACTTTGACCATCCTGCTATGTTGATTTGCATGGACGTGTCCATTTTACTCTTTGTATCTCTATGCTGCGCCCACACTAGAAATCTGGAGGATCTACCAGCCAAAAATGGAGACTAGCAGGAGGACCATGGTCCTTGACAGGTTAAACAGCAAGTTGAGAGACTGTGAGCTGGAAACAGAGACTCTTGAAAAGCAGGTGGAGGAGCTGAAGGCTCTGCAAAGAGCTGAAAACCACAGTAGGTGAAGCAGCTCACCACCAAACTGCAGAGACAGATGATCCAAAAGTGAAGGAGCTGAATGATTTGTTGGAGCACCATAAACCTCCAGGGGCATAAAACGAGGCAGCAGCTCAGCAAAGAACTGGAAAACACCTGAAGAACAGCTGGCTCGTCACAAGAGCCTAAAAGAAATCTTCAACAAGAGAAGGCTCAGTGACGCAGAGACCATGAACATCACGAGGAGCACCACCAAGGTTAGATACTAAACCAATACTAAAATAAAGATGAAGAAGGTGCTTCAAAAGGACCTTGACGAGCTCAGAGTGGCTTACATCATCAGCCAACAAAAGTTCTCAGCAGAACCTCAAGTGGAAAAAGATAAACAGCTCGACAAAGAGATTCAGTCCCACGCTGAAAGGGTGACAGAGGATCTGGAGTTGATAAAGCAGCTGAGGGCTCTGACTCAACAGATGGAGGAGGTGGAGATCCACACCCTGAAGAAACATGCTTTTTAGAAACAGGAAGAGTTGGAGCAATAGACAGACCTCAACCAAACAGGAGGTGCTCACTAAGCTCCAGGCTGAGGAGGAAGACAGTCAGGGCCTCTGGACTGAACTCGCCCAGATCAAAGATGAGCAGAAGGATGGGATGTGAAGACACTCAGATTCAAAATTTATAATAAGTCAATTAAAAAAAGTATTGAATTACCACCTTGCGCTTGTACTTCTCCACAAACCAGTCAGGTTGCAGATACAGTTTACATCCAGTGTGTCCAGACTCATATGGACTGGCAGTCATTTCCTCTGTACAGCAGTTTTTATTGTTAGTGGTGGAGATCACCAAACTAGACTGAAAGCCAAACAAAATGAGATGTACCGTCACGTCATCTACGTTAACAAACGACTTGATTAAAGGCCCTTCTTACTTTACATCACAAATGTAAAACAGAACTCTGCAGCATCTCCTTCTTGTTAAGACTCACAGGAGCAGATCTGGTTTGCAAATTATGCCACAACATACACACGTAATCCCCCCCTTCCCCCACCCTGTAAAATGGCCTGTCAATCAAAGCCCAGTGAAAAAGGAAGGAGTCAACCTGCAGTGACATAATGGATGAACACAAACAATAAACCTGCTAATTACTCACTCATTAATTATCTGGCAGCTTTACAATGCGGCCCTTTGGATCAGAGGAATGAAAACAATCGCTCTTATTACGCCTCTGCAAACAACTGCGCACTTGACCTTTCTAAATCAATGAAAGATGCCTGGATGGCATTTTGCAGAGCTGCCAAAAAAAGGAAAAGAAACCTGTTCACACCGCTGGGAATTCTGAGCAAAGCAATTTGGCAGCTGGGAGCTCATTACGGTTTGTTGATGAACCAAGATAATATTTGCTCATGCAGTATATCTGTAGAAGATCCACTTTTTTACAGTTAAACACTAGACTCTGATGTCTATATAGCATAGTTTAGTGGCGTAACGTCACTGAAATATAATGACTGCTTTACCATCTCAGTGTGAGATACTTCCTGAAAACCTGATTCGCACTTTATTTTCATTGAAACATTTTATTAAAGGCTAAATATAGACGGTTTGAACTTGTATTGACGAATTTAGATATCCTACCTCTTTATTAATATTTTTCAGCTGTCGTGCATGCATGCATTTTCTGCTGTATGAAAACAGCAACATTCAATGGAATGTCCTCAATTGCGAAAAAAAGATTTTACACTCGCTTGAGGTTTGTTGAAATAGAGCTGATGCGCTTACTGAGATATGGAAACGCCTTTGCCGAATAAGCTCTGACGCAACGAACAATTAACTCACCTGACTGATCAGCTGAAGAAGTTAGAGGTTGTCACTTGTTACAAATATCTCTGTATGTGGGTTGATGACTCCCTGTCATTTAAACCTCAGGTTGATAATCTCCTTAAAAAGCTAAGGCACAAGTCCTGTTTCTCCTCTGAGGCCAGAGAAAGATTGGTCGCTGCTACGTTTCTACCAATTCTGGATTATGGTGAGCTGTTGTACATGAATGCATGTTAAACACTGCATATCATAGTGCTCTCTCGTAGGGCTGTACCCAAATATTGGGATATTCGTATATTCGTTTCTATGGGTAGGTATTCGTTATGAAAATTTGGTATTCAATAGTCGTTTTTTTATTTACTTTTTTTTTTTGTAACATTTTTTTTGGTGCTAAATGTAGTCTTTTTGTTGTTGGTAAATGTAGGTTATCAATAAAAATCAAAAATTTTTTATTGTTAAAAATGTGAAAATATAGTATAGCCTACCAACTGAGCTTGTGCGCACGGCACGCTTGAGCGCATCCGTCTGAGGCTGTGGATCAATGCCAAGTTTTACCACTTTATCACTATTCCCTCTAACTTGTAGCTGTTTTTTCGTTATCTTTTGAATTTAATTTCAATTTTGGAACCGTTTTTGTCAACGTTTGTTTCCCCCGGTTTGTACAATAAATTATTGTTTAAAGTTTTAACAAGTTTCTTTTGGAGTGCGTGATACAAGTGTGTTTTGAAAACGACCGCGGACTGTCACCTGCTCAACGCATCAGTACCTTCGGATGCCATGACAGTAATAGCCAATAATGTCAAACTATCATTTACAGACTGATTTAACAGACGATCACTGCTGCCCGACCCGCAGGTCCATTTGCAGGTCCCGCGGGTTACGGGTCGACCCGCGCATCACTACTCAGCTCAGTCTATAAAGGCTGTACACAACAGTAAGGCTATAGACATTATATTCTACTCAGGCCGGCAGAACCAGCAGCGCATCGGCTCTACAGTGCACGACACTGCTGATTAACCATTTTATTGCAGCACAGAGTGTCTGCCAGCAAACAATTACTTGCAGAGGCTTCCTACAACTTGTTTCAACGGTTCCGATTTAATCAGAAGACAAATGAAACACGATGACTAGCCAATGTGAAAATCAAAAGAAAGCACAGAATAATGTACTGAAGGAGACTGTTGTGCCATCACATTTTTTTGTGGTTTGAGAGCAAAGATCCAGTTGCCGCTGTGCAAAACTCCTCAATACTATTAGGTCCGGAAAAACCCCGGAGTCCGCCGCCGCCGCTGAGCAGGGAAGGAAAAGCATTCATGTACTCTGCTCCTCTCACTTGGAATAATCTTCAAACAATAGTGCCATAAAAAGCGGTTGTTTTTTAGACATCATTGAATTTACAGCCTGGATTGTGTCCCTAAAACCAAGTATATTGATGTTTACCATAATGTTGTTGAAATGTAAAGTTTAAATGTATCAGCTACATAATACTGTACAAATGTAACGTTCAATAAAGAACGGCAAACTAGAGTAAAGGCGTGTCATTCCTGCCTTGAACAGGCAGAGTAAAAGAGGCAAAGTGCAATTATAATGTATTAAATAAACCATTAAATAAACAGCCTCTGCAGCTGCGATGTCATTAACCAAACCCAACAATGCCTGTTTTAAATGAGGGTAAAATGTTAATGTGACCGCCCTCATATATCCATTAGCCTCTATTAACTGCCAACAATCAGGAACTCCACTACAATCGACTAGTTGATTGACAGAAAATTTACTGGCCGCTATCTTGATAATCAATTAATCATTTCAATCGATTTTCAAGTAACATTAAACATGATGATTTGCTGCATTACTTTGTCATCATGATAGCAAACTGGATATCTAGTTTAAATATGTCACTTTGGAGTCCCTGAGTTATATTTTCTGACATTTGCTGGACGAAACAATTATTCAGATAAATAGTATCTGGAGTCGTCACAGATCCTGTCAGTCCCTCCTGAGACAGACGTGCCAACAGCCACGGCAGTCGTGCCAGTCAGTGCGTGCAAATGTACACAGCCTTATCCTGTTGTGCAATTTAACAAATGAATTAACAAATGTAATCTCACTTAACTGAATGAAAAGCCTTTGCTTGCCACAGGCCAGGATTTGTCATGAATAAAACATGAACCCCTCCCTTAATATAAAGAGAGAAAATACCCTCCTTTGAGGCCAACATTATGATTTGTGTCTCCTTAAAAAACAATGGCAAACAAAGACAAAGTGCTTATTATTTGATCTGAAATCCCATTTGTTTAATAGCAGATGTATGCACGGTTCAGCCTTGAGCATCTTTAATGCATAAATTTAAAACACTAATGTTTTCTGAGGCTTTGTGTTGGGACATGATAAGAAGTGCTGTTTTTCTGCTGTTCACCCTGCAGCCAGCGTAACACAAGATTTTAATGCTTTTGATACTAAAGGACAATTTGGACAGAGAGACATAAAGACATTGTGACTGCAGGGCTGCAAACCAGCTGAGACTACAGTCGCATCAATTTATTTCATGTAAACATGTGAATCGATATGTCTGCATGTTGTACAATATTAAATGTTTGCCACAAATACAGTTGTAGTCATACTACTCAACATGTCCAATGGGTAAATGCTTTTAATGGTTTATGTCATGAGGTTGAGGCACCATTTGAAGGCTGCAGCCCAAATACAGTATGCGTCAATCTCATGAATATGTCTTGTTTTATTTATCTATTTGCTGTAGCACCATTTCCTGTTTCCTTTTGCTTTCCTTTGCATCTTTATTTTTTTTACCTTGTACAGCAACATATTGCAGCCACTGTTACTAAAAATACTTTATTATAATAAAATATTTTCATGTAATGTCAGATTTTTTGTTGTTGTCTTTTTGTTGCTATAACAACACACACAACACACCTGAAGAAAATGTTGGCGTTGTACGTTTCTGCAAACCATGAAAACGTTTCATTTGTTACATATCAACATTTCTAAAGTGACGTAGCATATGAGCTGAGTGTGACACTGGAAAATGGAGGGGGTGGTGTGTCACCTAGGTGAGACTGTTTAAGACCAACAAACAACCAGCTGTGTTTAGCGAGCTGTTGCGGTATTTTTACCAGGATAGTGCAGTTAAAAGTGGTTGTTTTTCACTGCGACACCACTGCTCTTCCTGCTGGGATAGGAGCATAACAAGACATTGCCACATTTCCAGCCAGGATAGTGCCACAAAAAGTGGTTGTATTTTACCAAGATCCCTGTGTTTCCAGCGAGGACAGTGCCAAAAAAATGTGGTTGTATTTAACTGAGAGAAAACTGCATTTCCAGTAAGGGATGGTGTCACAAAAAACTAGTTGTTTTTTTACAGACATCACTGTGTTTCCAGTGGGGATAGTACCACGAAAAGCAGTTGTTTTTTTACTGTGACACTGTTACATTTCAAGCGAGGATAATGCCACAAAAAGTGGTTGTTTTTTTTTACCAAGATAGCTGCATTTCCAGCGGAGATGGTGCCATGAAAAGTGGTGGTTTTTTACCGTGACATCGACATGTTTTGAGTGAGGATAATGCCACAGCAAGTGGTTGTTTTTTTTAACCAAGATTGCTGCATTTCCAGCAGGATTGGTGCCACAAAATGTTGTTGTTTTACAGCAACATCACTGTGTTTTCAGCAGAAACAGTGTCATGAAAAGCAGTTGTTTTTTACTGTGACATTGTTACATTTCAAGCGAGGATAATGCCACAAAAAGTGGTCGTTTTTTTTTACCAAGATAGCTGCATTTCCAGCGGAGATGGTGCCATGAAAAGTGGTTGTTTTTTACTAAGATTTTTCTTCATTTCCAGTCAGGATAGTGGCATAAAAAGTGGTTGTTTTTTACAGTGACATCGACACGTTTTGAGCGAGGATAATGCCACAGAAAGTGGTTGTTTTTTTTTTTACCAAGATAACTGCATTTCCGCAGGATTGGTGCCACAAAATGTTGTTGTTTTTTACAGCGACATCACTGTGTTTTCAGCCAGGATAGTGCCATGAAAAGCAGTTGTTTTTTACTGTGACATCAGTGCATTTTCAGCGGGAACAGTGCCATGTAAAGTGGTTGTTTTTTTTTTGAGACATCACTGTGTTTACGGCAGGAATAGCGCCACGGAAAGCAGTTGGGTTTTTTTAATAGAACATCACTGAATTTACAGCCTGGATTGTGTCCCTAAAACCAGGTGTATTGAAGTTTACCACAGTGTTATTGAAATGCTAAGTTTAAATGTATCAGCTACATAATACCGTACAAATGCAGAACCTTAAAATGCCAGCATTTTTTTTTTCTGGCATTTGGGTTGTGTAAAGATTGGTTTGTTGTTTAAGTAGGAGCCATTAAAAGTGTAATAATGAGGAAGTTTTGTGATATAATGAGATCAAGTGATGCCTTATTGGAAAATGTTGATATAATTTGACAAAGATGTGGTGAAAATAAAAAAGTAAATATGTTTTGTCATGGTGGCAGCAGTACTCTGCAGTATTCTTGGTAGTTCTTGTTACAAAAACACATTTCTTGAGGGTCTTTCTGTCTTTGGCTTTTCTTTTTAGTTCAACTGTGTCTTTCTTTTGTCTCACATGTTCGCGTGTTATTATCATTTGTGCCAGGCTTTTATTACAGAGCGCTGTGGGACTTACATCAAACAAACAGACATGTTTAAAGCCACAGAACTGTGGACAGATTAGGTTCTTCTTAAGCATACAGTAATATCACATACAGTCAGGTTTCAGATAAAACAAACGTACTGACTGGCGGTCCTTTGAGTGCTTTTTTTTATTCCAGTGAAAGAATCAGGAGGTGGGGCTTGGCGTTTCCTCCAATAATGGCTGCTGACTAATATGAGGGCTTACGGATCACTGCCTAAACTCATTACCCTCACTGTTTCTACCACACTACTGTGACTGCTCATAATTAGAGGAGTCTGATGTTGGCATCAATTATAAACAGTTGTCAAAGGACACAAGTCTGGCATTGTAGTAAACAGTGTATGTCCGTGGTACAAACATAAATTAGACCCTCAGAACATTACCATTTCTTTTCTTCTGGAAGTTGATCACAGCAGACATTCAATCCATGTACCTAAAACTGCCAATTAGCCTGTTTCCAAGTAATCCAATTAGCTGTGTTTGTAGTGTTTTCTTTGTTGCTTGTGAGACTGATACCAGTATTTGAACACCAGTATTATGACTCCAAACTAAGATTGTGTTTGTATGATATCTTGTGTTTCTTCTGAGCATTGGTTCAGAAATTAAAGCCACATGTGAAGTCCCGTTTCCACCAAACACTTTCGGTATGGCACCTTTGGAAGCAACAGATGTGGTACCAAGACCCGAGGTCTGTTTAGCGTTTCCACAACAAACAGTAAATGTGGGCGGCGTTGTTGTCACTCACTGCTCCGTCCAGCACCCGCTGTATTTCCTCATCGCTGACACAGATGGACCTCAGCAGTGCCACCTGGCAACTCTAGCCACCAGTCCACACCCTTTACCTTCTCCAGCTGAACTTAAACTTGCCACTCTCCAGTTCCCAAGCCAAGTCCCTACGGACTGAGCTACTGCCGCTTCACTCATCTGTATAAATGTGTGAAAGAATATAAATTTGGTCAACCGTCCGACATGAATAACTGATAAAAGTAGGCCATTGGAAATATTTCTTCTGTGTTGTAACCATAAAATCCTATCAGATATTTCTAGAATTTGGCCTGAGCTGAAAACACACGTTACATAAGCTTTTTTTGAGCCAACATTCATTAATGAACTCGCTGTATTCAGTCATATTCATAGAGCCAACCTGCGTACAGCCTCTAAAGTCAAGCTTTAATAAGATAACCCTTCTTATTGGGGTTAATCAGCTTAAACTGTTCACTGCAGTCCTGTGTGGCACTCCCTCCCCAGACAGGTCGCAAAGTCACTAAGCCAATTTCATTTCCTCTTGGATTACTGGATTTGGAGAGGGGGAGGGGATCTGAATATTAGCCAACACAGTAATTTGGACCCTCTGTCACGCAGGATGTCAACAGGAGGGGAGGTGAATTACTATTGGCCCAGTGTGGGAGGTGTGCTGTTTAGCCTTTATGGTAAATCCAGCGGCACACAGAAGGCAACGCCTCTGATCACTGCTCTGTCTACATGGAGAGGAAACTTCAGTCTGCTTTGTTTCTACCTGTTCTATAATTTAAAGTAAGCTTACTTACTAAGTAACAATAATCAGACTGTAGTTGAATCCCTATCGCACAGGAAGGATGGTGAAAACTGCCATTTATGCAAAGAGAACCACTATTACCAGGATACAGATCTCCAGCTGCCTGACAGAATAATGCACCAAAATGCTGAAGTGTTGTTTCTGTTTGTGCAACTCTTACAAAAGTTGTAAATGACAAGTAGGAGTTCTGGCACGACTTCGTCTGCTTGCAAAGTGCACAGAGAGAAGAGGCAGTCAGAAGGACCAAATCTGCAGCCACACGTAGGATTATTGTGAACAACTTTCTTATGTAACCAACACACTTCAGCCTGTGGCCTTCATCAGGGTCAGTTGATTTGTCACAAACCTCATGACCATACACAACGTTTATTCGTGGCCACATGCAGCATGTGGGAACACGAGTGGCTGCTCTTTTTATTATAATGTACGGGACATCCTGGTGGTCTAGGAGTTTAAAATACTGACCATGGCATCCGAGGCTTGGGACGTTTGTTGCATGTCATCCCCCGTCTCTCTCCCCTAACTTCCTGTCTGCTCTCTACTGCACACTGTAAAGAAAATCTTGTAACCTATATAAATGTTTAAAAAAAACTGTTTTCTAACTATTCTAAAAAAAAGAAGAAAAAAAAGGCCACAGGTTGAAACATGTTGGTTACAGTTATGTCAGTGTTAGTACCAGGTTGGACCCCTTTGCCTTCAGAGCTGCCTTAATTCTTGGTGTCATAGATTCAACAAGGTGCTGGAAACATTCCTCAGAGATTTTGGTCCATATTGACATGATGACATCACACAGTTGCTGCAGATTTGTCGGCTGCACATCCGTGATGAGAATCTCCCGTTCCACCACATCCCAAAGGTGCTCTATTGGACTGAGATCTGGTGACTGTGGAGGCCATTGGAGTACAGTGAACTCATTGTCATGTTTGAGATGATGTGAGCTTTGTGACATGGTGTGTTATCCTGCTGGAAGTAGCCATCAGAAGATGGGTACACTGTGGTCATAAAGGGATGGACATGGTCAGCAACAATACTCAGGTAGGCTGTGGTGTTTAAACCATGCTCAGTTGGTACTAAGAAAATCTCCCCCACACCATTACACCACCCTCAGACCAGGCAACGGTTTTTCCAATCTTCTATTGTCCAGTTTTGGTGAGCCTGTGTGAATTGTAGCCTCAGTTTCCTGTTGTTAGCTGACAGGAGTGGCACCTGGTGTGGTCTTCTGCTGCTGTAGCCCATCTGCTTCAAGGTTGGACAAGGTGTTGTTGCTTCAGAGATGGTCTTCTGCACACCTTGGTTGGAACCAGTGGTTATTTGACTTCCTGTTGCCTTTCTATCATCTTGAACCAGTCTGGCCATTCTCCTCTGACCTCTGGCATCAACAAGGCATTTTGGCTCACTGGATATTTTCTCTTTTTGGGACCATCCTCTGTAAACCCTAGAGATGGTTGTGCTGAAAATCCCAGTAAATACTCAGACCAGCCCGTCTGGCACCAACAACCATGCCACGTTCAAAGTCACTTAAAACACCTTTCTTCTCCATTCTGATGTCCGATTTGAACTTGTCTACATGCCTAAATACATTGAGCAACCAACCTATTCCAACAACAAGTTTGTGTATGACTTCATCGGTATCACAGTTTGCCATCTACAGATGTTTGGTCAAAGATAAGACTCTAAAGGTCACGAGTCAGAGGGCAACCTTGTCTTTGTTTTCGGACCAGGAAGTTAACAGGAAGGATGTAGAGGTGTCAAGACCAAAACATCCACCTTTGAGCCTTTCATCAAAGAAACCAAGTCCTCAATCATGAGGCAAATTCTCACAGAGGAAGATCACTTTACACATCAGCAGGTTTGTGGCAAATGTTTGTGGGAGTACAATTTAAAATCTGCCTTTTTTCCCCATTTTAGATGTGTGTGGTGCTCGGCTCAGAAATGATGTTACACTGTCACATTTTGGCACACATTTTGACATTTCCTCATTATCTGATAGCTAATTAGTGTCATCATCTGTGGTAATGAAGCTCTCTTTTGAATAAGACATCATCACATTCAGCCTGACACACTGACGCTTCAAGACAGGAAGACACTGTTTTGACATCATCCCCTTTATAGAGGGAACAGTCAGCAGTTAAAGCAGAGAACATTGCATGTGTGTGTGTGTGTGTCCATGCATGTGTGTGAGGTTGTGTCTATGAAAGTATGTTCAAAGCACAGGCATGTGGAGGATTACAGAGCATGTCATTGAATACCAGGTATTAAATGAGCGCAGTATGAACACACATTACAAAAGTACAGGCCGGGCTCAAGGCCAATGACTAATAATCACAAGACTGGCAGCCCTCTGCTCGCAAATAGCCAAGTGTCCGACATAAACACATCCAAACACACACACCAGATATTCCCACTGCTACCCAGCCAGCTAATTTCATCCCCGTGGCTCAGGGTTCATCAACGTGTGTGTGTGTCCGTGTGAAGAGACGAGCAGCCTGCTATGACAAGGTTACATAACATCTGAAGGCATGTGTGTGTGACACTGTCCAGTCTGATGCCAACAGAAGGTTAGCAGAGATCACACACACACACACACACACACACACACACACACACACACACATAAGGCTTAGAGGCAGCAGGAGGAGGTTTGCAACCGATCTGTGGTTGGTCTTAATTTAATTGATGGCAGATTGTCAGAACACACAAACAAGACACAATGTCAAAGGGTTTCATAAAGGCTGAAGTGGGACTTGAAGACAATTTTGTGAACATAACATTTTGATTTAAGCACAATCACATTATATTAAAGACATCAGCAAGATGTGAAGGACACAGACTGCTCTCCAAAGAAATATGACTTCAGTCATTTCAATATATATATATATATATATATATATATATAACTCCTGTCCATCGAAAGCAAAGAAGGAGATAACAGAAGATAACTTTGCTGAGCTCACTATATTAATAACTGTAATAAAAACGCAAGCTGCGCTGTGTTCACTGAACCAGCGGCAGCACAGCTCAAAGTGTGTTGTCTTAACTGGGAGAGTTAATGCAATATGTATGATCATGATTGGTGATGATCATACTGGGCTGTTTTGGTGCCCCCTCCAGGACAAGGTTCATCTCTACAGCCTAACATGACATGTTATTTGTAACTGACTCCTAGAATGGAACATATGGATTGGTGGCCCTTTATCAGCAGGATGATATCATTTGTCTCTGCCACCTAAAACCATTGCCAAGCACTGTTGACAAATGAATAAGTTTTGTGTGTCTGTCCCTTGTCCTTTTCCGCTTTGGTTGCGCTTTGATTACATTTAGGCACAAAAACAAGTAGGTTAGATTTATGGAAACACTGTGGTTTGGGTTACAGGACCTTCGTCATCATGGTCACAATAATAACTATTTGGTTAATGTTGGGGAACGTCAACACTGGTTGGAACAACTCTTGGTTGGAAACAGGAAATGAACAGTGGTCCCCTGTGTTAAAGGAACCTATTATGCTTTGTCTTATTTTCTGTTATATATATATATGTATAATTTCACAAAGCCGGATCTTCATATTCAACATGGTCAGAGTTTTAAATAATGAGGTAAACATGTGTAAAAGTAATCCCTGTGACCTTGTATCATATTCCTGCTGGAATATGTCTGGTTGTGTTTAGAAGCTTTTATTGGTGATTTTTAAGTGCGGTTTGTTCGGGCAGGTGTGAACACAGCTATTGCACTCGGGTGTGCATCAAAACAACTGGATCGAGACCAGGGGTCGCGTTAACTGGATATTCTTGGTCACTGACCGTTTTTTTACAACAATGACCGGAAAATCTGAAGGCCGTCGGTCATTTTGACCGGTTGCAATTACCACCCTGCCCACTTGGCGGCGGAGTGCACAGTCAGTGGTTTAAGTGGCTGCCGTTTTCACACTGCAGAGAAAAAGTCATTCATCTGCTTCATGTAGCATTGTTGACATAACGCCCTGGACACACCGGACGTGGAACCGAGGCACAGCGCCCAGCAGCGGAGGCAGTTTTCAGTCAGCACCCATGTTAACCTATCTGACTGTCCACACAAGCCGCTGAGCAGAGCGGAGCGCCCGCGAAGGTAGCGCTTCAGTTCGGCCTCTGGTCTATT
Organism: Epinephelus lanceolatus; assembly: GCF_041903045.1. NCBI lineage: Eukaryota > Metazoa > Chordata > Actinopteri > Perciformes > Serranidae > Epinephelus > Epinephelus lanceolatus. Next base: position 6,194,382 of record NC_135742.1, read on the forward strand.
TTTCACACGAGCCGCTAGTGCTTCTGTCAAGCTGGATAGAGCGGATCGTACCAAACAGGAAGTCGGACACAGAAAAGATGAGAGAATCCGGCCAATTTTCAAAATAAAATAACCGCACGCACTGAGGAACGTGAGAAGAAAATACCATGTTTATAATTTAAAATAACACAACAGTGCATAACCGAACACATTTTTCAATACCATAATCACTTAATTACAATTTTAATTTTGTGTCACCGAGCCTAACACGAGGCATAACACCCTGGACACACCGGACATGTTAGTGCCGTCCGGTGTGTCCAGGGCGAAGCTTAATGGCACGGGTGTGTGGATGTCTGTTCATCTTTTCGTTCATGTCCTTATTAATGCACACTTTATAACTTGCTTGTTGGATTTATTAAAAACGAACAAATGAAAACTAAATGTCTCTGAATATCTTTATTATCATTTAAAAACGAAAACTAAAATGACCGGTAAAAATAGATTATGACCGGATTTTTATGACCGCGCAACGTCTGATCGAGACCTTCCTGAAGAGGTGGTCTCAGTCTGGTTGCAAATGAACTCTGGCGTGTTCATTTGAATCGAGAACGTGCATCAAAACATTGTTTTCTAGTTGGAGCCGCGCCTCATTTTCAAACTGTATGGTTTGACTAAAATGAACAATGACAGCAATATAGTCCACGATGAGCAGCGCTAAAATCAACCTGCGTAGTTGTCCCTCCATTGTGACATTAGAAAGTGTCACATTTATCTTGCAAGTGTACTCTTCTTCAACGTTTCTTTACTTCCTGGATTTTTCCCACATGGAAATTCTGACCAATCAAGAGCAGCTTTTTTGCGCAAGGCATTTGATCTGGTCCGCTTGTAAATGCTGCCGTGAGAACATGAACCAACTCTAAGCATGTATGCAGCTTTGTACGAAATAAGTCCCTGATTCAGACCAAAGCAAGACAACTCTAGGTCTGAAAGCAGCCTAAGATTTAATGGGTGGATGTAGTGAAAGAAAGTAGGGAGGCAATGAACGTTTAAAACAACAGAGGTCATAAGAAGATAAAGACATGAGACGGAGTAATGAATGAAAAAGATGAAGTAAAATGAAGTAATCTTTTTTAAAGGACTTCTGCAATACTGTACATTGAAAGATTAATACCTTTTTGATCTTCGGATAAGTTCTTGTTTGGTTTAGATTGTCTCATTATCGGTTGCTCAGCTGGTGTGTCTGCAGGAAACACCACTATAGGTACCACCATTCTCTTTAATAATTAATGACCTGATGAGTGGACATCACTACACTGTGGAACAACTCTGGGGATTCCAAGCAAACCAGATGACATCACACTGTATTTACGAACATCTGCTGTTAATATAATAAATTCAACGGGGCCATGTGGAGCCCTGTCCCCAACACAGCCTGGGTCAGGAGTTTAATTCCCAGTGGGACCACCCATGTCAGTACTCATGGTACTGTATGGTGCTTTGGAATAATCTCTCCTCCAAATGGCACTTATCACATGTGGGCTCTAACAGGATTACATATCCAACTGGGCTAAACTGTCAGTGGGCTGTCAAAAAAATTCACGCTCTCATGTATGTATGGATAGTTGTCTTTGTCTGTGCTGTATGCATCAGGTTTGCCAGCTCATCAGAGAGGTAAAAGAACAGTAATGGGCTCTCTTTTTTTTGTGTGTGTGTGCAAGTACTTGTACATGCTACATAGTGAGGACCAAAAGATGTATTTTAGCAACAGAATGAGGACATTTTTGCAAAGTTAGGACATTTTGGCCGGCCCTCACTTTTTCAAAGGCTTGTTAGAGGGTTAAGACTTGGTTTTAGGGTTCAGGTTAGAATTAGGCAACAGTTAGGGATGGGGTTGGGGTTAGGCATTTATTTTTGATGGTTAAGGTTAGGAGAAGGGGCTTGGGAATGCATTATGTCAATGAGGGTCCTTACAAAGATAGCAGCACAACAATGTGTGTCAGGACTGCGATGGAAAACAGAGTAGACAGTAGACAGCAGCATGAAAGTCCGCAAAAAAGTTATGTCTACTTCGTCTTTATCTGTTACTTATTCAGTCTCTCTTTCAAACTCAGTGACAACTAGCCTGAACTATGCTTAAACGCTGCTTACCGTTACTGATGGTTGTGCTGGTAGAGAGGCAGAAATTCTTGTGCCCACCCAGGTGTCAGGTATCAGGTTTCCATTACTGCCGATTGGAGATGGAGCTGATAAAAACCTGTGACTGCTGCAGAGTCATTTGTTGTGGGAATGAATGCCAACTGTAACCTTTTCCACTTAAGACAAAAGCCAGATGTCAGAAAAAGAACTTAATCTCCTGAAACCCAAACTTTTGTTCAGTATGCATTTTTTAATTTCTCCTAGCTATTTGGGATCAGCAGGATCCAATGAGTATAAAAAAACATAATATTGTCGACGATAATAAAGTCCTAATGTCTTCAAACGAGTACTTCCTCATTAACAGCGGCTTAGCTTGTTACTGTTGCTAAAATTGGTCAAATTTGTTGCCATATCAAACTACAAACATTACTGATCATAAATTAACTAACTTCACCCATAAAATGTGATCAGGTTTTGTACCTTGTCTACTTTTGTGTCAGGATCGACTGCAGACTGACTTGGCAGAGATGGCTGCCATCTTGTTTTTACATGGATTAGTGTATTGTACTCTTACTACCACTAGATGGCACAAAACATGTCCACGAACGAGGACAACAGGTCTGACTTAAGTAGAATGAAGTGTAAGGTCAGGTAAACCGAAAATGTGATGTCCTCATATGAGGACACAGGGTCTCAGGAGGATAAGATAATTAAGAGACACAGTAATTAATGGACACAGATAGCTTCCTGGAATTGTTGGACAAATCCATCAGAACCTGAAACAATCGACCCAATCACCAAAAAAATGTTAGCATTGTACAACATTGTGGTTAACATGTGGTTACATTTTGGCACAAATTATGATTAGGAAAAGATGATGTTTTGTCCTAAATTACCATGTTCTGGTGGCACACAAGCAGCAATGTCTGGCTAAAAACAACCACTTATCATGGCACATTGGTGCTGGAGAAAACAGTCACGGGTTGCTTAAAAAACACCTATGTTTGGGGGCTGTTTTGCCGAGTCATATAAAGCCAACATTTTTTGCTGGCAATGGACTTAAACAGTACAACATGCATTTGAATTTGTTTAGCACGTTGGTGCAGTCTGTTAAAACCAATTAAGAGTAGTAGGGTATTCATTAATTATTCTACCTTGATGAAGAGACTGTGAGTTTTCAGTCCGACTGGGTCCAGTTCAATAACACCCATCTTGCTGAGGTCAAGACCTTTGGAATCAACTTAACCCAGTTACTGGTTTCTTTGGGCGTATGGAAACACAGACTGTGTTTTTATTTGTAACCATGACTTCCTGGCCAATACAGTGTGAGGTCCAGTACCTCCGCTGCATCACTTAAGCTAACAGTTATTGTACTTTAATACACCGGGGAAGCGTTCTTGGCTGCCAACTATGTAACATGCACACAAATGGACAAGAAGGAAAAAAAATGTAGCACTCTTTTGGTTTTGGCCCACATCCACGTTCCCAGCAGTGGGTTGCTGATGTTGGAGGAAGATCAGGCCTCTGAAGGAACACACTCTGGCTTCTGATTTCTTTGAGAAACACGTTTACATAACCAGTGCCCTTGGGCTTATGCAACCACCCTAGATTTTAGAGTTAAACACACATCGTTCATGTGCCACGTACTTATCATACCTTTCTCAGAATGATTTGGAGTTATGTAATGGATGCTCTCGGTCTGGGACATTAGCAAAGGGTGAAAAGACCAAATGCTAAAATGAACAACAAGTGAGAACATGTTGACATATTTGGGCAGCGAGGCGGCCTCACAGTCAGACAGACCATCCTGTAATTGAAAGGTCTCAAGTTTAATACCCTGGAGCAGACATTGCTGTGTCTCTCAGGCATCTCTCGAAGTGCCCTTGAGGGTACTACTGAATTCTACCTGTTGTATGAGGGTCAGCTGATAAGTCAACTGACGATTATCGGACAGCATTTCAGAGTTTTGGGAAATAGACCAAATCACCATGACCTTGCACCATCACTTCTGGGTGGACTACTGGCAACTGTTTTGAATGCAAAGACATTTTCAGTGAACATTTTGTGGATACATTTGGTATCCATATTTTTGCAATTTGTCAGGTACATTAATTAACATTTCCTCATAATTCGAATTACTTTTTCCTCAAAATGTATTTGCTGTTTTAAATTAGTTGTATATAAACGTAATTTCAAGGAGACAGGGCTGATCAGGTTTAACGGGAGACATTCAATCCGCTACTAAAACCCCACCTTCATTAAAATTCACAGTATTTGCTTCCTCAGTCGGCATCCTGCCTTCGTTGTCATGGGAAACCCATCCTTATTAACGGTCAAAGGCTCCCCATCCATTATAAGCCATTTGGTGCTGTTTTAGTCATCTGTTTATTCATCTTTAATTAAACCCAAACGAGCTACACGACTGTCGACAAACGACTGCAGTAAATGATCTGTCATTATATTACAGCAGTCATCACATTAATTACAGTTGCAGTGAGGACTTATTCATATCAGGCTCCTTATTAGATGTTGTTGCAATTTACTTGCATCTTGAGTCTGACCTTAACGTGCAGAAAAACCTTTGAGGAAATCTTGTAAAATAAAGGCTTTGTTTTGCTGTTGTGTTTAACAAAATGTGGGAAATGATAGTGTTCATCCCAGTTAAAGCTCCCAGTTCACTGACAGAGGTTCATGATCAGAGTCAAATGCAGCTGCACGCTGGATTTATCCTCTATACTATGATGAATACAATGTCCATAAGGGTGAAAAAAATCAATTAGGATTTAGGCACAATTCTGGCTTTATTATTAGATTAATCCCACAAAGCCCCCCGATGCATGAGAGTTAAGCCGTCTGTGGTGATATCATGGCGGCTGTCTTCTCTGGCTGCCTGTCCCACCGAGAGTGCTATTGTTCGGTATGCATAACGTTAGCATAATCCCCGGCCAGCGCCTGCCCCCGTTCCACCTGTGCCTTCACACTTTCGAGGCCAATGCAAAAATCCCAAGGAGACTTCTGTCAGAGAGGAAGAGAAAACCTCACCTAACCTCACGGCTCTTCAGGAAAAGGGAAATGAACCCTGAGTGGATTATCTGCAAGACTTAAAGCAGCTACAAAGAAAGCCTGGCATTATCCAATGTGGTGGTTCTCAATAGATTTAGCCCATGAACCCTAAAAAGTCTGATCTGTGACCCCCCGGTGGGCGCACATATGCAAAGTGGGGTGATGAGTGACCGATTTTTTAGTCTCTTTTTAAGCCATTTCACTTAATAGATTTGAGTCTATCTGGATGTGCTTTTACTACTTTACAAAAAAAGGCTTCAAATCATTGAGCACAAAATAAAATGGCTTTTTCTTTATTTAAACAACAACTTTATGTCTCCTGTTCAGAGACAAAAATCTGCTCGCATGCTGTAGCAACATTGTCAGGACTCAGAGTACTGTCGTCTCCACAAGGTATTATTTTATTAGGATTCAAATTTGGGTTTTAGTCAAGGGCAAACTGACACCCAGGATCATTTTTGAAAGGTATTTGTCGCAGTTTTAAAAGCAAATGTAAAATGGATTTGGTTCTCAAAATTCATGCTTTTTTCCCTGCATGTTAGAAAAGCCCCTGAAACAGTATTTAGCAGCTTCTTAAGCAGCTTCTTAAATGCACAATTTGAGGGACAGCATTCTCAAAACACAGGAGTGGAACTACTAAAAAACTAATCGGCCAAGAAAATCAAACACAAGATAACAACTGGCTAAAGTTGTTAATATGAGTAATGTCTCTAAACACAGCAAAAACAGGGCTGTATTTTTATTATAGATCAGTTGAGAAACACAAACTGCATTATCCTTTTACACCTCAAACTATTAAATGATGCATACTGTACTTAAAGTGGAACAAGCAAACACATACAAAACCATCCTCTGAAGGCGCAGTTGAACGGCAGAGTATTTTCAGGATGTATTTCTGCATGAAACTAGACTGATTTGATTCACGAGACAACAGCTAAATACACATTATTCATGTTTTCTGTTGCTGATTAAGTGATTTTTAATCAGTATGTGGACAAACAAAGCCGTAAAACTCTGCGGTTGCTTTTCATCATCTTTTTTTTATCCAGTCATCCAATCACAGTGGAGGAGGGGCAGGACAAATACCACAAAGACCAACCAGCACATCAGAAATAAATGGACTGCACTTGTATAGTCCTTTTCTAGTCTTCCGAACACTCAAGGAGCTTTTACATTATTAAGAAAAATTCAGAAGAAGAAAAAAATGGAAATGAATTATTACAATATTTGGCAGAAAACCGAAATAGGATGAAACTTTCATGTATATACAAAATATTGCAAAAATTAACAATTGTGGAAAGTAAAGTAAAAGAAAAATGGGACAAAGAGTTATCCATAAACATCTCAGAGGAAGCCTGGAGAGATTCTTTGAAGGAAAATTTTGAAAGCACACAGTCAAAACATTGGAGAGAGTTTGCATGGAAAATAAGTCTGAGATTTTTCATTACTCCACATATCACTGGAAGGATCTCTACTGTAGCAGGATCTGGCTGCTGGAGAGGATGTGGGGAAAGCAAAGCAAATCATACACATATTTTCTTTACATGTCCGGTAATAAAGTCTTTCTGGGAAGAAGTAGAGAAAGCCATTAAAGATATTCTTGACATTAAGGAATCCCTGACATTCGAAAATTGGCTGGTATTAACATGCACCATAAGACAAAATTAAAAGAGCGAAAGGTCTTTAATATGTTGCGCCTAACTGCACTGAAGCAGCTGACCAGGATATGGAAACAACCCAAAACACCAGAATTACATTTGTGGTATGAAACAATAAAACAAGTATTTGAAATGGAGAGGCTTCAATCATGGCTAATGGCAGCTTGGAGAGGTGGACTAGAGAATATTCGGGGTATATTGACAAGGTGACAAAGTGCTCTGATAGCTTGGTGTGGGACAGATGTTGTGTACATGATGCATTCACACACACCACATGTACTCGCATTATTTTATTTTTTATTTTTATTTTTTTATTTTTATTATTTTATTATTATTATTATTATTATTTACTTATCTTTTTTATGTTTTAATTATTTATTTACTTTTTCCCTCTCAATGTATTTTTTTTCTTTCTCAATGTATGTGTTTTCCTTTGTATTTAAATGCTATAAAAATTTAAATATAAAAAAAAAGGTATGAATATCAAGTACTCAAATTCAAATTATTATATGTCTTATATTTATTATAATAATTTGATTGTTGAATTTTGCTTCTATTTTTGTGTCAAACTATTTTCTATTAATCGTCGTTACTTTTTGATTGTCTTGTAATATCTGACATTCTGGAAAATCTGTTTTACTTTGTTTTAGTTTATTAAACAGTATGTCAATAAAAAAAAAAAAAAGAGAAGCTTTTACACTACGAGTCACATTCACCCATTCACACACAGGTGGCCGAGGCTACTGTACAAGGTGCCATCTGCTACTCAGTAACCATTCACTCGCGCTCACACACCAGTGGAACAGCTATAAGGCGCAAGCTGAGGTTCAGTATCTTGCCCAAGGATACCTCGACATGCGGGATAGAGGAGCGAAGGATCGAACCGACAACCAGCTCTACCTCTGAACCACAGCTGCCTCCAGGGAGAAAGTAAGACTTAAGTCACCTAGACTGGTGAGTTGTCCTCTCTCCCCACGTGCCTCAACCTTCCCTTTAGGGATGCACCGAAATGAAAATTTGTGGCCGAAGCCGAAGCCGAATAAAATTAAACGCTTGGCCGAATACCGAATGCCGTTGTTTAGTTTTTCATTAGTTTTTGCAGATAATCCCCTCCAGATTAGTGTTGTCACGGTACCAAAATTGGGACCCACGGTACGATACCAGTGAAAATATCATGGTTCTGAGTAGTATCAGGATACCACAACGAAAATGAGGCAGATGTGCCTTTTGTCATCTATAAAAAGAGAAATCACTTTTCTATAATACATCAATGATATTTCAATGGAATAAATTACTTATTGACTTATTCATACTTCAAAAACAGCATCAATAAGTGATTAACATAGGGAGGATCAAAATAAAATAAATAAATGAATAAAATAAAAATCAACCAGCCACCCTCCTCCACTGACAAGTTAAGAACAGTCCCTTCATAAGTAATGAACAGTCCCTAAAGTGCGGTGAGGTTTGTGGACCGTTACCTGCCACAAAGAGAGAAATGTGAACAGCTCGTTTCTCCTCTGACACGTCACATACCTGTGTGCCGCCACAGCTCGGCTGTCCAGGTACTTTTGGGCAGTCATGACACCAAGAAGAGGACATTATTGGAGCCGGACTTCTCCGTCGCCGGTAAGCCTTATCTTGCGCCGCAAAGCACTATGGCCGCCGTATTTGACAGGAATACCTTCCTGCGGTGCGGTGACGGAGGGAGTAAAATATCGCCACGCTGCCGACATTTTACTCCGTCCGTCACCGCATGCTGTTTGATTGCGTTATCAAAACACGCCGCTATTATTTGGCCTTGCTTTTCACTTATTCCACCGAATACCGAATGTGTGTTTTTTCGCAACATTCGGCAGAATATATTTCCTACTTCCCTTCATTCAGAGAAAGGGCCAGAGCAACTAGGTGCTCTACCATGTGCAGACATTTTTACATCCAAGGATATTCTGTATCATAGCAACCACACACAACCAAAATATCTCAGCTGGAAGAACGCTGTGCTCCTTATTGTGCCTCATGTTCTGCATTTAACAATGAACAAACTGTGATCTTTGTCATTTCAAAAGCAACATTATACCTAATAACAGACTAACAATGAAGCTTATATACAAAAAAACACAAAAAAAACCCAACCAAATAATTTAAGTTGTACTGCACATTACTATTCTGAACCACCCTTATTCACCGCAGGGGGATTTTCTCTCACGCTGACAGCTGCAGGGCAACAGTGAGGCAGGTTTGATACATAAACTGTTTATTATCCTCACCTCAGTGAGTTCATATCAACACAATGCAGAAACACTAGAGTCGACGGCTTACAGATATACAGTTATCGGTCTGACTTATTGGTTTATCCTGAGAATAAGGAGTCTTTATCTGTTGCACTTGTATCAACGGAGGTTTTCAGGTTCACTCTTCTCCCCACATTAACGATCCAAAGCTTGAAGCACCAGACTTCTTTCCTCAGAGCAGCTGAAAAACGTGGACACATTCCAACAAATGCCACCAAACATCAATAATCCAGTCTGGCTCCGGATCACGTTTGGCTCTTCACACTCTCAAAGGGTTTAAACAAGTATTTCATGATCAGGCTCTTCAATACATGTTGTACCTGTGAATCAGCGCCGGCCCGCCCACCCACCTGCTGCAGTCCATTACTTAGACCAGACTGAGGAAAGACAGAGGACTATACACTGAGCATCCTGCTTAATGGCCACGGGGCCCAGCGGTGCTTTGGAGACACAAAGGGACACTTTTATTGTTTTCTGATAAATGGGAAATGGACGAATCCATAAATCTGCCGAATTCATTCGGTGCCGCAGGGCTAAGTAATTAAATAAGTCATGTGCCAGTTGGCACAGACTCACCACAGACTCCCCTCCTCCGATAGATCTGGCCAGGCAAACAACCGGGCAGCTTAATAATTTCCTTTGTTACTGGTTAATTGGCTTTCTGTGGCGTCTGCCATCAACATTTGCATTACACAACAACACAGAGACCGAGGAAGTCTTTGTGTTGCATCAGAAACATCAACAAAGAGACAAGATTTTTGCCATCTGTCAGGCAGGGAAACACTTGAATGGTGGGCATTATTTTGAATATGTATTAATATGAGAAAGGAAAACTCAGCCACCATATTCAGAGGGTAGACTCAGCTCTCAGACACACAAACACAAACACACACACACTGTAACACAGACATCTGTTGCTGCTTTTGGGAATTTTTATCCTCAGGAATTTTAGGTTAATTAAAATTCACATTACTTCCTGTTTTTCAATTAAAAACCCAACCTCACCCTTACGCCCTAAAAACTCAAATGTCCTTGTTTGCCAGCGTTATCATTAATGTATATATTTAAAAAAAAAAAAAAAGGTTCATATTGAGGTGACTCACCAGCCGGCTGTCAAACTGTGGTCGTTCACTGGTTAATGCCCCAAAGATTGTTGGCTGAAGAGAGGAAAGAGAAAAGGTTGTGTTACTTTCAAAAATGCACCACAACATGGTAAGAAATCATGAATCATTGGTGTTAATCAGCAACACTTTCAGTCTCTCACACACTGAGCAAATCCTGCTCATTTTTATTTAATCAGGAAGGAAAATCACATCGTTAAAGGTAAGCTGACTGAGCATGCTTGTTTTTTTGTCTCCAAACAGCCTCTGAATCAATTAATAGTTCTCAATCATGGACTCAGGGTCTGTCATACAACACATCAGGTATCTGAGGGACATTCTGAGGTTCCTGCTTACATCATGGGAAATCCCCATTAGGCCACAGAAGTGATGAAGCTTTGTGGTTGAGTGGGAAAACACAGCACAAGTCCAAGTGCCTTTAAATCACACAGACTAGATCAGCTCTGACAGGGATGGCTGTGAACTTTATCAGACAGTGTGAAGTTTATGTAGTCAGCAGCAACAAGGCTAGGTGGAGTTGCATTCACCGTGGGTGACTATCATAGCCTTGGACACCCATCACTTGTGTTGTCCAAGGCCTCGATTGACAGGTGTCCACCCCAAAAACACTTCTCTTGCTTTCCAAAGCACCTGGAGGCAGACTGGCTCACACTGTCACTGGATCTCAGCAGGTGTGAATGAAGTCAGTATTGTATAACCACATTCTTGAAGGGATAGTTGGATCTTTTAAAGTGGGGCTGCATGAGGAAATTATCCAGAGTCAGTGTAAAACATACAGAAGATGTTGGTCGGCACTATGGATGTATTAAGAGAACTGGACACAGCGTTGAAGGTGGGGGCTCGTTCATTCTGATGAAAGTTGCTCAGTGGCGCATGAAACTAAAAAGAAGCTTGATCTCTGCGGTATAAAAGTATCTAGATTTTCCGCATCGTGGGGTCGATAGAGTAGTAGAGACATCAGTCGACCGCACTGCTTTCCAATTTAGAACTCCGCTAACGCGAATGGGGATGAAACGATTTAATTGTGCAGCTCCTCTAGACTTTAAAAATGTTATTGGACCACATGGATCAAACCCTGATATGAGTCATTTCGCAGGGGTAGTGTTACTGAAGAAAAAATGTATCCACTGATTTACAGGCGTCTCACAGGGTAAGTTTAATGGGATAAAAGGAACTTAAGGGCCCCATGGCATCTCATGATGGACCCGGACATTGTAATTCCACTTGTGGCCACTATGTTGAATTGGCTTCAAAGCATGGCGCTCCTCCTGGGGGCTTGGTTGGCACACCCCTAGTTTGGAGAAGGATGTAGGAATACCGACACAACACAAGAAATGTACTGCTGTGGACGGGGGCAGCAGCTAAATGTAGAATATTTTCACTGCTTTATCTTTGCGTCAGACAGCATTTACGACTTTCTATCAAAGGAACCATTTTACAGCGCATTACTAATAGGTCTAAACGAGCAGTGTCAAGTTCTCAAGTATTTTTCATGCAATATCCCCACTTGAAAGGGAGAGAGTCATCTACCAGAGGTCTTAACTGGATTTCACTCAATGACCAGGCCGCTTTTCCTTTTCCTCCTTTTATTTTCAGGTGCGAGCATTTTATGCCATTTGTCATGTGTAGGTGAAAAACCTTTCAATCAAGGAAATGCAAAACCAGAGAAAAAGTTTAAAATCCGTACACAGTGCAAATGCTATTTGCAAATCACCAACAGAAAATAAGTATACAAAATACCAGAAAATAAACACTTAAATATTGTGAAACCCAATTATATTTACATTAAATTACAAATCAAGCGCAAATAAAGTTACCCACTGCTGTAAATGGTTTTAGCATAGTTTCAGGTAAGTATGAATTTCACTACTTTTTAAATATTTATTGTTGTTTTAAATGTATATTTTAATGTGTTTTTAACTTAAATTGTCTCAACTTCTGTATTTTACCATTAAACGTATTTTAACATGAATTACTTCTTAACCTTTAATTACAAATTTTTACGGGCTTTTTAACCTAAGCTAAGCTAGCGTTAGCACAACCAATTACTCACAATGAACAACCTCCGTGCACAAGTCTCTTCATTAAACAGTTCAGCGTCGTACCGGCTGCCTCTCTGGTGTTTAGATGCTCTCACTCTGCATGATTCCTGCAGGATGCGAAGGATGAGGGAGCAGAGATACGCCTGCTGTCTGTGTACCTTTGTCCGCTCGCTCCTTACCTGTTGACGTGTGCCGACCTTTATGGGCCGGGCAGTAACTGGGCGATGGTGCGAAAGGTTCCTCCTTCCGGTTTATTGTGGATTCCTCAGCTTTGTTTGTCTTATCTGTTCAGTTCTTTATTTTACTCCAGTTTGACCTGACAAGCAGTCATTCATTTGTTTAACCACAAGGTGGCAGCTCTGCAGTGGGCTATATATGATTGTTTGGCACTTCACCTTTGCAGGGTTGGCGGTAAAAGCATCCATATATGTTCATGCACTGTTTCTCTATTGTCCACCAAGAATTATCTTTTATTTTTTATCTGGAATCCAAAGCTAGCTCAGCTGGGGCTATCGGAGACAAGCCACTGCTATTGAGCTTCAGCAAAATTTAAAGAAAAAGGTGACAGACTGTATGACACACATTTATTTGATGAAATGTAAAAACATTTATTTCATTCTGCAAATAGGCTACACATTTGTGCAGTGGAGAATGTAAGAATCACTCAAGGCCTACGACAACGAAAAATGAAAATAAAAATGTTAAAAAGTAGCTGCTATTCATTTCTGTATGATTTTTTGCCAAAGCCACAGGGAGCCACTGGAGAGAGGATTTGGTGCCACAGGTTGACTACCCCTTAGTCTCGTCACCAGACAATCAGAGATCTCCGCCTTCTGATAGTCTGGGGACACTCCTTTCTAGAGTGTGTTTAACACACCGGAGAAAACGGCCAGCAACAAAGCAACGCCTCTTGCATTTTTGAAAAGGACACGCCCTCCCGGAAATGTCATGTCGTATCCCACAACGGGAGGCTTTTAACAGATGACGTCCTGATGTTAGCTTTGCTGCTGCTGTTAGCTGTCCCTGTCAGCTGCAGCCACTGATGCTTTCTAGACATCGTGATTTCCTAAAACTGAATAAATACCGCACATAGCAACACAAAACTGCTTTGCTAGCTCAATCATGTTGTAACTAAGATATCCGCTGGAAAAGATATTTTTTTCACGGACCGTTTATTGAGTTACTGAGTTATTACAGACACCGCTAACGGCTAAATTAACAGCTAACGGTTAGCCCAGCTAATCTACGATAACCATGTTATTAATTACAAAACGTGCACACAGAAATAGTAATCTTTGTTCAGTCATTGTGTTTATAGACTTTATAAACATCAGATTAGCCTAAAGGGTGATATAGTGACGTGAAAAATGTGATATATATATGCGTATATATATATATATATATATATATATATATACACATATATAAAGTATTTGTAAACAAGGTGATTCCCTCTATAGTCCGGCCGGACAGATGAGTCATGGCCTTGTAAAAGATTATGTTTGTTTCTTTTAGTTGGCGAGAATGTGTCGCCGCAAATGCGACAAACATCCACTAACTTTGACGGCGTTTTCTGCGAGCACGGCTGAGCCATTTTGTACTGTTACACGTGTTTCTAGTCGGACTATCTTTACGAGCACAAGAGTTCAGTGAGCCACAGAAGGACCGCCCTGCGGATTTACTATTGGTTCTGCAACGTAGGGAGTTTTTTAAACTCTGAAATTGTATCCGCCCACCTAAACACAAAATCAGGGACAAAGTCATCAGTCTTTAGTTAAGCAAAGCGTCTAAAGACTGACTTGTGAACTAACTGATCAACACAGCAGTAGACCAGCAGACTTTGCGGAGAGCATATATAGAGAAATGAAGGTGCTAACAGCTTGCCTGTCAGAAAGGACTGTCTGCATCACTGCAGTACACTGCTTAGCTTCCATGCAGTACTCCTGTCTGCTTCTTCAAACTGGGGCCGTGCTGACCTTAATTTACTTTAGGTAATGAACTGACTATGGATTAAGTGCCTCATACAATCCCATGTCAAAAGATCTGAACTATCCCTTTAAGAAAACTCTATTCAGCCACCTGAAATGTCATCTCACTCTGCTTCTAACTTGTTGCTGGCCACAGAGTGGCTCTGCTAAGCAACAGGGGGTGAATGCCTTCCTCAGGGGTGCAACAGTATTAACTTTGTTGTTTTCTCTTGAAACACCCACTATACTGCAGTCAGACAGCTGGGCAGAGCTGTGCACACTGTGGTTATGTCCTCTGAACTGCTTCTGAACGTCTCTAAATTTGACCATTTTAGCCAATAAATAAAGGACGTTTTTAATAAGGTATTTAGTATTTTATGACCAGGATTATATCTGACATGCATGCAAATGTTCTTACTTAAAGTAACTTGAGGTTAAACTGTTAAAAAAGAAACTAGTTTAAATGTCAAAGAGGTTCTAGGTGAGTGGGTTTGTGGAGAAATTCAAACTCATCACCTCTGTCCTGAGCCCGGCCTTTTGTTGTAGCTCAGTTGATTAAATATACGTAATAAATGTTAACACATCAGTCTATGATTTGTGATAGAAACACTGGATAACCTGCCTTTGTTGTGACTAGACCTCTACGACAGTACAAAGCCACATATCACCAGCCAGTCTCAGCCAAGTCTGTCGGACACAACCGATCCAACAAGGTAAAACAAATAAATCTGTTGGTGAGAAGCGGCGACCAGGAACAAACCTGCTGAGCTGTGGGCACTGTAGCCAGAGCAAACTGACGGCAGGGTGGGAAAATAATGACGCTAATAAAAAATCCAGATTTACTGCGGCGGGACAGGTGTCTTTGCCCAGAGTAATGGTTATCATCTGCGTCTAATGTGGACCTGAACGTGGGCGGCACGTGCACGCTAATTAAAGTTTTAAATACAGAAAGAGCCGACGGAGCAGAAATAAGTGCTTCCCTTTGCAAGTCAGACGATGACCCGACAGTGAACAAAGAGACGTGGAGCAGCCAGATCTCGGGGTGTTCTTAGAGTCTACGCGCAGAGAAACAACTGGATTAAAAGAAACAAGGCGAACCAAGCATGTAATTAACAGTGTTTGTCCCAGCATTCAGAGGCGAGGAGATGAGACTATAAACAAATAGGAATTATGGAAAGCAAACACAATTGATTTTACAGACTGTTGATTCAGCTCTCTTGTGATTAGCACCCACAGCTCCTGAGTTTTACAAATGAATCCGGCCCAGTCTCCACAAGAAAATGCCGCCATTGTACGTTCTAATGCGTTAAATATTGATGTCTCTAAAGTGACGTAGTACATGAGCTGACTGCTTTTCCTGCCGGGACTGTACCCCACCCGCAAAAAAGGGTATTTTAAGCAAAAACATGATCTTCTCCAAACCATAACTAAGTGATTTTTGAGCCCAATCCAACCACACATTAAACACAACATTGTTAAAACATACAAATGTGATGTGTCCGTGGTTTGCAGAGATGTACAGTGCCAACTTTTTTTTGGCAATGGGTTGATGAGTCACGAAGAGAACTACAGCCACAGAAATAAAAAGGTACATTCTGTGTAACTTATTCCTGTTATTGATCAGTGATGTGTGGTCAGGGTCTCCCTTGTAGATCACATTTTCTAAACTAATGATATTTCATGACATAAACTTTTATTTGTAATATTAATGTTTGTTCTTGTGAGCTCTGTCTTTCATTTGTGTATTAATTTAATAGTTTAAACCAGAGATAGGCAACCTTTGGCTCTGGAGCTCTCCAATGGCTCCCTGTGGCTTTGACCAAAACTTGCTGCGTGGAAATAAATCACGGTTATTTCTGAACATTTTAATTTTCATACATCATTGTTGTAGGCCTAAAGTGACTCTTACATTATTCAATTGTAAAAATGTGTAGCCTATAAACCTACAACAACATCTCATCAACAAAAATGTGAGTCATAGCAATGTCTAAGGCCTGGCGCCTTTTCTCTGCATTTTGCCAAACATCAAGAGCGGTGGCTTGTCTTGAGTCTCCTTAGTGAAGCTAGCTGTGGATTCTAAATCCAGAAAGGAAAAGTCTTGGAGGAAAATATTAAATTTAATAGTGCATAGACAGCTTTGTTTAGTTTCGCTGCAAGGTACCAAATGTTCATGAATACCTTACAGCAGAGTAGCCACCTAGTGGTAAAACATAATAATGATTAGACCTATTAGTAATGTTGATAAGCTAATTTGGACGAAATAAGGCTGTGTTACCTTTACTATAAGGCTCAAATATATTTTGTAGCTCCAGACAAAAAAGCTCTTCTGGTAGTAAAGGCTGCTGACCCCTGGTTTAGACAATACAATGAGAAATGTAGCAGTTGCGGATCGTTGAGCA
The DNA here is from genome assembly GCF_041903045.1 of Epinephelus lanceolatus. Lineage (NCBI taxonomy): Eukaryota > Metazoa > Chordata > Actinopteri > Perciformes > Serranidae > Epinephelus > Epinephelus lanceolatus. The sequence goes on from NC_135742.1 coordinate 6,211,044, forward strand.
CGAAAATAATCCCTCTCACTGTGAATGCAGGCCAAAAAAGCATGATGCGTATGCGCACTTCGATCCTGTATTCTACACTAACGTCACAAAGCAAAACTCTTCTGTGTCTTTTTACATAATATACCAACATCAGTGTAATCATGGCTGCAGCTGCGGAAATCTCACAACTGAACGATTTTGCAAAATTGGCTCTTCAAGGCAAGAAGGAAATCCAGGGCTTGACGCTAACTTTTTTCCCCAAGGAGCACATGTGCTCCTAAGTTGAAAAAGTAAGGAGCGCACAAAGAACTTTAGGGGCACAATATAAATTGATCAAATGTGTTTTCTGTAATAAACGTGATGCAAATAGACATTTACAAGCAAAATTATTTAATGAATTTGCATACAAAATGTACAGAAAGGTAAAAGTTTTGAAAAAGTATTGCAATTTAATTTTGTCTTTAATGTTATTATCTTATATGTATTATCTTTGCAATATGATTATCTTATATAATGTTATTACTATCCTAAAACATTCTCCAGGTCCTGCAGAGCAAGTGGAGAGCAAGGCGCACAAGACAGGATTTGGGGGAGTACAGACTCATTCAAGAGCTACAGCTCCATGGTGACCGCTTCCGTGTCTACTTCAGGCTCTTCTCTGCTATTGGATGCGCCGAGGTGTCGTCACAGCGCGTTGGGGTGAAATAAAAAAAAATTCAATCCGAGCGCAGGCTGGTGGTGGAGGTCTGCGCTTTGCGCGCTCTGTGTGAAAAGGGCTTTATTTCCACCCTGCTCAGCAGCGGTACCGTGGCAAACGGTCCCTAACTGTGGGGAGAACGGAGCAGGCTTCCCCGTACGTAGGTCCGCCGCTTCCTCCACACTTTGACTTATTTCCACGCTGCCAACAGTGGGACTTTTCATTGTGCCGACAGTGGCTTGGAAGCCCATAACCGTGTCACACGGGGAAGAGAGAAGAGGGAAGAGAGAAGAGGGAAGGCGGCTGGAGTTCCTCCAACATTTGCAGTTAGATTATCATATTTTTTTATTGACAAAAATATAGGCTGCTTCAGCTGTTTTTTTATGCGCACATGTGCCCCTAAATATTTTTTACAGCTCACACACACCTATTTTTATTTGCAAATGTGAGTGAAACACTCGCACTGTCGAGCCCTGAAATCATAGTGAGAGGGTGGACGACGTCAGCCTTAACAAAGCCGTGTCAACAAAAGGGACAGGAAAGGGTTTTTAGCCAGACTGGTACAAGAAAAGATTGGCTATACAGTATGTGGCTATGCTAGCAGTCAGCAACAGTACCGCTATCCCGCCCATATGAACGAGTTTTATGACTCAGTAATTGATGTTTTCATTGGGAAAAAAGATGGATGGATGTTATCTAAAAGTAGCCGAGATTAACAGATTGAGTCAGTGTTTAATTATGTTTGGCTTCATATTGATCTGACCTGTGTTTTATTGTTGCCATTCTCAGAACCCATTGGCTGTATTTGGCGTCTGACTTCTGGCAGACGGCGATACAGCCTCTGGGGGCAGACCCTCGATTTTTTGGCATTCCGGTTTGATTTGGGCGGAGAAGGCGAATTTCCGTTTCCGACTTCCGTTTATATATAAGTAAATATGCTGAACCATTGCGATGGATTCAGAGTTTGCAGTGACGCCAATTATGTTCCGCCTCGTTAGTTCACCGCACGCACCATTTAACCTGGCAACAACTGCAGCCGTCTCAGACGTGATTGGTCAATATCATGCGGACTACAAACAGCCTACAACCGGAAACCAGCGCTCTTCCGCTCTTCTTCCGGAGGCAAGATCTCCGGGGTTTGCCAACAGACTCTACATTCACTGAATGTGGAGTCTGTATATAGAGACTATATTGTTGCTAACTAAACACAAGACAGAAACACAGCTGGTCGCTGTGCCATAATTAAGGATATGGTTGCATTCTGACACTGAACGAAGGTTACTAGTGTTACTAGCAGTTACATTTCAGAAGCAGTTATTTTATATGCCACTCTTGAACAGTCTGTGACTCCTGTGTTGTCACTGAGGAGAACTTGCTTGGTATTGACCAGTGTGTGCGTGCCTTCATGAGGTTTAATCTGGCTTTCATAACACAATGCCTACCTAGTTACTGACCTCATCGGCACATTACTTTTATTTGTGAATTTCTGTCCACCTTAAAAACACCACATATTAAGTCTGTTATCTCCCTGAGGAGGGATGAAGAGTCAGAAGTAAAGTTTCCGATCTCTGTTGTCCAGCAGAGTGAAAAATAGCTGTGTATGACCCCGCAGCGCCCACTTCCATGTGCTGGCGTCAGGGTGGGCATTCGCTCAACTTTAATCTCCTCAAGTTGAGCACTGGCAGGGATTTATGGGTAAAAGCCTACAGCTGCATGCTGTTGCATAACTCAGCCCTATTAGCCAACCTGTTTCTCTGTGACACAGAAACAGGAAATCAATGGGAAAGGCCACTTTGATGCTGCCACCATGGAGGTTGTATTTATTCCCCTCCTCTGTGTGTGTGTGTGTGTGTGTGTGTGTTCGATTTAGTGAAGATATGTGGGTATTTCTAAGTATTTTTTTGTGTATGATCTAGAGTTGCAACGATGAATCGATAAGAAGTCAACAATTACATTAATCATCAACTAATTTGGTGATTGATTAACCTGTTTGAGTCATTTTTTAAGAAAGAAAAAGTCAAAACTCTCTGATTCCAGCTTCTGAAATGTGAATACATTCTGGTTTCTTTCCTCATGTATTAGCCTTAACTAAGTATCTTTGAATTGTGGACAGAACAAGACATTTAAGGGCGTCATCTTTGAAGCCAATTTTTGATGTGGCAAACAGTGGAATTACAACTCCTGAGTCGGTCATGTGATGCCGCTGGGGCAAAAAAGACTTTTTCCCATAGACTTAAATGGGGAAAGAGACATCTGTCAATCAGTGTCGCAACTGATTTCACTATCCAGATGTGATCAATTCAGTCTGATAACATTTGGGAAGTCTTGAAGAGCCTCTAATTAATCATTATAACCCCATTCAAGATAGCGGAGCTCTAAACCAGAAGTAGCTGCCTCAAGTAGCGGAGGTCCCCAGTGCTCCTGCTCTTGGGCGCAATAATGCAGAATCCGATCAGCCAGGTCATTTCATACTTCATGCCCCACTCTGCAGCTTTCATAGGAATGAACAGGGTCCCGCCTCCGATGCTGTATCGGGTTCTCCTAATACATCCATAGGACAAAAGGACGAAAGGGTGCAGTAAACTCACTACACAACATCAGGGGACGCACTTTATTGTGTCCCTGTGAACAACAAATCTGTGCTGACATCAGCAGGAGGAGAGCAAGTAGTTAGCTCTTAGCTGTTAGCAGCTGGTGTTGCATCAACATATGTTTCTCCTCCTGTTAATGTGTAGCCCTCACACACATACACATAGACATACACAGGGAAACAGTCCTCGACGCCTTCCCAGAACTAACACCTGACGGGGGTTGCATTGAGTTACATTATGATGTGTTCAGGCTCTGTTTTGTAAAAAACAGTACTGGGCAAAGGTACATTAAATTGTTAAGTAAGGTAAGGTAAACTTTAATGTCCTCGAGGGGCAATTTGAGATACAGACAACAGTCATGAGTACAACAAAATACACAACACACAGTATCCAGTATCACACACTGTCAGGGGTAAATCATGTCAATGAATAATCACTGCTAGTAAGATAAGCGATAGCAGACGGGAGTGCTGCATTTAAAGAGGCTAAACCTCCGCCCTGATGGAAGCATCTGAAACTCAACATTCATTTCACAAATTCATTTTGCAGTTGTTTGAAGGAGAAATTAGTTGATGTTTTCACAGCAATATATTTTTGGAGCAGTTAAACAAATATTTTCATTCCAAAAAAGGGAATTTTAAAGCTTGTTGTATAAATTTATATGATGAATTTGTGCTCATTCAAAGCTAGTGAATCACTGAATGACTTTAAAACAGTTCAATTATTTTTTATAATGAAGATTACATTGTTTCTTTGGCACAAAAGGTGGAACAACAACAACTACTACTACTTCTACAAAAAAACACCAACAAAAAGAAAAGCAAACATCAGTATCAGCAAAATTGTTATTTTAAACATTAGTATTGGCCCACAATTTTATAACTGGTGCATCCCCAATTTTTCACCATTTTCTCACGTTACAGACCAAACATCAACAGATTATTCAACAATGAAACTCACTGTTAGTTGCAGCCCTGGTGTGATCACACTGCTGCAGAAGAAGAAGAAACATTGAGGATATTTTTACTGAACAATAGGGTCAAACATATGATGCGGAGATAAAAAAAAAAGGAAATTATCTCTTCTCAGGAAATGACTCGCCATAATAACGTATAGAGGAAATCCTCTTAAACCACATTAGCGAAAAGAGGGGATTTAACTGATTAAATCCTGGAGGTTGTGAGCCGTTTGCATTATCTCGCCAGAGGATCAAGAGATCAACTCATATTTCACAAATTCTGAATACGGCCTCCTTTTACTGTACGAGGAGGCCTCCATGAGCCATTATCTGTGGCGGAGCACACTGGCATGAATAAGACACGTAATGACCGATATAATTTACAAGCTGCTTGGATAATGCTGGCAGAATTGGTCCATTTCTGCTCTTGATCAGATGGCCTCCTGCGTCGGGAGTGGGCATTTTGTCTCGGCGTGACTAGTGTAATCTCAGACCTTTTTGACCCTCTGCTGTGCCAGTGTACTAGCTGTTCCCTAATATCACTTATCCTTATTAGTTATTAATACAGGCTCAGGCCGAGTTGTATGAATCATTTATAGGGGAGTGCAGGGACTAATTGAAAAGAAAGAACAGATTGTGGTACAGGTCATTGGTTCAGTGTGCTTTTAAGGAATTATGGGGGGAAGCACTGAGGGCTGCTGCAAGAAAAGTCACAAGGTTATTTTTTTCAGACGGCAGCTACTGGCAGGGCGTCCATAAACAGCCTGAATATCAAGTAATCCTATTTAGTACCAAATCCATTAACACGATTATAGAGAAAAATGTGGCATTTCTGTGCCACCTACAATGTCCGTCTTCACAACGTCACATCAGACTGCAGTAATTAGCAAAGTTAATGTTTTATTGCTAATAAATGAGCATCACAAGCTCATTGAGCAGCGTTTTGTTGCTCTGTCTGATAGAAACTTTCAAGCTTGGGTGTGGTCAGAGGCCTGCTTTGTTGCACCTGTATGGCTGCGTTCACACCACATCCAGCACTGTGGCAAAAAGGCCACTCCTCCCATTCATTTGAATGTGGGTAGTACAACTAGTCTGCACCAGTGGGGGCTGTAAGGGATGTATTAACAGCTTGTGTGTGCTATCCTAAACGGAGAGAACTCACTTTGCGTGTGCGTGCATGTGCGTCTTTTGTTGTCTTAAATGAACTCATAGAAGTCACTGAGGTGGGGATATTGACATACTGGAATTGGCCTCCACCCTCTCCCATGTGGGCCATTTAAGTGACACTCCCACACTGCTGCACGCAAATTTTCTCTTCCTAGGATGGCACTCCCTCTGATTAGCTGGTACTCATTGTCTTTGTTGGTTGGGTTGATTAGGTTTAGGCAAGAGGAGTGACACTGGTTGGAGTTAGGGTAAGAATGTCGGGGTAGGGCAATCGGCCACACAAATTTATTACTACTTTTAGGGGGCGATCACACAGAAATGAGACGCTAGAGACGCGGACGCTTCAAAGACGCTTGAAAGCGCTTATTCAATGCGCGCTAGCTACTGGCGTTTGACGCTCATAAAGTTGAAAATATTTTCAGCGTCTACAAAAACGCGCGTCTAAAAAGACGCAGGAAAAACGCCCGTCTAAAAAGACACTTGAACGCCAGTCAGATGCGCCGTATCATAGGAAAACAATGGTTTTACTGGCGTCGCGTTTCTAGCGTTTCATCTCGGTGTGATCGATCCCTTACTGATAGATCTGAACCGTTTCCACCTCTGCGTTAGCTTAAAATCATGTGTGAAGAGCGCATAATCAAACTTGATTTCTCACCTGAAGAGCCAGCCTCCAGGGCTATGAGTCTCCAGGCAACATCTGTTTGGTCATTGTCTTGATAATGACGGGACTCTGGGTCATTTAGCTCGGGATATTTTTCAACCTCAACAACAAATCTCTCATCATCCAGTCTTTGTCACACACCAGACAGCAACAGAGTTCTCTTTGTGCGTCAATGGTGAGGAGAGGAGTCCAGCTGCCACAGGAGCAGAGAAGAAGAGCTGCTACGGGAGCTGATATGTACAGGCAGAGAGCAGGTGGAGGAAGATGCCAAAGCGTGTCTAGCCGCCACCAGTATGGGGTTGTACATCGAAATAATAGGGGCGTATTTTTTGACATGCGGCATTCACTGCCGGTGTATTTGGCCCTAAGGCAGAAGAGAGTGCGTCATGCCTTCACTGTCCTCAGAAAAGTTCTGCAGCTAATCAATGCAACACCTGACTTGATGAGAATGCCACAGTACACCTGTGCATCACTGCAGCAAGGTAATAAGTTAAATCACTGGTGGTCAGCAAAGACAAGACATTCAGGTGGTGTCGAGTTGCTATTTAAAATCTTGGAAAATATTGTTGACCCAGAGTACCAAAACAAGTAGTTCAAGTTACATCAGCTTCTACAACAGATATATATACAAATGATATGTGTTTATAAGACAGCCATGACTTGGTAAGAAATACTACAGTTTGACAACTAGCATGACATGACGTGGGACGATATCCACCACAGCAAAAACTTGACAGAAATGATGTGTTTACTGAATTCTATTGTGACAAGTAATAGGTACAGCAGTGCAGTCAGTTCCCAGCTAATCTTCACTTTAACATGTCGTCATCTGAAATCACCCAAAGTTTAACGCATGGAAACATTTGGAAGGGCAAAGTAGACGTCATTCGTGATTGATTAAATACTAATATCACAAGTGACACCTTTTTATTGAGGAGTTGGAGCGAGAGATTGAGAGAAAGACGGACGGCACGAGGAAGGAAGCAATAAACAAGCACACAACACAAACCATAACAGGAACCCTTTAGATCCTCTGCTCTGCCACTCAGCACTTTCCCTTCCAGTCATAAGATAATTGCTTTGGGGACCTCAAAGCTTTACTACTACCTGTGACCTCTGACCTGTGACATCACATAACCACAAAGCTGCTGAGAGAGGATGACCACCAGGAGACCACTGATCTATGACATCTGATGAAGACTAGGTTATTATCTTGATGACAGGGACCGGCCTGAACTGGAGGTGACCTGGTGAAGTTGGATTTCTATGTTTATGACGGGGTGGAGACTCAAAGCCTTTGACCCCACTGACTCATTCTGTTCATCCTGAATGACCAGTCCTGAAGAGTCACGTTGTATTCTGTTGTCCACATATAATATCTCTAATTATTAATCTCCATTAAACTTTACTGTTTAAATAGCTTTGTACAGCTTCAGCCAACAATTGTGTCAAGACGATCTTACAGAAGTTGCTACATATTGGAGTTTAGTCGTCGTAATACCATTAAAACAGTGGTTACAGAAGTTAGATGTGAATAAACGTTACACTTCAACATTATTCAGCACAGTTTTGAAGGTCCAGTGTTTAAGATTTAGGAGAATTTAGCAGCATCTAGCTCTGAGGATTGAAGAGTGCAACCAGCTAAAACTTCTCCTGTTTAGGATTCCTTCAGAATTCATTGTTCATAAAGTATTTTGGGGAGCCAAATTACCCACAGAGGTCTCTTCCTTTCCATAACAAATGAACTTGATGATTTAAACCACTAATAACACTGAAGCTACTGTAGAAACATGACGGTGCAAGATGACGATTTCCGTAGAGGAGGACCTGCTCCCTTTGTAGATATAAACCACTCATTCTAAGGTAACAAAAACACAACCATTCTTATTTTCGGGTGATTATACCCTACAGACAACATCCATCCATTTTCATCCGCTTATCCAGGGCTGGGTCGCGGGGGCAGGAGACCAAGCAAAGCAACCCAGATGTCCCTCTCCCCAGCAACACTTTCCAGCTCCTCCAGGGGGACCCCAAGGCGTTCCCAGGTCAGATGAGATATGTAATCCCTCCAGCGTGTTCTGGGTCTGCCCCGGGGCCTCCTACCAGTCGGACATGCCCAGAACACCTCTAACAGGAGGCACCCAGGAGGCATCTTGATCAGATGCCTGAACCACCTCAACTGACACCTTTTGACGTGAAGGAGCAGCAGCTCTACTCCGAGATCCCTCCAGATGTCTGAGATCCTTACCCTATCTCTAAGGCTGAGTCCAGACACCCTACAGAGGAAACTCATTTCGGCCGCTTGTATCCGCTATCTCATTCTTTTGGTCACTACCCAGAGCTCATGACCATAGGTGAGGGTTGGGACGTAGATGGACCAGTATATCGAAAGCTTCGCCTTCCAGCTCAGCTCCATCTTTACCACGATGCAGAAGCTGCACCAAAAAAAACAATCCATCTTTCGCTCCATTCGATCCTCACTCATGAGCAAGAGCCCAAGGTATTTGAACTCCCTCGCTTGAAGCAGCAACATACTAGTAAAATGAACATACATATTATATTGTCTACTGTATATCTGTCAATACAACCCTCTAAATCAGGCATGTCCAAAGTCCAGTCCAGGGGCCAATTGTGGCCTGTGGACAAATTTTAAACAGTCTGTGGCTTGTTGTTCAAAATATACTATATGTGTCCCACCAAACATACTGGTTAATCATGCAAGATCACTTTACATTTTTTCCGATAACCCCACAATGGTAGGACTATCATACAGTTTGTAGACGTGCACAAAGTATGACCTACAGAGATGGAACTAATGTGTGTTTGATAAACAGACTGTAAACAAGCAAACAAACAGTTATTGTTATAACAGCAGACATTTCCTGCTGGGTAGCAGACATGGCCACAGGAAAGAAGCCTAAAGTCAACAGCAAGAGCCGCCACTTTCAGAGCAGTGGAAAGAGTAATACTTTTTCACTATGTTCACATTATCTAATCTGGCCCCCATTAAAAAAAAAAAAACATCCCTAAATAATACACACTGGACCTTTAATAGACACCTACAGGTCTTCTGAATCTCCCAACGCCACTCTGCTGACTTACTTAATCTATCGTCTCTTTTGATTACTTTCCTTGCTGATGCTTGATTTGTTGAGTTGCTGCTGTATGAAATATAACATTTTCTAAAGTCAATGACACCAGGTTTGCTTACCCTGATTTAAACTATTGAATGAGAGTCAAATGTTTAAAGGGAAATTTCGGTTTATTTCAACCTGTCTCCTATCGTCCTAAATTTGTTTCAAGTGACTAGTGACATAAAAATAATAGTTAGCATGTTAGCCGTTAGCCTACATACAGCTGGGGCGCATAGTAGCGTCAGACCTGTTAAAACGTAAGTGAACGGGCAACCTTCAAGTGCAAAGTTAGTCCACTAAACAAGCTTTTTTTCCACAAAGACCGCCTCATATCGTTAGGATAAATGTCAGAGAACATATAGAAAACGACATGTAAACGTGTTTTCTTACCTTACCGGTGTGCTGCCATGTTTGTTTACCATTTAGCTCTGCTTTCCAAAGCACGGCCGAAATATATCTCGCCAGCTCTAGATAAAGCCCAGCTGGATACTACTCCAGGTGGAGGTGTCTCGTCCTCGGTCACATCCAGACCTTGAAAATAAGGCTGCAACCGGTCCCATTCCTTGCAACAGAGGCATTCCTCTGCTGTGGGCACTGGGGCACAGCATTCACAGGTACACCACCAATCTCCAGAGCTACGCAGCCTTGCAGCAGCCATTCCTCCTCTCTTGTCCTCTACCTGTTGCCTCTCTCTCTCTCCTCCTCCATTCTTCAATTTCACGAAGTTCTTCGTCAGTGTATTCTGGCTCAAATAAATAAGGGTGGCCATCAAACTCTGCAAAATCAAATTCCTCCTCCACAAAGTCGAAGTCTGGCAAAAAGTCAGCCATTATTCTATAAATCTTTCATAAAATAAATGAATGAACTTTTCAGGCTACTGTCCGGTTCTGCCTTCCAGCTGTTGCTGCTTGTTCTCGCGAGATTTCGGGCACGGTATGAGATCGCTGCTTGTTCTCGCAATATTTCGGCCGCGCTTTGGAAAGCAGAGCTAAATGGTAAACAACAAACATGGCAGCACACTGGTAAGGTAAGACAACACGTTTACATGTCGTTTTCTATATGTTCTCTGACATTTATCCTAACGATATGAGGCGGTCTTTGTGGAAAAAAAGCTTGTTTAGTGGACTAACTTTGCACTTGAAGGTTGCCCGTTCACTTACGTTTTAACAGGTCTGACGCTACTATGCGCCCCGGCTGTATCTAGGCTAACGGCTAACATGCTAACTATTATTTTTATGTCACTAGTCACTTGAAACAAATTTAGGATGATAGGAGACGGGTTGAAATAAACTGAAATTTCCCTTTAAACCTGAGCTGCACTGAGAACAGCTGCTCCAGCAGCTTTATGATACATAAAAAAGCTGCTGTGTTCAGACAGGTGTTGTGTAAGAGTGTTTGGAGGCCGAGCTGTTCAGTATAGATTTAGACAAGAATCTGGAGGACCTTTCACTACAAAGGAACTTCAACTTACATAACAACAACCATCTCAGGAAGAAACAGGCAGCCTGTGCCAGCACAGATTAAGTCACACTGTAAAAAAAATCTCAAAATCCCTAAATCCTGCTGATCTCTTAGGCTCTGTTTCATGCTTCTCTTCAATTTTACCTTTTAGGACTGACATTTTTTTACAGCGCATGAAACCCTGAGAGGTCCAACGCCCTTCACCCTACCTGCACAACATGTTGACCACGCACCCTGAGTGCTGTCATGTGATGCTGTTACAAAACTTGGTCAAAGTTTACGTAATTTCTGGACAGCTGCCCCTGCCCTACTTTGAAAAGACTTGTGGAGCATGTGACTCGGTCCGTCATTCACCATGAACCAGGTCAGGAGCGAATCAGGCCACGCTGCTGCTGACTGATTGTGTATTTATAGACAGTGCTGTTATTCTGATATTGGTCAGAGATCGACTACTGTACATTTAAATTGCTCTAATCCCTTATTCAGATTATTTTAAAGGGTTAGAATGATAGTAAGAACACGCATAAAAGTGTAAAACTGCAGCAAATTTAAAATGCAATACAAAATCCATATTTCATAAACAAGAAATTTTCTTCATAGATTCAAAATTGTATAATTGAAATGCTGATTTCATGTCAGCAGTAATTCCTTGTTTCCCACTCTTGTTATCATCTGGTGCAAAACCTAAACTACAAACCAGTCTAATCAATAAAAGCGTCCCTGGTCTCTGCTCCAAGTGCCCTCTGTGGGCTTAGGCCGAAACGACACGGCAGACTGAGGATCAGCTGCCTCTGAGGAAACATAATCTCGACAGAGAGTGTTAACCTTGCGCTATAAAATGAAAACAAAGCTGACTACACAATGTTTAGATTGGAAAATAATCTTGTGGGTTTTAATGCGGAGATGGCATGCATACTCTAGGTCTGGGAGGAAATTAAAATGGAAACAGGCCTTGGCAGAAAGCCTCGTAGGAAGCAGATTTGTCAATGGAGAGAGAAAAGGGGGTCACGCAGTGGAGTTACTGACCAGTGGAGATGTCCTGGAAAAAACAACTAGTGGAAATTATTAAGCTGACAGAAATACACAGAGTAGTGGTTTCTGGAGATCAGAAGTTCCTTGGTTAAAAAAAGAGGATTCCCATGCACAAAAACAACACGTTAACTTTTTTTTCTGCAGTTGTAGCATTGAGGCTGGCCATATCATGAACATTTAACCTTGAGATGTCTCATTTTGTACACGTCTTTGTGCAGTGCCAATTATGTAGATGCAAAAGAGGAGGGGGCTCAAACTAATTGGCATGGTGAGACGAAGTCGGTGTTCAGGCTGACAACTGCTAAAATGCAAGAGACTTCAATGGTGAGGGTGTTTCAGGTACAGGTGAGACATGACACCTGATCCAGGCAGTCCAGTTAGAGTAACATATTCACACTGTACATCAGTTTATAGCATACAGCAGGATGGACTGTGTCTGAAATCATAGTTCGCCATTTTGTAGTGCTGTGGGAATATATAGAGGGAATTACTGTGGCCTATATAGTGGACTCAAAGTATCCCACAATGCACGGTGAAAAGTAGAGTATAACCGATAGTCACTAACCAAGCAGCATATCCCATCATGCACTGCGCCAAAGGAATGGCCGAACTGTATGGGATGGACGCAAAGACGGACGGACAAGACTCGATAACAACCTGCTGTACATGTTTAACTTATAATGACATGTTTAAAGCCCCTTTTACACTGCCAGATTTTCCGCGGATGTTGGGCCGTTTTGCCGGCAAGTTGCGAGCGTTTAGACACACAGAGCCGGATTGGCGAGTTGATCCAAGGTGCAAAATTTTCCGCCTCGTAGGGTAGACATATTGGCGGAACCTTTTAGTTTAAACAGACGGAGGCAACCTTCCACAATGGGAGGGGCTGTTGATGACTTGTGGGAGGAGCTGTTGATGACGCCGCACGTGCGAGCCACTGGCGGTGGATAAACAGGAAACAGCTGATAGCAGGAATTAGCAAGCAGCTAGTAGCAAGAGGGAAACGCAAACCTGACAGACACTGTAAAGATGAGCAACTGGGGAGACAAGGAATTGCGCGCCCTCCTTGCCCTCGCAAACGAAGAGGCCATTAACCGTCAGATGACGGGGACGGTGAAGGACGGGTTGATTTACGAGAGACTTGCCGAAGGACTGACCAGCCCCGGCTTCCCTCCCATGTCACTGTTTACGTCACACGCTGAGCTACACGTTTTGTTACTTGCTCACGCCCCCCATTGCCCCGAAAAAGGCACATTCTGTATGAACAAAAGTAGGCAGGCGGCATTTTGCTGCACTCCCCGATTTTGTTTTTATACTGCCAATGCTGAAAGAAGACTGATCAGGCTTTCCTGCAAATTTGCACAATTCCTATTTAAAAAGGGCTTTAGAGACAGACGACCATTCACACTCACATTCACACCTACGGGCAATTTAGAGTCACCAATTAACCTGCATGTCTTTGGACTGTGGGAGGAAACTGGAGCACCCGGGGAAGACCCACGCTGACATGGGAAGAACATCTCCGCAAAGAAGGGCTCCCACACCCTCGGTTCTTCTTCTCTTGTACCATCTGTACTTGTTTTAACCAAAACCATGATGTTTCCTCCTAAACCTAACCAAGAACTTTTGGTTCCTAAACCTAACAAGAAGTTTATTTTGAAAGACACTGTATGCATGTGTAGTGACTAGCCCTTTACTTTAGCCACTACTGGTTGCTAATTGGCTGACGTGTACTTAGAAACTACTCCCAGTCTTTACCAATGCTGTCAATCATCATACGTTTATTTTCTCACCATCAGTCCTACCAACAACAATCTGTAATGTCAGTATAACTTCCAATAAGTTTCAAAACAAAGTTCCAATAAAGTCAGTTTGAATCATAGCGCCATTCACCAAGCTGCCATATTTGATAACTTGGCTGGTACTGCTTCAGTCACATTACAACATGCAAAAAAAGGTCCTGTGGAGACAAGTATAGCCAGTGATGACATATGGTTTATTAAGTATAAAGTATATTTGTCCCTTTGTGATAAACATGACAGCCTGAACCAGTGGAGGCGTCTTGTGATATCGACCCAGGACACTGGTGTGAAAAATGTTCTATTCCCATGAAATGTCTTGACTTTATGACTTTATGTCTGTGGGTTCATAGCCGTTTGTCCTCCTGCACCGGTTTGTGTTTATCGCCTGGAGAGTTCCCGAACAGCAGTGAAGCCATCATCAGTCTTCAGAGTGAAACAGCAGCCGTTCTGTATCTGCTGCCCCGAGTCTTCACCAGCTCCATCTATCACGGAAAGGTTAACATCTAAACATTATGTAACAGCTGAAATGTCAAACCTGCGCTTTCGTCCTCATCCCAGAACAAACCTTTGTTTCCAGCCGACAGCTCAGGTGGTGATTATTATTCTCATGTCTTTTTTTCTTTAAATCACAAACTGAGAAGATGAAGATTCCCACCTGTGACCCACTGACACACAAACTGGTGAGAGACCACAGGATGGTTTTGTTCCTCTGAGGTGGTTTTATCTGACTGTCTGCTATAAACATGAGGGATACTTTTTTCCATTGTTTTAATCCTGTCTTTACTTTGTATTCATCTAAATAGCTGTTTGTATGCGGTTTATCTCCATGTTGAGTCTCAGTGCGATTTGGTTTCTGTTTTATATTTTACCTCCACCGATGTTTGACATTTACATTTATTATTCCACTTTCTTTGCCCGAAGCACGCGGCCTTTTAATGAAGTACTACAGGTTCCTTTGCTTCGTCTCCAGAGCTCATATCTCTCCTGAAGTTCTTATTTCTTTCAGTTCAATTATGGGTTGTATGGCTTATGAACTAAACCTGAGGCCTGCAGTATAACATACCCTACATATACATGCAAATGCAGACTTGTAAGCTATGCAAAGTCAATTTCATGCATGCAGCAGGGTGAAGCTATCTTCTTTGATCTGTGCTTCCATTTGGTCTTAGAGCAGTCCAGTCCGACCAATTTCTTGCAAGACCTGGGAATTTATTAATGTTAATTTTGAGTTTGGACGAGGTAAGGCTTTATGCTGTGGTTTGGCTGTGTTTCCAGATAATAAGTCCCAGCTATCTTCATCTGCAGGCATCTGTTTTCAGGTGGAAATACCTTCTTCTTCAGTGCGTCCACGCCTTTTTTACTGAATGCCAGAAGCACTTACAGCAATTCTGACAGTTGGGGAAAAAACTTCAGAGTGTGTCTGATGCGCACCACCCCAGAAACATAACTGCGCGTCGCAGCGACGCAGACCTCATGTCTGTTTCTGTAAGCTGAAACCATTTCCCTCAGTGGACACAAAGCTTTTATTTATTTTAATTCCACAGATAAGAAACAATAAATTGTGAAGACAATAAAGCCTCCACAAAAATGGCATTTTAAGTCTTGTGTGCGATTTATCCTGGCTTCATATGAGCAGAGTAAAAGTCCACTAGCTGCTAGGCTGATTTATACAATGTAAAATGACACAGGCTTGTGCTAATAACGTTAGCATGTTGTATTTTTTTGGAAAACGTGTTAAGTATAAGACAGTTGTTTTGTCAGTGAACCTTGTGAGCTGTAATGGAGCTGAATTTTGTGACGTTACCTTTGTTAAGTGTTGCTGTTGTCCCTGGTTTTATATGAGTGGAGGAAAAGTTTGCTAGCTGCTAAGCTAATTTATACAATGTAAAATGCCATAGGCTTGTGCTAACATTAGCATGTTGTATTTGTGGGGAAAATGTGTCCCCACAATGTGAGTTATAGTGAAGCTGATTTGTGTACTTGTGTTTGAAATTGAAATCTCTATTAAGCCATGTTTAATGTGTGTTTAATGTGTGTTTCGAATCAACTACACTTTACAGAACTTCACAGAAACCCCGTCGCTAACTACTCTTTTCTAAGTGTAACTGCAGAGTGACACAGACACACCACCACACAAGTATAAATGCTCACAATGATGTAGACCATGTGTTTAGGCTATGGCTTAGGGTCTGCCGCACGAGCATAAATCCCACTTTACTCAACCAGGAGTATTTAGGGGGACTATTTTCTTGTGGGACTATTTTTGGTGGTGGATTAATACACATTTGGTGTTTTCGTGAGTATTTACATCAATTTATGTTTAATGTTATCACTCTATTAAATATCAGCGTCATAGATATGATTCCGACTCTCCTTCTGCCGACATTTGCTAGCTAGCAGAGGTCGAGATTTTCAAGGTCGAGGAAAACATGGAGAAGAATAGACCACAGCTAAACTAGCATCCTGCTAGCCATGTACAGGAGCTGGAAAATAAACTGGACGACCTCCGTGCAGCATCAGTTCCATGTGTGGACACTTACATCATTCCAGAACCAGAAACCGTGGATTACCAGAACCATCCAGGAACACGGACGATTCTAAAGCAGCAGCCAACGGTGCAACAGTGAAGCTCATTGATGTGTTTTTAATTTCTGAACAACACTTATCCTCTAAGTGATTGAAGCAGTGGAAGTACCACATACAAGCAGGGTCAGGCCGGGCTGCACTATTAACATCCATTCAAACTGTTACTTGGCTCAGGAAAAGCAGCATTAGAGAATCATCTCCTGACTCTTTATCAGTAGCACTGTGGGGGGTTTCAGCAGAGCTGGCCAGAGAGGAAAAAAACATCCAGTGCTGACCTCATGCTTCTCAAATGATCAACGCAGGGTGTCTTTCCTCTGCTTTGATCCTGGATGAGGTAACTGCAAACCATACACCTCCGTACCCTCAATGCCCAGCGACCTCACCGAGCCGCTCGGTGAAACCCAAACCACCGGATTATAGACTCACTCAGGTCTGTTTAAGACTCACTACAGACTGACAGAGGGAATTAGGACAGAGCGTGAGATGAAAGATGTGTTTGGCTGCATTCTCAGACAGACAGTGATCAGCTGAGAGACACAGGACGAAGAGAGAGGGGAGTTAGCCCATTAACAGATTATTATTTACAGGTTAAACAGATCATGTGACTGATTCGTCTCCACAGTTTGGTCCAAAGTGATGTATTAGAAATGGTTTGAAAGTTGAAGAATGATCTTTTTCTGCTTATCAAGGTTTTCTGAAGTTAGTTATGTGATACTGTAGATAAAGAGGATGACATTGAAGAAGAGCGGGTGAGAGGAGGGAGACAGGGGGGAGGACGGCAGTCAAACACACAGAGGAGATCAAAGCTGTGGCCTCCAGTCTTCAGTCCTGAGTGGAGAGGGTGTGTGTGTGTGTGTGTGTGTGTGTGTGTGTGTTATACCATCTTCAAAGACGTTTAAGCAGTTGCCCAGTGTCCCTGCTAACCTTATGAGGTCTTCAGCGAACACACACACTCACACACACTTTCTTACATATCAGGTGTCTTTTTGCTAACAGGCTCCTGTTTGGTCAAATTTCAGCTGTGTACACATTCAACCATCAAACTTTTAATAAATGCAAATACAAGTTACTATATTGAATTTTTTCAAGGGAGTTTTTTTTTGTAAAAGTTTTAGCAAATCACGCCCTTCACTAACTTACCTTTTTGCTTAATGAGTACAGAAACACCATTATCATTTATTGTCAATTTACCTCCAGTGTTGGATGCTAAAAGGCTAAGTTCATAATTTAAAAAATACATAATAATAAATAATAAAATTAATCAAGATTAAAATGTAAATCTCATGTGATTGAGTTGATGTATAAAAGGTATCTATCTGTATTTATGTGGTGGAACTAATGTTCATTGTCAGGTGTGCCACTATGGTGGAATTTGCTGTGGGACCATGTGTAGCATAGTGTTGAGAACGTCTTGCTACGCTCAACATTTGTTTTGTTAATATCTGAGGCCAAAGTGGATGATTGGAACGACAGTCTGGGATGCGTCTGAAGGACTTTGAGAGCTTTAAGAAACTCTTTTCATGACAAGCAGCCAATGATGTATTTTATTCCACGTTGTCATGATCATGCTGACCGCCATTTTGTTTTCTTACCGGTCATGTTACACTTTGTATCCTGTATTGATGCATTCTCTGTTAGTTTATTCTTAAAAATAGTTTTCAAAGCGTGACTAGGAGACGCTTCAGAGAAACAGAAATGCCCGAACAAACACCCGTTTGAGAGAACCGACCAGTGTCTGTGTTAGTGTGAAAGGAGCTACGAGTGTGGTGCAAGTTCACACTTAATAAGAACTAGTTCAAAGTTCAGTTCACACAGATGGCAGTTAAAGGGATAGTGCATCCAAAAATTAAAATTCAGCCATTATCTACTCACCCATATGCTGAGGGAGGCTCAGGTGAAGTTTTAGAGTCCTCACATCACTTGCAGAGATCCAAGGGGAGAGGAGGTAGCAACACAACTCCACCTAATGGAGGCTGACGGCGCCCCAGATTCAAACGTCCAAAAACACATAATTGAAACCACAAAATATCTCCATACTGCTCGTCCGTAGTGATCCAAGTGTCCTGAAGCCCCGACATAAAAAGTTGTTTGGAAAAACGTCATTTGAACTCTATTTTTAGCCTCATTGTAGCCTGTAGCCGTAACTGTCTGGGCTCCAGGACACTTGGATCACTACGGACGAGCAGTATGGAGATATTTTGGATTTCCGCAAGTGATGTGAGGACTCTAAAACTTCACCTGAGCCTCCATCGGCATATGGGTGAGTAGATAATGGCTGAACTTTCATTTTTGGGTGCACTATCCCTTCAAGTTTTGAACGAAGTTAACAGGTAACAGTCCCAAGTAATTAAGTAGTTAACCTTCATTTCTTTTGTTTTTGTTTGTTTGTTTTTGTCGTTTCAAATTCATGGCCCATGTGACTAATGTTCGGACTTGTTATTTCAGACCCAGTGGACACAACTTGCATGAAAACGTGAGATTCTAACATCGGAATCTGAACTGACTTGCTCTCAAAACTCCTTCAAATATATATTCTAACAGCCCAACCAACCCGCTCTCATTCCAAAGTCGTCAAAAAAATCTTTGTCAGGGATTTTAGCGTCAGAGACCAACGCCAAAAGCCAGCTCTCGCAGTGATATGATATGGATCCAGGTTTTATCAGTTTGTAACGTGGCTGAAAGGAACCTTTGGCAGTGTTGTGATATGCCACCAGTTGGCCAGATGGCACCTGTCGCAGCGGTATGATACACAGACGAGCAGCACCTCATTTGAACTCATCTTATGAACACGGTAAGCATGACGTCATTCGAAGGCTGCATTACTGGTTACGACCACCCAACTTTATCTTGAGCAGAGGTCTAATCTTAAGTAGTAGTGAAAACACCTGAAAGGGTTAAACTTAGTTCATTCTTCAACACGTATGAACATGTGTAAAGCTGCATTACATCACATATGAGTGCTGCATGTGAACCCTCTGTGACACTGCAGCAGCACAGACCTCAGTCTGCATGATCACAGTCATCATGTGATGTTTGGAGCCAAGTTATCAGCACGCAGTGTTTTGTTTGCAGTGAGCCAACTCTGCGGTATGCTTTGTACAGTCTGTGTGTGTGTGTGTGTGTGTGTGTGTGAACGTCCTGTTCCTTCCGTGTGAGGACACAAAAACACAAAACAGAAACAATAAGTCATTTAAGGTTTCAAGTGTTTCCTTACCCGCTGTTTGGAGGAAGGCCTCAGAGCGAGGTGGGGTTGGCTCCGACACTGCAGGGAGGGAGACGACACACAATTATTACACAGAGTTTCAAGGACACAGTGTCATCAGAAATATTTACTGAAACACAGTATGTGTCTGTGATTAGAGACAGTTCTGTCACCACTGAATGGATCAGCAACACATTTCACCCACTGCACACATTAGTCACATAAATGTTGAGAACAGAAAGGATTATTTGAAACAAAAAGTTAAATTATGCTCTGAGAGACTGGTTTGGATTCTATGTGATTATATCATGTGTTATGATCGCATGAGTTTAGCATGTATTGCTTTCTGCCATCACAGTAAAACATTGTCAAACATTTCACATTGAGCTTTTAATATGTTCAGAGGTAAAACAGGAGGGATCAAACAACATATAAAACACCGGCACTCAAAGTAGAATTCACTTATTTAATATGAGGCAAAAACATAAAGACACAGATGTGTTTCAGATAAAGGGCAATCATCAGTGCGATAAAACAATAGTAAATAGCAAATCATATAAACACAGGTCATGTTCACACCACAATCAGGATACATGACTAAGTGAAAAGATGAATGATCCATGAAATATTAGCCTCTCACAAATAGGAAACGTCTCCATAACAATAAAGAACACCAGCTGCCGGACACACAGGCTGAAATGTGAAAAACAGATGCCCAGGACTGGAAACAATACCGAAAACTATAAATAAGGAGCTGCAAGATCCAGAGTCATAAATGAATGAATGAATGAATGCACATAAACAACCATAAATACGAAGAAATAGCATCAATAAATATAGCATGTAAAAAAAGAGCCCTGAAAAATGCTACCAAATTATGAAGCGTAAAAACTGTCAAAATACTCCTTTCTTCTCTCTTGGAGGAATTTCTGCAAAATACAAATGGCACTGTCAGAACAGGAGTGATCACAAGAAATATTTTCAATAAAAAAAATAAATCTACATCACTCACACTATCGTCTGTTTAAAAAGGTCCAGTGAGCAGGATTTAGGGGGACATATTGTCAGAAATGGAATATAATAAGTTTGTTTTCTTTAGTGTATAATCACCTGAAAATAGGAACTGTTGTGTTTTTGTTACCTTAGAATGAGCCGTTTATATCTACACTGGGGATGGGTCCTCGTCTATGGAGACTGCCATGTTGCACCACCATGTTTCTACAGTAGCCCTGAACGGACAAACCAAACACTGGCTCTAGATAGGGCCATTTGTGTTTTTGCGTCGGCCACATTTGCAGCCCCTCCATGAGGAGAGAGTCAGAAAAACGTTGATCTTTTTAACGTGAAACTGTTTTATTCAGCATTTTTACCAGCTTAAATCACCACATCCGAGAGGAAGAGACCTCTGTGGATGATCCACCTCCCTGTAAAAACCTCTGGATCAGAATTGAGGTGAACACAAATGAAGTTACCCCAGAAAAAAGATAAGCACACATTAGCAGGTGCTGGGCTAGCAGCCTGTTTCCAACACTGATTTGTAACCTGAAACTGCTTAATTCAGTGTTTTTACCAGTTTAAATCACCTGGATTGTTTGTTTTAGAGAGGAAGAGACTGCTGCAAAAAATGTGGCTCCAGGTAAAAACCTCCTGAACAACAAACACTGAAAGAATCCTTTCTTGACCTATAACGTCACAGACCAAACAATCGACAAACAAGTTAGCTACGGCTAGCTAGCAGCAAACTGGTACCACGGTGGACAACTTTACAGCTCTGTACATTTCGTCTGTCCAAAAATGTACGGCTCTGGATGTAGATTTCTTCTTCTTCTTCTTCTTCTTCTTCTTCTTCTTCTTCTTCTTCTTCTTCTTCTTCTTCTTCTTCTTCTTCTTCTTCTTCTTCTTCTTCTTCTTCTTCTTCTTCTTCTTCTTCTTCTTCTTCTTCTTCTTCTTCTTCTTCTTCTTCTTCTTCTTCTTCTTCTTCTTCTGCTATGCATTCAATGCTTTTGACTTCCATTTCAAAGCCCAGGGTGGAAACTGTGGAGCATGTGCCGAGCACCGAGGCCAATTTGGGTCTGACTGACTGCAGGAGGACTTCGACTCCCAATCACATTATCTGGGCGTGTTAGTTCGACTTTGAGAAATTCAATGTAGTACGATTTCAGTCAGACTAACATGTTTACATGTATTTTTAAAAGTCCGGTTTTAGTCGGACTAACGCAACAAATCGATTTTCTCTAATTTCACGTAAACGTACTGAGCGGATATTTACAATACTTCTTTGGGCAATGTATTAATGTAAAGCTAAACATTGAAACAATGTTGTCTGTATGTAAATATATATAAATATATTTGAAAATATCAATTAATATGGAGATTTTTTTTATTATTTATTATTATTTATCATTATTATTAGTATTATTATTATCATTATAATCATTAGTAGCAGTAGTAGTATACATTAATGACCCTGCAACTTCACAGACTTTCCCACTGGCTTCAGCTTTCATCCATGTTGGTGGCCGTTTTGAAGGCTCCCAATAATAATGAGGCCAGAACCTCATTATGGTGACAAGAGATCTAACGACCTGAATGATTTATGATGGAAAATATCAAGAACATCTGAGATGAGAGAAGCAGGAAGACTTTTTTTAGTATAACAAAGGATAATTTGTCTTGATTCTTCCGTGGTTGCCTTCTCTTTAAGATGTGTTGTTGCATTAACGTCACCGTAATGCTGCAGAATGCAACATGCTGCATTTAAACAGCGAGCATTAAGACGAATTGGAACCATTAGCGGTGTTTAAAGACGAACACGTTCACAAAGGAGACAACCAAACAACGAATCCTAATGAGTCTTTAAAAGGCTCAACGTGAAGCTCCCAGAGGAGTTATTTACAAAGGAAAAACTCTGCAGAATGGTAATGAATTCCCACATGGGGACAAACACACACACACACACAGACATCCAGAGACGAACACACACACTTTGAACACTAGAAAGACATTTTTTGATCCAGAGATTCTAAGATTTGTACACATAGACTCACACTGCACGTCTTCTAGTGGTAAAGACATTGTCTGATGTGAGAGTCTCTTTCTTAAGTACACACACACACACACACACACACACACTCTTGCACTCAAACCTTGATGTGAGGACTTATTGTTTCTCACCCACAACACACACAGCCACAAAAAACCCACACTCACACACCCTTTCTACCCCAACAAAGATATCATTTGATCCAGACAGAACCAAAGCAGGAAGTCGCAGTAAACCCTCAGGAGGAAGCTGGCTTTTATTTTACGAGCGGCACCATCTGGAGGTTTTCTGGGGGTGTGAGGGAGAGTAGGTGTGATGGAGGGTATGAAGAGGGGAGTAAAGGTGACAGTTGAGCAGGTGGTCATATGCTGCCCACATTTCTGCTCTACACTAACACAGCAGCTCTGAGGCGACGGGGTCGATGGCTGCATGGAGGTGATTTATTTATCCCAGAGGTGGCTGATGGAAACTGGAGGAAAAAAATCTGTTTATCTTTGATACAAAGAGCCCGAAATCTTTTCTACAGGCTTCTTGTAACTCAGAGGGGCTTTCTTGAGAATGCTGTCTTTTAGGAAAAATCAAACATCTTGTCATTTTTACAAAGATGTTATTAGATAAGTCTGAAATATTAAAGAAGACAGAGTCTGATACTGATCCACTGCAGTTTGCCTATAAGCCACATAGAGGTGTTGAGGACGCCACAGTCACTTTGACGAACATGCTTTTTAAACATTTGGAAGGAAAAGGAACACGGCTTTTATTCGTAGATTTCTCATCAGCTTTTAAAGCCCCTACAAGGAACTTTCATTCTGAGTTGATTTTGGCGACCCTGTGGACAAAAGCGGTAGTGTTTTGCCGGAATGAAGCCTACATTTCCCATGAGCTCTAGCGCGTATTGTCATAACGCTTACCTGGCTCGCGCATGTGTTTGTTTTGGGGATGAATGAAACAACAAGATGGGAAAACTTTGCCCCCGCTCCTATCGGGGATCCCAGCTCACCTCTGCCGCGCCCCAGCTCCACCACTCCGGCGTAAGCGCAGCGGTCGGCTGGGAAGGCTAACAAACAAAACGTTTATCCTGATGGATTTCCTGACTTTCCAAGGATTGGATTTTCTCTGTGTGACTGAGACGTGGCTGACTGTTGGTGAGTCCAGTGCTTTCACACAACTTTTACCTGAAGATTGCTGCTATTTTAACTCCCCGCGGACGTCGGGTCGAGGAGGAGGAACAGCGACTATTTATAAGAGTCACTATAAATGTAAGCAGCTAGGTAAGATGACAAGTGCCGTCTGAGTGCCGTAAATCGTTTCATCCTGGAAGCGACCTGGGGCGGACCCGGAGACAGTTTCCTAAAGGTATGGATATACACTATATAGAAATAGCTTATCTTCACACCGATGGTCTCATTTGCTGTTGTAGGTCACGCACAGACATCAGCAGAAACCAGAGACTTTTGCATATCCAGTTAAAAGTTCCTTGTAGCGGCTTTTATACAATCCAACCCCACATCTTAACAGAAAGGCCTTTAGAGCAATTTGGTTTGAGTAAAAATCTTGTTGGCTGGGTTTTAGATTTCTTAACTAATAGGACACAAAGAGTGAGAGTCAGTGGGGTACTGTCTGACCAGATATGTTCCTCCACTGGCTCCCCTCAGGGTTGTGTGTTGTCCCCTCTCCTGTTCGTCCTTTATACAAACATGTGCCGCAGCAGCAGGGAAGACAGATTTATTTTAAAGTATGCAGATGATTCTGTTATTGTAAGCCTGCTAAAAGAAAATGAAACAGGCCATGGTCCAGTTGCCCAGGATTTTATAGAATGGTGTGATAGGTCCTTTTTACAGATGAATATTTCAAAAACAAAAGACATGCACATTGACTTTAGAAAACTCTCCAGGTTTCAGGAACTCACCGTCATAAAGGGTCAGACAGTGGAGTGGGTAGAAAAATACAAATACCTTGGCACCATTACTAACAATAAGCTAAACTTTGAAGCAAATTGTGAAGCTGTGTACAAGAAGGGGAACCAGTGTTCATACTGTTTGAGGAAACTGTCCTCCTTTCATATTGACAGTACACTCTTTATCCTATTCAACCGCTCTTTTATTGAATCCATTCTATCCTTTAGCCTAGTGTCTCGGTTCAGCAGCCTATCCCTAAAAAATAAGAACTCCCTGAACCAAATTGTGAGGTGGGCTAGTAGGCTGATAGGAGAGCCACAGCTGGACCCCGAATCCTTACACCAAGCAGTTACAGAGGTTAGCTGGGTCCATTCTAGAAGATGGCTCCCATCCACTATATGGCGAATTTCAGCCCCTTCCATCAGGTCACAGATACAAAGTGCCTGTCTGCAAAACTAAACCATACAGGGACAGGTTTGTGCCCGCGACCATTAGAATGTTAAACAAAACATAGTAATTAAGTCAATTAAGAAATTAAGTTACCTTACCTTACCTTACCTTAAGGTTAGTGTATATTCATTCAATAACTGTAGCTCCAATGAGACCAGTTAGAGCTGAAGTGTTGTCTTCGAAAAGTATTAATCTACAAATAATTAGCTTGAATCTAGTGAACAAAAACATCACTGTGCTGTTAGAGGCTGCACACCGATGTGCTTTACTGTGTCGTAGCTGCTCTTTCAAGAAAGGATGTCATATTTTATGTGATTAATGAAACACTGACACCCGTGAGAACCTCTCAATCACCCCCCTCCAGGTTTCTGCCGAAAACCATTGGATTGCCTCCTCCAGGTTGGGGGAGAGTTACTGCCTCAAGCGAGGAAGTTCAAGTATCTCTGGGTCTTGCTCAAGGGTGAAGGTAGAATGAAGCGGGAGATGGAACGGCGGTTTGGTGCGGCTTCTCCAGTGAGGCACTGTGCCCGACCATCGTGGTGAAGAGGGAGCTGAGCCGGAAGGTAAGGCTTTCGATTTACTTGACCATCTACGTCCCAGCCTTCACTTATGGTCATGAGCTCTGGGCAGTGACCACAAGAATGAGATCGCAGATACAAGAGGCCGAAATGAGTTTCCTCCGTGTCGTGGCTGTGCTCAGCCTTAGAGATGGGGTGAGGAGTAGAGCTGCTCCTCCTTCGATTTAATTTGTAACCAGAGTGAGACTGGGTCTTTGTACGGTTATTGTGTGATTGCTGTGTTCACACCTGCCCAAACGAAACCACACTGAGGGGGCAAACAAACTTGAGTTTGATTGAACCAAATCAATCAGGGCAGGTGTGGAAGCACCCTTAGACCATTTACCAGCAATATTTATTCAAATCTGGTTTGTTTCTAATCTCTCGACTATTTTAGTGCAGCCTTTCATCTTATTATTAGAGAAAACATACATCAGAAGAAAAATAAATACCCCATCAAAAACAAATTAAGGCTCAAATTACAGAGTTTAATTTGTACACAATTGTGCAACAACACACCAGGGGATCTCTGCCTTCATCAAAACATGGGTGGTAATTTGCACTGAAATTATCACAGTGGTGAATACACAGGATTAAAACCACAGATAATCCATGATTATAAATCACAGCATTTAACATCAGCACCGAGCAAACAGGGCCTCTAGGAATCATACAGATATCTCATCTACAACAACATTTTTCTTTGACCTTCATATCTCAGAAGAATGTTCTCTCTGACCTTCCTGTCACAAACCTACTTTTCGAACCTCTTCTGACTTCCACTTTTTCATTACCCTGTTAATTCTCTGAAAATCAGAGTGCAAACAAATCATCCATAACTTATGACACTGCCTGGAGCTCAATCAGAGTGCCCAGCGTCTCTCCTCCACACCTTTATTATACTGACTTCACTTTATGTCAACAAGCAGATCAGCCTCTCAGTCAGACACAGAAATCTGATGTCTACACTTCCTGCAGGAGTCACAGGTACCAAACAGAGAGGATCAGATTGTTCTGTGGTCCAAACTAAAGGAAAGTGTTTTATCCACCTGACATTTTTTTTCCGTTTTGTTTTACTCCAGCAGACAATTGGTGTGACCTTTAGAGGAATATTACACTGCGGAGAGGAGAGAGTCACGGCGGCGATGACTGAGCGGATCTTTGATGGGAGGAGAGGGAAGAGGTGAGGAAAATGAGAACTCGGGGGATGAGATAGAGAGAGAATTGCCTCGTGTCTTTCCCATTTGATCACAAGCACAGCGGGACATTTCGTTTCTGACATTTTGGTTTCAGACATCTCATCTCCCATCTTTTGGGCTTTTGTCATACGACGGCGGCTATTGGTTTTAGAAGATCCACATCAAATGAGAAGGGAAATAGCTCGCAGAGTCTGATCGCTGTGTGCACAGACACAAAGAGAAAAAAAGTTACACTTTATCATGAACAAAATGAGTCACAGGCAGAAGAGCTATCGAATTAGGTGTAATAATCAACATCATTGTACTGTTTGCAGTGGAAACACTAAACAGACTGAGGGTCTAGGTACCATGTGGGTTACTTTTGTTTCCAAAGGTACATACCTGAAGTGTTTGGTGGAAGTGGGGCTCTTGTCTCTGTGCTAACCACATTACACGCACTCAAGTCTGACAGGATACTGTAGCAGGGGTTTGAAAGCTGCCTCAGAGGTTGGAGGGACCATGTTTTGCCCTTATCTCCTGCAGTGAGGTACCCAACTGTCTTTCAGAGACCATGAGCCTCTTGTTCCACCTTTCTTAGGCACCAAGAACTAGAGCTTAGATCGGGCCCAAAAAATCCAGCTCGACCCCACCCGAGCCTGTGCATGTTCTATCCGAGCCCGTCCCGTCCCTTTAACTGTAATTATGAGCCCAAGCCCAGTTTAAACCCTACATTTTTTTTAAGGATACGAACGTGAACATTGAAGGCCGACTGTCTTTCTTTCCATGACAAGCCTTCGTCATGCGCTTCGTTAAGGCCCATTTATGCTCAATGTTAAATACAGATCCGGATATGGACGGAGCCTTCTGTCCGTGCTCCGCGATCACTACCCAATACGTAGCTCTAGTGAGACACGAAAAAGAAATAAAAATTCAATATTTCTCATCGGCAGTACTAGAGAAAAGAATTGTCCGTTCTCCAGTCACGATGTATTTAACGGCCTCACCGACCACCGCCTCCTACAACACTGCCTCTGTTTTTGTCTTTTATGCAAGAGGTACATTATCAATATCTCCTCCACAGTCGCCATGTTTGTTTCTGAGTTTGTTGTTGTCATAAACTTTTGACTCTGGGCTGCCTCCTGGTGGATATATTGGTTAACATCCATGCCAACGTAAAGGGCGCATGGAAGTATGTGGGCAGTGACGGTAACATTGTTTGAAATGGACATATACATTTTTGTACGTAAAGGGAGCATAAATGAGCCTTTAGTGTCGAGGTCCCCGTCTTTTTGCTGTCATATACCAGCATCGTGCTGCACTTGGTACACTCGACGAAGCCGACACACGTTGTGGCGCCATCAAAGGGGGACCCGGCCCACGGGTCGGGTTGGGTTGGGGTTGGGTTTGGCCTCGGGCAGAAAATCTAAGCTCTACCCAGAACCTAGGGGTGTGATGACCAGAATGAAAAAGCTGGCTGTAGGTCCCCCGCAAAAAAAGCTGCCTACTTACGATTCGTTGTTAGCATAGTGAGCATGCATTAGCTCATGAGGCCAACTTGGCTTGTTTACTATATTACCTGAACATCCCTGTCACCCTGAACATCCTGCCAAACTCTGCTCAAAACTCGTGCAGTTCCATAAGTGTCATTTGACAGTTTATATGAAAAAAACAAAAAAACAAAAAAAAAAGAAACAATTGGTCAAATATTCCTATTGAACAGCCAAATACGATTCAAATGACCAAGTTCTGAATCGGGCAACGACGGTATAACGTCTTTTGTTTACTGTTCTTTTGCACATGCAGGTCAGTCCAGGACCAGGACCAGTTCACACTGGAATCTGATACTGGCCACATTTAAAAAAAAATAACATGAACAGTCAAACTAAAAAACCCTAAAGCTTGCAGCGTGAATGCAGCCAAAACCCATGCATGTCTCCCTGTTGGAGCGTGACTGTAATGTGCACACCAGTGTTTTCATCTCATGACAGTCAAGTCAGGAGACACTCTCATTACAAAGGTGAAAAGCGGAGGGAAGGTCACGGCATCACTGAAATCAATTGGTTTCTCTCTCTGGGGAGCGTGAATGTGTCCTTAGGTTTCTGATATTGGTCACAGACAAACTAACAACAGATCGACAGAGGTGAAAACACACTCTCTCTCTCTGTTACACCTCTGGGGAATAAACACAAGAAGTTTGTAAAGAAATTTTAATTCCTGTGTATTTTATTATGTTGTTTTTTTATGTTTCCTTTCTTCAACAGATCTTTTATCACTTTGTGAAATATGCTTTTATGTTTTATGTTTGGTAGTGAGCAATAAATGATTAGAGTGTATGCAGTGTAATATCCACAATGTTTTGGGTTAATGAATTTGACCTTGTTTTGCAGGTGTTACAGGATCGGTCTTTCCACTTTGTATATTTTTGCATTCTCAAGGTGCTTATAGTGTAGACATATGGTGAGACTACTATAAGTATCTAACAGAAAAAAAAGACATGGGTTCAAAATCGTGTCTGCTCTTTATAAAGACAACTACACACACGGTTTTGTTATTGGAACACATTCATGAACGAAATAAACTTCAAACTTGAACTTGAACTTGAACTGTTACATAATATTCTGTCTGGTTTCGTAACACTCAACTAAACTAACAAAAAACACATTTAACCCACTTGAGCAGTTTGTGTGTGAACCTACAGCAGATAAAAATAAAGTTAACATCCCTCATCTTGAATCCAACAATCCAATCTGCTAAACCTGTCCCAGCGGGCAGCGACCCTGGCGACCCCTCGCTGCTGAGTCCCCTCACCCCTGCAGGTGAACCCGTTCAGTGGGTCACACACACTCACCGGGAGTATGCTCGCCCACTGTGGAGGGTCAGATGCAGAAATGTGTCTGTGTGTGAGTGTGAGAGAGAGTGAGAGTGTGTGTATGAAGGTCACATGGGACCTCAGTGCCTGAGTGGTCCTGTGGTAATGAGGTATGAGGCGTCAGCGGGGTCACTGCGGTCCTGTGGGGGGGAGTCCCCCGCCTCACGGGTTCAGGTCAACTCAGTGACCTTTTTAACAGTGTCGACTAACAGCATCAGCATCAGCGCTGGTGCACTTTGGTCACATGGGTTTATTGAACGAGTAAGACAAAGTGGATATAAGTCGGTGTGTGTCTGTGTGAACTGATACAGATAAAGGTCATTCTGTTTACAGGTTAATAAAGGCTGTAAGACATCTCTGAAAGGAACAGTTTGGGCGAGACTAATGGGCTCTCTTAATACAGAGTACGTCAAGTTTGGACTCGCTACCTTGGGAGTTTGAACTTGACAAGTTTGATGACAAAGAGGACAGAGTACGATCAGTTGGGTCAGCAGCTACACCACCAGCTCAGCTCTGGTTATGACATTTAAACAAAACTCCACCTTACTGTTAACCTGGAAATCCAGACCCAAATCTAGAAAGATTTAGAGCCTGGCTATGAGTAATGCAAATGGCCCAACTCGAGGGGCGGCACCAAGCATGCATTTGTAAATATCACTGCACGCAATTGGATAACACTACGACCAATCAGAACAATACACGAGGTGACGTATCCAGAGCTTAGCTACCAGCGGAGCTAACTGGTAGATTAGACTGTTGCCGTATCGGGTCGGCAAAACAGCAAAAACGTCCTTCTTGCAAAGGAAAGATTCGAGCGCCGTCTTCTGTTCCTCTTTTACAGAAAAAGCCAAGTCTAACTCGTTCATTGTAGCGGCCAAAGCCGTTTCAAACAGCTGGTGTTCATCCGTAGCCATCTTGCAATGTTTACTGACTGATTCCGGACTTTGTTGTCGCAGCGCTGTCGTCATCTGTTTAGCTCGCCTCTGGCCCGCCTGTATAAGATACACGATGTGATTGGTGCAGCTCGGTTTCATGGGCATAGGTAATGAGCATCGTTACTGATTGCCAGAGTGACTCGCTGAGCAAATTCAAATTGTGCTCTCGCGAGAACTCTGGATTTCCAGGGTACCTTACTGTACTGTGACAAAATAACTTCAAGTAACAGACTTTCTGGAAGAAAAAATAACGTAACTTACAGTGAGATACAGTCAAAAGACACACCTG
This sequence comes from Epinephelus lanceolatus, assembly GCF_041903045.1. Lineage (NCBI taxonomy): Eukaryota > Metazoa > Chordata > Actinopteri > Perciformes > Serranidae > Epinephelus > Epinephelus lanceolatus. The sequence continues at coordinate 6,241,530 of NC_135742.1, forward strand.
TTATCAAAATTATAATAATAAAACAAAATTCAATACAGACTGATCCAAAACTGAGTATTTCACAGAGCACTTTTAAGAGTCTATGAGGTGTCTGTACACAGTTCTTAACATTGACGCGGCTGAACTGACAGCTAGCAGCTAACGATGGTAACTCAATGACAACAGTGCTGACAGAGCTAACTGTGTTAACCAGGGTGAGCAAAGTAAAAGGAAAAAGTATGTTATAAATAATTTAATATTAAAGGAGCTATAATCGACATTTAAAGAAGGGCTGGTCGATATGCAAACTTCTGAGATCAGTCTCAATTTCGTTGGCAAAAACTAGGATGAACATTTTTTGTCAACAACCTTTTTTCTTTGACAAAAACAAGTCGATGACGAGCTAAAAATAGATCTTAATAAAAAAAAAAAACTAAAACAAAACTTGACAAAAATGATAGTGGTCGACTCGGACATTGAAAGCCAAAAAGGGCCGTGCTTGTGATTATCTTCAAATGCCGCATGAGTGACAGGCTGGTAAACTCCATTAAATAGTCTGCACCAGGATGTTTCGCTAGCCAGTAAAAACACACACACTGGAGCAGTGTCAGCCATTGGTGCGAGTTGTGAGCTGTAACTCAGCAGTAAATAATCAGCCGTGTGTGTCCCACTGTGGATGGTGGAGCTGCTGAATGGATTTGTGGAGTTCGTTAGTCGCAGTGGTGACTGTTAGCAGTTAGCTCTGCTTGTTGGCTGCTGAATGGCAGCAGAGCAAGCAGCCACTGGCCGGTGGACAACGAGAATATTCAGTGATACCATCTCCCATCAATTGCAGCCCCCCTGAACTAACTCAAATTGAAATCACGTCATGACAGAGTTTGTGATATCTGCAAATATCATATCATTGTCCAAAGAATCGATTTAATATTGTATCATGGTGAAACTTGTGAATTACACCTCTAGAGATAACAGCTATAATTTCTTTTCTCCATGAGTTCCTCGCACTCTAATTACGTTGTTCAGGCTTTATCGATTCCAGGAAAGTTAATGGAGCTCCATTGTCTTTCCCAGTAGCATCCTGCCTCACCTGCAGACCCTCACATCCACACCCCTGAGGTGTCCACTGACTCTCTACACTCTACTGCTGACATGAAAGGCACGTTTGGAGAAGGTTGTACTGCTTGGCCAATGCTCGTTAGGGCAAATAAACCTCAGAGAGTTAACTGTAGTCTAAACTCCTGAATATCCAGGTGTGAGTGTTATGATCTGTTACAGCTGCAGAGTGTGTGTCGGGTCACGAGAAAATCTGAGTTTTTGTTGTTTTGCACGACGCTCTTCTCAACCTTGAATCTCACACTGCACAACATTCTCCGTGTGCAAACATTGCGATTGTCTCTGAGACTCAAGCAGCTATAAACATGCACATATTGACAAGGGACCCCCCTCTGTTTTTGTGCGCACGTAGAAATGTATGTATGCAGCATCTGTATCGGCAATGACTGTGTGTGTATGTGTGTGTGTGACTGCCAATGAGCCTGCGTGTATGAGACACTGTTGTGTGCATATGAATGGCAGGGGGTATCCTCTTCCTGAATGCAGAGCGCATCCAGAATATCTCATTGCTATTCATGTGAATGAGTCTCCTGGAATCAAACAGCAGCCAAAAGCATATTTGCACAGAGTTAAAATGCATGCTGTACTGGAACAGAAATCTAGCAGTTTCCTCCGAAATGAAATCTGCCTCACTCCATCAAGTCGCCTAATGTTTACAGTGTAACCATTGAACAATGTTGAGATGCACTGGCACTTTCATTCCTCTAACTTGACTTTTCTCCTTTAATGTTGAGCTACAGAACTGATTAAAAACCTCAAAGCAAACTCAAATCTCAACCGACTCTGAGGAAAGAGTCAAACTTGCTGTCAAGTTGATTAAAGTTGATTTATTGACTCTGAAAACGTACAGCTACGAGCTGGAGTCAAGTCTTTTACAATTATAAGTAAAAGTAATCAAAGATTTTATAAACTACATACATCTGACTCTGAAGGATTGACAAGTCTCGATCCTTTTAAAAAGCATTCAATGTTACGAAAAGCATCTCTTTGCATATGGATTAAAAACAGAGGTCAGAGGAGAATGGCCAGACTGGTTCAAGATGATAGAAAGGCAACAGGAAGTCAAATAAGCACTGGTTCCAACCAAGGTCTGCAGAAGACCATCTCTGAAGCAACAACACCTTGTCCAACCTTGAAGCAGATGGGCTACAGCTAGGGATGTCCCAATCCAGCTTTTTCACTTTCGATCTGATACCGATATTACAGCCTTGAGTTTTGGCCGATACCGATACCGATCCAAGCATGTATTATACATATTCACTTATTTTGTTGTCAGTCGTGTTAGAAAAGGTTTGATCAAGCAAAGAACAACTACTTAATCAGGTTAGTTAGAATGATCCACAACAGTTGGTATGAGAAACTGACCTGTTTATTGTTAACAGGGTTAAATAAACAAACTTTAAACTTGAACATTAACATTAAATAAAAAATATAGCTGGTTTGCTTTGGCTGCTTTGGCCCCTTAATAAATAGAAAATGAATCAACACAAGAAATCTTTAAAATGTCTAACATTGAAATTAAAATAGCAGCAAGACTCCACGCACTTGTGCTTTGGCCCCCTAATAAATAAAAAATGGATTCACACCACAAGACATTGTTGGCATTTAACAAACAATGCAGCCTTTCCTTTTCAGTTATTTTAGTAGTGTTTTTGTAGTCCATCCATGGCTCCAATTTCACTAATTGCGCCCAAAACAATGCCATCAGTGCTCTTTACTTAAACAGCAAGAGTGTAAACCAAATAAAAATATCACTCTCAAAAAAACAGAGCAGAAAACAAATAGTCAGTTAACTAAATTGACCGCTACTCTTCCGGGCACACCAAAACTGGACAATAGAAGATTGGAAAAACATTGCCTGGTCTGATGAGTCTGGATTTCTTAGTACCAACTGAGCATGGTTTAAACACCACAGCCTACCTGAGTATTGTTGCTGACCGTGTCCATCCCTTTATGACCACAGTGTACCCATCTTCTGATGGCTACTTCCAGCAGGATAACGCACCATGTCACAAAGCTCAAATCATCTCAAACATGACAATGAGTTCACTGTACTCCAATGGCCTCCACAGTCACCAGATCTCAGTCCAATAGAGCACCTTTGGGATGTGGTGGAACGGGAGATTCTCATCATGGATGTGCAGCCGACAAATCTGCAGCAACTGTGTGATGTCATCATGTCAATATGGACCAAAATCTCTGAGGAATGTTTCCAGCACCTTGTTGAATCTATGACACCAAGTCAGTTCAAATAAACAGCACTCAGTGAATAACCTCCTAAGCCCTATGATAAGCTATTATAGCAAGGCTTAACTATACAGACCAGTGAGCAGTGATAACTAACATGTCTGTGGGGTCATCGGGTGGGAACCTCCTTTCACCAGTGTTTCGTCTAGTTGGTCCCACGACACCTCCAGGAGGTTAGACAGTGATCTCTGGCGTCCCAGAGACACTCCCCTAATGCCAGGTCTCATTGCTCCCCGCACTAACCCAACAACCTCCTTTACCTTACTTACACATGGCTCTCTCAGCCCAAACAGCACTGCCACCTTCAACAAACCCAGGCTCCGTTTATGCGAGCTCCAGGTAGTGACCGTGCCGATACTACCTTTCCTAGCACATTCACCACCAGAATTAAGGCAGTTCTCAAGGTAAAAGGGGTCCAACCCAGTGCTAGCAAGGTGTACCTAATAAAGTGACCGGTGACTATATAGAGCTAATTACATTCACTGGTTTCAGTTGTAATTTTCATGGCCATCGCCCACATTGTGTAAGTATTTGTGTCTATCTGTGTACCCATGGATGTGTAGGTCTTAAAATGAGGTGCGGTCGGATGCATTGTGTGCATTGGTGTATTGTTATTTTTCTGGCAGAAAGCGACTGCCTCACAAACGAACAAAAACCTGATCAAGAGTCAGAACAGCGCAGTATTTTCCAGCTTTTTAAAGGTCACATAATTCAGATTATAAAATGCACCTACATACGCAGGTTTACAGCATGCACACACTTGTTTATTACACACACAGGGACGTGAAATAATACGGAATTAATGAGAAAAATAACCTCCACATGCTGTAAAAGATGAACACAGCAGAGAGCAGAGCAGAGCTGCAGTCCGACTCCCCATTAAGAGAGATGCTGTGCCTATTTATACACGAGGTCCAGCACAACTTCACTGATGATTTCAGAAGCTAGTTTAGTTTGTTTCCTCTGTAAAGTTTTTAGGTTTGCTGCTTAAATGTCCAACAATATTTGCTGCAGTGACATTACTGCATTACTCTCAACAGGAAACACACCTGTTATTAATTCACGGACTAAATAAAACCTTTTGTCACGTGTGCCAAACTTTGAGCCCAGATATGCAGCATTTAACCAGCAGGGTGGCTGCACTTTCGACCATACACTATATATTAATATCTGAAACACACACAGTGACTGGAGAGTCCCTGATCAGATCCCTTCCAGGAAGGTCAAATATATGAAACATACATGCTGTTAAGCAGTCAACCTTAAACCACCCAGTGACCAGCAGCAGTAACAGACTGACAGCTGGTGATGTCCTCAAACTGCAGTGAGGAACTCCTCATCGCTTTATTCCCTGCAGATCCCCACGATAAACCAAATCCCAGTGTTTCCTTCTCTCTAACCTTCCCTCCCCTCCTTATCCACTCCTGTCACGTTCACACTGATATGATAAAGATGCTGTTTGTGTGCACGTTCTGCAACACCGGCTGACAAAGGACTAGATTTTCAGCAGCATCAGATCATCTTACTTATTATCTGGTGTATGTTTTGAGTCAGTGATGCAACAGCTCCGACAGTGATTTGATTTCATCGAAAGCCCTGAACCAAGGAAACCTAAAATCATGATCCTCCTCTGAGCCATGGTACATCATTATGTTTATCATCTGCAGGTTGTTATTTTGCCAATAATAATAATAATAATAATAATAACACATGGAAATGATCATATTTTTGACAAAGCAAACCTGCAACATACTCTGTACTGTTGTTCCCTCTTAGAGTCAGCACAGTCCATCACTGCCTCCCTCTCTGAACCACCTGCTGACATCAGTTAACCAGTGAGCTGCGCTTGGTTATATGTTGCACACCGCCCCCTTGTGGTTTAACCATCAGAGGGTAAATATATGCACAGAGCCATTACATGTTAACAGAATCAGGCAGAGGAGCTTTGTTCTGTAGTTTAAACTCATTCATACAGGCAACAAGAACCACATCCACTCAGTCAACTCAGTACCTGTCAAACATGTGCAGCTCATTCATCATCATGTTCACAAACAGAAGAATATAAAGTGTGACTACTGTGGACACCCATTTCCTCCAAACAAAACCCACCACATCACTATGAGATTATATTTCATGAAGATCGGGCTACTGACAAATGAGACAGTACAGCATCCCATAAATGACCTGTTCTGACTCAGTATTGTGCTTCTCATGAGGAGATATGATGTCACATTTGTGACAGACTTATACTCTCCCAGATGTCCTTATGTAGCAAATAAAAGACTCAGTAGTAGGGGTGTGCCATGTTATCTCTTCACAATAATACTGGTATAATTTTTAATATATGAAAAGAAATCATATCATGATATCTTCAATATTTTTGACTTATTGTACGCACAGCAACAAGCATGGCTGAAAGCAAAAATGGTCCCAAAAAGAGAAAATATCCGGTGAGCCAAAATGCCTTGTTGATGCCAGAGGTCAGAGGAGAATGGCCAGACTGGTTCAAGATGATAGAAAGGCAACAGTCAAAGTCAAATAAGCACTGGTTCCAACCAAGGTCTGCAGAAGACCATCTCTGAAGCAACAACACCTTGTCCAACCTTGAAGCAGATGGGCTACAGCAGCAGAAGACCACACCAGGTGCCACTCCTGTCAGCTAACAACAGGAAACTGAGGCTACAGTTCACACGAGTTTTCTCACCAAAACTGGACAATAGAAGATTGGAAAAACGTTGCCTGGTCTGATGAGTCTGGGTTTCTGCTGCCACATTCAGATGGTAGGGTCAGAATTTGGCGTCATGGATCCATCCTGCCTTGTATCAACGGTTCAGGCTGCTGCTGCTGGTGGTGTAATGGTGTGGGGGAGATTTTCTTAGTACCAACTGAGCATGGTTTAAACACCACAGCCTACCTGAGTATTGTTGCTGACCGTGTCCATCCCTTTATGACCACAGTGTACCCATCTTCTGATGGCTACTTCCTGCACCTTGTTGAATCTATGACACCAAGAATTAAAAAGGGCGTCCCACCTGGTACTAGCAAGGTGTACCTAATAAAGTAGTGGTGAGTGTATGTTGTATAGAAATGTAATATTCTTTGTTCAATCACAAAAAAGCCTACACATGGCATTAACATCTTGTTATCCGCAGGTAAAGATGAGCAGACACTATTTATCAATATGACAGCAGCGATCACCGGGTACATAATGTTTCCATGCCGCCACTGAAACAGACTTGAGGCCTGTCTATCACTGGCTTTAGCGTTGCAGTCTGGCACCCTGCTGATTTTACAAGATGACAGTGAACCTATCAAGGTACAACTGTGGTCAGCAAGGGCTCAGTCTGGAAATTTGGATTCAGCCTTTGTCAGTTTCTTTAGCCAGAAAATCCAAGTCTGTTGAATCATGTCTGAGGCTGAAGTTGGCAGGTGTGACAGTCTGCCAGTCAAGGAGATCATATCCCAAAATATACTGCTCTTGAAGCCTTTAATATCCCCTTAATGGAAGAATAATTTTCAAAATTGCCCCCACAGACTTGTAGTTAAAGAAGCCAAATTATACTTTTAAAGCCAGATTTCTGGTACAGATTTACTTCTTTAGGGAAAGTTGGGTTTAGTTGACTTCTGTACAGTTTCTTGGAGCTGGCATCTCACAGCTATTAGTGAAACTGCGTCCTCAGAGACATCCGGACGGGCCTCATCATTCAGCCGCAGTGGTCAACACTTGATCACAAATGGCTGTGGATAATGGGAAAGCTGGTGGCTCTTGTGTTTGGCACATTCAGAGGAAGCACAGCTGTTTGTCATGAAGGGAGAGGAGGCTCTGATAACAGTCTTCATCAACACACTCAGTCCTCTGCCAGGAAGGAAAAAAAACTTCCTGATTAGCGGTTAGCTTTGACTGACAGCTCGCTCTAAAGGGACTTTCCGCTAAATAACTGTTCGGCCCAGACCAGACGCTTTGGTCCTGATTAACCAGGCTCACATGCAGAGAAATACATCTACACACACATCTGCACACACACTTTTTTGGGACTATTTGTCTTAAAACACATGTAACTGATTGTTTCTCGACTTCCCATCTTGTCATCTAGACTGACAACGACTACACACACGTCTGTTCCTCTTCATCCCCATATGTTCTATACATAAAAGCATCCACCTCATACATATGGAGCTGTCAGTGTGATGGATGGACTTCCTGGCATGATCTCGCTCTCAGTAACAAAGAGGAACTACAATAAAACACGATCTGCGCTTCACTTCATGCTGGAGTGTCTCTATATATGATTTACAGCAGAGAACTCGTTTCACTCTGCAACACCTGGAAATAAAACGATTTCACCAGCGTCTGTAGGAAGACTTTGCAGGATGTGTTGATTTCAGGTGATTTTTGTTTTGTTGCAACTTGTAGTTATAATATTATTGATCAATATTACTCTCTTGAATGTTATTCTATTGGAGTTTCTCCAAATCGAGGGTCTTAAGATAGAAGGTGTCACATATAGTACACATTTGAGACAAATAAAGTTAAATAAACTAGACTTGATGTACGTTACATTACCCCTCTGTGTTGCAGGCTTTAATTCGTATCTAAGTCGCTAAGGGCAGAACTCAAGGAAACAAGAACATCCTAGAAGGAAGCAGAGAAGATCGCTCAACACCGAACCACCTGGAGGAAGTTCATGAATGACCTATGGGTCTGTGTACTTCGCGGCCATTCATTTTTCATTTCGAAATAACAAATTGAAACACGGAAAACCAACCACTATCCGTTTTTTGTTTTGAAATAACCAAACCAAAAAGGAAAAAAAAAAAGATCTGTCTCCCATTTTTTATTTGATAATAAAGAAAAGAAAAACGGAAAACGAATCGTTATCCGTTATCCGATTTAATTTGGGAATTTAAAAAAACCCTGTGGGAAACTCCTTTCTCTATTTTTTGTTGCATTCATGTGGTGTCGGAATAATCGGAAAAATGACTTTCTGACTGGGAAAATACACATGAACGCCTGCTCATGTCGGAAAAACATATTGGAAATAATTTTGGAACAGGAGCTGCCGACTTGACTGAAACTGACATCACTTTCACAGAAAACTGGCGGACGAAAAGGAACGTTTGGTCCGTGGTAATAAAACTTTTTATTAATTTCATATCATTTTTTGCGGACATGTAATGTGTAATGTGGTATGCCGATAGTTGCTGTCCATGTAGAGTGACCTAAAATAGTTAGAAAAGTTATTGATTAGCGTAACATGTCAGATAAAGCAATATTCTAGTAGTTATAGGAAATGTACATGCTCTGTATGTACATTTCATAGACCACATGAATGCAACTTACTGGTCACAGAGACGAAACAAACAAAAAATAGAGAAAGGAGTTTCCCACAGGGTTTTTTTAAATTCCCAAATTAAATCGGATAACAGAAAACGGATAATGGATAACAATTAGTTTTTCTTTTCTTTATTATCAAATAAAAAACGGGAGACGGATCCTTTTTTTCCTTTTTTGTTTGGTCATTTCAAAACAAAACGGGTAATGGTTGGTTTTCCGTGTTTCAATTTGTTGTTTCGAAACGAAAAACGAATGACCGCGAAGTACACGGACCCCTATGCTCCCCAAAGAGCAAAAGGGTTTAAGTCATAGTAAGTCATGTAGCTAAGGGCCGCAGCAGCTCAGTCCATAAGGACTTGGGTTGGCAACCGCAGGGTCGTAAGCTTGGGCCTACGTTCAGACAAAATACATAGCATGGACTAGTAGCTGGAGAGGTGTATGTTTGCCTCCTGGGCCCCTGAGCAAGATACTGAATCCTCAACTGCCAGGGCACCTGCCCATGGGCATGAGCTCCGACATCTCTCCATTTGTACATGCATGTAAACTTCAGGAAAATATTGATTGAATTTCCCCTCTGGGATTAACAAAGTATATCTTCTACTTCTTCTGTTTCTTAATTGCTCTGCATGCTCACATTCAACAGCCATTTTATTCCTACACGATATATTAAGGTGACTTTGTGCCAAAACATGGATTGTCCTCCAACTACACAAACAGAAGGCCAACCAGTGTTGTAATGTATTCATCCATTCATTTTCCATCAACACTTATCCTGTTGGGGGTCACAATGGTGCTGGAGCCTATCCCAGCTGACACTGGGTGAGAGGCAGGGTTCACCCTGGACAGGTCACCAGACTATCACAGGGCTGACACATAGAGACAGACAACCATTCACACTCACATTCACACCTACGGACAATTTAGAGTCACCAATTAACCTGCATGTGTTTGGACTGTGGGAGGAAGCCGAAGATGACGACATGCAGCAAAAGGTCGCGAGCCGGAGTCGAACCCGTGACTGCTGATGGCTTGCTTTTAATTAACATTTACTTTTCCTTCAACTTTCAAAACTTAAGTACATTTACTTTAATTAAAATTACTTTTGATACTTAGGTGCAGTAAATATCAGATACTTTAAGACTTTTACTCAAGTAATATTCAAATAGGTGACTTAAACTCGTTGTAAATTATCTGCAATGTGATAATTTGATGTCTTGCTTTTGCATTTGGTGTGGACCCCAGCATGAGTAGTTGTTCCCATGGTAACAACTAAACAGTGCAGAAGCAGCGCTGTTCATCCAGGTCTCTCTATAAAGACATTTACAGGGGGGAATATTGAGGATTTTTATTGGACTAAGAAACACCTGACGCAAGATGATCCGCTCCAAACTATAAAAGCTGACAGGTATTCACAGCTGTAGTTTCCTCTGGCGTTCTTCTGCAGATACTCTGCCTTCTCCTGAGTGTCCCCGTCTATGAAACGCAGATGCTGGGAAAGTAAAAGTTCAAACTGAACCCACATAAGCGTGACATTTCCACAAATGTGATATTATGACACCATAAAAGGTTCCAATAAAACACAACTGGAAAATGTCCTGAACCGATGTCAGAGAGATATTCAGCTTCTGCTCCTTTTAGTCAACTTAAAAAAACACTCTCTCTGGACCACTTGGTATTTCCTTGTCTCACTGTTAGAGATTACATTTCCTCTTTTTTTTGGCAGCTGTCATCTCAAACAGTTCAATAAGCATTAACTGTTGAATCTTCTGCACCAGGAAATGATCACTAACTGAATAACTTCTAAATCTTTGTCATGTAAAGAGCTCACTGTAGCTAATATCTGCGTTTTTCGTCCAACACTTTGTCTCCTGAACTCGTCAGCTGGGAGTTTGCTGGAGTTGAAGGTAAACCTCAGTGAAGAGAAGTCTTCCAGCTGAATGGTTCAAATGTGAAAAGTTTAAATTCAAAACATCAACTCAATGTCGTCCACTGTTATCTGAGTGGAAGCTGTGCTGCGTCGGCTTCATTCAGCGATTTCAATGGTTGTCATAGTGATGGAGGCTTTTAAAAATTGTATTTTTGAGATTACCTTGGCTCTCGCTTTATTCTTTGGCTTTCTTTTCTGCTTGCCAAATACTTTCCCCCCCGCCCTTCTCTTCCTCTTTATTCCTCTCTTTATTCCTCCTCGTCCTCCTCACACACACAGAGAGACTCTTTCAATGACACAAACATAAACTGGAATGCCTGCGAACATTTGCACAGAATGGAGTGTTTTGGCCTTCTTTTTTCTCTAAAACGCTTGACGTAAAAATGGTGGTTGACATTCATATGAATGCCGGTTCTACACAGAGGAGACGCACTCAGAGAGTCAGTGTCAGTGATGTAGTGGACGGTACACGCCGGTGTACAGGGTGCACCCACCTCTTCTTACACTATCCTCACCTATCAGCCAAAAAGTTATTGGAATATAAAGAGTACACCCACCTCATCAACTACCACCACACTATTGGTCACTGTATATGTATGTTTCACCTTTCCTCTCATCCGTTGCCTCCCACTCAGCACCCACACTGTAGGAAAGACTCCAGCAGAGCTACATTAACATACTATGAAGCAAAAGTGTGGTGTCTCTAAAGTTATTTAGGGTGAAAAGGAGGGTATGCAGAGGACACAAACCTTCAGGCTACTCCTGTACTTCAACAAGAACTCCACCAGTACACACTGTCACACTCACAATGGACCATTTTTAAAAAAAGGGATCCAACTTGACGCAGCAGCACTGCAGAGATGCCTTTTTTGTTCCACACATTCTTCTTCTTTGTCGAAACCTGGCTCCTACAGTACCCACGATGCAACTCCAACACGTATGTTAGTGGCAGCTAACGATGGATAAAGATGAGCAGCAGGCTACAGAGGTGTGATTAGCTCACTTCTTTCTAACTCCGCACCTCCAGATTTTGGTTCATTTTCAATCTGGCGGTCTTCAGCCCCGACCGACTCAAGTGACATCACCTGAGGACATTTATCAGACTTCACAAAGCTTCACCTGGACACACTAGTGTTACACGCGATGCTACTTTTTCCAGTAACGAGTAGTGTAACTAATAGTCACCCCAAAACCAAACAACTTGTTACAACATTACTTTTGTCATCACATCACTACTGATTTGAAATACAACAATCACATCAGCGGACTCATTTTCATATTCATTGTGCTGCGCAGGCACGTCACAAAGCAGCACTTTAGTTTTGAAGATGGGAACGCTGGCCTTTGATGCTGGAAATAGTCCCATCACTGTTGCTGCAGGTGGTCATATTAAAAAATCCTTCCACTGCAAAAAAGACACCCTGAAACATCTACCTCGACCGGTAGTACAACAACGTGAAGCTCCAGGAAATACACCCCTCCCAGCTGCGGACATCAGCTGTAGCCCTACACTGGCCAAACAACCAAACCGGATTTTAATCATGGACAACTGCAGCTACAAAGAAGTGATGAAGCTTGTGGGTGGATATGTGGTAGAAGAAATGTTGCTCTATGAGTGTCTCGATACTCTTTTCAAAAGTAATTTTATTACTTTTTACTCCCTGCCAACAGTAATTCGTTACACTGCTCGTTATATTACTTTCCTGTGACACCACATAAAACTGGTAGTTTCGTATCGCCCCAAAATTCAGATGTGTGCCTCTGTATGGATGTCAGGGTAATCTCTGTTAAGTGTAGCTATGGCTAGATAGCTTTTTTTCTTACCTGGGGTTTTTCTGTCACCTGTGACCGGTATCTTCCCAAAGCTCTGCCCAAAAGATGGAGAGTCACTCATAGAGCAACATTTCATCCACAACATATCCAGTTTCAGTTGTTTAGCCAGTGTAGGGCTACGATCGACCTCTGCGGCCACAGGGGGCTCACCTTTGGAGGGGTGTATTTCCTGGAGCTTCACATTGTTGTGTTGTCGGCCATAGTAGCCGAGGTGTTTCAGAGTGGAGGTTTGGGGATGTGTGTTTTCGCAGTGGAAATAGTTTTAATACGACTACCTATAGCAACAGTGCTCTTGTCATCTTTCCTCAACATATACGGCAGTACTACTACAAAATCTATAAGGTGTCCTTTTACTGTGCGACACAGAAGAATAGAAATCCCTGTAACACAGCAATACAATGTAATACAGGTTTACAATACCAGATCACCACCATTACAAGCAGCCAGAGAAAGAATCTGCAGCAGCAGGAGAACTGATGCACAAAGGGATCCTTTTCACTCCAACATGTGTCACAGTTAACCTTGAAGTACGAACTTCTGCTGCAGTGCAATATTTCTGGCTTCACAGACACGAATATGTGTTGCCTCTCGACCAGCAACACACAGTGTTATTGTCCTGTAAGGTGCAGTTTTTATCATTTTCTCCATCAGCGATTGTGTTTTTAAGGCTTAACTTTTGGTTTTCAATAACAGATCAATTGAACTGTGTGTTTTCTGCATCCAAAAAGGCGCTTACTGCAGATCACAGTGAACAAGATCGTGCTGTGGCGAGGTCAGCTCTGAATATGTGATGAAAAGAACAAGGAGAAAACAACTAAATTATGTTTTTTAATCATCCAATTTTCACTTCTTTTTAACATCAAAATAAAGACTGAGAAATTCCTGTTTTGGCAGCAAACAAATGACAAGACTCGTGTTTTAAAAAGCCTGATTTTTCATTCATGTCCAACTGATTTTCTGGCAACTGTCCCCTGTTTCCAACCCGTAACCACCTGATTGGTATTCAGCAACACGCTTTTGTAGCCTTGATTTGTCACAAATAATTACAGAAGCGTATTTATTGGCATAAACATCATAAACAAATCCACACAAATTAATCTCAACAAATGAAGCATTAGAATTTAATTACAGGGAACCATGATGCCCTGTTGCACTGAACGTCCTTGTCTTTTGAATACATTAAAAAGACACACACACACACACACACACACACACACACACACACACACACAAACGCCCTCTCTGGACCCAGACAGACAGTTATGCAACATATCATTCTCATAAGATTATATTTGACAGTTTAGTGACGTCGGATGATGAAAGTGCACAGTGTGTTATAAATGTAGTGTGTTTTTACATGTGTGTGTTTGTACTACAAAAACAGGTATTTGCACAAGTCACTTTTTGCGCTGCTGCCTGAATAAACAAAAGGAACTGAGGATCTGTACATGTTTGAGTTTTTGTACTCGACAGCTTCTCACAGATACACACTGAGCATAATGACACACGTGCGTTCTACACTTCAGTATTCTCGCAGTGTAACTTATTCTTTGATGTCACAATCCAGCTCCCCTCGTTTTTCTCCAACTTCTGTGGATTTCTGTGAATTCGCGCACACGTCTTTTCAAACGTGCAGACAGGCCTTGCGAGTACAGTGATGTTAATCTTTTGCTTTGCCCTTTGAAAACCGCATACGGCTTGAAAAACAAGCACCCTGCCATGAATAAAGCCTTCGCTTTAAGGCTGCGCAGAATAAAGAGGGAGAGGAGAGGAGGAGGCCTGGCAGCAGAAACAGACAGTACGTGAGTGAATGACGAGTTTGTAACTGAGAGAGAGAGAGAATCCGAGTGGAGAAATGAGGCAAAGTGCGAGGAAGAAAGGAAGATAAAGGAATGCAGAGGAGGAGAAAGGTACTTTAATGTTGTCATAAGAACAAGAACTGATCACCCTGAGGTGTGACGGTTTTGATTCAGAAACGATAAAGTGGAAAGAAAAATGCAAATAAATATTATTCGTGATATATTTTTCTTTAAAAGCCTCTGATGGAGATGACACAGAGGAACAAAAGCCACTTCTGCACTGACTTGTTAAGGCAGAAATTTTATGTCGTTACTTCACTTCACCGTGCTGTGTTTAAGGTACAATCACAGAATAGGGGGACAGAGTTGTATCGCCTCCGAGCCAGAAACAGAAGTAGTAACAGTGCCGAAACAACGTCTGTATAAACGGGACAGCCAGCAGCAGAGGATCCTGGGCAGCACGGGTGTGATGCTTTGACATGTTATGTGTGCCACCTATCATGGGAGATTTAGGATGCTTTCACAGCTGTCCTGTTTGTTTCGGTTCAATCAAACTCAAGTTTGTTTGCCGCCTAAGCTGTTTGATGCAGTTTGTTTGGGCAGGTGTGAACACAGCAATCACACTCAGGTGTGCACCAAAACAACTGGACCGAGACCTTCTTGAAGAGGTGGTCTCAGTTCGGTTACAAACGAACTCTGGTGCGGTTGGTTTGTGGTGAGAAGGTGTTCCGACCTGGATGTGAAGCAACTGCAGTCACATGACACATTGTTTGGGTTAAACATGAGCATGTTACAGTCCTGGAGGATTATTAATGTGCACCTCCTCCTGTACTGCCTTAATATGCACATTCAGCACATCCAATGCATCAAAACATTGTTTTCTAGTTGGAGCTGCGCCTCGTTTTCAAACTGTATGGTTTGACTAAAATGAACAATGACAGCAATATAGTCCACGATGAGCAGCGCTAAAATCAACCTGCGTAGTTGTCCCTCCATTGTGACATTAGAAAGTGTCACATTTATCTTGCAAGTGTACTCTTCTTCAACGTTTGCTTCACTTCCTGGATTTTTCCCACATGGAGATTCTGACCAGTCAAGAGCAGCTTTCTTGTGCAAGGCATTTGATCTGGTCCTCTTGTAAATGCTGCCGTGAGAACACGAACCAACTCTCGGCAATTATACAACTTTGGAACAACATGAGTCCCTGATTCAGACCAAAGGAGACGACTCTAGGGCTGACAGCAGCCTGAACAAGAAGCTGTTAGTAGTCAGCAGCTAATGCAAAGAAGAAGAACAACAAAGACGAAAATGTCTGCAAATTGGGAAAACAATGAGGTCCGGAAGCTCCTTACCGTCCAAGCAGAGTACGAGATCAGCCACCATATAACAGAGGCAGTAAAAGATTGTCATTGGCATGTTATGTTATTGTTATTGTTTATAAAGTGCTGCTGTATCTTAATGTCACAATAGAGTGCTGAAGTGACGCCCCTTCCGGTAGAGCTCATGGGACCTTAGATCGGAAAAAATATGAATGGCAGTGAATGGGGAGAGCAATATTATCTTTTGTTCCCGTTTGAGTTGTGACATGAAATCCAAATATGTTGTTAATGAATTTAAAACATAAATTTTAAGGTCAAGGAAGTCATACTTTGTGGTAAAACTGTTGACATATAAGCTTTTTAATTAGAAAGACTCAAGAGTACACAGGAGGAGGTCGCGTATGTGACGTCATAGCTTTCGCTCGCTCCCTGCAGCTTGGCCTCCCCGCTGAAGTTCCACTGTTTTATGATTAATCGATTTATGATTGAAGATGTCTGTGTGTTTTGTGCCAGGTTGCAGTCACTCCAAACTGCAGGAAGCGAGTGAAAGCTAAGACTTCACATACGCGACCGCCTCCTGTGTAGTCTTTCTAATTACGTTTTTTTCAAAAGCTTATATCTCAACAGTTTTACCACAAAGTATGACTTTCTTGACCTTAAAATTTGTTTTAAATTCATTAACGACATATTTGGATTTCATGTCACAACTCAAACGGGACCAAAAGATAATATTTCTCTCCTCATTCACTGCCATTCATATTTTTTCCGATCTAAGGTCCCATGAGCTTCACCGGAAGGGGCGTGACTTCAGCACTCTATAGAGCCCAACACTGTTGTGTTACATGTCTCATTCATCACACCTCTTTCGAGTCCCCGACGCTGGACACTTTCTAAAATCACACATGGGAGCGGCATGTTGCTGCTGCTGTTTGGTTCAGTGTAAAAATGCAAAGGCAGCATAAAAGTGACTTCGTTAGCAGCTCAGTGGTTTTAAATAGTGTCTCCAAAGGGAAACATCTGCTGATGGTACCACAGTGAAACAGCACAGTCAGCCATATTAAACATATGTTCATCTTGTAACTGCTGCAGCTTGATTCTCTAGTTAATACAATGACTGTCAACACTAATGTGTTAATAAACAATGATGAATTCACAATGATTCAGTTACATAAGGAACATTTAAGCCGAAAATTTAGCATTTCCTTTAAGCTAAGGAAAGGAGTATCAAACACAGCGAGTGCTGGATAAACAGTATGGCACTATTTAGAGGTGGGAAACTCAACTCACATGACGTGGGTCAAGTCAGACGTAGGCTCTGATCACACAGAAAGCGTTGAGTGCTCTGAACTCCTAAAAAAAAAAATAATTATCTCCATGTTTAAATGCTCGTCATGATCAAGAACAGAACTTACTGTGTTTTTAATCTATGACATGATTTGAATCAAAGAACCGTCAGCCGTGCATCTGTTCAATAGGTCGATGGTTTAAGGTGGAATTGGAGCCAAAGCTTTATATAACAGCGTGTGAATCTAATCTGTGTCCACTGTAAAGCTGAACAGAGCAGCTCATCATTTCATTTGCCCAGAAGTTACAGTGATGATCCTCTCTGACACATTTCTCAGATGATTTTAATACTTGACTCACACACAGCGTGTGTGTGTGAGGCAGATTGAGATGATGCCCGATGGATTAACAATCCTGTGGTGATTATGGATTACGCCTGGTGTGTGTATGTGTGTGTGTGATGAGAATAAATCTAAAACTGTTTTTCTATTAAAGCTGGTGTTACGTAATACCTGTCAGGTCCCATTTTAAACAAGGACTAAATCACAGACACAAAGATGAACTGTTTGTCCTGTTTTGGGATACTGTCATCGATGAATCAGACATGAACGCCACATTCTTACTCAACATCATGCAACACACCTAATCTGTTTATTTTCTGTGTCCCATCATCCTCATTCACCTGTGTTTCTCTCCTCTTTGGTAACAATCTGTGACTGTAACCTGTAGGGTTCACCCTGGACAGGTCGCCAAACTGTCACAGGGCTGACACATAGAGACAGACAACCATTCACACTCACATTCACACCTACGGACGGATTTAGAGTCACCAATTAACCTGCATGTCTTTGGACTGTGGGAGGAAGCTGGAGCACCTGGAGGAAACCCACGCTGACACGAGGAGAACATGCAAACTCCACACAGATAGTGGCACGAAAAAAAAAACATATTAACTATATATATTATATTGTATTTCTGCCATTATACCCCCTAAATCCTACACACTGGACTTTTAAGGTTAGAGGTGAACATCATGAATCTCTTCTTGTCACTGCGAAGCTCTCCAGTATGCACATCAGTAAGTGAATGCATCATCATTAGAAGCCACCTCAGTGAGCACAACAGGTGAATGCATACCTTCATACGTCTACTGAACACCTCTAGGAAAGCAAATTCTAGGAAATGTGACCGAAAAATCACTGCTGTTTATACATGATTAATAAAAGCTATAATAAATCTACTTTTAAAGTATAATTAATCAAATTTCTGTTTGTTATCAAGCACTTTTAGTTCTGGATCAGTGTATAAACATGAGACACAACCTACAGAGGAACATGTGAAAGGAGGCAAAATAAAAAGAAAAGTTGTGCTACAAGACATTTTCTAGTAAAGGCCAGTTATTTCACAGCAGATTCATCCATCAATCCATGTGGAGCTGAGAATATGTGAAGAGTCCTCAGGCACAGACGCGGAAGCACAAGTTCAGTGTGTGTGTTGTGAGTGTGTGGCACAGTGTGTAGCACACTGACCCAAATAAGAGCAGCTTTTGAGTCTCAGCCATTTCTTAGAGAAACCCGCTCTCTGGCACCGCGTGCAGCTCGACTTGCAGAGCAAATCACCACAGTGTCTATAATCAGGATGAAATATTGTTTGGCAGTTCAAATATCACATGAAAAAAAAAAATCAACACAGAGGCAGGATATGAGGCAGGAAGAACCACAAAGTAAGGCAAGGTCATTACAAACTCATTATGAGCGACAGAGATAAAGCATAAGCGGATATTTTAGGAATATTACAGTGATTTTCCGTGAGCGTAAAGACGGGAATAATGCGCATTAATCCGCAGCCCGTGGCGGTGCGCAGGATAAACATCTTGTCACCGTATGAAACGGTGAGTGTGCACAGAGCTGCAGCACTTCACAAAACCTGAGCCCGCAGGGATCAGTGTTAATGAAGTGCTTTACAGCAGAGCAACTGTCAATCATAGTGATGAACAAAGCCTCAGCCTGCTGTTGCCATAGAGAACTCACGGAGCCGGTGCACTTTTCTATCCATGAACAAAAACTCACATATTGAATCCATGCGGCGCAATAAGTGCATGTGAAGCATCCTTACCTCGAACAGAGGTGGAGTGCCCTTGTCTGGAAGTGTGCATCCCAATAATTCAGCCAGGAACTTTGCCATATAGAGGTGAGAGGTGTGCTCCTGAGTTATGATCCTGAAATAAAGCGCTGAATCAACAGGAGAGTCCTCCGTCCGTCTGCCGCGTCAACTTCTTTGTGGCGTTCAGGGACCCTGCGCGCATCCCCTCTTGTCTTCCGCTCCAGCTGCCCGAACAAAACCCCGGAGAGGAGGCAGAGACAGAGGAGCAAGATACCGACAGCTGAGCGCAGAGCAGCGGCTGGATGTGGAGATTGTACGCCTGGAGCTGTCGCCTGTAAGATCCAGTGTCGGTGGATGTGGATGAGTTTACCATCAGCAGCGGTGTGGACTCATGCAGGTGGGGCCGGGCGGAGGGGGAGGGGGCGGGGCAACGAGCTGTCAGGTGGTTTTCATCGACGGGGTTCCCCCACTCAGAGGTGACATGGGAGGTAACACTGCACCTGCAGTCACGTTGGCTTTGATTAAACCTCAAATTCACTGTTATTAATATTTTTAGACTCAATATCTTAAAGTCTGAGCAAATATTTTGACTCACTATAAATATATTTGTTTTAGGGCTGGGCAATAAATCAATATTATATCGATATAATGATATGAAAATGGATATGTCGGAACTGTTGTCTTTTCCTGGTTTTAGAGACTGCATTACAGTAAAGTGATGTCATTTTCTAAGCCTAACAGACTGTTCTTTAATTTGCCTTTATCCACTTAGATGTTGTACCCACAGTACTGATGATTATTTATCAAAAAGTTCATTGTGTAAATATTTTGTGAAAGCACCAACACACAATCCTACATTATCGTTACAATATCAATAAGGATGTATTTGGTAAAAAAAAAAATGTGATATTTAATTTTCAATATATCCCCCAGCCCTTATTTGTATATTTCATTACTTGAATTTTATTTCCTGGCTATTTGAATATAGATTTGACATTAGGAGGATCCTTGTGAGGTTTTATGATGGTGGAAGGAACATGCTAAAATGTTTGTAATGTTTCCTAACCTGGCAGTGATTGAGTGTTTTTGCCTTTCCAGTATCGAGCGCAGCCAGTGAAAGAGATGTCTCCTCCACTGGATTTGTAGTTCAGGAACGGTGAACCCAGCTTAATGTGAGTGACTGTAGCTCATGTGTGTTTAATCACTGGTGCGAGTCAGGTCGCAGGACTTTTATTAATGGAAAATTTTGGTTTATTTCAACCTGTCTCCTATCGTCCTAAATTTGTTTCAAGTGACTAGTGACATAAAAATAATAGTTAGCATGTTAGCTGTTAGCCTAGATACAGCCGGGACGCATAGTGGCGTCAGACCTGTTAAGTGAACGGGCATATTTCAAGTGCAAAGTTAGTCCACTAAACAAGCTTTTTCTCAACGCCTCATGTCGTTAGGATAAATGTCAGAGAACATATAGAAAACGACATGTAAACGTGTTGTCTTACCTTACCGGTGTGGTGCCATGTTGTTTACCATCTAGCTCTGCTTTCCAAAGCGTGGCTGAAATATCGCGAGAACAAGCAGCGATCTCATACCGTGCCTGAAATCTCACGAGCTCTAGATAAAGCCCAGCTGGATACTACTCCAGGTGGAGGTGTCTCGTCCTCGGTCACATCCAGACCTTGAAAATAAGGCTGCAACCGGTCCCATTCCTTGCAACAGAGGCATTCCTCTGCTGTGGGCACTGGGGCACAGCATTCACAGGTACACCACCAATCTCCAGAGCTACGCAGCCTTGCAGCAGCCATTCCTCCTCTCTCGTCCTCTACCTGTTGCGCCTCTCTCTCTCTCTCCTCCTCCGTTCTTCAATTTCACGAACCTCTTCATCAGTGTATTCTGGCTCAAATAAATAAGGGCGGCCATCAAACTCTGCAAAATCAAATTCCTCCTCCACAAAGTCGAAGTCTGGCAAAACGTCAGCCATTATTCTATAAATCTTTCATAAAATAAATGAATGAACTTTTCAGGCTACTGTCCGGTTCTGCCTTCCAGCTGCTGCTGTTTGTTCTCGCAAGATTTCAGGCCCTTTCACTAACGTTTTAACAGGTCTGACGCTACTATGTGCCCCGGCTGTATCTAGGCTAACGGCTAACATGCTAACTATTATTTTTATGTCACTAGCCACTTGAAACAAATTTAGGACGATAGGAGACAGGTTGAAATAAACTGAAATTTCCCTTTAATGGGTGCTGGGAAAATGTTTTACTCATTATCTGGGTTTTAATACTAACTCCTGATGAGACACCTGCCAAGCTGCAGACAACCTCTGTTCGAGACTGACAATAACACCAGCTGTGTTTCAGCCAACGTATCCTCATACAACGGTTTGAATGATGTCCTAGCAATTAGTGCCCCACGTATGACGTTACATACTAAACCGTCAAGTTAGAGGTTAGGCTTAGAGAGAGATGCATGCTGGCAGTGAGCCTTTAAGTGACTCAAAGTTCACACAGTTCCAGTTCAAACACCAGTTTCCTGGTAAAAGTCCTGGAGGAAAGTCCTGTGTTTTCTGACCCATCCAGGAGACATGTATAGCGGACATATTCTGCTATATATATTGATGCATTAGTTTTCATATAAAATGTACAGACAATGTATTAGAACAGCTTGGTTTTAGCAAGTCCTCGCTGTGCATTTTAAGCACTAAACATCAATATTTTTTAGTGACCTGTCACTGTTTTTCCACCGTGGATACTGCCAAGAAAAGCAGTTCTTCTTTACAGAAGCGTCACTGCTTTTCCAGCTGAAATATTGCCATGAAAAGTGGTTGTTTTTTACGAAGATATCAGTGCATTTCCAGCTGGGACTGTGCCACCAAAATCAAGTATTCTAAGCTATAACGTGTTTAAAGGTAGGTGCTTGTGGTGACCCGTAAGTGTGTTTCCAGTGTTTTTTTAGACTTTAAATGTGTTTTGTTGCAACCAGTCAGTATGTTTCCAGCAGCTTTTTAGACTCTAAATGTAGGTGTTTTGTAGCAATCTGTCAGTGAGTTTCCAACGACTTTTAGGCTCCAAATGTAGTTGTTTTGTAGCAACACGTCAGGGTGTTTCCAACAGCTTTTAAGGGCTCCAAACATGGGTGTTTTTTAGTGACCCATCAGTGTGTTTTTTCCAGCAGCATTTTATTAGGCTTCAAACATGGGTGTTTTTTAGCAACCTGTTGGGGACAGTGGCACAAAAAGTGATTATTTTCGGAGACAAAAATCATACCGAAATGGAACTTGACATTAAAGATTTGCAAGGTAACTTTACCTTTACCTTTCACTGTTTAAATGTTTGTGTGACTCAGAATTTATAGCACCATATTAATGCCCGTTATTCTGCAACCACATACAGGTTTAATGTTGTGAGTCAACATTGTCTGGTTGTCTAGATATATTTAGCCATTAAGTGTACCTATTATGTTTTTATGTCTTTCATCTAAGTTTTTTTTAACAATCTGTCCACGTAAAATGATATCAGTCTCACTTTGATGCAGTTTCCCATTGGGATTAATAAAGTAGTGCTCTGTCTGTCTGTCTGCTGTTTCTATCACTTATAAATGCACAATGAGTGAATTAAACTGTCACCAGGGGTTTGGTTGAGTTGTATTTATTGAATATTGATGGGCTCACAGGACACCTGGCTGGATCTCAAGCCAGCAGGAGGAGGCGTTGCTGTGAGCGCAGGGTGGGCTTTTAATATTCTATTTCCATGTTTGCATATTATTAGATTGTTATTTTTCACAAGTTGACTGTTAGCATGTGAGATAGTGATGCATATGTTAGTCTCATGTTGTGTTAAATTATAGTCGTTTTCACGATATTCATTAAAAACTCATGATTTATTCACGGCTTCTGTTTTTGTCCCGGGTTCAGGACGCCTTGGGGGGTGAGAGATGACTTTGGTTAGTGTTTATGAAATGCAAAAACATCCTTTCTTTGTTATTAATATTTACAACCTGTGTGATTCATGGAAGAATTACTCTAAAAAGCCTGGAAATCATTTGACTAATTCTCACATTTACGTATTCAGAGAGAGGCTGAGAGCACTGCGGTAAGTCAGACTGAAAATATCCAGAGCAAATGACCAGCAGAGAGCGTAACATGACACAGGCTGATAAGACTTGGGTGATATGGTGGGAAAACAGAGGGTGACCACCAAGTTTCCGCATCAAAACCGTTCTGCCACCATGGATCAGGAGCCATACCACTTAGCCTCTACCGCATGTTTCTGCAGGTTAACGTGGCTAGCCAGCTGTCTATCAGCAAAGCCAATGGAAAATAAAATAAAAGGCAAGACATTTACATCACAAAAAGAAGAACCCAAAGATAAGAACCCAATTACAGCACCACAAACAGAAGGGCAAATTGACATAGTCTTTAATGAAACCACTTGTCAAACACAGAGTGAGCAGGCAGGTGAAACAACAGTAAGAGTTAATGTCGTGTCTCGGAGCCTTCCAAGACATGGGTTCAGTCCAAAGCACTAGGTGTGAAACCTTGAAGCCAAGAGCAGGTGAGTCAGTGGCATTCGCTGAATGCACACTAACAGCAAACAGTTCCAATGTGTGCAGTGGTACAGTGAGGGACTGGACGGGATACTGTTGGGAATCCAAAACCAGGAGTACTCACAGGAGTAGCTGCCACACCAGTGCAAAGCCGACCGTAGATGGAAAGGGACTTGTCAGCGGCAATGATGAGTGGAATCCGCAGCGCACACACACAAATGTGGAATTCGCAGCCACACAGAGAAGCAATCCACAAGACAAAAGTTCACAGGTGGATGAACAGAAACCAGGAAGGCAGAAGAAGAGGTCCTGGTCTGGGACAGAGGGCTTAGTGGTTTACCGGGGAGCAGATGAAGCAGGGGAGTCAGAGGCAGGCGAGGTTGGCAATGAGAAAACAATCTGAGAACACACGCTGGAAAGTCTTGCACTGAATGACAAAGAACAATCTGGAAGGAGAATCCGTAAAGCTAGGGTATTTGTAGTGGCAGGAGGTAATGATCCACAGGTGAGAGGTATTAGCTTGATGAGGTGGGTGTGGTGGACCAGCAGAAGCAGGAAATGTGTGGACAGGTGATAGGCTGGCAGGTAGGTGTGGTGGCGAGGCGGAGTGAGTGGTAAACTACTGAATGAGCTGAGAAGATGGCACATGTGAGGGGTAAAAAGTGCCCACTGTGACACATTGAGTCAACTGAGCAACAGACTTAAGGAAAACACCTCTGACCGTGTCCATCCCTTTATGACCACAGTGTACCCATCTTCTGATGGCTACTTCCAGCAGGATAACGCACCATGTCACAAAGCTCACATCATCTCAAACATGACAATGAGTTCACTGTACTCCAATGGCCTCCACAGTCACCAGATCTCAGTCCAATAGAGCACCTTTGGGATGTGGTGGAACGGGAGATTCTCATCATGGATGTGCAGCCGACAAATCTGCAGCAACTGTGTGATGTCATCATGTCAATATGGACCAACATCTCTGAGGAATGTTTCCAGCACCTTGTTGAATCTATGACGCCAAGAATTAAGGCAGCTCTGGTACTAGCAAGGTGTACCTAATAAAGTACAAACAAATTAATACCAACTTTTATTTTGAACCATTTTTCCACATCAAGATTTTATCTCAGTTTATTTCATGTCTTGCCTTGTTTTGTTTTGTTTTGTTTTGTTACTGGACTTTTTACACTGGAGACTGACAGGAATGCATCGGTAGAGAGAACAGGGTGAGATGCAAGCAATTAAATCAACAACAAGATGTAATTTTTGCTGTTTTATTTACTATATCCACCAAATTTAGGAGCAAAGGCATTACAAAATGACCTTTCACTGTTAACAAATCGAGGTAGTAGTTGTAACAGGACTGTGCAATGGTCACCCAACACAAACTTTTTAAAAAGCAAATACAGATCTAATTTTCAAATCACCATGACCTCCTCTGACCTCCTTTTGCAATTCCTCCTGATCTTCCTCAAAGTAGCACAGCTCTGAAATGCAGCAGCCGGCTGCTCATAAGCTGCTCGTGCTCCCCAGGTATGCTCTTATTCTGTCAAACATCTTTCCTTTACTCCCCCCCACCCCCGCCCCTTTCCCTACTTCCCTCTCTCATATCTGTCAAGCTCGTCTCCTCTGCGATGTGGGATTCATACATGTTCCTTGTCAGAGCTGGAGAGGTCAAAAAGGTCAGGCTGCATGATATTGTCAAACTGAATAGATGTAAGTGAATAAATCGCTGGCACCTCTCTTCTCCTCTCGCACCACAAAGGACAGTGAGTGTAACTGTGTTGACAGGGACAGAGGAGGCAGAGGAGGGATCATGAAGTCTGCAGAGGGAGAGAAAAGAAAGGCAGGCTGCATACAGAGGTGTCTGTGTATATGGATTTTAACAGGGTCTAATGTTTGTAGAATGAACACCATGTATGTTGTGTTGTCATGTAATTATGTGAACATTATTCTTCTTGAACAGCAGCTGCTTTATGTGACAATACCAAGAATGAAATGACGTAGTAAATAAGCATCCTCTGCTGATGTTTATGACATGCCATACTAGAATCCCTTAGAGGAAATACCTATCAATGACATTTGTCATTCAACAAGATGCCACAAAATATATGCTGCAATATGTAACAACAAAATACACCAGGGCTCGACAGTGCGAGCGTTTCACTCGCATTTGCGACTAAAAATAGGAACTGTAAAAAATATTTAGGGGCACATGTGCGCATGAAATAATCAGCCGAAGCAGCCTATATTTTTGTCAATAAAAAAATATGATAATCGAACCGCAAATGTTGGAGGAACTCCAGCCGCCTTCCCTCTTCCCTCTTCCCTCTTCCCCGTGTGACACGGTTATGGGCGGTTTTCCAAGCCACTGTCAGCACAATGAATATAAGTCCCACTGTCGGCAGCGTGGAAATAACCTAGGTCAAAGTGTGGAGGAGATGGACCGGGTGGATCTCCGGGGAAGCCTGCTCCGTTCTCCCCGTACTTCAAATAATTTCAACTCTGAGCGCAGCGCTTGGGCGGAAAATCAGAGCGGTGCGCGACGCCAAGGGTAGCGGTGCCGCTGCTGCCCTCTCCATAGACAAACAATGGGACAGCCAGCGCAAAGCAGTTTTACAGCTGATCATGTGTAGAGGCCTTTAAGGACCGTTTGCCACGGTACCGCTGCTGGGCAGGGTGGAAATAAAGCCCTTTTCACACAGAGCGCGCAAAGCGCAGACCTCCGCCGACAAACCCATTCATTGTGTATGTGCTACCGCGGCGCAAGAGCGCACCGCTCTGCCGCCGAGCTGAGCGGTGTGCAAGGAGGGCGCATGTCGCGGCGTCTGCGCGCCGCCAGCCTGCGCGCCGCCAGCCTGCGCGCCGCCAGCCTGCGCTTGAATTGAATTTTTTTTAATTTCACCGCAACGCGCTGTGACGACACCTCGGCGCCGCGTGTCCAATAGCAAAGAAGAGCCTGAAGTAGACCCGGAAGCGGTCACCATGGAGCTGTAGCTCCTGAACGAGCCTGTACTCCCCCAAATCCTGTCCTCTGCGCCCTACCCCGCGGTGGGCGCCGCGACAGCTCTGTGTGAAAGAGGCTTAAGTCCTGCAGAGTTTCAAAGGACCTGGAGAATGTTTTAGGATAGTAATAACATTCTATAAGATAATCATATTGCAAAGATAATAGATAATAGATAGATAATAACATTAAAGACAAAATTAAATTGCAATACTTTTTCAAAACTTGATGATTTTACCTTTCTGTACATTTTGTATGCAAATTCATTAAATAATTTTGCTTGTAAATGTCTATTTGCATCACGTTTATTACAGAAAACACATTTGATCAATTTACATTGTGCCCCTAAAGTTCTTTGTGCGCTCCTTACTTTTTCAACTTAGGAGCACATGTGCTCCTTGGGAAAAAAGTTAGCGTCAAGCCCTGTATACATTCCCTGATTGAAAAGGAGCAGGAAACATTTCATACTACCTGCCCCCTTTCTCAAAATGACTAACATAAATGGTTCTTTCAACATCAAGGCAGCATCTTAAATGTAGGTCAAAGCTTCATGCAAACTCCAGGAGATATCCCCAATTCTTTTTATTCTAAAAGGAGATTACTGACAACGTTTTAACCATTCAATAATTGATACCATTTTAATTATTTAAAGAGGGGATAATGGTTTGATGTCTTCACGCAAACTGTATATGCAGGTATGTGTTTACACTTTCACCAAGAAGCCCATCTGGAACATTGTCAATGTGGCACCAGTAAAAGCATTTAGTTCTCCTAAAACTGTAGCTCGCTGGGAGTAATAACTCTACATGGGCAGCCCAGTCGCCAGAAGTAAATGCTGGCATTTACTTCTGGCGACCACGAATGCTTCATTTGCATGGCTGCATATGTATAATATCAGCGTTTCTAAAATGACATTGCATGAACTGAATTTGGCCCAATCCCAATATCCCCCCTTGTCCACTACCCCTTAGCCCTTGCCCACTACCCCTTGGCCCTTGAAGTGAAGCAACGAGGGGTAGGGGTTGAAATCTTTCCCTAGGAATTGGGCCACCACTCACTACGTCACCGCGTCGGTTACGTTCACGCATACGTAACTATTTTAAACAGGAAGCTGCGAGCCATCTACATTTCCAACCAGCATCTACAATGGAGTTTCCGGTTGAGTTCATCCTCCCTATCGCATTTGCCGCATTCATCATGCTTCGTTTGATGAACGACAGACGACAGGGGACTTCTGCTAGCTAGCTAGCTGGCTAACCAGCTAATATTACAAGGCAGCATAGTTATATTAGCTGGCGTGTTACCGTAATGTGAAAAATCCGACAATTTTGCAGAACAGGACAGATGACAGACGCCAGATAGTGCGAGTTAGCTAGCTACTTAACAAGCAACCTGACAACGGTATCATTAGGTACGTATGAACTTTTTTCCCCGTCTCTTGCTCGGTGATAGCCATGGTGATATCTACCTTTGTCACTGGCAGGTCAGCATCTGAAATCCCTCGCTCCGAAGGGCTAGTTTCATACCCACTACCCCACGTTATGCCCCCTACCCCGACACGCAAAAAGGAATTGGGACATCCCTACCCGTCGCGGGAACACGTAAATGTAGGGGTAGGGCCAAGGGGGGATATTGGGACAGGCCCTTAGTCACCTGGAGGTAGAGGGGACGGTGGATGGTGGGACACCTCGTTGTCATGCCAGTCAAGCTGCAGACCATTGTTCAAGACCAACAAACAACACAGCCGGTCGCGTTTTAGTAGGTTATTTCTGTGTTTCCAGTGGCTTTTTAGTCTCGAAACGTTTATATTTTGTGGTGACCTGTCAGTGTGTTTCCAAAAGCTTCTTCGGCTTTTAACGTGGTTGCTTGTAGCGACCCATCAGTATGTTTCCAGCGTTTTCACATTGGCTAGTCATCCTGTTTAATTTGTCTTCTGATTAAATCGGAACCGTTGAAACAAGTTGTAGGAAGCCTCTGCAAGTAACTGGTTGCTGGCAGACACTCTGCTGCAATAAAATGGTCAATCAGCACCCCTTAGTGTGTTTCCAACAGCTTTTTAAGCTCTCAACGTGGGTGTTGACTAGCAATCTGTCAGTGTGTCCCAAGTGGACTTTTAGGCTCCAAACATGGGTGTTTTGTAGAGACCTGTCAGTGTGTTTCCAACACCCTTTTAAGGCTTTAAATGTGGGTGTTTTGTGGTGTCCTGTCAGCGGGGATAGTGACACAAAAAGTGGTTGTTTTTCGCAGACATTGCTGCTTTTCCAGTTGGTATTGTGCTCCCAAAGCTGAATGTTTTAAGGCAGAAACAGCTTTGAATAGGCAAAGAGCTGTGCCCACATCTCTCATGTTCTTGTAAATACTTGCCCTGTGTTGCGTCTGTGTTTCTTAAATTGTTCCTTGCAAGAAATGAAGAAATCCTGTTAATATTCAAAAACAGCATTTGACCATCAAATGTATATTGGCAGACTGACCTTCTACTCTGCTCTTATCACAACAGCGTCGTACACTAGAACTCCTTTTGATGCAACTGGTCTTAAACCACACTCTCCATATTATAAAATATATCTTTGATACACACAGAATAATAAGAGATGCTTATTGTCTGATGTTCACTTGTATTTCTTGTAATGACCCTGTTTAGATGTAATGAGGTCCTGCTCTCCTTCTAACGTTCTGCCATGGTGTTACTTGTCAAAATATCTCCGCACCAGTGACACTAAGACAAACTGCAACACAATTAGTGCAACCATCTTTCTCAATTAAGTTGACTGTGATTAAGATTTTTGTCTCTCCTAATGCACACTTTCTTCATACACTCTGCATTGTGTTAGTGTTTCCATCTCCATAACCCTGCAGTAATTGGTGGACCTGTAATGGCCTCCATCTATCACTTTTATCTAGAGGGAATCTCTTCCACCCATTACCGTGGACACTGAGCCAAATGAGTCCAACAGACATTTCAACATAGATTACTACACACTCAACACACACATACTGTACACGTGAAAGAAGGCAGGGTCACTTTATCGTAATAGAATTTGTCCAACATATAAATCTTGCCTGTACTAGAGAAGGATTGCAAGACGAGTAATGGTAAAATAATATGAAGCTACCTGGACCACAGCAGTATTTAATGTTAATCCACAGAGCTTCAAAAGAGTGATATACTTTTAGGAGCCTTGGTTTCTTTCCATATGAGCTTTTACATTCTTTAAACTTAAGAATCAGCTGTTTGTTCGACAGCCAGTAGTAGAAAAAGAACCAATGTCAAGTACTAAAGCAAAGGTCTCCATGCCACAATGTAAAGTACAACTTCAGGAGTCCAGCATTGAAAAATACAAGACGCCAAGTGTACTTCACAGTCAAAAGCAGTCCTTTTCAAAGGACAAACATTGGCACATGCTTTTGATCAAGGCAGCTTTACATATTCTTCCTCACACAAGAGATATTCAGGTAATTCGATGTCAAGACCAGACAGAAGAGCTGAGGATCAAACCAACAACCTTACAGTCAATGGCTGACGTACTTCGCAACCTGAGCTTCAGCTACCACATCCTCTCCACCCCCAGCTTTTACCCCATCTTCCACGCTCTACAGTAAGGACTGCCCAATGACCCGATTGCCCGGGGCAAAAAAAATGCCACGTCAGGCTAGTGAATCTAGCAACTCACTTGCCTGAACAAAAAGAAGCCTCTGGAGCTGATGATGGAAGAAGCTAAGGAGTGAGCCCACCATCTCTGTTCGGTGTTTCACATGCACGGTACCAATCGGGCACTCTGAAAAAAAGAACATGGCGGTGAGTAAAGACAAGGTTTAAGAGTTAAAGCGCAAGGGATAGGGGTGTAACGGTACACAAAAATCACGGTTCGGTACGTAACTCGGTACACAAGTCACGGTTTGTTTTTTTTTCGGTACAGTAATGAAAAAAATAGACAACTATTAAATATCTTGTACTTTATTGGTAACCTTATTAAAACTTACCACCACAATTTTTGAATGAAACAAATACATATAAAATCCTGATTTTTCACATTGTTTGAATGAAAATAGAAATATATAAAATTTAAAAAATAAAATCTTGCTTTTTATTTTACACATTTTTGAATGAAAAATAGAAACATAAAAGTGAAAAATAAAATCCTGCTGTTTTTTTAACACATTTTTTTAATGAAAAATATAAATATAAATTTCTACTTAAACAATTTTACTCAAATAAAATAAAAAGTATAGTGCAGCTGGTCAGCTTTAAAGCCTGCTCAGATTCAGTTTATGGCGGTTATTTCTTTAGCGCGATCAGAATGGTCAGGGAAACGCTCTTTCTTTTTCAAACTCGGGTGGTGCCTGAGGGTTACCTGAGGAAACACTGGATAGTTTTGCCCTGGTTGATGCGAGGACACTTGGTCGAGTTTTCTCCCAAGTAAAGCCCACAACCTGCCTTTTAGAACCAATTCCCACACCATTTTTTAAAACATTTTATGGATTCTTTGAGAAACAGCTACTGTACATGGTGAATTGCTCTCTTCAGACAGGTATCTTCCTGGCCTCCTTGAAAACGGCGGTGGTGAAGCCCCTTCTGAAGAAGAGCAATTTAGACCCCAACATTCGTAATAATTATCGACCTGTATCCAACTTACCGTTTTTAAGCAAAAGTTTAGAAAAACTGGTTTTTAACCAAGTAAATGATTTTTTAAATACAAATAACACTTTAGAGAAGTATCAGTCTGGTTTTAGGATGAACCACAGTACCGAGACAGCCCTTTTAAAGATTTTAAACGACATCAAGTGCAATTTAGATAACCATAAACTCACAGTCTTGGTACTACTGGATCTAACCGCCGCCTTCGATACAGTAGACCATCGCATTTTATTAAATAGACTGAGGCACCTGGTCGGCCTCTCTGGTACTGTTTTTAACTGGTTCGTCTCTTACCTTACTGATCGACACTTCTTTGTAAGTATGGATACATGTTCCTCAGGAACCCATGAGATAAAGTTTGGGGTCCCCCAGGGGTCAATTTTAGGTCCAACTCTTTTTAATCTCTACATGCTTCCTCTGGGGGACGTCATCAGGGGGCACGGCATCAGCTTTCATAGTTATGCTGATGATACGCAACTGTACATCGCCGTGTCTCCTGATGACACATGGCCAGTTGATGCCCTTTTTAACTGCATTTTAGATATAAAGTCTTGGATGGCAGCAAATTTCCTGCAGCTCAACCAGGACAAAACAGAGGTTTTAGTCATTGGTCCTGAAGGCCAGAGAGAGAAACTTTTACCAAAACTACTGGATTTTAAACCAACACAATCTGTAAAAAATCTGGGTGTGATTTTTGACTCTGAGCTCTGTTTTATTCCACATATTAAAAACATAACAAAGGCAGGTTTCTACCACCTTAAGAATATAGCCAGAGTCCGCCCGTTTCTCTCTCAGGCCAGCACGGAGGTGCTGATGCATGCTTTTATTTCCTGTAGGTTAGATTATTGTAATGCTGCTTTTACCATATCAACCCTCGCGGACCCTGAGGTCCTCCGGCACCGGCCTTTTAACCATACCACAAGTTAGGACTAAAACACACGGGGAGGCGGCATTTAATTATTATGGCCCCCGATTGTGGAACAGCCTGCCGGAGAACCTCAGAGCTGCAGAGACTGTTGATGTTTTTAAAAAGAGGCTCAAGACTCATCTTTTTAATCAGGCTTTTAACTGATCTCTTTATTTATCTATTTTAAATTCCTCTTATAACCAATTTATCCATCTATTATCTATTTTTTATTTATTTTTTATATTCTTACCCTTCCTCTTTTTACGTTCTTATGTCATTTAACCTTTATCTTTTGTTATTTTAGTTAGCCTATAGGTTTTAGTTTTGATGCATTTTATGTCTCTGTTTTAGATCATTCTTACCTAGCTACTAACTCAATTTTATGAGCTAAATAGCTTTTTGTTGGGTGGGAGGGTTGGGTTTTCTCTTTTCTTTTTGTTTTCTGTTTGGATCTTTGTTGTTTTTAACCTCTGTGAGGCACTTTGTGTTACTGTTGTATGAACAGTGCCATATAAATAAAGTTGATTTGATTTGATTTGATTTGGTGTCGCTTTAGATGCGTTAGCATGTTAGATGTGTTTCCAAGTACATACCCGACCGCTGTTCTGCAGTGTTGGCACATTGCTTTTGTCTTGTCCGCTTGTTTATTTCCATCTTCGTATTTTACCCTGAAACCAAAGTGTTCCCAAACGGAGGACTTAAGGTTTGTGGGTGGGTCTTCAAGTTCATCAGGCTCACTTGCCATGTTGTCAAAATGCAAGAATGTGCTGCACAAAGTGGAGGCGGAGATTTACAGTCAGACTCGGTCCGTCAGGGAACTAGATATTTTAAATGGTTCGGCTCGCAAAAACTGAATTAAAATAAAACAAAATAAAATAAAATAATATCCTGCACCCAATAATTCGGTACAGGGTCGTGCCGAACTGAAAGTCGCGTACCGAACGATTTGACACAAATACACGTACCGTTACGGCCCTAGCAAGCGATCATTTCATTTATCCAGAGAACAGGGTCCACATCAAGTGCGACTCAACATAACCTGGTGTGTTTAAACTTAAAATAGAAACACATTAAACGTGGCAAGGTTTGACTCGGCCTGGCCACACATGCCCTTGGAAAACCTCTTAAGGGTTGTTTTGAGGTTGGAGCCCTGAAGGCAATACTTCTTGGAATGGTCCTGGATACTTCCTGGCTCTGGCTAATAGCCACACCAACATACTAGGCTGGGCTGTTTGCCACATGCTAACACATCAGCTTGGAGGGGAAATTTAGCTTATGTGTGCATTAAACCTGTAACTTCTCAGTTCAGCTCTGGTCTCTCAAACCGTTAGAGCACTGTGTAGGTTTGGCATGTTTACATTAGTGTGACGAAAATGACTTTGATGGGATTACCTGCTGTTCCACCTGCTGCCACAATTTTACCACATTACAGAACACAAACACACACATGCAAACCCCCCACACTACAAAACCTAATTAGTCAATTTTGAGATGAATAAACCGTATTTATCATCTAACCTCCAACATAGAAACGCCAAACTGACAGCGTGCACTTCCCATGAAACAAATTGTTGACAAAAAAAAAAACATAATTAATGAAGCAATCAGCCCGCGCCAGCCGAGCCTCTCATTGACACCCCGCTGTTGTATGAGATTTTAATAATGCTGTTTAATGACATGCTCCATGTTGGCTGGCAAACGCAGCTCCATATGTTGTTACAGCTGTGGGGAGCAGGGAATCTACATGATCTACACAGCTTCAGAGCACAAACCCCTGCTGGGGTAGAGCACTTTACGTGTGTGTGTGTGTGTTGGCTGGCAATGCACTTGACTTGGCCCTCCAGAGAAATCCCTTTGACTGTTTTCCTCCTTCACTTGCTCGCTTCTGTGCTGAAGTAAGAGTACAGTAAATGATCTTCAAACGTGTTTTCAGTTCACTTCAAAGTGTTTCTCCACCACATATGATCATTCCAGGGCAGATTTATCACACAAAATTTCAAGTAGTAGTCTTTCTATTTATTTTAGTGATTCTCTCATACTTGAATCAGATCCCGATGTTGAGGCCAGTCTTGAGTCTTTAATTCTTGTTACAGTTTGAGAACAAGAATGTAACTACTGTAGAATTACTGCCTCATGGTTGTGTGCTTCCACCAACTGGTGGAGTGGCAGATTATATCCATATCTGTCCAGACTCATATGTAGCCATTAAGGGTGTAACAATCCATCAATCTGGATCAATACATTGATTCAATGATCAACAATCCAATTTCATCGATGCAAAGGGGGATAAACCGGGAATAAATCAGCCGTTTGGAAATATTTTCGACTATGGAGAAAATACCGGTCAACAGACAAACGCATGTCATATCTAAACTAGAAAAGCACTCGGAGAGCACAGACCTCCGCCAAGCAGCTCAGATTTCCAGCCATTTTATTATTTTATCCACTTCGCTTCAACTGATCACCACCAAAATTGTATCATCTCTTCCTTGTCCCAATATCAACCTTTCCTGAAAATTTGATCAAAATCCGTTCATAACTTTTTGAGTTATTTTGCAGACAAACAAACAGACAAACGCTGGTGAAAACCTAACCTCCTTGGCGGAGGTAACAATGACTTTATAAGATAAAACACAATGGACCTGCCTGGACGAGCATCTCACTCCACTAACTTCCCACTACAGGAACATTAGCTGCTAGCCGCTAGGCTAATTTATGCAATGTAAACATGCTAAATCTAATAATGGGTCACTAGCAAAAAACAATTGTTTTGTCTATGAACCTCAAAACTTATTACTGAGTTAAATTTGATACAGATGATGTTGCTGTTTTATGGCTGTTGGCAGAAGTTTGCCTTCAGGGCTTTTAGGCCAGATAGACCTGAAGTTTTAAGAAAAAGTTGATAGTTTGGGTTCAAATGAAAAGATGTCTCTCTGACAGAAAGCCCTGAACTTTATTTTATCCCATGTTCTGTTTTTATGTGAGTTGGTGGAGTCAGTTTAAAGTAAACTTTACAGTATTTATTATTTATGTGTTCACTTTTATCTGTTATGACCAAAAGTAAAAAGCAAAGGGTGGAAGCGTCTTCTGTAACAGACGGTGTTAAATGGGCAGAAAATATTGTCTCATATCGACCGCAGGCCCCTGAATCACACAGAATCAAAATCATATTGGGGCAGACTTTGTGAAATCGACAAATATTGTATCGTTGTCCAAAGAATCCAAATAATATTGTATCATGATAAAACCAGTAATTTACACCCCTAGCAGCCATGACAATAGATCGATACAATCAGCACAGTTTTTTATGTAGACACCCAAGATTTAGAATGTCATCAATTCAGTATCCAATCAAATGTTTCACCTCCTGTTCCTGGGTTACTGTACTGAATAATGGCCAGGACAGTGGTTTAAACATTCTGATGCCACAGTGAAGTTGACCCTAAAATGTCATCATTTTATCCTACTGGACATTTGCGTGAAATCCTGTAGTAATTAGTGTATGAATTCTTAAATCATGGCCGAAAAATGTGTTTTGTGAGGTCACAGTGACCAGTGAATTTACACTTGGCACACAGGAGAAGGTTTAGCTGTTTGCAATCCGCAATCTTCACTGCTAGATACCACTAAATCCTACACAATGGACTGCTGATGCAGTAAATTTAATCAAATCCTGCAAGAATACCTGTATGACTTGTGAGAACATTTCTGTTAATAAATCAATTAAAAAAGACTATTTTGATATGTAAAACACATCACGTCTTACAAAACAGATGTAAAGACATGGCTAATGTGGCATACTAAATGTTACCATGATGACATTCTCCGTCAGCCTGCTTACTTAAGCATCCAACATTCACAAACTACATCTAAACTAAAATTAAAACACATTGTGTCACAGCAAAAAACACATCTGTGTTTTTGTGACATTTGTATCATGCACTCCCGTCTCAAAGCTAACTAGAAACCATGCTGTGTCTTTGAGCAGTTTATATTCTGTCAGATGAAGGTTAATATAAAATTTGATGGAGCAATACAGAGAAGAAAGTTAAGCTTTACACGGAAGCTTCATACAAATTAATT
The DNA here is from genome assembly GCF_041903045.1 of Epinephelus lanceolatus. NCBI lineage: Eukaryota > Metazoa > Chordata > Actinopteri > Perciformes > Serranidae > Epinephelus > Epinephelus lanceolatus. Next base: position 6,277,641 of record NC_135742.1, read on the forward strand.
TGGTCTCTCTAAGTAAATCCACTAGTTGCAGCCACTCCAGTAAAATGAAATGATACTGGTCTAAAATTGTGTTCAACAGTTTTATGGCATTAAGTGTTCATTACAGTCTCATGGGCCACTAGTGTTGATTTAGACTTATAATCTTGTTTAAATACAATGAGATAAAACATGGATTCCAATCTAGCTTTGTTCTCGCTCCTCAGGGGGAAATAAGCGGCTGTTTCACAATCAGATTTGCTCTGTTAACACAAATGATGATGTAATTTTCTCGCAAGCAGTCACTTTAATACCAGACTGTATTTTTCACTGGTGAGTTGCCTGCTGAGCCAAACAACTGGGCGTACATACACGAGATGTGTTTTAAGAAGCACATGTGTGTTAATTATTCTCTGTGAAATGTGTTGATCCTGCAGAGCCTGTGGTTTTACGGCCCTGCAGAGCCCTCGCTGTGCAAATAAGAACAAAGACACACTCGTCTTCACTGTAACTGAATGTGACTGTACAGATAAACACATAAAGCAGACTGAGGCTCTCGTTTAGTCAACCGCCCTCCCAAACAGCCAAACACATTTCTATTATTCATATAAATGTGTCTCATATTTTTCTCTGTATTTTACACATTGCTTTAAAACAAATTTACTTTTCTATGACGTCTCAATTATAAACACGTATACTGATATTTTTGCATTAAAGTTGATTACACTTAAGTAATTTCACTAGAAAGAAAGTGCAGAAATTCTGTGTTTTCTTTACATTTTTAAGGTAGAATAACTCTGGTCACATTTACCTAATTCAGACATTCTCTGATACATTGCTGCCTGTTAGTGAAGAATGAAACCATAGAAAAAGCAGTTTAAAGCAGCGATAATTGATTAATTTGGCAATTTGGGGGCAGCAGAACAGGCTGTAAACAATAACATTTTATCACAAACTGTGGCAAATGGGTTTGCAAACGGTTTCCTGCTAACACATCCACCAGACATGGAGCAACATTAGCATTAATTTGGGGCATTAATCTTTTTTTTTTGTTTCTAAAAACAGCTGCATACTGCTGCTGAAAAATGAGAATGCTTAAAGTGAGAGAAAACAGTGAAGTTACGGAGCCCTAAAACACAGGTGGAAATTACAAATCACTTTTGCTCAGTTGTTGTTTTTTTTCTGTTTAAAGATTCGTAGTAATTGACTCTGTCGTTGGTTCACCTTTTTCCTAATCTAAGCAGTCGCATCACTGTTATCCTGCACTGCAGTGCGTCCATCTGTAACTGAACGCATCACAGTTCTAGACACAACATTAGCTGTAAGCTGTTACAGTTGGTTCAGTACAAAACATTGTCTCATACTGCTGTTAATAAAGGTCAGTGACTCAACAACAGAGTTAACAGCAGGAGTGGGGATAGAAATCGATTCACTTTAATATCACAAATGTTTTGGATGTTTTGTGTGTACAAAGAAGTCCCCACTTTTGTTTTGGTAATCTATGAGTAACGTGATGTCATATCTGTTTTGAGAAAATCAAAAATAAAGCAGGAAAGAAGAAACTGGCAGACGCTCAAAGGACAAAGACCTACAGTAGCAGCTGTAGCAACTAGGGATGCACGATAATATCAACACATCATCGGCCAATATCGGCTTTAAAATAAACCATTAGAATCGACCGACCTTTTTCTTATGTTGCACAATGAATGAATACTACATACATTGATCAATATTGTATTTCATGTCTCCATCAGCTGGTGGGCCATCACCATAAGAGTATGCATGCATAATATAAAGTTACTTTCGCTACAGCTGAGACTTAATGATCACTAAAGTTAGGTAGGAAAAAAAGTAGGTATGTCGATTTCAGCTGGTCATCAGCTTAGTAAGTTGTTACATATCAGCATATCCGATATCTGCAAAAAATACAATATCGTGCATCCCTGGTAGCAACTCACATTCAGCCAGCCCAGCATCAACACCCCACTAGATCAGAAAACTTTCTGTTGCTGCTGTTACACAGCATTTATCCAGCTAGTTGTGAATCCTGCCGCTGGGGTTTGCAGCGGCTGAATCTGAGTTGCTACAGCTGCTACTGAAGGTCCATCTCTGGAGTTCCCACCCACTCTCCTCCTGTGATTAGTCTCCTAGAGACGGGGAGTGGAGGGACTGAGGAGTGCACAAGCTAGCTAATTGTTTTTTCATTGCTAATTTTCACAGCAAATAGAACAATGAAATTTATCTGACTCAGTTTGCAAGGTTTCTGTGCATAAGGGTTTTTTTTTTTGGATGACGGATTGCGTAAGACATCTGAAAAAAAAAAAAAAAAAAACAGACTCAGTGTGCAAAGGCCTTAAAGCGACTACGGTGCTCTCAATCACCAGTGAGGAGAGCTCCACTGCTAACAATCTACTGAATCTATCTTCATTCAGTGATCATAGTGTATTAATAATAATAGTTATATACTTATAACTTTACTTATAATTAAGTATTGTCAGTTCAGTCTGAAGATTTGGTGTGTAAGATTTGTTTGGGGCCTCTTCACTATGAATGATTTTGTCACATTAAACTTACTTGCTAAGTAATATTATAAATATTGATTAATGAGGGTTTAGCAAATACATAAAAGATAAAACTAAACCTAAGACGAACACTTTGACTGCAGACTTTGCAGACTAATGATGTCCATGTTTCTACAGAGCAGCTCATGTATAAAACAGTATCATTTCACTGATAAGAACTGTGGCTCCAGCTATGAAAATAAGGGTCTAGGGATCTAATGAATACAAAACTAAAACACACACACCCTCACATCCACACACACACCCTGACACACTGACACTGCCTTTGCTCTCCCACACAACTCTCCCTCTGTTCACTGCAGCAGCTGCCTAATGTTGCATCAAAGACCCAGACATTCACAGCGAAGCCTGTGATGGAGAGTTTTTTCTTTTTATCACCCTCTCTGATGGATCTTCACAGCGTTAATGCCACCTGCCAAGCTGCCGCTCCATCATCAAACCCCATGAACTATTACACAGCTCCTGAGAGAGTGCGAGGGGAACATGAGAGAGCAGAAAATAAAAGAGAGGGAATAAAGACGGGGACAGAAGAGAGAAGACCGGCCACCATGACTGGCTATACTCTCTGCACTGCAGCACAACAGAGGGTGTGATTTATCCATCGCTTGGCCAGGGGGGGGAGCCGGGTTCCACCATTAGCAAATGAGCCCTAATTCACCCAGACAGCAGAGAACTCACTTCCTCTAGTCTTTTAGTTCTTGACTCACAGCCCGAGGCCAAGTGCCAATGCTGCTCAGGAAGCTCCTTGTCCTTGAGAGTTCACACCTGTACTTCAGTTCCCTCAGTACAGACCTGAGCAGGAAATGATCCGCTGCCTTCATCTGTCTCCTCTACAGTAGGTCTCACTGTAAATTATTACATGGTTTATACAAGTGCATTATCCATTATCGCATGTCGTGATTTTGCCAAGTAGGACATGCTCCTGGATCAACGTCCCACATTGCATTCCTGGAAAAACAGTGCAATCGACCAATCGCTAAGCTAGTTTTCCAAAATGAACAAAATTTAACAAAATCCTCAGTAACATTAAATTAAAAAAATGTTTTGGGCTTGGGCTCTAAAATGGAGTTGCTTATTTGGGCTTGCTCTCTAAACGTCGCCTTTCTCTCTATATATCCATCGCTTCTTTTGGGCTTGTTTCCATAGCCCTGGTTGCTTGTTTCTCTCCCAAGATCTGGCAACACTGACAAGCCAGCAAGCAACAACAATGGCAGCGTCCACAGGATCACAGGGAGCGCGTTGTGTTTGGACCCAGGCCCTGGAGGCAGATCTGATTCAACACTGGGAAGACTGGATATCCATGCCTTTACAATGTGTCGTCTCCAAGTTAAAAAACGTAGTTTGGTGACGTCACCACATTATCTGGGGTTCTGTCAGCGAGGGCTCGGTGGAGAAATCTTGTGGTGTGCACACACAGGTCGTAACGCGGTTGGCGAGACTCCCGATGACAGAAACACACGTCGTCAGGTATGAACACTCAAAAGATTCCGATAGTCTCCGCGACGCAAAATCAGGGTGAAAATCGCGTAATGTGAACTAGGCTTAATCGGCTAGAATATTAGCGAGTTAGCCATCTAACTAGGAAGGCTATGCTAGCAAGTAAGCTTCAGACAATTTGGGTGTTTGTCAAATAATGAGTCTGGGATATGCGTTTCTGGAGAGGCCCTTAACTTTGACTCTATTGACACCTTTTCAATCCTAGAAAAACCCTCCAGAATCCCTCAGTTGTGATACAGGTGGACACCTTTTATCCAAAGTGGGTTAACAAAACCACGAGCACCTTAAACAAAACTAACACCAACATGGTAGTCTGTGTGCAGCATATTCAGGAACATCAAGAGTGACCTGAGTGCTGTATGTGGATACTAACAGGAGCAGAAACACGGCATCAATATTCATAAAGCCCAAAACACATGCACCTACATACAACAGTTAAACCATAAAACTGTAAAAGGTCTCTGATGTTACTGAAATCTGGGTTCATAGCTAGCACCACGAGTCCACAGACCTCAAAACACGTTCAGTTCTTAAATGATTTAACTTAATATTCAACCATGAAAAACATAATCGCCAAACTGCTGTTATGTTTTTTCCCCTGCAACTGCAGAAACATGCTTCTGTCTGGTAAATCATTTATGAGGAAGGATTTAAGGGAGCGTGCTGGAGGCTCCTCGATATTAATAATGTACTCAAGACAGAAGGCAGGTAAGAGAAGTACAGAGAGGTTCCCCAAAATCTCTCCTCTGAGACACGTTAGTTTATACAGAACAGATACAGTTCAGGTTTTATTGGTTAGTTTTTCTTTTAAAGTGATTTTGTTTGTTTTTGGTGGAAAGTCAGTAACATTCTTGGTTTGACATCTTCAGTGGGTCTTACTCTGGTTTGGGTACTTTTCAGTAGGGTTGAATACTAGGAATGTCCCAGTATCGGCGCCGATTATTTTTACAAAATCGGAATCGGTAATAAAAGATCGGAGGAATCAAAACAACAATGGCCAAGTTTATGAAAAATGCCTACCATGGCATTAACACCGCTCAAAGTCCGCGAAATAGGTGCGCTTCCCTGTGGAATATCATCCATCCGGCCACCAGCCTCAACTCAGAGATTCCGCCACGGATATCAAGGGATCCTACAGAGCCTCCACGCCTGAAACAATGCCGGAGCGCTACGGCATTCACACACGGTCCTGCGAGTTGGCAAAAGCTGGGGGTTACTTTCCGTTTAATTATTCCTTATTTGGAACGTTCGGGTCGGGTTGATTTATTGTTTTGAAACTGAACTGAGTCAGAGCCAACAGTGGATTTTCTTTACCTCCTTGGTTGCGGGAAAACCTGGGGTGGAGTTTTCTTTTGTTTAGCGAACTGTGTGGATTGAACTGAAGTGAATTGTGAACTGTGTGTTATTTGGAAATCCCGGAGTGGAGTTTTTTGTTTGAACTGGATTGAACTGACTGAACGGAGCGGAACATTTCTTTTCTTTGGTGAAAATTGAGTATAATTCTTTTGTTCTACAGAACAGGGACCTGTTTTATGGGTTTTATGGTTTCTTTGTGGGGTTTGACTGAGTAAAAGAAAAATATTTGTTTCATGTGTCAAACGGCTAAAAAACGATATAGGCCTATTTTGTTTATTGAAGACAAGAAGAAGATATTGACTTGGTTTACATTTTGTGCCGCTGAACCACCGATAAGCTTTTTGGATACTATTTCAATAAAAAACAAACCTTATGGGACAACTTGGATGCATTCTTTTTTTTTTTCTTTCTTAATGCTTTGCAAATTATCGGATTGGACTCGGTATCGGACTCGGTTTCAAAATAAAGGACTCGGTATCGGATCGGATGCAAAAAAATCAGATCGGGACATCCCTATTGAATACGCTCAAGCTTTACATTTCTTTTCCTTTCAACAACGCTGCGGTTAACATGTGGTTATGTTTAGGCACAAAACTACTTGCACCCTTTTCCCACCACATTAGCGCATGCAGGTTTTTTACAACATGGGAAAACCTGTTTAAAAAGGTGATAGAGTGCTTTCCCATTGCCGGTAGAGTATGTCTGTCTGTGTTTCTTTTTTTGTTTGCTTGTGCGTTTGTTTGTTTTTTGGTGCATTTGACATTGCGGATGGAATGACACCAGATAAGAGGGTTAGTAAGCAGAGGAAAGCAGCATAGAGGCCAGCAAAAATGAATGGTAGCCAATCGGAGCTTAAGTTGATCAACACTGGCAACAACTGATGAGTCATTTGACCTGGGAGTGAATGCCGATTGTAACCTTTTCCATTGAATACAAAAGCCAGATGTTAGCGAGTGTTTGTAGGTGTCTGTGCAATGGGAAAGGGGCATTGGTTAGGGTTAGGAATAGATCATGTTTTGGCTAAAACACCCACTTTTGGTTGCACAATCACAGCTGGAAACGTCACTGATTTCTCGCTAAAAAACAGTTTTGTTGTTTATTGGTCCTGCAAACAGTGGTCTGCAGCTTGGTAGCTGTCTTGCATAGGAGTCGCACCATCCACCATTCTGTGTACCTTTTGATTACAAAGTCAGTTCATATATATGCAATCAGAATTTTGTCACTTTCCAAACGTTGATATTGTAGGTATAAGACGTATGAATGTGATGTATCTGTGGTTAGCGGAAGCATACAATGCCAGCATTTTCTTCTAGCGACTGGACTGAGTAAAACAATCACACAACCTGTCAGACAATCCAAAAACAAAACCAAGGACTGTAATCATTATAGTTTTTTATGGTATAGTTCATTCTTGAACTAGAATTGAATTTCGGCGACTTCGGAATGAGACTGTGAGACCGTGAAAACAAGGATGCCTTACACACATCTTCCCCCCAGCCGCACAGAAGAGAAACAATCAGTACAATTTCAAGGTGGACACCCAAGATTAGTGTCACCAATTCGGTACCTGACCAAACGTCCCCCCTTCTGTTCCTGAGTTATGACGTCGAATAATGGCCAGAAAAATGTTTCTGCAGAAAATTATGATGTCACAGTGAAGATGACCTTTGACTTTTTGGATATAAAATGTCACCTCATAATATTATCCTATTAGACATTTGTGTGAAATTTTGTCATAATTAGTGTATGAATCCTGGAGTTACGCCCAAAAACATGTTTTGTGAGGTCACACTGACCTTGGCTTTTGACCACCAAAATCTAATCGGTTTATTCTTCAGTCCAAGTGGACGTTTGTGTCTAATTTTAAGAAATTCCCTCAAGGTGTTCTTGAGATATCACGTTCATGAGAATGAGACGGATGCAAGGTCACAGTGACCTTGACCTTTGACCACCAAAATCTAATCAGTTCATTGTTGAGTCCAAGTGTTTGTGCCAAATCTAAGGAAATTCCCTCCAGGGGCTCCTGAGACATTGTGATCCAAGAGAATGGGACGTATGTACGTATGGACAACCTGAAAACAATTCCCTCAAGGTGTTCTTGAGATATCATGTTCTTGAGAATGAGAAGTACAAACGAACCCAGCTTTGACCGGCACATATGCATAATAACAAAAATTACCAAACCGTTTAAAATGTATGGACAAAAAAAGTTGATCATACGGGATAATCTTCCTGTTTGACGCACACTTTGCTGGGTGAGGCACGAGCTTCAGGTGAGTTCAGACCCAGTAGGTTTTAATTCTGCTTAAAAATGGATGAAATTGTCAAAGTCAGATTCGGAGCACTGAGGGGAAGCCTCGCTTGTGATGTTGTCTGATGTGATTCTCGTTGTTTGTCATGTACAACGTGACATCTTTTGATATCTGCGTGTGACAAAACAGTAGAAAAAAGAGGGAGGCTGATCAAGACCTCAGATGTTGTGTTGTGGGAGGTGAAATCATTCCCAACATCAAACAGACAGCTGAGCCGACAAACACTGGAGCACACACACACACAAACACACACACACACAATTTCCCTTTCCATGAAATTTTCATCGAGAGGAGCTCCAGTCTTGATTAAAAAATTCCAGTCCCGGGATGGTGTCCTCCTGTAAGTGAGATGCAGGCAATTTTTCGGGTAATGATGTGAATTTTGATTCATTCCATGCATCGACTGAAACCAGATGGATCCTCCAGTCCATCCTATTCCCCACTGGCCTGCTGAGTGACAGACACACACACACACACATACACACACACACACATATTAAAATATGTCAAACCAAATGTTATCAAATTTCGCTGGATGCAAGAGGACTATTATTAGAGACCATATACACACACACACACACACACACTCACAGTTTATCTACCAACACACACACACACGTGATGTGAGCTTTCTGCTGTCAGCTATTTCGTGTCAAAAAGGAAATCTCAAAGGAAATGAAAATGTCAGATACAGAGGTAGACGCTGAGTTTCTGCCTCTTGTTTTTCTTCATTTACTATTTTCTGACTTATCAGTCAACACAAATTAATAAACTGTAACGCAAACCTTAAGTGTTCGTCAGCAAATACATCACCACGACATCATTTGTATCACCTGATGGTTTAAAGATTTGCTAAATCAGTCACAGAGACAAAGATAAATGTGCAAATAAACAAAATGATCAGTACATTTGTGAATAAATGTGTTACATAATAAAAAGGACTATGTTGTGATCAAACAAGGGTAATCCAATGCACTGTGAGAGATAGTGAGAACTACCCAAAGACAAAAAAATATATATAAAGGAAATAAAGACATGAAAGTGAGATTACTTCTTTTGTTTATGCATTGTCTTTTATCTGTGACATCTGTGATAATTACTATTCTCATTGTTTTATGTGTAACAGGGTCAATAAAGCAGTAACATGACCTGACATGCTTAGGCCGCCATAGACAATATGTGGAATGTTTCTGTACCCCTACGTTCACCTTTGGGGTAGGGCTGAACAATGTATCGTTATCATATCTATACCGAGATATGAACATGCAAGATATTAATATCCAAAAAGGCAACGATATTGACGATATAATTTCCCCATGAGTTTCCCCAGCTTGACCTGCATGTACAGCTCAGCCAATCACAAACATCCTTTTTACGCTTGCCCTAAATGTACAGCTAAGGCCAGCCAATCACAAACCTCATTCCCTGCTTGCCTTGGATCGACAGCAAAGCCAGCCAATCACAAACATCCCCTTGAGTGAGGGAGACGTGCTGCTGCTAGCAACTTGCTAGTACACACAACACATTTGCGACTAAAAATTGTTTTGTTCGAGCAAAATAAATCATTCAGCACGCTGTGTGAGTACAGATTTCAACCAGCAGCAGAAACGAAAGGTGAATCCTACCGGTTGTGGGTTGAACGGGGGTCACAGACAGGAATACGGCGGAGCGCTATGGCCGCCACAAGATAACGCGGTTTACCGGCATTTCGCCGTACGTGAAGAGCCTGGTGACATGAGGCTACCGGCGACCGAGAAGTCCGGCTCCAGGTGAATAAGTTGGTGTCATGACTGCCCAGTAGTACCTGAACAGCCGAGCCATGGCGGCACACAGGTATGTGACGTGTCAGAGGAGAAACGAGCCGTTCACGGCTGTTTTTGATGCTGTTTTTGAAGTATGAATAAGTCAATAAGTAATTTATTCCATTGAAATATCATTGATGTATTATAGAAAAGTGATTTATCTTTTTATAAATGACAAAAGGCGCATCTGCCTCATTTTGGCTGTGGTATCGTGATACTACTCAGAACCGTGATACTTTCACTGGTATTGTACCGTGGGTCCCAATTTTGGTACCGTGACAACACTACCGAGTACCGTATGAAAAGTGCCTTGCAATAAAAGACACGGCGGGGACATCTGAGGCCTCCTGTGTCAAGCCCAAGCAAGGTCGGATTGCCGATGCATTCAGTAGCATAATGCCATACCAATCGACGTCCAGCAGGCACAAAGACATTACAAACGCTATAACGTACCATATTGCTACACGATTCCCGTGTATTCAGTCACTAAAGAGGGCTTCCAGAAAATGGTTCAGACTCGTTTTTTTTTTTTTTTTTTTTTTTTATAAAGAATTCTTAGTTTTCACTGAACCCATAGTCATATCGTATCGTATCGTATCGGTATTGAGATATCTGGCATAAATATCGAGATATGAAATTTTGTCCATATTGTTCAGCCCTACTTTGGGGGTACCCCACCTATAAAGGGATGTCTCCCACCTTACCTCTCCCCTTTCGCTGTTGTGCTCTGTAGGAGAGGTAAGCGACACTGCTCTTGTAGTAATTTCATATCATATAGCGCTGTTAAGTTGTTTATAAGTTCATTTTTCAGCCTAAACATCTTGTATAATACGCTAACATATTTTTCTGTCACTAAATATGTGTAGGCACTTGAGTTTATGTGGTCGTAACTGACCAAAGATTTTGTTTTTACCTCTTGGCGTCAGGTATGTTTTCTGTGTTTTATTGTACTGCAGTTAATGTAACATGGCCGCCCTTTTGCTGTTGTACTTGATGGGAGAGTTGTCAAGAATAAAACGGAGATCGCCTCCAAAGATATCCAAATTATGGGCCTCTTCTTATCAACTAGGGTTGGGACTCGTTAGGATTTTAACGATTCCGATTCCTTACCGATTCCTCTTACCGATTCCTACATTATATTCATTATAGGCTACTTGCTATACTTAAACAAGTATATAATAAACACAAATACAGTCATACAAATACAAAAACTTTATTCTAACTGTTGCACAGTACAATTAGATGAAATTACACATTTGTGTGTGGTGTGTATTTCAGATTTAGAGCTTGTATCATCTCCCTGAGAATATATAACAACAAAAAGTGATTCTCTGATTTCTACAGTAACACTATTACCTCAAATTAACCACAGCAATGTAATAAAAAATACTTACATGCATTCATGCTTGGGCACTGTTATTTACGTGACAACACCTGAACAGAACACACACACACATTGGCTGTTTGTTTATACCGCTCCCCTCGCTGGAAGCCTCGGACATTCCGCCGCCAGCCTCCGCCTTGATTAAACGCTGAAAATTAAATAAAAGAGGGAGACAGGTTTTTCCTATTTTATCTTATTTTGTTATATTTCTCCCTCTCCCCTCGCTGGAAGCATCGGACCTCCCACCGCCCGCTCCCGTCTCAAACACGGAGGTCTCCCTGTCCGCTGAGCGCCCACGGTGCACGTCCGGCCTGTTAAATAGCCTGTAACCATGACAACTGTGTGACACAAACTCAGTGCTTTAGTCATTATATAATGTCGGGCTCGGTCTGGTTCGGACAGAAATATGCGGCCCATGCTGCACTCTAATGGAAATGCACGTGACGTTTTTATTTTTTTTTTTTACAATCTAGGAACCATTTGCAGGAACCGGAACTTTGGACCCCCTTCCAAAAAAGAACCGGATCCGGATCCCAACCCTAATATCAACACAACACAGACAACACAAGAGTCCACCAGTTACATATGTTCAATGTTTAGTTTGACATTTAGACAATGAATATAGATGAATGCATTTATTCACGCGTGCTCTATTTTGGCCTTGTCTGTCCAAAAAAACTAAAGGTAAAAACACATGGGAATAAAAAGAAACTGCTTCTCCACTCCCCTCGAAAGAATAAGATACACTTCCATATTTTGACAAGTTTCAGGTACATCTCTTTGTGATGTTTTTTTTTAATGTAACCAATGAAATCTTGCAGACTAATGACCTTTCTGGTCGACTAACATTTGGTCACCTATCAGGGGGCAGCCCTAGTTTAAAGACTCACAATGCTGTTTGGCTACTACACCAAAAAAGTTATCAAATTAATTATTTTATTATCTGCTCTGATTTGGGTCCTGCTTATTAAAAATAATCAATTTTTAAGTTGCTTATCAGCTTTGACAGTGTTGGCCTGTCTTGTGCAGATACACAACTCATAATGTCCTAAAATCAACAATGCTTGTACAGTAAAATAAACAACACTGCAGTCTCATGTACATTCTTAAACAAACCCATATCAAAACACAATGAAATAACATCTGGCCCATGCTGGATGAGAGCTGAACTTGACATTTTACATGGACCTTAAACTCAAAGCTGAAACGTAATTATGTGCAGAACATAAACACAGTGGATTTCTGCCAATTAACAAACTTTCACTGATCAATTCTGACTTCCTGTTAAACCACTAATGTTATTCGCTCCAACAATCAGCATTAGCAATATAGCATTTTGCTTGTTTTGTTAGACTTCACTGGACTGTCTTGTTTCTTCATTGTAAATTCATAAATATGTGATACATGACACATTATTCAATTCAATTCAATTTTATTTATAAAGCCCAATATCACAAATCACAATTTGCCTCACAGGGCTTTACAGCATACGACATCCCTCTGTCCTTAAGACCCTCACAGCGGATAAGGAAAAACTCCCCAAAAAAAACCCCTTTAACGGGGGAAAAAAAAACGGTAGAAACCTCAGGAAGAGCAACTGAGGAGGGATCCCTCTTCCAGGACGGACAGACGTGCAATAGATGTCGTACAGAACAGATCAGCATAATAAATTAACAGTAATCCATATGACACAATGAGACAGAGAGAGAGAGAGAGAGAGAGAGAGAGAGAGAGAGAGAGAGATGCAGGTAATGACAGTAGCTTACAACAACATTAATGAAAGTAATAATATTATAGTTATAGTTCTGGCTACTGTGGTACAATATGTTGAAAGTATGTATTAATATCAGACAGCATACTTGTGTGACAATAGTCATATGTGTATAATAACAGTAGAAGTATGACTAATGACTAATGATGGCAGCAGCAGCAGGAGGCATCTGGCAGGACCACGGCAGCAGCACAACCACACACGTCACACTGTCCAGGCACCGCTGCGGTATGAGTTATTCTGAGAGACAGTGGAGCACAAAGGCTCCGGAGAAGAAGCCGAGTTAGTGACATCCAGAATGGCCGAGTTAGCAAGATGCAGTAATAGGATGAGAGTGAGAGAGAGAGAGAGAGAGAGAGAGAGAGAGAGAGAGAGAGAGAGAGAGAGAGAGGGAGAGAGAGAGAGGGAGCCCGGTGTATTATAGGGGGTCCTCCGGCAGACTAGGCCTAAGTCAGCCTAACTAGGGGCTGGTACAGGGCAAGCCTGAGCCAGCCCTAACTATAAGCTTTATCAAAGAGGAAAGTCTTAAGTCTAGTCTTAAATGTGGAGACGGTGTCTGCCTCCCGGACCGTAACAGGAAGATGATTCCACAGGAGAGGAGCCTGATAGCTGAAGGCTCTGGCTCCTGATCTGCTTTTGGAGACTTTAGGGACCACGAGTAACCCTGCGTTCTCAGAGCGCAGTGTTCTGGTGGGATAATATGGCACTATGAGCTCACTAAGATATGATGGAGCTTGACCATTTAGAGCTTTATAAGTTAACAGTAGGATTTTAAATTCAATTCTGGATTTTACAGGGAGCCAGTGCAGAGAAGCTAAAACAGGAGAAATATGATCTCGTTTCTTAGTTCCTGTTAGTACACGTGCTGCTGCATTCTGAATTAGCTGGAGAGTTTTTAAGGACTTACTAGAGCTACCTGATAATAGAGAGTTACAGTAATCCAGCCTTGAGGTAACAAAAGCGTGGACCAATTTTTCTGCATCTTTTCGGGTCAGGATAGGCCTAATTTTCGCAATATTACGCAGATGAAAAAATGCAGTCCGTGAGGTTTGCTTTAAATGAGAATTAAAAGACAAATCTTGATCAAATATTACTCCGAGGTTTCTTACGGTAGTGCTAGAGGCCAGAGCAATGCCATCTGGAGAAACTATGTCATCAGATAAAGAGTCTCTGAGTTGTTTGGGGCCAAGAACAATAACTTCAGTTTTGTCTGAATTTAACATCAGGAAATTGGTGCTCATCCAATTTTTTATGTCTTTAAGGCAGTTATGGAGTTTAGTTAATTGATTACTTTCTTCTGGCTTCATCGATAAATACAACTGTGTATCATCCGCATAACAATGGAAATTTATAGAGTGATTTCTAATGATGTTACCTAAAGGAAGCATATATAGAGTAAATAGGATTGGCCCGAGCACAGAACCTTGCGGAACTCCAAAACAAACTTTGGTACGTAAGGATGATTCATTACGAACGTCAACAAATTGAAAACGATCAGATAAATAAGATTTAAACCAGCTTAGTGCTGAACCTTTTAGGCCAATTAAGTGATCCAGTCTCTGCAGTAGAATTTGATGGTCAATTGTGTCAAACGCCGCACTAAGATCTAATAAAACAAGAACAGAGACGAGTCCTTTGTCTGAAGCAATCAGAAGGTCATTTGTAATTTTAACTAGAGCTGTCTCAGTGCTATGATGCACTCTAAATCCTGACTGAAATTCCTCAAATAAATTATTATCCTGGAGAAAATCACACAGCTGGTCTGCGACTACTTTCTCAAGGATCTTTGACAGAAAGGGAAGATTAGATATTGGTCTATAGTTGGCTAACACCTCTGGATCCAGGGTGGGCTTTTTTAGGAGAGGTTTAATTACAGCTACCTTAAAAGACTGTGGTACATAGCCTGTTAATAGGGATATATTGATCATATCTAATATATATTATTATGCCTAGAAAATCTCATTTGCATTCAATTTAATTTCCTGCCTGGTTTCTTTCTCTTTCTCTTTCTTCTCTCTCTTTTTCTTTCTATTTTAATAAGTTTTAAATAAGAAGGTACAGAGAAGCAATTACAGGACATGGCAGACAACTATTCCTTATTTAAGCTTTCCACCAATCAACGCTGTAATTGGGAAAATAACCACTTCCATTATTTGTGAGCAGAAAAATATCACAAATCTTTCTTTTTCCTGCTTCTCTTTTCCATCCATATCAATTTGTTACACTTCATCTCTTTCTAGGCCTCATTACCTTCAACTTCCCATCCACTATCAATCACTGCTTCACACCCACACACACACACACACACACCCACACACACACGCTGAATGAATAAGAGAGTGAGAGGAAGAGACAGAATCTAATTGAAAAGGGTAAACAAAGATGTAGTGAGCTGTCTCGTGCATAATTACTTCCCATCATGGCTTCATCTTGTTCCCTCCTCCCCTTCCTCCCTGAAGGGACTTTTGGAACGACAAGAGGGCCAATTGCGTTTGACCATGCGGCGAGACAAGGTGTGACACATCTGTGATTTTTCACACAACAGATAAAACACTGAGGACACAAGTCAGCTTTGGGCACTGACTCTTAAAGAGCTGAGGGCATTTATTTCTCATATAAAAATTAATAACCAATGTAGTGAGTGCACAAACTCTGGGGAGGAGGATGCACGCATGGCAAACGGCAGACCAGTGTGTGCATCAGTACACATCCATGAAAACAAAACAAAAAAAAAATCATTATTTTGTAAGGAACAGTTTGTTATTTTAGGAGATCTACCTATTTGCCTTCTTACTATATTTGATGGGAAAATTGATAAAATCATCCTATCTGTCTCGATCCATGTTTTGTGACCCACAGCAGTGACATCATGGAGTCCCTCTTAGTTGACTGGAAACTTCATATTGATAATAAAATTCCAGGATGTCACCGTAGACTGTATATAATAATTGATGTAGCCACCGTGATGTCACTCGTTGATTTGTAGACTCCCATTGTAAAGCCTCAAGTCTGGCATTTCCCTTTTCTTTTTCTTTTTCTTTTTTTTGGGAACCAGAAATGATTATATTTGGATGAGAGGGTGGAGCTGTGTAGGAGTGAGAGGTGGATCTGACGCATAGGCTGCAGTGACACCTCTCAGACAGCATGTCATTCAAGCCCGAAAGTCGAAATATGCTAAACTTTAATTAAGCCATTATAAAATGTGTGAGTTATGTTCAATTCCACCGTTCATAAATTTGGAGCGCTGTCTGAATGTACCATTCGGCTATCCAGAGCATCACACTCTTGGAAGTGGCAGCAGAGCGCCGAGCGGAGTGAATCTGTGATTAACTTTACCATTGGTTCATTCATGTAGAAATATAACACTCCGTTGCTTCGACCAACAGGGCTCTCATTTTAGTGTCGAGCGTCAGACTGAATTTACCAACGCACCATGTCAGGTCACTCACTCTCCGGGACCGCCAGTGTTACTTGAATAAGTAAACACTGACCAACGGGACCAGACTGGCCGACCCGTATGCTCTCACTCAGTGGATGGATGATGTCACAGGAAGCCAATCTTATAAAGGAGGACCACACTTGGACGGTTTCCTCCAGTTTGTTTTGCTTTTGAAGCTAACGTTAGCTAATGCACTAAAAAGTTAGCTTTACGGAGAAAACAAATATAACGTTATTCATCCCTGCAACAGGAAATACTTTCTCCCTTACCTGATATGAAGTGTGCACTGCACATGCGAGCATCTTTGATGATGGCCTCCATCAAGTCCTTTTGTCTTATTTCATTTGACCATAGTTCAGTAAGGAACACTTTAGTCAAAGACAACTATATTTCCATTTGAGGCATTATATTTGGTTGTATGGCGCTGTTCTGGGGCCTCTCTGCCTTTCCTCGGGCCTGCGGAATGCTTCTTCTACACGCCTGCATGGAAAGCCTAAAGGCCAAAACACACCGGCGGCGTCATATGACAGCAGCGTCATTGACGCGAGTCAAGTGCCGTCCCAACACACACAAAAAGCGTCGCGTTGCAGGGCGTCAACCGGATTTCTATTGCACACTCCAGTCCGCTAGGCTGGGAAGTACAAAATAGCGCTTTCTCAAGGGCAGCGACGCTGGAAAAATAGGGCAATGGCATAAAGTGCCGCGGCGCCGCACGTCGACGTGCGTCGAGCCGCTGCCAGTGTGGGTTTGTAAATAGAAAATAATGGGGGCGGCTGTTTTGACACGCGTCATACGGCGCCAGTGTGTTTTGGCCTTAAGGTAGAGAGAACGCAAACCTCTCTGCCCTTCCATGCACCTACAAGGAAAGCCTAAGGCAGGGAGAGCAGCAGCAAAGACCCCCCGGGAACAGAACAGAGCAGCATCAATGACAAACAGAAAAAACACTGATAAGTCAGACACAACATGAAAAGGAGGAGCTGGGGTGGAGGCGGGTTGCAAAGCAGCTTACAGAGGAAGCAGCAACAGTAGGCAGGCCAGAGCAGTTTAAATAGGGTGCCCTGAATGAGATTCACCAATTGACTGAATAGAAAGGAATCGTGTGATCTATCAGCTGACTCCCTTCATCAATCAGCTGCTCCATCAATTGATTGGGCTGTTTGAGATCAGCTGAGGTAGGTGGGATGTGAACTGAGCTTGACATCGTGTCCTGCCTGAACTAAGCTATGCTCAATTTGTCTTTGTCTTTGTTGACGAGCAGTGGCAGCTGGTATGTGATAAAATTTAAGCACAAACTCTAGAGTAGTTAATTACTTGTGTGACATGTAAGCATCTGCAAATTACTGATACATGATTCAAATAGTAAGATTCTCCGAAATAAAAAAGCAGGTAAAAGTTGTAGAGTCCCACTCAATTATAATGCTGCTCTCCACATGGTCGAATTTGTCTCCATTAATTATTTTCAGATACCACAGAAATGTGACAATGATTGAATGAAGGCTCCAATTATTAATTGATTAATCTGTTGATGCTCTCCAAAAGCAATTTTTCCTCAGTAATTCTCTGGTTTTTCAGAGTATTGTGCACTCTGCGCACATCACCTCTTATATTTGCTCAACTCAGAGTGTGTGGTGAATGCTCGGCCCTATCTGTCCATTCTCTCATCACTTTTATCTCTTTGCCACTCATTCTGTCAGGTCTGCTTTGAAAACAGCCAGCCAATTAACTCTGGCACTGTTATTAAACGCTCTACCTCGCTCTCACTGTTATCTCACTATATTCCTGTTGATAATAAATCAGCCAGCAGCTTCACTCATGAACTCCATGGAAGTTTATTTCCTACGGGGGCCCTTTTGAAGAAAGCTCTGTGTCAGTGTCAGAGAGCGGGACAACTTTAAGACTCGAGAGGCGTTAATTCAGTACTGCTTACAATCTACCTGAAAGCTGCAGGAGGTTTTATAAGAAAAACGTGATGACTGGATGAACAAGACGTCAAGACCCAGACTGAAATTAACAAAATGGTCCTAAATTTTAATTTCAACTGGTGCATTTTTACATAAAAATTGTCCGTCTTGGCTACTGAACAAAATTAACTAACTACAGTGATATTCCTGCCTCTTTCCACACTGAGTGACACAAATCTTAACTCATCTTAACTCAGATATCAGATGTAAGCACAGTCCCTCTGCCCGATGTTAAAACCCTTCCCCTGATGCTCTTTAATGATAACATCCTCTGTGCTGATCCTGTCTTACCCTACTGTCACTGCCCTTTCCACAGCCTGTTCACCGGCTGGCCCTCGCCCTCCGGATGATCGCATCTTATCCATCGGGGGGCGGGAGGGATTTACCTTCCATTAATGGTGCCTGTCTCAAATGGCCTGGCCTTTACACACACACACACATACAGGTCCACAGTACTTCTCAACTAGCTCCTCGAGTGGTGTCGAGATTAAAGAGCAATTACAAACTACTCCACAAACGACAGATTGGAAGTGGAGTCAATGTGATGGTGACCCACTTCTGGGAGAGAAGAGGAAACAGGAAGGGAAGAAGAGGAGAGGAGACGAGGAGAGGAAACAAGAATCAGAATAAGAAAAACCACAGCAGCCCCAAGACACTGAATTAATGAACTTACCTCTAAATGCACACCTGAAAAAATATGTAACTGTAAGGAAAACACCTTCAACCTTTCAGAAACTTTGGGGTCCCTTTATTTACATTCTGCCTTTTTTGGATTTAACCAACCACAGATATGCGACTCTTTGTGGACCAACCTTAACTTAAACTTTAATGTTGGTTTTGTTATATAGTCTTTCATATTCATATACATGGCAGAAAATGGATTGTCTTTCCCAATGTTTAATCATTGCTGATCCATATGTAAGTTTATTAATATATGTTTGAATGCCAAAGTATCCCTTAGGTTTAGTTTACAGTACATCCTCTCTGTATAGATATTTAAAGAATAGTATCCTTATATTTAAATCATTGTTTTGTTTTCTTTGTTTTGTTTTGTTTTGTTTTGTTTTTGTTTTTTTATTTTAAAATGATAATTTCAAATGCATGAATGGAAACCTGACACATATTTGGAACTTCTCCTACACTGTGATTTGAGCATCTGTTAATAAAAAACAATTTTTTGCAAAAACAAAAACCATCTTAACAAAATGTAAACTTGAAAATGTCTTTGAAGTGGCTCCCACAGGTACACAGAAAAAAAAAAAAAAAGTATCAAGAATAAACATAGGGTGTTAAAAAATCTGAGATTTCGTGGGTCATCACATCTTTCCATTGATCTCTTAAATCACCGTGAGTTGGGTCTGAACACACAGTTAGGATACTTCATTTGACTTCAGTTGGAAACATTAAACTACAGAAACTGACAATACAAACCAAACATGTTTTTTTACATCTGATGATACAACCCAGTCTCACTCTGAAGTCGTCAAAATCTGGCACTTGATCAGAGACTTCCGGCGTCAGAAACTGATGAAAATGCTGTCCTTTCACATCGACATGATATGCAGCTGGTCACCATTATAGTTTAACAGTGACAGCTGCAAGAACAAAAGTTACGACAACAAAAGTCTGAGTAGTGTGGGTGGGAGGGGTGGTGGATGAGTCCAGCAACCACTGACTTTCACCCTCAAGGCAGGTGTTTGCTTCCAGTAAAATTGTAAAGCCAAACCTTATTCTTTTGTCCGAAACACAACCATGTGCGTGTGTTGGCTAAACGTAACCACGTGTTTGTTGTTGAAGGAAATAAAACAACAATTCCTGGTGTTGTAATAACGTAGTGCGCTTATTTTCAAAGAAACTGTATGCAAAATGACAATGCATGTAACAGACAGAAGTTGACACACCAATGCATCCAGGGTACCCCGCACGTGGTATGTGGACGTCGAAAATCCATGACCAAACATCGATATGTGAGAATGTGTTGGATGATAGCACAATTTAGGGTTCCCTGTGAAAGTTTTTGTCCTTTCGTTGCATTGTGAAGCTATGTTTCTACAAATGGGCCCTGTTTTGTTTATTTCATCCAAGCACACAAGGATGCACACATACGTTCATTGATCAACAGGTGGAAAACCAGAAGATTAAAATTAAACATGGAGGTAAACAATGCTGGATTCAACTACGAAAAAATACTAAGAACCTTCAGGATATACATGTCCGTGAGTTCACAAACTAAATTAATCGACAATATACTTGCTTAATTAGTCAAATTCTTGGTCGGTTATTTATTGTTTTAGTCAGTGACTTTCATAAAAGATGAGTTTTGTTCTACAAAGCAGATTTGAAGCAATGCTGATTAGTTGCAGTGTCACTTCTTGTGCTTTAACAGAAGCTGTAACATCTTACATCATCTTGCTTTTTTTGACTGCTGTACCTACTGTATGTGTACAACTCTAGAAAAACTTTTAACATGAATGTACGACTTCTGTAGGAAGCCCATGTTTACTGCTGGAATTATGGTCAATTCACTTAATGTCACACAGTGTCACACGAGGTTTAATCTCTGCACGTCACAACTGTCTTTAGATTGATTGAGGTGAGCTGATGATCACTACAGTGTGGATCACACATGAGCACATGCACACATAATATTACAGATAAGCTTTCACAGCCTATGGGCACAATCATACAGTGTGGATCATACAGGTCAAGCTGCCTTTAACTCACAAGTATCTATGAGATAATACATAGGAATGGACTCCAGCTGGACAGCCTATAGATGTTCAGTGTATTCTGCAGTGGAAGTCCTACTTTTGTCTCTCTATTATTCTGTATTTCAATTTTTTGCTTTGGAACTTTGTACTTTCCTGGTTTTCTACTGCGTTTCTGTTTCTACTCAGAGTACTTCTATGTACTACCTAAGATTTCTCCCGTTTTGCTTTTACTTGACAGAAATGACGGAAGCACCAACAGTCCTGATCATGAAGGATCCCCAGAGGGGCGCAATCCTATCCACCTACCGGCCAATAACCTGCCTCTGTAGAACATGGAAGCTCCTGTCAGGCATCATAGCAGCTACGATGAATAGGGACATGGCCCAATACATGACCAAGGCCCAGAAAGGGATTGATAGTAATACCAGCGGAGCCGAGCACCAGCTACTGGTTGATAGAGCAGTCACCCAAGACTGCAAGACCACGCAGACCAACCTGTGCACCACCTGGACTGACTACAAGAAAGCTTACGACTCAGTGCCACACACAGATACTGGAATGCTTGGAAAAGTACAACATCAACAAGACACTAAGAGCCTTCATCAAGAACTCAATGGAGCAAAGTCAACTGCTGCCATGAAGTGCGGCATACACCAAGGTGATGCACTGCCCCCGCTTCCCGTACAAAAGACAACATTACTAAGTGGCTGGCATAGTGTACAGGAACATCTGCACTGAGTATGGGCTGGAAGTCCCAGTGTCACAGTGGAAGACACCTCCTAAAGTGGTTGAGAATGACCAAGCTAAGATCCTGTGGGACCTCCAGATCCAGTCTGACAAACTGGTGATGGCTAACCAACCGGACATCGTGTTGATGGAGAAACAACAGAAGAAGGCAGTGGAGATGGATGTAGCAATCCTGAGCTTCTGAAAGAGAAGCTAGAAAAGATGTGGGGAGTAAAGGCAACAGTGGAGCTAGTGGTGATCGAAGCACTCAGGGTTGTGACCCCAAACTGGGAGAGTGGCTTCAGCAGAGTCCAGGAACAGCATCTGAGGTCTCTGTCCAGAAGAGTGTAGTCCAAGGAACAGCTAAGATACTGCGAAGAACCCTCAAACTCCCAGGACTCTGGTAGAGGACCTTAGCTTGAGAGGGGGATTATATAGCATCAATACACCATATCCGGCCATACTGTATCATATTCAAAACAAAAGTTTTTATGGAGAAATCTGTCTTTGATTTAACTTTTTGCCTTATTATTTAGGTGTTTGGAAGACTTTGTACAATTCTGTAGATTTCTCTTAATTCACGGAGGAATATAACAGCAGAGGTAAAACAAACTCATCCAAACTAAAATTAGATTGTTCGCAAAACGTGAGCTCTTTACTCCTCAAGGACATTTTAATTTTGCACCATTCTCAACCAAAAGCTGGTTTGGCTGTTTAATACTCGAGCGTGTGCAGCATTAATTCAGAATAAATGTATGAGAAGGGACTTGTGCATCAGCTACCTCTGAGTAAACACGGACTATCTAGGGCGCACAGAGCTTTAGCTCTGATTGCATAAACAGTCAGTAAGCCAGTGTGCTGGCACCCGACAACAGGAAACAGTATCAGTGACAAAACTTTTACTGGATCTTCAGGCTAGAGACCAAAAATTAACTATGAGAGGGACTATAAGACACTATGAGTACAACAGATACAGACACTGTACGATACCTTCACCAGTCACTATCAATGAGCATGTTTTGCTCTTCATCCCTCTCTCTTTCGTTCACACATCAAAGGGCAAAATCATTAAATCTGCCCTACACAGATCATAAAATAGTCTCCTCAGGATTCTGAAAGTTTTATCTCATTAAGTTGATTTTCTTTCCAAATTAATTACTTCCATCTCCTCAGAGGAGTTGTTTTAACCAGCCAAAGAGCAGGAAGGGGGGAAAGAGGGGAATATCTCATCTCTCATTCTCCATTTGACCGAAACTGTACGGCAGCCAAGTGTGGTTGGGCTGGGTCTCAGCAAAGACTCCTGGGTAATAGGGTTTGAAGCAAAGGCTCATTACCTCCTCTATTTCCTTACGACTGGCTAAAAAACACTGCAGGCCTTCTGGGTAATTCTGAAACACAGACAAGGTCCAGATGTGTGCAGGCTCAGATGAGCTGAAGTCTGATTTTATGCTTTTTGTGTACAGAAAAGACACAGAGATCAGTATATTAGACCATTTAAATAAAAATACAAAAGTTTCTCTCTGAGGTGTGTTCTATTGTACTGTCAGATATGATATGGAGAAACAGCTTGATAAAATAATTAAACCAAAATTTAACTCCCAGGTTAACAGACTATTCAATTTAAATTCCTGGAGCGCAAAATAGAGGAACATTAGAGTAAATTCAACTGTAGCCAAAGCTGTATTTTTGTTACCCCTTTTTACACAGAAGTTCTGCAATACTGCTGAAACAAAGGTCCCTCATGATGGTGGCTTTGCTTTGTTAAATAGAACCAAACAACGCTGGCATAACGCCACCCCTGTGTGTGATATTAGATAGAAGGCTGGCATCCTGGAAGTAAACAAGACGTGTAAAGCCCAGGTCAGACCAAACCCTCACGATGAGACGAAACCATTTTAGGATGTTGTGGAGAAAAGTGGAGTGAGTGGCGTGAAATGGCCTTCTGAGCTTGACTCAAGCCAGCTAATGGTGTCACCTGTAACTCAGCTGGTCAAACTGCTGGTGGCTGGTTTAAGAACGTTAAGTACGTCACCTGTTTCTACAGCCAATCAGCTTGTAGTAAAGTCCACTGGACTCCACAGTAGTCACAGGTATTTACCTGCTCCACCTCCAATCAGCACCAATGGAAACATGACACCTTTGCACCATTGCAATGTGCCTCATGTTTCTGCACTCTAGGCGCCCAGCATTTTTGCTAGAGCACTCTGAACTCCTTGATTGAAAAAACGTCAACTCAGAGCGGAAAAGCGCCCCACGTCATCTCTTTTTTCGTCTACTTTTTCCCCATTGTCCGTCGGATGATTTGAGAGGCGAGCCTTCTGTGTTAGTCGTAACAACAAATTGGTAACAGTTGCTGGATACCCAGAGCTATATGGCCCGACGATAGACAGCAAGTTGTCAAACTGCCCCTTAGTCATCCTAAAATACGCCTGGAAATGGCCATCATGGAGGCAAAGCTCCTGGACCAACTGGTGGTACTCCCCATGACCCACCCTCTTTTTTAGGGTCTAATGTTCCCACACAGATCTCCATTTCCCTATGCCCAACAAACTATTTGCTGACACCCTCTCACCCTCAACCAGAGCACCCTCTGCCTCAACATTTTCAGTACTAGATACTAATTACTGGGAGGAAAAAGAATAATGGTAGACTAACTACACAGGAAGGTTAGGGTAAGTCTAAACTCTTTCTGTGTGATCAGGAAGTCATCTCGGCCACACGTTCTGGCCAATCAGCGCTCAAACACTAATCCAAATTAGTTGGCACTAAGTTTCAAAGACAGGCTGAAAAAGTAACAGATATGAATCACAAGTAACCGCCGTAACATTTTCACCTTGCTGCATGCTGCTTTCTACTGTTTACTAACCCTGTTTTCCAGCGTGATCGTGGCATTGAACGTGGCAAAGGAAAAAAACAGGAAGGCATACTTGTCTCTTAGCAATGGGAAAGGAGTCTATCACCTATTTTTTGCAGGTTTTCCCATGCTAAAAAAGAAAATGCATTTACGCACTAATTTCTTGGAAAAAGGACATAAGAGGGCGCTATTATTGTGACACTTTTCAAAGTAACAAAGGTGAAATCTGTGTTGATTATTCAAGACAAATAACTGAGGCCATCAAGAAAATAAATGTGTAAGACTGCACCTGTGAGAAAGTATTTCTTCAGTCGAAAACAGTCCCTACAGTATGAAAACTGCTCAGTGTGTTCTGTGGATTACCCAGAGTAAGTCTTGGGTAACCTCAATGTGACCACAGCACTGACACAAAGGTGATCCCACAAAAAGGTTGCAGGGTTGACTGAACAAAGTTTAATCTGAGGCAGCTTTTCAGAGCAGCGTGTAAACACCAAACACAAGACAGTGGTTGTATCGGCGACTCCCAGGTGTGTCTGAACACAACTGTGTGAATGTAAAGTAGGACGGCGATGACAAAGAGCTGGCTTTACAAGCTCGAGTGTCACCAAAGTCCAACCTAATATCTGAGCCGTGCCCATTCTTCCACGAAGCTGGATGCAGGTCAAAGTGATGAGCTCAATCTCTCTGCAGCCCGGCGAGCTCTGATCAAAAGAGCAAGCCTTTCTCATCTCAGCTCCCAACAATCTCTCAGAGCGTCTGCCTCAGGCTGAAGCATGTTGACACTACACAAGCCAGGTGTAATGGAATTGACCTCCACCGCCATTCCGCTCCCGTTTCACAAATAGACACATCAATAATATCCACTGCACTGGGTCGGTGCGGCACGAACTGTCAACTCAGCACATTGTGAATAAAGGTTGAACGGCTGCAGCAGGGCCGAGGACGAACCTCCTGCTCTTTCAAGATGTCTTTTTAGCTGCGGCAAAACTGTGGATTTACACATCCACTACAAATACAATAGAAGCTGTGGTTACATTGGTTGTTACAGTAGTAATAGTAGTAGTAGTAGTCACAGTATTGGTGGTGCAGGTGCTGGGCTTCATGGGAGTTTTTCTAATCTTATTTACTTCATGTTCTCAATGTCACTTTCTTATTCAAATGACACATTACTTCCTCATTTGAAAGTAGTAATACAGTCTCAAATGATATCACTATTATCATTAAGCAGATGAGTCACTTTAAAACGCTGCTCAACTTGAACAAAATGTTTTGGTTTATTGTCTCCTAATAGTCTTACAGGAATAGTTCAACATTTTGGTGCAAATGTGTATTCACTTTCTTGCCAAGGCAAACAGGCTGTCTGCTTTTCTTTTTGTAGGAGCTGGAATTGAATGCAGATGCCAAATTTTTTTGTTAATTTGCAACAATAAGGTTTCTTAACACCAGACGCTGTATTCACAAACACTCTGAGAACACTCCCAGAGAGCTCCTAACTTAGCCTAAAAATGTCTAGCAAGGAGTCCTAGCTTAGGAGTGATATAGGAAAACTCTCACTGCAACTCTGAGCAGGGAAGAGACAAACTTCCCTTAGTGAGGAGGTGTGGTTGACCCCGTTGCCAGGTATCACGCATTCTTTTAACAGATGTGATTGGTTGTCCAAGACATGCCTTTTTGTGAGCCTGCAAGGAGTGGACACCCAGTGGAAATGAAATGAACTGTGTTACAATGAGACTATGAAAGTGTTGACATTGTTAGTGTGATCACTCTGCTAATGGAAGGTTGAGACAGTTGCCAAACATCTTAGTGCTGTGATCACTTTATTTCTGGCATTACAGCATTATTGCATTGGGCAGAAGATCTGAGTGCATCTTTAATGAGATTGGCCACAAACATTATCCATGCACCATCTAATCCGTGGCCTTTCATTTACTCACTGTCATTCGTAGTTTGAACAATATTTCTCCTGCGTCTTTGTCTTTCCACCATTTTCTCCTCTGCTCTTAAGCCTCTTAAAAGTCCTCCTCGCTACTCCTAACAGTTTTTCACCAAAGAAAACTTAATTTCCATTTGCAGTATTACATTTGGCAGTTTGGCTCTTTTCTGGAGCCTCTCTGACTTTCCTTTGGCCTACACAGTAAGCCTCTTAGGGCAGAGAGAGCCACCTCTCTGCCCTTCCACGTGCAAATGAGCAAAGCCTGAGGCAGAGAGAGCAAACCTCCCTGCCCTTCCATGTGCCTACATGGAAAGCGTAATTGAGTTTTCAATGAGTTGTTTTCATGTGTTTCAAAGCTTCAGTACATTTCCCAAATGTTTCAGGTCATTGCAGCATGTTTGCCTTTGTTGGCCACTGTACTTTTCAGCTGCATTACCATGTAACCAAAAGTTTGCTGTATGACTAAAAACAGACATGATGATACCTAAACAGGGCAAATTTTAAGTCTGTGAATATAGATTTTCATGCTGTAGTCCAAAGAAAAGAAACCAATGGTTCAGCAATGTCAAAAAAAAACAAAAAAAACTTTATAGTATCCCTTGAAGAATGGTCAGCAGCGATTTAAAGACTGTGTAAATTGCAGCGTGTTCTCTAATATCCTACACAACTTTTACAATGTAATACTCAGCAGAGGTTATAAAGTATGGAGCAGCATTCTCTCCTAAAATGGATAATTAGACCTTTGGAAGTGAACTCCTTATCTGAGCTGTTCTGACGTTGTAATAACTGGTCATTATTCTTTCTGTGATAATGTCTTCCATTCTGTTGCTCACTTTCAGAGTCTCTGATTAATGGCAGGAATTTATAATCACACCTTGACAGCTCTGACATTTCATATTAGAAAGTGACATAACGAGGAATGAAAGGTTGGCTCAGCCAGACCACTGCCGGGCACCAACACATGACCAGAACATAAATGAGGAGATTAAAGAAACGGAGGAAATACAGAGCAGCAATTTAGACAGAAGTGAGTCAATTTAGGCGGAAATGATACCTTAGTATTTGTCATATCTGCATAATACAACACATTTTTATCTGTTCTTTGCCCAGGAAAGACTCACTGAGCATAAAATGTCTTTTTGACTGCTTTATTTAAGACTCATGCAGCAGCTGAAGAAACTTAGGGCAAAATCACCTGCTCAAAGGCACATCAGCAGCAGCTTTTGATGAAAGGGAACACGTTCTCTAATTTATTCAACATTAAAATGATATTCATTTCGTTTTTTTACAGTTAGATCTAACAAAAAAAGCTCTGCTGCTCTTTAAAGAGCTCTAAAAGATCCTACCAAGGATTCTGCTAGGAGAACTAACAAGGAACCAGCAAATGGCAAAGTGCTGATGGGATGACATTTGGTGTTTCTCAAAGTCAAGGATCTTTCCTTGGTAGGACGAGTCCTTCCAAGGAAAGATCCTTGAGAGGCAAGGCAACAGCCCTTCCTAACATTTGGTGAACACACATTGGAACAGGCTAACGAGTGTCCCCAGGTGTACGTCATTAATCCTCAGCAGACTGAGGGGGTTTCAGGGTGCTGTGATAATTTTGGCACTCTCTAATGTTGTGCAATTTGAACAAATGTAAGCAGTATTTTCAGAGTCACGTGACTTTTAGGGAGAGCATATCCCCCGATTACACTTAAAAAAAATTAACACGTAGGCTAAATGAAACTTTTGTGGCACTTAGCGTAGCGCTCTATCGCTGCTGTAAATTATTAAAAACTTTTATGTTTTCTTAATCACAGTATCTTAAAATTATTTGGCAGTGGACACATTGGAAAGAGTAAACTATTAGGTTTCTATAAGCTTTATTTTAACTGCCCTGGACTGATACTCTGAGATGATGAACATTTAACACCCAAAGTTTTTTCAATATTAAATCAAATGAACCAGTACATTAAAATGCTGCTCAGAGGGCTCTTAGTCTGAGCTTTTTTTTTTTTTAACAACACACAAACATTGCATGGTTAAACCGTAATTAATTTCATTTTTCCCACAGGGTGATATATCTGAAGAAGTTATTTTGTCGTTTTGTAATTACCAACACTGGGAGCTGGGAGATAAAAACATACCCTTGAGGCTGTTCATGACTTCCTCTGAAGTGTTTGTTCAAAAGTCAAAATGTGTGTGAAGTGTTGCTTATATTTCCAGACTAACACCTCAGTTCATCATCACTCCAGTCACTAATGGTGCTAATGATGACAGAACCCTGAGTAATATATCTGTATTAGTATGTGTCACCTCTCATCTCATCACCTCACAGCTCAAGTGTTGCCACTGACAAACACCAGAAGCCCCCACACTCCTCAAGTGACCTTTGAAAGTTCAGACAGGGTGTGATAACAGCCGATGTAATCACAAGAATAAATGTTGGCATTGTGCAAACCATGGATACCTTACATTTGTATGTTATTATGTGGCAGACACGTTGGAACGTTTCAACAATGCTGTGTTTCATGACATGACACATGACACGCAAAGTTATTACTACTTTTACTGATAGATATGAACCTCTGCGACCTCTTCGTTAGCTTAAAATCATATGTGGAGAGCCTTATTAAAGTAACGCCAGCGACTGAAGAGCATAACGACCAAACAATCAGCTAACCAGCCAGACCTTTACAGCCTTAACATGGATCACAATCTTTAAGAAAATACCCAGAAAACTCCAGTGTGGTTGAAAAACATTTGATCAAAGCAGCATCTTCAAGTGTATCCGCATCAGTGCGGACATGGCCGACACTAGCCCTATGATTTTAACCTTGTGTATGAAATGAACTGTGGTCATAACAGGGTTTTTGAAGACGGTGCCACCGTCAGAAGGCCTGTTACATCTGACAGAGTTTATTAAGTCGAGGTGATGAGCTGCAAACCCAGACAGCAGGGGTTGTGATGGCAGCCACTTCTCCTGTCAAAACTGATTAAGGTATCAAGGCTCACGTCTGGGGAAAGGGAAGGTTGGGTTGTGGGAGGGAGAAAACAGCCAAAAGTCCAACGACAATATCCCAGACTCAGTAATGTCTCAATAATGGGATGTGAACACTCAGATGGAGATGGCTCGAGGAGGAGAGGAAATGAGGGAAAGGGGTCAGGAGGATGGGATGAGGAGGGGGAAATGAGAAACCAAGAGTGATGTGCTATCGCAGCAATGAGTGCTCAACAGATGGGCTTCCACCTGGGTGTCTCTCTGGGGAAATAGCTTTTCATGTGATGTCAAAAACTGACGAAAGGGCAGAAGGCCAGGAGATCCCTTCCACTACTTTTCCTGGGCTAGTTTGGTGGTGTCTGTTTTTTCGTAAGGTACAGGTCTATTGTGTTTTTGCTGGCCTGTTTGGTTGAGGGTATTGTGGGCGTACTTTTTGTTTTGCAGTTGGGTTTTTTGGTAGTTCTTTTGTTTGGTTTTGGTATTCTCAGTCTCATAGCTTGGTGGTAATCAATGTTTCTGTATGAGCTATTGTTGAGATTTCAGGTGATTTTTGTTAAAGATTAAAATGGGGAGTCACAAGTTACTTTTTGGTGATTGATTACTGTCGTTTTGTTGAGGTTTCTGATGTGTTGGGATTGGCAGTTTGGTGGTTTGTGATGGTTTTAGGGGGTCCATGTCATTGGTTCGACAGCCCATTGGTTTGACATCCCATTAGTCCGACTGTCCGCGGTGCTGAACGGCTCGCGGCGGGCGTACGGTGCGCCGCGACCGGCTTGAGGCGGAGCAGGCTCACGGCTTATGTGTTTGTCACTTTCTTTTTCATTTTAACCCACACCATGATCTTTTCCTGACCCTAACCAAGTGGTTTTTGTGCCTAAACCTAACCAGACCTTAACCACAGGGCATCATGATGATTTCGGAACAGACTATGGAACAATGAGTTTAATAGGGTCAGAACAATGGGATGTCGAACCAATGGGCAGTCGAACCAATGGGCAGTTCCCGTTTTAGGAAGGTTACTTTAGTATGTGATATTTTTGGTGGGGGTGATTGTGGTGGTTTGTTATTTTTGTTGGGTGGTTTGTACGTTCCTGATTGGCGGTATGATATTTTTGGAAGGCTATAGTGTAGAGCTGTACCTGACTCAGAATTATGTCAGTTGAATCAGATTCGGCCATTTTTTTCCATATAAAGTTTGAAAGTTTGAACAGGCTCAGCAGGACATTAAGTGTAGCAGCGGCATTCATGAAATATAGTATACAAGCTAACGGCGCTAAAAACAAAACGAAATGAGCAAGAACATTTTTGCCAACACTCGATATCAAACAAAAGCCAGAGACTGTGTCGTATTAAGTATCTGTGAGCTGTAAATTCACTACTTCCAAGCAGAAGAGAGTGGATAAAGTTATCTCAGTGCCTTACAGTGGTAAGCTTTTCCCCGTCTGTGCTGCTTCATCACATCCGCTGTACCAACGTGTAGCGTGAAAGTCAAGAGCGCTCACACCGCAGCAAAATGTGGGGACCAAAACGTCCCCAAAAGCACACTGCACAGCACACTGGCTAGCCAACCCGACTGCTCAACTCAAGGCAATCTCCAATCTTCGACTTTTAAAGGACAGCCTTGCTACCATGATGGATTCTAGTGTTATGGTGGAATGAATTTGGTTTTTATGGTATTTTTGTGGTGCCATTTACTGGTTTTTGATATTGGGTCTATACATATATATTGGCAATAAGAAGTACGTTTCTCTTCTAAAACTTTTCTGTAAAGCATGAAAATGCAAAGCAAACTGGTGGGTTGAGTTACCTTCCTGCCACACAGACTGTACCTGTTCTGATACTTCCATCACGCACTTGAAGACGATCAATGGGCGAAACATCCCCTTAGTCAATATTGTGAGGAATGAGAGGGAAAACAGCAGCCTGCATCAGACTACATGATGCATTGATTCTCTCTGTCCACACCGCTCTCATCAATGACTGCACAAAAATACTCCATTCTGAGCAGCAGCGTGTCCTGAAAATACTCTTTCATGGCAAAAGAAGCTTAGCCATGTTGTGAGGCTGTGCTGCATGTTTACCTCCAGTGTTACATGTCAGCTGGCTCGCAGCAAAATAATCCCCAACTCATTCAACATGTAGTAGATTCCTGACAGCCAGGAGAACAGCACGCTCTTTCAGTGCTCTTTAGTGAAGTTAAAATTACTCTCGTTTTTATGTTCACACGAGAGAGGACACAAAGAAAGTGTGATTTTACAAATGTGCTGGGTTTTTTTTGCCAGCTGGTCCAGATGTGTGGCATCACAAATGTTCCACCACATGTCGGGAAAATGAGCTTGAATTAATCTGCAGTCTGGAGGAAGGAGTTAAGCCATGAAATCCACAGTCTGCGTCCTGTTATGCAATTGTCTGCTCACTGATGGAGGTCAGTGTGATTGCTATTCTTAAATAATAAACTGCTTTGTGATTTACATATTCAACATAAATCTTTCATACAGGGAGTTGTCGGGTGGTAGTACCCAAATCGAGGGTAAGGATTCTTCAAGATGAATCTTTGGGTTCATCAGCTCATTAAACGGATAAGAGGAAATAAAAAACTGTTTGATTTTACTATTCAGTAATTTCCTAACCATTTCCCAGTCATTTCGCTGAAGCTTCCTCGAAATTAATGTGTAATTTCAAACAAATCATAGGCAGTTGGGCAAAAAAAAAATCTCTGCGCACCTGTATGTACATATACAACACATTCAGGTGCTGGGTGATGAGTCAGAGGAACAAAAATCAGCTCACACAGACTGTAAAAAATGTACTGCAATGTGTTGAATAGATGCATCTTGCAGAAACAGCAGGGAGAAAGGCTGCTATCCACCTTATTTTCAAACACAGAAGTAAATAGTGATCAACTTCCGTTTTTTTGTGCGTGACTTCCGGTCAGCCGCTTTCCCTCATGCTTTCCCTTACCGGAGCTAACGGTGCAAGCTAATTTTTTTTCAATTTTCAGTTGTTTATGTTAGTCAATCAGTTAGTTAGTTAGTTAGTCTGTGTATTTTGTATAGATAACTGTGCCCACGTTTCCATTATAACGGAAATTTATTCCCTCTAAACGCAAATAATGAGTATATGAATGCGACATACACTCCTAACACAGGATGGGTTGTTTTAATTGACTGAGTTGATCGTTAAGCCATAGTGATGCACGGATCGGCTCTGATAGCACCTGAATCAGCATGTACGCATCAACCATCCAGCCGTTACAACATGATTGAGCTAGCAAAGCAGTTTTGTGTTGCTATGTGTGGTATTTATTCAGTTTTGGGAAATCACAATGTCTAGAAAGCATCAGTGGCTGCAGCTGACAGGGACAGCTAACGTTAACACTAGCAGCAAAGCTAACATCAGGATCGTCATCCGTTAAAAGCCTCCCGTTGTCGGATACGACATGAAACTACTCCAGTTAACTCAATCATGTTGTAACTAAGACATCCGCTGGAGAAAATATTTTTTTCACGGGCCACTTTGTGAGTTTAGTGAGTTATTACAGACACGGCTAACAGCTAACAGCTAACGGTTAGCCCAGCTAATCTACGATAACCATGTTATTAATTACACACAGAGAAAATACTAATGTTTGTTCAGTCATTGTGTTTATAGACTTTACAAACATCAGATTAGTCTAAACGGTGATATAGTGACGTGAAAAATGTGATATATACATATATATAGCTAAACTCAGCAAGGTAAACAACAAGGCGATTCCCATTTACACAGTGGTAAGAGTGCTGGACCGGAAGTGTTGCACAAAACAACGGAAGCTGGCTGCGTTCTGTTTTGCCTCCGTGTTTCCGTGAAAAATAAGGTGGATATTACAATGCTGCTGCACCAAAATGTCTATTCTATGTATATTTAATCCTATTAAGCAGGTAAATTTGTAAGTTTGAACCAGGAACCCTCTTGCTGTGGGGTCACAATCAGGGTCCAAAACTAACACTCGCCAATTACGGGTAGATTTTGTCTCTGGCTGGTAAATTTTTAAGACCACTCGCCACTCTGGCGACTTATTTTTTTACCAGCGAAAAATGCATTTTTTGTTACTGGAGACCGACGCTGGTATCGGCTGGTTTCCTGACAGAGTAATGTGTATTTCAGGCAGAGACGATCTTTGGTCACGCAATTGCGTCAGTCATGACATTAACACAGTGCGCCGTGGCTCGTTGGCGAGGCTAGCGGAGCGTTAGCCGCAGCATGACCGGAGGGAGGCACAGCCAGTTAGGAAACACTGGGACCGTCTGGATGTAATAGCCCGTGGAGGTGTTGTGGTGCTCAGCTGCACAGATAGGAAACCCCTCGGCTGACAGGATGCATCACCATCTCACTCCGCTACTTTGTTAATAGGCTCGTTCGAGATGAACTGCTCCTCGCCTGGAAAGTAGACGAGAGCAGGCGGCTGCAGCGGGGGGCGGTGACAAAAAGCTGCGGTGAAGTCGGACAGTTTCCTGACAGTTTCCAGCAGCCTTCAGTCCGTACAGGAAGTCACAGACACACTAACATCCTGTCTGGAATGATGTCAATTCATTAAAAAAGTGATCAGACCCATATATCAGTTTGTTTTCAGTCTCCAGTTGTTTTAATTATGATATATTAATTTATTAAAATGCTTTACAGGTGATCTGTAGTTTATGTTCATGGTTTATCCTCCATGTTACATGAATTCTCCTGTAAATCAGCATCATATCAGTTTGACCTGTCCCCTCAACTACACAGGCTGAATAAACTGTGTCTGATTATAAGGTTCATATTTTCAGAGGAAAAAAAATACGAGACAACAGCTTTCATTAAGGCTCAGTCAGATAGTCAGAGCTTCACATCTGTACAGAGAATTTAAGAATCCTCACATCCCACTGACCACAAGTCTCTGTGTTGCTAAATACTTCAATAATTAAAACAGTCAAATATTAATATAGTACAGCAGACTCTAGTTTACGATGAATGTATTCAGTCTCTGACAGCTAAACTTCACCATCAGTCACACAACATGTTTTCTGTTCACAGAATAAACCTTCAGATCAGACAAATACAATCTTAATCTCTAAAATTCAACAAAAATGAAAAGTTTATCTAAAATGTCATATTGTTGAGTCGACATCTGAACCAATCAGCTGTTAGATCAGGTGAGAGCTAGGCGGTGCAGTCGGTGGAGAGCAACTGCAGCGCCTGGCTCTAAAAACTGCAGCCGCTTCACTCTCACGGTTTTATCGCTGTCCACTTTTGTAATATGTCAGAGAAAGTCGGGATGAAGTCGGACACAAAACTAACCAGCATGTATTGTGCGCCGATCGCTGGTGATCGAATCTGCGCAGGCCTGGCTCATCTCGAACGAACCTAGTGTTAATGTGCCTCCATGCTCTGAACCCCCGTAGAAGAAGAAGAAGAAGTAAGAAAAAGTATCATGTGGCGATGCTGGCCAGGTATTGCGGAGCCTCCCACAAAAAAACAAAAAACTAAAGCAAAAGAACCTGCTGAGGCTGAGATTTTACCGACCAACGACCAAGAGACGGAGGTTAATGTTGCTGCTGCTGCTGCTCCCGCCGCCGCCACCCCCCAATCTCATCCACCGGCAGCATTAAGTGACTTGACTTTTTTCCCTTTAAATTATTAATTATTTGGTTGGCTGGTAAAATATCTGCCTGGCTGGCTGGTAAGTGAAAAAGTTAGTTTTGGACCCTGGTCACAATGCTAACCAATGCACCATGTGCCACCCTAATGTATAATCATCTATTCTTTTACTTCTTAAAATGTCCAAAAATCTTTCAAATTAAACAATTTGTGAAGGAAAAATCACTTTTTGGTTCAACTGCTTACACAAGCCAAAAAGATAACA
This sequence comes from Epinephelus lanceolatus, assembly GCF_041903045.1. Lineage (NCBI taxonomy): Eukaryota > Metazoa > Chordata > Actinopteri > Perciformes > Serranidae > Epinephelus > Epinephelus lanceolatus. The sequence continues at coordinate 6,312,803 of NC_135742.1, forward strand.
TAAATAAAATGGCTGCCTTACATTCAAGTGACTGACACCAATCAGTTACAACATTAAAACCACTGACAGGTGAAGTGAATAACATTGATCATCTCGTTACAATGCAGTGCTCTGCTGGGAAACATTTGGTCTCTGCATTCATATGGATGCCACCTGACACTCCAACCACTGTTTTAGACAAAGTACAGTCCCTCATGGCACCACCACACCACAAAAACTGCTCAGGGCTGGCCCGAGCAATGTGACAAAGAGCTCAAGGCATCAACTTGGCCTCCAAATCCCCAGATCCCAATCCATTCAAGCAGCCGTGGGACATGCCTGTACCCCAGAGGTCCTGTGTCTATGCCATGACAGGTCAGAGCCAGGTCCAATCCAAGATGGTGCCTCTGACTTGTCGAGGCATGGACACAGGACTTCTGGGGGTGTCTGTGGTGTCTCACACCTGGGGTCTCATTTATAAATAATGCGTAGGATCCAAACTAAAAATATACATATGGACAAACTCCAAAAATGGCACATGCCAAAAAATATTAGATAATTCTACAATCACGCTTTCACCTCACCATCTGCATCGCCATTTTCCTGTCTCAAAAATGTTTATAAGCATGGGACAAAGTTTCTCACATCAAGTCTGTTTTTATAAGTCACAACTTTTGCATGGGAAGTAGCGTACGTCTCTTTCAGGTCTCATTTTGTGCAAACACAATATTTATAAGTGATACCTCGGGGCATTGGCAGAAGATCCTTTGAGTCTTGAGGGTCACAGCACGTCCTCGGGATGACTGATTGATTGGATTAAGATCTGGGGAATTTGGAGGCCAAGTCGACACCTTGAGCTCTTTGTTGTGTTGCTCTGGTCTTACCTGAGAAGTTTTTGTGGTGTGGCATGGTGCATTGTATTAATGGGGGGTGCATTGCAATCAGGGAGAGCAGTTACCATCAGGAGGTGTGCTTGTTCTGTTATGGTGTTTGTGTGGGTGGTGCGTGTCAAGTGGCATCCGCATGAATGCCAGGTCCCAAGGTTTTCCAGGAGTAACCAAATGATCAATGCTATTCGCTTCACCTGTCAGTGGGTTAAATGCTGTGGTTGATCGGTGTATGTTAAAGCAGCTATAATTGATATTTTTATGATATTAAAAACGTATCTAACTACAACATAAAAACAATGTGACACCTGAACACAAAGCTCCCCTCAACTTATAGCGTAATTTTCCGATATTTTCAGGGGAAAAACAAGCCCTAAAATCCCTCCGTACACTTCCTGCTTGGCACCAAACAGCAGACAGCATGGCAGGTGACACAGTGGAGCATTTAGCAGCTGAAGCGTCAGATATTTCCCTGAGTGAATATTGCACTTACACTCATCAGGTGGTCAGAAACACATCTCCACATGAATGATAATGTTGCTCTGTAACTGCTGGATGTGTAAATAAACATCTGTTTGCTAACATGTTCACAAAATCAACTCCGTCTATCAGTGTTGTTATTTAAAGTGAGAAAGAGCGTTAAAGTTTTGAGGATGTAATCAAGCCTTTTTTGTACTTTCACTTGAGAAGCATCCCTATTTCCCTCATTTACTCTGAGGATCCTGAAATGGCACCTTCTGACAGCTCCTAATGAAAGGTTTCCTGTCTAAGTGATGCTTTGACTCGCCCGTCTTATGATTTGCTCACAAACACCTCAGTATGGGGTTGCGTGAGGCTCTTAGTTGCTAGGCTACATTTGCATGCAGTGAAAGTGTTCTCACTCTTTAGATATGTCTTTTGGAAACGGTAAAAAGGGGCTTTTATAGTCAGCCACTCGCTTAAACTATCACTTTCCTTTGTGTTGTCTTGATTGGTTTGCTTGATTGTAATGTTGCTAACCATGGACGAGATGAAAGGCCTGCAAGGACAACGATCTCCTTGGTACAAAACCATGTTAAATATAAACCCAACAAGGCAAAACTGGAGTGTCACAGAGTTTATGAGGGTAAGATTTGAGTTACGTCAGGTTTAAGGGTTCATCAAAGTGGTTTCATAACCGCATTCACCCCACATGCCTCGTATCTGTTGAGCTTAAAACGCCATTCATTTTTACATTAGGCTACCAGTGAATCAATTGATGATACCAAAGGACTCAGCAGTTTCCTTCAACCAGAGTTTTTGCGTCTCTCAGATCATTGTAAATAAAGTTTTCAAGCCCCCAAAACCCTCCAACCTAGTTTCCATCTGCAGCCGGCCACTGATAGGAGCAACCCAGTCTTAAACCCAACTCATCAAATACCGAGGCTTGATCAGTAGCCCATGGCGTAAGACACCGACACACAGAGGCAACCTTTAGCAACCTTTTGTGATTATTTATCTGTTTTTCTGATGTTTAACTTTGGGTAAAATGCTGCGGTCGTCACTGTCAGCAGCTGTCCAATCACACTGACCCTACTGATCATTTAACACAACCCTCCCCTCCTCAGCTCCGCCCTACAAAGAGTGGTTCGTTCAACTGAACATACTACAGGCACTGCTCTACTCTTCCTTAGGGATGTTTACGCCAGGCGCAGCAAAAATAAGGCCAGGAGAATCATCAAAGATCCAGACCTGAAGAGCTTATACTCTCAGACCACAAAGATTCTAAATGAAGACCCTGCCTCAGACCTTCGCATGCTGAAAAGTTAACGACTAAAGAACCAGGAAGTAGTGAAGAACCAGAGCTAAAAGTAGAGTGAATATTGCATTTAGATTCATCAGGTCACCAGAAGCATGATCACATATGAATGCTGATGTTACTCTGTCTGTGCTATGTGTAAATATCCATCCCTACATTTTAGGTTGAGGTTTTCATTTTGCTCAGCTGCTCCCAACTCAGCTATACACAGGCTGATATTTGGTTTTATCCCCTCAGTTTTCCACTGATTCCCTTCTTCATTATAGCATTGAGGTGTTGATGCTTCTGTACAAGGTGACAGTACAAATTCCCTCCCATTACATCCCCATCTCAGTGTAGTTAATCTCCACTAAGCTCAAGCTTTAGCTCAGATCAACCCCCTGCAGCTGTACCACGGTCATTTTGCTGCTAAAATTTTGTTTCAAAATGGCTGCCTGATTAACCTGATGCAACAGAGGCAGAGATCTGGCACTAATTTGCATGAGCAGGGTTCATGGAGGAGGACCCCAGGATGCAGAGACATCATTAGGAGAGACAGCCCAAAGTGTTGCCCAAGGCACTGGCTGCACTGGTCGAACCTGGGTTGAATAAGACCGGTGGAGAAACACCGGGACTGGAGCCAGACTGAAGGATCCTGACTCGCCCCAGGCTTTGCCCCTCTGTCCCTGAACCCTCGCTCACAGCGCCACTGTGGTGCTCCTGAGGCAGACAGAGCCAGCAACAGAGTGTCAACACAAGACGGGACGAAGCAAAGAGAACAAATCTGGTCGCTGGTATTAAAAGCTATATTCAGAGACCTTACTGCCTGGTAATAATCGTGTCAGTGTCTAGGATTACCCAGTGTTATTATTTTACATATGAAGCTTCTCAGGTTTTTGAATGAAGCTACACCTGCCTGTCCTCATATTTTATGACATCATCAACCTAAATAAAAATAAAAAGTCCTCAAACAAAATCCCCAAAATGAATACATTAAATTAGTTTGTCTTTAGTTTTATTAAATCCACTTTCTCATATGAATAACTGTAATTTATGGCGCTGTTAGATTGCTGTTAGACCACCCCTTTAATTTTGAAAGGCTAAACACCGACAAATATGGATTGAAGCAGAACATTTTTTTAGAGAAAGACATGTTGTGAATTCTGGAAACAATTACATCTGTCTACTTCAATAAATTTTGACTTTTGGACTTTACAGCGCTCTGTAGTTATTGGAAATTTGGCTCACGAGTCAGAAACAACGCTACACATCCACTGGTAACTGATTATAAAAATCAGTTACCAGTGGATGTGATGTGGATGACAGGCAAAAAAAAAACACTGTACAGATTTCAAATGGCTCCAAATCTTTTCCTTTAATGAGAAGATTGGGAGCCACTGTTCTCCTGAGTTACAGGACAACAAGTTGAGTTCTCACACTGAAAAGAGCTTTCTGGCAGATACAGTATGATGTCACCCTCTAGAGGCAGAAGAGTGCTTCACATGTCTAATCTGCACTATTTAAATTAAACAACGTTATAATAACATAGTCTGCATCACTGACAGAGCTGGGGAAGCTACAGTCAAAGTATTTAAAGCTAAAGTATTTAAAGTGAAGCAATGTTAAATAAATAAAAGTAAATATTTTTTTAAGTAACATGCATGTTTTCTTAAAATAAAATCTGCTGTTAAATAAATACAAAATATGGACATTTAAATGTATATGCTTGCTCTGTGCTTTTGTATGTTATATTGTCTTTTTATTATATACACAAACCATCAACCTGCCAGGGACTGCAGATGAAAATGAGCCTGTATGGCTAAATCTGGCACATTTACGAGACTTAAGAGATCATGTTCATTAATATGCACTGTCTCTTTCTCAATAAAATAAATATAAACACAACCATAGTACATACATATACACTGGTGGTGGGGGAAATGATGGGGCAACAACTACACTGGACAGATGTTACACCAGAACATTACACACTTTGATATTTCACGTCACACACAGTGTAACACAGGTGATAATCTGACAGGACACATACCTGTTCTCCACAGTGTGATGTTACAATGCTCCATTCTCAGTTTCACTGCCATATCCCGCTGTTTTAATGTTTGGTCATCCTTTTTTTAATGCCTGATATCCTTTAAGTCTGTTCCTGACTGGCAGGTAACGTCCTCAGCGAAATACACACAAGGAAACAAGAACAGAAAGCTCAGCTAGCTCTCTGACAAGCTAGCAGTTAGCCATTTTACCTGGAGAACCACCTGGATTTAAATCGGATTATTTTTACCGGAAGTTTGGTTTAGTTTGGTTTGATGAACACAAAAGTGTTTAATCTAAAGTTTTAATTCATTAAACAAAATTTTAAATGTCCGCTGTACAAGATAATCCGCATTTTTAAGGCAGCCATACCGAGAATTACTCGAGCTCAACGGCTCTGCGCTGAGCTGTCAACTACGCGCTAATCGTGACGTAAGGACGTAACAAGCAGCCAATCATATTGCAGCGGGGCAACAGCCAATCAGCGCCGAACTTGACATTGCAAACTTCCGTGTATAGACTGTTGCTTCCAGTTCATTTACAAGATAATAATAATTAATAATTAAAACACAATATTCAAACAATAAAATCGCAGTTACAGAATCAACTATTGATTTTTACATCATGCAGTAACATTGTGTTCCAGGCAATGGCGTAAGGTAGTTACAACGGGCCCCAGTGCACGCTATTATGACGGGCCCTTACGGTATACTAGTTAGTAGTTACTCTTTATGTACTCTTTATCCACTCTTTACTTCTTTACTCTAACAAAGTAATATAACACACTACACGTTACATTTACACTGTCATGTAACGTGTTACCACCCAAAATCAACTTACTGTTTTCATTTTTCATTCATCCACACTGATCCACTTCCACCAGAGCACCAACAGGAAAAACATTCTCCGAAGGTTGTTGTGTGTTGACAACATTAAAAAAAGTTCTAAATTAGCATTCATGAATATGTTGTTGTTGTGCAGTAGGCTATTTATAATTATTTAGGAACTTTAACTTTAGCTTCCTGTCAGATTGTAGAAATATGGACGCGCAGTGGCATTTGTGCAGCTGTGAGAAAAGTATTCAGATACTTTACTTAAGTAAAACTAGAAATAACATAGTGTAAATATACTCCATTACAAGTTAGTCCTGAATTCAATACCTTACTTAACTAAAATTACAGATGTATTACCAGCAAAAGCATACATAAAGTATGAAAAGTCAAAGTACACATTATACAGAATGGTTCCTTTTTAAGTATTAAGATATTATAGAATATTTTATTATTATAATATTGGATACATTAATAGTGTAGTACTGCATTGTATCTTATATCCTGTGTGTGTGTTTCCCTGCAAAAAAGTAACTATCAGTGCCAAATATAATGAGTAAAAAGCATAATATTTCCCTCTGGGATGAAGTGGAGTCTGAGTATAAAGTATCATAAAAAGGAAATACTCAATGTACAAATATGTCAAAGTTGTACTTAACTACCGTACAGTACAGTACTCGAGTAAATGTACGAAGATATGTAAGTAAGTTTGTTAATTAAACCAAAAAATAAATAAAACAAAACAAAACCCTCTGATTATGACCATGACATATATTCAATACACACACACACACACACACACACAAAAAACACCTGCACTGCCCCCCAGTGGCAGGAGTGAGGTATGATTTCACTCTGCACCAATCCCAGTTTCTCCTCTTTCTCTGTAGTGAGTTACAGTTTTGTACAGTGTTAACACCAGTTCTTCTCATGAGACACCACTGCTAATTAAATCACATTTCATTTAATTATTAGTTGCAACATCCCTCATCAGCATTCTGTTTATGGTCATATTATTTATACATGCTTTTGTCAGCCAACAAGGCCTATTGGAGACTCAATGCTTCTTACTGAGCTGCATTAAATCAGCTTTACATTCTTCATGTATCCAAGTACACTCATTACAGAGAAGATAGAAACTACAGAGGTCTCACTCTGATCCTTTACCCAGGAACTTAATAGTCAAAATTGATTGCCAAAAAATGTATAATAAATAGGACTGTGTAGTACATCTATACACACTGTGACTTTACTGTATATTGGTCACCCAAACAATGTTTATAGTTGCACTACACAATATTCATTACTAACCATTTAACAAGGGATTATAATCAATAGTTGCGACTTTATAGCCATTCAAATAATGTTTATAGACAATTTACAAACCTATTTTTAAGCATGAGCAAATACTTAATATAGTATATACAATTCTGTAATATATGCAAAAATAAACCATTAAAATAAAATCAGTTTTAGTATTAAATAAATTAGAAAACTTCATTTATTATTATTTCATTGGTTATTAACGGTAAAATAACTATTTCCTAGAGTTTAAATATAATTTATTATTTATGGTTATCATAAAGTGATAAACAATTAATTGTATGAACCAAAATTACAACAGCTTAAACTTCTGAAAAACACACTTTAAAAAATAAATAATGATAGGCTAATAATAACAATAATAAAAATGATAATAATAAAAATAATAATAATTGTAATAATAGTACGGTTATAACAATAATAATAACAATAATAAACCCTCGTAAAAAGTAATAAAATTAAAATAAAATTTAAAAAAAAACAAAAATAACAGCGGAGTGAGTGCTCTGTTTTTTAATCAACGATCTCTGCTGACAACAGGAAGACAGCCGTGCAGCTACTTCCGGTTTCCCCGCCCTCAGTCAGCTGTCACACGGTTGTTTGCAAACAGTTCCGTCCGCCGGGTCCATGGTCCCGTCCTCGTCCTCTGCGCCCCTGTAGCTCCTCCACCATGGGTGGGAACGACGACAGCGAAATCATAGAGCACCACGTGGAGGAGGAGATGGAGAAGAAGGGCACGAGGAGCCACGCAGCCTCCTCCTCCTCGTTCCTGGAGAGCGTCACTCCGTCCGACAGAGAGGGCCACAGCGGCACCCAGTCCTCCCACAGACTGCTGGCCTACAGCGATGCTCTCATCTCCATCATCGCCACCGTCATGGTGAGACACACCGACACACACACACACACACACACACACCTCTGAGCTGTACCCTCAGTATCAGCAGCCCCTTAGTTCACTGCAGAGACCTGAAACCAGCAGGTGATGGAGCAGAGGGCAGTGATGAACCAAATTAATATTAGGGACTGTTCGTTACTTATCGGGGTGGGGGGGCTGCGGTGTGACTTCAGTATTTTGGTACAGATATTTTTCCTGGAGCCTCCCTGAGTGTCTGGAGGAAAATGCATCACCCTCCCTCCACCTTAAATTAGTTACCAGACTTTTGAAGTAACAGACCCTTTAAGGCATGACGTCACAATGACATCATTTTGTTACCTGGAGGTGAAGTTGCCTCTCCCCCACACGGCTGTAGGCTACACAGGAGTCTTAAAATGTCTTGGTCTTGAATAACCCAACGGTGCATTCAGACAGCGCTGCGAAGCTGAACGGTCCAGTTTGTGTCAGAGTGCGCTCTGACACTCAGAATGAGTATTTCTGAACGCACCACTCACATCATCTTCCTCCACTGTCTTAAACGAGACAACAGAACTCACCAGCTAGTGCTTGCTAATGTCTGTGGAGGATTGTTTTGCCTCCAGCTAAGCCCCGCCCACCAAAAACGTCATACTGTTTACTAACAGTTAAAGGGTCTGTAACAAATGGTGTAATTTTGGTGATTTTAAAGAAAACATGTCTGTCAAACCACTAATGTTTCCTTTAAAGACGTATTTTCTTAAAATCATCATTTGTATTAATTTGGATATCCTTCCCCTAAGTCAAATTGAAAATTATAAGTCCCCCTCCATTGCTTAAAAAATTATTTGCCCGATTGCCCGGGGCAAGTAAAACTCACGGTCGGGCATGTAAACTAACAACTCACTTGCCTGATCGGACAAGTTGCTAAAAATAGTCAAAGTTAATAACTAATTGATAAAATAAATGTATTTTAAAACGTGCTCTTCTGCTCTGATGCAGCGGTCTCTCTGCCTGAAGTCACAGGCACAGCTGTGTAACAATGTCCTGCCCACAGCCCCCATTGATATTATTTTGCGCGACGGACGCTTCATATAATAACATAACAATATACTATTTATGGTGTTATGTCATCGTGTCATTTCTGTCTCTACATGGTCACGCGTTAACAATTCTCCTCTGCTCTCTGTATCTCACACGGTGGAGGTCACCACACACACACACACACACACACACACACACACACACACACACACACACACAGGTGATCACGCTAGAGCGGCTCGGGCTGCATTTTCCTGACCAAACCTGACCCTGAGCCCGGTGCAGTTTGTCAGCTGACACAGTTATTGAAATGGAGAGTGTGTAAATAACCAACAGACTGCTGTTACGCACAGACAAACACGCTGCTCGCACAGCAGCGCAGCACGGCACTCATGCTGAGCTTGTGTTGCGTTCAGGCGTTGTCACGTAAATAACAACTTCCAACACTTAAATAGGTCATAGCACAAAACAGCAGCATGTAAAGTGACTTTTTACTTTATTATATTCAATAAAATTGTATGTTCCTAAATCTTGAGACACCTCATATGTAAGCTAGACAGACATTTCACCTGCTCATACTGTGCACACATGTACTGTATGTACTTAGTCCTAAAGAGCCCTTCTGGTGCCAGTAGATACACAGAAACATCCCAGCAGGCTGTGCTTTGCAAGCATACAAAAAAGTTTCACGCATGTGAAAATTATTTTTCATGCGTGTGCTTCACCTCCACTGCTACAACTCCATCCTAGGGGAAACACTGCTGTGTGCGTTTTGTGCAACAGGTGGATGTGGTAGTCTACTGGTAGAGTAGAGAGAGAGCTAAGTAGCGTTGAAGTAGAGTAGAGAGCAGGGCAGAGAGATGGAAGCAAAATATATTAAACCCGGTGTTAATACAGCAGAACTGGAGAGAGGGGTGAAAAATAAATAGAGGTGGGTATGGCTTAAGTAGGGCGCAAAATTATAAACAGAGAACGATTGACAAATTTTTCACTTTTAAGCCCTGACATTGTCATTTTTGTGTAGGAATTAAGCTACAATACATGACATATGTTGTTTTATTTAATAAATACAGTGTGAATAAAGATTACATACCATAAAAATAACTGCAGTCTTTGTTATTTGATAGCCGCTTAAATTAAACAATTTTTACAGGGCAAGTAAAAACTGACTTCGGGCAAGTAGATCTCTGACCAACTTGCCCGACCGGGCAAGTGAAAAAAAACCTTAGCGTTGAACCCTGAATGTGAATTTTCTACAAAGGATAGCCCCTTGAGATGTAGCATCTCATTTTCAAGAGGTGACAGAGCTCAAGAAAAGTGGAAGATTATTCCAGTCAGATGGAGCTTTGGATCGGAACGACCTTAGTCTAACTGCTTTGAAAATCCTGGGGACAAAGAAAAAGGGATTATGTCTAAGTGAATATGAGGAATTATACAGGGTCAAAAACTGTTTCAAATATGAGGGACAATTGAAATTAACACACTTGAAAATGAGCTGAACCTCCCTTTCACACTAAAGCTATCCTGTTGAATAAAGGCAGAAAAAACAAACCCAGAAATATCAGGAAAATTTGAGACATTAACGCCTGTAACTTCATTCTATTCTCTATATTCATTTTATTCCTGTATTAAAGTGCAAATTACTGACTTTGAACTGGTGCAGACTTGTCCTCCCTCGAGCTTTAAAGCTAACCTGTAACCTCTCCTGTGACCTGTTGTCATGGATGTTCACTTTGCAGCAGCAGCAGCAGCTTAAGGAAGATGGTCCAGTCTTTTCATATACAGCAGTTAGCATGCTTTAGTCTCCATTTAATAATATACTTTCCACTTGTGACAGAATTTTTCCAAATCCAAAAAGAAATGGGACGTTTGTGGTTTAAATTACCCATGGTAGTATTCATAATCAGGTGGTCTCTGCAGTATGATGTTCCTGTCTGTGAACATATGATACCTCTCCTAATGCTGCTTTCATTATCCACAGATTTTACCTGTCGCTCACACAAAGATGGAGGATAATGAGGTAACAGTAACTGTCTTTCTATAAAGCCGACACAACGAGGTATATTCACTTCACTGTTGAGTGCACCAGATAAACTTTGTACCAATGTAGTGATGTAATAACAACAACAACAGGCGACATGTAATAAATCTGTTTGTGTTTCAGGAGTTGAGGGAGAGTGTTCAGCTGCTGCTGACGACAAAGATCGCTGTTTACTTAATGACATTCCTGATTGTGACTGTAGCGTGGGCCGCTCACATCAGGTGAGTCATTACTGATATTATATTAGTAGTAGAACAGCAGTTTTAAAGGGACAGTTCACCCCACAATCAAACACACATATTCTTCCTCTCACCTGTAGTGCTGTTTACCAATCTAGATTGTTTTGGTGAGAGTTGCAGAGTGTTGGAGATATCGGCCGTAGAGATGTCCGCCTTCTCTCAAATATAATGGAACTAGATGGCACTCATTCATCCTCCGTTAGCTCACCTTGCACTACCGAGCTAGCTAACATTACAGCTCAGCCGAGGAGGACGCCATTAATGTTTACATCTAACACTGTCATGAGCACAAGCCTCTCGATTATGAGTAGATGCACACTTCCTTCTGCGTGGTGATATGTTTGGCAGGTCTAGTTCGGTAGAAAGAAAATAGTTCCTGCATGAAGCTGCTCACAATAAGGTCTGTGGATTATCTTGAGTAACCAGGTCATGATTTCTGGAAAGAGACATTGAGTGCGTTTACATGGACAGTTTAATTCCATTTTCATTCAGAATGAAAGTTCATTCCTATTAAAAGTGATCTTGTAAACACCTAATTCGGAATGGAAATGGCCAATGTGATTGAAAATTCAATCCGATGTAGAGGGCTGGAATATTCCGTTTCTAATTCCGAATGACAGAATTTTGTGTGCATGTAAACGTTCATTCCTCTTTAAGTTCATTCCAATCTTTCTGCGCATGCTCGTTTCCTTGCCCTTCTGGTGCGATGACGTATATAGCGCGCATAGCAACGGGCTGAGATAGAGCAGTCGGACTCGTTGCACTCACCAGTTTCCATACGCCAAAGCACGGTCTTCTGTCTCTCTTCTTCGACCTTCTACCTCCCTTCTCCTCCAGAGCGAGGACTACGGTGTTTTCTTCCGGTAAACGTAAACATGTAACATGCGCCCCGCCCCCTGTCCAATCAGAAACCCTCCCTGACCCAAACCTTGCGTGGACCCGAATAAAGGCGATTAAACTGATCTCCGTGTAAACCCTGATTCGGAATTAATATGTCCCATGTGAACTACCTGGAAAGACTTTAATTCCGAATGATTTCATTCAGATTTATTTCATTCTGAATGAGAAGCCGTCATGTAACTGCAGCCATTTGCTGTTGAGTTTTCATAAGTATTTTTTGGCACCACAAGCTGAGTGTTATCTTGTTCCGTTATATTTGAGAGAAGGCAGACATCTCTACAGCTGATATCTCCAACACTCTGCAACTCACACCAAAACAATCTAGACTGATAAATAGCACTACAGGTAAGAGATGCTTACCTGCAGATGATTCACCTCTTGCTCTTTCTTTGTGTTGAATTTCACAGGTTATTTCAAGTAATTGTTCGCATCGATGACTGCCTGGCACTGCTGAACCTCGTGAGTACAGTTATTAATGAGATCACTATGTCTTTAATGACACACTATCATTATTTGTACGGTGTTAATTGAAGTCTTTCTTTAAGTAATAATTATCTTGGATATTTAATTAAGGCAGATTAGTAAGCCTGTACCTAATAAGTGAGCTAATGTGACTTAAATAACGTCTAGTTTTGATCATATGACATGCATCTCTAGGTGGTTATATTTTATGTTTAAATACTGTATGGAGCTCCGACCAGTGTTAGACATTACTTTTTCTGGCTTTAGTTTTGATCAACACAGCTCACCGTGTCCCTGTAAATTGATTTTTATTTACCTTTTATCGTCTCTGATTTACAGTTTATGCAGTTTAGTAAGCTGTGGTCGGCTTCTTTGTTAACTTTGATTGACCAGTTGGTTTAAAATCCAATTTCAGCAAGTGTTATTGTGCAAATACTAAACATTTAAGGTTGGATTTCAGAGACAAACACAATATCTGTCAAAGAAACAACAGTGCATGTTGGCAACTGATTTCCATACTCAATATGTAAGTGATATTAGAGTCAGTTCTCACTGCTGAGAGAAAGCAGAGCCACAGTTTCGCTGCTGTCATACTATAAATACTTAACTACTGAATGAGACTGTGAGCACGTTTCCTTCCCTCTAATGTGACGTTCTACTTTCGGTTCTCTCTCAGGCCTGCATGATGCTGATAACCTTCCTGCCCTACACAGTGAGTATGAGTCCCCGCAGCAGCTGAATCAATCACAGTGTTTGCACAGATAAATGTTAAGTCGACTGATGTCATTCAAGCTCCGTCATGTTAATGTGTGTTGTGTGTTTGCAGTTCGCTCTGATGGCCAACTTCCCTGAGAACGTCCTGGGGATTTTACTCTTCTGTGGCTGTGTGATGGTGATGGGCATTATTCAGGTCAGCAGCTTCCGAGTGTTTTAGTCCTTCTAGTCCCTCTGGAGAAAAAGGGTCACCTTGAAGATAAGATGCAGCTTCACTTATAACATTACAGTTTATTATACACCATCTCTGCCAATAGTTGCCCCTACTGTAAATCCTACACACTGGACCTTTAACATTCAGTCGCATTTAGGAGTTTGGCTTGTGTCATAATCTTACATTTTGTTTCCGTAGTCGGTGATTGTGCTGTACGCCTTCAGCCGTCCCTTCCTGCTGAACGAGCAGATCCAGATCTCAGAGAACCAAACCTTCTACAAACACCACATCCTCAAAGTCATCATGCGGGTTCCCCTCATGTGCTTCTTCGCCAGCATCTTCTCCTTCATCTTCTTCCAGCTGGTAGGTGGCAGTATGTTTCATATCGACTGTTGTGAGAGATCTGTTCATCTTGTAATATGTTTTAGGACTTTATTGTACATTAACACCCTGATTAATCTAAAAAATATTGTGCAAAAATGCCCATCACCAGGCCCCGGAGTCCAGTGTGGCGGCTTTAAAGTTCTTGTTTTGTCCGACCAGCAGTCTAAAACTCAAAGATATTCAACTTAGAGTGTTGTAAAACGCAGACAAATCATCACATTTGAGAAGCTGGAACAAGCAAATGATTGGGATTGTAGCTTAATCAATCAAGTTTACTGATGCTGCTGTAAATCTATTCTTTGTAGTAAAGCTTTCATTCTGTCTTTCAGTCGTACGTGCTGTTGGCGATCGTCATCTTCCTGCCGTATATCTCCCAGTCTGTGAAGTGGTGTCGCAGTAAAGCAATTGGTGAGCGTGAGATTTTATCGTGATGAGAAGAAGAAACGTATCACCTCTGGCCACATGTACTTCATCGTCTATTTGTGTTAGAGTGACACCTTCTTAAAACATAAACTAAATCTTATTCCTTTCAGGTCAGGTGGAGGAGACTCCAGACTCCATGTTGTTTTACACGTACCTGCCCAACGAGCCACTCAGCAAGGACCGAGTGGAGGCTTTCAGCGATGGAGTTTACGCCATCGTAGCAACGCTTCTCATCCTGGACATATGGTGTGTTTTACTTTATCTCCTTAAGTGGGAAGACAGAGTACAAATCCATTTCAATATAACATACATAAATGCAAATATATTGTGTATAAAGAAGAGGTCAGACACAAACGCAGGCACTATGAATCTGATGTCACCATGATCACATTAAAGGAGCAGTGTGTAGGATTTAGTGGCATCTAGTGGTGAGGATGAAGATTGCAACCAGCTGAAACTTCCCCCTGAGCGCCAAGCGTGAGCTACTGGGTAGAATTTATTGTTCAGGAGGTTTTTAGCAGAAGCTGAATTATCTGCAGAGGTCTCTGAGTCTCCAAAACAACTGAACCAGGGGTCTCATTTATAAAACAATGCTTAGGATCCACACTAGGAATGTATGTACAGAGAAAAGCCAAAAATGGTGTGCGCCAAATAATATTCAACAGTTTCCACAATTAGTCCTCCACCTCCTCAGTCGCCAATTTCCTGTCTCCAAAATGTTCGTAAGCATGGGTCAAAGTTTCTCCCATCAAGTCTGTTTTTATAGATCCCACCTTTTCTGTGGGAAGATCCGCTCCTTATGTAGATACTAACGGCTCATTCTAAGGTATCAAAAATACGACAATTCTTATTTTCAGGTGATTATAAATGTATTTCCAATGTTATATTCCATTTCTGCCCATATATTTGCCCCTAAATCCTTCACACTGGACCTTTAAATGCAACCGACGTGCTATAAAGAGAATCTTCTGCACGATATGGATCCTATGCACATGTTGCATTCACTGGATTTATGCACCAGTTATACCTGCGTTATGTAAAACTACCTGACTACGTTCCATCTTTAAAGCTGCTTTTAAATTGTCGAAAACAAAACCATTCTGGATGAATTGTCATTAATAGTGTTGCAAAAGTTTGCTTGAAAACCTCCTCACCTTTATCCTCTCTGGTTCCTTCCTGTTAGCGAGGACAATGTTCCAGACCAGACCACTGTCCAGACGCAGTATGGCGGCAGCCTGATAGCAGCGCTTCAAGACTACGGCCCGGAGTACCTCGCCTACTTTGGTTCCTTCGCCACCGTCGGCCTTCTCTGGTTTGTGCACCACTCGCTCTTCCTCCACGTCACCAAGGCAACGCGCTTCATGGGCCTGCTGAACACCTTCTCGCTGGCGTTTATCGGAGGTTTGCCGTTAGCTTACCAGCTAACGCACGAATTCCCGCGCAACTCTCGCAATGAACTGGAAGCCATTCAGATCAGCTGTGTGATCATTTTCTTCGCAGGAATATTTCAGCTCGCCATTTGGGTGGTCGCACTTTACAACGAACAGGAAACTCTGCACCCTTATGTTCGATATGGCGGACGCGAGCATGTGTTTATGCTAGCTAAGCTAGCTCTGTACCCCTGCGTTGCTCTGGGGACGTTTTTCCTCACATGTATTTTGAGTAAATTTAGCGCCTCCATTTTCCACCTGATGGAGATCACGGTGCCTTTTGCTTTCCTTGCGCTGAGGCTGTTGGTGCGTGTCGGGATGGCGCTGCTACGGCTAATCTTCTGTCCCGACAGGCCCAACCAGAGGGGGGTCATAGAGGACGAAGATGACGAGACAAGAGTGCCATTCAACGCTTTAGTTACCTAGCTAGGTTAGAGGGGAGGTGGCCGCAGGAAATCGAGCTAACTGACAGAGCAGCGAGGCATTATTGCTAAGATGCTTGGTCTCTGAAAGAGTTACTGAGAGAGAGTGAATTAGGAATCACGTGGAGAAGAAGATGGTGATCTTTTAATTTAAACTGGTTCAAATCTTGTGAAGGAATCAGTGCAAAATGGGATTAGACGTGATCTCACATGTTGAAGGCGAAGTAATGAAGTGAACCAGAGTGGTGAAGGATGCTGACCGCCAAAGCCTATCCATTCATTTCATTTCTTTAAAGGGTACATTCGGCATTTTTCAACCTGGACCACATTTGCCCATGTTTTTGTATCCAAGTGACTGATAGGAACAACAATTTTGTAAACTGGTCCAATATTGAGTAAGGCTGCTGCAGCTGTGGAAAAAAAAAAGGCTGCAATCTAACTATTCGGGGTGTTCGCACCATTAATTTACGTCCACTAAAAGTGCTTGTTTTGTCACTGACAGGCTCAGATTGTTATTTTAAGTGTCTGACACCATTATGGAAAGGATCAGTACAGAGGTCGACCTCTTGTTAAAGAATAAGACTCTTGTGTTTAAGAAACAGCCCAAAAATTGCTATAGCCAAACCCACCAGACTTCATTTAAAAAAACAGTAATTATCATTGTTAAACACACTTCATTCAAAGTCGAAAGAAACAAAATAAAACTCACAAAAACCATCTTGGTTCACGTTCTCACACTCGCACAACAATCACAAACTTTATCGACAGGAAGGCAATCCAGGCACTAGGGCTGTGCATCTTCAACGGCCTCACAACTCAATTACGATTATCTAGTCAAGCATTCCACGATGCATCCGACTTCATGTCCTCTTTCACCACATCCATAAATCTCCTCTTTGGTCTTCCTCGAGGCCTCTTGCCTGGCAGTTCCAACCTCAGCATCCTTCTACTGAGCTCAATGCCCTCTATGCGTAATAAGGAATCATTAGCATTATAAGATTCACTGAAGTGCGTAGCCATGTGTAGCCATGTGTAGCCATGTGTAGCCATGGGGTAGTTACGATTTTTTGTTCTAATGGCATATTTATGCTCAACAAGGCGTCCTCAGGCGTCTTTATGTACGGCCTATGTAGAAAAAGAGTAGGGGCGTGTCTAAAAGAAAAAATAATGGGTTCAGGAAAGACTTTACTCAAAAAAGAATCATCTCAGTAATGGCTCAATTATGTTTAATTATACGTTTGATTTGTTTGAAATAAACCCTTAATTCACCCAGTTAAATGTGAAAACATGCTGCCACTGCACACACTACAATTACTGTTTATTTTAATGGAGTCTGGTAGAATTGATGATGGTGATTTTGGGGCCGTTTCTGGTTTAACAAAAAGGATCTTAGACACTTCTAATGACAATCTGAGCCTGTCAGTGGCAAAAACAAACACTTCAATTTCTTCACTGCCGGCTGCATCAGTCTGGCTCAATACTGGGCCAGTTTCAAAAATGATTGTTCCCATTTGTGGCTTTAAAACATGAAAAAAAGGTCCAGGTTGAAAAATACTAAACTCACCCCTTAAACAATAACTTGGAAGAATATACTAATGCTAGTTTTGATTAGCGAATAATCATCAATCATCTTCAAGCACTAAAAAGCTCGGTTTGAAATGACGGTCTCCCACTTTGATTCAATATGACCCAGTTTTCTGTTTTCACTGTTGAGTAGAACAGAAGAACAGGTTTGATAATTATAGTTCAGTGAAGATGTGAGACAAAGAGTCCGTCCAACTGGTTTGGTTTTACTTGAGCCTTCATTTATTTTTTAACCTCGTGTTCCCCAGAGAAAATCTGCCGAGCGCGTTCAGACACATTGCAGGAAAAATACATGAGAACTGACGGCTGGAGTTTAGTTTTGTCTCCTGTATAAATGTTGCAGTTGACCTGTTAGCAGATCGAGTTCAAGTCTTTAGTGTTGGCGCTTTAAACATTTTACTGAATGGGTACGGCCATGAAACTTGCACTATTTACTAATCAATATTTTGATTTAGATATTTGTGTGTACTACCCACTGGAATGTAACCTCATCTTTTCAGTTACTGTCACAATGCTTCTTTTGTTTCTACTGACTGTGAACTTAATGAGCCCCAAAACTGTTTATTTAAATGTAGAAAAAGGCTGAATGTGCATGGATATTGATTTTTAGTTTCAGTGATAATGACTTTAGGTTTTCTTGCAAGTTCTGTCTTTAAAAAGTCAAGGACCCAAGGATCGTTCAGATTTTTAACCGGGGTTGTATGAGGTACTTATCCATAGACAGTATGTTACGTTCCACAGATGTCAGTGGGCACACCTTCAGTTTGGAGAAGTCTGCACATGGAAAGCAATGTACTGCCATGAAGGGGGCCGACAATTTTACAGACTTACTTACTTACAGAGCATCACACAGTCAAGCTCCCTCTAATGTAGCTGAAACACTTCACCTGCGTTCTTCAGCTCACGTAATTAATCAGATAAATTTGTTATCTTTCCCTCGCACTCGCCTTAAGACCCGTGGTCATCGAGCTTTGCTGACACTGTGGTTTCTTTTAAAAGCCAGCTGAAGACGCACCTGTTCAGACAGGCGTTTGGGTCTGTGCCAGATCTGTACTTTTTAAAATATCGTGTATTGTTGCGTAGGGTGAATTCTTCTTTTTCTTGTGTGTGTGCAAATAGTTTTGCTAGCTGTGCACTTTTCACTACATGGCTAATGTCGTCACTTTGTCTCTATGATTTCTTTCTTGTTGTATAATGCTCTTGTGAAGCACTTTGTGACCTGTGTCTGCGAAAAGCGTTATGTAAATAATTTTGACTTTTTTACTTAATTTTTAGCCACCTAAAAGAAAAAAAATCAGTATCACAGTAAGTGTACACTATACTTGATGTCAGACTGATTTCCAGTGGGAAAATGAAGCCCTTGTATCGCTCTCTTCAAAGCCAGACTCCACTGACAAAAGCAGTAATTTAAGCTCACTGAACACAGGAGCTGCTGTTGCCTGGAGCAGTCAGTTAGTTTGTGTTATTGTGTGACTTTGGCATTTTAAAGGATTAGTTTGGGCTTGCTGGAATCACACAATAACACAAACAAACCAATTTATCAAAGCAGCAGTAGACCAGCAGCTCCTGTGTCCAGCGAGCTTAAATTACTGATTTTGTCAATGGAGTCTGGCTTTGAGGAGAGCATATATAGGGAACTGAAGCAGTCGGAACAGGCTGTCTGACATTAAAGTTAAGCAGTGAAAATAATCTCAATATAGCGCGCACTTTCTCGGTTATAGATAATTTAAGTTTAGGTTATTTTAGGCTCCTGTCTGCTTCTCCAAACTGGGGGCATGCTGACCTACATCTACTGTGTCTAACACACTGACTGTGTATAGGTACCTCATACAACCCCTCTTAAAAGATCAAAACTATCCCTTTAACATCAGAACAAATCAGTTTATTTTAAGTGGAAATTACTGTTTTGTTTTTTATGGGGAGGTTTGTGAAATCAGGTGTAGCACATTTCTCCAGAAGGGGTCACTGTTGTTTCTGTTAAACAGTCCTGAGGCCACTTTCATGGCTGTTAATGATGATGATGTGCTGTTATGTGTGTTTGATACTGACGTAAAAGGGGACCAGAATCTGACGTGCACTTTATGGAAACCTGTCAGGTGAAGGAGAAGGATTATAAATATATATCAACAAGGAACTGAACAGCTGTTAACTATTGCTTTTTAAGACAGAGACAATAAGCTCAGCTGGCTCTGAATGTCAGGTGAAAAGCTTGTTTCTGATTCGTTAGACACATTGGTTGTCACGTTTTTGTTCTGTTGAGCAGCTTCCAGATCCAAACTACTTGTAGAGCCAGGTATGGTTTTATTTTATGGGCATTTGTAATGATCTGTAGTCAGAATCAGTTGATCAGGATGGGAGCAGTGTAACGAGACGATGATTTCTATGAAGGAGTAAATGCCTGTGTTTGTTTGCCAGTCATCGTGACGCTCTTAACATCCCAAAATATTGATCGCAAAATGTTGTCAGGCATTGTTACCTAAATAAAAACAACTGTATTTGTATATTTTTCACGTTGTCAGTCATAGCTTCATGTTTGAGTCCCAACACTCAGCAGGATCTTTACTTTCCTCATTTCTGTTGCCGCCACATTACCTTTAGAAATCAGGCTTTTTTAAAAGACCTGCCTGTTGTTCGAGGCCAGAGGAATCCCTCTCCAAATATTCCCTTTGACAAATTTTTTAATGCTTCGTTGTTGTCTGTCTGTAATCAAACGCTGCATTTGCTCTTTCACACTGTGCAAAAGCTTTTTTTTTTAATGTCAAATCACAAACTGTGGAGCCTTGTTTTGTGAATAAATCTGAAATTGTTCCTTCAATGTGAAAACGAATCGTCTGTTTTGTCAAACATAATGAACAAAATGAGATTTTAAAGAAAAAGAAAACCTTTATTCACCTCCGTACAGTAAACAGCTTCACAATATCCCTAACAAGGTATCAATATGTGGTTTATACATGACTCTGTATCGCCCCTATTATCAACAGCATACGTCCTCAGTGTCGATGTTTAAATCTTATCCACTCCAAAAGCTACAGATTTTCATTAGAAAACATTTCAGCTCCGAAGCAAATCAAACAAAATATACACAAAATGATAAATTATAAAGACAAGCAACCAAACATCTGCAGTGCATCATAACCTGACATTTGGGCTAATAAAACTAACTTTATCTTTCCTACCTTTATGTCTGTGTACCACAAGTGTCTCACCTTCATAATGTGAATAAAAATATAAATTAGTTCACACAACAACTTTGATCTAATTTAAACTACAACTGTGAAACTACGGAGTCTCGAGTGTGCCAAGAGAATAATACACTGCTTATTTTAATAATGAACTGCTGCGTTTAAGTGACACTGGATAAAGTAATTAAATTTACACATGATTGATGGTGTAGTTGCTAAAAACCATCAATAAAAAAAGTTTCAACATTCACCAATTAATAGTTTGATTTTTGTCCTTTGAGAATAAATGAATTTATAAATGGATTTGCAACTACTTACAATTTGTCTTTTGTTATTCTGTTCACGTACGTGTCATCTATACAGCGTCGTTTATACGTCTGTGCTGAAACTACGTCCTACCTTCAGTGCCTGACGTGCACCTCCCCAGAAATGTCTACACATCGCAGCAACACAGATCTCCTAAATGTTTTTGTAAACCACTTCCCTCAGTCAAAACATAGCTTTAATTTACTTTAAGACAATGAGGAATAAATTGTGAAGACAATAAAACCCCCGCAAAATAGCATTTTAAATCTTGTGTGTGATTTATCCTGGCTTCATATGAGCAGAGGAAAAGTCCGCTAGCTGCTAAGCTAATTTATGCAACAGGAAATGTTGTAGGTTTGTGCTAATAATGATAGCATGTTGTATTTGTTTGGAAAACGTGTTTAGTATAAGACAGTTGTTTTGTCAGTGAACCTTGTGAGTTGTAATGGAGCCGAATTTTATAACGTTACCTTTGTTAAATGCTGCTGTTGTCCCTGGCTTCATATGTGAAGAGGAAAAGTCTGCTAGCTGCTAGGCTAATTTATACAATGTAAAATGCCACAGGCTTGTGCTAATAATGATAGCATGTTGTATTTGTTTGAAAAACTTGTTAAGTATAAGACAGTTGTTTTGTCAGTAAACCTTGTGAGTTGTAATGGAGCCGAATTTTGTAACGTTTCCTTTGTTAAATGTTGCTGTTGTCCCTGGCTTCATATGTGAAGAGGAAAAGTCTGCTAGCCACTAGGCTAATTTATACAATGTGAAATACAGGGTTCCCACAGTCATGGAAAATCTGGAATTTCACATTGACATTTTCCAGACTTGGAAAAGTCATGGACTTGGTAAAACTCATTGAAAGTTTTGGAAAAGCAATGGAATTTTGTTGCTTGTAATGAAATCATCACAGTCCAAGTAACGTGAATTTATTTTGTGTAACGTTTTCTCACTATGTGTCATCTCTCCCTTCATGTATGCAAGCTAACTGAAACTGTTTGAATAGAGTTTGGATCTGATGAGTTTAAAAGTGCTGCATAAATGGGGCAAGAAAAAAATTACACAATATTATGGGTCTTTGAAAAGTCTTGAAATTTTGTCCATGACAATACGTGGGAACCCTCAAAATATCATTGGCGTATGCTAACAACATTAGCATGTTGTATTTGTCGGTTATGACATTATCTTTGTTAAATGTTGCTGTTGTTCCTGGCTTCATATGAGTAGAGGAAACTTCCGGTAGCCACCGGGCTAATTTATGCTATGTAACATGTCATAGACTTATGCTAACAACATTAGCATGTTGTACTTGTGGGGAAAACATCTCTAGCAAAAGACAAGTGCTTTGTCTGTGAATGCTGCGAGTTATAGTGAAGCTGATTTGTGTACTTTTACTTAATATTGTCACCATTAAGCCATGTTTAATGTGTGTTTTATGTGTTTAAGTTGAATCAATCAAACTTTACTGCACTGTACAGAAGCTTAACACAGTGGCATAGAAACCTCACTGCTAACTAGTGTTGTGGAGCTGTAACTGCAGAGCGACACAGACACACCATTGCACAAGTATAAATGCTCACAACTTGCTTCGGCTACACAGTAGGCTCTGCATAGAGCCGTTAAGCAGCCTTGATTAGAGCTGAAACAAGTCAATTAATTGATTATCAGCAGCTATTTTTATTATCAGCTGATCGAGTAATTTATCCATCAATAACTCATCTCGAATGTGAGGATTTGTTCACATTTCCAAGACTAAAACAATAAACTCACTGATAAAAATGATTTAATTTTAAATAAAATTTAAGTGATATTTAAATGAAATCTAATTAATAAAAGCAGAAGAGTTAATGAGCTGAATAATAAAATATTTCCGCCTTTGTTTTTTAGCTCATTCATTAATTTAAACACACAGAAACTGAATCATTAATTAGCAGTAGATGATTACTTTTTACTTACTTTACTAAGTTTTTGAAGTAGCATTATTAAAATGTAAACTTTGTAAATCACAGTTTTTTTGATTATTATTCAGGTGGCACACTCCAGACTCCGTATAAAACAGCTTAAATAAACTCTAAATATTTTGACCATCTGCTGTTTGTGTTGATTTTTGGTCAGATTGCTTTTGCGTGAACACCATCCACATGCTTTGGGTCATCTCGTTCAGTATGTAAGGTTGGACACAGTAAAGCCTGTAAAGCAGTAGTGTGTGTTTTCCCACAGAGAGCTTTAGTTACAGATTTATACAGTACAATACAGCTGGTCCCAAGAGTCCACCCGACACCCCTGTTCACTTCATGAGGGGGAAAACACCCTAAAATGCACTTCTATGGAGGAAAACATGAACAGAACAATAAATTATAACATCCTCTTCGTCCAACTGAAGGAACAGAGTGACACCCATTGCACAGGCCTCAGATGCAAATGTTAGCGCTCCATTCCGCAGCCCAGCTCCAAACTCTCCTCCTTTTGTCATGTTTCAGAACAAAGAGAGGATGTCGGAAGGAGACGACAGTTTGGATCTGGGCTCTGGAGCTTTTTCAATAACGGAAGGAAATCAGTGTTAATCAGACAGTGCTTTGGTAAACATTTCTCTCTCTGAAAAGGTCTGGATTCACTCAGAGAATCTCGTCGGACACATCTGGTGCCTCGTAACACGTCGTATTCATCACACTGGTGAACGTGTGATTCATCACAAATGCCACAGATTTCCTGTAGAGTTAAATTATCCAACCCATGTTCTAAGAAACTGCAACCTGCAGAGGATATTGCTAATAAAACCACTGCCCAAAATATGTTTTATATACTGAAATATACAGTGTGTGTAAATACAGAACTGTACATACACACACACGTTGTACATTACATCGGCTCCCAATGTACTCACTCATGTTATCATCGATAACACCTCGCCTTAAAAACTACATTCAAAACGTAATAATTTAACAGTGATTTAATGCATAAGACTTTAAAATAGCAAGATTTTTTTTCAACAGTTGAACAAACATTGAGTCCGAGGACGTGGGAACCTTCGGAGGGTCTGATGCGTCGACCCCACCCGACCCCAACCGCTACAGTGCAATTAAAATCATTGGTTAAATCGATAAAGGAAGCTCAGTATTTATTTTCAAGGAAAAGTTCACAATTAATGGAAATGCGCTTATTCTCTTTCTTTTTAGAGTTAAATTAGAAGATCAGTATCTTGTGAGTGTGACTGGAAGCAGCGGGAAGAAGCGCCACTGCCTTTCTTTAAACTTAGAAAGCTCACAAATCAACACGTGTCTCATTTGTTGAATCAGTACGCAAACAAAAATGGGGGTTATCTGTGGGTCTGAAACATGAAGCCAATGCAGGAATGTCTAAAACCTGCATTCTTTCTAATGGCCAGCAGGGGGCGACTCCACTGACTGTATGGACGTCTTTGGAAATGACTAATGACCAACTTCTCACTTGATTTATTCCCTCAGTGAACATTTTCCTACTGAGTTTATGGTCTCAACCGCTTGTTTCAAGTCTTCTTCAACACCGCATGATGTTCGTTTTGTAAATTATGGTCCCACTTAGAATAAAACAGACGATAAAACATGGTGTGCTATAGGACAGGACAACCTTATGACTGACAAGTTGCTACCACAGCGACCTGTCAATCAGGATAGAGGCTCAGAAATGCGCATCCTCCAAAGCTCTACCATGTCATCTAAATATGGTCGTTTCTGGCTCCGACAAAACCAAGATGGTGATGGCTACAATGCCAAACTCAAAGCAAACGGTGACATCTTAGTGGCTAGTTCCACGTCTTTTATAAAGTCTATGCTGGCAAATTTACAGAGCACGAGTTCAATATTGTGCACAGCAAGGTCGTTATTTCCAGTGGAGAGATCTCTGCGCTCCCATGCGGCTATGCGAGCCGCATCTGTATGCTACGCTAAATTTCCATGTTTTACAACTAAAGTTCAACTTAGTTAACTTTCGTTTTGAGGCAGTTGAAAAGAATTTGGTTTTAATGGAAGTCAATCTGCCATATTTTGGTCAAAGGGGATTCAACGGTGGAGAAAGATGGTTTAACACAACTCACAGCCAAAATGATTGCAGAAAATACAACTTAAATGACCAAATCATGGTCTAAAGGGGGCACAAGGGTTAAACCTTGACCCCAAAAAGCTAACGTCCAAAGTAGGGCTGGGTATCTGTAAATGATACCTTTGAGGTACTGACTGAAAAGTCCGATATCGAGTAGTATCTAAACGTCTCCAATTAAACAATGCCTGCATTCGATGCTTTTTGGTGCGCCTGGTCTGAGTCTGGACTTTCCACACTCCCGATCAGATCAGCAAACTTTCTGTTGCTGCCATCTCTGGAGCTGCTCTTCTCCTGACAAACAGTTCACCGTCTGCCCGATTAGTACTTGCTAACACAGAAGCAACGGCTAACATTAAACAGTGACAAAAACCTCACAGTGATATTAAAACAGCTCGACTCTGTCGTTAATCCTGTTAATAACGATTAGGTTAAGTTAGCTGTGTCATGCTTGTAGAAAAGACTCCTGCACACTGTCTAACTTGCAAAAATAATGATTTTAATGCTGCAACGTTTCAGTGACGAGACCTTCATCAGGCAAAGAGTCCAGTCACCGAAACGTTGCAGCATTAAAATCATTCTTTTTGCAAGTTAGACAGTGTGCGGGAGTCTTTTCTACATGTTTTATTGATGTGCAAAGTATTCCTTTGTTTTGAGCCGTGTAATGCTAACAGTTAGCTCCGTCACTGTGTGTGTGCGCGGTCGGGCAGACTCTCAGAACTGTCTGAAGCGCGGAGCTCACACTCCCACATCAGCTGCTCAGATGCCAGCAGCACGTTCACACGTATGGCTGGTATTGACATTTTTTTAGACGATACCCAGCCCTTCTCCACGATGGAAATCTAGTATTGAATGGAGGCAAAATTTACAGCTACAACGATTCTGGAAAAGGGATTGATTGATTCTTACATTTCTGAATTCCCATAGTGACGCATTTGTACTCTCTGATCCCACCAGGACTCAGGGACATGAGGTTAGAAAACTAAAGTTGGGATTATAACCATTAGCTGCTTTGTAGAACAGTTGATTAGTGAGCTTTCAGGTGTTGGTAGGCAGATTTTAGATTTTGGCTGCCCCTTGCTTCCAGTCTTCATGTTATTCACCTCGCAGCTCGGGAAAGAATAAGCGTATTTTCCAAACGTCAAACTGTTCCTTTAAAATTCTTTTTCCAATCTCTGATAAAGGTTCACCCAGCACACCTTTTAAATAAGCAGCAACCTCAGATCAAACCAACACCCCTACCTCATAAAAATCTAATTTGTTCATGCTAAAGGCTACAAATGAGTTACATCTCTATTTTTGCATATCATTTCTCATAGCTTAAAAAGTGTTTTTCTTTTTCCCCAGCAGGTCACACAAGTAGTTATAGTACGTATTAGGTATCTGTTCAGCTAAATATCTTCAGTATATTTATGTACAATACATTAACTTGAGTGCTGATGCTCTAGTTTCTGCGTTAACATGCCTACGGTCAAACTGTGTTGACTCTTATTGTGCGAGTTATTTAGATTCAGACAGAAACCTAAAAGCTAAAAGTTCACGCTGTGGAAGAAGAGAATAAACATGGCTTAGTTTAGCAGAAGCCCGAGACAGGACTTGCATACATGCTACATGTTTTGTTACGCTGTGAGGTTAGGACCATTAAATAGAGCATAGTATATAAAACAGTGTCTACAGTATTCTGACAACCCTGCTGCATCATCGCTTCACCCACACCCAAACCCAGAAAGACAAGTCTCAACAGTCTGTTTGCTGTAGCTCAGGTCCACGTGCCCGACACTTTGGGTCCAGTTTATGCTGGTAGAAGCTCCTTAAATCCGTTTGTTCTGCTAGTCAGTGCAATGTTTGCCGTCCACGGGGAAACTGCACATCCACCATCCACCTGCGCTGAGAGAGCCGTGTGCTTCAGAGTCAGTTTTGTTCGATAAGACATTTTATCTTCAGTCTGAGAGTTTCTAGGATGGGGACTGCCTGTTCGCTCGTGAAGCGTGTCGTAGTTTATGTGCCAGTCCAAGTGGAAAGCAATTTTTTTGTCGCTGTGTTGTTTTTTATCCTACGAGGTTATTCCACGTAGTCTGGAGAGTCACCTCAGATTCAAAGTCGTGATTTTGAGCTGGTTGGAAGTTGAATGAAGAGTCGGCAGGATGATGATGACGGACGCTCTGAGAGAGGCCTGGAATCACACACCATACAGCCATACCTAAGAGTGTGTGTGTCTGTGTAGGTGTGTGAGTGTGTGTACATGCTTACACAAACTTTCCAAACCATCACACACACTCTCCAGCCGTCGCCCCGTGAAGCCAGCCGGTCTTTCATCAAGCCTGGGCGGCAGCAGCTGGGGGGAGCATGCCCCTCTCTCTCAGGTGGGAGTGCAGAGTGTGGAAAATGCTGAGCTGCTGTTCAGGCTGAAGCATCAACAGCTGCTGCAGCACCTTGCTCGGGTTCGGTCCCCTGAAAGACAACAATTCAATGTGAGTGAAGAGAATCCCAAATCTGGAGCTACTTCATCTTACAAGCATATCTAAAGGAGCTGTGTGTTGGATCCATGGGATTCAGTGGCATCCAGAGGAGTGGAGGAGCAGACTTCCATCTGTGTCACCGCTGATGAGGAAATACAGCGAGTGCTGGACGGAGCAGTGAGTGACAACAACCCCGCCCACATTTAAGAGGACTGTTTGTGGTGGAAACGCTAGGGTCTAGGTACCATGTCTGAAGGGTTACGCTTGGTTCCAAAGGTACCATACCGAAAGTGTTTGGTGGAAACGGGGCTTTAGGATTAATTCTTCACAAGGTTTTTCTGGCAGCCAAATTATCCACAGAGGTCTCTTCCTCTCCAAAATAAACAGGCTTGGTGATTAAAACCGGTAAAAACACTGAATAAAGTTGTTTCACATGACAAATCAGTTTCTGCGACGCTGTTCCGCATTCTGTGCTAATTCAAGATCCAGACTTTTAGGAGGATTTTACTGGCAGCCAAAGTATCTGCAGAAGTCTCTTTCTCTCCGTAACAAATGTGCCTGGTGATTTAAACCGGTAACGACACTGAATAAAGCAGTTACACAGTGACAGTCTTTTCCCAGCCATCCGGAGCTCTACGACAACTGATACACAAACATATAAAACTTATATAAATGACTGTAAGGAACATTTTTACACATTTTTTAGGTTTCAATAGCAGACAGCTCTCCTGCTGAGCCTCCACCCCTCCTCTTACCTGATGAAGCTGGCTATGTAGACATGTGTGAAGGTGGCCATCAGGTACTGACAGTCGAATCGATCCATGATGCCGCCGTGGCCGGGGATAGTGTTGGCAAAGTCCTGCAAGAGAGGAGAGACCAGGGTGTCACTACATCTGAACTCAAACCTGCTGAGCCTGGGATTAACACATGTGGTTATCAGAGGATGATTTAAATCTCATTACTGTCTTCCCAATTTTTAGTGTCACTAGGTGGAGATGTGCTAAAGAGACAGTCAGCAATATTCAGAAGCACTGACTCAGCTGTTTGAGAGATGACTTTGCTCAGCTGGGAGCCCTTAAAACAAGGCGCCGAAACCCCGGTGACAGCAGTGGTGCTGCTCAGTGGCTGCTAGCAGGAGGCTGCAGTTTCCCTCCACAGCCTGCAGCAATGACTGCGTGCTACTGTGTGAGGGATTAAGCAACACACTGCTGAGCTACCTGTCACTTTAAGTAAAATCTCTGCTCTTCAGTTGAAGTGGTCCAACCTGTTTCTGCGATATTCAAATGTCTCACTTAAACTTATCTTATCTCCTGGTCTGTGAGCTTGTAGCTTGAGGTGGAGCTTCAGTCAGAGGAGAGTGTTTCCTGAGTCTGAGAATAATTAAGTAATGGCAGACTGCACAGATATTATATACCAACTTGTGAAGATAAAAAAAGAAAATTAGACTTAATCATCACCTCAAAAACAGATTTAACAGATTTGAAAACTGCACCTACAGTAGTGTATTGTCTGTATTTTCCATTATCTGTATATTCAACTTCTTCTTTTGACGCACAATTGGTTTTAATGTGGTTATAATGGAGGACGCTAAAGCAATATAATGAAACATACAGACATGGTAAATAAAGACTTAAAGGTTGTATACGTCATCCAGAGCATTAATGTAGCAGCAAACAACTATTTTGCTCAGTAATGACAGAGTGGATTAATGGCATCCTGAGCAGAAAATGTCTTGCTACTTCTGTGTGTGTTATAATTCTTTGTTGTGGTAGCCCGTCCGCACACACGTGCATGTCAGTGTATATGGGTCCCTGTGTGTGTATCCACCACTCTCCACTGCGTTCATACGACAGTTACTGATAACAGTGATTGTGTTGTTGCAAAAGCACAGCACCCACCGTCTGGTTCCCTCTCAGGTTAACCCCATTGGCTCGTGAAGCACTGTTGCTATTATTAACACTGTTCACGCTGTTAGCACAGTTAGCTGCTAGCAGCCAGTTCAGCCACCACCGTATTGAGAGCCGTGTGCAGGCAATCCTGGCTCAGACTGAATCATTAGACATTTTCACACAGAGGTTGCGTTAAAAAGCTGCGAAAAGTCCCTTCATTATGCCATCTTTGGTTATTTATACAGAAGCAAATATAAGGCAGCTCCAGTGTGTGATTTTGACAGCAAACTAAAGAGGCGTGATGGGTGTGACATATAACACAACTGCATCAGCCTCTAGTGTGACATATAACGTGCGTCAGCAGCACTTTATAAACAATTACAACAGCATTAACCTGGCAATAACAATCTTTTAGCATCCCTGTTATATTGCAGCAGATCTCCTCCTCTGCTCAGAGGCTAAGAAGCTCCCTGACCTCACTGTTTTCCCAACTTGTGGACATTTTCAGCTGCTGCTCCTCCTCTACGAGTTAGCAGCTAACTGCCACTAGCTGCTTTTAAATCTCTTGGTGACGGGTCGCACACATAATTCGTCATCAAAACGTCACACCCATCCCGTCCTGCTGGCTCACACTTCTTACAAACATCATTTCAAGGCTGTTACTACTTTCGCTGCCGGCTTTAAGGCGAGACCACTCTGTCCCTCCATTCCACAATCATACGTTTATAAAGAACGGCAAGGTGGAATAACGGCACAGTCCACCCGCCTTGAACATGCAGTGTAAAAAGGGGCTATAGATATGCTCTGAATGTCATATACTGTTCCTCTAAACCAGTGGTCCAGCTGCAGGGTCCAGATTTCTCCCTTGTTATTAGTTAAAGGTCCAAATAGTTTACTACATTTAGCGTCATACTTGTGTTTGACCATGTCATTGAGTTAGTTCTCTGTCTCTGTTCAGTAGCTGTCCATTAGTCACTCACTCTACAGCAGGAAACAGCACTTCAGAATAAAAGTTCTGTGCCAGAAATTCAAGCTGGACAGGAGAGGAGAAGAGACAAAACTGAGATGTTCTTTACTTTGATTTTGAAGGCTCGCTTGAAGCCGCTGGTAAAGAAGCCGCCGAAAGGTCCGATGAGAGAGGCGAAGGACGAGAGGAAGATGCTGTGGATCTGGAAGGGGTACAAGTTCACCGTTTTCTAAAAGAGAGACGAGGAAGAAACATTAACAAACGTGATTTAATTGACAGCAACAAGTGCCATTCCCCAGTCAGATATTGACACAGGGGAAAGAATCTAAATATGAATATGAAACTGAATCTACCTGCACAAGCTATCTGCACAAGAAATGTTCATAAAAGAGAATATAAAACTGGACATTAGGAGTGAGTTAGTACATTTTAGTTTCCTTTGATAGACTTAGAATGACATGACATATACAAAATGTTTGCACCAATGAACTACCATATTTAGACCATTCATTATATTTGGTATATATATGGTCTTAGCTGATGTAAAAGATTTTAAATCAAAGGAAAGAAAAGGACAGTCTTACCCATCCCAGTGTGTTTTGTAGCACAGCTGGCAGAGTGTACTCCTGCATCACAAAGATATCAGAGGGCTCACATTCAACTGTAAACCCATTGGTCTCACTGTTGAAGCCCACGGGACACACGAAATACTGGAACCGAGACAGGAGGTAGGCCAGCTGAGGGTCGAACGAGACACAAAGAAAAGATCAGCTTTAACTCTGTATTATTATATTATTATGACATTAAATCACCTAAAAAATTTTAAGTAAGGAGAAACCTTCACATGTGTGCACATATGTGGATATTTCCACCAGCTACATGCTAATAAACATCAATGACTGATGGTGAAAGCTGTCAGGAACGTCGAGATGCCGCAAAAATGGCACATAATTAAATCGTAAAAATCATAAAAAGGATATTTCACATTCTTGGCTGAGATGAGACTACAGACCGTGCGACTGAATATTATGAAACCGCTCTCTGGCAGTTGTTAGCACGACAGGAAACTGCCGACAGTTACAACCCAACAACTCATGAATTATGACGAGGTCTGTTTCCCATCTACACAAGAATTTTTGCAGATAACATCTCATTCTGGTGTATCTGTAACTGCGAGCTGCATGTCTGCGAGTAGAAGGAAAATCGGACCATGTGAGTGAGTCGTAAAAGCAAATAAATTGTACTCACGATGAAGCCAAAGACCACAGTGGAGAAGAACCCTCCGATGAAGCCCTCCCAAGTCTTCTTGGGCGAGAGCTGCAGACAGAAACAGAGGCCGTCTTTCACATCGACATGACATCAGCCTCACCACAATCTACATGTGATTTAGAATAAACCTCTTTCCTCCCAGCTGTCCTCGACTCTCAGTTACTGAATAGCTCCTGTGTTGAAAGACGTGCAGCAGTCGCCGTCGTCAAAATCTCTTCCATGCAGTTACCTCGTATTTAATCTTACAGAGTTGGAAAGAATAACATCTGCTAGATTTAAAGAGTGGAGTTTGAGCCAGTAGTGTTGAGTTAATCTGAGAAAGGAGTCCTTTATTAGCAAGTTTGTCCGACTGAAACGCTGCCAGTCTGTTCAGGGCTGATGAGATGTTGAGCAGCAGAGATGATACAAATGATCTTGCGTAGGAGAATATATGGAGCCCAGTCCATCCATTTGTTTTACTGACACTTATTTGGCTCAGAGTCATGAGGCAGTTGCCCAGAAATTCACTCCAGCCACACCCATCAGCTCCTGTGGGGGTGACGGAAGATCCAAAAGGACAGATAGGATATGCTGTATAACCCATACTGTGTGTTCTGGGTCTGCCCTGAGATCTAGTCTCACTTGGACACCCTGGTCAGATGCTGAAGCACCTTAACTGGCTCCTTTTAACACAAATGAGCATCAGTTTTTTGCAGATATTCAACTTGATGTCCGAGCACCTGACTATCTGTGAAACTGAGCCCACATATCCTGTGACGCATATCAATTTAAACTGCTTCTAGGGTAAGGTCTGGGACATGATCAGCTGGTAAATGGACTGCACTTCACCTTTGTAGTCTTCTGACCACTTAAAGCGCTTTTACACTGCATGTTGAGGACACCTGCAACTCCATTTTAGACACTCACACAGAATCTTAGGGGTTCAGTACCTTGGCCCAAGGATACTTCAGCACGTGGACTGGAGGAGCTGGGGATTGAAGCGCCAATCTTCCAATTGGTGGACAACCTGCTCTAACTCTGAGCAACAGCCGCCCGCAGATTAAGTCTAATGCAACACCGATCCACCCTTTTTCCCCCCTTTCCTGAGATGAAGATACCGAGATACTTTAACTCTGTCATATATGGCAGCAGAGGAGGACAGCCTCTAACGTAAAGGTGCTGCCTTCTATCCCAACTGCTTTAAACTCAGCTGCAAACTACACCAGTGCAGTCTGGAGGTCATGGTTGAGTCAAGCTAACAGGACTACGTCATGGGGAAAAATCAAAGCTACAATACAACTGAACATGTTCCATTCCTCAGCTGAGTGTACAGACTGTCATTGAAAACCACAAAAAATAGTAATATGTAATGCACAGGGATGTAACAGTTTATGTATTCATGCTGTACGTCATGGCACAGGGATCGTGCTCTGGTGTGCACAGCCACACAAAGAATACACTGTTTGTAGATTGATGCAGAATAAAAGTTCACAAGTGCAAGTTCCACCCAAAAACGTTAAACCGTACGCCATGAGCAACACACGAAGAGGCTACCTTTAAGAAGTGCTTTAACTGCAAATCAGGGATTATGAATTCAATTTGTCAACATATACATTTCTTAACCTGGTGCGAGAATTCCAGGAGTCTGGTCTGACCGTAATTTCAGTTTTGAGCAGCTCGTCACAAAGCTCGAGCAATCATGTTTTCATCATCTTCGAAATACTTCAAAAGTACAATTCATGTTAACTTTTAAAGACACAGACAATTTCACACGCCTTCATCTCTTCACACCTGGATCACTGCAGCAGCCTCTTCTCTTGCCCGAGTCAAAAATCTATTAATCAACTGCAGACTGAACAGAATTCAGCTGCCAGAGACGTGATCACATCACTCCAGTTTCAGCTTCTTAGCACGAGTTCCCAGTATGTTTTAGAATAGATCTGAAGATTTTACTGATTACTTTTAAGGCTCTTCATGGTCTCTATTCCAGCTATACCTTGTTGGGAATAGAATGATGTTATGTGTTTTACTATAAGTTGTGTTTCACTATATAAGTTTTAGATGTGTGAACAATGAGAATACTGAGATGATTTCAGCTGATCTGAATGTGTTTGCTTTGCAGAAGTGGAGAAGTACAGGAGAGGAAGAGACATGAAGTCTGAGGAGCACATACCGCAATGCTTAGATAATTAGTTTCATATATGGTAAAAAGAATAGAAAGTGATATACAGATAGTAAGGTACAGCACGTGTAGGGAGTTGTGTTGTTCTCTTGTCTTTCAAAACAGGAACCACGCCCCCACCGCCAGCGGGAAGGAGTCAGATTAACACGAGGCAGGGGCGTGGTGTGGTGAAGGAGGAAGTGGAACTGCCAATGAGAAGAGGACAACGCCTTGCGTGCACAATGACACTCTGTTACGCTCAAATATACTGGGTCAGGGAAAGGACAGGAGGTCAGACTTCGTGAACTGACACCTTTGTTGTTCGTCAGGGACGTGAAGTTGAGACCCAGAGCTCTGTAATTTTATTCCTTTACTGCTTAATAAACTACATTAACTGAGACCGAATATCTTCTCCTATTGCTTCATTAAAGAACACGCAGGACTGAGCTCACACATAGCACATTGGAGAGTAGGATGAGACTCTTAGTCCATCAACCTCCAACCTCTTAGGGTTGTACATACCAGGACGTTCTTTGAGGTCCTTGAGCAGAGGTCTTTGTCTGTTCCAGAGACCCGGCTGAAAACTTGAGGGGACAGAGCGTTTGCTGTCAGGGCCCCGAGGCTCTGGAACAGTCTGCTTTTAAGTCTCCTCTTAAAATGAACTTTCCTGATTTTATGTGAGTTTTAAGTTCATTTATACTGTCTTTTATTTCCTCAGTTTTTATATACTAAAGTGTTTTTATCAGTTCTTTTAAAAGTTGTTGGTTTCATGTCTTGTCTGTTTTAATTATTGACTTGTAAAACACTTTGTAACTCTGTTTTGAAAAGCACTCTGTAAATAAAGATTATTATTTATAGTCAATGGAGGAACGGTTGAATTGAAGTAAAAAAATACATGATTTATATCTTTTTTTGTGGGATATGGACTTTGAAAATCAATAAAACATATTTACAGAAAACAATGTATAGACTCAAACAGGAGTAATCCCTCTCAGTCATCACCTATGACCCACAAAAACTGTGTAGCGGTGTTAGCCTGGTTCCAGACCATAGACCCCGCCCACTCAACTGAGTAGGCTTGCATCTCTGGTCTGGCATACTGCAATGAATTTGCGATTTACCTCGTCCAAACGATGGAAGGACCAATGAACGCCGGGGGTGGGGGCGGGTCTAGCGATTAGCCAATCAGCGCCACGCTGATGTCAAGCTGTACGCCGGTGGGTAACTGGTGAGGATAGCAACAATGGCGACCGCTACAGATCCTACAGACCACATTAACGATGCTATCGAGGTATTTCGCCACTACTCCCGTTAATGGAGGACCAAATTAAGGAAGCTGCTAAACTGGATTTAACGGCGATGCAGCCGGGCGTGCACGACGACGGAGACATTTTAAACGGGCAATGCTCGCTTGTTTTCGGCACCCCTGAGGCATAGATACTAATGACGTCAGATTCTGGGTGAGTCGTTGATCTCTACTGATTGGTTAGGGAAAAATCAAATTCCCTTCCCCTTGTAAATCGCCTTCAATGGAGGTGATGTCAGACTGAAGGTTCTAGGAGCTTCAGTCTGACACTCAGGCTATAGCGGTGTATTTATCTGCAGAGACTTTGCCCTCTGTATCTTATTTTGCTGTGTTCAGGAAAATAAGAGCACAGGTGCACCCAAGAAAAAAAACTTGCTGACACTGTGCCAAAAACACCCAGCGGTTGGCTTTTGCTTTCACTTTCGCTCACAAGCATGCGTAAAAACCAATAATTCCTTCAAAATATACCTTTAAAGAAAGTATTAAAGCTTTTACATCTGATGCAAAGATGACAATCGTTGACTTACCTTGATGAGCGGAGTCCTCCCGAAGAAGAATCCAAAGAGATAGGCCATGATGTCATTGCAGATCACAATGGAGATCGGGACAATGAACCTGAAAAAAGGAATTTCCACAACGTGAAGAGGTGGTGGGGGAACTCAAACCATCCACAACCAAAGTCTGATCAGTTCTGGCTGTGGCTGGAAAATATGTCTGCTCTACTATAAACTGACAACTGCCACTTTTAACATCTTTTCACATCAACATTTTTTATCTTGGAGCAGTTAATTAAAACAGAATATATGACATGGATAATTATATTAATGGTTGCCCTGGGTTACGTTCCGCTGCATCACTAAACTGTATGAAGAGCACAACAACAGTGAGAACACACTTGCGACGACACATGTGCAGCGATACGTCATAGACAACGAGGCATGTCCCTCTGGTCTGTCTGCGTCCTGCTTACCAGATCATTCCTTCAAACAGGTTCTGAATGACAAGGTGGGACTGAGTTACCACAATCAACAGGGTCACATGGGTCCAAGCAAACTGGAATGGCAAACACAAAACACAAACACCACAGCGTCACTGCACTGGAATGTAGCCGCGGCTGCTCAGAAGTGTGTCAGAAATAGTGGAGTCTTACAAACAGACAGACGGACGGACAGTCGAGGTGAACAACACTGACGTAGCAAACATATGGTCGTGTGAGGAGAGCAGGCAGCAGATGGAGGAAGCTTTGTCAAACAGTTTGGCATGGGTGGCACAAATTTACTGGACATATTCAAATGAAAATTTGGTGGAATTGCATGCAACAGAATGATTAAAATAACTATAACATAGCAGCATCATAAAAACAAACAGGACTGAGTATTTGAGCAAGTAAATATTACTATATAATAATCAAACTCAGCCCCTCTTCAACTTTTGGGTTATGATAATGTAGTTGTTCCTTTTCGTCTAAAATGTCTGCACTCATGACACTTAAAGCGCTTTGCATACATTTGCAAAATATTAAAATTCAAAAGGTCAATACATGCAAAATACTACAAAATAATAACTATTAATCAAGCTACTACTGAAGTTAGTCTGGGTCGATGAAATGTGGTGCATCAAAGTGCCTACAGATGGCAGACAAAGCAAAACAGAAGCATGTGATGTGACATAAAGCTCAAGTCACAGCAGAAGTCCTGCATCAAATTTGACACAGCAATGTGGACAGCTAGTCTGTGAGTAATACAGGAAGTAAAGAAGCGGTGGAAGGGGATGGATAGGAGGGTTAGCGAAGGAGTAAAGGAGGAGGAGGAGGAGGAGGAGGAGGAGGAGGAGGAGGAGAGGGTTACTTGGCTGATACACACCATATAAAACTGCAGGCGGTAATGTTTCTTCACTAAACTCAGCACAAACATGCAGAAACCTGTGAAAGAGTAGACAACATGCTGTCAGTTTTTACTCCAAGTTGGAAAAGTATATGGTAAATCAAAAAACACATGTTTAACACATCATTTCATGTATACTGACTGGGGAGGTGTGTGTGTGTGAAATGCCTGTGACTGAACAATTCACAATTTTATAGTTCCACGATTCAGATTTTACACTGTTTTCAGTTCAGACATGTGAATTTGAGTTGAGGAGTTCGACGCCTGAAAGCTCCTTTTTCAGGTTTGTCTACCTAAACCTGGAAAGCGCCTCGGGGGGAGCTGTAACCGTCAGCAGAGTGAAAATGCTGTTGAGTTGAGAATGTCCTTGGGGGCTTAAACTGCAGCTGATAACTGGGTGGGTCCTCTGAAAGTCATAAACACTCGGGAAGAAATGTTTTCACCGACTTCAGACTCTAAAACTAACCACAGAGAACCTCGAATTCACCCATCCAAGAGGGAAACTTGGTGTCACAGCAGCACCTTTTAAAATCCGACAGCTGCTTATTTATCTTAGTATTGATCATTTTGCAGCAGATACCTAACTTTGAAACACATTTTCTCAATCAGCTTTTTGCAGCCTGGAGTGCAGTTTTTGTTGTTTCACATGAGACATCTGTGTTTTTATCTGGGCTTTTCTCAGGGTGCATTCACACCTGTAGTTCGATTCATTTGGTCCACACCGGAGGGAATAAAGAATACGTTATTGCATTTTAGTTTTGGTTCAGTTCCTGTTCACACTGACGTTTTGCAAACAAACCAAGAGGAGTAAACATGAAGTCCTGACAGGTGACTGGACAGTTTTGGTGTCATCCTGCATCATCAGGACCCACGTGGGGAAATCAAATTCCAGTGACTTACACAAGTTTATGCAGCAGCACTTTAATGTTTCTAAAGTGTTTATATCTATTGCTCTTTGGTTTCACAAAGGCTTTATTAGGAGGATCTTATTACACTGCAAATCCATCGCATGTTATGAATAATGACTGACAGAGGCAGGATGAAGAGAAGGCGTCTGGTACAGTAAAGATTCGGGGCTTTATACTGTGGGATCACTAGCCATGTTTCCATCAGCCTGTTTAGATGCACATCTAGAAGTATCACATCGGAAAATTATGATGGAAACGCCAAAATTCGAATTAAAATCCCCTGATTCGCACAAACTAAAATACGCTCACTTTAGCCGGGTTTTAGTTGATTCGAAAAAATGCTGATTTGCAAAACGGGATGGAAACAGTTATGTTCGAATTAAGTCTGACGTAGCGCACCTCTCTCCATGGTGATATCCACACTCCGGGTCGGGAAGGCGGTAATGCATTTACAAGCTGGTTGCCAACCGCCAGAAAACGTAGAAGAAGAAGAATGCAAGACTTGTTTTGTTTCCGGTTCTGTGGAAAACTCGCGCGAGTTCGTAGTTACTGTCACACACTTTTTAATGGACTAAGTGAACAGAAAATACATGGAGTTGGATACAATGATGGCAGGTTTAACAGCTTTTTATAAGGGAAAATACCCTCACTGATGTGCATATGTGTTACCATGGTTTCATGGATGTATAAGCATAAACAGATGATGGGATATACCTAGCCTTTATCAAGGTCAGTAATGAGATTGCGGACAGATTTCACGATCAGCAGATGGATTTATTATTGGTCTAGCTGTTGAAATGATGCTAAAATCACACATCTGCTATCGTAAAATCCTGCAGTTGATTTGTTTTCTTAAGGTGCTTTCACACCTGCCCTGTTTGTTGCCCAAGTTTGTTTGCCCCCTCAGTGCGGTTCCTTTGGGCAGGTGTGAACACAGCAATCACACTCGTGTGCACCAAAACAACCGGACCGAGACCTTCTTGAAGAGGTGGTCTCAGTCCAGTTACGAACGAACTCTGGTGCGGATCGTTTGTGGTGAGAAGGTGTTCCGACCTGGATGTGAACCAACTGAAGTCACATGACACATTGTTTGAGTTAAACATGAGCATGTTACAGTCCTGGAGGATTATTAATGTGCACCTCCTCCTGTACTGCCTTAATATGCACATTCAGCACATCCAATGCATCAAAACATTGTTTTCTAGTTGGAGCCGCGCCTCGTTTTCAAACTGTATGGTTTGACTAAAATGAACAATGACAGCAATATAGTCCACGATGAGCAGCGCTAAAATCAACCTGCGTAGTTGTCCCTCCATTGTGACATTAGAAAGTGTCACATTTATCTTGCAAGTGTACTCTTCTTCAACATTTGCTTTACTTCCTGGATTTTTCCCACATGGAAATTCTGACCAATCAAGAGCAGCTTTCTCACACAAGACATTTGATCTGGTCCGCTTGTAAATGCTGCCGTGAGAACACGAACCAACTCTAGACAGATATACAACTTTGTGACAAAATAAGTCCCTGATTCAGACCAAAGGAGACGACTCTAGGTCTGAAAACAGCCTTAAACACCACAAACGAGAGCCATCTGGAAGGGAACTGACAGCTGCGTTTTTGAGCAGTCTCGGTTCGGTTCAATCGATAGCTTTCACACCAGCCCAAACAAACTGTATTAACCACACAAACGGACTTGAGTTCATTTGGTCAAACCTGATCCAAACATCCACATAGTCCTGATGAAGCTGATTCTTTTGAGTGCTAAACACTAAATACTTCCCATTAAAGGATACTACTACAGTACTGTATGATGGAGCAGCCCCAGGGCTCCGTTCCTCAGGAACATGTGTGACTGGAATGGATTTATTTAAATCTCTAAAAAGGTGATTTTCATTCTGAACTAACATTAATGAAAATCAGTGGCTGCCTAGAGGGAAGGAAAACCATCATAAAAGTTTAAACCCTGTGGCAGGTGTTGAACTCAGAAGTATATAATTAATAAATAGAAAAAACACTGGTGTGATCCATTAAAGAAAATTGTTTCAGCGTTATCAGGAGAGAAACTTTCTCATTAACCACCACTTTTCCCACACGTGTGTGACTCATTAGGATATTCTGACTATCTTGATAAAGCAACAGCTCATGTTTGTGGTTTTATGGCACATCCGGCTGCAGTTTCTCGGAGCAATAAACCGTCCTCTCAGTAAATGAAAGCTCCGAAAAAGAAGAAGAGATTAAATCATGTTATTCTAAATCACTTTGTTAACTCCTGAGTTTATACTGTAAGCTTCCCCGAGGTCTTTGTTTCTCTTTTTGTTCTATTATCTCCCCAGTAACGTGATTTGTAACTGGGCTCTACTGAACACACACTGCGTCTGGTGAAATCTGATCCACCTCTGAAGAAAACGTGAGTGGAGGCCAAGGGGCCAAAGAGCGTGTGTGTTTTTCATTACACAGCAGTCATATTGTCTTGAAGGCGAGACCCACCTGCGAGGTACAAAGCGAAGGAGATGAAGCGGTGATAGCGAGCCAGGAACTGCAGAGGTTCCTCCCGCTGCACCAGAGCCCCGAAGTAATCCGCAACGGTTTCACCATAGAAGAAGTAGTTGACGCAAATCAGGAAGTACCTGAGGCAATAGAACAGAGGGGGGATTAGTTTTAATTCACAATTTCTTTTTGTTACCACGGCATGTTGAGTGCTTCTTGGTAAAGAGCGATGTTGTCCGGCCACTGCTGTGTGTGTGTACTGTATGCAAGAGTTTGTTTTGTGCACTTGGATCTGAGATGTGTGCTAATGAATGAAAAAATTCTCCTCGTGTTGGATGATGCGTGGGTCACTGGGTGTAAATGTCAGCCAGTGTTTTTTACCCTCTGCACATTGACCTGCTGTGTGTGTGTGTGTGTGTGTGTGTGTGTGTGTGTGTGTGCTCCAATTAGGCTTCATTTGCT
Source organism: Epinephelus lanceolatus (assembly GCF_041903045.1). NCBI lineage: Eukaryota > Metazoa > Chordata > Actinopteri > Perciformes > Serranidae > Epinephelus > Epinephelus lanceolatus. The sequence goes on from NC_135742.1 coordinate 6,353,660, forward strand.
TCCAGCATGGCAGTGATCTTTGCTCCTGGCTGCACCGAGCGCGGCTGTCAGAAACTGAGGGTGTGTGAGTGTGTATGTATGCAAACGTGACCTGTTCACAAAAACACAACCTCAGACACAGTGGTGAGTGGGTGCTGAATATTCAGAGCAACTACCTGCAGACAAAGCTGGACTAGGTCAGTGTTTTAAATAAGACAAAATCTGCCTGTTTTTGGCTTTTTAAATATCCTTACGTACTGTTACACCATGACGACAGCTCAGAATGAATATGGACCAAGCATTCAGGTGACCTGGGGTCCTGTTATAGAACACTGTGGCCCAGATGTGAAAGAAGGGCTGGGTATCATTTACATTTTTGTGATACTAGTGCCAATATGAAGCATGTTAGATACCAGACATTTAGTAGTTGATACCAGTACCAGTGGAGTTCACAACTGTCGATACCCAATTTGATGCCAGGGTGAAAAATAAAAACAAAACAATAAATCTCATGTACTAAAACATTTAATAATTAATTTAGTGTTGTAAACATGCAGACGACTAATGGCTCTAAATGACGACTATTGGTCGCACATCCTTTTACTCAAAGTTGAACATTTTCAGGGACCAGAAAAAAAACATCAAACGTGCAGCGCTCAGGGCAGAATAGACACCTTGTCACACTGCTTCTGTTTGTATCTCAGTGTAAATACGCTGAGCTTCCACTGCAGAGAATTAACAAGATAAACTAACTTTAGGGGAAAAAGTTTTTCCCTTCGACAAGTCGTGGTGGAGCTGTTGCGGTGGCTGCATTTGTCTCCGCCTTCCATGTGTTGTTGATTTTCCTGATCTGGAAGCCGTTCTTTTTCTTACTTTGGCATTTAAAAGCAGGCTAAAGCACTTGTAGGCATATATGCTACCTCACCACGTCCGGAAGAATTATCATCTGTAATACTGTACTATCACGTTTTCAGAATTTTGGCATCTACTTGGTACCAAGGTATCGCTTCTCGTGACATCCCTAGCTGTTGCGGTACCCAAGTTTTGGTACTGGTACCCAATATATACATTTCAGACACCTTACTTTGAAAAATTTAAATGTCTCAAATGTCAAATAATGTCCTAACTCAATCAGAGAGTAAGTGGACAAGATCACAATTAATTGTTGATACAGACACAGTTTGGTTGCCATTTGAAAAAGGATACGGCTTTGAGAGCAAGTACTACATTAAAGTTGGTGTCTTGCGTACATATATCTAAGGACTTCCTGGTTTGTTGATGTTTTTCTCATCTGAGAAAACTTCCAAATGATTTACCAATCTACTTTACAGTGCGTTGGACCATATATGAACCTTTTGTCAAACAAAGTTTTGATATATCTCAGATCTATCTATAAAATTCCCTGAAACATTCGCTCTTCCTGTGATATTTCACAGCATACAGTGGCATAAAAAAATTTTCAGTCGAGGATGAACTGATCTCCACAAGGCATGAAGTTAAAGATGAAACACACTTTTAAAATTTTATAAGCAAGATTACTGTATTTTTTTTGTTTTGTACGATTTTAGAGTGAAAAAGGAATGGAGCCCCGTGTAAAAGTTCGGGCACCCCAAGACATTTGACCTCTCAGACAACTTTTAACAAGGTCTCAGACCTTGATTAGCTTGTGAGGGCTCTGGCTTGTTCACATTCATCTTAGGAAAGGCCAGGTGATGCAAATTTCAAAGCTTTATAAATACTCCGACTCCTGAAACCTTGTCCCAACAATCAGCAGCCACGGGCTCCTCTAAACAGCTGCCTAGCACTCTGAAAACTAAAATAACTGATACCCACAGAGCAGGAGAAGACTATAAGGGGAGCTGTTTCCTTAGTTCGTCCATCCATTTTCATCCGCTTATCTGGGGCCAAGTAAAGCACATCCCTCTCCCCAGCAACACTTTCCAGCTCCTCCTGGAGGACCCCAAGGTGTTCCCAAGCCAGATGAGATATGTAATCCCTCCAGTGTGTTCTGGGTCTCCCCCAGGGCCTCCTACCAGTGGGACGTGCCCAAAACACCTCTAACGGGAGGCGCCCTGGAGGATCCTGATCAGATGCCCGAACCACGTCAACTGACCCCTTTCCAAGCGAAGGAGCAGCGGCTCTACTCCGAGCTCCCTCTGGATGTCCGAGCCCCTCACCTTATCTCTAAAGCTGAGCACAGCCACCCCACAGAGGGAACTGATTTCAGTCGCTTGCATCTGTGATCTCATTCTTTTGGCCATTACCCAGAGCTCATGACCATAAGGTGAGGGTTGGAACATAGATGGACCAGTAAACCGAAGCTTTCGGCTCAGTTTCACCACAAGGTGAGGAGGGAGATGTTTCTCAGTTCGTAGTGTCATTAAGAAATGGCAGTTAACAGGAACTGTAGAGGTCAAGTTGAGGTCTGGGAGACTCTGAAAACTTTCAGAGAGAGCTGCTCATAGGATTGTTAGAAAGGTGGATCGATCATGCTTTGGGCTTGAGTTGCAGCCAGTCGCACAATGAACATTTCACAGATAGAGAGAAGAATGGATTCAGTTAAAGTCCACCAAATTCTGTAAGCAAACATCACAGCATCTGTAAAAAAGCTGAAGATGAAGAGAGTATGGCTTCTACTCCAGGTACAATGATACCAAACACACCGCAAAATCCACAATAGACGACCTCAAGAGGAGCAAGCTGTAGGTTTTGCCATCACCCTCTCAGTCCCCCGACCTAAACATCATTAAACATCTGTGGATAGAGCTCAAAGAGCAGTGCATCAAGACAGCCCAAGAATCTCACAGAGTTAGAAGCCTTTTGCAGGAAGAATGGGTTAAAAAATCCCCCAAACAAGAACTGAAAGCCTCTTAGCTGGTTACAAAAAGCGTTTAGAAGCTGTGATACTTGCCAAAGTGGGCACTACTAAGTACTGACCATGCAGGGTGCCCAAACTTTTGCTTCGGACCCATTTCCTGATTTGTTATCCTGAAATTGTAGAAGATTGGAAAAAAAAAAAAATCTTGCTTAAAATACTGAAGAAATGTTTTTTAATTTTTTGCCTTTTGGAGATCAGTTCATCTTTAACTTGCTGAGGTATTCAAAGCAAACCAAATTTTGACCAGGGGTGCCCAAACTTTTGCATGCGACTGCATGTAGGCATTTCCTGTCTGAAATATCTATGATCAGAGAGATTTGTACAAGTGTGTACACATGTACTGTTCTGTTGAATTGACCCTTCGCTAAGTCCCGCTCCAAGATGCAGACTGGCCAATCATGAAGTAGCATCAAGACAGCACAGACCAGGGTCCGACAACAACACAGCTGTGCTCCATTGACTCTAATGCAGTCATTTCAGATTTCCTTCATTTTCAGGCTGGTTTTGTGGCTTTGGAGCTAAATGTTGTGCCTGGGGCACGTCGTGTATTAATGATACTCGTTACCTGGAGAGGTTGGAAAAAGATATACGTTTCTTCCCTGTTCCAAAACCAAAATCAAACCCTGAAAAGTGTAGGATTAGCTAGCTAGCTACTGAAGATATAGCCTACTGAATGTATACACATGCTGCTTTTGCTTTTTAATGATTATAACAGTGAAACAAAGACCGACCCTGCTGTACAGGAACCAGTGAAGGGAAGCAGGGAAACTTTGCTCGTATTCAACCAGCTGTGTGTCATCACAGTGTGTGCAGATGAATGAGATCCCTGCTCATCCGGCGGCGGAGGTTCCGGTTCATCTGCAAACACTGTGATGCCACACAGCTGGTTCAATATCAGCAAAGTTTCCCTTTATGTTCATTGTCTTGTGTGGTGATCAGCAGTGATGTGGTGGTTCACTTTTACACTGTGATCTGTAGCCTATAGTTTGGCTTTAGCTTCTAACTATCTTTGTCTTTTTAACCTGTTGTTGCTGCTGACTCAGTTTGACATCCTGGATATATCCTTCAAACACAGACTGTAGACCGCTCTGTCTGCTTCTCTCTGGAATCACTGTTTCCAAAAATATAATAACATTTCTTCAGGGAGTGCAGTTAGTTACAGTGTGGGCTCCATGCTTACTCCAACAGCTTGTCAGACCATCACAAAGGGGCGGGGCTTAGCAAAAGGTCAACTGTATGAGTAAAACAGTGGTCACAAAACGGCACCATCGTCAATCAGAAGAAAAACACCATTCAAAAACACACTGCCACTGCAAGACATGAGCTAAATCAGAGTAAGAACACTGCAGTATTACTCTATTAAGGCTCTGTTCACAATACATCTTCAGTATATCTGCTGTTCACTGTGAAATCCATTCTCCTTACCAGCTTAGTGTCCTGAACCAAGGCAGCTCATAGGATTTGTAAACTCTGTAGCCGATGGTGATGATTTCCTGGAAACACTTGATTTGGACAGTCATGACCTACGTCACATGATGGGAACGGAGGAGAAATATGATTAACGAGCTCAGGCCTGAGGAACAAACTGAGAGTCAGTACTTTTTGATAAAATCTCTTTTTCAGCAATCAGACATAATAAATAATGAAAGTCATTACAAAAAACAACTGACAGCATGATAGATGGCTCAATATCTCCAGTATCAGTCATTGTCACTTACCACTAATATAAGAGTGACAGGTCCCATATAGATGATGAGGAAGAAGCCCGAAATCATGGCTAAAGACAGAACTCCTCGTATCCAGTAGTTCTTCCATCTGTGGAGAGAAGAAGCATCCTCAACATTACATGAATATTTCATTAATTTATTTATGGTTCATTTGAGCTGTCATTCAAAGTGAGATAGAGAGTGAAATGTACGACACAGATTTATTATTCACTGTCTGGTTCCATGTCTATATTTCCAATAACAACCCTGATATCAAAAATGTTGGGACACTGTATATAATGTGCATTAAAACAGAATGATTTGCAAATCCTTTTCAACATACAGTGGGGAAAACAATTATTCAGCACTGTCAGAGCCATTTCTAGCAAGTCCTAGTTACCTATTATTTTTTGAGTCACTCTAATGCACCACCTGACCTGGTATCTCGGGAACCTTTGTGGTGCGCTCAAGCAAGTGTAGAGTGTGGAAGACGCCTCGGCGTTACAGTCTTTAACCGCCGTGTTTTTTGGTTAATCTTAGTTTTGATTGTTTGGTGAAGCCGTTAAATACCCCATAGATTTGAACTTTGTTTTTGTAAAGGCCTGTTTATTTCGGGAATGTTTTTCAGGGGTTTCTGTTCTCATTTTTTCAAGACAACCACTTCATACCGTCATCTTGCAACTCTCCATACATCCAGCAAATCAATCAACTGTAAAACCAACCAAAGCACCTGGATCATGAAACAGTGAGTAAAATTAAACCAAAGACAGTGAGTTCATCATATCTCCCATTATGGTGTCTGTGGGCGGCTATTTTTTAACTTATTTGGATGCGGCATTAAACACTTGCTTCTTTCATTACAAATATTTCCACTGCGGTTTATTCACATGGAATTTAGAGTAAGGATAGACCGATACATCGGCCGGCCGATATATCGGGCCGATATTTGAGTTTTTTACTTGTATCGGCATCAGCCAATACGTGTGTGGGTTCGCGGATTTATTTTTCCCTGGCACTTTTTTTCATTTCAAAGTATATGGTTAAGTTGAACAAAGCTGTTGAATCCCACTGTGTACAGTAGTTGTTGTTTTATTTATGCTTCAGCTTAAATATTTGTTTATTTTATAAAGACATTACTGGAAGATTTAAGAGCACTGAACTCTTTTTTATTTGAATGTATAATAATAATAATAATAATAATAATATTCTACCTGTTCTACCTCAACTTTCCATCTTGTTTTAGTATTTTTTACTGTTCAATAAATTTTTCTTATTTTAAACTTGAGACCTGTAATATTTGTTATCATTGTGTCATTTTTTTTTATGTAAATTGAGGGAGCAAAAGCAGTATCGGCCCCAAATATCGGCTCAAGAAAATCGGCAGTCCATAATCGGTCATCGGCTAAGGGTGATGGAAAAAAATCGGTATCGGCATCGGCCCTAAAAAATCCATATCGGTCTATCCCTAATTTAGAGCATACCTTGGTATTATCTCAATAAAACTACACTGATAAAGAAACTGTTAACATTTCAACCCATAAAACTTATGTGCGATTGGGATGACCCAAGAAACAAAGGACTGAACATTTTTTAACATTGATTTATTTAACACTTGGAGAAGCCTTTGTTTGCAAAGCCAGCATCAAGATGTTTCCTGTATGAAGAAATTAATCCCTCACAGAGTTCAGATGGGATTTTGGCCCATTTTCTACACAAACAGTCTTACAATCTTAAATATTTTGGGGGGCCCTTTTTGTGAATCTTGTGAAAGAAATGTCAATTTCGAAACTTCAGCAGTTGGTGTCCTCAGTTCCAAAATGGTAACAGAGAGTGGTTAAAGGAAAAGGTGATGTAACACAGGGGTGAACGTGCCCCTGTCCCAACGTGTTGTAGGCATCAAATTCAGAATGAGTGTATATTAAGAAATGAAGTTTATCACTTTCAACATTAAACATTTAGCCTTTGTACTAAATATATGTGTCAAACTTTTGGAATCACGGTTGTATAAAATATGCATAAAATCCAACATTAGAGCCATGAAATGATAGTAGCAGTATTGAATTGACAGGGCTGACATGCTTATTTAGATCAGCTAACTTGTGGAGTTAAAGCCACAGGTGATGAAAGAGAGGAAGCCTAAAGGCTGTGGTTGAGGCATTTGTCAATGTCAGGAAAGAGGACAACATATGGTAATAGTTGCTGGTTGGTTTTTAACGGTGTAAAATGACCAGTACGTTCTCTTGAAAACCCAGAGATCCTGTGGAGAAGTGTCCACAGTATCCTGGAAGCAGTTTTCAAGATGAAAATATGTTTTAATTTTGAAATCATGTCCCTTGGTGATCTAAGAAGAGATTCACAGTCTACAGCAATGCTACCAGCTCTGTGAGGCGGTACTTGGGAAGAGTGGTCCTATTTTTCCTGCTTTTGTTGGACAAAAACGAACGTAAACCATGCAGGTTTTAAAATTTTAGGAAAAAAACTGGTTCTGAGTTCCTGCTTCTGAAGAGTGCAGACGCTTTCCTGCTTGCTCCAGCCTGCTTCCTTCTTTACTCTGCTTTTTAATCGTTTTACTCCTTCTACAAATCCTGGAAAATCTCTATATCCATCATTTCATGAATTATTTTAAGTAAACCAAGACTTTGAAGAACATTTTTATATTTTTAACCGATCTGACGAGCCAGCAGCATGTCCGGGGGAAGAAACCAAACAAATTCCTTCTGTGAACGCTGTCGGAGGTATCAACAAGAAATTAATGAGCTACAAGCACGGATTTTTGCTTTAGAATCTGAAAAAGGACTTCACAAGACGCTCCCAGTGACATCCGGTGGTAAGAAGCCCACAGTTACTTTCAGTAAAAAGGGTGAAAAACCTGCTAATTTCATCTTAAACCTGAGTGATACTGTGTCTTTTCCAAAATTCTGTAAAGACCATAATGCCTCATCCTGGAGAGAACTTGGTGCTAAGCCAAAGCAGCACAAAGTGATGAGAGACAATGTTAATACCTATGTAACATCACCCAAAATACAGCTTACAAACAGATTTTTGCCACTGTCAGAGACTGAATTTAATGTTTCTAACGAACAAAGAGAAAATGGATTATCTTCACGAAACTGGAGCCATAAAGTCGGCAAAAGACAGCAGGCAGACAGACAATCTGGACCAAACGTCAAGGTCAGAGATACGCTGCTGACAGGAGACGGTGCTATCAATGGCATAAACCACGGAAGAATTCAAACATGCTGCTGTCCCAGTGCCACTGTCTCTGAGATAACAACACTCCTCCCAAAAGTTTTGTCTACACACCGAGGAGTCAAACAGCTGATCGTGCACGTGGGTGCAGTGGACATCAGAAAGGAACAGTCTTGAAAAGGGATTTCACTAAGTTCTTCAAGGAGCTTGATAAAGTGGAGGTCAAGGCATTCATTAGTGGACCTCTTCCAAACATAGACAGGAAGATAAACAAGTTCAGCCGGCTGCTTCAGCTGAACACATGGCTGTCCAAAGAGTGTGCGCACAGAGGATTGCACTACATTGAGAACTTTTATCTGTTCTGGAAACGAGAGGACCTGTTCAAGGGAAAAGGCCCACACCTGTGCAGAGATGGGAGGAGAGTGCTGACGGAACACCTCCTCCACGCTCTGAGGCATCAGAATGGGCCGGGACAGGGTCCTGAGCGACCAGTGAGAGAAAAGAGGAACGAGAGAAGCATCTCTGTCGCAGAAGCCGGGGACCGAGCCAGTGTTTCAGCACCAGCTGCACCACAACAGCCTCCACCGCCCCCAGCGAAGGATTCAGCTCCAGCACCACAACACCCTCCACTGCCCCCAGTGAAGGATTCAGCTCCAGCACCACAACACCCTCCACTGCCCCCAGTGAAGGATTCAGGCCCGCCATCGGTTCCACCTCCCCCCGGGCCCTCATCACAGGCCTTGGACTCGTCTGTGACGGCCCCAGCAGAAGTTTCAGACCCAGCAGCACCCCCATCACCTCCTCTACCCACAGACCAGCCCTGGGCCCCCCCTGCCACATCTACCCCCTCTAGAGACTTGTCCCTCTCCTCTTCATCCCCACCTTCCCCCATGGGCCTTCCCAACCATCTTGAAAGCCTGATCAAATTAGGGATTAAGATGGTTCCCCTCATCCCTAATATAGCAAGGTCAAGACTTCTATCACCAACTATGCTGAACTCTCCCCTGTATAAAACTGTGCCCCTCAAGTCACACAGGAGCTTCAACTCTCCTGCTTCACAAACTAAAGCTCCCCGAGCTCCTCCCCCTCGGTTTTCATCTGGTCCATCACCCAAACTTCCCCCTGCTCATCCTCCCCTGCCTGCCCCCAGAGCTGGTATCCCTAAGAGCTAGGATGCACAGGGCCTCTGCTGTCCCAGGACTTACAGCCATGATAAAGGTAATATCAAGCTGGGGCCCTGTGAGACAATATTCTCCCCTAGTGCTATATCTACAGCCACACCACATAGACCAGATTACAGAAGGACAGTTAGACTGTCCAATCAGAGAAATTTAATCCATATCCCTTGTAAAAAGATAATGTCCAATCCTACTGAAACTAATCTGAAACTTGCTGTGCTTAATGTCAGATCCTTGTCTAACAAATCATTTTTAATTAATAATTTGATCTCTTCGTATAATCTTGATTTTATGTTTATGTAACTGAAACATGGCTTGACAAAAACACAGGTAATGCTGTTCTAACGGAATCAGTTCCACCCAACTACAAATTTGAATCTGAAACACGAGAAAACAAAAAGGGTGGAGGTGTCTGTGCAATATTTAGAGATCATATGGTTATGCACAGGTTGTCATTTGGGGTGTTTCCATCATTTGAGTATGTATCCTTTATAATGGAGCTAAAACAATCTCCGTCCATACTCTATGTAGTTATATACAAGCCTCCCCAGCACCGTCAAAGTTTTATTGATGATTTTACCAGGATGCTTTCAATTGTATGCACAGACTTTGATGGTTTGGTCATTACAGGTGATTTTAATGTACATGTGGATAATGTCTGTGACAGAAATGCTAAAGAGCTCAGTGCTGTCCTTGAAACCTTTGGCCTGACTCAGCATGTGTGTGAGCCCACCCACAGCAGAGCGCAGCACACTCTGGACCTGCTCATTACAAAGGGGGTTAATATTTCAAACGTCAATGTGGTTGATGTTGCTCTGTCTGATCATTTCTGTGTCTTCTTTGACCTGTCTGTTTCTCCCAAACCACCGGCTGGTCCTGCAGTTGTTCGGAGGAGACACATAAATAACAGCACAGGTGCTCTGTTCATGGAAATGATAAACTTTGAAAATGCCTCATGTTCTAATGTTGATGATTTGCTGAACTCTGTTACTTCGAGTGTTTTGAATGTTCTGGACACCATTGCCCCTGTGAAGGTTAAAATGGTTAAAAATAAGCAGAAGGCGCCATGGAGGAATGACGACTCGGTCAGGGCACAGAAAAGGGAGTGCCGGAGGGCCGAGCGGAAATGGCGCAAGTCGAAGCTTCATGTTCATTATGAAATTTCTAAAGAAAAGTCGTACGTGTTCAACCAGATCTTACGTAGAACAAGGGAGAGGTACTTTTCTAAAATTATTGGAAACTGCAGTAACAACTCGCGTGTCTCATTTGCAAGAGTGAACAGATTAACAAACCCTCCAGCTCAACTGCCGTTGGAACTGATCTCCACATCTAAGTGTAATGAGTTTGCAGTATTCTTTTGCGACAAGGTTCAGACCATTAAAAATGCCATCAATTCCACAACACCAATAACAACCCTGCAGCCACCTAGACACTTAGAGCTGACTCATTTTGCACCTGTAACTGACAAAACTGTCCAAGAGATCATCACCAGTCTGAGTTCGTCTACATGCTGCCTCGATGTGTTACCCACTAGATTTCTAAAGTCTGTGCTGAGCAGTTTGTTACCACCACTCGCTCACATAGTTAACATGTCACTACAATCTGGAACATTCCCAAAGGCCTTGAAAACTGCGGTCATAAAGCCTCTCCTAAAGAAGAGCAGTCTTGATGCCACAGTACTGAACAACTACCGGCCCATTTCAAATCTGCCGTTTTTAGGCAAAGTCCTTGAGAAAGTTGTTTACCAACAGCTTACTGACTTTCTCCTAAAGAACAACTCCTTTGATGTTTTCCAGTCAGGTTTTAGACCCCATCACAGCATTGAGACAAATGACATCCGCCTGAACACTGACGCAGGCAAAGTCTCAGTTTTAGTCCTGCTAGATCTGAGTGCTGCTTTTGACACTGTCGATCATGAGATCCTTTCACAGAGACTAGAGGACTGGGTGGGCATCTCTGGCACTGCCCTAAATTGGTTGAAGTCCTATCTAGAAGACAGGAAGTACTTTGTTGAAATTGGTAACTGTGTCTCAGACCACATGGCCTTGACCTGTGGGGTGCCCCAAGGGTCAATCCTGGGACCCCTTCTGTTCAATCTCTACATGCTGCCTTTAGGCCAGTTAATACAAAGTAATAATGTGTCCTACCACAATTATGCAGACGACACTCAGATCTATGTCTCACTGACAGCAGGTGAATATGGGCCAGTGGATTCACTCTGTCACTGCATCCAATATGTCAGTGTGTGGATGCAAAACAACTTTCTCCAGCTAAATTCAGACAAGACTGAAGTCATCGTATTTGGTCCACAGAAACAAAGAGAAAGTGTCAGCAGTCACCTCCAGTCTCTCTCTCTAAAACCAACAATCAGGTTAGAAATCTCGGGGTAATAATGGACTCAGACTTGAACTTTAACAGCCACATCAAATCAATAACATCAGCAGCTTTTTACCATCTAAAAAACATTGCCAAAATCAAAGGTATAGTGTCTAAACCTGACTTGGAGAGACTTATCCATGCATTTGTCTCTAGTAGGTTAGACTACTGTAACGGCCTGCTCACTGGCCTCTCCAAACGGGCTGTAAGACAGCTGCAGTACATCCAGAATGCTGCTGCTCAGGTCCTGACCAGAACCAGGAAGTACGAACACATTAGTCCTGTGCTCAGGTCTCTACACTGGCTTCCTGTGGCTCAGAGAATAGACTTTAAAGCAGCTCTGCTTGTGTACAAGTCTCTCCACGGCCTAGCACCAAAGTACATCTCTGACATGTTAGTGCCATATGAACCATCCCGGACTCTGAGGACCTCAGGGACCGGCCTCCTGCTGGTGCCCAGAGTCAGGACTAAACATGGGGAATCAGGATTCCAGTTTTATGCAGCTAAAATCTGGAACAGTCTTTCTGAAGATGTGAGACAGGCCTCTACTCTGACAATGTTCAAATCTAGGCTCAAAACAGCTCTATTTCACTGTGCATATGACTGAAAGGATCTTATCTGCACTCTTCTCTTTTAAAGTTCATTTTATAATGATTATTTATGTTTTTATTTTGTATTGTGATTTTAATGCATTTTCTTGTTCTGTAAAGCACTTTGAATTACTTTGTGTACGAATTGTGCTCTACAAATAAACTTGCCTTGCCTTGCCTTGCCTTATGAGGAGGAAAATGCACTCAAACCATATTTGTCAGACCCCAAGGATATGTGCTTTAAGGAGCAACACTCAATGTAAACACAACTTTTGTTTGTTTGCAAGAAAACTGCAGGGACCCTTAAGGTATTTACCATTCTGAGAGAGAGAGAGAGAGACATGAATGCGTGTACCAAACTACATGTGAATCCATCAAATAATTGCAGAGACTTCACTCTGAACCACAAATGGGAATGGGCATCATGAAGAGCTGTACAAAATGTGGTGCCACTCAATCATACAGATACAGTATGATTGAACACTTTGACCTGCTGGTGGCAGTAATCCATGACTCATATCGTCTCATATCGACCGCAGGCGCCTAGATCACATCGAATCGAACTCATATCGTGACGTACTTTGTAATATCGGCAAATAACTTATCGTTGTCCAAATAATCAATATAATATCATGACGTGATGAAACTGGTGATTTACACCCCTTGTTAGTAGCTATAAAGCTTACTGGTAATTAATCCTCCAAATTTAATATCAAATCATTTTGGCAATACTACTCATGGTACCTGTCCAGTACTACCTGTGATACCTGACCAGTAATATCTGTGATACATGACCAGTACTACCTGTGATACCTGACCAGTAATATCTGTGATACATGACCAGTACTACCTGTGATACCTGACCAGTAATATCTGTGATACAAGACCAGTACTACCTGTGATACCTGACCAGTAATATCTGTGATACATGACCAGTACTACCTGTGATACCTGACCAGTAATATCTGTGATACAAGACCAGTACTACCTGTGATACTTGACCAGTAATATCTGTGATACATGACCAGTAATATCTGTGATACATGACCAGTACTACCTGTGATACCTGACCAGTAATATCTGTGATACATGACCAGTACTACCTTTGATACATGACCAGTACTACCTGTGATACCTGACCAGTAATATCTGTGATACAAGACCAGTACTACCTGTGATACTTGACCAGTAATATCTGTGATACATGACCAGTAATATCTGTGATACATGACCAGTACTACCTGTGATACCTGACCAGTAATATCTGTGATACAAGACCAGTACTACCTGTGATACTTGACCAGTAATATCTGTGATACATGACCAGTAATATCTGTGATACAAGACCAGTACTACCTGTGATACTTGACCAGTAATATCTGTGATACACGACCAGTAATATCTCTGATACCTGACCAGTAATATCTCTGATACCTGACCAGTACTACCCATGGTACCTGTCCAGTACTACCTGTGATACATGACCAGTAATATCTGTAATACCTGACCAGTAATATCTGTGATGCCTGACCAGTAATATCTGTGATACCTGACCAGTAATATCTCTGATACATCACCAGTACTACCCATGGTACCTGTCCAGTGCTACTTGTGACACCTGAACAGTACTACCTGTGCCTCTACACTATCATGGCTGTAATGAGGCCTCTGGAGTGTTTTTAACCCCACGTCATGCGGTGCGTGTGGCTGTGAGGCAAACTGCTGCACTGCCTGCTGCAAAACAAAAGAGAGGAAAGAGCTAAAAGCTGCACAGTAGCCAAGCAGGGCAGAGAGCCTGCTGCTGTATGAATGGAGGAGCAAAACAGCTGCATCATGAAAAAACCTGCTGCTGCCTCCACTCAGCACTGTGAGCTCACACTCTCTCCCTCTGTTCATCACACCATCACTCACTTTCTCTCTAAAACTACCTCCCCTCCTCCTCTTCCTCTCTTCACCTTCAAGTCCATCTATCCATCCTCCTCTGCAGTGTAATTCTGTTTGCTCCATCCATCTGCTGCCATCGCTCCTCCTTATCTTTACTACATCGTCCCCATCCCTCCATCTGCTTCTCTTTATCTCTCTCCTCTCCTAATTTCTATCCTGTCCTTTGTCCTTTCTTTCTCCCCCTCCCCCTGCCTCTCTCTTTTTCCTCTGCAGTCTGTTCGTCCACATGTCGTCTCTCTGCAGCACACCGGCTCCTATGGCGCTCAGGATTAGTGCTTCCCTCCTTGTGAGCCTTTAAGCCTTGTGACCTGGCCGTCACTCATTGGTCACACCCTTCACTTCTCATCTGTATATCAAAACAGGACGTCGTTTGTCGGTGTTCAAGGTGCTGCTGGCTCGAACTGGCCCAGAATGCCAAGTGTGACAATCCTGAAGTGCTGGCAAGAAGCGTTTCCACACTCCAAGAATGTAAACTGTGTAAGAATAGTTCTTTTAATGATGATCTGTGTAATGTTTTAACTCCAGCCTGCATTGCATATCCCAGACAGAGATCTGGCACTCAAGTGCTTTGTCTTGTAACTTTGCCACATGACTCCTTAAATGACGATTAATCTTTATAAGTACAGATATCAAAATGTGAAGGAGACGGCAAGGGTGAAATATTTTGCTTATCAAGACAGAAAATAACATTTCCTCAGTTTTTAAGAAGATTTGTGTGCACCAAACAGGCTGCTTCCTTCAGGACAAAGCAGGACAACATGCTGTTTACCTGAGCACCAACAAAACTTGACACAACAAGTCGTCAACACACCTTATTCAGAACAAGATTTTCAGGTGTTTAAGAAACACTTGGATATATCAGTGTGTGACAGTTTAATAACTTACTGTAGGTGTTTAAACTAAGGGAAACTGCCTCATTGGCTAATTCATCTTAAAATCTATAAGCTATTTTAACCACCATGATGTGTTATTATGTCACTGATGTGTTTACATACAGATAAACATGACCATTGTAGGGTCGAATCCTGACATGCCTTACTTGTTCTACTGCTGTGAATCACTCTGAATGAGAGCACTGGTTCAGTTTCAGAAATATAAATATACAGTACAGGCCAAAAGTTTGGACACACCTTCTCATTCAATGCGTTTTCTTTATTTTCATGACTATTTACATTGTAGATTCTCACTGAAGGCATCAAAACTATGAATGAACACATGTGGAGTTATGTACTTAACAAAAAAAGGTGAAATAACTGAAAACATGTTTTATATTCTAGTTTCTTCAAAATAGCCACCCTTTGCTCTGATTACTGCTTTGCACACTCTTGGCATTCTCTCCATGAGCTTCAAGAGGTAGTCACCTGAAATGGTTTCCACTTCACAGGTGTGCCTTATCAGGGTTAATTAGTGGAATTTCTTGCTTTATCAATGGGGTTGGGACCATCAGTTGTGTTGTGCAGAAGTCAGGTTAATACACAGCCGACAGCCCTATTGGACAACTGTTAACATTCATATTATGGCAAGAACCAATCAGCTAACTAAAGAAAAACGAGTGGCCATCATTACTTTAAGAAATGAAGGTCAGTCAGTCCGGAAAATTGCAAAAACTTTAAATGT
The DNA here is from genome assembly GCF_041903045.1 of Epinephelus lanceolatus. Classification (NCBI taxonomy): domain Eukaryota; kingdom Metazoa; phylum Chordata; class Actinopteri; order Perciformes; family Serranidae; genus Epinephelus; species Epinephelus lanceolatus. Next base: position 6,369,117 of record NC_135742.1, read on the forward strand.
GTCCCCAAGTGGAGTCGCAAAAACCATCAAGCGCTACAACGAAACTGGCACACATGAGGACCGACCCAGGAAAGGAAGACCAAGAGTCACCTCTGCTTCTGAGGATAAGTTCATCCGAGTCACCAGCCTCAGAAATGGCAAGTTAACAGCAGCTCAGATCAGAGACCAGATGAATGCCACACAGAGTTCTAGCAGCAGACCCATCTCTAGAACAACTGTTAAGAGGAGACTGCGCCAATCAGGCCTTCATGGTCAAATAGCTGCTAGGAAACCACTGCTAAGGAGAGGCAACAAGCAGAAGAGATTTGTTTGGGCCAAGAAACACAAGGAATGGACATTAGACCAGTGGAAATCTGTGCTTTGGTCTGATGAGTCCAAATTTGAGATCTTTGGTTCCAACCGCCGTGTCTTTGTGAGACGCAGAAAAGGTGAACGGATGGATTCCACATGCCTGGTTCCCACTGTGAAGCATGGAGGAGGAGGTGTGATGGTGTGGGGGTGTTTTGCTGGTGACACTGTTGGGGATTTATTCAAAATTGAAGGCACACTGAACCAGCATGGCTACCACAGCATCCTGCAGCGACATGCCATCCCATCCGGTTTGCGTTTAGTTGGATGATCATTTATTTTTCAACAGGACAATGACCCCAAACACACCTCCAGGCTGTGTAAGGGCTATTTGACCAAGAAGGAGAGTGATGGAGTGCTGCGGCAGATGACCTGGCCTCCACAGTCACTGGACCTGAACCCAATCGAGATGGTTTGGGGTGAGCTGGACCGCAGAGTGAAGGCAAAGGGGCCAACAAGTGCTAAACACCTCTGGGAACTCCTTCAAAACTGCTGGAAAAGCATTTCAGGTGACTACCTCTTGAAGCTCATGGAGAGAATGCCAAGAGTGTGCAAAGCAGTAATCAGAGCAAAGGGTGGCTATTTTGAAGAAACTAGAATATAAAACATGTTTTCAGTTATTTCACCTTTTTTTGTTAAGTACATAACTCCACATGTGTTCATTCATAGTTTTGATGCCTTCAGTGAGAATCTACAATGTAAATAGTCATGAAAATAAAGAAAACGCATTGAATGAGAAGGTGTGTCCAAACTTTTGGCCTGTACTGTATAAGACTGTAATTTTTGATTAAAGTCAGAGAGGGAATAAACAAAAAAAAATCACCAGCAGTCACTGGTCAAATGTTGTGAAATATTACCTGTGTGTGGACTAGGGTTGCAGCAGTATACCGGTTTCGAGGTATGCCGTGGTACAAAAATTGACGGTTATCATACGCTATCGGAAAACTCCAACTGGACAGAGAATCTCATCTTTATTTTAGTTACAAAAGGGAGACCGTTTGGACATACTGCCATACGCAATTCCTTGTCTCCCCAGTTGCTCATCTTTACAGTGTCTGTCAGGTTTGTGTTTCCCTCTTGCTACTAGCTGCTCATTCCTGCTATCAGCTGTTTCCTGTTTATCCAGTGGGTCGCACGTGCGGCGTAATCAACAGCTCCTCCCACAAGTCTTCAACAGCCCCTCCTGTTGCGGAAAGCCACCTCGGTCTGTTTAAACCAAAAAGGTTCCCCCAATATGTCTACCCTACGAGGCAGAAAATCTGGCAGTGTAAAAGGAGCTTAAGACTCCAGCTCTGCAGCAGACAGTATACCATTCTGTGTGTGGGGTTTTTTTTCCTGATGTGCCTCGTTAAATGTCAAGGACAGGCCAGAAACCAGGTTAGTTTCTTTGTATTTCTAACTCATTCAGATTCCCTCTCAAACTAGGTGCAGACTGAAACCCTTTTTTACACACATCTGCTTAAACGTAAAAAGTTGGGTTTTCATCAGCAGTAATCTAACATGACTCATACGACTGAAAGAAACAGTAAATTAAAACAGATATCTAAGGTAAAGAAACTAAACTCTAAACCAAGAGATTCAGTAAGAAGCTAAAAGAAGTACTAAGAGCTGAACACAAAGACTTTCAATAACATCTTTCTCTCTGGTCTCCTGCAGACAGACGTGAGCTGAGTCACGTGACACACGCTTGTTTCAGGGGGAAAGGGGGTTAAATGGGGGTTGGCTCAAGTCGGCGAGATGTCACCGTTACCCATTTGGCAGCAGGTGGGCGCACTTTTAGACCAGTTCCATCTCTGGCTCTGCACGTTTTAACTTGTAATGGAAAGACAAATCAGCGCGGCATGCTTTGACCTATGCAGCCACAAGTGTTTGAGCGCTGCTGGGATGGAGACAGACAGTATTTTGTGATGGCTTGTCCTTGCATCACACAGGCAACGGAGCTAAAATGAACACGTCAACGCAGGTGTCATATTTCCATCACTGTTGATCGGAGTCGATGAATACCCATGGCGACTACAGAGTCATCCGACTCAGACATGAATGCTGATTACAAAAGCCAGATGTTAGCGTGTATTTTTTGTGTAGTGGGAAAGGAACTAATATAAGTCCTGTGGTTAGCTGCAAATTCACTAGCAACTGCATTTCCTTCCGTGCATTAGTAAGAGCATGTTCAGACGTCTCTGCAGGATCTATTTCTGGTCCAATTAACCTATATGCACACAGGAAAGACGATCAATCACCCTGTCAGGGTCTTTTCATGAACGATGGAGGGCAAAAGGCTTGTTACAGCAATATTATGGCTGAGGTACATTTGAATAAGACCTCAGGCTTCTTTGGTCCAAGTTAAATGAAATCAGTAAGATCTGACCCGCGCATGTTGGACCCTATTTTGCATTTCTGTACAACTAAGAACTTGAGCCCTGTGGCAGTGGAAGTTTGCATACTGGCCTAGTTGTAATCTAGGAAATGTAAGATGATTCACTCCATTATTAAATGTTAGTCTGAAGTATAAACATTTATTCTTATCTGGAGCTCCTGGTTAATTTGTTTTTCCTAGCGTGCTACCATCTTGGACAGAGCCTGCTGAGTTGAAATTCACTCTCATGAGAATATATAAACACGGACTAGTAAGGCTAAGTGCTAAATGTTAATAGATCTGTGCCGCTTGATCCTGCCACACAGCAGAGTGTCAGGATCACAAGTAATTGCTGAGAAGTGTCTAAGCAGTGACGACACCTCTTGTGAGTATGTGTGTGTGAGCGGTGTGTACCTGGGTGGCAGGCCCTCCAGAGCCTTGTTCAAACATTGTGGAGTGTTGTCTGTGTCTGCTGTGGAGGGAGGAACATCTGGAGTGTCTGCTTTGGAGTCACCGTCACCCTCTCCCTCTGCGTCGACTGGCAAGCCCAGCCTGTCATCGCCATCCGCCTCCTGTCAGGGCGCACAGACACACACAGATATTCAAACACAGACTAAAGATAGTCGGCGTTCATTTCACACACAGGCAGACAGCAGAGCAGTGTTCACGAGGTGATAACAGCAGAGGAGAAGAATACAGCATCCTATCAAGACAAGGAAAATAAGACGTACATTGAGAGCTCTTCTGAGATGCAAATGACATGTAAATGTTGAGGTAGTCAAACAGACTCCAGTCTAAACTGCGAGGAGGCGTGCAGGAGCGGTCAGACGTTAATTTATTAAGCCAGAGACTACAGAGCTGATGCATGTGTCCTCTACGCTTGGCTGGGGTTCAAGTGGGTCTGCAAGTGGATGTGCAGGTGTGTGTGTTTGTTCGGTTTACATCAGAGACAGCCTCCAGGATTCAAAACCATCGGACCATAAGTGACTTCATTATCCTTCATGATATCTGATAGATTTGAACTATAAAAGTGGAGGTTCCTACTCACTCTCAAACGTCTTACTTGTTTATAATTTAAAACATATTCCCACATCATGAACATCTTCCCAAATATATCCTGATGTTTGACTGACATTGCCACAAAAAAAGAGAACCTTCCAGTAAGTATTTTGATGCCTTTATCAAACTTGTTTATCTGGTGACCTGTTCTGAAATATATCTATATATTTTACTATATTTAAACATAATAATCAACATATTTCAAACTCCAAAATCACCCTCAGAATGTCCATAAAAGGAGAAAGTGTGACTCGCTTCTCCTCAGGAAGGAGGAGGATTAGTGTCAGAGCATGACTGAGCTGAAAGTCTACACCTGGTGTCGACAGGTTAACAGGCTGCTGCCCGGGAGGCAAACATCTTTATTGGTGTTAATGCATCTTTAATCTGGATTTAAACCCAGTAATCAGACACAGCCTCCACGGTCGCATGTACGCCACCTCTATCCTGTGTTGACAACACGGACATGTGACATACAAAGAGTAACAGAGAGCACAGAAAGCACTTTATAAAAGCCTGTTCATCATCATATGTGGGGTCCTCGTGGGGTTCTTGTTGTGGCTGCAAAATGATCATAATTAAACCTTAAAAAACCCTTAAAATTGTAACTTTCTGGGGTAAAACGTTATTCTTAAAGGATTTATGTGTGTGAAATAAATATGATTTCTAAAAGATTTTGATCTGCTTTCATTTCTTTAACTTATTCACTTGATCTATGACAGAAAACGCCCCTGTCCCAAACAAGATTTCACAACTTCAAACAATTAAAAAATGTGCTGGAAACCTTTAAAATCTACACTATACTCCCCGACTTGTGTCACACAAGTTAATTAATTTTTCGTCATTTCTCTTTTTATTTCTTCTCTTTTGGGTTTCATTTAACTGGTCTGGCTTTCTCTGTTTGTTCTTGTGTTGATAGGTGGGTGGGGTTGTCTTTTTGTCCTTACTGGCTCTGTGTTTATTTATTTATACTCTGTATATCGTTATTAAATTGCCAATAAAAAATGTTAAAAAAATATATAAAAAGTCTTTGAAATCTAAAACTAACAGTACTGATAACATGGGTCTAAAAATGTCCTGCTATAATCACATCTTTGTTTGTTGTTGTAAAATGTATTTTTTTGTGAAAATGATGGACCTTTAAAGACATGTCCCAGATTTTTGTTACTCCATTACATTTCTACAAAAACATAATTTAATCAGGCAAAAAAAAGGGCTTAGCTATATCCTAAGGTCTCATTTCCTGGTTTCCAAAAAGGAGGAAATGCTGCTCAAGTACGGATAAGCTTTGTAATTTTTTGATAAATGAATTAACTAATATTGTTATCGAGTGCGTCTCACTTATAACAGGTCAACTCTGTAGCCCTACAAAATCAAAACTACATAATAATTTATTGTTTAAAAATTTTGTCAGTTGATTAGCAGTAAGAGAACTCTTTGTGACTCTTCTGCTTACCAAGACAACTGTGAAATTAATTAATATATAACTTTTTTTTATTATTATTCTGTAAGGCATCAATTCCGTCAGCTGTTAGCTCTGACATTCATTATGTATGCTACTCAAGAAAAAATTAAATCATTCATCTAATATTCCTTGTGTGTCTTGCAACAATAATATATGTATAATATATGTAATATATGGGAGGATGACCAGAGTTAATAAGCAAGACTGTGATCTTTTAAAAAATATTTTCTTAGCCTAAGTGAGGAGTAAAAATCAAAAAAACCCTTAAAAAAAAGTTTGTGTCACAGTTCTCAAGAATGAGTGTTACATTAAATTGTTTCACTTCCTGCTTTAATGTAGTCTCATTTAAGATCAGTGACTTACTTTACTTGCAAACACAGCTTTGACGTTTTATTTTTTACCAGTCTCAACTAAAATTCACATTTTTTCCTCTTTTATTACCTAAAATTTAAAAAAAAATGAGTTTCAACGTGGATTTTTTTTTGTGTACGCATCTCAAACGTCCAGAAGTTGCAGCGTTCCTTCTCCAACAAATTCACAAGACTTTACAGTAAACAGTCCTCCAGTCATAATTAGAATTCCACACATGCATCATATGACAAACAGTAAACACAAAAATAGGGAGAAAATACTAATTAACTGTAAATTATACACCACAGTCCCAAAATTACCTGCAGCGCTTTTGAAAATCATGTTATACATTTGCTTTTTTTTTTTTTTTTACAATTTTTTCTCTTATTTTCTAGCATTTAAAAAGACCTCACCTGTGCAAAAGTCTAGAAGTTCTTCATTTAAAAATAATTATAAGTTAATGAATTAAATTGTGCCCTTAGTATAACAAAATATCTTGATGATCGGCTACATGAATGCATGGTATAAATGATCTCAGTCAGCGTGATCTGGAGACACAAACTTGGCATCTTTCTTGCTGTTGCTAAGCAGAAGAACATATGCTATACTTCTAAAAGTCACACATCAGCACTGTGTTTTATTAAAATGTTGGCTCAGTGAGGACGAAGAGAGAGCATAATGTATCTTCAGATTTAGCAGCATTAGTGTGGACACAGCTTCAGACACTCTAACGTTATTAATAAGTAAGCAAAGTGACATCCTAGAAATAAAGCCAGACACTTTTGTTCCTGAGTTAACACCACTGATGTTCTATCATGTAACAAAGCGGCGACTGGAGCGCTGAACCTTTTTCTGCCCAAAAGAGGCTATTTTTAAAGCCCAGTGAAATTCCTCCTGAGCTCACACACCAATTGTGGGAGATTAAGTTTCCTTTTGCACTTGAGAGGCTCGCTGATGCTACTGGACATTTTTTTCCTTTCATGGTTACTTTCACTCAAACGTAGCTAAATACGGTCAGTGGGAGCATCGGGGTTAAATCAGAGAGCTTTTCATTTAGAAATAAGGTCTGTGATCCCAGTCAGATGTCGTAATTAGCTGGGAAAGTGCTGAAAGTGGGAGCAGGTTGGGGCTGAGGCAGAGAGGGTCACTTGAGTTGGTGTTGGAGCTCAGGAGAGAAGAGGTGTAATTGAAGATTTCTACTCAGGTTTTAATGAGGAAACGTCAAAGCCTGCAGACTGAAACAGTAGAAAGCTACAGTACAGGGTCCTCTCTGGCAGTGTAACTTATATCTGAAAAAGCAAAGAATAACCAGCTTTCTTTCCAGTACTCATGGCACTAGGTGGACACCAGACACAAGCTAGATGCTGAATTTAGCCGGCCACTTGACACCAAATATTACTTGGACACCTGTTTTCATTCTGATCATCATACAACGGTACAGGTAGCTAATGTAGCTCTAACTAAGAGGAAACATTTGTGTCCTGATCTTTACAAATAAAACTATAGACCCTTTTAAAGTGTACGTCAAACATATGCACACGTTGGCGATGGAAGTGGTGTTTTGCCTCAGCCATCCAGACGAGTTATCAGGCTTTAAACGTTGAATGAAAACTGTTACCAGCATCGTCCTTGTCTTTGGGTAGCAAGTATTTCTTATTTCAAGACACAGACTCTAGGTCTATGTCGTGGTATTTGACATTCTCTACATGACCACAGATAACAGCTGGTGTACATGCTAGGTTCCTGCACCACATCCATCCATCCATTTTCATCCGCTTATCCGAGGCCAGGTCGTGGGGGCAGCAGGCCAAGCAAAGCACCCCAGATGTCCCTCTCCCCAGCAACTCTTTCCAGCTCCTCCTGGGGGACCCCAAGGCGTTCCCAGGCCAGATGAGATATGTAATCCCTCCAGCATGTTCTGGGTCTGCCCCGGGGCCTCTTACCAGTGGGACGTGCCTGAAACACCTCTAACAGGAGGCGCCCAGGAGGATCCTGATCAGATGCCCAAACCACCTCAACTGACACCTTCTGATACAAAGGAGCAGCAGCTCTACTCCGAGCTACTTCCGGATGTCCGAGCTCCTCACCCTGTCTCTAAGGCTGGGTCCAGACACCCCACCGCGGAAAGTCATTTCAGCCACTTGTATCCGCGATCTCATTCTTTCGGTCACTACCCAGAGCTCATGACCATAGGTGAGGGTTGGGACGTAGATGGACCAGTAAATCGAAACCTGTGCCTTTCGGCTTTTTTGGACCCAATTGTCTTGTGGAGTTTTGCACAGCGGCGACCGGATCTTTGCTCTCAAACCACAAAAAAATGTGATGGCACAACAGTCTCCTTCAGTACATTATTCTAAGCTTTCTTTTGATTTTCACATTGGCTAGTCATCCTGTTTAATTTGTCTTCTGATTAAATCGGAACCGTTGAAACAAGTTGTAGGAAGCCTCTGCAAGTAATTGGTTGCTGGCAGACACTCTGTGCTGCAATAAAATGGTTAATCAGCAGTGTCATGCACTGTAGAGCCGATGCGCTGCTGGTTCTGCCGGCCTGAATAGAATATAATGTCTATAGCCTTACTGTTGTGTACAGCCTTTATAGACTGAGCTGAGTAGTGATGCGCGAGTAGTGATTCTTGATGAGCTGTACAAAGGTCTACGTGTTTGTGTACTAAAGTTGAGATACAAATGTAAATTTAGGCTTGATAATCTATAAATAATTCTTTCCTTGATCTTACAAGATTTTGTGTGCAAAATTCCAATGTTCTTGTGAATAATGTATGCATATTGCTTGGTTTCTCCTCACTTTCCATTAGTTAAATTTGAATATTCTTAACTGTTCGTGTCTGTTTTCAAGCAAAATCTAAATTATTAATATTACAAATAAAAATTAAACTTTTGGTAGCCTACTAAAATAATATGATCAATTGTTTTTTCAGTCCACTAGCTAAAATATTGTCAGAATAAAAATGACTGAAGTGAGATTAACAGACTTAAAAAACTTTACCTTATTAGATAAAACAGATGTTGACAAAGTTTTCCTTTGGGGACATAATTTGCATAGACAAGCAGGATATTGGCAGCTAATGGGTTAATACATAGTACAGACTGCAGGGGTGAGTAAGCTATGTTTAATGAAAAGTTAATACAAGAGTCTGGAGTGCTTGTGCTACCTCTACATGTATGCAACAATGGCAAAACCTAAAGCAGGACAGCCACTGTCAGACTGCTTGGGGATGGTAGCTAATACTATAAATGCAGGTATCACTTTCACTGTTCTACTTCTGTCACTATTCTAAGTGTTTACTAACAGCAGATCTTCCATGACAACCTGATACCTCATAAAGTGGCTGGCAGAGAAGGCAAACTAAAACCTGCCAGTGACTGGTGGCCGATGGTATTTCTCACTGACGTTTAACTGATACAGTTCGTCTACAGTTCAATAAATGTTTCTGCAACATGGAGCAGGCCTCAGCTTCGAGGCTCAGTCAGCACATAACTCCACACGCACCAATGTGTTACATGCAGAGCGTCACAGTTTTATAGTCTAATCTGGCTGAATGTACTCAAGCTTGTTAATTTAACTGTCAAACACTGTTAATGTTTTGTTTAGTTAGCAAAGTATGCCCACGCCTGTGTAAATATCTCACAGTCAAGCACCTCAAATAATGTGTGATAACAATCCAAGTTATGCCATGGGTTCGGACGAGTGGTAGGTCAGAGTGCCTGTAATCATCACCGGTAAATACAAAAAGAAAACACTGCTAACAGAGCATGAAATTAAACATGAGCACAGGTGGTGCGTCTGAAACTTGACCTTCTGCAGTATGTCAGTGTTTTTCTGCTGTCAGTGAGACAGCGACAGTAAAGCATGAGGCAGAGTGACTGTCATTGCAGCTCAGCTCACCTCTGTTATCTTCTTTGTCGTCGTCCTCCTCTGCCGGGCTATTAATGCCATCTCTGCAGAGAGGCGGGAGGAAGAGGAGGAGAGGGGACAGTATCAGACAAGAGGACAGGTGACGAGCGATGAGCAGCTCAAGCCTCGTCCACACTGAGACCATGTTCATCTCATGAGTACCTGAAGCAACGTGCCTCATCAACACGGGCCATTGTAGGGCTATTATTGGTCTGAACACCTACTAATAGGGTTGGGTACCGTTTACAGTTGAACTGATAGCGTTGCCGGTACCTTGAATTTTGCACTGGTACCCAACTGTAGGTTTTATTAGTACTATACTCTTTCTGTAATAACAAGCATTTGAACAAGCTGCATTCAATAAGAAAGCCAGCTCCTCTGCTCTTTTCTGATCACACACAGACCATATCTGTCTGTCTACTTGCTTGTGTTTGACTGTGTATCTGCATGTCTGGCTCGCTCTCCGTTTAGACACAACTCATAACTATGTGGAAAAAGTATATAATTTAAAAGACGCAGTCACAAACAGCAGTGATACCAGGCTATTTCTAGAAAGACTGAACTATCGGCACAGCTTGATGGGAAGCCAACGGAGCTCTGTGGTCAGCTTCCCAACTTCAAGGTGCCTCAAGGGGCTTACTCCCCCTGTCTGAACCCCGTGTTCTCACCCAGGTGTGCTCTTAGGCTGCTTTCAGACCTAGAGTCATCTCCTTTGGTCTGAATCAGGGACTCATGTTGTTCCAAAGTTGCATAATTGCCTAGAGTTGGTTCATGTTCTCACGGCAGCATTTACAAGCGGACCAGATCAAATGCCTTGCACAAGAAAGCTGCTCTTGATTGGTCAGAATCTCCATGTGGGAAAAATCCAGGAAGTGAAGCAAACGTTGAAGAAGAGTACACTTGCAAGATAAATGTGACACTTTCTAATGTCACAATGGAGGGACAACTACGCAGGTTGATTTTAGCGCTGCTCATCGTGGACTATATTGCTGTCATTGTTCATTTTAGTCAAACCATACAGTTTGAAAACGAGGCGCGGCTCCAACTAGAAAACAATGTTTTGATGCATTGGATGTGCTGAATGTGCATATTAAGGCAGTACAGGAGGAGGTGCACATTAATAATCCTCCAGGACTGTAACATGCTCATGTTCAACCCAAACAATGTGTCATGTGACTGCAGTTGCTTCACATCCAGGTCGGAAACCACCTCTTCAAGAAGGTCTTGGTCAGGTTGTTCACACCTGCCTAAACAAACCGCACTTAAGGGGCAAACGAACTTGAATTCCATTGAACCAAACCAAACAGGTCAGGTGTGAAAGCACCCTTAGTTATGAAATTTCATCAGTCCATCGGAGTTTCCAGTTATCTCAATCCTCCAAGCATCTCACCAGTGCTTTATTCTCCTGTGTCTTTCTTTAGGACATCCATTAAATTTGGCACAGATTGAACATAATTGAATATTAAGGGTACCAGTTGAATCATGTCCAATCTGTGCTCTTAAAGGTGCCAGGTTCAGTACCCAACACTACCTTCTACTGCCCTCTGAGGCAGCTACATCTGAAACCAATGCTCGTATGTAGCAACTAATTCTGTCTGGAACTGAAACACTTAGTAAATTAATCGATTAGTGGAAAATTGGTCTGCAACAATTCTGAGAAACCATTTTGAGAAACGATAACTCCTTAAAAGGTATTTATCGGATATAATACCCAAATAATCAGTGGCTCCACTTTCTCTTTTGCCAATATTTGCTAGTTAGCTTAGTTTTCTGTGATAGTAAACTGAATACGTCAGGTTTTGGACTGCTGAACAAACAAAAAAGGAATTTAGAGACATCAGCTTGGGCTTTGGTAAACTGTGTGGCGAATTTTTCAATGTTTTCAGACATTTTATGGACCAAATAATAAATCAGCTAAACGAGAAAGTGGTAGTCACTGATAGATGATGAAAATAACTGGAAGTTGCAGCCCTACTTTGTTCACCAACATGTTTTCGGGTTGCTTTTCAAAAGCTGCCCATGCACTTTAAAACATCAGTTAAAGAAACAGTTACGTGTCGTTTTCTTATCCTTTTTCCAGTTACCTGACATAACCAAAACCTGCCTGCAGAGAATTAAATTGTGTGGGACAGGCACAGCCATACGAGCTTCTATTCCACTAGCTTTCATTTCTCAGTGCAGTACGCCTAGATTGTTTCTCCAAGGCTGATATTGACAGCGTTGGAACAAAAGTCCAGAAACTGAGACTAATATTAAACAGAGAAATGTGACAAACTAACATCGTTTTTGAACTCTGATAAGGTTTAAAATCATCTATAAAAATGTGTTATTTACACACGTCAGAGGGATCTCGAGTCTCACAATGACTCATTGAGTTTATTTTGGGACATTTCTGTTACTTTCCCTTCGCCCGTCATGATGGCAGCCCTAATAATAGACAGACTGTTTCAGAGTGAGAGGATGAACTAGTCATGCCATCATGCCCTGCAGATAAAAAGTCGTTTCCTGTTTTGGGTTGTATTCAACTGTGTGTGTCTGTTTGATTAGGGAAGTGCATGGATGTCCCAGAATACCAGGAGCATCTATTACAATAGGAGCATTAAGAGATGATTCTTACTACAGGTATGCGTGAGATCTTAGAGGTCACATCTGTAATTTAGGATAATAAAAACACTTTAAACAGTAAACTGACAAAAACTGTAAACTCTTCAAACATATAATGACTAAATTTAACAAAAATGTCACTAAATACACCAGTAAAGTAGCTTTTAGAAGACAACAGGATCTCTGAACAGACTCAAGCTGTTGGTTCAGTCGACAAACTTCCACTACAACAAACATCCACCTGCATTTGTGAATGAACCCTAAATCAGTGCAGTTACTGGTGCTGCAACGCGCCACCATCCAATGAATCTATGGAAATTAAGCTTGATTAAAAGTAACCAACAGGGAGCAGTAAACCACAGTCCGAACCAGTCTTAATTGAAACAGCTCTAATTTACCCCGGAAAGGTCAACAGAAGCAGGAAGCTACTACTGAGGGGAAAAAACAAAGCATCACTCTCACCAGAGCACAACAACAAGCCTGCACACCTGTAAGGTCCAGACCAGCAGACAGCAGCTGGCTCTGGTCACAGGGGAGAGGATCCCTGAGTAAGCTACCGCCTACAGTACACGAGCTCACTCATGCAGCAAGGAATTAAGCTAATCAGCAACAAACATTGACCGGAAGTAGCACTGCTGCTGGAAGCAACTTTCAGCTCCCAACAGCTTTCTCTACCCAACTGCAGCGCAAAGCAGAACAAGCCGTTTTACAGGAGACACAACGGTCTGCAGCCAGAGGTGATCCTGAGAGACAGGGCTGATCATTACACAAATCAATAGTGTTGGATGGATGGGAACTGGAGACAGCTTTGCCTGTCAGGCTCAGCTTCACACTGTCAGACACGACTTTTTGGTCATTTCAACTTTCACCCTTGTGTTGTGATGTGGTTTGACCTGAATGCCAATGAAACATTTAGCATATAAGCATGATACTCTTTGCACAATTATCTAAAGCAGTATTGTCTTGCATGTTAAAATTAGCATGTCAGAATGACTCACTAACATTCAGCATATGTATTAGATTGGATTACAATGTCTGCACGCCATGGAAGAAAAATGAATACAGAAAAATCACAGCAAAAACAGTGATGATGTGAAATAGATCCATGAAGTTATTTGATCTTTATTTACTCATCATAACAGACATGAAATTACTTCAGCTTCTGATTTGATACAAAAATAATGTTGACGGTAATAACCGCAGGTACCACATGCCGCATCTTTGACCGCCTTCAAAACGCTGGGTGCTACTCTTGTGCCTTTTTTGTGCCAGCTTTCAAGACTGCATCGACTGCTTGCGTCTGCGGTTGCTAAGCAACCTTACCAAGCATTGTATAGCATGAAATCCTGAGAGCAGAGCTGATCTTCTTCCAGGAGCTGTTTATAAGTGTGTAGGCCTATAGTCCGTGGGACAGATGTAAAGCTCTGGGTAGCCCTGCACTAACATGATCAACTTTTCTGTGTTTATCAGACTGAATATTTACAGAAGAAGGGAAAGATGTCTGTCCTTTCAAATTAAACTCCCACATGGTCCAGTCATATAGGTTTTGATTTATTTTGACAAGGCGCCGCTCCTAATAGAGTTTCACGTCTGTTGGGGGATTTTTTGTTTTGTTTTCTAAGACTAAGCGACCAATGAAATAATACGACTAATGACCTTTGTGGTCGACTAACGTTTGTTCGACTATTAGGGGGCAGCCCTAATAAATACACTTTTTTTCCCCACCAAATTGCAGAGAGCATCCAGTCTCTCCTGCTCTGGAATCAACATATTATTATTATGCCTATCGTGATAGCCCATTGGTAGATGCGTACATTAAATACAATGCATTTTGTCCATTCACTGAGCAAAATAAGAAAACTACTTCAACTTAAAGGAGCAATAAGCGAAATTCATCATTTCTAGATTGAAGGAACTAAAAAATCGCTATGTGAAGAACTAGAGGTGCAGTTTCTTCTAGAGTATAGCATGACGTCACACACCCTCTCTCTGTGTTGATCTCCAGCCCATTGTTTACAAGCCAGTCCGGCTGCGCGCTCATGTACGTTCATGTGAATCGCTGCCTCCTCCCTCTTCTCTGAGCCCTTGGCCCTCCCTCTCTATAAAAGGCTACAGCCAGTGAGCAATGGCAGCGTGTATTTTCGAAGCTAAATGGCGGAGAGCGGAACAAAATGTTCACCTGAAGACGACCAGGATCTGACATTACCTCTAAAGAAACAACGGTTGTTGGTGAAGAAGTTGTCGGATAAAGAAAGGCACAGAACTCGGATTAACATTGGCCTTGCATTTCCAAGGTAGAGAGCACTGTGAGAGCTAAAGGGGCTACAATTTGACTCAGAGCTAGCTCTTCTTCTCCTGGACAGGTACAACATAAAGTCAAATGTCTGTTTTAATTAGTGTTACAGTAACATTAGGCACATGTCACTATGTCGATTCAATTAAATTTAATGTTACAATTGTAGCATGGGTTAATGTCCGGAGCTTGAGTTATTAGCGGCTCGGTCCCAGCAATGGGTCGGGCGTTACGGTTGTTAGGTGAGTAGCCGCAGCCGAGGTAGAGGGAGGTGTGGCTCATGACACGCTTTGTTTTGGTCTACAGGCAGTGCACAACAGCGAACCTAGCGGTGAAACGATTTCGCTTTTTGCCCCTTTAAGTTACATTTAAAAAAGGCCAAATTCATATTAATGTAAAATTTTCAAACAAAGCTGTAAAATCCATCCTACTTTAACAGGCCTGGATGATGCTCTCCCTGAAATTACTCTGACAACCAAGACCAATTTCACCTATTTTGACTAATTAAAGTCGCATAATTAGAGCGTTATCTTATCAGCCAGTCCTATCAGCAGAAATATTCATTTCAGGTCAATGCCAGTATTTTATTTTAAAGCCTTTATCTGCAGATGTTATTGTGCATCCCTACCTATAATCTATGTTGTCTTTTTTAATGTACTTCAAACAGCTCAGGGTTCAAAACACCAAATAAACAAGGTTATGTGAACGCAGCACCCCAATGTAGAGCAGTTAAGACTCCTCTGCTGTCCAAAGACATTTCTGACTGCAGCTGTGCAGAATGACGCTGTGACCAGTAGAGCGTTAAACGTCGTGCTGCCACCACCGCCGCCGCTGCTGCTGCTGGAGGCTTTAGAGACGGCCAGCCGACCAGCAGACACCCCGCCAAGGTCAACTGTCATGTGGAGTCTTGAGCAGCCGCTAACTGTCCCTGCAACAGTACGCAGGACCGTGAAGGGAGCGCAGCACTGTGAAGATCACCGGGTCAACACACACACTGCTGAGTATGTGTATGTGTGTGCTTGACTAATTCATGAAAGTAAATGTTGGCCTTAGAGACAGCACAGAGGGAGGATGTGAATATAAATGGGTGTGTGTACATGTGTGTGTGTGTGAGTCCACTAAACACTTAGCTTTCTTCAGTGACTATATAAAGTGCGCCTCATGTGAACATGATCTGTCCGGGTGTTGCTGCCGGGTGTGTGACACAACAAAGTGAACCTTTAACCTCCAAAACACGACACAGACGGGGTTGATTCATCCTCGTTTAAACCCTGTCAGCCTGCTTCTTATTAGGAACACCTCAAACTGGCTGACGAAGACAGGAAACCAAAGTTTTTATTCGTCATCATTTGACTGATTCATTTCTCCTGCTCTCTGATAGTCTGAGGGTGGACCGCAGCACACATCCACAAGTGTTGCCCAATGCTGTTCTCATGGCGTCTTGGGGTGGATCACAGCTACAGTCATGGTAGACAAACATGTTTTGCTGCATTGTTATACTGGCATGTGGTAAAATTAGGCTCACAGCATCCTATTATAAGCAAATCAGGGCTTGTAAACAAACGTCACAGGGACTCACACGTAGCTAGTTAACTAGGCTGAGGTTTCGTGACTTGTCATCCTGCCAGGTTGAAGGTTTTGGCAGAAGGAAGTCAAAACAAAGCCAGGCTCCACTCTACAACTCTGGCTGAACATGATAGCCTCATCTGTGCTCTCTGATGTGCAGTAATTAACCAGTCTCATTCTTAATACAGTAAATGCCAGAAATAATTTGATTTTCTGCTTTGCCCTTTGTACTTTCCAAACATAGGACCTACTGGATGTGAGTCATCGTCCCAGCATCAGTGTCCATCTCCTTTGACCCATAAACTCTCTTTCCATGGTCATTTCCTCAAATGACCAAAATATTTTCACTCCTGATGGACAACATCGCATTTATCTCAGAAGTCAGAAGCTCACAGTTTTAGCATCTATGCTACTTGAATGGTGCTGCTCTCAGAAACAACCGTAACAACTGGAACAAATACTCCAGGTTTCTAATAAAGTGTTCCAAACATGCTTGACATTAAGGATGCGCCGATTTAGCGACTGAACATTGGTACTGGCCGATATCCGCAGTAGGACACAGTGAACATACTATCGACGCATCAGGGGATGTACCCTATTGTTTCGCTGATAATGTTACCTTGTGAACTACAGATCAGTTTTGACATCAGCAGGAGAAGAGCTAGTTAACGTTAACTGTTAGCAGCCAGAGGATGGAACTAACTCAGGATATCTACAGGTACAAACAAGTGTTGACTTTTTAAGACCTTTTTAATACCACTGAAAATGACATTTAAGACAAATGTGCCATGGAAATATATACCTAAAAGCGAAAATGAAGATGCCAGTTCAAAATGAACAGTAGAAATTAGGGATGCACCGAAATGAAAATTTGTGGCCAAAGCCGAATAAAATTAAACACTTGGCCGAATACTGAGTACCGAATACCGAATGCCATTGTTTAGTTTTTCATTAGTTTTTGCAGATGAACCCCCTCCAGATTAGTGTTGTCACGGTACCAAAACTGGGACCCACGGTACGATACCAATGAAAGTATCACGGTTCTGAGTAGTATCACGATACCACAGCAAAAATGAGGCAGATGTGCCTTTTGTCATTTATAAAAAGATAAATCACTTTTCTATAATACATCAATGATATTTCAATGGAATAAATTACTTATTGACTTATTCATACTTCAAAAATGGCATCAATAAGTGATTAACATAGCGGTAGGGCTGCACGGTATATGCGGTAGACGGTAGAAATGATATAAATTTGGCCCACGGTAGAGATTTGCGCTCTACCGTCCTATCGTCGATGATGTCATCGCACCTGCCTCAGTGTGAAAATGGCTGCGAGCACAGAGACAGCGGAGCAAGAGGAGCTGGTTCACGTCCGTGATTTAGCGTAGCACGTGCAACATGTGTTGCTGGAGAACTTGTGAGTGAGTTAGTTAATGTCTTATGAACAGCCCCGGACTTCTCAGACTCTTTTAGCGACTTACCGCTCAGAGGGAACTCATTCAGTGTCTCCTCTGGCAGCAGCACAGCGTCTCTCCCTCTCCTCTCTCGCCGTGCACACACGGGAGTTGGTTTTCGGCAAGAGAGTTTGTCATAAACCTTTGGTAATGTAAACCCATGTGACGCTAGGGGCTCCACAATAAACTCCATATGTGAATGTGTGATAGTTGTGGTATCATAACAGCCTGTCACAGGTTACAGCGTGATGATTAGAGGAGAAATGGCTGAGCATAAAGGTCCAGGTGGAAAAAACACAACTCAGTCATTTATGATTTTGCTTAAAGAAGGAAATTACCTTTTGATATAGATCCCAGGGGACATTTTGCACCATAGAGTACTGGGTTTTAATTTTGAGTTTTGAGATTTGCATTCTGCACAATAAATGCTCTAAAAAATACATTATATCTTTGCTTTTGTTGTTGTTGTTGTTTTTTATCAATTTAGCTTTGCTAAGGGACTACAAAACCCATTCAGAAACACTTCTATTATAACTTTTACACTTAAATTTATACCGCGATATATACCGTTACCGTGAAGGGATTCGATTTATACCGTGATATGAATTTTAGGTCATACCGCCCAGCCCTACATAGCAGGGATTGAAATAAAATAAATAAATAAAATAAAAATCAACCAGCCACCCTCCTCCCCTGACAAGTAAAGAACAGTCCCTTCATAAGTTAAGAACAGTCCCTAAAGTGCGGTGAGGTTTGTGGACCATTACCTGCCACAAAGAGAGAAATGTGAACGGCTCGTTTCTCCTCTGACACGTCACATACCTGAGTGCCGCCACGGCTCGGCTGTCCAGGTACTTTTGGGCAGTCATGACGCCAAGAAGAGGAAATTATTGGACCTGGAACCGGGCTTCTCCGTCGCTGGTAGGCCTTATCTTGTGCCGCGAAGCACTACGGCCGCCGTATTTGACAGGAATACATTCCTGTCTGTGTCTGTGTCAACACTAAATATCGCCACACTGCCGACATTTTACTCCGTCCGTCACCACACTCTGTTTGACTGCATCATCAAAACATGGCGCTATTATTCGGCCTTGCTTTTCACTTATTCCACCGAATACCGAATGTGTGTTTTTTTGCAATATTCGGCCGAATATATTCGGTTACTGAATATTCGGTGCATCCCTAGTAGAAATTACCGTGACGATACTCTCTTACGGCTCTGAATGTGCGATTCCACTGCCCTGATCCCTGTTTTACCACGTTAGAAACACCTTAGACATAAAGCGCAGTTTGCTTCGTAAACATTTCCATGCTCTGGCATAAATCATCACAAGTAATCATTGTAATTCTTTAAAGCTATTTTTCCTTACACTTGCATTTTCCCATAACTTGAAAGGTCCTGGTTTAACGATGTAGACTCATTGCGCAATCTAAGTGTGTGACGGGGTAAAAATAGGAGCACTGAACACATACAGGTGTTGTGTCGAAGTCTGGTACTCCATTGAATAGAGTTACCCTCCTGTTAAAATTGTGTTTCTCATAGTAGTAACACCAAAAGATTATTGGGTGAAGGGTAGATTCTAACATTATGATGTGTTCAAATGTAATCTTGTAAAATTTAGATCTTGGTCATAAACTTGAGTAAATACAGTTGTTTGAAGGAGCAATGTGTTGAGATTTTTACAGCAGACAGACTTTAGAGTGGAACACATGATATATGCAATAAAAAGGCATAAAATGTTATTTAAAAAAGGTTTTTCATGTGAAAGGTTATATTAAAGGACGTTTCATAAATTTGCATGACTGAATTTGTGCTCATTCAAAGATAGTGTAATAACAAACTGAATGACTTTAAAACTGTTTTGTTTTTTAAATGAAGATTTCTTTGTTTCCCTGACACAAAAGGGGAAGTTAACAATAACAAAAACAAAATAAACAACAACAACAACAAAACACCTGTATCAGTACTGGCCAAACTGTTGTTTTAAACGTCGGTCTCCGCATCCGCCCAGAATTTCATAATCAGTCGCTCCTTGATGTGAATGCACCCTTTAACCAGGACAGAAGCTAAAGCTAAAATCTAACATCCCCAGTAGCTGGTGAATCATATCCTGTATTAATTCTTTAACTGCTTCCACTTAAGACGCCAGCTAGATGCTTTCATGAAAGGCAGATCTCCATATGGCAGCTTTATAGTTGCCAAAGTGTCTGCAAACTCATTAGCAACATACATCTTGTGGTCAAGTGGCAGTTTGCCAACCTTATAAAACACTACAGAGGATAAATGACCTCAACCAGGAAACCTTCATCTCAAAGCATCAAGACGGTCCCTAAACACATAGGCTTGTGAAGAGATTAATGAGAGTTTTATTCATGTTTATAGGAAGTTCAAAATGTCCCAACTCAGCAAAGACATCGGCCACCAAGTTAAAGAAGTATTTCCCTGCTGGACAGATGGTCTTACCATAAAACTAGGCTGTGTATGTTGTAGAAAGATGCACATACTTTTGAAATTTGCTGCAACATGACCAGAGAAACCAGAGGAACTGTGGCATTTGCTTTTGCTCAAGTGGTAGAAAACCTACAACTACCAGAATGCCCTTTGCCACACGGGACCAATAAATGCTCACGCTGGTGGCTGACCTAATGTGAGCTTGTCCGTTTTGACACAGGAAACAATATGGAGGACAGCTGATTAAAAACAATCTCAAATTACAGTAAAACAATAAGATAAAATATGTTCCGGATACATTCGATATGAGAAATATTCTACGCAGTAACAGAATCTTGGTTCATATTTGAGCTTGACGCCTCGTTTCCAGTCATGTATGTGACCCGTGTCCATAGATCTGTAACATACGAATGATGCCTCTAGTGTCCAACGCAAGGAAGTGCCTTTCTTTTTGGTTGGATAGAAACCTGATACAACCTGATACGCTTATATGCGCTTGAAAAAATTACTGGGACAAAACAGGACCTGTCAGGTACGTGGCAAGTTTTGTGATTTAATTAAAAAGATGTGTGAACGGCTGAATGAGTCATAATGACGATTTGACTGTATATAATGTATAACCATATTTTAACAGAATAACATTACTCAGATACACAATGTGTTCAAACTAGATAAACAAGTTTTGTGGGGTTTTTTTTGTTTGTTTTGTTTTTTTTTAAATCGTACAAACTCACTTGACAATCAACACCGGCATCTGAATTGAAGAAAACAGCCTGTTAGCTAAGCTAGCATTAGGACTGCAACTAACGATTATTTTCATTGTCGACTAATCTGTCGATTATTTCTTCAATTAGTCGGCTAATCATTTTGTCGAAAATGTGTTCAAAGTTGAAAAATGTTGCTCTGTCTCTCCCAAACCCCAAAATTATGTCATCTAATGTTACATACTCACGCCAAAGGGTTTTAGTTTGCCGATATTTGAACGTAAGAAGCTGCAATAAGAGCATTTTGGGGTACTCTTATAGTACTTTTCTATGAAAAATGACTCAAACCAATTAGTCGACTACTAGAATAATCACCGAATATTTTAATAGACGATTAGTCATGATTAATCGACTAATCATTGCAGCCCTAGCTAGCATACTGTCATGCGGTCTCTCCGAACTCCACAACAGAAGTTAAATTTTTCTAACGTACTTGTGGCAAAATCCAGACTGAAATAAATACTGAAGGGGGAGGAGTTTCGCAGGCATATCGGGTATCACGCAGATTCCCATAGTAATTAATAGACTTCCAGTTACTTTGTCTCCGTACACATACATAATTGGAAACAAGGCGTTACTGTTTGATCTCCGTAACTTCAGCCTCTGTTTTTACGATACAGGAAACAGTATGGCGCCCACTTCCTATTCACAAATTCTTGCGTAACAGCAAAACAGCGCACTTATATATGTTTTTGAAGATATGTGAAGCAAGAAATACACAATATCGTAACCGAATCTTGATTTAAATTTGATCAGCACTGCCTCGTTTTACGGTTTGATCTGAGTTTGAGGGAGAAAGAGGGGCAGCTCTTTCTTTTGATCCACTTCTCTTCATGTCCATGGTGGCGGGCATATAAAAATTTGGAGGTGCAATATATAGTTCGAGCAACAGAACCAGTAATAATTTAATAATAATTTACGCAATACTTTAACAAACTTCTAGCAATGTATACAAGTGTTGGCTAACAGGGTTCAGCCTCCACTATATCCCTGTTTGACTCTGTCTAGTCATGCTTCTCACGTCTCGTGTGTTGAGACAGAGGGCTTCCTACGGACAGCTGAGGGCCAAAAATGGACTTCGAAGGAGGTGAGGAAAAACAAGTTGGGACGCTAATGAGATGTCGAGTGTGGCACTGTGCCAGAGTGACTGCCAGCCAGTCACACAGTCAGGCGACAGTAACAAGGAACAAATACATATAGATGTGCGTGTCATGCAGTCAATGCACTTCAGTTCCACGAGTCGGTCTGTTTTTAGTTCGAGAGCATCCACTGGGAATTAAACTGTCAGTCAGAACCTGGATGGATCCTGTTTGTGTGTGCTGCTCAAAAAGCAGTGATGATGCAACCGACACATCTAATGGTTTTATGTTACAGATGATTTCATAATCTTCATCTAAACACGTCATCTGACTCCACAGAGAGGCTGTTAGGTGATGTATGATCTGCATCACCAAAAACAATACATCTTTTTAAACTGCCTTTGCTCAGCCTCACAATGTGGGACGGGAAAATGAAGATCATATTACAAAGTATTTAAAATACTGTCTGACTTCTTAAATTACAGTATCTCTTAATAACCCCAGAACACTCACACTCACTTTACAAACGATAAAAACACTTTAGAGCAGGTGAACAGGAGATAAGATAGATGACTCAACTGGTCTGCAAACGCCTAATGAAGGAGTGTTGAGCATTTTCTATGGTTCTGGTGCTGCAACATGGGGAGTAAACTTTCAGGTATCAAACACTTAAACACTTAAATTTACTGCTTTTAAAACCTTTCTCATGCTAATTTTTAACCATATTTAAGACAAATTATCTTATTATTATTCACGGATTGAAAGTGTGTGTGAGGTCCTGTGCAGAGGTAGTTTTTGTGTAGGAATATGGAGATTAGCATGAGGTAGGTTAATCTACATTTTGCCACCAGGTAACTGCATGTATTAAGTAAAAAGACAGTGTTAGGTTCAGGTGTTAGCTAGGGATAAAATTAAAAAGGCAATTAACCTCTCAAACGTAAATTTCAAGACAATTTAATAACTTTTAAGGCCTAATATTCATTAAATTGAATTTAAAATATAAGATATTTTAAGGCTTTTATGGACCTGCAGAGACCCTCCACTTTCCACATGGGAAGAGTTTTTTTGTTTGTCTGTTTTTTTATTTAACTGCATTTCTCTGGACATGACGCCAGTTTACTTCTCATTCCTTTAACACGACACATGGAAAAAAAACCTTCTGACAAAACAGAAATAGCCGTTTCTTGTAATAAAATGACCACAAGCAATTCTTTGCCTCTCTCTAACACAAGCTGTGGTGTCAGTGTTTGGCAGGTTCTTTGTTATTAGCTTAGAAAAATGTAAAGAAAATTTTTTATTGAAGAATTATATTTGTAAGAACATCACGCAAACACTTATCCTCACTTAAAGGAGCACTTCACACACAAAATAACCAACAACAACAACAAAAACATCGGCTATCGGCCAAACTTATTTAAAACATCGGTGTCGGCCCAGAATTTCACAATCAGTGCATCTCTAGTCATTTTATTAAGGACAAATGCCAAAATTCACCGGCTTCGTCCTCTCAAGTATGAGTATTTACTGTATTTTCTTCATCTTCTCCGCTAGTAAATTGAGTATCTTTAGGTCCTGGACTACCGTCAGAGAAAACAAGAACATTTTCACAATGCACTGACATTATGAAGGCAAAACAATGAGCAAAATAACAGTTAATCAATAATGAAACAATCATTAGTTGCAGCCTTATACATATTTTGGAGAGGATGTTTGCCCAACACATCCAGTGAAAACACTCCACTTTCATGCTTCAAGGTAATATGGAAATCAGGCGCTGTGACGGCACACTTCCCCAAGAGGTGACCTTGTGTAAAGCAGACGTACAGCAGCACACGCATGATAAATTCTGGGCCATGTTGAACTCCTTGGCACAGTTTCAGAGACATTATGCAGAGTGTCTGTGAGCGAGCTCTTCCCTCTGTGAGGCGAGTTAATCAGTGGGCCGGACGGGATTGCTCAACGACCCCTGCGTACATCACACAGGGGCTGGTGGTGAGGCGCCTGAGTGGAGCTGTTAGGTTGGGTTGACTCTGTCTAACCTTTGAAACGGTCCCACAGAGGATTAGACGAAGAATAGGCAGATGTAAAGTTGTCTTTAGATGTTCCATAGCTGACAGAGATAAAGCACTGTCCAGCTTAAAAGGTGGAGATAGTAAACACGCAATCAATACAGGCTTCAAGACAATTACTTTGATTACACTCAAATATAATTTATCTCTGGAGTCTTAGCTGTCCTATACAAATCAAGGGTGCATCAATCTGTCCAAACAGCCATACAGAGAACAAAACTGTGATATAAAGACTCATTTTCTCACTACAACTCGACAGAATATACACAAAACTGATGAAAATTTACATTATCAGGTAATCTATTGATCATTTCTTCAATCATTGTTTACCTTATAAGTCAGGGGTCTCACATTGATCCGTAAAGGGGCTGGCGTGGCTGCAGGTTTTTGTTCCAACTGAGCTGACTCGGCTCATTCAATCAACTGAACTTTCTTCACGCAGTTTATTTGTTGTTTCAGGTGTGCTCCGGCCCTTTCACTAGGGGTGGGCGATACCACAAAATCAATCTGATACCAAGAAACAAAGGGCCAGAATCACCAATATCAATACCAATAGGATACCTTTTATTATTTAAAGTGGCGGTGTGTAAGGGAAAGCGGTGTGTCATGATTTATGTTGTGAATAATCAATCTGCTCAAGTAAACAGCTAATGATGACTAATCACTAGGGCGGCCCCCGGCTAAGAATTTCCCTAGTCGATCAGTAGTCATCATGTAGGGCCATTAGTCGACTAGTCTCGCATGTTTACGATATGAATGTAATGATTAAATGGTATATTTTGGTGGTTTGAGTTGAAGGTGTGAGAAAGAATTGTATCAGTAACATTGTTAACACTGTGCTACATTACAGAGAAATACAAAACCGCACTAATGAACCTTCATTAATATAGGCCTATATTTTATCTACAAGTGCACGTCACACACTGAGCGAGCCGCCTGTTAATGACGCTGTGGGCTAATGGGCATGTAGCTACTTCCATGTTTCAGATGATACGTCATGTTTGTAGTCGACCAATGAAGATGAGTTTACATATCACCTTGGGTTCGTCCTTCACCTTCTCAAAATGATCCCACACTTTGGATTTCCTGCCCGACATGTTATTAACTAGCCTGTGGAATAACCGCAGGTACGTGTTGTGTGGAAAACGCGAGGTCAGGCTCTGGGCGCTACTCTTGTGGCTTTTTTGCGCCAGCTTTCAAGAGCGCGGCGGCAGGTTGCATCTGAGCGTCAGCCTATTTAACTGAAATCCTGAGAGCAGAGCTGATCTTCTTCCAGGAGCTTGTTTATAACTGTGTAGGCCTATCGTCTGTGGGACAGATGTAAAGCTCTGGGTAGCCCTGCACTAACATGATCATATTTATCAGACTGAATATTTACAGAAGAAGGGAAAGATATCTGTCGGCTGTGACTCGACTCGACTAACGTTTGGTCGACTATTAGGGGGCAGCTCCACCAATTATAGTTTGAAAATGTAACATCAACCAATGCTGAAGATCTGATTTGACTACAATATTAAGTTCACTACAATATACCGGGATATTCCTCATCTGAGCCTCTCTGAACAGACTCTGCCAATGAACTCTCTGCGTCTGTGTCAGGGGTCTCGATGCTGAGATATTTCACTCCTCCTCCTTTAGTTTCGGCTTCCTCTTTCATTAAGCCATCACCGCTATCATGTATCTCATTAAACTAGCAAGGCTCAGCCATACTTTCTGCATTGAACGTCCGCAGTTCAAAATGAATAGTATGGAAAAAATCACAACAGTTGAGTGAGTTCACGTTTAATTTGTATAATGTATAATGAAAACAAAATCTTATCACTGTCATACATGCTATTTATTATTGCAGTTCCCCAGTCGGTCCGATGATCGTAAACAGTCTTGTGAGCGAAAATATTTAAGACCCATTGAATCTGAATTTAAGACAATTTAAGACTTTTTAAAGGCTTTATATTAGGAAAACTTATTTTTTAAAGGATCTGTAGACACCCTGGTTTAACCTAAATCTATCTACCAGAGATGGGACTAAGTCATGGTTTAGTCACAAGAAAGTCTTTCGTCTTTGCACTCAAGTTCGAAGTCAAGGCTCAAATCAAGACTGATAAGTCCCAAGTCAAGTCCCAAGTCCTAAACCTTGAATTTCCAGTCCTAAACAAGTCATGTTGTCTCCTCATTTAGCATTTTGTTTTAGAGGGAACAAAGTTATCTTTTTTCCAATTCGTAAGTAACATAATGTTACTTCTTCATGGTTGTCAGACCAGTTTAAACAAAGTGGATCAGGGGAATTAAGTGTAGACTTGCTAGGAATGAATCATGTTCAACAAAAGGTAAATGAATTGATTCCATAGGCTGCATGGCGGTGAAGTGGTTAGCATTGTCATGTAACAAGTCCACACCTCTGCTGTTATACTATGTTCCTTTAACCTTAAATCCTGATTAGTTGTTGACCCACTCGCTGTGTGAGAAGGTATGTCTGGCATGTGAGTCAATGCAGCACCCATGAAGTCAAGTATGTGGTGATCACATCAGTGAGGACAGAGGCACAAACACTGCAGAATAAGGTTATTAAAGGCTTTTAAATTCAATTTCAGGGCCCCTCACTTCCACCTGAGCACCCTTCATCTCCCACACAACAAACCAGGAGGCCTCACCAGCCCTGCACCTGCTCTAATGCTACAATCCAACAACACAAACCAACTTTAAAGCTCAATAAATCAGCTGATTCAGTTTATAAGGCAGCAAGCAGCAGCGTGACATTGATGAGTCTATGTCACGATGACAGGGTGAATATGTGGTGACAGTCCCAGGCGTGATGAGGACGTGAACGTCACCCCACAGTCGTTATTTGTGGACACGGAGCAGTTTCCGTGACCGTGTTGATGTTGTTGCAGCAGGATTACCGGGAGCCTGCAGCTAACTAGCTTAATTAGCTCGCTGCTAACGTGACAGCCCTGCTAGCTTGACTGGTTGGCGAGCGGCTGACAACAAACCCGACTAACTTGTTTAGAGGGCGAGGTCTCCCGTGGCGTGTTTTGCTTCGCTTTACCTTGTCGCTGATATTCTCGGTGCTGTCAGGGTCTCCTCCGCCTCCGCCTCGCTTCCTCAGCTCCGTCATGTCTCGCTCGTGTCGCTGCTGGGACGTTAATGTGTCACATAAGCCGACTCCGGGGGAAGGAAGGAGGGAGGGAGGCACGAGCCGACACTAGTCCCGGGGTTTTCAGATAAAGTCCTGGATTAATAACCCGGGTTTGGGTGTAAAAGCTCGGTCCGTGGAGAGGGTCAGCTTTCCTGGAAGTCAGCCGGAGCTGCCAAAGAGCCGCAACAGAGCCCGACACGATCCCAGCGAGTCTGCTGCGTGTGTTTGTTTATCACCGCAGTCCCGTCCTACCGCCTCCGACCGCCGACAAGCTTTATATAGTGACGACACGCAGCTTCCGGTGGGAACTTTCAAAGTAAAAGTGTGTCAAGAAATAAATTAGTTGTATTTTAGGGAATGTTCTTTACTTATCAGAGTAGTGGGTGGCTTGACTCTTGGAGCCTCCTTGACGTTACAAATATTTTTCCTTGAGCCTCCTTGAGTGACTTGAGTAAAGTGTATAACCCTCCCTCCATTATAAATTAGTTATTAGATTTTAAAAACGTGCCCTTTGATGTTTGAAAGTTAAAGCCCCGTTTCCACCAAACACTTTCAGTATAGTACCTTTGGAACCAAACGTAACCCTTCAGACATGAAGCCCATTTCCACTAGCCTGAGTGTCAGACTGAAGCTCCCAGAACCTTCAGTCTGACATGGTTTCCATTGAAGGCGATTTACAAGGGGGAGGGAATTTGATTTTTCCCTAACCAATCAGTAGAGATCAACGACTCACCCAGAATCTGACGTCATTAGTATCTATGCCTCAGGGGTGCCGAAAACAAGCGAGCATTGCCCATTTAAAATGTCTCCGTCATCGTGCACGCCCAGCTGCATTGCCGTTAAATCCAGTTTAGCAGCTTCCTTAATTTGGTCCTCCATTAACGGGAGTAGTGGCGAAATACCTCGATAGCATCGTTAATGTGGTCTGTAGGATCTGTAGCGGTCGCCATTGCTGCTATCCTCACCAGTTACCCACCGGCGTACAGCTTGACATCAGCGTGGCGCTCATTCATTGCGCTCGTTCATTGGTCCGTCCATCGTTTGGACGAGATAAATTGCAAATTCACTGAAGTATGCCAGACCAGTAATGCAAGCCTACTCAGTTGAGTGGGCGGGGTCTATGGTCTGGAACCAGGCTACGTTTCCACTGAAGAAGTTCCTGGTACTATTTGGGGGGCAGGAACTACTACAGGAACGTCCTCTCGCTCGGCCCTCTCAACCGCCGTGTCTCCACTGAGAGAGCGGAGTACGAGAGGTTCCTGTAAAGTTACGGGCTCTGGATGTGACGTAATCGTTGTGCGACTATTCTGACCGGGGTGACATAGGCAAAGAAACAAACAATTCCAACATTTCTTGCTTTTCTTCTTACGACTCCCTTTAAAAATGCGACTCCTCGTCTGCTGAGTTTTAAAAATGCCGGCTATTTTGTCACTTTCTGTTGACGTCACATCCCGCCTTGAGTATATCCAGTCAGCACCAAGTAAACAACCAGCCCCAACCAGGAGTCTTTCGGGGCCGTTCTGAGTACCTAAGGCCCGTTTCCACCGCAGGAACTTTGGGGTAATTTTACGGGGCCGGAGCCGTTGTCTCCACCGCAGGAACCACCCCCGAAGGACAGAGTTCCGGAACTTTTACAGGGGCTAAACAAGTCCCTGCCTCGGAGTAGGTACTCAGAACGGCCCCGAAAGACTCCTGGCTGGGGCTTGGGGGTTTACTTGGTGCTGATTGGATATACTCAAGGCGGGATGTGACGTCAACAGAAAGCAACAAAATAGCCGGCATTTTTAAAACTCAGCAGACGAGGGTTAGGGCCACCATCTAAAAAAAACTCACTAAATGGCCTGTGAAAAAAATATTTTTTTCCAGCGGATATCTTAGTTACAACATGATTGAGCTAGCAAAGCAGTTTTGTGTTGCTATGTGTGGTATGTATTCAGTTTTGGGAAGTCACGATCATCAAGCATCAGTGGCTGCAGCTGACAGGGACAGCTAACAGCAGCAGCAAAGCTAACATCAGGACGTCATCTGTTAAAAGCCTCCCGTTGTCGGACACGACATGAAACTACTCCAGTTAGCTCAATCATGTTGTGACTAAGACATCCGCTGGAAATTTTTTTTTTTTTTCACGGGCCATTTAGTGAGTTATTACAGACACCGCTATCGGCTAACAGCTAACGGCGTCCCTACGTCGCCCCGGTAAATGGTCGCACAACGATTACGTCACATCCAGAGCCCGGTAACTTTACAGGAAACTTCCTCCTACTCCGCTCTCTCATCGGAGACACGGCGGTTGAGAGGGCCGAGCGAGAGGACGTTCCTGTAAAGTTCCTGCCCCCCAAATAGTACCAGGAACTTCTTCAGTGGAAACAGGCCTCTACTCCGAGGCAGGGACTTGTTTAGCCCCCGTAAAAGTTCTGGAACTCTGTCCTTCAGGGGTGGTTCCTGTGGTGGAGACACGCACCAACGGCTCCGGCCTCGTAAAATTACCCCAAAGTTCCTGCGGTGGAAATAGGCCTATGGTACCTAGACCCTAGGTCCGCTCAAGCCCCGTTTCCACCAAGCAGTATGATACAGTTTAGTTGGGTATCCTTTTTTCTGTTTCCACCGTGAAAAGTTGTGGATGGTACCAATGAACCGTTCTGTACTGTCCCCATGTTTGGTCCCCCCTCTGTTGGGGTACCTAGCACACAGATCTGGTACTAAAAGGTGGAGCTGTGAACACTGCAGTCTGATTGGTCAGTAGAGGACGGTCACTCTGCACAGGGCTGAGTTGAGTTTTGAGGCTCATGTAACCACTGTTCATACTGTGGAGAGTTTTATTAGTAAACTGTAACTATGAAATGAAAGGATGTTTTGCTGCCTCTCACAGCAGCTGGAGTCTGAGAAAAATAATTCACTGGGCCGACTGCCGGCGACTTTTAAGGTGGAACGTTTACTTGTAATGTTACTCAATGCATGAGTTGATGACATGAATCCATCAGCACACCTTAAATTTCACTGTGACAACTTTGACCTTTACTTTTACACTTACAGTAAGTAAGTGGATCTTCAAACGTTTGTACAAATTAATTTCAGCCAGATTATGTGAACTGCATATAATTAAAAATTATTATAAATTATATTATTATAAATCCCCCTCCCTGTATGGATATGAGCAGCTCATTCTAAGGTAAGGAGAACACAACAATGTGATTGTACACTAAAGAAAACATACCTATTATATTATATTCAATTTCTGCCAATATATCTCTCCACAGTCTACACACTGGACCTTCAAGTTTGGTGAAGGTGCTTGTATTAAGAGGCTTATTGCCATGTAAAGCATCAGGAAACACAAGTAGCAGTATCATGCACTTATGTAAAAAAAAAAAAAAATTGTAACAGACAATTGTAAAAATAATTTTAATTAAAAGTGTTAAAAAACTGATAATAGATCAAATTATTTTCTCCATCTGAAATGTGGTGGAGAGAAAGTGTCAACAAATGTAAGTTTATTTTGAAGTACAAGCCCCACCACTTCCGGTCCAGTCTGTGTTTCTGTGTCTACCTTGACACAGGTCGGTGTGCTGCTGCTGCTGCTGCTGCTGCGGTGGAGACAGCCTGTGTCTCTGTCTCAGCTCTGCTTCATGCTGCAGCAGCAACCAGCAGCAGTACTAATAACCAGGGTCCTAACTGAGACCCTGTAAAGGTCTGATCCTGAAAATACATGATGCAGCTGATTCATCACCATGTCACTGTGATGCATTCAGGGACTGTACTGGAAACACATCACTGACTTAAGTGTTTCTGTTTTTCCTTTCCTTACTTTTTATTCAAACAAAATGCATATAACAGATCGTGAAATGACATAAATCATGATAGTTTATTTGACAAAGTGATTAAAAAAAAGGTCGTTTTTTGTCTCACAAATTAAAATCTTGTTATATTTGTACTAATCTGTGTAATAATCACCCAAACTAGTGATGTGTCTTCCTATCCATCCTCTTTTTAGCCATTAAACAGGGTCCCTACACATTAAATGGACATTTCAAAACTTTTCAAGGACCTTTTAAGGACCCATTATACATTTTTTTCTTGCCCGTCACTTTTCTTACGCATCAGATTCAAACTCAAACATAATTTTAGTTAGCTGGCACACAGGGAGGGAGAGATGGATGCAGGGAAGAAATGAAACATAAATGATGGTAAATAAAATGTCACATATTAGAACATTATGTCAAGAGCTTCTGAAAATAACTTTCCTTTTCTGTTTCATTATGTGGAAGGTTATCAATAGACAATTACTGTCACAAAACAACATTCCATGACTTTTCCAGGCCTGGAAAAAGTGGTTGTGAAATTCTATGACTTCTCCAGGTTTTCCATGACTGTGGGAGCTCTGATTATATTTTTCAGATTCCTTTATTTCCCTCAAATTAACAGTTTGTGCCAACGTTTTATAAAATTTTACCTGACACATCAGGTTCCCTCAGCTTAGGGTGAGATAGATCTAAGACATTTTGGACTTTTTGATGCCTCTCAGAATTAAGTTCAAGACCAGTTTAACAAAAATTAAACTGTATTAGATTAAATTAAAATAAAATAATAAAAATAAAATAACAACAAAACAAAATAAAGTAAAATAAAATAGAACTAAGACAATTAAAATAAAATAACAGAGTAGAACAGGGTAAAATAAAAATAAATAATTCAGGGTCTGAGACAGTTTTGCCAATTTGTTTTTTGTAACATAAAACATGACTTTTTGGGTGAAATACATGACACTTGTGTTTTCTTGGCTATTTTGTGGTTCTCACTCTGCCCTGACTCCCATTCTGCCGAGTTTGAAAAACTTTTTGCATTAAATACACTGAGCTTTGAACCTGTTTCAGTCATGCCCCAAAATCTTGGTCAAACAGCCATTTTTGTTTCCTGTACAGTGACAGTTTGCTGACAGACAGTGATCCTCTCCTTTGAGCTTCCTGACAGGAAACAAAAAGAGAGTCTCTTTGTTGCCGTCATCCTGATCTGTGTGACGTTAATGCCAGAGGCCTTTGGCAATATACTTTTATAAAAATAAATGTTACCAAGTATTTTAAATTTTACAATGCTACATTAGAAAAAAATAAAATAAAATTCTACTTCCCATGTAGGAAGGTGTCATTTTTTAAAGACTTTTTAAGAAATGATTTGAGACATTTGACCTTTTATAACCCGAGCAAGTTGGCTTGATTTCTTTTAAAAACAGAGAAGATCTTTGTAAAATCCCATGACCTAATATTTGTATTTTTTTCCCTTTTCTTTTGTTCTTAAACATAGAAAATGTTTGTCAATAAAAGTATTTATTAAAAAAAAACATTGGAAGAAGGCAATGAGCAACGAAAGAAGAAATAACCCAAAAAATAGCAAGAAACTAGTAAAAAGAGAAAATTAAAAACAAAAAATCAGTTAAAAAAAGTTAAACAAACAAGGAAATGACTTTGAAAGAGTGCCTAAAAATTCTAATAATTCTGTAACATAATTTTAAAATGTAATAATATTAATTACAAATGTAGTTTTCCTTAGCTTTTTCTTTTTAAAAAATAAAAATAAATTTTAAACAGCATTTTTTTTCTTACCAAGATGTTCATTTAATCCCCCATATTTTTGAAATTTTGTTTTTGAAATTTTCTCAGGGTTTAAAAAGGTTTAAATACTTGCAAAAGGCGTCTGAAAGCAGCACAAGAAAAGAGATGTAGTGTCCAAGTTTCAGACGGTTAAAACCAATTAAGGCTTTATTTTTAGTTTAATGAATTAATTCCCTTTAAATATATTTTTAAGGATCTGCAGGGACACTTGGACAACTTGCTTCAAAATTCAAAATAAAAGTACTGAGTCTGTTTTTGGTGGTAAACAGCAATTATTTATTGAAATGAAATTAAAAAGAATAAGTACCAGATCTATTGCATTATTGTAACATTTGCTTCTGTAGGAGGGGCGGGGTTACTCTACTGCTTTTCTCTTGTAGGATGTAGTGAACACAAATATACAAGGAACATTCAGCTATCACAGATTGCACACCAGATACTGTAGTAATGCAGTCTAATACAAGACCACCAAAATAATCCAGGATTTCTCTTTTTTTTCTTCGTCTTCTTCATCGTCTCTCGTTAGTCCTTAATTTGTTTTTTTTCCATAAAGAGTACAAAAGTCCACCCAGAGTTGGGGACACGATCTCCGGCTCTGTACACAAACCTGTCGCTCGCTCAGGACAACTCATCAGACAATGCCTCCGAGAAACAAAGACAAAAAGAATAAACCCAACAAAATATAATGCCGAGAACATGTACAATGCACTGACACAGAAAGTCAGCTGTGTTAATAGACATGCAACAAGTAACAAAACTTGCTGAAATCGCAATAATCATTAAAAAAATCTAAAACCAGTTATAATTGCATAAATACTTTGTACAGTTCATTTATCCGCTGTGAAATGCACCTTCCTGTTAAAATGACAACGTAAAACTGCATTCAATAAAAACCTGTGATTCCTCTTGACTTTTCTTTTTGTACACGTGAAGGTGCGAAGGAACTCTTGATTGATAGGAGCCGACTCGGCCTTTTCAGCTAGGTGGCATGATTGCACGCTAAGTTACAGTACGTAAACGCAGAATGATAGAAGGACAATAACAAGAGTGCATATTATTATCAGGACGTCAGGGAGCTGTGGGGGTGGAGATTTAATCTGACATGTGATTTCTTTTTCTTTTTTACAGGTTTGAGACTCTGTGAAGACGAGTGGGAAACAACAAAAAGATCTCTGGGAAATAAAGAAAGGAAGCAGCGCTTGAATGCGCAGTTGTTGCCCACAGAACCACGAACTAAACATCGACACATGTATGGAGAGAGACGAGGACAGAGAAAACAACATGTGCAGACTTTACATGAAAACAAAAACACTAATGTCCGACTGTTAAACCCAGCAGCAGCAGCAGCCATCCAGTTTTATAGCGATAAATTCATGACAAACTTGAGTTTACACATCTCCTTGCCTATTGTTCAAACTTCTTGTTGACGATAATTTAAAAGATGAAATAAAGATAAAAAAGTTAAATATCCTCCTGAGACCCGAACTTTTGTTTGGTATGCATTTTTAATTTCTCCTAGCTATTTGGGATCAGTGGGACCTGATAAGTATAAAAACTAACCATCGTCAACAATAATAAAGTCCAAATGTCCTCAATGAGATGATAATTAAGTCCTAATGTTGCTTAAGTTGGTCAAATTTGTTGCCATATCAAACTACAAACATTATTTACCATAAATAAACAAGTTTCACCCATAAAATGTGATCAGGTTTTGGACCTTGTCCACTTTTGTGACGGGATCGGCTGCAGACTGACTTAGCAGAGATGGCCGCCATCTTGTTTTTACATGGATTCGTATAGTTTGCTCTTACTACCACTAGATGGCACAAAAAGTGTCCACGAACGAGGACAACAGGTCTGACTTAAGTAGAATGAAGTGTAAGGTCAGGTAAACCCAAAATGTGATGCATCCAAGGACATTTTGTTTTTGTTACTGACACCCAGCCTAGCTCCTCCTAGCTATTTGGGATCAATAAGACCCGTTAAGTAGGCTATAAAAAACTAAACATTGTCAACGATAATTAGGTCCAAATGTCCTCAAATGAGTACTTTCTACAGGAGGATATGGTTGCTTTTACATTTTGTCCTCAACTACTGATGTTGCTTAAAGTTGTAGTAATTAAAAAAGAAAACACTGATCTGCATTTGCTTTGTCATCGTTGTGTCATTATCCCTGCAGTTGCTCGTCTGTTTCTCTGACTTCATCGTGATGACGAGACGTCTCATCGTGTCTTTTTCTTTAATACCGTCCTTGTCCTTTTTTTGACTTTGTGTGGGTTTTTTTGTCTCTTGTCTCATTTTGTCTGCTCCAAAATGAATTTATGGGAAGACTCTAGAATGGACAGTGACACAACAGCAGAGATAATAACCGGACAAACTCAAAGGAAACAAAAGCCCTCACAAATAAATGTGCAAAATCAGATTTTTTGGCACAAATTAAACCCCATAGATTTATCCACAGGTGATTTCTACGTATCTCTGACATATTTTTGACCCCTAAAGACAGAATAAAACTAAATTTTTGTGTTACCATATCCATCAGTTGACAAAAATGAGCTTAAGCCAATAGAATATGATAAATATATTCAGGATAACTAAATTAATTCCAGGCCACATTCAAGTAATTTCAGCAAGTAAATGATTTAATCTTAAACTTGCTGAAGTCGTGGATGTATTTAAATGTTTTCTGAGCATACTTGATTAAGAAATTATGCACATTAGAAAGCATAAGGAGGGCACATAATTGATAAAATACAAAAAATACATTTTTACCTGGAAAAAAAAAGTCTGTCCAACTGTGTGAACGTATTTGACTTTGTCGACAAAACACCATGAAATTCTTTTTATAATTTTAGAGTGGATTTTGTCCTGTGTAAGGTAATGTCATGATTTCGTGGTTAAAATGATTATTTACATCTCCATCTGTCTCGGCTGCTGCTCCTGCAGTTTAACATCTTCTACGAGGACTTGATAAAGTGTGGAGTGCCACATGTGCTGTAATAATGCCACAGGGTCAGAGTGAACGTCTGCAGACGACAAACCTGAACACAAACCGACAAGAACAGAAAATAAAAACAGAAATAAACATAAGAGTCCCTTTATCGTGTGCATTCAGAAAGCTGCAGTGACGCTGTACAGTAACTACATAAGGCTCCATGAAAGAGATGCGACTTCTTTAGCTAATTCGTATTTTTCACAGACGATGAACGCGTGCGTGGCGTTTCCTCTCTCACAGAACAAATCTTGAAATTAACGGAGTGATATGGTTTAAAAATAAAATCTGAAATGATAACGTGTCCAGTCTTCAAACAGCAGCAACAATAACAAAATCCTACAAATGGGAATTCATAAAAAGGACAAAATAGATTTTAAAAAAAATCGTCATAATTCATCAAAACAATTTGGCCAATAAAAGAAAAAAGGGATGTGATAATAAATCTCTGTGTGACGGCGATGGTTTGACACTGTGGGCAACACACTCACAAAATATATCTGTAAACAACAACAAAAACTGATCAGGAACTTAAAAAGATTTTGCATAACTAGACCCACTGGTGAAGTCAACCCACAGACATTAATTATTGACATTCATATCCCTTCCTCTGGACTCGCCGTGACTCGTGACGCAGACTACACACATTTTGTTTTTTTAAAGCCAGGAGTGGTTAGTCACAACGCTATGTTACAGGCAATTTCTTTTTTCTCATTGACCTTATTTTTTGTTCTGAGTTGGTTCCTCGTGAGAGTTAAAAAGGCCATGGTACGTATTTACAATATTCACAAGTCTGTTGTGTCTTCAGGTGACAGAGGGAGGAGTTTTCCTGGTTCTTGATCTCAAAGCAAAAATGGCGGGTGATTGATTCAAGCGTGCCGTGTCGCCATCGATGGTGTTTTTGCTTCTTTCTTTTTTCCCTCCTCCAGGTGAGTGCAGGTGGTCAAAGTGGAAATTGAGTTTCCTTTCGATCTGCTATCCTCGTTTTCTCCCAGCCGACACTCCCTCCCTGCGGTTACATTCTGTCAGTGTGTTACAGTACATGTGGTTACTGGACGTACGAGAGGATAAAGGGGGGGTTTGGAGGGAGAGCCTTTTATACGGGAGGTGTCGAGGGAACAACAAGGCAGTCGGAGGAATGAAACGCTCCTCAGGAAGGAGTCCTCGGGGTGAGGTGGAGGTGGCGGGCGGAGCTCAGTTTCTGCAGCCGTCCTCGGCGCTTCGCTCATGCTGAAGGTTGTAGTAACAGTTCTGACAAACTCGCACCGGTGACGAGATCTTCAGCCGTTTGATCTCTGACTGGAAGCGACTGCACCTGCAGAGCAAAGACACGGAGGAGAGTTAAAGACGACCTGTTCTACTCATTCTCAGGTTCATACATGCGTTTAAGGGTTTCGACTGGAACAGAGTATTTCTTGAAAAACCCGGACATGTTCCAGCAGGAATATGATCTGAGGTCTGTGGGAAATCACCAATGTTGTTTCCCAGACGTTAGCATGTGCAGAGGTTAGCACTGTCACCTCACAGCAAGAGGGTTCCTGGTTCAAACCCCAGGGTGGGGGAGCCCCTCTGTGTGGAGCTGCATGTTCTCCCCGTGTCAGCGTGGGTTTCCTCCAGGTGCTCCAGCTTCCTCCCACAGTCCAAAGACATGCAGGTTAACTGGTGACTCTAAATTGTCCGTAGGTGTGAATGTGAGTGTGAATGGTTGTCTGTCTCTATGTGTCAGCCCTGTGATAGTCTGGTGACCTGTCCAGGGTGAACCCTGCCTCTCACCCAGTGTCAGCTGGGATGTCAGTTACTGTGCGATATTTACAGCATCACAAATGTTTTGTCATTGCTGGGTTTTTGATTTTCCTGCAACTTCAGTTCTGGCACTCTGGAAAATCATGTTTACTTTGATTAAGTTAATTAAAGCATGTCGATGTCACTGCTCCACAAGTTCTTCTTCATTCAGCCTTTTTTCGTGGCATCTCTCAGCAGGGCACAGCAGCTGCCCTCATGTAGTGTTCAGGGGGCGTTACCTGTGCCAGTGGCGCTCAAATGATGCCAGGTGTGGTGTGGGATTTTGTGATATCGACACATTATCATTGCAGTATTCAACTGGGCCTACACAAAAAGTAATAAATGAATCTTTAATCGACTCTATCAGTATGTTGTGTGCACCCCTTTCCTAATAAAGAGGCAAACTTGAGCTAGGAAAAAAAGTAATTTCATTTTAAAAACCTTCACAGGGAACCTATTTGTTGCTGTTCATGCGAGGGAATTAAAAGTGTGTGACACATCACGTTATCTTACATTTTTTCCCTGTTTAAATGGATGTGTTTTTGGTGCTTTGATGTAATTTTTAAACATTTAAAATGAATTCTTGAATCATTTTGTTAATACATATTTCATGAGTAATAGTTGGTTGCCAATTGATATTAGTAAATAAAAATATTTATGTCGTGATAACGTGAGTAAGAGCACCGATGATAGTCAGGGACTGAAGTGTTTGCTGCTGTTTTTATCACTTTTTATTATTATTTTTGCAATTTTTTGGCATGGATCTCAGCCTGTGAACTTTTTTGGTGGCTGTCCAGCTCGGCTGAATTGGTGTGCAGGTATTTCTTCCGCCATCCTCTCGTGATAAGAGTGATAACACATGTCACAGAAACTATCCTGCACAGATATATATAGGTGTGCATTGAGATTTTGGCCTACCCTTTGACATGCCTTGGGCACAAAAAGTCTGAAAACCACTGAAATAAACCATGAAAAATGACTAAAAAAAAGAGCCTAAATTGATCTTAAAGCTGCTTATTTTACCTCATGTCATACATTCATGTCACGCATTAAAAGAAGAAATATAAGCAAACAACACGGGGCTACAGTGGGTTAATCAATGCTGAATATACTGTACACATTTATTGAGGCTTCAGTCTAAATTATCACAGTACTGATGTATAAGTAAGACCTGCAAATACATGTTTAGGTGAGACTCAAGACTCAAGCAGCAGGTGAAGTATCAGTGAAAGAGGAAAATAAGGACAACATGCTGTTAAACTTTCTGTGATTTCACTCACTTTTGGCAGAAGAGCTGCCCGCAGTTCCTGCAGTGGTGGCGTCGCTCTGTGAGGGAGAAGCGAACTGTGCAGCCGGAGCAGCTGTCCACCACCTCGTCCTTCACCCAGTGGTCGGCCGCCGAACGGCCTGGCTGGTCGCTAACTGACCAGCTGAAGACCCGACCGCGACCATCGCCCACCAGGATCTTACTGTGGTCCCTGCAGAGAGGACGGTAACAGGGGGAAGGACAAAAGAGGGGAAGAGGGAGGAGAATAATTCAGCGAGGATGTCTTTGAAAAAGCTCTCAAACAAATATTACAAGGTACAAAAACAAAATCAAAGGATTCATCTTTGTCAGTTTGGCGCCTGACGCTCAGCTCTCTTACTTGGAGATGGCGAGGGATGTGATCTCTGCGGGCTGAGCATTGTCCTTGCGATCAAACGCCGTGTGCATGGTGAGTTTGCTCCGGAAGACCAGCTGGCGCTCCCATCTGTAGCCTGCGAGCACACAAACATAAACACTTAAACACAAAGACAAACACACTGACATCAGATCAGTGGACTCTTTAGGATTTGTTTTTCTGACTGGCTCAAGAGCTGATAATCGTTGTCAGAGTTTTAATCGTCAATTTTGTAAAAAACATTTCTAATAACTGGGGTCACCCACCGGCCCTGAGCTGGTTATACGTCCGTGCGTCCATGGTGGAGGGCTGGAGAGGCTGCGGCATTGCGCCCTGACCTGGGTGAGCTGAGTGAGGGTGAGGGACCTTGGTTTGGCCCTCAGAGTAGTTGACGAACACGAAGCCGTCCTTCTCGTCGATGCTGAGAGTGTCGGACCAGCGGTGAGAGTCGTCAGAGCTGCTGTCCATCGACCACGAGGCTCCTGGTCGAGCTGGGGGACCTTAAAGGGAGCATAGTGACAGAAATGTAAATGTTAGCGTGGCTTCAGCTTCATCAAAAACACAATACCTTTGCTTAACGATAATTTTGCTAAACCTGTAAAACAGTCTGTGAATGCTGATAAGAGGAAGTGTTGGTTGGTACCTCTGGGTCTGTGGACGGTGCTGCCTGGTTGGCTGCCTCCACCTGTGGAGGGGTTACCTGGTGCTTTGGGCTCCTGGCTCAGACTGGGCTCGTCTCCGTCCGACTCACTGCTGTCCTCATCGCCGTTGTGACTCTCGCCACCCTCTGTGAGACGGAAAAAATTCATAACTCTTTTACATACACATTTTCACAGTGAAATTATTGTGCATATACTCATAAGCTAGCAAACAAAGGTGAACCAACAAAGTATCTGCAACTTTATGTTAAAATTATATTACATTCTGGGACATGTCGCTATATTACTGACACAGAAACCTCTCATCAGGTATTTTTCCCGTTAAGACTCACCAATCTTCTCCTCGCCACAGCAGTCAGGCACATCTGGCTCTACTGGCTCTGGAGCAGGGGTTTCTGGGACTTGGAGGAACTCCATTCTCCAGAACTACAAGACAAATTTAAAGAAAGGGTTTGGTGGTTTAGTTAATTAAGTCGCGGTACAATTAACTCCTTGATGACGTGGCAGGAACAGGGATTACAGCGAATACTCTGCAGTGCTGTTTATAACTCTGAATTGTTGCCTCTTATATTCTTACACTCACCAGCCACTTTATTAGGTACACCTGTTCAACCGCTTGTTAAGGCAGATAGTTAATCAGACAATCACGTGGCAGCAACTCAATGCATTTAGTCATGTAGACACGGTGAAGACGAGCTGCTGAAGCTCAAACTGAGCATCAGAATGATGAAGGAAGGTGATTTATGTGACTTTGAACGTGGCATGGTTGTTGGTGTCAGACGGGCTGGTCTGAGTATTTACTGGGATTTTCAGCACAACCATCTCTAGGGTTTACAGAGGATGGTCCCAAAAAGAGCAAATATCCAGTGAGCCAAAATGCCTTGTTGATGCCAGAGGTCAGAGGAGAATGGCCAGACTGGTTCAAGATGATAGAAAGGCAACAGGAAGTCAAATAAGCACTGGTTCCAACCAAGGTCTGCAGAAGACCATCTCTGAAGCAACAACACCTTGTCCAACCTTGAAGCAGATGGGCTACAGCAGCAGAAGACCACACCAGGTGCCACTCCTGTCAGCTAACAACAGGAAACTGAGGCTACAATTCACACAGGTTTTCTCACCAAAACTGGACAATAGAAGATTGGAAAAACGTTGCCTGGTCTGATGAGTCTGGATTTCTGCTGCCACATTCAGATGGTAGGGTCAGAATTTGG
Source organism: Epinephelus lanceolatus (assembly GCF_041903045.1). Lineage (NCBI taxonomy): Eukaryota > Metazoa > Chordata > Actinopteri > Perciformes > Serranidae > Epinephelus > Epinephelus lanceolatus. The sequence continues at coordinate 6,409,939 of NC_135742.1, forward strand.
TGTCATGGATCCATCCTGCCTTGTATCAACGCTTCAGGCTGCTGCTGCTGGTGGTGTAATGGTGTGGGGGAGATTTTCTTAGTACCAACTGAGCATGGTTTAAACACCACAGCCTACCTGAGTATTGTTGCTGACCGTGTCCATCCCTTTATGACCACAGTGTACCCATCTTCTGATCTTAAAATCTCTGAGGAATGTTTCCAGCACCTTTCTGAATCCATGCCACCAAGAATTAAAACGGGGATCCAACCTGGTACTAGCAAGGTGTACCTAATAAAGTGGTGGGTGAGTGTATTTCTGTCTGCAACATTACGTGGTATCAATCTATGAAGCCTATGTTTACCTGTGTCTCTGACATGTAGCTGCATCACCTGTGAGTCTCTGAATGTTGCATGAATGGAAGTTTTCTGAGCTGGACTAAAATCAACATTTGGAAAATCACTGATACCTGAAAAAGCGCAATAACGTATGTCAGATTAAAGTAGGCATTGTTACCCTGACAACGCCGTCCGAGTGTCCGGTGACGATGACATTCTGCGTGTCCCACTCGTTCATCTCTGACACGCAGCAGCACAGGATCTGCTGGCTGCGCCCTGTGAAGGTGTTGGCGCTGGCGATGGGGCTGCCGTTAATGCTCCACACGTGAATATATGTGCCTGCACAGGACACAATGTCCCCCTACACACACACACACACGCATGTACACACACATTATGTTTGTCCATCAGCTGAAGAGCTTTATGACACATGATGTAAATGATCCTCTCTATGACTTTGCTCTTTAGCTCATGATGATCGTCCTGGACTAAAAGGACATGTAACGTTATTTCTACAGAGACAGAAGAGAACTTCGTCCTCCAGCTCACCGTCAGTTCATTGATACACAGAGCAGAGACGGGCGCCCTGTGGCCCCTGAGCTGCGTGACGAAGGAAAGCTTGTTGAGGTCCCAGATGATGCAGGTTCGATCCCGCGAGCCGCTGACAACAATGTGGTACGCTGACGACGCTGTCAGACACGTCACAGCGTCCGTGTGGCCCAGCAGCGCCTATGACAGAACAAAGATGTTTAACAGACCCAACTTTCTGACGCCGCTCCGTGGCCTTGTGTCCAGTTTTGTTTGTGTTCTTACCTGTTTGAGCGTGAGTGACTTGGCCCTCTCTTTGGAGGTTCCTGTCTCCCACACACAGATGGCGGTGCTGGTGCCGCCGGTGATGACCAGCTTCAGGTTTGGACATATGGCACAAAGGATCTGACCCCACTCTGACAGACACTCGTACACCACCAGCGCCTGAAACAGGAGATTAGAGACTGGTTGGCTGAGGGGTGCAGAGGTGGAGAAATGCAGATGATGACTTGTCAGTTCTGGCTGTTTGGGGCTTTAACTTTGTCCATATCTCAGTAACAAACACCTCCACACTGATCAGCACACACACAGCTGGCTAGTTTCTTTTTAAGTCCTCATTATTGTGACAAATGTAAAGAGAATAGGGCAATAAAAGCACTATCAAGAGAACTGCATTAGACGTCTGTAATGGCTGCTGCTGTAACACCTGAGAGCTCAGCGCAGTGAGGAAGGTGCATTTCTATAAAGCACCAGCAGGGGGAGACATTGTCTTTAATAAGTTTTCACATTCACTTGTCAGCTTCAAGGTGAATCTACAGTCGTCCATGTTTTAATTAAACAGTAATATTATTTGTATATATTTGAGAGAAGACGAGTCGCAGGTTTAAATCTCTGACAAACTGTATTTGTTATATAAATGTTACCTTGTCAGATTCGTAGTTAGCCAGACGGCAGCTGAGGTCGGCGTAGCCCCAGGCGAAGGTCTTGCTCCAGGTGGGGGGAACCAGGACTTTGTTTTGCTCCACAGCAAGTATGCCCTTATCAGTGCACACGATCTGTCCCACAGGCTCCTTCAGCTCTGCACACGGGGAACACAAAGACTTACGTGAGTGCTGAGTCTGAAGAGGTTCATGCACTGTGAGGTATAATGGACAGAGTGCGGCACTGTTGGGGTTTCGGTAAAGGGATAGTTGGAGCTTAACTGGTGCTGATACTACACTGGACTGATGATTTGTGACTGTGTGTGTGTGTGTACATGTACCTTTGACAGGTGCTAGAGAAGGTCTGAGATTGTCCAGATGATGGAAGAAGATCTTGTCGCTGTTGGAGCTCGGAGGGATGCTCGCTATGTCACCGTTGGCTTTACTGCGTACCCGTTTGGGAGGATGGGGCTTCTTAAACAGCTGAAACACACACACACACCATCAGTCGGTGAGCAAAGACATAAAGTGAAGGACTATTTTTTTCTACCAATAGCCAAATGCTAATAGATTCTGGCTGTGGTAGTTAGTGCATCCTCACACTGGATTAAAGCTCCTGTAACTGGGCTTTAATAGGCGACAATTTGCCACAAACACGTCGTGATAACGCACTTTGGCTGATGAACCTGTGAATAAGTAACTCTTGATCTGTTATGAGTCATGTGTTTGTCTAACAACCAATCAAAATTGTTGGAAAATAGTTGGTGGACGGATGGAAAACAGGAAGACAACTGCTAGTGAGGAAAAAATGTTGGCCTTAGGGTGGCATGTTGAGGACGTTATCACGCTTGCTGCTGCCAGTGTAGTTAAAAACACAGCTGCCAGTGAAAAGGACAGATGTTATTTAAAGCCCATACATACTGTATGATTTTGGGCTGTCCCAGACTAAAGATGACCAAGTGACAGAAACATGGAGATATCTTTGGTCGTGGCTCTAAAGCGGAGGTCCTACATCGCAGCACAGTGAGAGAGGTTCAAGGGCAGCTGTTGTCACAATCTTGCGATCAAAGACAGTGTCAGAAATTTGGGTTGACCATCTCACAGTGACTGCTGTTCTTTATGTCTATTGGCCAACCATAGAAAGTCAGCATGAAATGACGCACTGGTGCTAAACCCAAACAAACAGACAGATAGCAGCTCGCCCATGCAGCATCCTTGCACACTCAGTTTGGGAAGCTATTGTACGTCGTAGCCTGTGATTCAGTAGGCGCTTTCATCGTACAGTCTGCAGACATCGAACTTATACTCTTTTGTATTTTCAGTCCAAGTCCATTCTTGTCATGGAAAGCCTCCAAGACTCTTCCCATAGCCATGATGCTTGTGGGGCAGATGGATCCGTTACAACCACAATATCTCCAGACGTAAGGTTCCTCTGGGGTGTCGGCGTCACACAACGAACCCTGACTTCTAAACTGAACCAAGACTTTTGTGTACCGTTACACCCCTGCTCCTAGCAGTAGTTATATTGTAGTACAAGTTGTAAAAGTAAACCTTTTATTGGTCTTACTAGTAGTTACATTAGTAGTGCTTTTTGATATTAGCATTAGTGGCAGTGGTACAACAGCAGTTGATTCAGTGTTTAGACATTAGCCGATATCCGACCTGTTTGGGGATCTGTCCGAAGTTGTTGATGAAGCCGATGGTGGCCGTCTCCTTGAGCGGGTCGTTGATGTTGTAGATGTCCACCTGACCCTCGTAGAACAGGTGGTGGAAGACGTTGACCGCCTCCACGGCCGGTGGACCCTGCTGCTTGTAGCCGAAAATCAGGTCGATCCATTCATGGAGGTGGGCCGATACGTAGTCGCACTCCAACGCCTGGAGAAAGGTGGAGACAGGTTAATGTGTCATCACTGAAACTCCATCTGCTTAAACGGTCACAAGTGGGTTTATTTCGTACCTCTCTGTGGACTCTGATGAACTCCCGAGGGTCGCCCTTGGCCCAAGGTGGCAGGATGACGTCACCCAGCTTGGTGCCATTCTGCTTGGCACCTGGAACATCAAACAACAGGAGGCAGACAGAACATTAATATTCATGCACTCAATTATCTCTGGGTCAGTTTGACTCGTGCGTTCCTGAGCTATTGTCCACGCTCACTGATACTGACCCAGGTCAAAGTTGTTGGAGTTGAGCATGAACTCGGGCAGATAGAAGAACTCAGGGATGAGCTCCTTGACGTCGGCCATGTTGTGTTTGGAGGCGGAGAGCCAAGCTTCACGCACGCTGTGGAACATCCTGTCAGCCAGGTCAAAATGACCTCCCTGGTGATCACACAGACACACGGGCAGATGGTCTGACATTAGGGTCCAGACATTTGAGAGCATCAACAGTTTGTCGTCTGGGCTTTTATGTGAACGCAAAGCCACTAGAAATTTGGCTTGAAATTGTAAACATGCGTGTATGACATCAAATCTCATTAAGCATCCACAGAAATCTAAGTGAATCTACTTAAAAACATCTTATTTTGCTGTTAAGGCCATTTTTTAAGAATGTGGCAAATCATGTTTTGATTGACAACTCCTTCGTTTTAATTTTTTGCTATTGGGACATCAGGGACGTCTGGAGAGGGTGAGGCTGAAGAAGAGGCAAAGAAGGAACAGTTTCAGCTGCAAGACATACCCGTTTTACAAAAACCATAGCTTTCTGGGAGAAACTGCTAAACTGGTCTTAGAGGAAATGCAAGCGGCATTTGCAGGAGTTTTTGTGGACGACTCCACCACAGTCTAAAGGTCTAATCTTGGTGTTATTTTCGATCAAGCCCTCAGTTTAGACAAACGTAAATTCAGTAGTTCGAAACCAGTCGTTTAGATTAATGCAACTCTTTGCTCTCTGGCATCAGTAAAAAATCCCTCTCACGCCTTCAGCTCATACAAAACTCTGCTGCAAGGATCTTGACTCGGACTAGAAAACATGACCACATCACACCAATCCTGGCTTCCCTACACCGGTTACCTGTTGCTTTTAGAACTGAATTTAAGATTTTATTGATTACTTACAAAGCCCTGAGAGGCTCCAAGTTATAGAAAAGACCTATCATTGCCCTATGCTCCTTCTCACACCCTGAGATCTTCTGACGCATCGTGTCTTGTTGTTCCGAGGTCTACATTAATTCACAAAGGTGAAAGAGCCTTTGCAGTCAGAGCTCCTCAACTTTTAAATCACTACTGAAAACCTACTTGTTTAAACTTGACTTTCAGGGATTTTAACTGCTTTATTATTGCGTGCTTTTACTCCATTATGTGAATTCTATTTTTACTGCTTTTATCTTGTTTTATTGCTTTGTCTTTTATTCGGTTTTGTAAAGCACTTTGTAACTGTTTTGAAAGGTGCTATATAAATAAAGTTTATTACTATTATTATTACAGCTCACTAAAATTGTGGTCAGAGAGAGGAAGGGAGATCAAATATAGCTGTTATATAGCTAGCTAGTTTATTGAGAAAGACTATGTAAAGACGTGTTGGCTTAGACTCAAAGACACAAATTGAGCAGGAGCAGAAGAGGATTTTTTTGGATTAAAAGTAATTTGTAATACTTTAAGATGCTTCCATCAGACCTTAAAATCTGCCAGAGTCTAAGGAAACAAAACATGTGTCAGAGAAGGAAAAGAAACCCTGCAAAAATTTAAAATGCTGGACTAAAAACAACCATCCATGATCAGATTTAAACTTCAATTATCTCATCAAATAAACAATTTATTATACTCTAACTGCAGAACATTCAGGAGGCGAGGAAAGTTCAGATCAAACCTGAAGTCTGAGGAAAATCTGTGTGAAGGGCTCCATCCGGACCAGATAGGAGGCTACGATCATGGCTGATGAGTAGTGGGTGCCGTAGTGGTACGCTGGGGTTTCACCTGACAGGACAGAAAACAACACAGTCACTTACACTGAACAGTGAAAACACAACTTTCAACTTCAGAATTCAAACTTCTGTGACAGAATTGCACCTACAGACATCTCTGTCATGGCAGAACTTCCTTTTATTTACTGTTGTTTTGAATTTCAAAGGTTTAGAGCAGGTTGGATGGGTCAAATAAAACATGTGCCACATTAAATTGTGAATTTGGGTTTGATGTTTTTCTATAAACAACCAAAGACTACACTCATTCTTTAATACAGGCCTCATATATGCTTTTTAAAGTTTGACATATTGGGTAAAATAACCAATTTAGTGTGCAAACGCCTCGAGTGTCACTGGCTTCAAATGAGCTGGCTCTTTTTTCTTTACTCAGTGTCTATTTAACTTGAATGAGTACAGATAAAAGTCATCTCTCTGACTCCTTCCTGTTAAATGCAGTCAAATGTTGACTCATCTCCAAGGTCTCACCGTTGGGGTCTTCCCAGTCCTTGTATCTCTTTTTGTACTGCGTCAGTCTGTCGTCAGTCTGGGCACCCATCGGCTTGGCGAGGTTACGGAACGTCTTGGGGTTGTTCAGGTCCAGCTCCTGGTTAACAAAACAGGATTAATGACAGAACAGGCATCGGCTTTTCTTGTGGTTAACACTTTTAATTGCCACTGATATTGTCCCAAACCTCTGCGTCATAGTCAGCCAGAATCCAGGGGAAGACGGGATACTGCATCAGGTCGTTGTAGGATCGTCCTGCCAGCGTGTTCAGATGCATCAGGTACTGGAAGTTACTGATTTCTCCTCGCTAGAAAACAGATGGTAGAAAATACATCAGTGCGGCTTATAATTGCTTATAAGTTGTTTCACTGAACACAAACAAACCGCACCAGAGTTTGTTTGTAACCGGACCGAGACGACCTCTTCAAGAAGGTCTCGGTCTGGTTGTTTTGGTGCACACCTGAGTGTGACTGCTGTGTTCACACCTGCCCAAACGAACCGCACTGAGGGGGCAAACGAACTTGAGTTCTACTGAACCGAACCAAACAGCCTTAGACTAACACATCTAGATTCTTACCTCCCATCTCTGAGTCACTGACTTCTCACCGACCAGCGTGCTGAGGAGCCCCGATCTGGAAAACACCAGCACACAGAGGAGGTTTAGTTAAAACAGCTCACGACTTTGCTGTTTTTCAGCATGTGGGCAGTGAAAAGCACTGGAAAGCATTTTGTTACAAAGCAACTGCTGCATATAATATATGTAGGATGGTGTGATACCAAATTACTCTTGTTCTCTTTTCTTTGCTTTTCTTTTTTCGGTCACTGATTTGATTAATTACAACAGACATCCATAAACATTATTTAGAAAAATACATGAAAAACAAATTAAACTATGAATACTTATCTGCACATTCCATAAATCATCTCACAACCTTTAAAGAAGGTCAAACATTTCATTAAAAACTGTGTGTTGGGGACAGAGAGGAGAGGGGAGGAGGTGTTACCCTTGTTCGACGCTGGTGTTGGGCCTCTGGCCTGAAACTGACTCGGAGCTGTCAGCCAGTGAAGGCACCACTGCCAAGAACCTGCGGGGAGTTAATTATAAAATTAAACAAAAATATTACAGTTCCGTTTGACTATGTTTACACTGCACGTGTAACCTCATGAAACTGACTTGTATTACAGTGATCTTCTCAAAGTAGAAATACTCTGGCGATGAGATGCTTTATGAGAGGCTTGCTGTCTAATCTGAGAATTCTATTTTAATATTACACAGTAGTGACCTTTGTAAAATCCCCCTTTCTCCTCAAAGAAGTTTTTACTAACTATTCTTTGTTACTGAAATGTGAGAGCAACAGTGGCAGCTCAGCAGCATGCAGTCACAGCTTGGTGTTTCTATTTGTATTCAGTACCTTTGGTAAACTTTGTTGCGGACTCCTTTCTGGAATGCTAACAAGTAGTTTCTTCCATCTGCAGAGAAAACTTCCACCGCCATGGGCTGAAAGGTGACGACACACAAGACATTTAATCATCAGTGGTAAACACTAAAGATGAAAGAGGTGGAGTGTTGATGCTGCCATACCCAGAGCATGTTAAGATACTCAATATAAATGTCTATTAAGATGGTGTTTATTGGTGCTGCAGCATGTGTGTATGTGTGGATGCTGACCTGCAGCAGGTAGCGTCTCTTGTGCACTTCCTTGATGTCCTCGTAGGCGAAGATGCTGCAGGTTCTCTTCAGCTGGCTCTGTCCTTGTCTCGCTCCTCTGGGGATGATGGCCTCATGCAAACTGGATAAACAACAGACAGTTATGCATTACGGTTTACCCATAAATCACTTTTATCGACAAAGGCTTAAAGTCACGTCACAAACACTCACAGCTTCCCTTACAGAGAGATTATGTCAATCTATTTCTTAATGCTAAAAACACCAAGATATTCAAGACAAAGAAAAAGAAAATGACTGATGTGATTCCATTTCATGGCAAAAAAATGCAACATAACTGAAAGAAAATGTAGGTGACACTGGGGTTAGCTAATTACTTTTGTTATTAATCAAAGTGGCAATTATTTAATGCATTATTCAATGAATAATTAATTTATAAAATATCTAAAATACTTTCAAATAAAATCAAAAAATCAAAAATAATCTCAGCCTAAAGTGACTTCAATTAACAGTCATAAAAATTAATTTCCAGTGAAAAAGGAAGAGAAAATTGTCATCTTTGACAGTTTTTGTCATTTTATTTGATAAATGACAATTAATAAAACTGTCATCATTACATATTTGTTTTTATCAACCTACGAGCTAATTTATTTATCAATTCAGTCCTTGAAGACTCCATGTTTTGACTGTGTGGACGCTGACGAGAGGGTAAAACAGTACAACACCTGCAGGGAAACACAGTGAAATCAAAGCAGCATCTGTTGGTAATTTTCACGTCGTGTCTCGAAGGAAGAGGCAGAGTAAGATCCCTAAAAAAAGATAAACATGTCATATCTCTGCTGAGTTTTCACAACGCATGCTCTATCAGCAGCATTACATCACTCCAGCAGCAGAAACTCCCACTGCAGCGTCTAGAGCAATGATGTCATCTTTTATTCGGGGAAGGAAAGTACATTAAGTGTGTCATCTGTCAGCTGCAGCTTCAGGATTAATCACGCAGCGCTGGTGTAATATCCTGATTCTCCTACAGGTGTCCGGACCATCATGTAAAGTGACAGATACAGAAGCTTGGACCTACTTGGGGGGCAGCGTGTCGATGTCCCTGATCTCTCTGGACACGGTCATGGTGTAGCCATCGATGACGTAGAAGTGCTCTTTCCCAAACAGCAGCAGACCCTCGCTGGTGTCCAGACCCTGAACCCTGGCACAGCGGTACATGTGCTGAATCTGGAACAGCAAGTGTAAGAAACAACAGCACATTAATTACCTAAAGTTTAGAAAAAGCAGCTTCCTCATGAGAAGTCATGAGCCTGAATTCCTCCAGGCAAAAATCAGCGAAGAAGGAATAAATGAGGAGGAAGACATACTTTCCCCCCACTCAGATATGGCCTTGAGCAAAGAACTTAATCCAAATGTGTTGAGCTGCTCGTGGGAAGAAGCAGTGTTTGATTAATAGGCTGTTGTGTCCTGTTAGTGTTTGTGTGAACAAAACAATGTAGGAAATTAACATGACCCAGAAATTTAAGCCATAAGGTTCACATTGTCAGTTCATTAGAAAGAGGACTCAGTTCTCTTTCCAGTCAACTTCAGCTCTGATGGGGCCTCAGTCCTCTTTCTGTTCACACTATAGCCTATTTATAATATATATTGACATAGTTTTGTTTTTACTTTGACGTGGCGCTGCAGTGCAGTTATGACGTCCCTCGCTTTCAGATGAACTTAAAATACAGGAGATGGCGGTATCAATGTACGGCGATTCGTTTGGTCGAAATTCACCATTCACAATTAATTCACCAAGTTAGATTTAAACATGAGCTCTTTCCCCTCTGGTCTCTCTCTGCTGTTGAGGGCACAACATGGGCCAGCCGTTCATATTACTATAACTTTATCCCCACCACTCACTGTCATCTCAGCTGCCTGTTGCACTAGACTGACCTCTGGTGGCACATGATGTGCACTACATGCCAAAAAACTCATTGCAAACTCTTCAGTATGAGGTTAAAAGAAAGATGAGCGTCTGTATTTATTAATGTACAGAAATTTATACCGTCAGGATTTTTAAATACCCTGGTACACCATCATATTGTGATACCGCCTAACCCTATTTTTTAGCTTGTAGGCAAACTGGCAGTGGCTGACAAGACGTTAGAGGAACTTCAGGGTAATTTTACAGGGCCAGGGCCGTTGGTGCGTGTCTCCACCGCAGGAACCACCCCCGAAGGACAGAGTTCTGGAACTTTTACAGGGGCTAAACAAGTCCCTGCCTCGGAGTAGGTACTCAGAACGGCCCCGAGAAACTCCTGACTGGGGCTTGGGGATTACTTGGTGCTGATTGGATATACTCAAGGAGGGATGTGACATTTTGTAAATACTATGGTTATCGTAGATTAGCTGGGCTAACCGTTAGCTGTTAGCTGTTAGCCGTTAGCGGTGTCTGTATTAACTCTATAGGCCCGTTTCCACCGCAGGAACTTCGGGGTAATTTTACGGGGCCGGAGCCGTTGGTGCATGTCTCCACCACAGGAACCACCCCTGAAGGACAGAGTTCCGCAACTTTTACAGGGGCTAAACAAGTCCCTGCCTCAGAGTAGGTACTCAGAACGGCCCCGAAAGACTCCTGGCTGGGGCTTGGGGATTACTTGGTGCTGATTGGATATACTCAAGGAGGGATGTGACGTCAACAGAAAGCAACAAAATAGCCGGCATTTTTAAAACTCAGTAGACGAGGGTTAGCTCGTTCATATAGCTTCCGCCGCCATCTAAAAAAAACTCACTAAATGGCCTGTGAAAAAAATATTTTTTCCAGCGGATATCTTAGTTACAACATGATTGAGCTAGCAAAGCAGTTTTGTGTTGCTATGTGTGGTATGTATTCAGTTATGGGAAGTCACGATGTCTAGAAAGCATCAGGCTGCAGCTGACAGGGACAGCTAACAGCAGCAGCAAAGCTAACATCAGGACGTCATCTGTTAAAAGCCTCCCGTTGTCGGATACGACATGAAACTACTCCAGTTAGCTCAATCATGTTGTAACTAAGACATAATGGTAACGGGGGCAAATGTGTCCCGTATAAGTTTGTGCATTAAAAGTGCTTTTTTTCGCCACTGACCGGTTCAGATCGCCAGTGTTATCTCTGTAGATAGCATACTAAGCGTTTCCCTTACCCTTCACCTCCTTCCGGCTGTGATGTCATCTCGCGAGAGCTTTGCTTGTTGCCGGAAGAAAACAGAGGAGCCATGCTGAGCGCCGCTCAGAGTGGCACTGGTTGTCCCGGAGTACAGTTGAGAGTTTTACTGCATCGATTGAAAACAATGGTTCGTGTTTGTGCTTATCCGAATTGCAAGAACAGGATGTTGCGCAACACCCCGTACAGCTTTCACAGGCTGCCTTTGTCGGACGGCAAGATGCTGAAGTTGTGGCTAGTTGTGCTACAAATGGATGCTAACACTTCTGTCCAGACACTGTGCCTTGCAGACCATCGGGTCTGCAGTGCTCACTTCTCCCAAGATGACTACTGCCAGCCGAAGAAAAGAAGACATCCAATCGGGATGCATACGGGACGCATTTGCCCCTGTTACCGTTTTAGCTCGTTTCGCAGCTCCCGGTTGCATCCATCTCCCTCAATACTGAACCAATTTTAGTACGAGTTGTACCTATGAATCATACGCACACATACACATGGGGAAATAGGGCCCAGGTTAAAAAATACCGAAGTTGTCCTTTAAGTAGAGGAGTGTGAAAATACCTTTCCAGTGACAAACTTTCCACAGATACAAGTCAGTATAGTCAAGATCAAATATTTAATGGGTAATAAACATCAGATAAACTAATTTTTTTGAGTGGAGATGGACTTTAAGAAAGGTAGTGCTATGCCAAAAAAAAAGACAGATACAAAATCTGTACTTGTATGCTGCAATGAAAATAAACTCAGCTCTAATTTAATTAATACATAAATCCCTAATACTTAGAAAATATAAAAGAATAGCAGGTGCAGAAAATAAGGTTATATCACTGATATGTTTCAGCACAGATTAACAAATTACATTTTCTCCACCACACAATATAAATTCATTTTTAAAAGGCTCTGTGTGAAACACTGGACACTGATTTTAGCCTCCAGCAGTGATGAAATTGGAGTAGTAAACAACGTGATTTAATTATGTCTGAGTGTCCCTTCCTGACCTTCTCTCCCTCCTCCAGGAGGCGCAGCAGAGACGTATTGTCGGTCCTCTGCTCCTCCTCGGGGCCTCCTGACTCCAACAGCTGCTCCTGAAGCTGCTCCTGACTGTCCTCGTCTGCCCCGTCCGCTGTGGACCGAGACCTCTTCAGAGGAGCCTTCACCAGGCCTGGAGGGCACGGTAACAGCATCATGTCAGAGATGAAGCAACACTCCAAAAGGAAGAGCTTAGAGCAAAAAAACTGCTAAGAACCTTTTCAAGTTACAACAAAGTATTCCCTGGTATCGTCTCTGTACCTTTGACTCTTGCGATGGTGTCCTCTCCGTGCTCGGGCTCATGCTGTGTGGTCTCTCCTTCTGTGGTGTGCTCCACAGAGTGCTGGTACATGCCGGGGTTTCCAGACAGCAAGCGGACATAGTACTCCTTACTGTCGTAGCTGATGGCTCGCCGGTAACGGAGAGGCTTCTGGAGGGGGGTGAAAAAGAAAAGTGTTTGTCAAACAACGGACTCCATCACTACAAGGAAAACACCTTTGGGTTAAGAAAGTCGACTAAGTTTAAGTGAAAATAAGAGCATAAAGGGAGAGTTCTGTCATTAATACTGCTGCATAGAAACCCACGCAAACATTTTCAGGATGCAGTGCATGAACATCAGAACCAGGGCCTTTAAAGTCACCTTATCATATTTAGTTGGGACGCTTTATTGACTTCAAAGTACAGGGATCTGGGATGATATTTTAACACTTACATGCAGAAGACGTTACAAAATGTCACTCATAGTTAGTTTAATTACAAAGACGTTCACTCTTATAATGTGAGCTATGTCAAACCAGCATCAAGCTGGCTCTGAAATTATCTGCAGTTATCACCTGCCTCACCTGTAACACCCATAACGTGGTGCACATGTAGAAATTAATTTTCTGTGGGACAGTAGTCAGGATGCTCTTCTTCCAGGCAGTCATACTCTATGTATGTTGATGGGATACTAGAGGTTGTCCAAGTATTGTTATCAGCCGAACTTGACTCCGATAGTGGCCGATGGCTCCGCAGCCTCCACCGGTTTTATATTCAGTGATCCATGTTTATTTATTATCGAGGTATTTATTACTTTGACTTGGATGTTTAGTTCAACAGTTATTCAGTTTTCTAATAAAGATTGTTAATTTCCGACGTTGTAAATTGTTTTCCCCGGGGGATGGAGGTTGGTAACGGCTGATTAATTAAAAAAATCCACTTAACAGTCGACCTCAACGGGATACAACCTCAAAGTCACAGCAAAATGGAAGTACTGGGTCAGCTAGACGAATACATGTTCACATGCAAACGCACACACAACCAAACACATCAAAAACAGCTCAGACAAATTTCCTGTTCCTTAAATCTGGCATCAAGGCATCAAACTGACCACAAATACTTTTCACCCTGCGAGCACATATAACAACACAGGGTGAGTTTTAAACAGGAAGGCCGTCAAATCAAATCAAACCCGTCAACTCATGGAGAGAACTGCAGCAGCTCTTAAAGCATGTTTGTTACTATCATGCAGTCACACCAGGCACCAACAGCTCAGTTATTTTTATCCTGTGGACTTCAGGAAGGTACCTGGGCGCGGTCAAGGACCTCAGCCAGGGCTGAGGGTACCAGGGGCACCAGAGGGGGACAAGAGGGCTGGAGGATGTAAACAGAAGAAGGATGAGGGGTTGAAATGTCAGTCGACGTATTCGTAAAGTAGAGATCTGCAATCTGGTTCCACGACCCTGAATTTATACATATATGTTTGATGATTCCTAAAAGAGCCCCTTAAAAACTGTATACAGAAATACTGTTCATATAAAACTAGAAATGCCGCTTGACTGCTTTCTACAACTACTCCCATCGACACCTCGAGCAAGGCAGGAAGCCCCAACTGCTGAGGTGAAATACTCAATGACCAAGTCAGGCTAATGGCTAGTAATAGTATTCAGCTGCGAGGCACAAGTGTGTGACTTTGTCGGACAGCCTGCGAGTGCTCCCCGAGCATGTCTAAATTATGCATTATGATTAAGCCTGGGGGACTTTGGATTTAATTATAGCAGGTCGATTAAAGGGGCCATGAGCCAGATATTCGTCCCCAGAAGGGCTCTGAAGACTCTCATGAACTCATGACCGTTACATCCAAATCCACCGAGCAAGGTTGCATTACGTGATCAATCCAGGGTCATTGTCAGAGCATTAAGATTCTAACTTCTCTTGAATCACGTCTGGCCGCTTGTGTTGTTGGTAATCTGGACATTCTTTTAATTTTCTCTGAGTAAAATCAAAAGGTAAGTGCTTAAAATGTAAAAGGAGGCTGATATCCACACAATCCTAACAGGACATGCCTGAGAGCGACGTCTTTGTATCATGCCGACCAAACAAATCATTGAGTGAAGAGAGGCGCCCGTTGGCAAACAGAGAGGAGGGATTATTTGTAGAGCAAACAAAGCTAAATGTGTCTCTGGCGGTGCCAGGAAAAGTGAGCCACCGGCTGTTGATGTCACTTCCTCACATGACACCAAAGAGCTCGTCCAAGAGCAGCTCTATTTCAGGAGAGCTATTCTTAAGAGTTCACGACTCTGCGGGGGATTGGTCGAAGTTACGGACACAATGGAGGAAATATTTTTAAGAATAATCAGAATTTATTTAAGGTGCTTTCAAAGTAGAAGTATTCTAACTACAGGTGTTTGTGCGAATGTTTCCTTTACTTAACATATCATTCTTTAGCATGTTATTACATCTGTAAGACTAAGGTCATTTTCATATTATGTATGTTGTTATGTTCATATTATGTTGGCCCTACAGGTGTGAAAAGAGCACCAATCACAAGATCCCAAGCCCATAGAATGAGTCGACCTTCACATTGTGTTCACTGTGGTTTATATTTAGGAGATAATGTAAAGTATGACCCTCTCGCCTGCCTCCCTACTTTATCACTCATGGCCGTGCAGTTCAGAGGATGAGATTTGCACGTGTTGCACTCACAGGCAGATGTCGGAGGAGACTGGCAGCGCTGAGAATCGCCTCTGCAACTCTACATGCCAACTGCTACCTGAATAAAATAGCAGTCCACTTTGGTGTTTTGGTTCTGTTGGTTTTTCAAACCTGACGCGAACCGAATCTAAGTACACATGAACCGTACTCAAGACCACATTTCCAAGTGGACTCAGGCATAGATCAGCATATAAACGTACTGGACTTTGGGGTCGGGTGCATTCAGATCTGGTCCTGGGTCTTCATGTGAAAGCCTCCTAATAAATAACATGATTATTGTAGAGTCACACTAATACTGGATGTTGCTACTTGTACTGTGTTACAGCCCTGTGACTTTGATTCTTGCACTATTCTGGGGATCAACTTACTGTAAATTATTCTTGATTAAAGCATCAGCAAAATGTATAAAATGCAAATAGACTGTAAGTCTCTTTCTGTGGGCGTCACACTTTGCGTAACTGCTAACAGCTGCTAGCTAGTCGGTGAAGATCCTCAGTCGTCCAGGTCATGGTAATCATAAGAGCTGTATCGTAGGCAACTGGACTTGCTTGAGTTTCCTGAAGACATTTCACCTCTCTTTGAAGAGGTGTCTTGGGATCCCTTCCCAGACAACTTAACACCCATTCTCACCTGGACCCATCTGACCCTAACAACACACAAGATGGCCGGGTGGGTCAACGACACATGCAACCTCAACGACTCTGTAAGAGTTTAAAGCCTGTGACTCCACACCAGTCTGCTGCAACTGAAGATGAGAGGTGAAAAATCTTCAAGAAACTCCGTATAGCACTTATGAGCTGCTAGCTAGAGCTCTGATTCTCTGCCCAAGCCTGACTGGGCTTCACCCAACCTGCCGAGTTCAGGCCAGGCTGTAATTTCTCATCATTCTCCCGGGTTTCAGTCGCATTGGGTTCTCCCGCATTTAGCCCTCAAGTTTTTTCTAATGAAAGCTGGCAGTTTTCGTGCATGAATATCAGCAGTTTTAATGGACTGATTCAAGAGGGAAAGACAGAGAATGAGTGAGGGCGACTGAGAGAGGAGCAATGGAGTAATATAATAGAGAATCGGGGAAGAGAGACAGAGTGTGGGTGAGAGAGGGACGGAAAACGAGCCGGCAGTGTTTCCTTCTGCCTTCCCAGTAGTGGGGCTGATATGTGTAACATGCAGCAAAGAGAGGTGATCATCATCGGTTTGCGCCCCACATCGCCATTGACTGCACATAATGCACAGAGGGGTGCAGCCTGCCCTGCTGAACGTGTCGTACACAAGACAACAGACTATTGAAATAACAGAAGGAAGAGAAGAAGTGGTGCAAGGAAACATGTCAGCCTTTCGCTTTTAAACTTGTGTTTTGATATAAATAAAAATTTAATTGCGCACTGGCCCAAAACTCTTGCCTTTGGTCATGCTCGGGTCAGGGTTGGACAGAGACTGTGTGAGTTCCTGTAGGGTCAGGCCTGATCTTTTTAGGGCCGAGAACTCTATGGCTAGCTGCCTTTCAAATCTCCCGGGGATGGGTCACACACATAACATGTTGTCAAAATGTCACACCCGTCCTGTCCAAGGTGCTGTCCTGCCAGCTGTCTCTTTTACACAGACATCGATTCGCCACAGTTACTACCTCAACCGCGGGCTTTAAGGTGAAACAACACTTTCCCCCTGTTCTGAAAGAAATATTCTCTATGAGTCCCTTCATGTTTGCTGAAACTGCTGCAGGGGATCATGGGAATATCTTAAAGCTTAAAGCTGAATACCTGCGCTGAGTTGGTGTTTGGCTCCATCTCAGGGATGTATGGGTAGTGGATATAGAACATGTCATTGCGGACCATCTTCTTCCTCATCCTGCAAGGCCCCTCCGTCATCTCCAGCACAAACTTGTCCAGGTGGGAGCCGATGGGCGGGCCCCAGAGGCCCCGTTCACGCAGCAGCTCGTATTCGATGGACGCCCACTCCTCTGTCACGTACTTGAGGGCATTCTGCTGTCGCTGAGAGATGGAGGCACAGATGAGGTGTGAGTGGTGAGTCACTTTAAACACTGTTGCCATAAATTATCCATGCTGTCACAACTGCTACACCAGCCTGCGAAAATGTGTCTGCGCTGTGTGTGTATTTGGTCCACTGTCCTGCAGTAACTGTTACGTAACAGTCTGCTGGTTTGTCCTACAGCTGGTTTGACAGAGTGAGTGTGCTGTAATAAATCATCTGCAATAAAACAGCTTGAATTCTTTGTGCACCCACTGTGTTTGGAACAATTAGAGAGAGTTACGTCTGCTTAATTCTCTCTATTGAGTAATGATGCAAGTACCTCCTGATATTCTTTGTACTGCATGGCCACCAGGTCTCGAACAACAGCGATGTGCGTGAACATCCACTGGAACGTCTCCTGTTGGTGAGAGAAACAATATCTTAACAGGGCTGAATAAAGGCCTTTACACACCAGGGGCCTGATGAATAAACAACACAACAATATGAAATACTCTCTGTGAATCTTTCACATCAAAATCATCTATAATCAACTATCTACAACTACGAGAAGTGAGGTAAGCTGTTGTATAGCCTGAGCTACTGTAAGCATTTTTATTGTTTCCTTAAACACTCTAAGTAAATTTGAGTCCCCCCTTTTACAGAGTATATGTCTAAGGCTTTTATTTTGAAGGGTAAGAACAGGAGTGTATCTGGTATGTGCTGCTTTTGTCAAGGCTGAAAAGAGAGAATAAAGTTTGCCATGTTGGTTCGGACTTTCTGAGCCTCAGTGTTGTCGTGTTATAATCCTCATGAGTGTAGATGCAATGTGACTGGTTGATTGGATGTCTAGTAACTCTTAAAACTTAATGAGAGTAAGATGGGAATTTTAAATTTTGGATCTCCAGATGTCCCTAAAAACCTAGCTTGCAACCTTGGACCACTCTCCGGTTAAATCAGTTCCTAGGTTAAGAATATTGGCATTTTATTCGACCCCGATCATAAACTTGATAAACAAGTGAATGCTGTTGTTAAGTCTTAAGTCTTTTTACCATCTTAAAGTTTTAAGCAAGGTCCAGCACGTTTTCTTTTAGAGACTTTGAGACAATAATCCATGCTATTATTTCTTTACACCTGGATTGTTGTTAAGCACTGTATTTCTTAGTCAGACTACTGTGTCATGCCTTTAATTCATTTATTTATCCTTTATTTAACCAGAAAAAAAAAACAAAAAACCAGGCAGCAACATAAGTTACAGAAAGACAACATGGAACAAAAACACAGAATAAAAATGTACACCTCTAAAACAAGCAATATAAAACACAAAATAAGATTACTACAATGAAACGCCAAAATGCACATTAATATATACTTGAAAGGAATCATAAAAACACAATAAAAGGGGCAGTGTAACACTGTGCAACAGTGTCTTGAAACAGACAAGAGGGACCAAGGAGTGCAACTCTAAGTCCTTCAGCTGGTGCAAAATGTGGCCGCGTGTCAGCTAACAAAATCTAAAATACTGTGCAATGTTACTCCATTTTTAAAGTCTTTATACTGGTTACCAGTGAAGTTAGGACCTGACTACAAGATTTTACTTTTTAAAGCTTTGAACAGGCTAGCTACAGCATATCTCAGAGACCTTTTGTATCCCTAGTGTCCTCCTATAACACTAAGGTCATCTGACTGGCTGCTGCTTTCTATCCCAGACAGATGTTCAAGGCGTAAAGATGACAGTGATTTCTCTGTGACCCGCCCCAAATTGTGGAACTGCCTCCCTCAACATGTTCGATCAGCACCCACTTTCAAATGCTTTCAGTCCAAGTTAAAAACTCACTTATTTTCTCTGGCTTTTTATGTGTTTTAAATATACAGTATACGTGTTTTGTCACTGCCTCGGTGTATTTATCTGTACTTCTTCTTTTGACTGTGCAAAGCACTCTGGTCAGATGGTGGTTGTTTTTAAACTGTGCTATATTAACTGATTGACTTGACTCAATGCCGTTATTCGCCTTCTGTGTGAAAGTACTGATGACAAAAACAGTTTGAAGACATTTACTGATGTGTGAACTGATCAAAAAAGGAACAAAAAACTCCCCAGGTGTGTGAAGGCCTTTACACATACTTAATATATGGAGTTCATCTGCTGCAGCTGTGCAGTGAGTGTGAGCTGTGTTGGCGTGTACCTGAGCAGACAGGCTGTTCTTATTCAGGCTGTTCTCCTTCTTGTTGCGGCGGACGCCTGTCAGCTTGGAGAGGCCGAAGCCGCTGCTAACTCTGGACAGTTTGGACTGGGTCGCCGGTGCCACTGCCTCACCACGACTGATGCACTTCTTCTCATGGACTGAAGAGCAGAGACAGAAAAACAAACAGTCACATGAGTGAATTTATTTAGTTGTTTTAACCACTAAGCCATTTGGATAGTCTGAAGGAAGATGAAGCAGAGATACGACGCTGACAAAACAAATATATATCATGTGATTTTTTTTGCTTGACATTGCTTTTGTGGTGAAAACTACTAAACAAAGCAAATTTATTTCTGAATATCTGGGTAAAAGATGACAAAAGAACACTAGATTTATGTCGTCAGCACAAAACAATGAAGATAAACTGGAACTTCCATTACTTCATTACCAGGTTTTGCAAATGTTCCTCTAACAATATCTGGTCACCTGCCAAAGTGTCTGGCTCAGCAGACTGAGTCTAAACTTTGGCTGGAGGCTTGTAGTAATTCAGCGCTCTGCTTACATTAGCAAAAGTTCAACAGTGATGAAGTAAGCAAGAGAAGGAGGGAGAGAACCAGCAGGAGAGAGTGCAGATCAGCAGTAATGGGCCTTATTGGCAGGGCTTCACTGTTTCATTTGCAAAACAACAAGAGGAGCTCCCAAACACTTGATCTGGTTATGTAAATCTGGATCAGCCTCAAACAATCACTCCTTGGAAAAACAGGACACCACAAATCCAACACAGACACGGCTCAGGAGACGATCAGCTGAGTCTGTGTGGTTATATCTCAGTGTGTGTGTGTGTGTGCGTGTGTGAGTGTCCCTCACCTAGGTGGTTCTGCCAGCTCTTCAGTGCCGGCTCCTCCAAGGCGGGCCGGGCCGTGGCGATGTCCACGTGGCCTCTGTCGTTGCAGGGCAGAGACACTTTGAATATGTCCTCCAGCATCTGACGCTTGCTGTGCATCAGCTCCGTCCACACCCGGTTCACCGCCTTCAGCAGCAGCTGCCGCCCTGCAGACGGAGGACAACAATCATCCTTAGTGCTTTAATGACATCACAGTACAATGCTCATTTAATTAATATTAGTCTGGTATAAATCTCACTCTATTACTGTAGATGATGACGAAACAAAATGTCAAATTCAATCATGTAATTATTTGTGGCACATCTGTTGGACACGCTTACAATACAGTAGTCTTCACGCTAACAAACACCACACACCACAAACACGTGTTCTAGCACGAGCACTGAAGAATAACATACACACATACCTACATATGTGCACCAAAACATGCTAAAATACAATATTTTAAATATGTGTTAAACCCCTGCAACAATTACATGATGGTAGAGTCTGAGTTTGTCACAGTTTCACACAAAATATTCCCTACTGTCAAATGGGATTCAAGTAAAATTGAAAATAAATGAAAAGTAGTCCATAAAAATTGAGTACAAGGTTGTACCAGCTTAAATTTATATATATAAAGAGATATTTCTAACTTTTCTTTATTTTGTTGTTGTTTTAGGGAAAGTTAACTCAGGGTACACATTTAACAACTATACCTTTACTTTAAACAAAAAAAAAAAAAAAAAAAGATGGTATTTTAATTTTCTTTCATCCCTTATTTACTTATTTCTTTTTTTAATATTAATTGTATTTTCATTTTACTTTTTATTTATGTCTTTTTTTCAATTAAAACCTTTTTCTTTATTTAATTTTACATTTTATTTTTTTTATCACTATTACGATTTTTAATTTTTTTAATTTTATCATAACTAATGTGTATTTCTATCATTTATTTATCTTTTATTATTTTCATTTTTATTTCCTTTAATTAATTATTATTATTTTTTTATCACGATTACCATTTTCTATTTTATTTCATTTTCTTCTTTATTTATTAATTTTATTTCTATTATTTATTTATTTTTGTATTGGTTTTTATTTTAATTTTTAAATCTTATTTTTAGAATAACCATCTCCCATTTTCTTTCATTTTTATCTTAATTAATTCATCTTTCTTTTTTATTTATTTATTGTTCATTTTATTTTTAAGTCTTTTTAAATTAATATCTATTATCTTTATTACCATCTCTTTATTTTACTTAATTTTCATTCATATTTATTTTTTGTAATTTTAATATTCATTATTATTTCTATTTTTGTTTATGAAGTCTTTTATATTTAATCTTTATTATCACTATTACCATCTGTCTGTTTCTTTATGTATAAAGGTGTTTACCTATGTACATTTACTTGTCTGAAATGGGCACTGAAACTTAGACTCTGAACTACTGATACATGAATTTATGCTCTGAAACTTTCAATAAACAAAACTGTGAAGGAAAAATAAAAATTCTTTCTCACCAGAGGATATTTTTAGACACTTTAAAAGAAAATCCTAACACCACACATGCAATCAGTCAGCAGGGTTAGAGAGGTTAACTGCCCAGGCAGCAACACACAAGCACACGCACACACACACACACACAACAGTGTCTCACCCTCGCTGACGTCATGGCTGTGCGTAGCGTCAGCATCGTTCTCCGTGGGCATCATGACATGCCAGGTTGTCATCCTGGCCTCCGCCTCCAGACCGAAGCCCTCCACGCTACTGCGGAGACAAACACACACAGCGACTTAGTGCCAACCTGCCACGTACAGACCTGAGGGGGGCATCACAGGGAGATTAGGTTGTTTGGCCTCTCTGCAGTCGTACAGTGTGTCATGTTACAGCATATTGTGTCCCCAGCATGGGAGGAAACTCAGTCCCTCCCACCTGCTGCACTTTTTGGAAACTATCAGTACTTCTGGCAGGACACAGAGAAAAAGACCTGCCACAATTTCACTCCAGCGGCGAGTAAGTGAACGCAGCACAGTCTGAGTCACAGAAAATAAACAACAAAGGTGTGAGACTCTGCGGTAAAGCGGTGGTTTGGATTCACAAACATTCCTCAGAGGCAGAGCTGCTCAGAAATAATCTCAGAGTTAAACCAAACAGATGGAGCCAAAGAACTGCTTAATACAACTGTCAGACTAAATTATAATTTAAGTAGCTGTGAGCTAACAAGATCATCAGCTCTGTGTTTCATTCAGTCTCTTTCAGTCTTAGAGGATTTATCCGGAGAATATTTTTGGTTATTTGCGCCTTCTTTAGAAACATGTTTACACATCCTTCATTGTTCTCATGTTCCATGCTGAGACAACATGCACAGAAACCCTGTGCTGCCTCTGTCATGAGTCACACTTCACATGTAACCAAATATGACACATGGACAGATTTTTATCAAGAGCTTTAAATGTCATGTTGCTCATTTTCTGCTTCATGTTGCAACGCTAAACGACTGCTGACGTAAATACTGATCGAGTTACGATACATTGATGAGACACATTAAGCTGCCAAGATGTCTTTTTAATGAAGCCAGGCTTAACAGCTCTCTCTGGTGTGACGTGGACAACAGCCCTGTTTCCTCCAAGCAGTCCAGTATGTTTTTATTAGTTTTTATTATCCCTCTTGGATGACAGACACTTTTAGTAATGAGTGGATCCTCAAGTGTTTAAAATATGCTCATTGATTTCGACCGGATTATGAGATCTGCATATATTCTACTCCTCATCTGGAGAAAAGAAAAAGCATCACAGAGCGTCGTTCCTGTGGGCTACAGCAACACTAAACCCCTGAGCTTGCCTGAGAAGGACTAAATGCACAAAATTGCTATTTTTAAATATCCCATGGAGAGAGACTCTCACTGCAGCCTGTTCTACTTTGTTCTGAAAATGTCGGCCTGCAGCCTCCTTCTGTGGACGATAAACCAGGTGCAGACTTCCATCTGTGTCACCGGTGAAGAGGATATACAGTGAGTGCTGGACGGAGCAGTGAGCGACAACAAATGTGCCCACATTTAAGAGTACTCTTTGCCGTAGCAACCCTAAACAGACCTAGGGTCTAGGTACCATGTCTGAAGGGTTACTTTTGGTTTCAAAGGTACCATACTGGAAGTGTTAGGTGGAGACAGGGCTTTCCTCTCATGAACCCACACAGACCAACGGGTCCATCCTCTCTCCCTGCTTCAGCCCTCCTCTCATCCAGAGGAAGTACTCTACCTTGTGCCAACATGTTCACTTCTGCGGATACTTTGTATTGTCGCAACCAGACACAACCAAAGCGCCTAAACTGAAAAACACTGCACCTCCGAAGTGCTCTCAAACGCTTCCAGCTGAGCATTTCCTGAGGAGCACCTGGTGTTTTGAGCAGGGACAAAACGCTTTGGTGGACATGGGGCCTTAGTTTGGTGACAAATAGAATCTTAAATTCAGAATGTGTACGGCTGTAATTCTCTGTTCAGTAAGGAAAACAGGTGTGAGAATTTTTACTTCACTGACATTTTGTTTATGTACAACACTGAAAAAGCTAAGAGAGCTCATGGAACATTGCGAACTCGACACTCGGGTGAGGGTGGTGCTACGGGCACCACAAACAAATCCTGCCATATACTGTATGCCCCGGTGAAATGCCAGGAAGGTATGAAGTATGAAAAAAAAAAGGTAGCACCCATTTTGGCTGACTGGACTGATTGAAATGTTCAGTATAATCTGATATTTAAAAAGACTAAAATATCAACAGTTTTCATTGACTAAAACCCCAATAGTTAATGTTTTCTTTGACTAAGGTTAGACCAAGACAACCAGTCATTTAGTCAACTAAAACTTGAATTAAAAATAACACGGTGAGGTTGATTAATTATGATAAATACTAACAAGGAAATGAGACACAAGACCATGAAAGAAAACCCTCCTCCTGAGATAAATTTTATACCAGCTTACCTTCCGCTGTGCAGACAGATGAAGCAGTGAGCCAGGCAGGCCACAAAGTCCTGGTCGTGGTTGCCTGGCCCGAGCACCAGGTTGCGGTTGACAGTCAGGACCCGCAGGGCGTCCAGCAGGGCCACCTGCTGAGCTACCGTCTTGTGAGGTCGACAGAGCTGGTAGAGCACGGTCCGGTTCAGACAGTGGTAGATGGTGTCAAGGGAAAGACCCTGGGAACGTCTCTTAGACTGGAGGAGAAGGAGGAAAACAAACAGGTGGCGGAGGTTAGAGGGGAAAAGAGACTCAGCTGTGTTGCTGTACTCTAGATACGGATAAAGCTGCTGTGGAAATATTTCAGCAGAAAGACGATTTGTTTGAGCAACCAGAGCTGAACTGGGTTAAGTGGATCGAGGGCTGTGAATGCAGCTTTGTTATTCAAGTGTTGTTGTGTCTTTGTCTGAGCCGAGAATTGCTCAAGGACTTCAAGTAGAAACATATTCATAAAAATAGAACAAGCTTCTTTCCAACAAGATGAAAATTGATGTTCAGAAAGTTGAGGAAGCAAATGCTGAAATAAAACTGCGACTTGTATAGTTGTGTTAAGGGTCAATGTTCTACTACTTCGACTTCTTCCACTCCATCCTTCTCTCCCGCCTTGAAACCGCTCTCAACATCACCAGCACTACACTCAGACTCAAATCCTACCTCTCTGACAGATACCAGTTCATCAGTATAAACAACTGTAAAGTCCCCTCTGCTCCCATCAAGGTGTTCCCCAAGGTTCAATTCTTGGCCCCCTCCTCTTCATCCTGTACATCCTGTATAGTCTCCACCTTCAGTTTCATGACATTCAGCACATCTCTACCAAAGCACATCGACCGCTCACTCTTCCCTCACCAACTGCATCACTGAAACAAAATCCTGGCTTCAAACCAACTTCCTCAAACTTAACAGTGACAAATCAGAAGTCATCCTCATCGGCCCCAAATTTCTCATCAAATCCACCCGTAACTTCTCCCTCTTCATCGATGACTCCACTGTTCTCACCTCTCCCCACGTCCGTAACCTTATCCGTCATCTCTGAACCACCCCTCTCCTTTGACCAACACATCAAACACATCACCAAAACAGCCTTCTTCCATCTCAGAAACACTCCCCGCCTCCGTCCATCCCTCTCCTTTTCAACTGTGCAGACTTTCACTCACATATTCATCACTTCCAGACTGGACTACTGCAACAGTCTCCTCTACTGTTCATAATCCAAAACAACTCTCAAGAAACTACAATATCCAGAATTCAGCTGCTTATCTTCTCAAACACTCTCGCACCCATGACCACATCACCCCCGTCCTTCATAACCTCCACTGGCTCCCCATCCCCCTGCGTATCCACTTCAAACTCCTCATCATCACCTCTGGAACTCACTCCCTAAAGACATCAGAGACTCCTCCATAGTCTCCACCTTCAAGAAAGCCCTCAATAGAGTTCTTCTCCCTCTCTGCATCTTCTGAACTGTTGGACGTTACACAGAAAAGTGCATCAACTCTGCTGCCTGCTCGTCTGCCTACAAAAAAGCAGGATAAATAGATGAAAATACACGACTGACGTACAGCTTCAAGGGCAAAAAATTGAATAAAACAGCACAACCTGCTCTTCTAATACCTCACTTAGTTCCTGAATAGGCTCGGGGTCGTACATATCAGCATGCACATACTGTGTGGACCGGGTACTTATATTTCAAGTCAGCTGAATGAAATGAAAAGTAAATATGGTCTAATTCCCGCTGTACGCCTCAGCGTGAAGTGCACGGCCATCTGACTCACTAATCACAGCGGGAAATTTCCAAGACACAAAAGGCGCATTATGGTTTGAAAAATTAATTTCAGAGCGTAATCTCCTAATCTCCTCGCTCGCACAGTCGTGTGTGCAGAAGGCACCGCAGACAAAGTAGGAAACAAAGTCCACACACGTGACTCTAATTGGAAAAAGTCTCTGCACCCATGGTTTAGATATTTTTCCTTATATTTTATATATCCTGAAAAAATGGACTCAATCATAATCTTACATATATTAAATATTTAGAAAAACTCACTCACCAACTACAGATGTACAACATATACACACACAAACAAATACACACCTGTCAGTCAGTCAGGCCTGTAAATGGACTAACAGCTGTATCTAATCTTTGTGCCTTCATGGGCTAAACTGAGCGAGTGAGTCCTGCAGTCAGTTGGATGCTGCTTATCTAATTTAATCCTGAGTGTGTTCATGGGTTACATTAAGTGGAAGAAGACTCACAGAAGGACTGTTATATTTCTCCATCCAGTGCAGGCAGCACACAGACGCTGTCTGCATTTTGCTGGATGTGAGAAGTTTGTCTATAATTTAACTCTGGCACACGGCCAAACATCACTGCTGCTGTGAATGTAGTCTGGCTTCTTTGTGCCTGCAGCAACATTCTGCAGGTTCAGGAGGGGAAACTGTGAATTACGTTGAAGAGACGCAGGAAATTCTTATATGATTTCAGTAAAAAAAAAAAAAAAAAAAAAAAAAAAAGAAGCAGCCCTTCAACTTAATATTCCAAGTAGGAAAAGTAAGTTGTGTGTGGTCAGAAGTGCACAACTGGTGTATGCCACTGCAGCACGTTGAAGTTAAACCACCGGAGGTCAGCAAATTTTCAGAGGACATAAAGTTACTTGTTAATTAGTCTCAAAGTTTCTGAGTTTCCTTTATAAATCAGAACAGTTTCCCTTTGAGCACAGCGTGACCATCAATCTGATTCAAGACTGCATTCACAGCTTGCACTCTGTGATAGCTATCTAGCTAACACTGACTTTAATTTGTTTTTCTGAGCTTCATAACTTTAGCAAACAAAGGCGGTAATTACAAGCAGCAGGAAACGTCTTTGATCCAGCTGCCTGAACACACCGCAGCATTGTTTCAAGATGTCATCCGATAAATACTTTGATACAAATCAACTGTTTCTACAACTTCTGGAGTTTTTGAAGTCAGTCTAGTTCGTACCTGTCCTATGAGCTGCACGATGAAGTCCACCACCAGCTTGGAGTCCTTGTTGAACATGCCCTGCCACAGCTTGTCCACCACCCGCTGGGTGAAGTAGAAGACGTTGTTGACCAGAATCTGATAACTGCCTCCACTGCTGAGAGGCAGAGAGGCGTCTTCACCTGAAGGGAGAGGAGCAGGAGGAGAGGCCATCAGCTGCTGCTTACGCAGTCTCCTTAGGTGCATTTATCATGAATATGATACTGAGGGATCTTTCATCTTATAGTAGAATCATATTACAGACAAAAGTGTTTCAACAATTCAACAATTATTTACACTTGTTTTACAGACTGACTATTATTAAAGCCCATGTCCACCACTGAAACAAGAAAAAAAGATCCTGTAAGTCATTATAGTGAGAAAATTAAAAAAATAAATAAATAAATAAAAAAAAAAAAAACTTAGTATCTCAAAATAATAATCAAGTTACTCAAAAAATTTTGTTTTGGTATCTCTAAATAATGAGAAGCATTCTCAAAGTTTCTCAAAATGACTTAATACCTCCAAATAATGACTTAATATCTCAAATTTATAAAACATTTTTCAAAATAATGACTTAGAATCTCCAATTAATGACTAATGACTTAGTGTCTCTAAATACTGACTATGTTTCTTGAATTAATGACTTAGGTTCTCAAATTAATGAGAAGCCTTCTCAAAATAATTACAGTTTCTCCAAGTAATGACTTAATTTCTCCAAAAAATGACTTAAGGTCTCTAAGTAGTGCCTTAGTTTCTCCTATGAATGACTCAGTTTCTCCAAATAATGACTTAGTATCTTAAAACAATGACTTAATTTCTCCAAATAATGACTTTAGAATCTAAAATTAGTAAGAAACTTTATCAAAAATAATGACTAAGTATCTCAACATAATGAGAAACATACTTAAAATAATGATTTAATATCTCCCAACAATGAATAAGTATCTCAAAATGACTAAATACCTCAAAATGAGGAGAAACACACTCAAAATAATGACTTAGTATTTCTAAATAGTGTCCTAATATCTCAAAGTAAAAGGAAATGTACTTTAAATAATGACTTAGTATCTTAAAATAATTTGAATTTAAGGATTGCCCCTAGAGATGTGGCATCTCATTTTTAAGGGGTCCTCAATATTGACTTAGTAGAAAGTCTCATTACTGACTCACTCAATACTAATTCATTATTTTGAGAAAGTTTTACATTACGGTGACTTACAGGATCTTTTCCTTTTCATCACACTGGTAAAAATGGCCCTCCATAGATTTGTAAGTGTAGTATTTTGATAATAAATATCTATTAGCAACAGGAATTACCTCCCACAATAAACAACATAGTGTGCTAAAGTAATATGTGCTGCATTTGTTTTTTTCATCATGTTATAGATCATGTACTGTAAAACAAGCTGGAACATATGGTACTAGCTCAGGTTTTAAATTTTAAAATTAAAGATGAGGTCATCTTACAATTTATTTTTGAAAAAAACAAAACAAAACAACAGTCTGTCCCCTATAGACTAAATATAACACACCCAGCCATGTGTAAAGCTGAAGGTGCTGCAGCTCTCCGGGCCTCAGACTGTAATTTGCTGAGTCATGATGCAGCCATCAGAGCATCTCACTGAGCCAAATGAGAAATCGGTCCAAGCTGTCCTGCAGCATGCTGCTCGTCCCCGCCATTTTCTGCCTCATCATCAGCTATTTCTGTCAAAAGCTCCGAGCCAAATACCGTTAAATTAAGTGGCGGGTTCTCTACCAGCTGCTTCTGCAGGTAATGACACATTAAGGTCAGTGAGCTGCTTCAGGGAAATATTTGTTTATAAGGTTTATGTTTACCCTAAAACTATGGATTACTGGAGTTTATAGGTGTGGCAGGTGAATAACAAACACAGACAGGCTGGGTCTTTGAGTATGAGGGACTTTGTTCTCACCTAGAAGGACATCAGCAGCCAGAAGATGCTCCATGACGCCGTCCAGGATGTTGGACTGAAACTCCTTCTGCTGAGTTCTAGTGGAGCGCTCCGGGGAGGCCTAGTACCAGAGGACACATACTTAACACCATTATGTATGAAGAGTTATAATGGGTAAACAAGTTTAAGGGATCTCCCTGAGACGCCACTCCTCGCCCTGGTTTTATGTCCTCACCTCCAGCAGCAGGTCGATGATGGGCGTCTGCTTGCTGGCCGGGGTCATGCACAGGTTGTCCATGATCAGGACCCTCATGAAGTCAAAGACGTACTTTTTGGCAGGGTGGTTGGTCAGTGATGTTTTAGAGCCTACATTGCAGTACTCAGACTGGCTGCGGTTCATACCAGAGTCCCCGGCGAAGGCTTTGAATTCCTCAGTGGGAGATCCGGCCTCGTCGTCCAAATCAGTGACCTGGAGCGGACGGACGGACGGAGTGAGACAATTTATCAATAGTGCAGTTTCAAACATTTCAATTCGAGTCTTTGTTTCCAATCCTGCAGCGCGGCCTTGCTTCCTCAGTGTTCTTGCTGTTTTTGTTTTGTTTTGTTTTTTTACTACCAAGCACTTATGTTATTAAGTAAACTGCCTGAAAACACATTTTCCTCTGAGACAAACTGCAGTGTCTTACACTCTCTGTTCTTGAGTCTGCAGCAGTCAAGATTACAGTGCCAGTGGTATTAACAGAGATTCCAGAGGGGCAGTAAGTTAGTTTTTATTGCCCCATAAGAGAGAATCACAATATATCTGCAGCCAGTTGATGGTGTTACTGATCAATACCTGTAATTACTTGCTCTGGTGATGAGATTTTTTCACTTTAAAAACCCAATTTCAGAGCCAGTTCCTCAAACAAAAGCCCCTCATGCCCTTGAGAGAAGAGATTTGTGCAGAAGAAGGTGAAGTGCTTTATCTCATTCTTGTCACCAGTAAAGAGCAGCAGTGTTCTACTGCTTTGTGAATAAATGTACAGCCTTACCATCTCAGAGTACGGCCTGATGTTGAAAGGGAAGACGGTCGCTGCTAGTGCGCAGAGGAATTCGGCGCTGTGCCACATGGGTGACAGGTCGGGCACGTTGTGGTAGAGATATCTAAAGAACTGCATGAGGGTGACGGGGTACTCCCTCAGCCAGGAGCCTTCCTCCTCTGACTGCCACGGCTGGGAAGAGACACACAGGAAAACAAATCAAGCACAGACTGGACCGAATCAAAACGTGTCAGGTAGATATGAAGGTAAACAGTATATATGTGGTCCCGTGCATAGGTAGCTTTTCGAGGAATATGGTTACTAGAGTAGGTTCAGCGGTGGGTTTAAACATCTGTCACATTAGAAACGTCAACTTCCACACAGCAGAGCTTGACTCATTTTAGCCCTTCTTCACACTGTCTGTTCAAGGCGGGAATATTGCACCGTTGTGCTGCCTTGCCGTGTTGTATATAAGGTACTAGGGCGGGGCGATATGGACAAAATTCATATCTCGGTATTTACAGGCTGACTGCCGAGACACGATATATATATCTCACATTTGAGATGCCACAAGCACTTTTATAAAAACAGATTGTGATCAAAATAAAATGTAAAAACAGAGATTTTATTCCCCAATAAAAATATGCAGCTTCACAACAGTTACACCTCCAAAACACTAGTGGGCGGCGGGGTTTCTGTGAAGTGCTGTAAAGTTGATTCAACACAAGTACACAAATCAGCTTCACTATAACCAAAGAGCATGGACACCAAGAGGCGAAGCTCAATAGAACGCCCCATAGCAACAAACTCGCCCATGGTTTCATCCTACCGCCGCCATTTTGGACCGTCAGCAGACCACAGCAGACCCACTTGCATACAAAAACACACAGACAAACTGAAGTATATCGCTATTAATTATGCTTACAATGCTACTCACCTCGTGATAGCTTGGTCACAGCTGCTTTTTCACATTTTTGTAAAGCAAAATATAGACTTTAAAAAAACAAAACGACGAAAAACGGCCTAGATGGCATCTCTACATATTACATCCACTTATGAGAAGATTAATTTAATTACTCCTTCAAAATCACCCCATAAGCCAATCTACCAAAAAAATAAATAAATAATAATAATAAAAAAATCAATATTTTAACTAGAAACACATTAATGGCGACGTCACATAGTCAGGAATAAAGATTTATTTACAGTTTGTACAGTAAGGGGACAGT
This sequence comes from Epinephelus lanceolatus, assembly GCF_041903045.1. Classification (NCBI taxonomy): domain Eukaryota; kingdom Metazoa; phylum Chordata; class Actinopteri; order Perciformes; family Serranidae; genus Epinephelus; species Epinephelus lanceolatus. The sequence continues at coordinate 6,441,160 of NC_135742.1, forward strand.
AATAATAATAATAATAATAATATATAAGCTATTTTAATATGATATATTTTAATGCTAAAGCAGTTCAATCAGTTCTGATATAAATGATCCAAGAGGCCATATATAGGCCTATATATATATATATATATATATATATATATATATATATATATATATATATATATATACCCACGAAAACTGGCATATTAAATTGATATTAAAACACTTTAAAACGTACACCTGTCGGGATCCTTCGAGAAACGGTGGAAGGCCAGGTGCGGGGTGTTCCACTGATAGTTGTTGCAGTTAATTGCACTACACTGTTTTGTTTTACTTTTTTTCTCCTCTCTCCTTGACATCTTGCATGCTGTCTGGGCGCAACAGTCCAAGCTCAACAGTCCAAAATGGCGTTAGCACCCCTAGTGGCTGTTGGCAGAAATTCAACAGAGCTTCGCCTCTTGGTATCCATGCTCTTTGTTATAACTCGCAGCATTCACAGACAAACACTTGTCTTTATCTGGACACATTTTCCCCACAAATACAACATGCTAACATTATTAGCACAAGCCTATGGCATTTTGCACTGTATAAATTAGCCTAGCAACTAGCGGACTTTTCCTCTACTCACATGAAGCCAGGGACAACAGCAACATTTAACAAAGGTAACGTTACAAAATTCGGCTCCATTACAGCTCACAAGGTTCACTGACAAATCAACTATCTTCTAAATAAATACAACATGCTAACATTATTAGCACAAGCCTATGGCATTTTACATTGTATAAATTAGCCTAGCGACCAGCGGAGATTTCCTTTGATCATATGAAGCCAGGATAAATCACACACAGGACTTAAAATGCTATTTTTGTGGAGGCTTTATTGTCTTAACAATTTATTGATTCTTATCTGGTAAAGTAAATAAAAGCTTTGTTTCCACTGAGGGAAATGGTTTCAAGTTCCAAAAACAGGAGACAGGAAGTCTGCGTCGCTGCAAGGTGTAGTTACATTTCTGGGGAGGTGTACGTCAGGCTACGGCTCTAAAAAGTGTTGCTGGATATGCAGTCATGTAATGCAAATTGACCCTATATTGATACAAACAGTGTTGTCTAAATCTATATCCTGCTTGAAAATATATCAATATATATCGTACATAGTCATTATGACGCCCAGCCCTATGAGGTAGAATAATGGAGCAGGGGGACAGAGTGGTCTCGCCTTTAAGCCACCACAGGAGGTCAAATATTTGTGGCAACTTAGTCCTCACAAATTAAATTTCAAGACTATTTAATGACTCTTAAGGTGTAATACTAATAAATACACTGAATTTATGACATTTTAGACTTTTTAAGGACCCGCAGACACCCTGAATGGTTTTCATTCAGTCATCATTTTTAGAGGCAGTGGAAGTGCCAGTGTTTCCAGTACAACTCTCAGACAGTCTGGAGGATCTAAGTTATTCAGCAGCAGTGTCGTGAGTAAGAGTGAGGCTCTTAGCTCCCAGGAGGTTGAGTGAAGCTTCTCGGCAACCAGCGGCGAGCACTGTGCGATTCACAGAGGAACTCTCGAGCGTGTGGAGGAGTGGGGATAAAAACATCATGTGTGCCGAGTCATTTTTGCTGGATTAATGGAGCTTAAAAAGACACCTTTAAAGAATCCAGACGGCAACTGCTGGGAAATCCCACATAAAGAACCACTTAAAACAGGACTGATGAACATAAGGAACCTCTGACATCGAGTTTAGAAAGTAAAGTAAAATTAATCTGCTTTTGGGAAAAGGTTTTGGATTCCATTAGTCAAATTAAGGGTTGAGATCTCTCTCTTAAGTCCTAACTATGCAGCTGGAATATAAATCCTGAGAGCGTTATGTCCTCAAGAAATCAAATGGCATTTTCTGTACTTTTGTGTTGATCAGGTTTCATTATCGGACTTCATTATTTTACAAGTAAAAATAAAAAATATTGGGGTAATTAAATGTACTGTAAACGTTATTTATCTTTCAAGTTTTATAAGGTCTTCGAATAGGTTTCATCCCGTAGCGTCTGACAGCCCAATGTTCTTCACAGTTTAAAGCTGAGCGCTGGTTCTCACCAGGTTGAGCATGCTGCGCAGCATGGCCAACAGCAGGAAGGCCGCCTCGGTGTACACATTGTGGATGGAGCCCACTACGGTCCCACTGGAGGCCGGTATGCCAAAGATGAAGGTCCAGATGGAGTCCAGGTCAAACTGAGAGGACAAACACACACACTGGGGTAATAAACAGCCACAGAAACACACCACATATTACTACATGATACTACTGTCAGTGATGCATGTTTTGAACGAGGTGCTTTAACATCTGAAAACTGCTAATATTTGTATATCCGGAATACAGTTTTTTAAAGCGGTTACAGTTGATGAATTTCAGCTTTTTCTACTGATTTTTGGTTCGTCACACTGGATGAAAGCAGGCACAGTAGCAGGAGCTGCACCTGTAAATTACCCTCATAATATATTCAGACTCTGATGGCTGTTAAACTGTCAGAGATAATTCTAACAGTAAATTCAACTCATAGGTTTAGGAAACAAATTTCAGTTTATATTGTGAATGTCCACATTATCCGGTGATGATTTCAATTGTTTTTAGGTTTAATTTGAGGTCAAATAAATCATGCTTTTTTAAAGTCTCATTTTGAAATTTCATATTAGGGCTGGACGATGAGGCGAAAATCAAATATCACAATATTTTTTTACCGAATACCTTGATATCGATATTGTGACAATAATGTAGGGTTGTAGGGTTCTTTTATAAATATTTATCAGTAATGTGTATATTATGACAAAGTGGGTCAAGACTGATAAAAATAAATAATTGAAATATCCAAAATCTAATTTAATATCTAGTCTCATATCACGATATCGATATATTGCCCAGCCCTATTTCATATATACTGATTTCAGTAGGTGATTTGTTAATGCACAGATTTGATTGGTTGAGAAGTGTCACGTGAGATGCCTATACTTGTCAAGAGTTTGTCGGTTAGAAAGAGCAGGGCGGCAGGTTAAAGGGTAACTTTGGTATTTTTCAACCTGGACCCCATTTTCCCATCTTTTTGTGTCTAAGTGACTACTGGAAACTAGGCTGCACTGTAATCCCTGCAGGGAACTGAGCACCGTCAATGTACGTCCACTTGAAGTGTTAGTTTTTGCCACTGACAGGCTCACATTATTATTAAAAGTATCCAACAACATTATGGAAATGATCCCTACAGAGGCAGACTTTGCTTTTAAGGATTAGGATCCTTTTTGTTTAACCAGAAACAGCCCCAAAATCACTGTTGTAAAACCAACCAGACTGCATTTAAATAAAATTTAATCAAATCATCGACAGATCTGGTCAAATTCTGAACTGCAATAATCCTGTTCACTTCCAAGCAACATTAAAAAAATGTTTCGTGACAGGGAGGGAGTTATAATTTAATTTAATTTAAAAAAAAAACAATGTGTTTGTACAACTAAGAAGAGTCTGTGTATTTCAGTGTGTGGGGTGGACATGTGGAACGGGCTGCGTGATGAGTTGAAACACAGCACGAACATAAATCAATTAAAAAACTACACAGAAAGATATTTTTGGCAGATATATAGACGAGGAAAGGTTGTGTTAGGGGAGTGCATATTTATCTTGTAATACTGGGTGGGACTTGGATTGAAAATTAACTGTGTTTATTACTTATTTATTTAATTGGGCGGTAAACAGACTGGGGATAATTGTGTTTTAGTTATAAATAAATTTGGGAATTTGTTGAATAATATATGAGTTAAAAGAAGCAATGTAAGAAAGGGGTAGGGACATATAAGTTTTACTTCTACCTACTCCTTTTTGGACACTTTTCATTATGTTTTTTTTTTTAAATTTTGGTTCAAAATTAAGTCATTTATTCATTCATTCATTTATCGTAAGACACACTTAATTCAAAGTTGATAGAAAAAAAATAAAAATAACGAAATATATTTTAGTTAATTTTTCCATTGTTCCAACAATCACCAACTGGTTAAAATAAACCCTGACTTGACCCAGTCAGATGTGAAAATATGCTGCCGCTATACACGCTAAAATTATTGTTTATTTAAATGGCGTCTGGTCTGTTTGGCACTGGTGATTTCGGATTTGTTTCTGGGCACACAAACAGGATCTTACTCTTTAATAAAAAGGTCTATCTCTGTAGGGATCCTTTCCATATATTGTCAGACACTTCAATAACAGCTGAGCCTGTCAGTGGCAAAAACAGGCAATTGTGAGTTGTGAATTGATGGCGCTCTGTTGCCTACAGGAATTACACTGCAGCCGGTTTTGTCCCACTCAATACTGGACCAATTTCAAAAACTGTTGATCCCATTAATCACTTAGACACAACAACATGGGAAATACAGTCCAGGTTGGAAGATACCACAGTTACCCATCAACATGGGGGATGCATTTTGGTCAAATCACCGACTTTATATAACACTCAAGAAATATTAGTTATGAATTCAGAGCAAAGAGAAAAAATGAATTACATGAATGTTTTAAGTAAAACTGAGATGAGTATGAGTAGAAGAAAAAGAAGGTTGGATATACTAACATGTACCTGCAGGCTGTCTGGCAGCTCCGTGACAGGCTGCTGCAGGAACAGCGCCATGAGCAGGAAGTAGAGCTCTGGCACGTTGGTGTGTTTGGGCAGCAGCGTCTGCAGCACAGGCAGTCCTGGGAAGTGGCACGCGTCCCGGTTGATCTCTCGCACCGTGGAGCGCCCACCAGCACTGCGGCCCACGTTGAAGCCTAGAGAGGGAGGTCGGAGAGTTAAAGGAACACTGCACAGAGGTAAACAGGTGGTGTTAGCACACACACCCTCTGACTACGGCATCTACTGGGAACTCTGTACACAGCTGCTGGGGCAGGTTTGTAAAGGAGGTGGTTATCGTAATAACCCAGGACGGTAATCCTCTAACTGAGCTAATCAGGCAGGGTTTAAACTGGAGACTGAGCACTAGCAAAATAACTTAAAAAGTAAGAATTCGGTTGACAAACTCCAAATCTTGAAGGGACAGTTCACCCTAAAATCAGACGTACATATCTTTCCTCTTACCTGCAAAGCTGTTTATCAGTCTAGATTGCTTTGACACAAGATATCAGCTGTAGAGATGTCTGTCTTCTCTTAAATATAACAGATCTAGATGGCTCTCAGCTTGTGATGCTCAAAGCCCCCAAAAAATACATTTAAAGGCCTCAACAGCAATGTCTCTTTCCAGAAATCATGACCTGTAACTGTGTGCAGAAGGATGCATTAGGGGTGGGAATCTCCAGGCAACTCACTATTGGATTCGATTATGATTCAGAGGGTAATGATCTGATGATAAAATGATTATTGATGCATCACAATGCATCAAAATGTTTGATTTCAACACTTGATTTATTTTTCTCTTTCTTTTAAAATATAGCAGACTGTATTTTTCGTGATCCATAATTAAATGAACAGATTATTTTACTTGCATACAGTGTGGCTCTTGTCCTTCAACCTACCTCCATACCCTCACATTTGAACCAGGGGGTGCCAGTCAGATTGGATCCATCTGCAGATTCTTCATGTTCGCCTCCCATATGTCATTATTTAGACATTAAATTAAAACAAGCTGCAGCTGCTGTCTTTTTTGAAGATGAATTAGCGCAAGTTAACTTCCGCTCATCTGCTCTCTAGACTGTCCGGGTGCTACGCTGACTTCGCAGTTGAGTTCCGCCTCTTTTGTATCGTCAACATCATGTTATGAATGAGCATTTACATTTGTGAATTCATGCCAAATCGTCCACGTGTGCATCTCAATGAATCTAAGAAGTGAATTTTTCCCCCATCCCTAGGAAGCATGCATCTACTCATGGATCAGAGGCTTGTGCTCGTGACAGTGTAAGATGTAAACATTAATGGCGTTGTCCTCGGCTGAGCTGTAACGTAAGCTCGCTCAGTGCTGCTAGGTGAGCTTGCAGTAGATGCACACCTCCTCCTGCACAATGATACAGTTGGCGGATGTAATTGGATAGAAAGAAAATACAGTAGTTCCTACATTAAACTGCTCACAACAAGGTCTGTGGATTATCTTGAATAACCAGGTCATGATTTCTGGAAAGAGACATTGATTTTTTGGAGCTACACACACCACAAGCTGAGTGTCATCTACTTTCATTATATTGGAGAACAGACAAACATCTACGGCTGATATCTCCAACACTCTGCAACTCACATCAAAACAATTTAGATTAATTAACAGCGCTACAGGTAAGAGGAAATATATGTACTTTTGATTTTGAGGTGAACTGTCCCTTTAATACAATTAAGGGCTTCATCCTGGTAGCACACATTCTGACAATGCTACAGCAGTGGTTGTTCTGTTAGGCCAAGTCACTACTCAGCATGGATTTCATAAGCAAGTTCAGTGGTTCTCAACCTGGTAAGATGATACTGAGTGAGGCTGTTTTGTAGTTTAAGAAATAAAAATCTTAAAAGGTAAAAAAGAAATCTGCATTTCAAGGCAAAAATTGAAAACTGTGCAGGTTGAAAACCACTGAGCTCAGGAGGGACTACTGTCGCAGCAGCAGGGAGTGCAGGGAGGCAAAAAATGAGAAGACGAACCCTTGGCTGTGCGGCGCACAAACTGCGCAGCTTTGTGTTTACTGAACGAAGGCCAACTCCGACGGAAAGCGTTGCCAGAGTGAGGAGAGGCGTCTGCTGAGCCATATTACAACATACAGTATACACACTGCACATTATTACTGCATGCCTCTGACTCATCGAAGGGAAACTTAAAGAATGTCTGAGCTAAAATCAAGCACACCTCCTCCTAAGACAAATGTCTAAATCTTGAGTTGATATTGTGTCTCAGATTTTGTTTGATTAACTGTGTTGCCGTGGTGATCGTGAAGCCGCCCCAGGCTCGTGCACTCACCCAGCACTGTGCCAATCTTATTAGTCAGGACGGAGTCTGTGTGGTCGAGCCAGCCGCCTCCACACAGGCCCTCTTTGAAGCGGTTGAGGATGGACTGGTTGGAGAGCAGCACCACCAGGATCCACAGAGCTGCCGTGACCGTGCTGGAGTGAAGGTGCTCCTCCATGAACATCAAGAGCCAATCAAAGCCCAGCGTCCGTACCAGCTCCTCACACGCTCTGTGGGTGGGAGACAGAGAGCAAACGGGGTGAACTGACAATCTACAGCATTGTAGTTTCTAAGATCCAGCGAATTCATATTATACTTGAAGACATTTGATACTTTCGTTAAGATTCACATTTTGCCCTGGGAGTTTGGTTTTGGAGCTCAAAGCTTTCAGGACAAGCAGATACAGAAGGAGATTTTTGTCTTACTGGGCATTGACGGTGCACTTCTCTTTGGTGGTGAAGAGCAGTCTGAGCAGGTTGTCCAGCAGTCGGTTCCTTAGCAGGATGAGGTTGGCTGACAGCAGACCGCCGAAATCATCGTCATTACCTGAGGACACAAGAAATCGTGATATCACTCAGGTTAGAGAACATCTGAACACATATTTATCTATTTCACAAGCCAAATGTGATTTAAAATACCTGCTTTTGTATTTACCAACATTTGGCTGCATAAACAAGAGTGTTAGTATATTTGATTAATTGTTACCTCCATCGATCTTCTCCTCGTTATTTATTTCCATGACCACAAACTTCTCACAGACGGCAAATGTTGGAAGAGTGGAGGAGATGAACTGGCCAAACCTGTGATGGGAAAAACAAAAAAGAAAATGATGTCGTTTTTGGCTTCAAGCTTGCGGTAAACACTAACAAATGCAATACGTAGAATAGTCAGAGATGTTTCTGCTTCTTGTGATTTGCATATTCCATCTTTGCTTTATCCTTAATTAGACGTACAACAAGTTTTCTCCTTGAGGACAGGTATGTGTGACCGTGTGTTTACCTCAGCAGATCATACTGGTTGGGGAAGCCCTGCAGCAGCAGACTGAGCACGTTGCTGATGGCAGCTACGGTCGGCTGGGACAGTGAGGTGTCTCTCAGAGTCAGCAGCAGCCTTGGGACCAGCTGAAACTCCCTCAGCAGTTTGGCATTTTTAGCCGCCTCGCTGTTCAATACAGAAAGTACGAAACACAGTTTATTCGGAGTTCAGCTTCTTTGCTGAAATGGGAGTGATGGTGCCAGTGAAATGATATTATTCATCACTCACTACTTAAATACTTTTTTATTCAGGGCGTTAAAAAGTTTTGACACTTGCCTGGATTCCGTCAGCAGCTCGATGAAATGCTCAAACAGAGACAGATGGAGCTCGTAGGGAGCGTGGAGCCAGACCTGAGGAGCAGAAGGAGCAGACTGAGACCTCTGCGACACAAGTTGTGTTTGGCAACACAAACTTCTGGCAGAGCGAGGATGTATCTTGGCACAGAGCAGCCCAGTTTCTAAAAGGTTCAACAGCCATGTAAAAAAAACTTTCATCTCCTTCGGTCGCAGCACCCAGTGCATCCCAAAATATACCTGCGACTCGCTGCTTCATCAGCCAGACAGATGCTTATAGCTGGTCGGCTGCCAAAATAGTTATTTCAACTGCTGGACCGTGATTATGCAGTCGAATCTCATTAGTTTGATGAAGAGTGCTTTATTTCATTAGCATTTACTGGCATCTCAGATCCATTTGCCCCCCCTGGCTCTCACCTCAAAGTCACAGAGCAGGTCCTGGAAGGCAGTGGAGTTGGGAATGATGGAGGTCTCGTGGCCGCTGTCGACTGTTCCCACCAGAGAGAAGGTGAGGTGGAGGATGTGGCTGTTGAGCAGCGAGCGCTTCTTCTTGAGTAGCATAGCCAGCAGCTGCAAGAGAGATAGCTTAGTCATCACATTTCATTATATTGTTGATGTCAGGTCACATGTTTTATTCACCAGGTGTATTAACTTGACGAAGCTGTAAATCACTCTTTATGGCTTTAGTAACGACAGAATGTATAAAATAAAGTTTGGAGTTTAATTCAAATTGTAGACTTGTTTCTCACCTGGTAGCCTTTGATGCGCTCCATTTCCTTACTGGCCAGCGGGTTGCTCTTCACAACACACACCAAAGCTTTGACAGCTGCGTACAGCCCCTCCACATCTGACGCCATGGCAACCAGGCCCAAGATGGCCGCGGCCCCGCCCACATACTGCAGGTTGGTGGCCACAGGTTTGGCCACAAAGGCACGGACACCTGCAGGGGTAAAAGGAAGAAAAGGTGTGTTTTTCTTTAGTAAAGCTGCAGAAAATGTGACAGTTTAAAGTTTATTAGTTTGGTCACAGACTTAGTTTACCTAAATATCCAATGACAGCGGCGCCGATGGTACGAGCTGGTCCGTTGAGGTGGCCGGCGGCGTTATGAATCAGCTTGACTGGAGTGGCGTTTTCATGAGAGGACACAGTGAGCTACAGAGGAAGAAGAGAAGAGGTTCAGTGAAAATATCCCAATCAAAACACACACACACACTTTTTAAAGTAGTAAACCATTTCTCTCACTCTATCACCGTTCTGCATGATGTTCTTCTGTTTTGTTGTGTTGCGTTAGGGTCTGAACATTGCTTGTTGTGGATATGATTGTTTCAGGAGCATGAGAATTTAGTGTTGCAAGCTGCAGTCTTGAATCACGGTCTGAACTTTCTAAAAGGCTCTTATTCCGCCTGCTAGAATGAAATATGGGACCAATTAAGCAAGTCAAGAGGAAAAGAGGCAGCACACTCTGCTGCTCTGCAGAAAAATACTGCACTTGTGGAGCTCTATTTATTTACTTTAACATGATGGCCAATTTAGCAGGTGAAAAAGGTGTGAAAAAGACTCTTTATGTGGTGTTTCTTTTTAGTATTAATGAGAAAGCAGTGAAAAATTTACAGCCTGTATCTTTATTAAAAAACTCCCATGTATTGTCTTCACTGCTGGTGCTATGCTCCACTCTCTTCCTATTCTCCAACAGGTCCCTGCGGCGGCAGAAATGCTGCCTCTGCACTTCCTCGCCGTTTGCTTGCTGTGAGTTGCCGTGGGCTGAGGCTTAGCAGGGAGAGCCGAGCAGGCTGGGAAATAACTTGACAGGTGGGGAGAGAGATAAGGGCGGAGGAGGGAGCTCATTTGGAGCTCAAACACACACATAATAGGATGGTGTGTTCCTTTCTCTAAACGCATGAACATCCGTGCAGGTAGATTGACAGCATTTTATCTGTAGAGTGAGTGTGACCTCTGCATGCCACGATGCAGCTGCATGTACGCCTGTATATGTGTGTACAAACATTTATAAATGGAGAGTTGGCGATAGAAACCTCAACAACATCTTTTATGGGTGTGTTTATTTATTATTTAGGATCTTTTTTATCTGCAAACTTTGCAGTTTTGCTAAAGGTCTGCACTGAACCATCACCGCCCTCAGCGCTGAGGGGAAAGAGCTGTTTCTTTTTTCAGCCAGTTACATCAGTCAGACATGAAGTAATGTAAGTCAGTCAGACTCCACCTTTCTCCCACGGGAGGCCCACTCAGTAAAACTTTAGGAAAGTATGTTTGCTACTGAAAACAAGTGCTCACATCATTTGACATTATTTCAGGCAAACTGGAGAAAATCTACAAAAGCTTTTTCGCACTTTTGAAAAAGAATAAATTTACAGTCTTTTTTGTTAAATATCGTGATAGCAATATCATTATATCACTTGCAATAAATGAACAGATCTCGCTTTCTGCTGCGTCAGTGTGCTGCTAAAATACAACAAATTGCATGCTGAATAAAAAAGTGAAAGGTAAATATTTCTAACCGTCTTTAATTGAACAAATGGGACAATAAACTGAGCACAAATGGCACCAATTAAATAAGGAATAATAGCTACATTTTAAAGTGCAGTTTTAAACTCACCTCAAAATATCAATATCACATTCTTTAATGGTGTGTTGACAATGCAAGACAATAAAAAATGATACACTGTGCAGCCCTGATTTGTAGATTCTTAATCAAACTCTTAAGGGGGATTTTCAGCTCTATGCAGACCCGACGCCATAGCCTACGTAATTGCCTATGCACGTGACCTACGCTGTTGCAAGCATTTATACTTGTGCAGTGGTGTGTCTGTGTCACTCTGCAGTTACACCTCCAAAACACTAGTCGGTGGCGGGGTTTCTGTGAAGTGCTATAAAGTTTAGTTGATTCAAAACACACATTAAACACACATTAAACATGTCTTAATAGAGACAATTTCAAACACACATACACAAATCAGCTTCACTATAACTCGCAGCATTCACAGACAAACACTTGTCTTTATCTGGACACATTTTCCCCACAAATACAACATGCTAATGTTTTTAGCACAAGCCTATGGCATTTTACATTCTATAAATTAGCCTAGCAGCTAGCAGACTTTTCCTCTACTCAAATGAAGCCGGGGACAACAGCAACATGTATCAAAGGTAACAATACTGAACACGTTTTCCAAACAAATACAACGTTATTAGTACAAGCCTGTGGCATTTTACATTCTATAAATTAGCCTAGCGAGGAGCGGAGTTTTCCTCTGCTCATATGAAGCCAGGATAAATCACACACAAGACTTAAAATGTTATTTTTGTGGAGGCTTTATTGTCTTCACAATTTATTGTTTCTTATCTGTGAAATGGATTCAGCTTGCAAAAATAGATGGGAGGTCTGTGTTGCTGCGACGTGTAGTTACACACCATACGTACGGTGTAGGCTCTATGTCGGTGCAGAGCCTATGCCGTAGTATTAATCTCGCTTTACAGTATCTCTGACAATAAACCAGAGAAAAAGTCTTAACTATTCCAAAGAGCAGCTTTAGGAGCGAGTCAGTAAGTGTTATACCAATAATTATATTTTGGATACACTCATTCTCCATTTTTATTTTCAAAACAGCTCCAGTCTATGTGTTACTTTCAGCCCGTTCATCTCAGCCTCACTTTTTCAGTCTCTTGTTTCTACTTGTCCATGACAAAGTCTCTCTTTTGTTAAGGGTTAGGCACTGCAAATTAGCACCAGCTGTTTATGCATCATTTTATGAAACATACTGACATGAATACATAACCATGAAATAAATAACTTTCACTGAGCAGACGTTCGTCTGACCTGTTTGGCGATGGCTTTGCTGTCCAGTTTGTTGTAGACTTTCCTGATCTTGGCCACAGTGAGAGTGGAGACAGAGAGTGCATAGAGACTGAAGGACACCTTCTCCTCTGGGACCAACGCCACTGGGGAGGCTGGTGCTACCTCTGTCTTTGAGTCTTTACCTGGGATAATAAAAGGTATTAAGATAAGATTTTAATTTGACAGACGTGTGAGGAAAGGTGATAAAACGACAAAAAGTAAAGGGAGGTTATACAGACGATGGTACACAAAATTAAAGAGCAAACTTTTCAAGGCAGCTGAAACCAAGAGGACCACTCACAGGGCAGGTAGACGGCCTGGAAGCTGCCCACGTAGTTAGGTCCCAGTTCATAGATGGCAGCGACGCTGGTGGCAGGCAGGACCTCCTCCAGGAAGTGGCTGGGCCCCAGACGCCACACCAGGCTGGAGAGCTGGCGCTGGGCAGGCGGCGTCCCCACGTACCCGTACACAGTGCTCAGCACAGGAGGGTTGGTGGAGCCGGAGCCGCCCGGTGCACTGTGGACATAGTGGAGCTGGAGGAGAGAAGAGGAGGGTAAAGACACAGGTGAGTAACTTCTATAGGGATTCATCACATTCAGGAAGAGTACCTTCATTATTCATAAATCATCAGTTTGAGGGCTGATTATTCAGTAATTAATAGAAGCTGCAATTGCTCTTGCTGTTGCTGGGTAAATTCATTTTTTCATTTTGCTTCGAAGAGCCCTAGACGAATCCTTTGAGACAGAATACTTAAGAGATTTGTCCTTCACAGACACCCATTCCTAGAGGGCAAAAATCAAAACCACAAGTACACCCTAACATGCACGCAGCCCCATAAGATACATACGAGTGGCTTGTTGTTTCCTGTACGAGGGCCTCAGCAGGAAATGAAGTTGTCGTTATCAGCAGTGCTGAGAGGAAGCTGAGACTTGTGGTCTGCCGAGCCGTTCCCCTGCTCTGCTCTCTAATCTCAAGGGAATCTAAAGTCACTAAACCGCAAGCCACATCAAAGCGAGCCGGCTGCTGTGCTGCAGGGTGGCTGTGTAAAGCCTGGTGAATGTTAATGTATGTCTGTGCTTCTTTTTATTAAGACAGTGGTCAGTGTTCCAGTATTTTGAGCTAATTGTTCCATTTTTGTATTTCCCATCACAGCAGGGCAAACAAAGCTTCACTCCACAGCAGAGGACAGTGATTCAGTTACTTGCTTGCTGATGCTGTTACCAATAATATCAGCACTGTGTCATCCAGTGACTCCACACACCCACTCGGTCTCTGCTGCTTTATATAGTGGTCATCTTTAAATACAGGTTTTAGTATACGTGGCAAGATCGGCCCGACATCTACTCTGTGTATTTCTATACATATGTCCATCTATATTACATGATACAAAGAAGAAGAAGAAACGGTGCACATCAGCATATTCTGACTGGGACTGTGTATGTGGAACAGTGCTGAATAATCACTTGGTCTATCAACACAAATTTAATATACAACAATGCTGATTATCAACAAGGGCTGGGTTAAAATAATCGATTCATCAAGCATTTGAATGACCCGATACTGATTTATAAAATCCAAGATCAGTCTGAAGATGTGTGAAGATTAACCCCGATAATCTCACCGGTAGTTATGAAGTTATGAATGATCGTAGTATTGAGAAGCTCAGACGTTACCGGCTCTTTTCTCTGTAACTGTTAGCTTACTGTGTTTATATTTTGGTGTTGTTCGTTATCATGCTGCAGCAGCCTCTCCTCCTGCTGTCTGTGTGTCGAGGCTGCTGCGCCACTTTTACGCACACAGAGACACAAGAACACAGAGTAGAGATGCTGCGCTGCAGACACGGATAACTTGAGCTGACGACAACTACACTTGTTACTGTACGTGCAATAAAACCTCCACGAGGTAAAAGTCAATACACCTGATCATCAACATGTAGAAGTGCAATATTTCAATCTGCTCTATCCACAGTCTCTCATTTATTGCCGCTAATATTACGTTATAAATGAGCGCAGAGCATTTTACAGCTACAAGCAAACTGTTACTAACAAACTGAAACAACAACTGTTTAAGGTAAAACTTAGTTTGTCTTGTATCTTAACACTTACTACAATCATGTAACCTGCAGGCAGTGAGTCTCCTCAGCAGCAGAGAGGACAGGAGGACTGATACTGACTGATGTCTGTGTTCTTTATTAGTTTACATTGTGACTTTGCTGTTTTAATATCACTGCTGCTGCTCTAGAAACAATATTTAGTTATGAAATATTCAGTTTTATTCCTGTTCTGACTTTATTTGTTTTTAAAAAATAATTCCTTGTAAAATTTACAGTATTAGTTCTCTGGCAAAAAGTGGTATTGGAACTGAAATATCCCCAGTGGAATGAAAGCGAATCGTAAATTGGGGAATCGAATCGCAGTGGCGTCAGTGGCGGAAGTCAGTGGCGATATCCTGCCCCATGATCAATTAATCATTTAGGTCATTTATCAAGCAGGAACACCAAATAATCTCCAGTTTCAGGTTCTTAAATGTGATGATATGCTGCTTATCTCTGTTTTACTTATACCCTTAACTGGATATCTTTGAGTTTTGGGCTGTTCATCAGAAAAAAACTGAAAGCACGTCCTCAGGTTTTAGCCATGTGGCATGATCCTTTTTCACTTTGTTTAAATACTGAAACTACAAATAATTTACTAAAACTAATCTATAGCCAAATCACATATGAGATCATTAGTTGTAGCCCTAGTTTTGGACTCTGTAAACTGCACACAACTGTACATGATATATTCTATAAGATATTACTCTGTCAACATCAAACCTCTGAGAAAGACTTTGGCCGTGCCTGCATGATGTCACCCAGTCTGTAACCTTACCTTGACGGTGTTGATGAGCTGGCCGTCGATGTACAGCGTGGCCATGCTGTTCTTCAGCATGCCTTTGCTCATGACCAGCACCAGGTGGTGCCACTGGCCCTCCGCGATCAGCTCGCCGCAGCGGAAACGAGCACAGCAGGGCAGGATCTCATAGAAGGAGGCTTCTTCACTCGACTCATCCGCTGCTTGATGGGGGGAGAGGGAAGCAGAGGGCAGTATCGATGAGTCAGAGGGTGAGGGCGGACATTAAACATGACCTCTGGGTTACTGACAGAAATCCCACAAGGGACGGCTTTATGAAGTGGAACAGATATGCAGACTTCTCCCTCCTTCGCCCCCCCCAAACCCAGCACACATGAACAAGGCAATACTTGAAAAATATAAACTTTTAAACACAACATATAAACAGTTTCCAGATTCAAATAAAAACTGAGATGTGAAATCCCTCCGTTGAGAACATCCACTATATCAAACTCTGTGAGCGCTGACATTTATTTACAAACAAGACTAGTTTAAAGCCCGGCTCCACTGTGTTTTGGCATTTTTTATCATATTTTTAGATTCTTCTGAGTCATTTCCTGACACCAAATAGTTTTTGACAAATAACTTAATTTTGTGGCCAAAGTCAAAAAGAGAATGTTGCTAAAACAAGAGGATGACGTATGACTATAGTAGGATCTGCAGTTTATGCGTCATCCTCCAAGCTAGCACAGATGCACTGTGCCTCTTTGTGTCTAAATGGCAAACCAATAAATATTGTCATGAGCATAAACCCACACTGAGCAGTGACTCTGATGGGTTAACTTGTTCATGAGCACACACCAACTGAGCCAGAGAACGAGTTGAGAGCTGCTGCTCAGCGACACTTTGGTTCCGTAGGATGAAAAAACGAAGTGGCACAGGCAGTGTCTCCCAAAATATGAGAAGACTCAAAAACAGCACACACATCCAAAAATGATAAATACTGGGTGCTGGACAGACAAACAAATACAAATGTACAAAAACAGGTCCACACACCAGAAACTGCTCCTTTTGGAAATTTTAATTGTATCACCACATGGGATGTTTCGGGTACCAGCCCTTTGTATGTCTCCCAAAATGGTTCCCAACTGGTCCAGCCACGGGGGCCAGATTTCTTCTTAGTCATTAGTTTAAGGTCCACACAGTTGAATATATTCAGCGTCATACTTGTGTTTGGCCATGTTGTCGAGCGATTTTGCCGTCTGTTAGTCTCTCACTCTACAGCAGAAAACAGCACTCCAAAATAAAAGCTCTGTGATAGAAATTCACTGTACTTCAAAACAAAGTGTGTTTCTTTTCAAACAACACGTTCGCGGGTCACTTGCCGTCCATTCAGAATGGACCCGTGACTCACCAGTTGGGATCCACTAGTCTATATGATCTGACGACCCCCATCTTTTTGGGGGATCCATGTTTTCAAGTCAAGGACATGAAGAAAAATCCTCCTCATAACTTATGTGCTATTGCTATGCGTGCTAATGATGTTCAGCATTACATAAACGCTAGAATGGCAATCTGGTTGGCATGGTAACGTCCATGGAATATGTCAGACTGCTAGCCACACTCCTATTCTCTGTTTGAGAAAGATTGTTTACTGCCAAACAGGAAGTAACACTAGCTGGAGTGGAGCTTTAAACTTGACAGTATGCACAGGATCAAACTACTGAAAAAACAAACTGTATGTCAGGTTAAATAAACATACTAAATATCTTCATGGCTCGGAGTTGTGTGTAAATATTGACTTCTCTCACTGCAGAGTCGCCACCATGACCCATTCACATCCACTTTGCTTATTATCTGGACTCCACCTGATGCAGTAAATGAAACCGGTTGTAATATTTTACAGCTGTACTCACAGTAGGTCTGCAGCAGCTCCTCCTTGGTGGAGACGGTGAGCGAGCGGTCTTTGGCAGACAGCACCACCGCCAGGCAGACGTAGTGCTGCTCCGAGGACGTGGCTCTGCGGACGATGGTCAGCAGTCGCACCGGGTGGGCCTGAGGAGCTGTGCTGAAACGCTCCACGCAGAACCAGGTGGAGTAGCTCAGGCCTGACGGAGGAGGGAACAAGCGCTCTCCTGGAGGTGAAAGAAAAAGAGTCATTTTTTTTAACATTTCAAATCTTTATGTTTTTGTCAGCTACAGTAGGGTCTGTTCATCATAAAGCTTTCTAGGCTGCATCCACAAATTTTGCTCCGGGATTTCCAAAACAACATGAACTGACCCAAGTGAGGAGCTATGAACCAAAACTATAAATCTTAATACTGCAACACTGAACTGTGGGAAATATGTCACACATATTCTTGCCTTCAGGACCACTGGTGTGTTCACCATATTGGGTTTCCAGCATGTTTGCCTGTGAGACATTTTCACTGATCTACTGAGTGCCACAGATATTGTCATTTTTGGACAGACTGCGTGTTTACTCTTGTTTTGCTGCTGCCGGCAGCTACTTTATATTACAGCCAAAATGGAGCTGGAATTGTCTACAATTTCTACAGTGCTGTAAAAACGTTTAATGTGAATTTTATTCATGCATTACAGCTGCCTGGCTTTATTGTGTTTAATATTGTTGCTCTCATTTTATCGTAATGTAATCTGTGATCTTGAATATTATGTTTATTTTGTTCTTTCGGGGTGAAACATCAGTAAGCCTCCTGAGTCAACTTATCTCACCTCTAAAAGTCATTCATTATTTTTCTGGCTTATCATATTTTCCACAAGTTTGTAATCACTTCACTGAAGTGTATCTATCTCTGACAAATAAACCAAACTAAATTATGTTAGCATTTATACAGAATTGCTTCCTGTCAGAGCACTGACAGGGGAATTTACAAACTAGTTGCGCAGCTTTCGCTAACTATGCACAAATAAGACAGGTAGAAACTGTGCACCACACAACCCACAAAGAATGGAATGCACTCCTAACAGTGCTGTCGAGCAAATAGCATGTTGGTGCTACTGTGCTGTCAGCACATGTTAAATTAGGCAATATGCATACATTTGGTGACAGTTCACAACGGTAGGAGCTAATAGCCACACACAGACACAGTGAAAATACTTCAGAAAATTAATGCTAACTGAAATGCATTTATAAGGCGTGTCACACCAATACCCCTTTTCGACAGTCATGGTTTGGGCCGTCAGCCCAGCACAGCAGGGATTTGCATTTCCATTACAGCAGGGCTACCTTCTTGAAGGTGTATCTTACACTGATGACGGCTTGTCTTGAGTGATGATATCTAAAAGCAGCAGGCTGATCCACGACTAAACTGGCTGTTTCTGCTTTCACTCTTCCTCCCTGCCCTATTATTAGACTTGTCTTTATTGAAAAAAAGCCGCTAACAAAATTCTGCTAATTCGGTAATTAACACATTTCATTTCCTGTAGATTCCTCACAATAAAAGTCCCGTTATTTTGTTATGTATAAACCTTTATTGTGAAGCAGCAAAATAAGGAAACGTTGAGTTTTCGAGCAGCAGCTTCACACAACTTCTAAAACGGCTGGTACCGAACATGAAACAGAAAATAAAGCAGATATCTGAAGTGAAAACAGGATGCAGGAAGGAAACTAAACTCCAAACAACAGAGATTCAGTTAGAAGCTACAAAAGTACTGAGAGCTGAACACACAGAGACTTTTTAAAATGTCTTTCTCTCTGGTTTCCTGCAGACAGAGGTGAGTAAAGTCTTGCAGCACACACACTTGTTTGGGGGTGAGAAAGGGGGTCATTGGGGGTTTGCTGCGGTCAATAAGAAGTCACTGCTACCCCCTTGAGGGCGGGTGGCCCAGCTTTTGGACCTACTCCTGAGGAGATCCATCTCCAGCACAGCATGGTGTGGCACAACATGTCTAAACTGACAATGGAAACAAAAATCTGCGAGGGCTTTACACGCCGTGGCCAAGAGTGACAACAGAAAAAGGGTACAAGAGTTTTCTAGTGATTATTTCTAGTGACTGTAGCCAGGCAAAGTCATCATCATGCCAGGTATGCCTCTGCACTTTGTTGGTGAAGACCAGTAGCTTGGGGTCTGAAAGTTTCCTTTCTGTGTTTTAGACCTCGAGACGGGCAGAAAGCAGTTGCAAGTGACTCACAGTGCTATCAGCGGCCACAATCTAGTCTTTGAGAATTCACCCATGTGTGAAGAAAAGATCTTAACTCAGCCTTCAGGGCAGAACTGGGAAGACAACGTTTATGCTATAATCAAAAAGAGCACAATTCAGGGCCAAATGAGAATGAGTTACACAGTGTTGGACTGAGCTGCCAAAACCTGAAGGCAGAAATGAGTCTTTGAGAAACATAGTCCTGCAGCTCGATGAGCTAACACCTCACAGCACTGCACACTCACTGTGCCTCAGGATCAGGCTGTCACTCAACAGGTTATCAGACTGGACCAAATTAAAATTGGCCAGAATATCAGAATTCACTGTCATGCTGGCACGCCACCATCTGCTCTGAGCCAGAGGAGCAGGGATTGATTTTTGTATTTGGCCTTACTGGAGGACAGACATAACCACAAGCTACATGCGAGTTCACTGATACCATTAATTGTTATTTTGTGGAGCTGACTGTGGACTTATGGGACGTGGATTACAGAAGAAGAAACGAAATGTTGCAGGAGAAGCTGCAGTGGATCTGACGCAAGAACAAAGGCACTGTGATGAAAACAGGTGTGAGGGAATACATCTTGTGAGTATCAGTAGACGGCTGACACAACAGAGGCGCCGTGAGCTCCTGAGCACACTGAGAATATTTCTGATGAATGAGCCTCTTGATGATGTCATCCAAGGATATGGGTCAGATAGGAGTGTGATAGGGGAGGAAAGAAGGGGAGGAAGGAGGAGGGGAGGGAACACGTGAAGGATTGGAAAAGGAAAGACAAAAATGGACTGAGGGCTGGAGACTGCGATGAGAGATGAAAAGGACAGAGAAAAGGGAAGATGTGAGTGACAGGAAGAAACGAGGAAGGAAAAGAGCATGGTCTATAAATAGTGTTGGGTGACTGGCTAGAGAAGACAGGAGGAGGAGAGCATGGGGTGGATGAGTGCAGAGGGAGCGGATGAATAGGTAAACAGATGGAGAGTGATAGTAATGTATGAGTGGATGAGGAGGGGGGGTCGATTGAGAGGAGAGGAGAGGAGAGGATGGGATGGGATGGCATAGGATAGGATAGGCTGGGATAGGATGGGATAGGATAGCATAGGATAGGATAGGATAGGCTGGGATAGGATGGGATAGGATGGGATAGGATAGCATAGGATAGGATAGGATAGGCTGGGATAGGATGGGATAGGATAGGATAGGATGGGATGGGATGGGATGGGATAGGATAGGATAGGATAGGATAGCATAGGATAGGATAGGATAGGATAGGATAGGATAGGCTGGGATAGGATGGGATAGGATAGGATAGGATGGGATAGGATGGGATAGGATAGGATAGGATGGGATGGGTTGGGATAGGATAGGATAGGATAGGATAGGATAGGATAGGATGGGATGGGATGGGATAGCATAGGATAGGATAGGATAGGATAGGATGGGATGGGATGGGATGGGATGGGATAGGATAGGATAGGATAGGATGGAATGGGATGGGATGGGGTGGGATAGGATAGGATAGGCTGGGATAGGATGGGATAGGATAGGATAGGATGGGATAGGATGGGATAGGATAGGATAGGATAGGATGGGATGGGTTGGGATAGGATAGGATAGGATAGGATAGGATAGGATAGGATGGGATGGGATGGGATAGCATAGGATAGGATAGGATAGGATAGGATAGGATAGGATGGGATGGGATGGGATGGGATGGGATGGGATGGGATAGGATAGGATAGGATAGGATGGGATAGGATGGGATAGGATAGGATAGGATAGGATGGGATGGGTTGGGATAGGATAGGATAGGATAGGATAGGATGGGATGGGATGGGATAGCATAGGATAGGATAGGATAGGATAGGATAGGATAGGATGGGATGGGATGGGATGGGATGGGATAGGATAGGATAGGATAGGATAGGATGGGATGGGATGGGGTGGGATAGGATAGCATAGCATAGCATAGCATAGCATAGGATAGGATAGGATAGCATAGGATGGGATGGGATGGGATAGGATAGGATGGGATAGCATAGCATAGCATAGAATAGGATAGGATAGGATAGCATAGGATGGGATGGGATAGGATAGGATAGGATGGGATAGCATAGGATAGGATAGGATAGCATAGGATAGGATAGGATGGCATAGGATAGGATAGGATGGGATAGGATAGCATAGGATAGAATGGGATAGGATGGCAGAGGATAGGATAGGATAGGATAGGATAGGATAGGACATCATAGGATAGCATAGGATAGGCTGGGATAGGATAGAATAGGATAGGATAGGATAGGCTGGGATAGGCCGGGATAGAATGGGATAGGATAGTATAGTATAGCATAGGATAGGATAGGCTGGGACAGAATGGGATAGGATAGGATAGGATAGGATAGGCTGGGATAGGCTGGGATAGGCTGGGATTGGGTGGGATGGGATGGGATGGGATGGGATGGGATGGGATATGACAGGAAAGGAAAGGAAAGGAAAGGAAAGGAAAGGATAGGATAGGATAGCACAGCATAGAATAGGATAGGATACGATAGCATAGGATAGGATAAGATAGCATAGGATAGGATATCGTAGGATAGCATAGGATAGGATGCCATAGGCTGGGATAGGATAGGATAGGATAGGATAGGATAACATAGAATAGGATAGGATAGGATGGCATAGGATGGGATAGGATAGGATAGGATAACATAGGATAGGATAGGATGGCATAGGATGGGATAGGATAGGATAGGATAGGATATGATGGGATAGGATAGGATAGGATGGGATAGGATAGCATAGGATAGGATAGAATAGGATAGCATAGGATAGGATAGGATAGGATAGCATAGGATAGGATCGGATGGGATAGGATAGGATAGCTAGGATAGGATAGGACATCATAGGATAGCATAGGATAGGCTAGGATAGGATAAGATAGCACAGGATAGGATGGGATAGGATATGATAGGATAGGATAGGATAGGCTGGGATAGGCCGGGATAGAATGGGATAGGATAGGATAGGATAGCAGAGGATAGGATAGGATAGGATAGGATAGGATAGGCTAGGCTAGGCTAGGCTAGGCTAGGCTAGGATGGGCTGGGCTGGGATTGGGTGGGATGGGATGGGATGGGATATGACAGGAAAGGAAAGGAAAGGATAGGATAGGATAGCACAGCATAGAATAGGATAGGATAGGATAGGACAGGATAGGCTGGGATAGGATAGGATAGGATAGGATAGGATAGGATGGGATAGGATAAGATAGCATAGGATAGGATATCATAGGATAGCATAGGATAGGATGGCGTAGGATAGGATAGGCTGGGATAGGATGGGATAGGATAGGATGGGATAGGATAGGATAGGATGGGATAGGATAGGACAGGATAGGATAGCATAGGATAGGATAGGATGGCATAGGATGGCATAGGATAGGATAGGATGGGATAGGATAGGATAGGATAGGCTGGGATTGGGTGGGATGGGATATGACAGGAAAGGAAAGGAAAGGAAAGGAAAGGAAAGGAAAGCACAGCATAGAATAGGATAGGATAGGATAGGATAGGCTGGGATAGAATGGGATAGGATAGCATAGGATAGCATAGGATAGGCTGGGATAGGCTGGGATAGAGTGGGATAGGATAGGATAGGATAGCATAGGATAGCATAGGATAGGATAGGATAGCACAGCATAGAGTAGGATAGGATAGGATCGGCTGGGAGAGGAGAGGAGAGGAGAGGAGTCTCGCCTTGCTTCATAAATACTAAATGAGGCTATAGACCAGAAACTCAACCGTAACGTCACAGATTAATTTTATCTCTGCCTTCAGGTCTTTTGGGTTGGGCTGTTTGGGTTTTAGGTGTTGTAGATTTTTCTTTCACACACACAGATGATGAAAACAGAGAACATCAGAAAAGATACACTCTTTGTGGGTAAGATGAAAAAATCCTGAGAGATTCAAAAAGAAGATGAAAGGAAGTGGGAATCAAGAGGAACGCAGTTGAACTGGGGAAAACAAAAGGAAGTGATGTGGAAGATGGTGCACAAAGACAACACCGCTAACAAGCTGACATAAGGATGGGAGTGGTTGCAGTAAAAAAATTAAGAAATGGGGCAAAATGTGCATGTTAGTGTTCAAAGAGGGAGTTGATGTGTTTCATGTGTGTGTGTTTCAGTGAGTTAAGATTAACAACAGGTGGGATGTGCAGCAGGCTTCAAACAGAATCTATTCCTGCTCTTTCACTGCTCCAGTAAAGAAAAGTTTTTATACCTCGATCACTTCTGAAACAACGATGGAACATGGTGATACCACGGGGACGAGACAAAACTAATTTTGCCAACTGTCAGTTTGTCGCCTGCCAAACTGGCTGGTAAAAGTGACAAATATGTACCAGACATTGGCCATTGGTTGGTGGTTAAATCCCACCCTGGTATTAAAATACTTTCCCATGGTGCTGCACTGTTCTCCTGTTTGAGGAAAATGAAGAGCCAAATAAAGTGGGCCTACAATCTGACACCAAGTCACTGCTAAACATCAACTCAAATTGCTTCTAATAGTTTCCTCTTGTGTGTTATATTGAAATAACACTGGATAGACTGAATGTTTCCTATTTTAAGGTATAAAGCATTTGGATTCAAACACATCTTCTGAAGGGTTCAACTACATATATCCTCCTGAGACAAGGACTTTTGTTTGGTACGCATTTTCAATTTCTCTTGGCTATTTGGGATCAGTAGGAACCGCTAAGTATAAAAAACTAAACATTGTCAACAATAATAAAGTCCCAATGTCCTCAAACAAGACGACAATAGAGTCCAAATGTCCTCAAACTAGATGATAATAAAGTCCCAATGTCTGCCAACAAGTACTGTTGCTAAAATTGGTCAAATTTTTTGCCATATCAAACTACAAACATTATTAATCATAAATAAACAAGATTCAACCATTAGATGTCATCAGGTCTTGGAACTTGTCCACTTTTGTGTCGGGATCGGCTGCAGACTGACTTGGCAGAGATGGCTGCCATCTTGTTTTTACATGGATTAGTGTATTGTGCTCTTACTACCACTAGATGGCACAAAATGTGTCCACGAACGAGGACAACAGGTCTGAGTTAAGCAGAGTGAAGTATAACGTCAAGAAAACCCAAAATGTGATGTCCTCACATGAGGACACAGGGTCTCGGGAGGATGTCTACAAAGATATTCATCAGAGAAAAAATTGCCATTGAGTTTAATTTGACCTGTTTGCTCACACACTGGCACACAAAGTGTAGACTGTGGGTATAAACCTGCTGTTAGGTGCGTTTCCATCAACCTGTTTCTATGTGTTTGAGGGAGGTGGAGAAGTTATTTTGTCAATATAAGGTAAATGCAACTGAGCGCACTGAAAACATATTCTGCGAATAAATAATGATGTACCGCCATTGCATATGTCTGCACACAGGGCTGTTAGCAGAACTCTAACAAGAGCATGTAGCTGTAATACAAGTTGTTCAAAACTCTCTATTTCCATTGTCCTATGTGCTCTCTGTTATTATACATCAGTTGTTTTCCTTCATTTCACCTTCTTCTTCTGCAGCAGTATATTGGCACCTGATTGGAGAATTAGCACCACCCATTGCTTATCACGATGAATCAACTCAATATTATCTCGATAGTATCTTTAACTGTCCTACCTAATAAAGGCAAAACAGCCCCAAAGTAACCTTAAAAAAAAGCAACAACCCAGCATCACCAAAATATAAACATCTCACATGGCAGGGTTTGTAGTTTAATTACGTCTTTGTGTGAATGCTTCTATTTGGCTAGCAGTGGAGCTAGCTTGGTGGGTTATTGTGGTTGGCTAATGCTCATGTGTCCCTAAACATCTTAAAGGGATAGTGCACCCAAAAATGAAAATTCAGCCATTATCTACTCACCCATATGCCAACAGAGGCCCTGGTGAAGTTTTAGAGTCCTCACATCCCTTGCGGAGATCGGCGGGGGGAGCGGCTAGCACACCTAATGGCAGCCGGCGCCCCAGACTAACGTCCAAGAACACAAAATTGAATCCACAAAGTATCTCCATACTGCTCATCCATAGTCATCCAAGTGTGCTGCAGCCACGACATAAAAAGTTGTTTCAAAAAACGTCATATGAACTCTGTTTTTAGCCTCACTGTAGCCTGTAGCTCTGACTGCCTCTCTGTGAAATCTGGTGGTGTAGTTGTTTTAAATGCAAAGCAATGCCAACGGATGAGGAAAGTCTGTGCTGCTCAGACTGGGAATTGGCGATGCCTGCACTTGAGAATCTGAACATCAGTACTGACAAGACTGCTGCTCTTCAGAGACCGTGCATCACCAATCATCTTGAGCGCGCACATGTGAGCGCGGAGCACAGAGAAGCAGTCAGAGCTACAGGCTACAGTGAGGCTAAAAACAGAGTTTATATGATGTTTTTCAAAACAACTTTTTATGTCGGGGCTGCAGCACACTTGGATCACTACGGATGAGCAGTATGGAGATACTTTGTGGTTTCAATTTTGTGTTCTTGGACGTTAGTCTGGGGCGCCGTCAGCCATTAGGTGTGCTAGCCGCTCCCCCCGCCGATCTCCGCAAGGGATGTGTGGACTCTAAAACTTCACCAGGGCCTCCATCGGCATATGGATATTTTGGGTACACTATCCCTTTAAACCCAGTTCAGACCAAAGATTCGCGAGGAGACAAGCTCAAACAGGCAACTACTTCCAATGTGCCGTTCTGCAACATTCTAAAAACCTGCTGATTCACACCAATGCAACTAGATTAGACAGTGTATCATCTCTATGCAACAACTCTCTGTACTTCCGTTCTGATTTGCAGCTTTTCAGGCGTATTTTGTGGCTGAATACAATTTGCAGCTTCTTAAAATATGAATGAGGACAGTCTTCGGTCATTTTGACTTCACCACAAGCTGATCTGCTGTAGAAACAGGTGACATGCATCATGTTCTTAAACCAGCCACTAGTGATTTGACCAGCAGAGTTGCAGGTGACACCATCAACCGGCTTGAGTCGAGCTCAGACGGTCAGTTCACACCTCTTCAACTTTTCTCTGCAACGTTCTAAAATGGTTTCGTCTCATCAAGAATCTTTGGTCTGAAATGGGCTTTACATGTTCTCTGTTAGTTCACCAACTAGTCCTGCAAGTCGTCATTACGTCTCTGTACTTCAAGGTGAACTGTAGAGAATAAGTTATTAACCACTGTGCTACATTAACCTAGTGCAATGAAAACCACTCACCTGTTCCCATCCCGCTCAGCACGGCTCCGTCGCTGACACCTGAGGCGTTGGTGTTGTTGGTGGGAGCATTGTGGGGCGCCAGGCTGGGCAGAAACAGGCACCTGCGCAGGACAACAGAGGACAGATAAATGACTGTTATCTGGGGGAACAGCCGTAACAGATACAAAACATGTTGTCAGCTTACATGTGTAGTTATTGTAAAGGAGAATTACTGCAGCAGTCTCCATCCCTGGGATCAACTATTAGAAAAACTCTGCCGAGGTTACAAAGAACAGTCTGGTAATTCAAGTGCCGCAGACACAGAAGCTTTGTATTATAATATGGAAATCTCAACTGCCTAACACTCAAGGATTAATAATGTATGAGCGCAGGATAGAGGTAGGATGAAAGCATACATTCAGGCTGGTTTTTCAAAGGGAATCTGCTCGTATGCAGTCAGCTGCACCCCTCGCATTACAGCTTAGGTCAGTGCTAATACTGCCACAATTAACAGATTATGACTGCAGAGAGATAAGAAAAGTAAAAGGTTTAAAAGTCTCCAGTAAGCTCCGTGCTAACACGATGGATTTTATTTTGTTTGATAGATGTCTGATGTCTGTATGAACTGTCATCCAGTGTTTCAAGGACTTCCACAGCGGACAAAGACTGACAATCATTCCTGAAAATTACAGAGAATTTGACTTGTGAGTCGGCGTTGTGTTTTGCTGACTCACTGCCTCTCGGAGAAGGTGCTATTTTCTCCTCTCTAATCATCCTGAACCAGCACTGAGGACACTGGTGCTCTGGGAAATGGACATGGGGATTTGGGTTTTTTTATTGGTGAAGACATAAGCTTTGTTAAAATCACAAGCAAATGTGGCCAAAATACGATTGTTTTGCTCTTATGTGACACATATCTGATCTTTTCAGAGTAGTGTGATGACAGAAATCTGATTTTTCCAATACAATCTCAGTCTCTAATTTGACATGTTTTCCGACACTGCTCGTCATGGACAGGCTGCTAACTACGGTCGCAAATGGCCCTTATCTAGACCTGGTGTTTGGTTTGTCTGTCCTGGGCCACTGAAGAAACATGACGGTGCAACGTGACAATCTCAGTAAACGAGGACACGCTTCCTATTTAGATATAAACAGCTCATCCTATGGAAACAAAACACAACGATTCTTAACAATATCTACACAGGGAATAGAGGGTTAAAAGTTTAACTGTTGTATCAGTGCGCCTTTATGAACTCCTCTCGTAGAGATACTACATGATGTGACTTTTTGAATGTGAGGCACTGAAAACTAAGCCTGTCTCAAACAAACTTATTTCAATACCATAATGAATAATACAATAACAATTCTTCTCGCTTACAATATATACAAAGACAGCAAGACTTCGGTCAGTTTTCTCATGTAATTCCCTCTAGGAAAGAAATCCAAACTGCAGCAATAATTAAGCACAAATCAGATTAAAATTTGAGCCAAAATACAACCACTTTTAATTCAGACTTCCCTACACTGTCAGTGGCTCTCCTGAACTACTCGGCAAATATGTAACAGTATATCAGTTTTAAAAGCAACTCAGGCATTCCCTAAAACAGATGGACATTAGCGCTTTTACTGGTGCATATACAGCATGTTGGGGACTATTTTCAGCTGTGGATTGATCTACATTTGGTGCTCTCTTGAGTATTTCCAGCAGCAGGACGGTGTATGTGGGACTGAGTTTAAATAAAGTACAGTGTGCGTTTATTGTATCAAGGGGCATGCCACCCAGTGCAACAGCTTGGCTCATTGATGCGTTTTCTTTTTTATATAATCATTATTTTTAACAGAAAAAATGAGCCTCAAGGAGACGCCCTCGTGTGCAGCCACAGTACCGAGTTGGGAGAACAACCTCCTGGCTGGCAGTAAGCTGATCGACTTCCATTGTGGTATGATAAGTTTTCTCCCCAACATGAGGGATGTCTGGACCCAGTTTGCCAATTTACAGGCAGGGGTTTCAGAGGGACAGGATCACCCAGGACAAACAAGCTTGGGCAGGATGAGACGTCTAATTTAAGGATAATTTTGATAGTCTCATGTACGGCAGACCAGAACTTTGTAAATCGAGACAGGACTACAACATGTGGAGGAGTGTACCAACACTCTCCCCACACCTCCAGCAATTAGGGCTGTCTCTTAATTTCACCCTATATAATCTTGAGGGGGAACTAGTTTACCCTGTTTACTATATTAAACTGCACTAGTCTCGTTTAAAGTTCCTGTGATGTTTTCTCACAGTTCTTAAAACATTTAAATGTTTCATTCCTGCTCTGTGAATGTTAGGTTAAGATCATTCTCCCAGGCGGACTTCAGATTAGAGACCTGATTGCCAAACCTTTTACGCAACATGGAGTAGTACTTTAATGCCTCATGGCCAGCACCAAATATTCTAACCACATTAGATGAATGTCAGAGCTTGGCAGGAAGTCGTAGTGGACCCGAATGTTAGGAGATCTCTAATTTGAAGATATCTCCAAAAATGCTGCTGATGGAGACCAAACTGCTGTTCCAGTGCTGTGAATGATTTCATTACACCTTTATCATCTTTGATGATGTGTTTTTGATTTTGGATGACAACAGAGCTCTAAAGCACAGAGGATAACGATATATAATGCTCTGGATACTCAGACAATAATTGTTGGCGTGACCAGATCATTGTTTTTGGTCTTTTAACTGGATTTGTTGACAGTAAGAAAAATAAAGTGTGTTTTAAGCCTTTATCTTTTTAAACTGACATATATATTGAGAATCAAAAATATAAAATAAGCAGAATGTACACTTTTGTCCCTAAAGGGGCCTCAAGGGTTGGGGAAAATCCAAATCATTCCCTTGTTTCAACTTCTCAAACCTGGGAATTTCAAAACATTTCCACAACTTTTCTGTCATATTTTACCCCATTTCCATGGCTTTATTAATGTAGCTTTTAATAGGTAGCATTAGGCCTATATAGAGATCACAGGGCGCAATAACAAGGCTCTTCCTCCAGTGTGCTGAGACAGGCATTGTAGCAAAAATGTAGCATGAAATATTGAATGGAAAGCCTTGGTGCCTTCACATACAGCAGACACAAAGAGGTAACATTATCTGGCCTGGTTACAGCAGCCATGAAATATGTGCTGACACTCTAAGTCTGCTGAGAGGCCTTTGGGTTGTCTTGATGCCTTTTCCCTTCAACACATGAAATGTGTTTGGGATATTTGAGCAGACAACAGTCCTGTTTAATGTAAATATATTTACTTCCTGTCAGTTTCTCATTGCTCTGTAAAATTTAAAGGGTAGGTGTTGGTTTTGTTTGTTTGTTTATTAGTCTATCTACAAGTATATTTGAGTTTTAGAAGTTGGAAAATGTCCGAAATTATCTACACTAAGTTAAACATGGCTGATCAGAGCTTCAGAGCCGTTTCTCCCATGATGCCCATTTTATACATTTTGGTGCAGAGCCTACATCCAGTGTGACTCAGGTCTGCCTCTCTTTTAAGTCATGTATTATATTTGTCATTCAAAAGCAATATGTTATTAAAAACACACTTCTCAGGGATTTGTGGATGGCGGAGGCTCACTAACTTTACCTGCTCATTAGACTGTTCTGCCTCCAACTAGATGAATACGCCAAACATGTGATACTAGTGACATTTTGAGTCAGATTTTAAATTAGTAATTTTAAATTAGTAATACCAGGAATGTATTTTGTGTAATGTTGTTAATGTCTTTGGATTTTTTTTAACATATTTTAAACAAAAGCCACAACAACGTATATTCAAAACTTCTACTACAAGGTCTGTTAATTCCAAATCATTTCCAGGCCTGGAAAACAGTTTTTCTAACGTCAATACTTTATCAGGAATTTCATGAACCCTGTTTCTATCATTGTAAAAGGAACATCTTTGGTCTACCTCTGCTTCACTGGCTGCAAATCACACTTTTCCTCCCTCGTTATCAGATGGTGCATTTTACCAGTGGTCCAACCTTGGAATTAAGCAATTTAAAGGGATAGTGCACCCAAAAATGAAAATTCAGCCATTATCTACTCACCCATATGCCAATGGAGGCCCTGGTGAAGTTTTAGAGTCCTCACATCCCTTGCGGAGATCGGTGGGGGGACCAGCCAGCACACCTAATGGCTGACGGCGCCCCAGACTAACGTCCAAGAACACAAAATTGAATCCACAAAGTATCTCCATACTGCTCATCCGTAGTGATCCAAGTGTGCTGCAGCCGCGACATAAAAAGTTGTTTCAAAAAACGTCATATGAACTCTGTTTTTAGCCTCACTGTAGCCTGTAGCTCTGACTGCTTCTCTGTGCTCCGCGCTCACGTGTGCGCGCTCAGGGTGATCGGTGATGCACGGTCTCTGAAGAGCAGCAGTCTCGTCAGTACTGATGTCCAGATTCTCAAGTGCAGGCATCGCCAATTCCCAGTCTGAGCAGCAAAGACTTTCCTCATCCGTTGGCATTGCTTTGCATTTAAAACAACTACACCACCAGGTTTCCAGTGCTCGACTCCGGTATTCTGCGGCTGGCTGAGGGTTAGGCTCATGAGCTGCGGCGGCTGCTTCGTCCAGTAGCCTGAGACGTCTAACAAATATGGCTCAACAAAGAAATGCTGTTCCTCCTCAATTTCAAAGTCTTCAGACATGTTGGGCTGTCCTTTGCTAAAAGACCGTAGTGCAAATTATCTTTTAGCTCTGTTGGACATTAGTCTGGGGCGCCGTCTGCCATTACTGTAGGTGTGCTAGCCGCTCCCCCCGCCGATCTCCGCAAGGGATGTGAGGACTCTAAACTTCACCAGGGCCTTCCTCAGCATGAGGGTGAGTAAATAATGGCTGAATTTTCATTTTTGGGTGCACTATCCCTTTATGGATTTATATGTCTCTTCCTGGACATAATTTTTTTTTAGATACCTGCAAATTCCCACTTTTGTTCACAATAAATTTGCCCAGTTCTCCAACTTGCCTGATGACACACCTCTACATGCTCTTCTTCAACCTCTCTGAATTCTGTGAAGGGAAGTGTCTTTGGGAGGAGTATTTGGGGAAGAGGATCTCTGAAGAGCTTTGGGGGCGTATTCTCAGACGTCATGTACATCGCTACATAACTACAGGACTAATGATTTTTAAAACTTTGTCGGAGGTCACTGGGACACTTATCGAGCCTAATGCCAATGTTCTGTTCAGTCTCTCAGTTGCCTTTGCCTGAGCTTGGAGCAGATCTTGCAGCTTCTGTAACATTACTGGCTAGATGTCTGATACTAATGAGATGGAAATCACCAACACCGCCTCCACACACTTTGTGGATAAAAGAGATTCTCAGTAATTCACAGCTTAAGAAAATCTGATATACATTGAAAGGCTCTCACGGGAAAGTTAAAAAGATGTGGCGATGGACGTTCTTTGCCTATGTGAAGAAAATGACCTTTCCAGCTATCCCTGAATAATATCACAATGAATCTTGTCTATTTTTGTATCCATATCTTTGGTCTTACCCTGACTTTAAGGGCAAGTTTATTGTTTACTGTAATGAGTGGAATATGACCGAGCTGAATGTTTTTTTTTCTGCGTAGGTTATGGCATTTAATTAGTCTCAAAACCCGCACGCATACACACACAACAGTATCCATGAGCAGAGAAGCATCCTCATGAGGGAACATTTCCATTCTGAGGTCTGTAATGATTAGTGTAGAATTTCTTTGTGATGAGAGCACCGGCAAAAAGAAACTGCAGGTGTTGAAAGTGACCAGCCAAAGGAGAGGAGACCCCAGTCACTGTCCACGCCTCCAGTCTCAAAATGCAAGTGTTGAGCAGAACCAAGCAGGTAGGGAGAGTGGAGCGTGCGTGTGGAGAGGGTCGAGTGCGCTTGTCACAGCGCAGAGCAGAAATGCTCCCTCGCGAGGATGCTTTTCCGCTCGCAGATACTGTTGTGTGTGCGCACGGGTTTTGAGACAAATTAAACGCCATAGTAGGTTCTAAGATTATATTTTCTTTTTGTTGGTTTGTTTGTTGGTTTTCTTTCTTATTGTACTGCTATCACACTGTCATTCATAAGTGCTTTAACACTAGTGTCAATTTCTGTGTAAAAAATCAGTAAACAAAGTTCATTGGAAGAAAAAGAACAGACAGAAAGACAGTTGCTTAGACAAAACAAGCAATTTGAGAACATCCCCTGGACTTGGGGAATTTTTAAAACAAATCTGGTATTTTATTTTAGTAACAATTGATGTATACGTATAGACTACATCAAATAAGTAGTAAAAACTAACTGATAGTTGCAGGCCGACATGTGATCCACTCACTATAAGATCTTTCTTCTAGCTCTGTATAATTTATTGTGCGTGACAGAGACACTAACTGAGTCCCGAAATGACCTGATTTTATTTTGGCTCTCTCTTTTTGGTTTTCAACCTGAACAGGAAGGTCCGAGGTCAGGGTTATCTACGGGACAGCGTCCCTGAAGCTGGCAGGATTTCAATGACTTATTCAAGGACACTGTTCAAGGGCAGACACTCTGTTTAAGAGGCAGCACCAACACCACCCTGCTGCTTCATAGTAACTACATGTTCGCTGTCTTTTCTCCCCATTAGTCATCACCTTGATTAGGTTAAAGAAAAAATAAAACACTCCAGGGATTTCACCGGCCGGCTATGCTAATTTTTCTTTTGTATTCAGTCCGAGTGAGATGCTTTTTTTTTTTTTGTAAAGGAGTCTTTTCTCCTCCACCCCCATCCATGTGTGTGTAAGCATGTTGCACATGATAGAAAGTGGAGATGTGCATGTGTGTGTCTAAGAGAAGAGAGTGCCTGTGTGTGATTCCTAATAGCAGCAGGGGCATCAATATTTCATGGTGACAGATGGGAGAGGAAGGAGGGGAATGGGTTTGTGAGGCGTGTGTGTGTGTGTGTGTGTGTCTGGTATGTGTGTCCTCTGTTTATGCTGAGGAGAAAGTGGGCCAGTGCCTCGTTCCCTGTGTGCTGCTGCTGCTGCTGCTTTGCTGTGTTTTCAGGAGAAACTCCATGTTCTATTCTGAGGCGGCTGCTGCAGCGAGTCAAATGGGTTCTTCTCTGAGTAACTGATAAAAAAAAACAGGAAAGCTGAGAAATTACAGACCAGGAAATATGGTGACTGAGTGGGAGAGGAGTTTCTAAAATAAGTAAGCTAATAAGGAAACTGATCTTGAAGATTTTTGAAGTTCTGACACCAGCAGAACTAATGAAATCTTTGAAGTTCACAGAAGTTTCTGTTTCGTCAAATGCCTGAGTCGATGAACCTGAATACTCTCTGCATACATCCATATTAAGTAACAGGCAGGGTTTACCACACATTTATTTGTTTGAGGTGGGCTGCCACGATTAAAACATCTGCCGCCACATCTTGATTTTCTATATTTAGGGCTGGCCCATTCATTAGGTGCGTCGTTGGAATATATCTACCAGTTATTATTTGCTCCACAGAGGGAACGGCACAACACCTGGGTGTGTTGGTTAAAAAGTTTGCTTTCACTCACAAACAGCTGTTCCTCTCATCCATCGATCTGATCTAATCGGCTCAGATTGGAACAACTGATCAATTATGAACCCTGCAACTCAAAACTCCACAAACTGCAGCTGAAGGAAAAACAGAAGACTTCCACCTGTGCTGCGTTCATGGACAGCAAAACCTCCAAAGTTGGAAAGGAGACACTGAATGCTACAGGGACACACAGGCAAGACAAATAAATAAACAAACAAAAAAACATAAAGTTAGCCCGCCTGATGATGATCTTTTCTATAAAACACAGGGACCTGGACACCAGCGGCTTAAATTTCACACTGCTTATGCAGCCCTAAATCAGTGGATATCCAACAGGGGCCACGCCACAGATTGCATCATCATGAGAGTTTTCACTCATCATTCTTAACCCTGGAAATAGTCCATCCATTCATTTTCATCCACTTATCCAGGGTCAGATCGTGGGGGCAGCAGGCCAAGCAAAGCACCCCAGACATCCCTCTCCCTAGCAAAACTTTCCAGCTCCTCCTGGGGGACTCCCGGGGCCTCCTACCAGTGGGACGTGCCTAAACACCTCTAACAGGACGGCCCAAGAGGATCCTGATCAGATGCCCGAACCACCACAACTAACCCCTTCGATGTGAAGGAGCAGCGGCTCTACTCAGAGCTCCCTCCGGATGTCCGAACTCCTTACCCTATCTCAAAGTCTGAGCCCACTCATTTCGGCCGTGAATCCTCCAAGAATTGCTACCTTAATGCGGTGGAGGGGTTTGCATGTCCCTGGGTCCTGTCCCTGCTCCTGGTAAGGTCTCCAAAGGCAAAGTGGTCCTACGGGAGGGGCCAGACTAAGAGCAATTCAAGAAGACCTTGATGAAACAGACAATTCAGACTTCGAGCACCTTCACCGTTTTGGGGACACCTAGGTGCCTCCCTGGAACCAGACCTGGGAGGGGGCCGGGCCTTGGGCCATGGTTGCGCTCAGCTCGAAAAAATAATATGGAGCTGTCGCCATGTGGGCCAATCACCTACAGGGACAGAAATCAGGGTCTAGTGCATTGTGTGCCAGGCGGCAGGCAGGGACGGAGCCCTGGGTGTGCTGATAATGTGCCAAAATTAGTTTCATAGAAGTAGTTGTTCAACAAAATAACCTTGATGTAAGATTCAGTTACTGGATTTTTTTTTAGCTTGGTTTGAAAATGCAGGTGTTTTAAAGCTCGACAAAAAGTTAGTAAACTAAGGTGGAAATATCTCATCACAACACTGTCATTTTTTGGAACATCATGGTGCATTAAGTATCATATGTAGTGTTTCTTCCCTACATCTGAGCTTCTCAGCACTGAAAACAAGAGGCCAAATTTCATGTCAAGTTGAGCAGACACCCAGCAGAAAGGCAAAAGAAAGAAGAACCACAGATTTGTAAGGAGAGCACAACACTGAAGGAGCAGAAAGTCATCAAGAATGATGGAGGGCAACACAAGGTAGCAGCATAAGATATGCATCAAACCACCTTTGCCTGAGGCTATGTATTTTATATGCAACGTAACACACTGGTGCAGTTAGACGCAAGATGCTGCCTGATAACACATCAAGATATGTTCCATCTTCCTGCTCCAGAAAAGCAGCATTTTTATCAATTTTATTTGGCACATTCAGGCTGCTGCACCCCGACAACATCCTCTGTCTGCAAGACAAATCTGGCATGTGTGTGACGAGTATCAGGTCAGGTGTGTCAAATGATGTCTAACAATGTGGCTGCTGTGTGTTGCCCTTGAAACTGTATTTGAAGAAGAACACGTAAAATAACCAGGGACATATCTTTAGAGAGTAAAGGTCTAACAGACTGGTTGATTTCAAGTTTAAAATTCATCCTATGCTGCCGTGATCTACAGCAGCATAATATATTCACACAGTCCCAATCAAAGTGATGCTATGTAGAGACTCAATGCTGGTCAGGTAATCAGATGAAATAACCTTTGGCATCATGCCGCTTCACTGACAGAAATGTCTACAATGACCTTTTGTAAGACGTCCACCCTTTCCTTAAAGCCGTCTCCTTATGAATATTAATAAAGAATGTAACATATCATAGACTTAAGTTTCTCCCAACAGTTGTTTACTGTGTGTCAGCGTAACATGTGTGCATGTGTCATGTACCTGTGGCTAAAAGTGTGTGGGCGCTTCGCCAAGGTGACATCCCACACACCATCTTCTCCACTGACCCCGGTGTTCAGTGTGCCGATAACATACAACACAAACCACACAGGGCGCAGGAGAGGCTGCCGGCAGCAACAGCAGCAGCAGCAGCAGCAGCACCCACAAAGCGGAGGGTGTCGTGTGACATAAAAGGCGGAAAATGAACCTATTTGTATGCGCGGCTCCACAACTGGAGGCGAATAATAGCCTCCTGCAGAGACAGTTGCAGGTGCTGCTCAGAGGTAAAAAAAAAATAAATACAAAAATAAATAAATAAAAAGCACAACCTGTTAAAATGCAGGGAAAAAATAACGTGCGGTACCCCGAGGTGTGTGTGTGTCAGTGGTGAGAAAAATTGCTCCATAAAGAGAGAGATTTAGAGGAAAGTGGTTTACAGAGGAGTGGCATCATCTGTTGCTGCAACAGCTTTTCTGAAAGTGTGTAATGAGGACTGGTTCATGCTGAAGGAGACAATGAAGACAGAAAGAGGCTTTAGGGGCAGTTTAAACCTTCTTCGTTGCATTTATCATACATCCTTTTGGCGATAGCTACTCTTAAAGTTCCTCAATAAAGTATTTCTTATTTTAACAATGGATAAAATTACCAAATGTAATGACTGGAAAAATTAGAGAATTATCGCTCAGTGCTGCAGCCCTCCTCAGATTTATTGAGGTTTAAGGCCTCATTGTTGTTTTAGTTTAATGGCACAGTTACAGTCCAGTCTCAGTGCTCCCATCAGCTGTTCCCAGCAGCAGCAGGCAGCTGCTTTAAAGTAAACAACAAGCTGGTGAAGAAAGTGGAACATTTATCATCTGGAGCCAGATATATTTCTTACAAATTGGTGGAGACCAAATACGAGCTAAAAGGAGTGAATGACTAAATTTATAATGTGGACTGAAACTATCTCAAATAAATGCAAATGCTGCTTTGTGTCTGCCAGATGTGTAAAAAGGAAAAACATATGAGCCATAAGTAGGGTTAGGTACCAAAATCAGCACTTCTAAGGGTGCCAACTGGATTATGTCAGCACTTCATAGAACCAGTGCATGTTAAATCCACATGTGCAAAATGCTGGTATCTGAGAGTGCATCTAGGTAAGAATGCTGGGCCTAGACAAGAGCTGCCAGCCTCAACTTCATGTATGTAGGAGCACCCTGAAGCCAGGAAGCGAGCCACAGAGCTCTGCAGCTGCTCCGTGAGTCAAAACTATTACTTCAGCACCTATCAGCTGCAATTAGCGGTTCAAATGTGAACGGTACCCAACCCTCGCCTTGAGAACTAAGACTGTTAGTGCAGTTTACCTGAGGAGTGTAAAAAGCATGTGCCCCCTTCCCTGGATAAAAAAGGAAAGACTGATGATAAAGACCAAACATGTAAACAGTAAGTTTATAATGTTCATGCTAACTAACCCGAAGCCCTCCAGCGATGTGTCAAACTCCACAAATGCAGGCGTGACCGCCGATCCGTGGAGGCGTATGTCATGGGGCGTTGTCATGGACACCAGGCACTTGACTCGAGTGAGGGGCACGGTGCTGCCCTCTGCAGAGCGCACAAGGCTGCGGCTGATGCGATACTGGCCGTTGTCCTCCGCTGGCGTGGCGAAGACACTGTCTGGACCAAAGCCCTCCATGGACATGGTCATACTGTCTGTAAAGTCAGGAAGGACAAAACTTTAATTGAGGATAAACTCAACCAACATCAAGGGTGGGGCTACTAGTTTAAATCCATTAGTTTGCCTTGTAACCAGCTAAAATATGGGAAAAAAAGTTTTGATCCAATGCTAAGGCACATCTAATTTAAGGCCTGTGATCCAGAAGAAGAGACACAAATGGACTTTTTCACACCAGGTCCAGAGCCCGGAGTGAGAATAATGACAGCTCTGCCCGTACCTCCTCTTGTGCTCTTTGAATGGAACCAAAATCCTCATAGCTTTCATACATTTCTTTTCCTTTTTCTCTGCTCTTGCCTGCCGACTCTAGTATTATGTAGCAATAAATGAATAGCTGAGGTTTCTTCACTTTTTTCTCCTCTCCTATTTTTCAAACTCTGCCACTGCAAAAACAGGCTGTGACAGCATTTTGGGTTTAGAGAATCTTCTATGTGTTTAGAGAAGCCCACATTAGGTGCATTAATCTATAGAAGACATTTATTTTTTCATTCAGAAATGTCAGACGGCTGTATCTGGGCAGCATTAGATCAAGCCTGGATCTTTATTGTCCCATAAGGAGTTGAATTAACCTCTGGTCTGACGTACAGTGTTTTACCTTCCACTAAGAACATGGATGACTGCTTGTTGGGAGTCAACACATCTAACACAGACAAATTAAAGCAGGTATTGCAACACGCAGCACTGGCAGCCAATAACCCATCCTGGATTATCTTCTCACAGACAGAGAAAGATAGTCCTGTGTGTTCTAACAGTGGCGGCTTGTAAAGAGCAGTAATTAGTCGGGACTTAATATCCATTCTCAGCCGAGAGGAGACACAATGAGCAATTAGGACATGCTGAGGAGCCCACAAAATTACAAACATTAACGGCTGTTAATAGAAAACAAACCATTTGTAGCAGATTCACAGTTGAGAGACGATCTTTGTTTAAACAGGGAGTTTACACATTAACTGGATATTAATCAGAGGCCAAGAAGACGATTCCGGGTTTCCTACAAGTTGGTGCTTTGCTTAAGACACCTCATGGTCCCTACAACTCTTCCTATAAACTCTGAGGAAATAAGCTGCACTGTAAAATGTCAGGGTCGCATAAACTAAAGCCAGGCAGTTCCACTGACTTTGCAATCATCTGAACCTTTCTGAAAACCTACAGAATCATCCCCTTTCCACCACCGAGCCGGTGCTCGTAATTCTAACCCGACAATTAAATGGCAAATGAGAGCTCATCCTCTGCAATCACGGCCTATTCACCGCACAATTCGTCCCAGTGATCTCGCAGAGAGGGAGCAAAGGAAAGGAGCAGAATAACTGAAAGATTGACGACCTTTTTCCAGGCTTTTAGCACAGAATGAAACGTTCTCTCCCAGGAGGAAGCTGGTTTCACTGTGGCGGATGGAAACGGCTCCCAAATGACATTATCATTTCATAAAAGTACAGGAGGGCTGCGAAGGACTGAACTCTTCAATTCTAAGCTATTAAAAACTGATATGCTCAGCTGTAAAGAGGCTGTCATTTCTGCCCACAAATTCAAATAACGTCACAAGACTGCATCACAAACTGCATATATCTGATAATAGATGTTTGTTCTTTCATCTGTTTGTTTGTATGGATTTGCACTGCTTTTATATTCATTTGACAATTCATTAAAAGCCGTTTTAGCATGCACCATTTTGACCCGCCTTGATTGTTTTTTGACTGCTTACAACAAAAAAAAATCCAACCTGTTCTTCAGTTCAGTTTGGAAACAGTTTAAGGCAATTGCTGGTAAAAACCCACTTTCCCAACATTAACTTGAACGCTAAATACTTTAGGTAAGACACTGACAATCAAAATGAACTTTAATGACACTTGAACGGTTCTCTGAGGTGCCCCCTGTTGTTATGGCAGAACAGTGTGTACCCTCAGTCAATCTTGGGTTTTGGCTGTGGCTCAGAAAGTAGAGTGGGTTATCCACTAATAGAAAGATCAGCAGTTCAATCGGCGGCTCCTCCAGTACGCCTGTTGAAGTATCCTTGAACAAGATACTGAACCACAAAATGGCTGTTCCATCGGTGCGTTAATGTGTTGAAAATTGAGTAGCAGGTGGCACCTTATAACAGTCACCAGCGTATGAATGTGTGAATGTGACTTGTAGTGTAAAGAAAGCACTTTGAGTGGTCAGAGGACTAAAAAATATACAAGTGCAGCTCCATTTACCAAACAGATCTGATACATAACACTAGAGAGAGTATTTCCTTTGAGACCCTTGATGAAGTGACTATCATGTGATCACAACTGGGAAGAGAGTTGCGACTGTCTTACTTCTCATCTCTGCGTCGTAGCCGAGAGAGCTCGGTTTGTGAACCCGGTACTGCTTCAGTAGCTTCTTGTCCCAGGCGCCGCAGTTCAGAGGGTTTCCAAGACGTAAGAACTCCCTGGAGGGCAAGAAGAGCAGGATGTCAAGAAGAGAAATAAGCCTTCAAAGCAAAGGACATATTAAATAGCAATGATTATTACTGTTCTTCTGATGCTTATTATTGTTGAATTTTGCCTAATTGCCGTACCAGTTTTTACTTGAGCATATTTCACCATACTAAAGTAAAATACCCTCTCAATTTTTTGCCCCCATTTAATTGAGCATAGTGTTAGTTCAGGCAGGACACGATGTCAAGCTCAGCCCACACCCCAGCTACATCAGCTGATCTCAAACAGCCCACTGTTTGATGGATCAGCTGATTGATCACATGATTCCTTTCGATGCAACCAATTGGCACATCTCATTCAGGGCGCCCTATTTAAACTGCTCTGGCCTGCCTACTGTTGTTGCTTCCTCTGCAAGCCACTTTGCAACCCACCTCCACCCCAGCTCCTCCTTTTCATGCTGTGTCTGACTTATCAAT
Organism: Epinephelus lanceolatus; assembly: GCF_041903045.1. Taxonomy (NCBI): domain Eukaryota; kingdom Metazoa; phylum Chordata; class Actinopteri; order Perciformes; family Serranidae; genus Epinephelus; species Epinephelus lanceolatus. The sequence goes on from NC_135742.1 coordinate 6,481,768, forward strand.
GTCATTTCTGTTTGTCATTGATGCTGCTCTGTTCTGTTCCTGGGGGGTCTTTGCTGCTGCTCTCCCTGCCTTAAGCTTTCCATTTAGGCGCATGGAAGGGCAGAGAGGTGTGCTCTCTCTGTCTCAGGCTTTCCTCATATGCGCATGGAAGGGCAGAGAGGCCCCAGAACAGAGCCATACCCCCAATATATAATACTGCAATGGAAATAAAGTTTTCTTTGACTAGAGTGACCCTGACTAAAATATATGAATTCATTGTTGCCATCGTTTGGCAAACTCAGACTCTGCATTTTACCTTCCATCTGTATCATAATCCATTCAGTGACTCTAAAGGGACAGTTCAGAAAGCCTGCATCTATTCATGGCAAAAGTCCGGTGCTCATGACAGCCCAAGATGTAAACATTAATGGCATTCACCTCGGTTAAGCTATAACGTTAGCTAGCTGAGTGATGCTAGGTGAGTTAGCAGTAGATTCATGCTTCCTTCCATGTGGTGGTACAGTTCATGGGTGTAATTTAGTAGAAAGAATAGCGTTACAACATGAAACTGCTACGAAGTAGAGGAGGTAAACTAAGGCTACACTACACAATACATGAGTGACTTCTGCGTCTTTAGATATTAAGGTAAAACAATAAAGTATTTTGTACAGAAATACTGCATTCAGTCAGGCTGTTTCTTCCTTCAGGGCATCGCATCAGTGGAATTCAGTACCACAGACATTTAGAGAGTCTCCATCATGTCACTCATTTATGTTTAATGACAAGAAATGGCTTGTTGACACCCAAAGATGTGAACACTGATTCACGTAATATTTAACTGTAACATGTGACAGTGGATTCTGTCTGTAACTGTATTATGTGATGGGTTTTTTGCTATAATGCAATATGTTTTGACCTGTTTATCATCATGTGGTACATTTGTTTTTATGAATTATTTCTAAGGTCTGCAGTGGCTCAGTATGTGGGGGAGCAGGTGGCTCCAACACTGCTGGGTACAGTTGTTGTGTTTCCAGAGGGACAGTCAATCATAAACACGTCCTCTGTGTCCTCATGAATCTGTAAAGCACTCTGGATAAAAGCGTCCGTCTAAATGTATGCAGTATGTAAATTCAGCAGTTACTTAGCAGGTTGACTTGTTCTCCTCAACAGCTGTGGTTAAGAGCATGTTTTAGTCTGTTTAAAAATCAATGATGAGGTTGACTGGCATGTAGGTGCCTCGAACACAAAGAGTCCCGGTGATGGTTTGTGTCAGTCGCCTGAGCGCTGAGTGAGCAACACCACAGACACGGAAAGACTCGGGAGCTTAGCTGAGGCTGACGTTAGCAGAGCGGAGACAAACGAGAAATAACACAGGGGGGAGAATTATGAAGGTAAAGTGACAGAACAAGACTGACAGCACACGAGTGAGGCAGACAGACTAACAGGGAGGAGACAGGAGAGGAGGGTGGGAACAGATTGACAGCTACAGATATGTTTACCTCCAGCACAATGAGGGGAAAGAGAATATCAGCCGGGGGATTTACATATAAAAAGAGTCAACCATGTGCATGTCAAATAACTCTCCCCCGTTCTTCACCCCAACCTCCCACCTCACTTAACTAGTCAGGCGGGAAATGAGAATCGCTTGGGTTAGTCTGCATACATAGCCCTCTTTCACATGCTGAAACCTGTCAGAGCAGATTAAGCTTCCCAAATGGGAAAACTTCACCTCTATGAACAGTCCCACTGACATACTAACAGTAGAATATTAATGGGGCGATAACCAGTTTGAGTCTGGCAGGTCATGTTAAGTTTAGAGATGTAGTAGGTAAAATTTTAGCCAGGTCCAGTACCTTAGTGCCATCGGCTGCAGGGCCTGTGAGGCCAGCCTCTCAAACATCCTCTGCAGCGGAGGGTGCAATGGATGGTCCTCGTCGCCCAGGGCCTGACTGCAGCGCTGCAGCAGCCGCTGGTGGAGGCACGCTTCACACAGCACCTGCTGGTTCCTCTCACTGTTCACCAGGAGCTGGAGGATGTTGGCCACCGCCAGCTGCAGGTCCAGGGCGTGCTGGAGGGAAACAGGAAGAGGCTTTTAGTTCTCACATTATATTTGATTTACAGGATTGTTGTGTCTACAGCTGCAAGGATATGGACAATCTGGGCAATCTGACTGCAATAACTCTGATAAGAGATTCAAATATATCTGTTTACATGGACTCTAAATAGAGGAATCTGATGAGGTGTGCGTTCACATGCACCAAAGCATTTAAGCAGAATAAAAGAGTCTTATCTGCCAGAAATATAACAGAAGAATTGGATTTTTTCCAACTTCATTGCTAAAATTCAATTCATTCAATACATCGAGTATAGTAGGAGAAGAACTGGTTGCACCTTAGAAGTAAATAATGTAAGTGTAGCTCAGGATGCTGCAAATTACAGACACAAAACTGGCTGTCACTACAATTTACCAATGGTTCCTAAACATCTTACATGCGGGCTACTGGGCTGAGTTAAATGGCTGCCAGCAGCATCAGTGAGAAACGCAGTAGAACAAGAATGAAAGCTCAGGGGGCAGAAGTCAGAGAAGGGTGGGTGGATGCGTCCAACAAACACCGATTTTCACCCAGGAGAGCGGAGTTCAGGTCCCGTAAGATTATACAACCAACCATCCACATGATTTGTTGCTTAAATCCAACCACATGTTTTTTTTCTTACGTGTGTTTGTTGTTGAAGGGAAAAAAAAAAAAAAAAAAAAACGGCAATTTGCGGTGTTGTACCAATGTAGTGCTTTTATTTTGAAAGACACTGTATGTAAACATTAAATTTCCTGTGAAAACAGAAGTGTATTTTGAAAGAAGACAATGCATGTAACAGGCAGAACTTGACACGGCGTCCCAGAACGTCAACGACCAACGCACCCAGGGTATCTTGGAGGTCGTATCTGGACGTGGAAAGTCCAGGACCAAACGTCGATATGTGACGAGGTCGGAGTGAGAATGTGTTGTTAAACTTTAACAGCGACTAGTTGCGTATCATGCCCACATTAAAGAGCAGCTTTTCTGTCAGTGTCTGACGCCGGAAGTCGCAGCCCAAGCGCCTGATTAAAATGAATTAAGAGTGAGACCGGGTTGGCTACTGGTGTGTCAAGCAACTCCACATTGCAACCTGTAACAGCAACATTACATAAGGCTACAGTTTTAAAGTAAAAGAATACATTTATCAATCAGAGCACTCATATAAGAACATAGCACTTAATACTTTTGAATTTATGAACAATTCTCTGTCAAAATCAGCAGAGGGAGACTCATAGAAATAGCTGTTGCGGTATGTAATGTGCAGCACACGCACCAGCTACGTTACCTAATGTTACCCCCCTCCATGAGGAGCAGAAAGAATGTATTTATTCCAGCCAGACAGATATCAGGTCAGGTTCACGTTTACATGCGTATTAGGCACTAATATTTTCCTACTGAACAGATTATCGAATGGATTATACTTCCCCTTGCAACTGGCTTAAAAATTCCTTTCAATTAGCCCAGTCTCTTCTGATTGAGGTGTTAACATGAGGCATTTTTCAGTACTCTGATTACTAGTGGAATATTAGGGTCCATGTACAACTCATACATTGAAGTTTCATTGGTTTTGCCAGCATTTACTGATTAGCTGTTAACAAATTCTAAATTCAATCTCCACAAAATGTAAAATATAGTGTTTTCTTTTTAAGATACATGCACATTAAACAATCTGGATGCCTGTGACAGGTAAAAAACACTGAGTCAAACTGAAAATAAAAGCTTTTCCCTGGCCCTACGTGTAACCCCTTCACCCACTTCAACAGGAAGTGCGTGTTAGCACATTTCCTCCTTGCGTTTCCTCACCTCTGGCTGACTGTCTGAGCAGACGGAGGGCAGCAGGTCCAGCATGGCCAGGACGGCCCCTGGGTGGATGACCACCATGTCGGACGAAGACGAGGAGGAGGTGGGGTGGGAGGTGTTGGCCAAGTGGAGCTTCAGGTCTGTCAGGGCTTTGACTGGGGCGGGAGGGCCCGACGTTCCGTAGTAGCCTTGTCTGGGAGAGAGAAAGTCATGTGCAGTCAAGCCAAAGTTATTCACACATCTTCGATATATCTGCCACTGAGTGCTTTACAGAACACAACGATCTCAACACAAGTGATGGAGATGGGTCAAACGTAAAAGTCTGGCAAGAAGAAACAACATCACCGTGTTTTGTCCTTGACATTTTGTTTTGCCACAGGGAACCCTGCTGTTTCCTGTTGATATGGTTATGAGAATATGCTGATTAAAACAACATAAAATCATCCTAATTTCAGTTCAGTCCGAGGCAGAATATTAACACTTGCCACTCGTCTGTTTACTGAGACTCAAGCTTTATTTGGAGGCCCTACTTTACTGTAAAATATGTAACTGGCTCACAGAAACACAGAAAGTGGCTGCTAAATATTCAGATATACAGATACAGTGTCCTCCAGATAATCAATGGAAACATTGCTATAAAGAGGACGTAAATAATCATCACTGGATGAATGTAAGCATTGTATTTAACACTTTGACTCCAACTTTCTTCAACATGACTCAGCGCTCCTCACACTTCAGGGATCAAGGTGTCAGTCGAGCCCTCCTCTTGTGCAGAGAGCAGGAGCTCTGCCAGGGCCTGCAGCGGGGCAATTAGACAAATAGGCGTGTTGCCGCGATGCAAATTACAGAGTGGCAAATCCCCCCTCAGGAGAGATGTGGAGCTGGAAAAGGCTGGAGTCAGCAGAAAGTGCTGGAGGGGTTGGATGTGGGGCAGGAAGCTAACTGGGTTGTTCGTATTCCCACTGGCTTGCAGCCTCTTTGATAGTTTTTGAGTAGAAATGGACATGTGAAATTATGTTCTGCTGCATTTAAAGACAGGTATGGACAAAGTTACGACGCACAGACACAGCGGGCTATGTAAGAAGCTCCAGCAGTAATTCAACATGGTGGTCAGAGCTTGCACAAGCAAATGAGGGGGAGACAAGCAGTGGGTCCAAAGTCCATACAACACACTAACTGCATATAGTGTATATGATGCAGTAATGGTGTTAGTGTACTGTTTTCACTGTTAATATGAAAAGTATATTGTTTAGTTCTTGTATACTAACAGGAAATGATACGATACACGCACCAATGCATGTCAATCAAACTGCGGATTACACTTGACAAGTACACATCCAAAGAATTTAGTAGTTATTTCCTCCTCTCTGAGGTGTTAAACCACTATCCCCAATTTTTTTAATGCACTCACAGGTCATTTTTAATCTGCATCCTGCCTATTTTTAAGATGTTTTTGTCAGATTTAAGGCGTGAACTCACCACATACTGGAGACCTGCTTAGATTTAGGGTTATCTAATGACACACGAAGAATTATTTTCATTATCTACAAAACTGTCCATTATTCTTTATCTAATTTTTTCTCAATAAAATGTCAGAGGGTAGTGCAATTTCCCAAAGCCCAAGGTGACGCCTTCAAATGGTGTGTTTTATCGGACCAGCAATCCAAAACTCCAAAGCTATTCAGTTTGCTGTTAAGTCGTCACATTTAAGGGGGATGAAACAAGCGAACATTTGGCTGTTAAATTACTATAACAATTATTCCATCGTCAAAAGAGTTGCCGATTCATTTTCTGTTGCAGTTCTACTTAGATGTAACATGTGACATGAATTTGAGACACAGCTTCAGAGTACGTTGACACTTAGTCGGCCAAATTTCTCCACGTCTTGGCTTTCCTTCAACATTAACCCAGTATGTTACACAGCCAAATGATCTCCAGAGTGGATAATATTGTCTGCTTATTTTAATATAAATGACTAAATCGTAGCGTATTTTGTTGGACAACTAAACAGATATTGAAATATACGTAAAAGTGAAGAGTTAAATCTTGATCTTTGCTGTGTTAACAGTGTATGTAATGCTCAGTATGTAGATAAGCCATGGTGAACAGTTTTGTAGTTTTCCAACAGAGAGAAGGAAGGGTTCGAAGCACAGTCACCGGAAGAAAATGTTGGCATTGTACGTTTCTGCAAACCATTAATAGGCTACATTTCTATGTTTTATACGAATCTTATCAACGTTTCTTAAGTGACGTAATGTATGAGCTGACTTTCCTATTGCAAAGTGGAGGGTATGGTGGACGGGGTGATCCCTTGGCGAGACGCTGCCAAGCTGTGGACCACTGTTTGAAACCAACAACCAACAAAACTGGTTGTTTTTAACGAGTCATCACTTTGTTTCCAGCAGCTTTACGTCCATCAAACATGGCCGTTTTTAAGTGACTCATCACTGGTTTTACACCGGGGATAGTGCAACAAAAAGCGGTTGTATTTTTTACCAAGATGTTGCCGCATTTCCTGTCAAGGTAGTACAACCAAAAGTGGTGGTTTTTACTGAGACATCGCTGCATTTCCTGCTTGGATAGTGCCAAAAAAAGCGATTGTTTTTTTACCAAGACATTGCTGTATTTCCAGTGGGGATTGTGCCACCAAAACCAAGTATTATAAACCAAAACATAATATTTTTGTAAACATAACCAAGTAATTTTTGTGCCGAAACCTGACTACACATTGAACCGAGGCATTGCTGAGGTATCTGCTACACAATAAAGTACAAATGTAACATATCTGTTGTTTGTGGAGACGGTCCATTGCCAACATTTTTTTCTTGCGACTGTATGATTTAGCCATTTCGCTGTTATTCAGATGTTTTCGTGTGGATGAAGATCTTGTCATAAACACCTATTTTCAGATCCAGTCAGTTCAGTGTGGACGTAGTCAGGTGTCAGCAGTGGAAATATCCTGATATGCAACACTGACAGAGGCTGGGTTTAATTTTCGAGACTCTCACAAACGTGATAATCGAAACACTGATTGCTGCAATTTGTTCTTCAAGTCAAAACCCATTGCACAAGATGTTTTGAGCTGCTGAGCATCATTTAGATAGAGATTAAATCATGGGAGATGTTTTCATTTGAATCAAACCAGGCAAACAGTGAGCAATTAGCATCTAGCTTTCCTCACATTTCATGTGTTGTGAGATAATTCTGAGTACAGAAAACTGTTTTACAATCCTCATGAAATCACATTACAATCACAGAACCTTTAAGGCTGTTGAATGATGGCTGTGTGGCAGGAATAGAGTCCACAAAGTGGAGTTTACAGTGAGGTACACAAGCAAGGACGAGGGCCTTATCATCTCTAATTGTCAAATTAGTCCACCTCATGAATATTCAGCCTTGGAGTGGATCCAGACAGGCAGAAGGGGAAGCTACTGAGAGGAGACCCCCAGGTTCACCTTGACTGTTATTAGACCTCACTAAGGCAGAGAACATTTTAACCGTCCCAGCCGTTTTCCCTTTGTTAATGGAATTCAAAGAGCAGCAGAGTCTGGGTTTAGGTGGAGGGGGCAACTTTAGCAGAGAGAGGAGACAAGAAAAGGAGGGGGAGGAGCGGGAGGGTAAGGAGGAGCGGGAGGGTGAGGAGGAATGTGATGAGAGGAAAAATGCCTCTTCAGACTGACAGTAACTTGGCTGATTCTGTGTGTGTTTCCCTGCCTGAGAGGAGCTGTGAGAAGTGTTTTAAATAAAGTGTTAAGACAGAAATGTATCTGTGGTGGTAACAACAGGAGTCATTCATCATTTATCTCTTTTTTTTGTTGGTTTGTCGCACCGTGCTGATTTTTTAATGTTTTTTTTTTTTTTTTTCCACTGCTCCAACTGTTCTGACAGGCTGTCGGCGGCCAGATTCTTCCACAGGAAGAAGTGTAACATGTAGTCATTTTCACCACTCTATCTGAACGCTATGTTTTCATCCCATCTGAGTGTGAATCAAGATGTAAAAGGAGATCAACAGCATCAAGAATATCTTTTACATTTATTATTTGTAGAAGAATTTGCAGTCTATAAAGAGAAAGTTGCCCTGAAATCACACAGCCATTATTATTTATTATTTATACGTACATCGTGTGGAATAATTTTATTTATTTATTTATTTATATTATGTGCAAATAATTTTAACTTAATTTATGTCCACGACATGTTGGCAGTGCTTGTGAGTGCGTATATATACGTGCATATGTGTGCAGTGTGTGTGTGTGTTTAGAGTATGAATTAATTATATTTAATCCTTTAACCTTTATTATTAATTTATTACTTTTAAACGAGTTCTGTTTTATTCTGTGCATTGAATGTCGCTGTATTCATTTACAATGTGGGGAAAACTGCATTCTCTTACTCTGCACCTTGGACATGGAACAATCTTCAAAAAGATCTAAAATTAGAAACCGTTATATCCATCAATGAATTTAAGGGCATCATAAAGAATGTGGTGACAGAGACATGTGCTTGTTTTTCTTGAGAGGCCACTATGTTTGAATAGTTGTTGTTTTATTGTGGATTTTTGTATTATATGTTGTATTTGCTGCATATTTAAATGTGTTTTGATTGGCTGCTACCTCGGCCAGGTCTCTGTTGAAAAAGATTTTCAATCTCAGTGGGACTTCCTGGTTTAATAAAGGTTAAATTAAAAAAAAAAAACAAATGATGAGAATAAAAGGAATTGAATTAAATTTAAAACTAGTGCTGACATGACTGGTTGCTTAACCATTTAGTTGATCAACAGAATATTAATTTATAGAGATTTTGATGACTGATTTATTGTTTAAGTGATTTATCAGCAACAATCATTTGATCACAGCTTCTTTTCGGGAGGGTCGCTGGCTCAAGTCCCCGTCCGGACCAAAATATGGAGCATGGACCGGTAGCTGGAGAGGTGCCAGTTCACTTCCTGGGCACTACCGAGGTGCCCCTGAGCAAGGCACCCAACGTCCAACTGCTCGGGACCCCTGTCCATGGGCAGCCCCCTCACTCTGACATCTCTGCATTGAATGCTTGCATAGGTCCTGTTTGTGCATGCGTGTGTACTTTGGGCCTGTGTGTGTATGTGACAACAGAGTGACGAAATTGAATTTCCCTGTGGGGATTAATAAAGTATATAAAATTAAAATTAAATTAAAAAAAAAAAAAAGAAAAGAAAAGTGAGGGTTTGGTTATTTTTTGTCAATTTTATATGATTTAGATGCTGAAACTAAGAATTTTCAGTATTAATTTATCTGCCAATCATTTTCTAGATTAATTAATAAATTATAAATATAAATTATAAATTTGTCTACAAAATTTAAAATAAAATAAAAAAAAAAGGTCATTACAATTTCACAACGTAAGACAAGAAGCAAACTCCTTATATTTGAGAAGTTGCAACCATCAAACACTTGGCAATTTGCTTGAAAAAGTCCAGAACAATTAATCAATTATCAAAGCAGGTGCTGATTAATTTTTGCAGATCATCTTATCAATCAATTGACTAATTGTTTTCCCTCTTATTTTACTGTAATTTGAGTCTTTGGCGTTTGGACTGCTGGTCAGACAAAACAATTTGTAGTTGGGCTCCGCAACACAGTGATGGGCTTTTTTCATTATTGTTTGACATTTTAAATATTAAATAATGAATAAATATATTCAAAAATATATTCAATAGATTATTAGATAATGAAAATAATCATGAGTTGTGGACAATAAATGTTGAAGTGTTGTGGAAGTCTAACTCAGCTTATGGTAAGCAACTCTACCTTGGCACATTTTCATGATTCGCTTAAAGATTCACGAGACAGTTAGAAGAGTTGATGAACATTTTGCCACTAGTGGGCGCTCTTAGTGTCGACTGAGGGTGAGGAAAAATGGAGAAGAAAGGATGAGGGTGAAGAAAGTGGCAGAGCGCTGTAGCTACCTCTTCCTGGCGAGTGCTGGCGTGCCCCAAGGCGAGGGCAGCGAGGTCTCATGAGTCAGGCAGGGAGGCACCTGCTCCGCACGACTGCATGGCAGCACGCACACACACACACACACACACACACACACACCAGGACACATTTGGACGCAAACATGCACGTACACGCCCCAAAATAAGTGCAAATACACACCCACAGGCACAAACACACAAACACACACACAAAAAAAAGCACAGGTATACACACACCCATATGCGCACACACACACCCACACATGCAGCCGCGCAGATGGACCAGGCCGAGGATGAACAGCCAGACAGCACCAGAGGTTAGAGGAAGAAGAAGAGACAGAGAGAAAAGAAAAGAAGGAAAGAAGCTGTTAGTGGAAAGCTGGAAGGAGAAACAGGATCAGAGCTACAGCTGGAGCACATGCACGACGCCAGCTAGAGCTACACATGAGCTGAGCACGTAGTGTTGTCACGATGACCAACCCTTTAACTTTAACACAGCTGGCAGGCATCACAACAAGGAGTTTAATACTTATAGCAAATGCAATCAGAAACTGCTCCACTCCACTGCAGGTGGTGTAAACAAGCACAGAGGAAGAGGACTGTCACTGATGATTCTGCAGTCTGTTTATTTACTGCAGTCACAGGCGAAGATATTTGGGGAGGGAAACAGGGAACAATTCCTCCCTCAATATAAAGAATATGTGCATTTGACAAACTGCTAGAAAGTCACTCAAAGATGCAACAATGCCTACAGCAAAGTAGGTGGTGCCGGATGCAACCTCAAATTGCAATCTGGAATTAAATGGAAAAAGATGAAGCAAGCAGTTGAAGCAGGAGGCATCATGACCTTTCCACATGGATGTATAAAGAGAACTAGATACAGGGTTGGAGGCAGGGCCCCATTCATTCCTATGAAAGTCCCTTAGTGGTGCATGAAGCCAAAAAAGCTTGATTTCCAGGGTATGAAATTACCCTTATTTTCTACATCATTGGGCACATAGAGCAAGTGTATCAGAGACTTCGCCGGCCAGACAGCTAACTTCCTGTTTAGCCCTCGAATGGGGATAAAATGATTCAATCGTGTGGCTCTTCTAGATTTTCTAAATGCTATCAGACCGAACGGATCAAATCCTGATGGTGAAACAACTCATTTTGGGGGGTTGTGACACTCAAAGAAATGATCCACTGTCTTTTTCACAGTGAAAGTCTATAGGGAAAAGTAATTTTGGGCCCAATAGCATCACGTGATAAACCAAGAAGTTCCCTAAAATCCCACGATTTGGCTACTATGACAAATTGGGGTTAAAAACCGGCACTGTTCCTGGTGTAAGATAAAATTTATTTCCTGAGGATGTATCTAGCAGATTGTCTTTTTTTGTGTATTTACAAATCTATTTAATATCGCGCACCTTACATGCAGGTAATGAGAGATATGATTAGGTTTGGCGGAGTGGTATATATACAGTACAGGCCAAAAGTTTGGACACACCTTCTCATTCAATGTGTTTTCTTTATTTTCATGACTATTTACATTGTAGATTCTCACTGAAGGCATCAAAACTATGAATGAACACATGTGGAGTTATGTACTTAACAAAAAAAGGTGAAATAACTGAAAACATGTTTTATATTCTAGTTTCTTCAAAATAGCCACCCTTTGCTCTGATTACTGCTTTGCACACTCTTGGCATTCTCTCCATGAGCTTCAAGAGGTAGTCACCTGAAATGGTTTTCCAACAGTCTTGAAGGAGTTTCCAGAGGTGTTTAGCACTTGTTGGCCCCTTTGCCTTCACTCTGCGGTCCAGCTCACTCCAAACCATCTCGATTGGGTTCAGGTCCGGTGACTGTGGAGGCCAGGTCGTCTGCCGCAGCACTCCATCACTCTCCTTCTTGGTCAAATAGCCCTTACACAGCCTGGAGGTGTGTTTGGGGTCATTGTCCTGTTGAAAAATAAATGATCGTCCAACTAAACGCAAACCGGATGGGATGGCATGTCACTGCAGGATGCTGTGGTAGCCATGCTGGTTCAGTGTGCCTTCAATTTTGAATAAATCCCCAACAGTGTCACCAGCAAAACACCCCCACACCATCACACCTCCTCCTCCATGCTTCACAGTGGGAACCAGGCATGTGGAATCCATCCGTTCACCTTTTCTGCGTCTCACAAAGACACGGCGGTTGGAACCAAAGATCTCAAATTTGGACTCATCAGACCAAAGCACAGATTTCCACTGGTCTAATGTCCATTCCTTGTGTTTCTTGGCCCAAACAAATCTCTTCTGCTTGTTGCCTCTCCTTAGCAGTGGTTTCCTAGCAGCTATTTGACCATGAAGGCCTGATTGGCACAGTCTCCTCTTAACAGTTGTTCTAGAGATGGGTCTGCTGCTAGAACTCTGTGTGGCATTCATCTGGTCTCTGATCTGAGCTGCTGTTAACTTGCCATTTCTGAGGCTGGTGACTCGGATGAACTTATCCTCAGAAGCAGAGGTGACTCTTGGTCTTCCTTTCCTGGGTCGGTCCTCATGTGTGCCAGTTTCGTTGTAGCGCTTGATGGTTTTTGCGACTCCACTTGGGGACACATTTAAAGTTTTTGCAATTTTCCGGACTGACTGACCTTCATTTCTTAAAGTAATGATGGCCACTCGTTTTTCTTTAGTTAGCTGATTGGTTCTTGCCATAATATGAATTTTAACAGTTGTCCAATAGGGCTGTCGGCTGTGTATTAACCTGACTTCTGCACAACACAACTGATGGTCACAACCCCATTGATAAAGCAAGAAATTCCACTAATTAACCCTGATAAGGCACACCTGTGAAGTGGAAACCATTTCAGGTGACTACCTCTAGAAGCTCATGGAGAGAATGCCAAGAGTGTGCAAAGCAGTAATCAGAGCAAAGGGTGGCTATTTTGAAGAAACTAGAATATAAAACATGTTTTCAGTTATTTCACCTTTCTTTGTTAAGTACATAACTCCACATGTGTTCATTCATAGTTTTGATGCCTTCAGTGAGAATCTACAATGTAAATAGTCATGAAAATAAAGAAAACGCATTGAATGAGAAGGTGTGTCCAAACTTTTGGCCTGTACTGTATATAAGATGTGAGATGCCACTATTGTTGTCAATGTCCTACGGTCTTTTTTTGACATTAAATTGGATCAAGTTACCCACAGAAGAAGGCAAGGACAGGAGAGGGCAACCTGCCTCACACTGGTGGCAGTGGGTTTGTGGACTGCAAATTTTTGCCGGGGATTAACGAGCCAACTATCTGGACAACACTCCTGCTCCTGCATCAAGCCAACGCCAAGCTAGCGACTGGTCAGTGTGCCGATGGAATCAAACGGACTCTGGTGGACATCCTGCCTCACACTAGTGTCTTACATTTCAAACATAAATTGATGCAGAAAAAGCACAAGCAGTGCATAAAAAAGCATGAGAGTTCAGGACATTTAGTGTTTTACACTCAAAATTTCTTGATTCATGGGGAAGGACCCCCAAGTGTTTAAAAAAAAAACAAAAAAACTACGCCATGACTGCAGTGATCAGTAAGTCTGATCAATCAACTGAAAACAGTCTGAACACATCTTCAACTCAATCCCAGCTTACAGTTAATATCTGTATTTCTATATTGTTGCCAATTTCTTGATGTATTTTTCTTGTTTTCTATGGAGTCACAGTCGTAATTAATTTTTGGATATTTATCACTTGCACTGGTTTCACTCTCATTCTGCCATCGTGACAACACTACCAGGCTGTGCAGCTGAATCACAACCACAGTGAAGCTTCTTTATTAAATGTCTTTTCAGTTTTCAGACGCCTCAGTTCAGTGATGTGTGTCTCAGATGAAGAGTGTGAGCTGTGACTGTGCAATATAACCTGACTGGGATAAACACAGCTGTGGACCTGCTTCAACACTTTCACCTGACTGATCCGAACCTACAGAGTGAACCTGCTCACTGAAATTTATCTTCAGTGGAACTCATGAGTGTCTTTGTTGGCTTTACATGTTTTAGTATTATATTGTAAATACTTCTTAGCATTGATCTTCACTGTACCTGAGAATAAGATGCCAAATAATCTAAAGTAATATTCACACTAATAATTATGATCACCTAGCTACAGAATTGTCACTTAATCAAGTAATACATGCAGATCTTGAAATCATCACAGATTTAAGATATCATCATTCCTCACTTCAATATGTCGGCTTAAGTTAAAACGTTTTTGTAGGTTGATTGAAAACACTTATATTTGTATTTGTACAACAGGGAAATTTTGTCATAATTAGCATAGGGATTCTTGAGTTATGGCTAAAAACATGTTGACCTTGACCTTTGACCACCAAAATCCAATAATTTCATCGTTGAGTCCAAGTTAACATTTGTGCCAAATTTGAAGAAATTCTTTTTTTCAAGAGATATTCCCTTCATGGGAAAAAGAAGCAAGGTCACGGCAATCTTGATCTTTGACCACCAAAATGTAATCAGTTCATTGTTGAGCCTCAGTGAACGTTTGTGCCAAATTTGAAAAAAATCCCTCATAGTGTTCTTGAGATATTGCGTTCACAAGAATGAGACAGACAAGGTCACAGTGACCTTGACCTTTGACTTACAACCAGCAAAATCTATTCAGTTCATCTCTGAGTCCAGGTGGACGTTCGTGCCAAATTTAAAGAAATTTTATTCACAAGAATGGGATGGACAGAAGTTTGACTTAAGCAGTCTTATTATGCTTTTCCTTAATTTCTGCCTTATAATGTCATAATCTTCTTAGTTCATTGTTGAATCCAAGTGAACGTTTGTGCCAAATTTGAAAAAGAAATTCTCAAAGTGTTCTTGACATATCAAGTTCACAAGAATGAGACTGATGAGGTCACAGTGACCTTGACCGCTGACCTACAACCAGCAAAATCTAATCAATTCATCTGAGTCGTGACGTTTGTGCCAAATTTAACGGAACGGACAGAAGTTTGACTTAAGCAGACTTATTATGTTTTTCCTTAATTTCTATCTTATTTAAAATGTCACAACATTGGACTGTCATATTAAAGTTGCCAAAATTCTTAATAATGAGGTAAACCTATGTGACGTTATCCATGCGGGCAAAAACGTCAGGCTTCACACCATTCTGAATACTGTGTTTCCAACCTTTTTTTTTTTAAACTACTTTGGCTACAAGCTAGCGTCAGCTCGTGACACATAATTTTATATAGTCATTCACCCCAAAAGTTACTGTAAGTGTTTACATTACGTAGCCTACAGTACCACATGTAGCATCTTGCTAGGTTGTTAATTTCTCCCCAATTTCTTATCATATTCCTGCTGGAACATGTCCGGTTGAGTTGAGAGGCTTTTATTAGTGATTATTCACGGTAGAAAATGCTGCTATTTTCTGATACAGTCATTCCACCACCTGTAATGACAGAGATGCCGATATGTGGAAGACCCAGAAACGCTGACTAATTGGAGCAGACTGGGCTTTTTCAGAAGGGAGGACTTAAAGAGACCATTTTAGACACAGGATAAATACAGTGTTTTTTGAACAATAAAGCATGTAAACATGTTCCCATGGAAACCTATGACACAAGTATGAACCTGAAAATGAGCATAGTAGTAGAAGAGGATTGTAGAAAAACATGAGATCTACAGAAATGTTCTTGAGGAACGTGGCTGCAATCTGCTGAACATTAAAAGTCTCCAACACTTTCTTTGACATTGAGAACTCACTGATCCCATTGTTAAATAATAGTTCAGTCAGTAATGATAAACACTCATAGAAGTGTTGACTTATTTAACCACCAACAGTAAATGAACAACTTGTTAACAGCGTGTTGACAACAATCCTTATTTACTGATTAGCTCATGGTTGGACCACAGGCAGAGAGATGCATTTGACCCTTCCGGCCTGATTTATGGCGCAACACATGCATCACTGACAGGCTCTTAACTCACAGAAAACTCAAGTACACAATATCTGCTGGCTGTTGTGTGAACAGAGGGGACTGAACTCCTACTGTAGATGGTTGTATCATGGCATTTGGCTCCGGGATAACACTACAGAACAAACATAGTGTGTTTTATTCTTTGCAGAACCGAATCTCACACTTTGTGCTTCATAAACAAGTGTCACTGCTAAAACCTGGGGTTTGAGTAATCCACTGACCTGTCAAAGGAGTCGGTGGCCATCTTGTACAGGTAGATGAAGAGCTTGCTGCAGTGTTTGAGCGTTGGACACACGCTGTCTCCTGCGCAACCTCCCAGAGCAGCCTCGTCCTCCAGCAGCCTCTGGAAAGGCTGAGCGTTAGAGGGGAAGACGCTTGTGGGACCAAGCTTCTTAGTGTCTGAGAAACAGCCCAGCAGCCTGTTGGAGAGCAGACAGAGGGATACATGAGTGAAGTTTGGTTTTTAAAAGGGGCAATTTCACCATGTAACACTACAGGCAGAAAATGTAGGAAAATACTGCTTAAATTCTGCCTTTGTTTGCTTCCTAATTGGTAGTTTGTCCCACTGCAGGAAAAGTGCAATTATTTGAGACACTTTCTTTGTGCCGTTAATCAAGCCTTTATTTTTCCAGGAGATAGTTCCCAGTGGCAGACAGGATAGCTTAGTGAAAGCAAGGCGTACAGGGAACCAGTCTAAACACTGGTGGTGTCATTATTCTATATCAGTTACAGTTAGCAATCAAAAACTCCTCGGGCATCACTAGTCCTGGGAGAGTAGACCTTACCTGACAGCATCTGCCAGCTTCTCATACTGGATCTCTGTGCGGAAGAAGTGCGAGTTGGCCGGCTCGTAGCGCATGGCGGCGGTGAGCGTGCAGAAGACGGTGTGCAGAAGCTCAAAGACCTGGTTCTGGTTGACACGCTCCCAGCCGTGTCGAGGCGGCTGGCACAGCGAGCGCTCCATGGCAACCAGCAGAGAGGTGACATAGACAAAGCCGCCCACCTTGCGGAACACAGTCCGGGTGCGGTGACTCTCACGCAACACCGCCAACAAAGCCTGAAGAGGAAGAAGAGAAACAAATCATAGATTTAGGCAACATTTCTAAAGTTTGAATTCTTTACTTCAAAAAAAAAAAAAAAAAAAAAGTGATTTATAATGACATTAAAAACATTATGTGTTTTTGTTATCACATAATTTATTCTGAAGATGTCACACACACTGTTTTTCACTTTCTCTGCATCATTTTATACAGACTTTACTTGACTTGCTTATTTTAAATTTCGTTACTCAATTATTCTCTCCCGTGTTGAGTTTTCAAGTCATTTGGTTTTTGTCACCTCATTCAGTCTTCCTCTCATTCTTCTTCTGTGGTGAAACATATTCATGAACCCCCCTGGGTTTTCTTCGTCTCACTGCACTGACTGGATTTTTTTCCCCACATTTTCATGGTTCGTATTTGCAAGTACCCTAAACTGAAACATCAAACTGTAACCTAGATACGAGTGTGGGGACCTAAAAACAGCCCGAGAGCACAGAGTGGCTGTGACAGGCAAAGTTTTTAATTAGCAACTGAAAAGTGGGGAAAACGTCTGGGATCGGCTACAGATGACGCTTTTGAGTGACACATGTGAAGTGAAGTGCAGGCACATGTCACGGAGAACGGGGTTCAGAACCACTGGGGGCGTTTTAATTTTTTAACTATTTCAATCCTGTTTCTGAAGGAGTGTGCTTCAAACTTCTGTTGTATGACAAGATGAGTTATAATTTCTGAACATGTATGTGTGCCACATGCTTTTCCAGACAACACAATCAGAGCATTATCAGTCTGTTTCCATGGTGATGCCACTTAGACCGCCTCATTAGTTGGTTACATCCTACATAGGGCTGCCCCCTGATAGTCGACCAAATGTTAGGTGACGAGAAGGGTCATCAGTCGGCAAGATTTTATTGATCGTTTAGTTACAAAAAAAAAAAAGGGTAAAACGAAAAACATGAAACTCTATCAGGAGCTGCACCTTGTCAAACAAATCAAAACCTATATGACTGCACCATGTGTGACTTTATTGTGAAAGGACAGACACAGGAAGTGTCCACGCTCAGCAGTCGGACAGGAGTCAGGTTAATTTCCAGGGCTGGTACCTGCGGTTATTCCACAGGCTAGTTAATAACATGTCGGGCAGGAATTCCAAAGTGTGGGATCATTTTGAGAAGGTGAAGGACGAACCCAAGGTGATATGTAAACTCATCTTCATTGGTCGACTACAAACATGACGTATCATCTGAAACATGGAAGTAGCTACATGCCCATTAGCCCACAGCGTCATTAACAGGCGGCTCGCTCAGTGTGTGACGTGCACTTGGAGATAAAATATAGGCCTATATTAATGAAGGTTCATTAGTACGGTTTTGTATTTCTCTGTAATGTAGCACAGTGTTAACAATGTTACTGATACTATTCTTTCTCACACCTTCAACTCAAACCACCAAAATCATTTGATAATTAGATTAATATCGTAAACATACGAGCGACTAGTCCACTGATGGCCCTAAATGACCACTATTGATCGACTAGGAAAATTCTTAGTCAGTGCAGGCTAAAGCTTAAGTTTACTGTGCCACCCTTTTTACACAGCATACTATAAGCAGCAGCCCCTTGATTCATCTGAGAGAGTAGGAGAGTGAATAAAAGGGAAGTTAAGACAGAGATATGTTGCACAGCTGAGCCAGCTGTTTCCTGCTGCATTTAAATACTGCCCAACTCAGCACAGCGTTCTTTTAAAACCAATCACAGGATGTTGACTACATCTTCTTCCTGCTGGGAAATTACCACCAGGCTCCACTATGTGCTGGTAAAATTTAGGCTCGGGCTGGTAACTTCAGCAGCCATGTGGAGGCCTGGAGGATGCAACATATCAGGATTGCCCTTCTGAGAGATTACAGGGTTAAATGTGAACTTTCACGAAGCTAATCAGCTTAAATATTGAGATCTATTTGTGAGTCTGCAGTGTGTTACTGTCAGCGGTACATAAACCCTGATGACGAGCGAGGAGAAGATGATTTTACTCAAACTGGATTTGATGTAAGTTCTTTGCCGTCTTTAGGTTTTTCTGAGGGTGATAATTAAAATCCCTGATTAGTGACACAGGAGCAAAATGCTGACGGGTTAATCCAGCCGAAGCTTTCTGAAGGCGGGAGAATTACCTCGTCTGAAGAAGTGGAATCTGAAAATGCAATTATGCTCCAGAAAATGAGCCGCCATGGTCTCATCCTGTGTGTGTGTGTGTGTGTGTGTGTGTGTGTGTGTGTGTGTATACTTTTATATGCACCTTACACTTAGTGCCCCTGGATTGAAGCAGTAACTGTACACAGGGCTTCAAATGAATATTGATTTTTAGAATTACAGACTTTTCCTTTCCTCTGTGTTCTCACTGAAACTGAAGGGTTTGTTGGTGATGACATCATCTTTCTGAAATCCTTTTTAGCTACACTACAGTAAAAAACTCACCAAATTTGAGTTGACAGATTCTTTAAAATCAAAGCAGCTGTATGTTTCCAGATACAACTTAAAGTAAAATAATACTGTGAGACAAAACCTATGGTAGATATTAAGTGTTAGGTAAATATATACATTTTAAAGTGTGTGAATGATAGAGTGTGTGTGACAGAGACAGTCGTTACCCGCAGTATGTCAGTCTTCAGCTGTAGTTCACTGGACGGTGCAGAGTGCATGAGGCCCAGCAGTGTTCCCATATCGTCATCTCCGCTGGGCGACAGGACGAGCTGCTGGATGATGAGGAGGGCGTGTTCCCGACACTGACGGTACTTCACAATGTTGTGAACGCAACGAGCACCGCCAAACTCCCTGAACAGAGCTGGAAGACATGAAAAAAAGAGCAGAAATTTAGTCTTTGCACATCATAAAGGGATAGTTCGGAGTTTTTTAACTGGGCTTGTATGAGATAGTCAGTGTAGAGTAATGTCACAGAAGCTAAGCAATGCACTGCTGTGGATGAGGGCAGCAGCAAAACTTGTATTAGCTTATTTCAGTTTAAGTATACGCTATATTTAGAGTAATTTCACCACTTCTACCTTGCTGTGAGATAACCCTTTCCAACAGGGAACTGAAGACATTATCTATCCTCTTGTCAAAGCCACCAGACTCCTTAAACGAAAAGTAATTTTACCCTGCAGAACACCAGAGCTGCTGGTCTACTGCTGCCTCCACTGGTTAGTCTGTGTTACCATGTGTTACCAAGTGTTATCAAGCTTGGACCGTTACCCACCAACAGTCCAAAACACAAAGATATTTCATTTCCAGTCATATAAAGCAAATCCTCACATCAGAACCTGCAACCACTGAATGTTTGGTGTTTTAAATCAATTTATATTTCTGTAGAATTTATTTATGAATCTAAGATGCTTAGATCAACATTGGAGACATTTCTTGGGGTGCTTTCACACCGAACCCGTTTGGTGCAGTTAGAATGAACTCAGGTCCGTTTGCAGAGTTAGTACGATTGATTTGGGCTCGTGTGAAAGCTGCCAATTGATCGCTGATGCGGACCAAACAACTGAACTGAAACCGCTCAAAAATATGGGTTTTGGTCCACATTTTTCACTCTGGTGCGACCAAACAAACCACAAGAAACACAAGAAAGACGACAATCAACATGGAAGGAGCTGAGGTGGTTGCCGGGTTTCTGGCATGTCTCTTCGTTTACATGGCGGTGGAAGCTATGAATGAGCTAACCCTCGTCTGCTGAGTTTTAAAAATGCTGGCTGTTTTGTCGCTTTCTGTTGACGTCACATCCCGCCTTGAGTATATCCAGTCAGCACCAAGTAAACCCCAAGCCCCAGCCAGGAGTTTTTAGGGGCCGTTCTGAGTACCTACTCCGAGGCAGGGACTTGTTTAGCCCCTGTAAAAGTTCTGGAACTCTGTCCTTCCGGGTTGGTTCCTGCGGTGGAGACACGCACCAATGGCTGGTTTTTAGGGCCTTTAATGCCATTTTGTAAGGTGAGACAGACTTTAAGGTGAAACTTTCATCCTTGCTGTTCTGTACGCTTGACTGTGTAGTAGGTGGATACTTATTTTAGACCGTCACATGGTTTCTTATTGGAGTTTTTGTGCCATTCAAACTGAAGGTCTGAGCCTCGTCATTTTGTTTCATCATGTGGATGTTGTAAAGGCAATTAACAATGTTAGAGTGATTAAAAATTGGTTGCTCGTGATGTCGGCGATCTTATCTGAGGAAACCAAATTTAAAAATTCAATCTGTATGCTGATGGGCTGATGGCGACTCTGACCATGAGCTGCTGCGCTGAATTTCTTTCTCCTTCTTTGCAGTAATTGCCTCTCGAGATAAGACTGCCAGCTGAGAGCCTCATGCATAGAATGTAATGTAATCAATGTGTCGGAGAGGAGGGCGACAAACATCACACACATTATCCCGATTTACTGACGAAAGCAACCAGTCATGTTCAAGGTCAAAAAAAGATCCGTGCTGTCAGTGTGCAGGCTGTTTTTCTTTGTGACTCATCGCATTTCTACAGCTGACTGAGCTACATATACACACACACACACGTGGAGGGTCAATAAGAGACCGAGCGATGTGGGAGGAGAGGGAGGTTTAAGGAAATGTAATAAGATACTTTATTGATCCCTGGAGGGAAATTGTTCTCCCTCTCCACCTCAACAAAGAGGTCAAAGGTCAAGGCTCAGCAGCCATGGAGATGGTCAAGGACTCTTCACTGAGGTGGATACATGCAGACACAAATGGGCGTCTGGACTTTTACTGGCATTCAAGGTTGAATTTGACGCAAATCATTAAAGCCCGAGTTGTACAATTTGTGTGTCATCAGTAATTCTGAGGGCTCCAATAATGTGTGTCTTTCAGCACAACAAAGTTTTCTGCTGCAGCTGCACTGTGGCTTTGTGTTCGGTTTTAACAGCCTGTAATCCAGTGTACTGGAGTTTTCATGTGCCTTTCTCTACTGTGGGAAAATTTTGCATGATCCAACGTTACAGAGACAGAAAGATGAGGAAACACCCTTTAAAGTGACGTCAGTGTCCTTTAAAGAGTAACTCTAATGGGGCCCGAAAATCAGGCCCCGACCCAACATGAGCCCACACAGTTTCTGTCCAAGCTTGACTGAAGCTCAACCCGCATCAGCAGTTTTAGGCCCCAGCCCAATTAAAAACACTCATTTCTGTTGTAAAATACACATATTATCTTTTATAAATGGGGCGGAACCGTGGTGCAGTGGTTAGCATTGTTGCCTCACAGCAAGAGGGTTACTGGCTCGTTATCTCGGGGCAGTTTGCATGTTCTCCCTGTGTCAGCGTGGGTTTCCTCCTAGTGCTCCAGCTTCCTCCCACAGTCCAAAGACAGGCAGGTTAACTGGTGACTCTAAATTGTCCGTAGGTGTGAATGTGAGTGTGAATGGTTGTCTGTCTCTATGTGTCAGCCCTGTGATAGTCTGGTGACCTGTCCAGGGTGAACCCTGCCTCTCACCCAGTGTCAGCTGGGATAGGCTCCAGTGTCCACCACGACCTCTCACAGGATAAGCAGTTAAAATGAATGAAAGAATTGTATATATCATAACATACTTTTTTAAGATTAATACATTTATTACAAGCTGGAGAGGCAAAAGCAAACACTGCCAACCAAGTCACCTTGCAGCCCCCCATCTTTCTCTTTCTCTCGTTATTTTGTCCCTCTCTAGCATGTACTTTCTTTCTCTCCCTTCTCCACTAGATTGCTCCATCAGTTTCCCTCACTTAGTCACAGTCCTCCCTTCTTTCTCTCTTGATTCAGTCCATTAAAACTCCTTATATTTATGCAGGAGAACTGCCAGTTTCATTTAAAAAAACACACACAGGTAAATTGTTGAAAATCCGACCTTGTCCAAGCCTGGGGGAATAATGAGAAATTACAGCCTGGCTCGACCTGAACCCAGTGGATGGATCAGGTCGGGCCCGGTCAGAAGTGCCGGCCCATGAAATAGGCGGTATAGACAAACGCTAAGGGTGTTGTCATCCAAAGTAAATTATAACGTTCTTGACAGGTGCCATGGGAAGCCTCACCCAGGGTTCCAAATGTGGTAGGGCTGCCACCATCAGTGAGGTTTAGGCAGAGAATCAGAACTGTACTTTAAAGCTCGTTTGTTGTTGTCCTTATTAATTGGAGTAAAACTTTAACAAAGGTCTGACATTATAATTGAAAAGGGCACCTGAAAGTTAATTATTCAGCAGCATAAAGTCCTGCTGTGTCTCCTTATTTGTATTAATCTATAAGAAAGATCATTACTGTCGTCACTTAATTACAAAATAGCCTGTGTCTGGATTTATTACAAAATTTACGAGTTTTTGACACCATCAATCATCCTGTATATGGCATAATGTGCACGTGCCTGAAAGTGTGTGTATGTGTGTGTTTACCTGCATTAGTGTTGGTGGTGTTGGAGCCCTGCAAGAGCACAGTCAGTGTCTCCATCACCAGCCAGGCCAACTGCTTCTGCTCCTCTGCTACAGTGTTGTTTTTACAGTCAGCTGAGGATAGAGAGAAAAGGGAGGTCAGCATTCGACGTCATCATGAAAGCATTAAATACAAACACTGAGCAGATAACACTAATGATATAATGAAGGGCATCTGCTTTAACACACAGCATTAACACAACAAGAAAACAGGATTTCATTTTCTGACAAGTGTATTTTCAAAAATGTACATTTTTGTCTTTAATGGGTCTATAATCGGTTTTTGATTCAGCTCAGTGCCCCTAAGGTAACGACCTGTAGTTGTGATTTTTATTTAGTCCTGGATTTTACACTGTATGGTGCCAGTTTTTGGAATATCCCAAAATATATACCACATTTTCACTGCCTGAATCAACGTAATTCAAATTTTGAAAGTTGAAATAAATTGCCACCTTTATTGTGGTAGTCTGTAAATAATGTGATGTCATGTCTGTTTCAAGAAAGGCAAAGCTGGCAGACAGCTTGAGAACATGGACCTTTTTGTTGCTCGAATAGCAACCCAAATTTAGCCGGCCAAGCGTAAAATCAGGCCAAAACAGCAAACTTTCTGTTGCTGCCTTAACACAGACCAGACCCAGCCCCCTGTGAACCACTGGCTGAATTCTAGTTGCGACAGCCACTACTGAAGCTCAGTGTCCAGAGCTCCTGCCTGTTCTCCTGCTGGTAAATAGTCTCCTAGCAGCGTAGGGCGAGTTGGAGATACAGCAGCGTGCATGAGCTAGCTAATTCTTGTCTCATGTGTAGTCTGATAAACAAAGACAGACAGAGTGGGACGAGGGGCTGAGCTCAGTGTGCTGTGCACACCTCTATAATGGAATACAATTTTACCCTTTTCAAATACTAACAAGAAAAAGAAAAGAAAAGAAAAACAATAAATAAACTTTAGGGTCAACACCAGTCAGAGTGTTGATGTAAACAGCCATGTTTTTTGAATAAAGGCTTTTTAACTTTATTCAACTGCATTCATTCCTGCTCCTCACATGACTGCCCGAAGTTCATTTTTACTTCCCAATAAATACTGATATTGTGGCAGACTCCACAAATAAATCACTGAATGGGAAACACTGCAGAGAGAGCTGAATGTAGCACTTCAAGTCTAATTTAAAAACTAACAAATATAATACCTTTTATAGTGCAAGGTCAAAAATTGCTCTACAGGAATAAAGCTGTAAAACAGTTGTAAAAACAGTTACTAGTTCATTTACCACTTTTGTTCGCAGTATGTGATGCTAAAATAAAAGTCAGAGAGTGGGTCTGCTCCATTTAAGTGCACCAGTACACCGCTGAACACTTAACAGCAATAATAAACTAATAAACGATACAATACGATCTTGTCTCAGCTCTATGAACTTGAGTTTTGTGAGGTTTTACAGCTTTACATTACATTTAATCTTTGGTCAATGATCAGCACTTTCAGTTTGGATCAATAAAATTTTCTTTGGGCTACTACTGCTGTGGCAAGTGACTCAAGTTCCTGTCCTGTCTGTAGGCGTCTTGAAGAGAAGTTCTTACAAATAAAAATCAAGGAGGCATCATTAATGCTGCAGCTATCTTCAGTACTCAAAACAGCAGGATAGACCATCAAAGAAGCGCCTCACCTTGGTCATTATTGTGTGGTTGCTGCTGCGTAGCCGGGTCTTTGAGCAAAGCAGCATACTTGTGCAGCAGGTTGACCAGCACCTCCAGCAGGCCGACCTCCCGCAGCACGTCGCTGAACACCGGATCGTGCCTGGCGAGCTTCAGCAGCGTCCGGACGGCCGTGATGCTGCAGGCGTGCGATGTGCTGGACTTGAGCAGCACGCTGACACTGAACAGCTCTTTACACGGCACGTAGTTGAGGCTGAAGACGACAAACTCCAGCAGCTCAAAGTACTTGGCCTGAGACTCGGGGAGCTTGGCCACACGCTCTGCAAACTGTGACAGGGTGTGCTGCGACTCCAGGATGAAATAGTTGGCCGGCTCAGCCGAGTAGATGTTTCCGATGGCGTCCAGGAGCATTGAGGCCAGACGGCTTGTTTTAGCCCTCAGGAAGGCGTTCTGAAGCACCGAAAAGGCCTGGATGTTACGCACTGTGTGGCCTGGAAGACAAGAGATGACAAATAAAGAAGGAGGTAAGTGTTTGTGACAAAACCAATATGAATGACTGATCCAAAAATTAAATGAAATTCATTTGTAATGATCCTACTTGAGGCTCTAAATGTAGCAGCAAATAATAACTAACATTTACAGAGCGGGCAGATGGAGGCCGATGACGTTTACATTTCTCAGACCTACATATGACTCTGCTGGCCTTAATCCAGCAGCACAGAATATGCTTTCTTGGCCTTGAAACCTTCCTGAACTGAGAGCAGATATCTGAGACCACTCCTGATGTGACATAAGATGACACCAAAATGCCTCCAAGGTGCATGACAGAGACGTAACTGCAGGAGGAGTGACACTGAGAACAATGATGTTGTGCAAAAGTGCACTGCTGACATGGAGAGGAGTTATGTATCTTTTCATGGCTTTTCACAATATTTGGTGCAGTATTTATTGTGAGGAAACCCAAAACCCTGTTACAGGCTTTAACCTGCAAGGCAAACAAAAAGTTGCTCTCATTTTCTTTAACAGGACAGCATTAGTGAGCCAGGAGGAAGTGCAGCACAGTGGTTGAACCATATGGCGTTTCAGGATAAATTATTTTATTTTAAAGCAATCATTTTTAACTTTTGTGGCAAATTTGGAAGCTGAAAAATTGTAATGAAACATGCTATACCCCCATACTTATGTCATACAAGTTAATGTCTAATGTTGGCATTTCTCTCTTTTTTAATTCATTTTTTAATATATTTATTTTTAAATATATCGGCTGAACTGAAATGTTAGCTAGCTCAGTGGTGCTAGGTGAGCTAGCCACTTGGCAACTCACGCCATAACAATCTAAACTAATAACTAGCACCACAGGTGAGAGGAAAAATATGTATTTTTGAATTTGAAGTGAACTGTCCCTTAAAGTCTCACGTGTTAATAAAAAAACTATGGTTGCATGATCTTAACTGAGGATGGAAAGATGGAGAAAGGATGAAATATGAGAGCGTGAAGAAGGTTATCCATGAACTCCACCACGCACATAATCTGACCTCCATTTTGGGGTTGAGTATATAACATAAAACCACTGGCTGTGACTCACACACGCAGGAACACATACATGAAAAGTGTCACTGACATGTGTCACCACACACACCAAAACACACAGCCGTTAAGTGAATGTGGCGGGCTAATTAGGCGTGTAAGCGGACCCTCACACCATGATGGCTTCTGGTAATGACTCTGCACACAGCTGGAGCTGTCATTAGGTGGGTAAACACCAGTGTGTGTTTGTGTCTGTGTGTCTGTGCGTTGATGTGTGTGTGAGTAGCAAAATAGGCAGCAGAGCCCGGTGGTGTTGGTGCCGGGGTGTACGAGGTTAGAGAGCTGACAGTTTGTGTGTTTGAGCCTGTGTGTGTGTTTTGAGCAGGGAGCTGGCAACAGTGTTTTACCATGGGGCAGAGGTGACAGGCCAAGTTATAACACCGTACGGCTCCTGGAAGTGTTAAAATCTTTCACATGGAAACATTTCATCATGTGTGATTTCAACACAAGCAAAGCCAGAATGAAAAATAACCTGGACGAGGAAAAATTAACAGAGAAAAATGTCATATTTGTGATTTATAATGGCGTAAAACAAATGATGAGTAAGGCAGAATTTATACTTCTGCCTCAAACTGACGCTGTAATTTTTAATTCTTTTTAAAAATACATTAAAGTGCTGTATATTTGTTGTGGTCTTTTTTCAGCCACTGATTTGTGGGCAGATGAGGACCAAACCAGGGATGTTGTACGGTAATAAAACCGTTAAAATACTGTGTCACTTGCCCTTATGTCAACAATATCGCAGGCACTTCCTTTTGTTATTTATTGTTTGATTTCATGCAGTTATAAGGAGCATGAGGGCATTGTAATTCTCTTAGATGTGAGGTAGATCTGCCTGCCTGTTTCTTCGATGACAAACTGTAAAATGAAGACAGAAGGTCAGGCTGCAGAAGAAGTGTGGCTCGAGACAATCCTCTAACCCACTAAAGCATCTCTGGACTCCAGAGAGCTCATTTGTATGCAGCAGGCTTCAGGCATTCATCTCCAGCAGTGTGACAGGCGGCGGAGTTGCCATGGTGTCTGTCAACAGGTTAAGCTTACTGGAATCAGCCAAGCATCAAAGTCATTTCAGGGATTAAGATCTGAGGGAGAGATACGGCGGCCGGGGTATACATGAAAACTTTTCCACAAGTAATTCCTCTCTTGTTTCAGGGCTTCGGGCAAACCGAGTTGATGGGATTGTGCAGATTTAAGAAGTGAGCCTGTGATCAGAAAATCACTGGGCTGTGTCCTGGAGTCGGGGGGGGGGGGGGGGGGACGTCTTTACTCCTTTAACTTAAACTGTAAAAATGTCCATGAGTCCTTCTTTGGACGACAATGGATGATACTTTTAGTAAAGCGAGGCGCTTTACCTTAATTGCCTATTGTCTTTACACAGAATGTAAATTAGAAATTAAAAGAAAGTGTCTGCAACAGACAGAGATGACGCAATGTTTGGTTTCATTATGTCTGGGACAAAATGATTTCGGCTAAATAGAAGACACTGATCAAGGTCAGATACCTTTCAATCATCATGTCATTGAACGTTTCTCTGTGTTACCAGGTAATCAATTCTGTGACCGACCATCACATGTCAAGTCTGCCCCAGTATCGAAGGACATAATCAGTGCATCAATGTGTTTTTAACTATAGACTCTAGCTGCTGCCATTAACTCACCTTTCCCAGAAGACTGGGGGAGAACAAAGCCAGGCAGCAGGAAGGGGGCTCCGGTGGTCAGGCCGGCAGGTTTCAGCTCCGTCACCCCGTATGTGGTCAGACAGGTGACCAAGTTTACCAGGTCCTTCAGTGCGTCTTTCGATTCATCCTCCTTGGCCTGTTCCAGTCTGGACACAAACAGAGAAGTGTGTATAAATGATCACACAACGCACTCAAGGATCACAGCTGTGAGCTGTAGGAGTGAAGCTGTACCTGAGCATGAGGTCGCAGAGGAAGGCGTAACCCTGGCACATTCGGAAATCGTCCAGCAGAGTCTGTGACACGTCGCTGGAGTCTTTAAGGAAGCAGGAGAGGCCGGCGAACATCTCGACAATCTCCAGCGGTGACAGATCGTCCGACTGCTGCATGTTCTGAACACACGTGGCCAGGCATTCCTTCTCTGTGAAGACAGAGAGGAGCACAGGGTGAGCTGATGCAATGAGTTTGGAGGAACTTCCTGTTGGCTGTGTTCTCTTTTATTCTTTATATTGAAGGAAATATTTTAAAACTGCATGATGACATTTGGCAAACACAAAGTGTTGTGTGATCATCTGAAAAGTAGACCAGCTTTAATTATTAAGCATATTTGCTCGAGGCTCACTTTGATCATGGGTGTACAAAAATAAAAAGCACAGGTGGAAATATTACATAGCTCTGACACATGCAGGAGAACATCATTCTCTGTGTGCACGTCCAGTAGTTCAATGCTGTTTAGCTGAACACCAAATTCATTCAGTCAACTTCAATAAGATGAAACTTTGGTTAAATGATTCTGGATCCAACGAACAATGCTGCAAAAACATTTTTACAACTTCGGAGTTTTGGTAAAAATTAGTTGTCTTATGAACTCCTGAGTAATGGATGGCTCTACGGTCAAGGTTTCTTTTTTCCAGTTAACTCAAACAAACAGATTAATATGTATATTTTTACAAGGCATAACACATTTTGCCTCGACACTTGAAATGAATTTGTTGTGCAAAAACAAATTATGCAACCCTCTAGAGGTCCACAAAGTTTCATTTGCCAACATGACAAACTGTAAACTCTCCTGATTAATTTGAGCTTTAGAAATGTCAGTAAACAAACTCTTTTATTTGCTTTGCCAGTTTTCTCACTGTGTGTTGCTAAGTTTCATGCCTTACATGCGCTTCCTTGTTGGATCTGCAGATTCAAGTTTAAAGCTCCTCATTGTGGATAAAACTGCATTTTCTGATTTTTCTTGTGACTGAATGCGTGTCAGATAAACTGCAGATGTGGTTTCCATAACTGGATCTTTATCTTGGGCGGGGTTGTAACTACAGATACTTAATTTGTTCAACGACAATTAAAGCATCCGGGATGCATGTTGATAGTGTGTGTGAGTGACTAATAAACTCCAACTTGTACACAGATGCCTGACACATAATGAACATGTGTATATACCATGTATGTATTTGACCACGTTGACGCTGAGGCCGTGTCGGGAGATGGTGGTGAGCACCTCCCCAGCGCTCCTCCTCCAGGGCAGGTTGTGGGGGGGGCACCAGGAGGTGATGGCACTGAACAGCAGCTGGAGGTCGTCCTTTTGGGCCAGCTCCTCCGCCGGAGACACAAAGGTGCACAGCTTCACCAGGATCTGCAAGGAGACAAAAGCAGGGATGTGGTGCTATTTGTTTGAGTACTGTAGCACACCTGCAACACATGTGGACAGTTAAGTTGTGGTCCGTTTCCGTGACCACTGTTCCTAGTGAGTATTCATTTTTGTTATGCTAGGCCTGACAATAGACAGCAGGTTGTCAAACTGCCCCCGAGTCATCCTAAAATATGCCTGGAAACAGCCATCATGGTGGAGAAGCTCCTGGACCAACTGGTGGTACTCCCCATGATCCACCCTCTTTTTTAGGGTCTCATGTACCCACACAGATCTCTGTTTATCTGCTGACAGCTTCTCACCCTCAACCAGAGCTACAGACAGTACCCTCTGCTTCAACATGTCAGCAACTACACACTAATTACTGGGAAATACATAAATAAATACAAATAAAATGAACACTGATTACACAGGAAGGTGAGGGGGTTCAGTGGGGCGTTCAGGGTGACAGCGACGTGCATGCTAATGGCACATCGTACATGTGCAACAACACTTTTTGCTGACACTAGATATCAAACAATATCAGAGTCTGACCAGGCAAACCCTCTGTTCCTCCGGGCAGTTCACTCAGACTCACCCACGGTCTGGGTCCACAGCTACCTGTACCGGAGAGCAGCCTGATGGCGAGGAGCGTTCATTTGCAGCTAAATCTGGGAACTGAAATGCCCCAGAGGAACACTGCACACTGACTGATAAAAAATAAAAAAGACTGCTTGACTTAAGGATTCGAAGTAAACTGAGGGGTCTCCAACTGATGGTTCAAGTCTTTGACTTGAGTGTAGCCCTAGTGTTAAATTTATAAGCACTAGTCAACTATAACTAGTACTGTTTTGCTGCCAACAGTTCTTTCAATTCTCTGTGCAGCTCAAAGGCTACTGCCGGCAGCTACCAGCAACTTTTAGGGTGGGGTGTTTTCTTACATGTTACTCAACACATGAGTTTACACTGTGAATCAATCAACAGGCCTCAAATGTCAGACAACTCTGACCATTCCATTTGTTTTTGTTTTCCCGATTATGGGAACTGCGAAAAGAGAAAGAAAAGTGTCGGACTGTTGTTCTGGCGTGCTCCTGCAGCACTACACCGCTGGCTGAAAGGGCAGGAAATTGACTCCAGCCGAAGGCATCGGTCCGAAAATGAGCTGATAAAACTACTGCTGGAAAAAAACAGCCGCCTGCACAGTGAATCTCCAAGTCTTTCATCATGGAGACAGAGCAGCGCTTGTTGCAAGTGCCTTTTAAACTGGCATCATTAATATGTGAAAATGCAGAAAATTCAGAGACTAAGGTCATAAAGACAGTAAGAAATATCAGACAGATATTCCAAACATGGTTACAGTAACAGATCTATAGATCCTTTCATATCAGTGCACGTGGATTTAAAGTTTCAAACTAATCAATAACCATCTAATAATCTCCTGCTGCAGAGCAATGATTCCCCAGACAGTTTGCAAAACTTAGGTTTCTGCTGAATCAGCCACCAATGACTGAAATAAGCTTTTTCAAAAATGCCACCTACCTACTTTTGTTTATACAGACTATGCCTTTTTCGGGGCAATGGGGGGCGTGAGCAAGTAACAAAACGTGTAGCTCAGCGTGTGACGTAAACAGTGACATGGGAGGGAAGCCGCGGCTGGTCAGTCCTTTGGCGATTCTCTTGTAAGTCGGCCCGTCCTTCACCGTCCCCGTCATCTGACGGCTAATGGCCTCTTAGTTTGCGAGGGCAAGGAGGGCGCACAATTCCTTGTCTCCCCAGTTGCTCATCTTTACAGTGTCTGTCAGGTTTGCGTTTCCCTCTTGCTACTAGCTGCTCGCTAATTCCTGCTATCAGCTGTTTCCTGTTTATCCACCACCAGTGGATCGCACGTGCAGCGTCATCAACAGCTCCTCCCACAAGTCTTCAACAGCCCCTCCCGTTGCGGAAGGCCGCCTCGGTCTGTTTAAACTAAAAGGTTCCGCCAATATGTCTACCCTAAAGGCGGAAAATTGGGCATCTCGGATCAACTCGCCAATCCAGCTCTGTGTGTCTAAACACTCGCAGCTTGCCGGCAAAACGGCCCAACATTCGCGGAAAATCTGGCAGTGTGAAAGGGGCTTAAGATAGACAGAAGAACATAACTACTGCTGTCTGAGCCTGACACAACGTTAGGCCAGTAAAGAACTGATGTGAAAGAACAGATAAACATCAGCCACTGCCATCGGTGAGTGTCATCCTATTTGCTGGTAGGCCAATGGCAGTGAACAAGGCGGACATCGGCAATAAATCAATGCATCCCCAGTGGAAATTTTTCTCGCTGTTGAATGGACCAGTTGCACATTAAACCATCTGGCTGTCTTCTTACCTGGACGAAGACTTTCTGGAGCAGCGCCCTGCGGTCAGCCAGGGGCAGCTCCTGCTGGGTGTGTCCCTGGCTTGGGATCTTCTCCTGGGTGGGTGGCGGCGGCGGCGGTGGCTGCTGGGTGGGGCCTGCTGGGGCCTCGGCCATGTGAGGCAGGTCGAAGAACAGGTAGAGGCATTTGACCAGCGTGGAGGGTACAGACATGGTCGTCATGCAGTCCACCGTTTTCTGGAGGAGGGAGACATGAGAGACGGGAAAGAAAAAACAAAACAGATTGTAAAGCTCAGAAGGAAGTAAAAAGAATTGGGGGGGGGAGGGGGGCAGGATTGTGTGCACATGCATTAGCGTCATGACTCCACTGGAACTGAAATGTTTAATCTCACCCGGTCTTAACGGCAGAACAACTGAATACGTAAAGATGAAAAATGTTTTGTTTTGATAAATGGGTATTTTTGTTGTTGTGTAATGATTCATGGTTGTGTTTCTGTGTGGCTGTGTGTAGCTGTGAGGGCTTTGTGTGTGTGTTTATTGTGTATCATTGTGTGTCACCATGGAAAGCAAAATGACTGGAGAAAGAGATGGGGTTTGTGCTCACTGAGGCGAATGATTCAGATAATGAAACGCTGCCTCCTACACACACACACAGCAAAGAAGCTCACACTGACAAATTATCTCGTTCCTTCTTTCACTTACACACATGAGCTATCATCTAAGACAATAACCGCACACACACACACACACAGTGGCTGGTTGAGATGACCCTCCCATTTACTTCATCTCTGTCTGCACTACAGGGAGAAGGTGGACTCACAAGGATGAATAACGGAGTACAGCAGACACACACACGCTAAGTCAGTCTCTCAGCTGATCGATGGAGAGATGGAGTGGGGGAGGGAGAGAAAAAAGACACTGACAGCGAAGGCAGGTCTACAGAGGAAGCTTTAGTTAATAGTGAGTCAGTATAATGGAAGGTAAACCCAGCGAGTGAGGACGAGAGTGTGGGTATGTGTGTGTGTGTGTTTACAGGCAGTGACAGACATATTGGCCCTGCTGCAGCTTTAAGGTCAAGGTTACTGGGAGCAGTCAATCACAGAGACAACCACAGGGGCAAAGACATTTTATTTTGTGAGTGTGAGTGTGTGTGAGAGAGACGAAGAGAAAGAGAGGCCTGTTTTACACTGCCTGACTTGCTGGAGTCTGTTCACATGCTGTGTTTTTTGCGCCCTCAAATCCATTGTTTTCATGTAGATGCACGGCAGACACACTCAACAGGTTATGTGAAAGGAACAGCCAATCACAGCCGGCAGGTATCTTTCCGTAAATATGAGTCTATGCTAAATATGCAGGAGTTGTTGATCATTTTAGTGCAGGGCCACCCTGAGCTTTGTATCTGCCCCACAGACAGCAGTTTAGGCCCAATAATCACCAGGAAGAAGATCAGCTCTGCACTCAGGATTTCTGGTAAGAAGGCTATGATACACGGCTGGTTATAGTCGCTTAGCAACCTCAGATGCAGCCTGCCTCCATCCACACTCTTGAAAGCTGGCACAGAGTAGGCGCAACAGAAGCACCCAGAGCTCGACCTCACGTTTTTGAGGCAGTTAAAGATGCGTCATCTGTCACAGCTCTTATTCCGCCTCACTGTTCTGTATGAAAGGCACAAACACAGGATGGGTAGACGGAGTCACAGAGCCAAATAGACATTTGTGTAAAAAGCGTGAGCCGACAGGACAGAACGGGTGTTTTGACAACATGTTATGTGTGCCACCCTCACCCAGGAGATCAAAAAAGCAGTAAGCAGCAGTTAGCGGCTACCTCACAGACAAAGACCACCAGCTGAAAATGTCCGCAATCTGGGGAGACAATGAGGTCAGGAAGCTCCTTACCCTCTGAGCAGAGGACAAGATCAGCTGCCTTAAAACAGAGACGGCAAATAATTGTTATTGCCATGTTATGCCGTTGCTATTGTTTAGAAAGAGCTGCCCGATGTGTATACAGTACAGGCCAAAAGTTTGGACACACCTTCTTATTCAATGCGTTTTCTTTATTTTCATGACTATTTACATTGTAGATTCTCACTGAAGGCATCAAAACTATGAATGAACACATGTGGAGTTATGTACTTAACAAAAAAAGGTGAAATAACTGAAAACATGTTTTATATTCTAGTTTCTTCAAAATAGCCACCCTTTGCTCTGATTACTGCTTTGCACACTCTTGGCATTCTCTCCATGAGCTTCAAGAGGTAGTCACCTGAAATGGTTTCCACTTCACAGGTGTGCCTTATCAGGGTTAATTAGTGGAATTTCTTGCTTTATCAATGGGGTTGGGACCATCAGTTGTGTTGTGCAGAAGTCAGGTTAATACACAGCCGACAGCCCTATTGGACAACTGTTAAAATTCATATTATGGCAAGAACCAATCAGCTAACTAAAGAAAAACGAGTGGCCATCATTACTTTAAGAAATGAAGGTCAGTCAGTCCGGAAAATTGCAAAAACTTTAAATGTGTCCCCAAGTGGAGTCGCAAAAACCATCAAGCGCTACAACGAAACTGGCACACATGAGGACCAACCCAGGAAAGGAAGACCAAGAGTCACCTCTGCTTCTGAGGATAAGTTCATCCGAGTCACCAGCCTCAGAAATGGCAAGTTAACAGCAGCTCAGATCAGAGACCAGATGAATGCCACACAGAGTTCTAGCAGCAGACCCATCTCTAGAACAACTGTTAAGAGGAGACTGCGCCAATCAGGCCTTCATGGTCAAATAGCTGCTAGGAAACCATTGCTAAGGAGAGGCAACAAGCAGAAGAGATTTGTTTGGGCCAAGAAACACAAGGAATGGACATTAGACCAGTGGAAATCTGTGCTTTGGTCTGATGAGTCCAAATTTGAGATCTTTGGTTCCGACCGCCGTGTCTTTGTGAGACGCAGAAAAGGTGAACGGATGGATTCCACATGCCTGGTTCCCACTGTGAAGCATGGAGGAGGAGGTGTGATGGTGTGGGGGTGTTTTGCTGGTGACACTGTTGGGGATTTATTCAAAATTGAAGGCACACTGAACCAGCATGGCTACCACAGCATCCTGCAGCGACATGCCATCCCATCCGGTTTGCGTTTAGTTGGACGATCATTTATTTTTCAACAGGACAATGACCCCAAACACACCTCCAGGCTGTGTAAGGGCTATTTGACCAAGAAGGAGAGTGATGGAGTGCTGCGGCAGATGACCTGGCCTCCACAGTCACCGGACCTGAACCCAATCCAGATGGTTTGGGGTGAGCTGGACCGCAGAGTGAAGGCAAAGGGGCCAACAAGTGCTAAACACCTCTGGGAACTCCTTCAAGACTGTTGGAAAACCATTTCAGGTGACTACCTCTTGAAGCTCATGGAGAGAATGCCAAGAGTGTGCAAAGCAGTAATCAGAGCAAAGGGTGGCTATTTTGAAGAAACTAGAATATAAAACATGTTTTCAGTTATTTCACCTTTTTTTGTTAAGTACATAACTCCACATGTGTTCATTCATAGTTTTGATGCCTTCAGTGATACTCTACAATGTAAATAGTCATGAAAATAAAGAAAACGCATTGAATGAGAAGGTGTGTCCAAACTTTTGGCCTGTACTGTATGTAACACCAGAGGCCAATGCTTTTGTAAGCCTCAGTTATGTTTCCTGCACGGACATGAGCTGACACAGGATCGTGACAAGGACGCCCAGGTCTTCAATATCTTAATGTGGTTTCTCTGTAAAGCAAACCTATATTGTCCCAGCAAATGACTCATTTCACTATTGAGATTTGATTCATTCGATCTGTTAACATTTGGAAAGCCCAGAAGAGCCGCATGATTAAATCCTTTTTTCCCCCATTCAAGTTAGCAGAGGGCTAAACCGGAAGTTAGTCGCTTGACTGCCTGAAGTCTCTATTGCACTTGCTCTATGAGCCCAAAGATGCAGGTGATCTGGGTAATTTCATACCACTGAAGTCAAGCTTTTTTTAGCTTCCTGCGCCACTGAGTAATTGACCTTTCACTAAGCCCCGCCCCTTTGTGATAGTCCAACAATCAGTCGCAGTAAGCATGGAGCCCACACTGTAACTAACTGCACTGCCTGAAGAAATATTATCATATTTTTGGAAACAGTGATTCCAGAGAGAAGCAGACAGAGCGGTCTACAGTCTGTGTTTGAAGGATATATCCAGGATGTCAAACTGACTCAGCAGCAACAACAGGTTAAAAAGACAAAGATAGTTAGAAGCTAAAGCCGAACTATAGGCTACAGATCACAGTGTAAAAGTGAACCACCACATCACTGCTGATCGCCACACAAGACAATGAATATAAAGGGAATCTTTGCTGATACTGACCCAGCTGTGTGGCATCACAGTGTGTGCAGATGAACAGTGTTTGGCTTCAGCCCCTGTGCTGCTGCCAGCAGGGATCTCCGTGGGAAAACAAACAACGTTCATCCACGCACACTGCGATGACACACAGCTGGTTGAATATGAGCAAAGTTTTCCTGCTTCCCTTCACTGGTTCCTGTACAGCAGGGTCGCTCTTTGTTTCACTGTTATAATCATTAAAAAGCAAAAGCAGCATGTGTATACATTCAGTAGGCTATATCTTCAGTAGCTAGCTAGCTAACCCTACACTTTTCAGGGTTTGATTTTGGTTTTGGAACAGGGAAGAAACATAAATCTTTTTCCAACCTCTCCAGGTAACGAGTATCATTAATACACAACGTGCCCCAGGCACAACATTTAGCTCCAAATCCACAAAACCAGCCTGAAAATGAAGGAAATCGGAAACGATGGAGCACAGGGCAGCTGTGATGTTGTCGGACCCTGGTCTGAGCTGGCCCAATGCTACGTTATTATTGGCGCTCTGCCCCCGCCTCTGAAACTCCCAACGGACATTCGTAACATCAACTCTCTCTCCACTTTAAAATCCCGCCTCAAAACTCACCTCTTTCAACAAGCCTATTCAGTTTGACTCCCGTCCGTCTAGCCACACACATCCATTGTTTACAGTTTTATTCACTGTAAACTTGTTTTGCTGGTTATTTATTTGTTGTATGTTATTTCAATTGATTATTAATTTGTTTATTTTATGTTACCTTATTCCTTATCTTGTTGACTTTTCATCTGCTGTCATTTTCTCTATCTTTGCCTGTAAGGTGACCTTGAGTGTCACGAAAGGTGCCTCTTAAAAAAATGAATTAATATTGACAAACCAAAGCCAGAATAGTGAAGGGTCTTCGTTGGGGCAGTACTGCTGAATCTCTGTTTAAAAAGGACTACAGAGAGAGAACGAGAGAGAAAGGAAAAGAGACAGACACAAGGAGAGAGTAAGTGGAAGCCCGTCAAAAATCTTGAGCGCATTTCAGAGAGAGACAAGCACACCGGGAGTGCAGAGCGTGAAGGGCATCCTATAAAAGAAGAAGACAGCATGGAGGTAGAAAGACACAGCTACAAACACAAATACTACTGTTTTATCATCTGAGGGAGGGAAGCAGGAGGTGAGAGCGAGGCAGAGAGGGACGGCATGAAAGAGAGAAAGGGGTGACGTCAGGTTTATGGGAGGCCAGCTGCCAGGAGAGTCCTTTGTTTCACTGTCTCAGACACCAGAGGAAAGGAATACAAATCCATTAAACCCAGTCACTCCTGCACCCACAAACACAGAAAACACACACAAACATGACTGTGAGGCCCCCCCCCCCCACTGAACGGTAGGTCATTCTTCTTCCTGTTAGTGTGTGTGATATCAAACAGTTATGCAGCAGTGTAATGAAACTGTTGCCTGACTATCAGAATGACACAGGAGCAGGTTGGGAGTTCGGCAGCACTCATAAAAAGGCAGCCCCTCATTAATTTAAATGAGGCCGCTGCGTTGGCACAACATGTAGGTCTAGAAAAAAAACACAGCAAGCCAAAAATGTGCGCTTTAATTCTACGGTTTGTACTGAGAAACATTAAGGACGACAAAATGACCAGCTGCACTTTGAATTTGTGGTTTCAGCTGCAAATATCTGCACGTAAGTTTAGTATATTATGAAAGCTTTTGGATTTGTTGTTCTAAAAATTTGGTGTTTGCTGTATTTTGGTGGAATTTAGGGCAGCTGCAAGTGGATTTTGTTTGGAATACAAAGCACACTGGGTAGCTGCATACCTTACCGTAAAACTCCAAATAGTAGCCCAGGCTATTATTTGTTTAAAATAATTCAACTCAACAGGCCTATATTTGGGACAGGTCTTTAACTCCTTTTACACAAAACTGTTGCTCAACAAAGATGGAAAATGCAATCAGTATGCATATAACTTCTAATCTAACTCCGACAGACAACGCTTAAGAGAGGATGACAGCACCCGGCATACTAACAGAACACCACTTTATCCTGTTAAAACAATATTTATAACTTGAAATAATTTTCAGGAAAGATCCCTTTTAATGTTTTGATTGGTGGACCCTTAGAGACTATAGGAATTAGGGATGCGCACGATTAGACGTCGAAACGATTAAACGTCCGCCCCCTCGCTAGTCGGCAATGGAAATATTAGTCGGTAAAACCTATTAGTGTTTTATTCATGCACAAGGCCGCTTAACTGTCATGCAGCCGCCCGCCACTAGTGGGGGCTACAGAGCCATCAGACAGCAGTCCCCGGTAATGCTCGAGTTCGCTGGAGTTTTAAATTGGAGAGATGTCCTCTTGCAAAACCAGCGCGGTTTGGCAAAAATTTAATTATAATTTACATGTTGTTTTATTAACTTTAAAGTGAATTGCAATCATTTCTGTCAGATAATCTGCAAGGTTCAATGTGCCCCACATTTCAGAGGCAATTTATTTATTTTAGATGTTATTTTAGTGGTTAACTTTTGACTGAGTTGCCGTCATGTTCACATTCATACCGCACGGCGCAAAGTGTCTCGTACTTCAGCAGCATTTAAAATCCAACATGGTTGTTGAAGATTGTGGTTAAAGGCTTCAAAGGGCTCTTAATTCACACAATAATTTTTGGGACAATGTTTCAAATACTTAACAATAAGTTGTGCTAAATTTTCACTGTTTTGTCAGTGTTTTCCCTTTTTATAGACTCATTGACTAGTCATAATTAAAAATTTTGTTAAGTCGACAGGGAAATTAGTCACCAAGAACATCCCTACATTATACATCCAAAGAACTTCTATAAAATTGACTGCTAGGCAACCAGACCAAGTGTGTGATTGAGACAGGCGTGTTTTTGTCAAAATGTGTAGCTACAGCGGGCTGGTAAAAGGGACTGGGTGTTTATTCGAGACTAGACTTTTAATTGAAGTTTTAGGGTATATCATCTGTGATATATGGCAGCAGCAGCCTAGATGGTTTAAAAACGGAGGTTAACAACTAAGCAGTTCAGATACTCAAGTTCTGCACTGTGAAAATGGAAAAAAAGAGCTGTGTGTTTATGTGTATGTTTGTTTTGGTTTTAATCAAGTAAATGTGTGAGAGTCGCTGAAATAAAAGCTGGGAAGTTGTTCATTCTTGTGTTGTGTGC
Organism: Epinephelus lanceolatus; assembly: GCF_041903045.1. Classification (NCBI taxonomy): domain Eukaryota; kingdom Metazoa; phylum Chordata; class Actinopteri; order Perciformes; family Serranidae; genus Epinephelus; species Epinephelus lanceolatus. Next base: position 6,521,416 of record NC_135742.1, read on the forward strand.
CTTATTTTATCGCTACTGTCAAGGTTATTTAAAGATAGGCACTTAAAGCCTCGAAAATCTCCAGTAAACACTTCCCCAGTTCAACTAAAACAAAATAAAAGTAAAAATGTGGCATCTCTACTACCATTAAATAGAACACAGTCAATCTGGCTTTACTTAAAAGTGACGGGATCCTCCAACCACATGAAATGCACAAGAATGTCTTTTGAAAAGGCTGACTGGACAATAAAGCTGAACTTCTTACAGACAAGAAATTTAATTTCAGTGACACACAAGTGGTTAAATCCTGAAGTGTTTGCTGTGGGCACCGGGGAGACCACTTGAGACAAATGTAAGCTAAAGCAAAAAGAGAAGTTGGTTTTATTCCCTGACAGCAGAGGGTTTGTATTCTGCATGTGCACAGCCTGAATGTGTATATTTTTGATTTGCACACAGTAAGCAGCGGCACTTTAATGTCCCCCCTTGAGGCAGTTATCCTTCAACTTCTCTGCGTTCACACTGCAGAGAACACTGTTTTGAGCACAATGCAGCAAAAACAAACAACTGTACTATCTCACCTTCCTCTCAAGCTTCCAAATGTTCTCATAAGGGTGAGGTAAATGTGTACGTAGCAGTGCTTGCGTAAACCTTTATTGAAAGACTTCTACAGTTGTGTGTATGTTCTGACAAAAATAGGGAGTGCAGAGTGGATTTAAGTGGTCTGCAGAAGGAGAGAGGAAGCGTTTGGCTCGACAACAACGACAGGGAATATCTGATGTGCAGCGGAGCAGGAAAAGCAGCCAGCCGGCCAGCTGACAGTGATGCTCCCCTCAAGACCTCCAGAGGAATGCAGGCCGAAAAGTTCAAAAGATGTCTGCTGGCCAGAGTGCAACAGCACACGCACAACGCAAGACAAGACCTTAATGTCTAACCTGGAGCCCAAGAAGCCACAGTGTTAAGATTCTGAATCATGCTGAGTCATGTTGCATGGAATCATAATGATACCATTTTTTTTTAATTATTATTATTACTAATTATTAATTATTATTATTGCTGTTCACAGTCTGTTAACAGCTGGGAGCCACTCTGTCGCTACAATAACATTTGAAATAACAAAAGTGAGACATGGAGGATGAAGACAGAGATACTGGAGATGCAGCAGAAGAACATGTGCCTAACAGAGGAGCCATGTCTACTGTTTAGATGTTTTTTGGTTTTGAAAAAATCCCATGTAACGTTAGTTTGTCGAGCCACTGATGTTGCCGATGCTGGTTGACAACTTACTCCACTTGCTCGGTAGAAAACGTGTTGGAATACCAAGAATGTATGCTATTAAGGTGGTCGGATTCAACCAACATCAACAACCAGTAGCAACAGTGAAACAGGGAAGCCAAAGGGTCAGACATTGCTTAGGGTGCTTTCACACCTGCCCTGTTTGGTTTGGTTCAATCAAACTCAAGTTTGTTTGCCCCCTCAGTGCGGTTTGTTTGGGCAGGTGTGAACACAGCAATTACACTCAGGTGCGCACCAAAACAACTGGACTGAGACCTTCTTGAAGAGGTGGTCTCAGTCTGGTTACAAACGAACTCTGGTGCGGATCGTTTGTGGTGAGAAGGTGTTCCGACCTGGATGTGAAGCAACTGCAGTCACATGACACATTGTTTGGGTTAAACATGAGCATGTTACAGTCCTGGAGGATTATTAATGTGCACCTCCTCCTGTACTGCCTTAATATGCACATTCAGCACATCCAATGCATCAAAACATTGTTTTCTAGTTGGAGCCGCGCCTCGTTTTCAAACTGTATGCTTTGACTAAAATGAACAATGACAGCAATATAGTCCACGATGAGCAGCGCTAAAATCAACCTGCGTAGTTGTCCCTCCATTGTGACATTAGAAAGTGTCACATTTATCTTGCAAGTGTACTCTTCTTCAACGTTTGCTTTACTTCCTGGATTTTTCCCACATGGAAATTCTGACCAATCAAGAGCAGCTTTCTCGCACAAGGCATTTTATCTGGTCCGCTTGTAAATGCTGCCGTGAGAACACGAACTAACTCTCGGCAATTATACAACTTTGGAACAACGTTAGTGTCTGATTCGGACCAAAGCAAGACAACTCTAGGTCTGAAAGCAGCCTTAGAGAGGCATTTACTTGAGGAACTGCATGTACGCAACACATGCAAGGACACAGTGGATGTGACGTATGCCTTGTCCATGAGAAAATTCTTCATAACATATTGTGAATTTAACCTGTGCAATGGAACATTGGAGGAATATCTCTTTAAATACTTAAATACTCTGTTTAAGGTCAGTTCATAGTGTTCTACTTACAACAATCTTCAAATATTTTGTTTTGCTGTTGGTGCATCTTTTTATTTTCAAGTTCTATTTATACTACGCTGCAGTGTGCACATTAAAAAAAGTTTACACCCTGCAACTGTTTCATGCATTCTGATTCCTAAATATATTATAAACGTTTTAATATTTTATGCACTCCCAAGAAAAGATTGAGCAACTATAAACCTATACGAAGGCCCAATCATGCCCAAAAAAAGAAAAGAAAATACTGTGAAAACTGCCATAGTACTAAAATATACCAAGATACAGATTTTCAGTCATACCACCGAGCACTAACCAGGCAGAAGACCAGCTTCAATTCCTTCATTCAGTGCCGTGAAGCACATCTAACATAAGACAGTGTTTGGGGAGAATAAGCTGGGATTGGTCAGTTGGGGACTTTTACATGTACTCAAGAGCCTGTTTCTCTCTGCTCTTACAGGGACTGATGCTATTTTCTGCTGAGAGATCAAAGAGGGGAGATGCAAATGGGTCAGAGAGACAGAATGCTGAGAAGTCTCTTGTTTTTACAAGTTGTTCCCTCCGATTTAATCTTGCATCTACACTCACACACACGAGGGCAATCCTTATAAACACACAAAAATAACCAAGGACCCAAACAGAACAACACATGTATTGTGACAACACTGAGCACAAAAGCAACATGGTGACACAGTGAGTGTGGTGCAACTCTACCAACCTGTCCAGAGGAGGCCAGCAGGTTAATGGTGGTCAGAAGCATCCAGCCACGACTCGCCTCCTCGCTCTGATTCACCTCCAGGAACTGGACTATGGCTCGACTGGCTGCCTCTGGAGGAGCAAACACACACAGACACACACACATGAACATAAAGTTAACTAGATGGAAAGTGACAGCTCATTGTGGCAGGCAGATGGGCTGCTGGAACAATGATCAGTTATGCAACGAATAAATCATCTTTGTAGATGTGACATGTGTCTTGTCTACAACCCACTTCTGCTGGGAACAAAAAAAACTGTACATATCAAGATGTTATTAGCAGCACGTCGAAATGTGGTGTTCCAGATTTTATCCTGTCTGAAAATTGTATCCTCTTGCTTTATACACAGAAAAGGAACCAATCGTTTGCAGATCCAATCTTCCAATCTTCAATTATGCACACAAGTCTGGTGAAACTGATTACATATTTTAAGATAATAATGTGGAAAAAAAGGTGGCAGATGTTACATGTAGCTGCTGCAGCTGGTGGACACTGAAACCATTATATAAACCTATTGCACCTAGCAAGGCTGGCTAAGGCCCTGATCACACAGGAAGAGTTCCGCTAGTTGCAACCACCCCGTCATGCCTTACACTAACTGTAATAAATCTCCCCCACAGTCATTAGTATCTAGTTCCTGACATGTTGAGGCAGAGGGTACTTGCTGTAGCTCTGGTTGAGGGTGAGAGGCTGTCAGCAAACAGTTTGTTGGGCACAGGGAAACAGAGATCTGTGTGGGTACATGAGACCCTAAAAAGAGGGTGGATCATGGGGAGTACCACCAGTTGGTCCAGGAGCTTCTCCTCCATGATGGACGTATCCAGGCATATTTTAGGATGACTCGGGCAGTTTGACAACTGTCTTTTTGTTGGGCCAAATAATTCTGGGTATCCAGCAACTGCTACCACCACTTTCCCCTCCATTGTTTACCAACTTTAAACTTGTTGTCATGACCACCACAGAAGACCCGCCTCTCAAATCATCTATTTAGACAATGGGCAAAAAGATGACGAAAAAAGAGATTACATGGGGCTACAAGTATTTTCAGCTCCAGGAGTCCGGAGCGCTCCGGCAAAAACGTCAGGCGCCCAGAGTGCAGAAAGGCAAAGCGCATCGCAACGCAAAAAAAAAACACAAGCAAAAAGCTTCATTGTCATTAACAATAATTACAAAATGCCACCTTCAGCTGCTAAAACGCTTTCTGTGTGATCAGGGCCTAATACTTCCGTGCTTGCTAGCTAAGTTAGCTAACTTCTTATACAAACTGCAAACTAAAATATGCTTCTAAAGACATTTTAGGTGAGAAATAGGCATACAGTAACAGAATCTTTGTTTATATTTGATCAGTACTGCCTACATTTACCATTTGATCTGAGCTTTGTTTGAGTTTGAGAGAGGGACGACTCTCCCCCTCTCAATCCACTTCTGTACTCTTTGTGTCTGTGGTGGGGGGCATACGAAAATGCAAAAGTACAATCTGTAGTTTGAGCAACAGCCCTAGAGGCAGCAAAAGTTTGCATCATCCGACAGATTTGAGCAGAGAGATGAGCAGGGAGATTTGGGTGCTGACTGGATGAAGGGAAGTTTACCACAGTTCCATTTCCACATACTACCCAAATTGTTATGATACAAAGCTGGTTGAAAATCGTCAAAGTGTCCTTTTAACCAGTGATTCAGAACCACAACAGTTACTACGATAAACTATTTGTTGTGATATAAGTGAAAACTGTAACGTACTAACATGTTCACTAAAGATAGCCAGCAAATAAGTGTTAATTTCACTGACAAAAACTGATGAAAATTTTTCGTCAGTGACTTTTTTCTGACAAAAACGAGACGATGACCAGCTAGAAATCGTTCTTGATAATAAAACCTAAAACAAATTTTATTTTCATTGATGAGATGAGACTTGACGAAATGGTGGACGATTGGACGTTGCAAGTCAAGAGCGGCCCTGCTTGGAATTATGCTACATGAGCGACAGGCTGTCAAACTCCAGTAAATAGTCTGCGCCAAGGAAAACTAATAAGCCTTCTCGTCTCAAGACTAAGACTAAATCTAAAATAGCTGTCAAAATTAACACTGCAGCAAATGTTAGCAAGTGAGCGTAGCCAGGCTAAACTGTCAGCAACTAATACTATGTTTAAGATGTTCCAATCTATCTGGTTTGACACCTTCATTGCCAGCCACAAAGGATCTGGATGACTGATGTGGCGGCCAGTAGCTCCCATGAACGTCACTGCATTTTAGTTTTAATTTGTAGTCTGTTTGCCTTTGTTACTGGAACATGTTTAGCCTATGACAGAGATACAGTCATTAACATCGGAGAAAGAAGTGCAGGTGGCCTTGAGATGATCACTGGCCCAACCAACTTCCAACCACCCAGCCGGACCAAGTGCCAACGCCAACAGGGAGTAGGACTCTGTTAGGACGACGTGCTCGGATGCTTGGTGCTCAAACATAGTCAAAGTTGACGAACAATCCTGATGGACAATGTTTCCCTGATGTCAAATTTTTAATGACAAGATGGCAGCCATTCTGGAGTTTGTGCTGCTGCTGTTGACGTCCCTCCTGATGCAAATAAAAAAATGCATTACAGGGATGCTCTTCTGTTTTTGTTTAGTTTCTCTTGTGTGGCATAAAGGGACTACAGCTGCATTTCACTGTGTAACCCTGTGTTGTACAATGATAATAAATGAACCTTGAGACATGGAAACTACTATTCCTGAGAACAACACCAGGGCTGAGTCCAAAATCACTCCCTCATTCACTTATTTACTGCTCCATTTACAGCAGCTAGACACTAGTTTATCCTACAGTGAGAAGTTAATAGAGATTTTGGACACTTATGAATCATCGCCTTTTTTTAACCATCACTGACAGGCTGCACAACTATGAAAGGCAATGACCAGCGTGGAGGGCGGCAGAAGAGGATGACTGATTTTAGTGTTGCATTGTATCGCACATATTCTGTCAGCTGTTAATGAAGGAATAAACAGCCTTTGAAAGTGTCTGCTTAAAAACCAACACATGAAAGGAGCTAAAGTCTGGTGCTCACTGATGTTCTGTATTTGATTTCAAGCAAATCAAAATCACTTGTTTTGATGATGACAGAGCACTGCAGAATCAGTTGGGAGCATGAGTCAACCACTGACTCAGCCTTCAAAGGCCTGGTGACCAGCTGGAGGAGTGTGTTTTAAGACTCTGTGTTGCAAAATCAGAGCTGCTCACTGCTTGAAAACATCACATGTTCAGAGAGAGATGAGAAAGAGATATAATAGAGGAGAAATCAGAGACGGGAAGCTGGAGACTTACAACCCTGCCTGTGTGTGTGTGTGTGTGTGTGTGTGTGTGTGAGTGTGTGTGTGTGCGTGCGAGTGTGTGTGCATCTGTCAGTCTGTTTAATGTCTCTCCTGTGGGGAAGCCACAGTCAAAGCTCCCACTACTGTCAGAGCTTTGAGGAGGTGCTGCTCACCTGTAGTCGAGACTAACCTTTCAAGTCAGATCAAACACGTGTTGCTCCTTTGTGCTAAAACATCTACTGAGTTAGAAACAGTTAACAGCTAATTTCAAATGTGAAATTGGACATTTACACTCACTGGCCACTTTATTAGGTACACCTTACTAGTACCAGGTTGGACCACTTTTGCCTTCAGAGCTGCCTTAATTCTTGGTGTCATAGATTCAACAAGGTGCTGGAAACATTCCTCAGAGATTTTGGTCCATATTGACATGATGACATCACACAGTTGCTGCAGATTTGTTGGCTGCACATCCGTGATGAGAATCTCCCGTTCCACCACATCCCAAAGGTGCTCTATTGGACTGAGATCTGGTGACTGTGGAGGCCATTGGAGTACAGTGAACTCATTGTCATGTTTGAGATGATTTGAGCTTTGTGACATGGTGCGTTATCCTGCTGGAAGTAGCCATCAGAAGATGGGTACACTGTGGTCATAAAGGGATGGACACGGTCAGCAACAATACTCAGGTAGGCTGTGGTGTTTAAACCATGCTCAGTTGGTAGGATGGATCCATGATGCCAAATTCTGACCCTACCATCTGAATGTGGCAGCAGAAATCCAGACTCATCAGACCAGGCAACGTTTTTCCAATCTTCTATTGTCCAGTTTTGGTGAGAAAACCTGTGTGAATTGTAGCCTCAGTTTCCTGTTGTTAGCTGACAGGAGTGGCACCTGGTGTGGTCTTCTGCTGCTGTAGCCCATCTGCTTCAAGATTGGACAAGGTGTTGTTGCTTCAGAGATGGTCTTCTGCACACCTTGGTTGGAACCAGTGCTTATTTGACTTCCTGTTGCCTTTCTATCATCTTGAACCAGTCTGGCCATTCTCCTCTGATCTGATTTTCTCCCTTTGGGACCATCCTCTGTAAACCCTAGAGATGGTTGTGTGTGAAAATCCCAGTAGATCAGCAGTTTCTAGCACCAACAAACATGTCACGTTCAAAGTCACTTAAATCACCTTTCTTCATCATTGTGATGCTCAGTTTGAACTTCAGCAGGTCGTCTTCACCGTGTCTAAATGACTAAATGTATTGAGTTGCTGGCATGTGATTGGCTGATTAGCTATTTGCATTAACAAGCAGTGGAACAGGTGTACCTAATAAAGTGGCCAGTGAGTGTATGTCAGTTGTGTGTTATAAGACACTGTACGAATGGATGAAAAATGCCTGTCAATCTATGTTGTGCCCATAAACCTTCTGAGCATCATATAGCAAATCTTTCCTGCAGCTTCAAAGCAAACTATAACTGATAACAATCATAGCATTATGATTTTGACTATACAATCCCCCAAACTGGAGATAATGGAAAGATTAAAGGAGGAAAAAAAATCCCATCCAACATCTATGTCTTTATCAGTAAAGCAAAACACAGAACAAACACACCCACAGAGGGGGAAGGGAACGAGTAGATCATCACTGTGACAAGAAGCAAACCAGTTATGGGAAATAACCTCAGCCGATGCCAAGGAAATGATAAATTGTTGTTTCCAAGTACCTCCTACTGCACCTTTATTGTCATAAATCTATGTGTCAGAGGGCTCACCTGTGGATTTATTAGACGCTCTCCGTCTGATCTCAGTCACCATGAGCCGTGAGACCTGGGTGGTGAACTGCAGCAGGTCGGAGAACTTCTCCGTCATGGTGCTGGGTGGAGCATTCCCAAACACCTAAAACAGACAGAGCAGCCTTGGTTAAATCTAAGACAAATCTAATTTTAAAAATCAAAGACAAAGACACAGTAATATATATTACATGAAAACCAAAAGGAAGAAATGTTAATGCCTTTATACCAAGGATTAAATCTGTTTTTTACATTACGATATCACAGTGACATTGACCTTTGACCTGCAGAATAAAATGTAATCACTTAAAATGTCGTCATGCCATTTTTTTGTCATTAGCGTATGAATTCTTGAGTTATGGGCAAAGGCATGTTGTGAGAGGTCACAGTGCTCCTTGACCTTTGACCACCAAATCAGTTCATTGTTGAGTCCAAGTGGACGTTTGCGCCAAATTTGGGGCAACTCCCTCAAGGTGCTCTTGAGATATTGCGTTAATGGGAATGAGACAGACAACATCACAGCGATATTGACCTTTGACCGCCAAATTCTAATCAGTTTATTGATGAGTAGACGTTTGTGCCAAATTTAAAGAAATTCCAAGGCGTTTCTGAGATATCATTTTCAAAAGGAAGGGACAGACAGACAACCTGAAAACAGGATGCCTCTGGCCAAAGCCATCGCCGGCGTGGAGGCATAATAAAATTCGGCAGTCCAACACAATTACAGCTGTAATCACATGAAGCAGGGACACACAGGAACCATCCAGGTGGAGGCACACTGGCTCACATCTCCCTGGGTTTTTCCTGCCATGTCCTAATTCTACAGCCACAGATCAAACTGCAGCCGGAGCCTTTGGGGGAGCAGGTCAAAGATAAACTACACTCGATTCAGCAACGACTCATCATGCATTTATTTATCCAGCAAATCTGACATGAAAGTAGGCCTAGAGCCTGGCGTCCCGTTGCATGGGGAGTACTCTACTTTTGAATTCTGACATGAATTATGCCACCAGTGAGTGAATAGCAGCCAGCACTGGGGTAATTAGCCGACAAGTCAAGAGACCCTCAGTGCAGCACTCCAGTTTGATGAGAACACTCAACAGGGCTGTTTGCAGCGGCAGCTACAAAACAAAGAGGCACACAGCTCTGTCAGTGCAACATAAAGACAGACTGTAAATATAAAAATAATTTCACTGAGTACTGCGTTCTCTGCTTTGTTATATAAACACAGACGTAAACATTTTAATATATTAATCTGTGCCTATTAAAAGCTCCCTTGTATGACTTTCCGCTCAGTCTCTCTGCGTCAAAGCACTGCATATATTATACTCATTTAATTATTTATTTATTCATGCATTTTGTACTTGGGTAATCTGTCATTTGTCCAATTTATTTGCATTTACAGTCCATACAGCTGATTGCCCATGATCAATTAGTCAATGAATAGAGACTTCATTAAGAAGTAATTTATTGGACATAAATGACAATTATTAACAGATTTCTCCAATTAAAATGCTTCTCTTTAAACAGAAACACACACAACCACACACACACACACACACAGACACACGTGTGTGTGTGTGTGTATATATATCAGCTTCGGAGGAGTGAGGTGGTCTTTTTACCACCAGAATTTTAGAATTTGGTGGTAAAGGTCAAGGTCACAGTGATCTCATCCACCTCATCACGTGAACGCACTATCTCAAGAATGCCTTGAGAGGGTTTCCTCAAATTTGGCACAAACGTCCATTCGGACTCAACAATGAACTGATTAGAATTTAATGGTAAAGTTCAAGGTCACTGTGGTCTTGTCTGTCTCATTCACATGAACGCAATCTCTCAAGAACGCCTTGAGGGAGTTTCCTCAAATTTGGCACAGAAATGTTCAAATCTGGTTTATCATCTGTACATGCAAGAACACTGAATAACATTCACAGGGTGTCTACAGGTATCAGGCAGTAAAATTTAATTCTTTTTAAGACCCTTTCAGGACACCTTTTAACTGATTTTTGGACAAATCATGTTTTACTTATTTAAGCATCGCAGGTAGGCATTGCAGGCAAGTAGTATATATGTGATCTTGTGCAGAGGGAGGTGTTATGTAAATTTGATCTACATCCTGCCAACAGGTAAGTAAGTGCAAGTATAAAGTATTACCGTTTTTTTAATTTGTAACATTGAAATTTGGACTTTTACGTAGAAAAGCTTCACTCATTTTCACAAAAAGAAATTAAAAGATGTATAAATTAAATTAGACTTGGACCTCACAACTTCAAATTTAAGACATTTTAAGCCTTTTTAGGGACTTGTAGACTCATTGTTTTAAAACTACAACTGAAACACTTTGTCTTTCAGCACAGGCCAGTTTAATATGTGTTAGTGTAGTCTGCTAACTTCAAATCTAAAATCTTGATTTACATTTTTTCGCAGAAATTATATTCTGTAAATCTTGAAATTGCCAAGGTACTAGCATTTCTTGCCTTAGTTTATGTATGCTGTCAACTATTGACAAGGTGTCTCAGATGTTTGTCTTTTCAAACTTTTTTTGATGCAGCCTCAAGTATTAAGATGTTGCAAATTGTGAGCTTGAAGCCTGACAAATGTCTGTGATCAAAACATTGTTTGTTCAATTAAACTTAGTGTTGACAGTGTGTGGGAGCTGACTACGATTGCATGACTTCATCCTCCTACACACCTGTCTACCAAATGTGCATTAGACAATATTCGCACTGTCAAATATTTTTGGAGATCGGGCTGATTCCCAGCATGCTGGTACGTCATTAAGAAGAAGTCAACCTGCATAGGTGTGCCTGCATTGTGACATTAGAAAGTGTCACGTTTATCTTACAAGTGTACTCTTCTTCAACGTTTGGTTTACTTGGATTCTTCCCGCATGGAAATTCTGACCAATCAAGAGCAGCTTTCTCTCACGAGGCATTTGATCTGGTCCGCTTGTAAATGCTGCTGTGAGAACACGAACCAACTCTAGGCAATTATACAACTTTGGAACAAAATTATTCCCTGATTCAGACCAACTCTAGGGCTGAAAGCAGCCTTAAAAGTGCTTGTTTTTGCCACTGACAGGCTCAGGTTATTAATCTAAGTGTCTGACAACATTTTGGAAAGAATTCCTACTGAGATAGACCTGTTTGTTAAAGAGTAAGATCCTTTTTGTTTAACCAGATAAAGCCCGGAAATCACCATTGTCAAACCCACCAGAGTGTACAGAGCAAGCATATTGTCACATCTAACTGGGTGAATTAAGGGTTTATTTCAAACAAACCAGAGTTGGCGATTACTGAAACCGTTAAAAGACAAACCAAGACCGCTTTATTTAGTTTTACTTTGTCTCCGTCTACCTTGAATGAAGTGTGTTCTAGTGTTTTATGATGATACAATTACTGTTTATTGAAATGGAGTCTGGTGAGTAAGGCAATAGTGATTTCGGGGCTGTTTCTGGTTTAATATAAAGCATCTTACTCTTTAACAAAATGTCTGTCTCTGTAGGGATTCTATCTATAATGTTGTAGGGCACTTACAGTAATAACTGTGTCTGACAAGTGGCAGAAACAAGCACTTTTAGCGGACGTACATTGAGGGTGCGCCAACTTGTCTGTAACATGAGTCCAACAGCGTGCCTGACAACAGTTCATCTGTCTTTAAATCTACAAACACCAGGTTTGAATGTCAGCTTCATACATCACAAAACCCAAATGACTGTTTTTTTTTTAATCTGTCAACTTAGAGTCCTTCTGAGAATTGATATTGTTCTTGTAGAGCAGAACTGTAATTGAGACAGTCAACATTCATCTAGCTGTATTTGGAGCGCCTCCAGCTCTCCCTCCACCCCTCGCTGTGACTTACCCTGTTAAATACGGGAAGCATCATGTAGAGCTTCTCCTCCTGCTCCTTCTGGGTCATGTGGCGAGGAGGGTGGCACAGTTCGGAGAAGAGGCGTCGCAGGTGCATCAGGCCCAGCGCGTTGTCCTGGGGGCTGCACTCCTCCTGCCTTGGCCGCCCCATGATCCTCTTCACCATGTTCATCTTTAGCGGCTTTGTCAGGGCAAAGGCAGCCCTGCGGATGGGAGAGAGGAGGTTTAAGACATGTCTTAAGGCAACTCAGTACAATATAGTATCAAACCTTGATACTTTTACGGTACAACAAAAGGGCAACAGTATGATCGGCTTATTAAACACATGTTGGGCAAGCAGAACATTTGACATCTTGGAGCCATTCTACACACCCGCTTTGTTTTCCACAGCCATGTAGCTCATTGTGCTAGTGCTACAAGTGAGCTCACGAAATCCTCGAAAGCTGAGGACATCGTTGAAAAAAAAAAAGCTAACATCAAGTCAATTATATCATCCATCATTAAGATGGTTTGCAAAACATATTGTCAGTCAGTACCAACCAAGACAGGAAACTCAACAAACTGACAGTTACAGTTGTAACTACAGTTCTTTGAATCCTGATTGGCCACCAGCTCCATTACCTGAAAAATCAGCATCCCAGTGACCACACCATTATTTTAATGTGTTACAAGACAAGCTAACTTGTATTGTATTACTAAGGCAGAGAAAGTTATATATTCAATATATTATTTCATCACAAAATATATTCCAAACCAAGTCATGTTTGCACAGTTAATGTTCATATAATTCTATTTTACATATTAATATGTTCATTTTTTGCCATATCATCCAGCCCGAATATCTAGTATATAAAGTGCTCAATATCCTCGATTTAAATCATAATTTTGGCAATTTTAGACAGTACATTTTTCAGGTTAAGCTTTGAGAAGTTTGGCTTCTTTTGGGAGATAAACAAAGGGGTGTTGCAGAAAAATTACACAACTCTCAAATTTCAGAATTGTTCTAAAATCTGCACCAAAACTTAGGTATCATTGCAGGATTTTAATTGTAAAAATTATTAAATCTAAGAATTTAATTTTAAATTAGATACCCTTCCATACTGTAATGTTGGGAAAATTTGTTTTGTGAGCAATGTGTACATTGACTGTGCTGTAAAAAAGCTGGGAAAGTGACATAATAACAAAAAAAAAACATAGCAAGTTACCAACAAAAACACAAAAACTAAATTTCCTATAAAGCTTACTGCCTCATCAGCCAGCTAATAAAGCCAAATAAGTGTTCATGTTAACAGATCTGACACATCATAACCTACAGCTCGCTCTGCGTTGGAGTACAGACGAGGTCCAGTTCAGGTTACTTTGTTTCTTTAGGCAATGTACTTTGATATGTATTAATTTTATGTCTCTTTCTTTATAGTATGGTGGATATATATTTAGCCATTATTTCCACACATCAAACTCTCTCCAGACTATCTTTAAGATGGTTGCTAGGAGATTTCCCAGAACTGCAAAGCCCACACAGTGCACAGATAAAGATAAACATCCACTGATAAAAAACAGGATCAACAGCCAGAAACAGTGCAACAAAGCTGCTCATCAATCTCAAATACAACCACACTGATACACTGTACCTTGCTCAAGGGCACACTGACAGTTTTCCACACATGATAGAGTATAATATTCTGGGGATGCTTGACATTATAGAAAGGAAAAAAAAAATGTTTTGCTAAATGAGATATGTAAAAACCTCTCAGACTCTTTCCTCTGCTCTTGTTCTTGCATCTTAATGACATCACATTGGCGCTAAGCTTTGGACTCTTTCATACTGTAGAGGTTGACATTTAGCAGCTGTAAGCTTGTCCTACTTTGGAAACCATAATTTGCTCCTGAGCATCAGACTGCCTCCTCTGTAAATGTCTGCACTGTACAGGACATTTGCTCAAACAATAGGATTTCCTTTACAGCTAAACATCAGGTATACAGCACAGTTCTTCCAACCAAATTTACATCCCTGATGTGTTTATAAACTCGGGGCCCTACGCTGAGGTGACAGGCAGCTAAAAAGCATGTTTAGTTCCAGTCCTAACAGGAAGTCAGCCAGGAACATGGATTGTGACAGAGACATGACAGTGGACCATGTCGTCCCCTCACTTAAGGAAACAGGCTCTGCCCTTTAGTTTCAATAACAAATCCTATAAAGACGCAACAATCAGGTTTTCTCATGCCAATTTTAATTACAATATCGCAAATAACAGCAAATAAAGTAAGCTAACTGACACCTTCAGCTCGAGCCAGCTTAAAACTAGGGTTGTAACGATCCATCGATCTGGATAGACATATCGATTAAATGATCAACTATGCTACATCATCGATGCAAAATGAAAACATCAATATATATCCTCATCTTTAGCATATGCTTTTATTTTGAAAGTCTGTTGCACTGTCAAACAGCAGCAGGCAGATGGAAAGCAGGCAAGAAATGTACGATAAGGATAACGTTATTTACGCGAGAATTAATCTGCAGTGAGAGAACATACGGGTCAATAGACGAAGCACATGCCGTACGTAGACAATGCTGTTACGAGATAAAACACGTCATATCTGCATGGACGAGCATCTCACTCCGCTAACTTCTCACTACAGCAACATTAGCTGCTCTGTTTCGACGATGTCTGGCTATTAAAACGTGCACGCGGGCTGAAATTCAACCATGTTGGTTTGTCAGGAGATTCAGTGACAGTGAAAAATAACGTTACATGTAATTTGTTAAGCTAGGAGTTTAGGAAACAAAGGCCGCTAGCCGTTCATGCAGAGTAAATATGCTAAAGCTAATAATGGGTCACTAGCAAAAAACAATTGTATTGTCTCAGTGCTGTTTTATGTGTGTAAATGGGCAAATAATATCGTCTCATATCAATTGCAGGCCCCCGAATCAAATTGAAGTTGTATCTTGACAGCAAATATCGTATCATTGTCCAAAGAATCAATACAATATCGTATCGTGATGAAACTGGGGACTTACACCCTATTAAGACCACTGTCACATGCCTCTACTGTACCATCAATTTCTACAATATAATAGAAAAGCCCCAAACTAAAAGCTAAGGGATATCAAGAAAATCAAATATCACTATATATTTTACCAAACACTAGTGGGTAAAGGCAAATGATAGAGCAGCTACAACAGTCTCGTAAGCTCAGAGAATTACATCAGACACAGATGCTTCACATTTAGTGCCACGCATTCACTGACACCTGCCTGCATGACCACATGTTCTCCAACACAGGTCAGCATCATGCCCCACTCCACAATCTCTGCCCAGGGGCACTTCATAAGCAGCTACTGTGGACTGAAGATAGTATTTTTTCATTCACTCTCTTCCTCCATTTGTGTCTGAAGTCTGAGCAAATCTGGATTCAAACCAGCCACCCTCAGGGCAGGAGCCCCTCTGAGCAGGCTAATTTACTCCTGGCAAGCTCCTCCGTCTGTTGGCTGTACAGAAATTTGATCCTACAAGTGCTGGAGATATTATGGTATCTTTAAAGTAGACTGTAGACTTGATGTTGAATAATGTGACAGAGGATGCTTCACCTTGCTGTTTGCTCTAGCGTTTCCTCTCTTTATGCAAACAACAACCCAACAGTGCTCTGTTCTTATGTTGTCCATATTTGTTTGGCTGAAATAATTATTTCTTATTTGTGACAAAGAGATATTTAGATTTAATGGCTAGATTGGAAAGAAATCCTCATTCCCAAGAGGAAGAATAACCTTTTTTTATTGACCCAGTGACCTTTTCTCTGATCCCAGCAATACAGCTTATCTAGGGATTCATTAACCACAATATTTACTGGACAAAACCTTTCTCCAAACAGGGAAAAACTCACTACTTTAGCCTTAGGACCTTCCCCCCAGCACCACAAACAGACCACACTTAAGCTACCATTTCATAAGTATTCTATCATCCAAGCAGTACAATGTTAACTGTGACCATAGCGGCTAAGTGGGAAGATTATTAGGTGTTCCCAGAGGTCTGTCCTCCATTGAGTGCTTTCTTGTTCAAGGTCTGCCTTGCCACGACTGGCATCTCAACAACCCACATCTACATTCACCTCGTCCCTCTTATTCCTTTAAGGGCTGACATAAAAGACAGCAAGAACGTGTGAGGAAACATGATGGCAGAGACAGACGGCTACAAAGGAGCTTCCGACTGTTGTTCTGATTTACAGGAACGTGGCATCTGTGGCACTAACAAAATTACTCCAAGCTGAAGGCTTTAGTAACTCATTTTGCCCACACAGCAGGGGTGCCCTCCACGTGAACTCACACTCAAACAGCAATTCCATTTGGTACACTTTTATCTAAAGTGCCTGTCCATAAGTGTGTGCATACGTTTTTAGCATGCAGAGTCTCAAAGGACTGAGCCCCTTCACCTGGATAGTGCTTTGCTTCCTAACCACCGTTGTCAGGCTCTGAGCTACATATTTAGTTCTGTCACATCAACGTTTTGAGCTACTTTCCCTAAATTTGTGGTTATTTCCTTATGACATTTTGTCTCACACATGTTGGAATAATCTCCGACACACTTTAGGCACATGACGAGATCAAATGAGACAAGACCTGAAAAGCTCAGGGTTTGACATTTACAATACAGCCTGTGTTGGCAGAGATATATCCCACAATTCAGCTTTTACTAACCACCAGCTCTGTCTGTCTGAGATAAGGCATTAGCGCAAGCCCTACAGTATATATCCTTCCAAAACAACAAAATATACCACTGCCTGCTGCAGACACTGATAAAGTTTGGTGAACATGTGACAGGGGATTTTTATTTTTACTGACAGGCCTTTAGATGCAGCAGTTGTTGATTGTAGCACTTCCATTTAGCTGTATTAAAGGGAAATTTCTGTTTATTTCAACCTGTCTCCTATCGTCCTAAATTTGTTTCAAGTGACTAGTGACATAAAAATAATAGTTAGCATGTTAGCCGTTAGCCTAGATACAGCCGGGGCGCATAGTAGCGTCAGACCTGTTAAAACGTAAGTGAACAGGCAACCTTCAAGTGCAAAGTTAGTCCACTAAACAAGCTTTTTTCCCTACAAAGACCGCCTCATTCTGCTGATGTGCTGCCATGTTTGTTTATCCCTCTAGCTCTGCTTTCCAAAGCGCGGCCAAAATATCGCAAGAACAAGCCGCGATCTTATACCGTGCCTGAAAACTCGCGAGAACAAGCAGCAACAGCTGGAAGGCAGAACCGGACAGTAGCCTGAAAAGTTCATTCATTTATTTTATGAAAGATTTATAGAATAATGGCTGACTTTTTGCCAGACTTCGGCTTTGTGGAGGAGGAATTTGATTTTGCAGAGTTTGATGGCCGCCCTTATTTATCTGAGCCAGAATACACTGACGAAGAGCTTCATGAAATTGAAGAACGGAGGAGGAGAGAGAGAGAGGCGCAACAGGTAGAGGACGAGAGAGGAGGAATGGCTGCTGCAAGGCTGCGTAGCTCTGGAGATTGGTGGTGTACCTGTGAATGCTGTGCCCCAGTGCCCACAGAAGAGGAATGCCTCTGTTGCAAGGAATGGGACCGGTTGCAGCCTTATTTTCAAGGTCTGGATGTGACCGAGGACGAGACACCTCCACCTGGAGTAGTATCCAGCTGGGCTTTATCTAGAGCTGGCGAGATATATTTCGGCCGCGCTTTGGAAAGCAGAGCTAAATGGTAAACAAACATGGCAGCACACCGGTAAGGTAAGAAAACACGTTTACATGTCGTTTTCTATTTATCCTAACATTTATCCTAACGATATGAGGCGGTCTTTGTGGAAAAAAAGCTTGTTTAGTGGACTAACTTTGCACTTGAAGGTTGCCCGTTCATTTACGTTTTAACAGGTCTGACGCCACTATGCGCCCCGGCTGTATCTAGGCTAACGGCTAACATGCTAACTATTATTTTTATGTCACTAGTCACTTGAAACAAATTTAGGACGATAGGACACAGGTTGAAATAAACAAAATTTCCCTTTGAGGTGAGCTGATTTCTGAAGAGATAATTTGCACATCTGCAGCTAAAAAGAATAAAACATGTGGACATACACAATATTTATATCAGGGATGCTGCGATCCAGTCTCAAAGATCGATATCAGGGCCGGATACAATCGTTTGTTTTACATCAGCTGACTGTCTCAGGTCTTTTTTAAGGCAAAGCTTTCGCGCAAAACTCTCCGCTGTCTGTCTGTAAGAGCTAGGGCTACGCCACTACCATGGGGAAATACCACACACCATAAACAACAGCAAAATGCGGAATGAGACTGTTTATTTGCCTTGCCTTGCCACTTTAGAGTGTGGATTCCCAACCTGAGCCTGACGGGACCTGTCGGAATCTGATAGGCCACGCCGGGTTCAGATTATCAGAAATTTTGCTCAGTTCGGGGTTCGGGTTCGGCCCACTTGACATGCTGCTGTGTTGTGCTATGGCTTATTGAAGTGCTGGAATTTGTTTTTTAACATTACAACTCCTGAATGTAACCCAGGCCAATAGTTACATTTCAGGCAGGAGGCGGTGTCAGGTAACAAACTGTGTCTGGCTCGGGTCGGATTTGGACTTAAAAATCAGATAGTATGTCAGGGTCGGGGCGGGCTTGCTTATAACTGTCTCAGACTCAGGTCAGGTTTGGTCAGGAAAATGCAGCCGGAGCTGCGCTCTAGAGCACTTGTTTCATTTCAGCTCAGTGTGAAAGTTTTTTGCATTTTGCCTGTTTGTCATCTATGGTGCATGATGTTCCACTCTGCCAGCAGACGGACAATAAGAGTCCGTTATTAATGTAATCCATGCAAAAGATGCACAGATCAAGAAGATAAAAACTCTATGGAATCCAGTTCATTCAGGTGATGCAGGTAAAGATTATCAAAGAAACAAACACTGGGAAATTCTCTCTCAAAAGAAAACAGTCAATACATTGTATTGATTTTAATAACTTTAACGTACCCTAAGTCTGCACTGTGCACCTGTATCATCCAGTGAAATATAAGTATCGGACTGAGACTTGGTATCTGCAGATATTCAATATTAACCGTTCTGGATCAGGATCGGGGGAAAAACTTGATCAGGACATTCCTAATTTATGTAATAAATGAAACTGAGAGTCAAAAATACAGAACATCTTCATAGAGTTCTCCAGGAATGAGCCCTAAAATGCTAAAATTAGTTAGCAGGTTAGCTCTCCCGGTTCACTTGTTTTGAAGTCAATGCTTTTTTTTAATGTGTTTTTGGTCTGTGTTTAAAACAAGCTTAAGAGACTTTCACATTTTGTTCTGCAACATAAAATACGTCTGTAAGTACCCAACTCACGAATACTGAAGCTTTTAAGTGTCTTTCAAAGTTGCTGACAAATGGCTAAATGAGACTTTGGAGAGTCATGACGCTGAACATGGCTTTACAGTCTATTTGTGGTGGCGATGTTAAGTTATGCAACCATGGTGTAATTTGTTTGTGGCCTGACAGTTTTTTAAAAATCATAAAAAGGGGTGTTCAGCTGTGATTATCTTGCTGCACAAAACATCTAAGTATCATAAACATTTGCACAGAGCTCATTTTCTGCAATAATCCAGTGGGAAAAATCCCAAGCGGGAATTTGACGATGGAACCACTGTGATGCTAACTTCGATGTCGGCCGACAGACAAACATAATTCCTGGAGCACTCTGTTATGCTGCAAGCCTTTAAGTTCTTTCAAACTAAAAAAATACTCCTCTACATATTGACTGATAACACACCACCGCTTCACTTTCGCTCCATTTAAATAAGAGGAAGTGAGCTCAGACCATGAAGACTTTTTAGCCACAGGAAGTTGAAAGGCGAGGTCTGATTAACTCCACTGGGAGACGCTTTAAACTAAAACTTCAAACTAATTCAGTTGGAATCTATGAAGCAGAACTTTTCTGCAATATTACAGTGGGAGTCATCATGAACAGATGCATCGAGGGCAGATGTTTACAATGGCCGCTGCTGTTTATGTGTTGGTGTGCAATTAAATATTTATTTGGTTTTGTTTGTGACTTTTAATGTAAGCCAACTGGGAGACCCATAATCAACAAACAGCACCATAAAACTGTTATCACAGCACTAGCAGAACACACAGTACAAGCTGACCTAGAGAGTTTTAACCACAAACAGCCTTTCACAGAACGAGAGTCTTGTTTTCAGAGGAAAAGAGACTCATCGGTTTGTTGTCGTCAGAACAGGAAACCACTGTCCCAAAAACTTTTGTGTCTATGTGGCTGGAAAATCCCATTTAATCAGACACATTCACTCTTTTACCTGTTGAGTATGTTTTAAGAATAGCTGAGGACCTGTGAATGACATCTGATCAGCTCAGTGAGAGTAACCACTGAATTAATATAAACCAATTATTAATACTTTGCCTGCCTTATTAAGATTAAATTCATGGAAGTACAAGTTCATTACTATTTTGGCATAACATAACACTGATGAGAGGAGCTATTCTCAGCAGCCTAATCAGCTCTCTGCACCGCTAACATCCTTCCTCTTTCTGTGTCGAAACATGTCATGTTTGTCTATTGCTTCTCACAACATAATAATCCACGGACAGAGTCTGTATCATGATTAAAACAAATGAAATCCACCACTGGATGAATGGGCAGACCCTTTGTAGTAGTAAAACAAAGAGACAAAGAAAAAGCCACAGATCTAGTGCACATTTGGCCCAGCTGACGCACCAGCAGTGGGGGTATGAAGTGATCAACATGTACTAGTCTCAGCAGCATCAGCAGAAAAGCCAGTCTTCAGCTGCTGGCTAAAATGGAAACTCGGGCTGAGCTACAGACAAAGTCTGTTGAAAAGCTGCCAGTCAAGGAGAAAATCTTGCTGGATGTCAGAAATTGAGATTCCAAAAGCAGAAGCAGTCGGTCTGTAGCCGGTTTAAAAATATCCAGCCCAGTGGGCCCAGTTCCCGAGTCATTGTTAAAAAACCATGAGTTTCACTTAGATAGACCAAAAAAAAAGAAACAGCAGAAATGATGAAAACTAGTGGGAGATTCTTTGGAGACATTGAGCGTCTCAGTGGGTGTCACTCACTGAAACTTCTTAAAAATAGATCTCCTCTTTTATAAATAGAAAAATCTGGTTTGTAACCTGAACAATTTAAGAGTAAGAGTCACATGGTAGGTTCACAGGGGAGTTACACAGGAGAACTAACTAAATGTATTTCTAATATGCAAAATTAAGAGCCTTCTTTCTCACACAAAGATTTCCTTCTTAAATAATAAACCTTTGCTGCCAATAGGCTTGTTGCCATGAAATAAAAATAACCAGCAACCACAGTCCCAAGTAAGTGGAAAAATATATCGCCCTATCCAGCAAAACATTCTCCAAATTTTTGAGCGAGGCGACTGTTTTGACATGTCATCTTGTAAATTATTAACAAGACGAGATGCGTTAGGATCTCTGTCGTTGAGCTCAGCAGGTGATAGAGTGATCACATCATTCGCCTTGCAGGAAAAAGGAGGAATCTTTTTCCAGAATAGAAACCCTGGATCTTGTTTTTACATAGTTTGACAGAACACTGTAGTCACCAGAATAAGACAAAGAAATTCAACGATTCAGAGAGGATGTAAAGAAACCAAGTTTAGCCAAATTAGCTACCATTTTTTTTAGAGGTTAAGGGGACAGTTCACCCCAAAATTTAAAGAGAAACCATCTTTTTCTACTGACTCGTAGTGCTACTGATCAGACTAGATTCCTTTGGTATGAGTTGCTGCGTGTTGGAGATATTAGCAACAAAGATGTCTGCCTTCTCTTGAATACTGTGGAACTAGATGGCACTTGGCTTGTAGTATCATAGCACACCAGTACTGCTAGTTCACCTGGAACAATTGAGCTAGCTAATGTTACAGCTCAGCCAAGGAGGACACCATTAATGTTTCCATCTCACACTGTCACCACCACGAGCCTCTCATCCATGAGCAGATGCACGTTTCCTTCTGCACAATGATACGGTTGGTAGTGTTGCATGGTATACCGGTACTAAAATAGTACCGCGGTACTACAGTATTCCAAACGGTACTATACTGCATTTGGAAAATACCGATACTTTGAAATTGATTCAATTCATTAATTTAGTTAATTTATTTTACTCATTTATGCACGCAAACGCCTTTTTCGTTCCTATTGGAGCACAGATTGCGCAAGTGGTGTGTATGACAACACCTGTATCAACATTCGCAGCTGGCGCACAAGAAAAAAGGCAACAGAAAGTCTGAATCACAAAGGGAGACAACACGAGATAACACAAACTTGGTGGAACATTTGAGTTACCACACCGTGACGTCCGTACCGAGGTACTTACCGAACCATGATTTTTTTTGGTACCGTTACACCCCTACTATTTATTGTTCTAAAGATTTGTATCCAAAAGAACTTTTCCTTAGGAAAAGTACCTAAGAGTATCGAAAAGTATCGAAATTCATATTGGTATTGGTACCGAAACAAAGATTTCGGTATCGTGACAACACTAACGGTTGGCGGTTATAATTTGGTAGCGAGAAAAATAGTTCCTACAGGAAACTGCTCACAACATGGTCTGTGGATTATCTTGAGTAACTGGGTCATGATTTCTGGAAAGTAGGGTTGGGTCGGTATGAGAAAAAAAACGGTCCGGTTTTTGTAAAAAAAAAAAAAAAAAAAACGCATCAAGTCAGTAATACCAGATTTTCGCCACTTGGGGGCCCAATTGACTCATTTAAAATAAAAAACAACCTTAGGACAACAGAGGGACAGTAACAAGTTGTTTATTTTATTCCTTACAAATAAATTTTGCAGCTTACTCAATCAGTGCAAACAAGGGTTGCCTCCTTCGTCTGGCTCAAAGCCGAAGTGTTGCCATAGTGGCGCATTCCTTGATTTCATCGAGACTAAATTGTCCGCCATTATCGACTCCCCGTCACTATTAAACAAACTCCAGGCTACAGTAGAGGAGCATGCGCACTCGCACCTCCTAGCTCAGTCCTCCATGGCGTCCGCTCCGCGTACGTTCTGCCCGAGTATGCGGTCCGGTCGGTCTCAAAACATAAAACCCGGTACAAGACGGAGTACCGGACCGAATTGGTATTACCAAGAACCGACCCAACCCTACTGGAAAGAGACATTGCTGTTGAGTTTTTCAAATATTTTTTTGGCCCTTTGAGCCCCACAAGCTGAGTGCCATCTAGTTCCATTATATTGGAGAGAGGGCAGACATCTCTACGGCCGATATCTCCAAAACTCTGCAACTCACACTCAAACAATCTAGACTGATAAACAGCACTACAGGTAAGAAGAAAAATAAATTTTCATTTTGAAAATTTTTGATTTTGGGGTGAGCACTCCCTTTAAACAAAACTTAAGAACGCATGAAATCAATGAATCTTTTTATATAGCTTTTTTAAAAACAACCACAGTTAACCAAAGTGCTGTACAAAGAAAAAAAAAAGAATGATAGACAGATATATAGCAATATAAAATTTACACACATGTAAAACAGGATAAAACCAGTAAAAAACAATTACATAAAAAAGATTATAAAATATTAAACCCACTAAAACAACCAAAGGCCACTGAAAACATGTACATTTTAGGATTTGTCTTAAAAGTGTCAATGGAGGGGGAGGATTTGATTGAGAGTGGATGGCCAAATGTCAGTAATAAACTAATCATTGCACAGGAAAACTGTGCATGCACAACTACAGTAAGAAGTAACTGAATAATGAAGTCAGTCCTTGAACTGTCATGGGGATTAACAAAGGACAGTTTGTAATCTTCAAAAGAAGTTTGCTGAACCTGGGGCTTCATTAAAACAACAGAAATCAAATAAACTGCAACTGGGACTCTAAAGCAAAACCAAAAGGTATATTAGGTGGACACCTAAATATACGTAGCTTGAGATCTAAATGTGAACAGATTAATCACCTTTTGTCAGAGTCAAATCTAGATTTCATTTGTTTATCAGAGACTTGGCTTCATAAAAATTCCGCCTCGGCTGATGTTACAGTTCCGGGTTATGTGGAGTATAGAAAGGACAGAGCTAAGGGGAAAGGTGGGGGGGTTCTTGTCTATGTAAGAGACACTATTCAATGCAGTGAAATTAAATGGCAGGGTTCGAATGACCTGGAGTGTCTAGGCCTCAATGTGAATCTTGCACTTCAGATGTCTTACACCCTGATAGCCATTTACCGTCCCCCATCCTCCAACATTAGTTTCCTTGACAAATTTAAGAACATACTACGCCAGTGTGACTTCAAGAAGGAAGTCATTGTAATGGGCGATATAAACCTAAACTGGGAAGATAAAACTGCAAGTAAAAAATTGAAGCAAATAACGGATGGTTTTAACTTGGTACAAATGGTAAAAGGCCCTACACGGATCACAAATACTACTAGTACCCAAATTGATTTGATTTTCACCAACAGGCCAGAAAGAATCACAAAGTCATATAATATGCTAACCGGTCTGTCAGATCATAATTTAATATTGATCTCAAGGAAATTAACCAACAGGCGATTTACAACACATTCTGGTAACAAGGACTACATTGGTATCCCAAAAAATAAAAGGGAAGCCTTCAAAACTGCCATAACTAATTTGAATTGGGATACTATTCTAGAAGACAAGGATGTGGAAATAATCAGTCAGTCTCTCATGGAGAACATACAAAGCAAAATCAGTGAATTCTCAGTTATAATTAAACACAAAAGCAAGAAGAAGTCTCTTCCATGGGTGAATGACGACATCATAAAACTCATGAAGGCTAGAGACAACGCCTTAAAAACAGCCACAAAAACCAAATTGAGCCATGAGAGACAGAAATTTACCATGCTGAGGAACAGAGTGTCGAGGCAACTGAAAAAAGCTAAGGCAGATTTCTTCATCACCATCATCGAAAACTGTCATGGTAACTCGAAAAGTATATGGACACAGATCAATAAATTAACTGGTCAAAAGCCAACCTCAATGAAACAAATTGTATTAAAGGTTAATGGTTCAACTCTGCAAAATCCAATCGAGGTGGCACAGACGCTTAACCAATACTTCATCGAGTCGGTTGCCAAGATAGCTCAGAGTTTCCCAGCCATAGTTAGCAATGTATGTTCATCCAGTACCGTTGCTGTTGGTATAAAGGAGTCTATGTTCAATTTAAAGCATGTATCAGGATCAGAAGTTACAAATGTGATCTCATCGCTCAAAGCCTCCAGAGCTAGGGATTTGTATGGGTTGGACACTTCCTTACTGAAAGAAATCAGCCCCTCAATAACAGGTTCATTAACACACATTATCAACACCTCACTGAGTCAGGGAAGATTCCCAGAATCATGGAAATCTGCTGCTGTTGTTCCTGTTTTTAAAGGTGGAGATCCTTCCCTTACATTTAACTATAAGCCAATCAGTATTTTACCCATTGTATCAAAAATATTTGAAAAATTGGTTGCAAAGCAAATTACTCACCACCTCAACAACAGTTCTTTTACACTGCATCCAATGAAATTTGGGTTTAGGACAAACCACCCTACAGAAACTGCCACATGCTACTTTATTGAAAAAATCAAGTCATTAATGGAGCGGAGGGGGGCAGTGTTGTTTTTCTTGACCTGCGGAAAGCATTTGATACTGTAAACCATGCTATACTATTAAACAAACTCTTGACTTTTAATTTTTCCACTGAATGTCTTAACCTGATTAAATCGTACTTATCGTCTCGATCTCAGCTTGTCAGAATTGAAAATAGTAGCTCCAACTTCCTGCAGTTATCAACTGGCGTTCCGCAGGGCTCCGTGTTAGGTCCACTCCTGTTCAGCATGTACATTAATGATCTCCCTTCTATGTGTGATTCGTGTGACATCCTAATGTACGCTGATGACACGGTCATCCTTGGTCATGGGGAGACGATGGGGGACGTTGCATCCAAGTTGACTGATGCTATGGTAAGAATAACATCCTGGCTGAACCAATGCTTCTACAACTAAATCTCTCAAAAACTGTTTGTATGCTTTTCTCCAAAAATAACAAAACAAACATAGAACCAGACATTTTTATCACTGGTGAGAGGCTACAAGTTGTCACCGAACACAAATATTTAGGAGTACACATTGACTCAACTCTCAGCTTCAAAACACACATAAAGAAAGTCAGTAATAAAATAAAGTTCAGTTTATCAAACTTCAAGTCCATCAGAGACTCCCTGTCAACCGAAGCAGCCAAAGTATACTTTTTTTCTATGATCATTTCGCACATCACCTACTGTCTGATAAGCTGGTCTAATGCTCATTCCACTACTCTAAAACCTTTGGAATCACTTTACAAACAAGCACTTAAAACACTAGACAAGAAAACCCTTTAGACATCACCATTGCCATATCCTGAAAAAGTATAAACTTTTGAGCTGGGACAACCTAATTACATACAAAAACATCTGTCAGGTATACAAGATCATGCAGGGCTCAGCTCCTCCTCCACTATCCAGTTTTATTAAATTCAAATCCTCTGCTATTAGAACTACGCGAGGTGCGACAAAAAACGATTGCATAATCCCGTTAAGGAACACCACTTTCAGCCAGGCTGTATTCTCATTCAAAGCATCACATCAATGGAACACATTGCCACAATCGATCAGAGAATCTCCATCATATCACTCATTCCAAGCAAATGTTAAGAACTGGCTTGTAGACACCCAAAGATGTGAGCACTGATGTTGATATTGTTGTCCGATGTGAACTGTTGTCCAAATGTGTATTATTAACGTGGACACACATCACCTTGTTGTAGTCCAAATGTGTATTTATTATGTATGTATTTACGGACAGTAGTATGTGCTCTGTTATCAGAGCATTGACAGTAGTAATATTTTATCCCATTGTTGTTCTTTTTAAAGGTTGCCTTGTACAAACTGGCAAAGGGACAATCAATGAAAACTAGCTTTTTAAGCTAATTCAAGTGCATTTACATGTGTGTTTTTTGTATACAATGTTTATTAATGTGCATTGTCCCTTTCAAATAAACTAGAAAGAAAGAAAAACTCAAAGAAAGTAAATTGTAACAAACTGTAAAAACCCTTTATGCTGCATTCAAGTTAAAATAGCCCACCTATCTTTTTTCCTGTACTGTAGCCTGACCTCACATCAAAGGCTGCATTTATCTCCGAACAATGCTGACTGTTAGCACTGCTGTACCGGGCCCTATGTAACAGAGAGTCACTGAAGCAGACAAGAGTGCTGAGAGATTGGTAGAGTCAGAGCGCAGCAGGGCCGGGACCACAAACTGGGGCAAACACATGTCATACGACTCAGCATAAGGCTGAGCTGGAAAATCAACAAAAGGAGAGACAGTGATCCGCAGACAAATGCAGGATTACAACTCACTCCACCTATTTGGTAAGCAGAGAGCGTCATGAGACCAGAGTCCAGGACTAGGACACATTGTTTAGAGTTCACTTTGTACCTCCCTTTCAGCACTGGGCTCTTAAGTGCAGTGAAAAATGAAACTAAGAGACATGGAAATTAAATTTGGGTGCAGGAATTACCATCATGGTGCAGCTTTACTTGATTAAATCTCAGGGAGCAGTATTAGCTTTTACCTGAAAGACACATTTTGCTTTTGATTGGCTTCCTGAAGCTTTGTCTCAGAAGAGATGGTAACTCTTATTAATCCAGTGTGGTATGAAAATAAAAGGTTTCACATCAGCTGAACTCTCTGTGGTAGTCTCAGATGTATGGAACTGTACATTCAGGTATGTTGCTAAGTTTCTACTTGTCTCCTTCAAAAGTTACACATCATTTAAAGCAGGTATAGGCAAATTTATTTTGGCATCATTGGGCAAAAATCCCATAATAAACCTTGATCAAATTATAATTCAAGTTCTGTTTTTAGGCTTTGAAGAAGAGAGGGCAATCCTATTCACTGTTCTACAAATGCAGATGTGCGTGCACTTCCCTTCAAATGGCGAAAACCTGATTCAGTGGCGGAGAATCATGCAGAGAAGGTTGCTATTCCAGTATTGTCAATAATTGCCTCCACTACAAAGCAACCTAGAAAAGGAGGGCGGACTTAACCAAATAAGAGTCTAAAACAAGTCTGATAATCAACGCAATAACACGTGTCAATGTCAGGGAAGTGTTTAAGAGATGGAGGGGAAAAAAGTTGCTAACAGTTTACCCTTTTGCTAACCGGAGAGTTCATGTAGCTAATGTTAGCTAGAGCCTCAAATCACAGTGTATCCTCCGCCTCACTCCCTGCCGCTACAGACCACCTCAGCGGGAGGAGATGCAGGCAGCAGCTCTGAAGACTGACCACCGGTCATCAGCTACAGCACTCCGAATCTAGCCAGCGTAAACCCCACCTCAGGGGGCACGGACAGCCCCGACTTCCCATCAGATCAGCAAGCTTTCTGTTGCTGCCATTACACTGGTTAGACCCGCTTTAACATGCGGTGCTGAGGGGTTTGCGCTAGCCGAATTCAAGATGCTACAGCCACTGACCGAAGGTGCAGCTCTGTAGCCATCGCCTGCTGTCCTCCCGGGGAAGAAGTCAACAGCAGCGGGGAGCGAGGCGGAGGGACCGTGGGGTGGCTAGCTAGCCAATTCATGTCTAATTTGTGGTTAAAGAAACAGAGACAGAGCTCCACACTGAAACCAAGGACAGAGAGGGGAGAGCTGCAGAAGGACAGTGTAGTTTCAAATTTTCCAGATTTTTTTCTGCCTAACCCAGCTTTAAGAAACTGATTGTAATCTAGAGCTATACAATTACAGATATTTCCTGGTTGATGTTAGAGGGTTTTTCTGCTTACAAATGTGTCGAATGTAAAACATAGCAGTGGGATTTTGTGAATGCTTTATTACCACTGTTTGTCTCTAATTCAACATGCTCCATTTTTAATTTCAGATCTGGAAACACAGCCAAGAAAAAAAAAAACAACACAATGCCCACACCTTTGGCAACAAAACGCTCCTACTTCCTTCAGAGATATGAAGCCACCTTATCTGTTGATCCAAAATGTGTCGTGAGAGAATGGATGCACCTGAAGGACTGAGAATTGTGAGCACAAGCAATTTAGATTCATGGCACAGCGTCAACATGATGCTGATGGTTCCTCCAACCCTGCCTTTAAGCAGCTTCGTCTGTTTCCTAACACAAGCAACCATGTTTATACCTTGCTGGTCCATTACTTTTCTCTCTCCCATGATGGGAATTTGAATGACCAGACGCTGACCTAAGCAGACAGCTCACCGCATACTCGACCAACCTAAGGAATCTATGACATAACAAGGGGGATTAAGATAGCAGCTTTGATGAGGATTAGAAACCCACAGCACCATCATCATCCAAAGTGATCACCAACTAATAATCCTTTTAAGAGTACTGGCAGAAATGTACCCCTGATCATGCTATACTATCATCATAACCACTCCTGTTTAAAGGAAAAACTGCATCAAACCATATCTTGTCTTGGCTGAACCAAAGAAAATGAGTCAATGGCATCAATGGAATGTCAACTCCTATGCAGCGGGGAACTGAACTTGCTTTCTTGGCCCTCCAGTCTTTTTCAAAGCATTCTCTTTAAGCGGACGCCAGCTTCAATGAACGTCTAACAGAGTTAGCACTAACTCCTGGGAGATGAAGGCAGCCAGTGCCCTGGAAAAGCCAAACTCTTCAAAGGCTTGTGTGGTTGTTCCTCTGGAGAAAGTGATGTAATCACATAAATGTCTCCTGTCTGACAGTTTACAGGGGTAGGTGGAAGCTGGGGAGCTCCACAGAGAGACAAATAAAATGGGTTGACAGGAGTTAGATAAAAACCAAACTTGTAACAAAATGCAAATTTACAGAAATAAAAAGCTATGTAGGCAGAGTGGTGAATTCACACCAGCCTCCAGCCAAATGCTGCTACAATTTGACTACGGGTGATAAACTGTCTCCTCTGCAAGCCACTGTGGCACATAACCCACCATTAGATACCTCACTTTATTAGCTTACATCCACTAAACAAAATATCTACTGACATCCTGAGACATTTTTAAAATCCTCCGTTATATAAACAAACTAGAAGCATCGTGGATTTAAAGTGACACAGCTTCAATAGACTAGCTTCTTCCTACTGAAGCATGTCTTTGATCAACAGCTGATGCATGACCTTTATGAGCGTAACAAGAACCAGAAGGGCAGGAAATTATCTCACGCCCAACAAGTCCAGACAGGACTAGAGCTGACAACCTCCTCACCGGATATATCGTTAGGCCTTTAGTAAACAAAGCCCAGGGTGTCATCATCACGCGCTATTACCACCAGCCTGTGTCTCTCCTCCCAGCTGTTTTGGCAGACAAACATTTATCACTGTAAAAGATGATGTGTTTTGACTGGAGGACAAAAAGTAATGTTGCCTGGCCAATATTTTTGTTTTTGTTTTTTTATGAGTATGTTATATCATTGGGTTTAATTACAATATTAGCTTCAGTAGAAGAATTTTTTCTGTTAAATCACATTATTTTCACCTAAGAGTCACAGTGATCCTTCACGTTTTGACTCTGACACATCTTACTCTTACACATTTCCATTTATCTGCGGTTTTCAAATAGGTAGCATCAGCAACAATAGCCCCCTTTACACTGCCTTTTCAAGGTGGGAATTTGCCTTGCCGTTCTGACATAAAAGGTACAATCGCATAACAGGAGGACAGAGTTGTCTCCCCTTTGAGTGGGGAATGGAGGTAGTAAGAATGCCAAAAAAAAGTGTCATGGGCAGTACAGGTGTGACATTTCGACAACTTTATACATGTGACCAACCACAGGGGATTGAAAGAGCAGCTGTTAGCAGTTAGCAACTAACTCAAAGAAGAAGAACAGTGGCTGAAAATGTTCACAAATCGGGAAAACAATGAGGTCCGGGAGCTCCTTAGCCCTCTGAGTAAAGGACGAGATCAGCAGCTATATAACAGGGACGGTAAATGACTGTTATCGCCATGTTATGCTATTGTTATTGTTTATAAAGCCCTGCCGTCACATGCGTTACACTGTTGTGCTAAAGTCACGACCATCACACCTCTTTTAATTCTGCCATGCCAGGATGCACTCTAAAATTACACACTGGAGCGGAAAGATGCTGCCGTCGTTTGCAGCATGAGGAAGGGACTTTGTAGCGGCCCTATGGCGCAAACCCTTGTAAAAAAAGTGCTAATGTGTTATGATACAATTTCACTAAGATCTTAATTGAAACAATTTTTGTGGTAACAGCATAATGAAATAATAATTGAAAAATAATAAGAGCCACCAAAACAGAATTTGCTTGGGTAAATACACAATTTTACAACTCTAAAGATTTTCGAATTATTATACCAGTCCACTGTCATCGTTTTGCGTCTTGTATAGAGTCCATTTTTCCCATTTTCTTTCTAGTTGTTTTTCTTGTAGTCTCGGTATGTGTGTCAATTTCTCCATTAAAAAGATTTCTTCCACAATTGTTAGCCATTGATCCTACATTGGCGGTGTTTCTCTACCCAAGTTCCTTGTGAGAGCTTTCTTGCTTGCTACTAGCAATATTTTGATCAAATATCTATCACTAGCAATAACATCTTCTTCAGAAAAGTTACATAGCTAAAGCACAAAACACCTGTTAGGGACCTTATATCCTAGTATGTGCTCAATCTCTTTACATACCATTTCCCAAAATACAGTTATTTCCTGACATTTCCAAAAAACATGAGTGGTCTACATCAAAAGACCCACATTCTCACCAACACTCTGGGCAGCTATGGTACAGTTTCAACCATAAGATAAGCTACAACCCATGGAAACCTTTTCACAGAATCTGATAATGATGATTCATGTCCGACTGGACACCTAGAAAATGTGTTAAAATGTGGTCTAATGTGGGCCAGGCAGTTCTCTGCCATCTTTCGCTCTTTATTATTTCCAAAGAGTGTTTGTAATGGTTCTTTCTGTTCCATCCGAGGTGCCTACTTCTCCATCACAGCTTTTGCTTTGGTCACGAGTCACTTGTTGTTTGTAATGGAGGTGTTTAACAATCTAAAACAGGAATTTCATGAAACTCAGAAAAAAATCCAGGAGCAGGAAGAAGCAGGATTTGGATGCTTAATCCAATTGAAACATAATGAATTAAAAATTGTGCTGTTAAATTTTAACATTTGCTTCTAGCTGTTTCAACTTTAAAATCAGTGACACTCTGGAGGAATATTGCAAACAGGAAAAGAATCCAGGCACTCCAAACAAAAATGAGAATGAGGAAGGAAAGATTAAGTTAAGTTAATCTTTCCTTCCTCATTCTCATTTTTGTTTGGAGTGCCTGGATTCTTTTCCTGTTTGCAATATTTTGGAGTTCCCTTTTTTCCAAGAGCACCCGATACATTTTTGGATCTACACTCTACAACACAGAGTAACCAGTTATCTGTTTTTTTACACTCTGGAGGAATATATTTCAGGGACATTCTGTTTCACGACATATCGCGCTACAGACATGCCACACTTTAAGATTTTCTATGCTGTGGCACTGCTGCAATATTGTGATAAAAGACTTAACACAAACCGAGTGAATGTCTACAGAATAAGAAGTCAACAATGCTCTGATAACAGAGCACATAGCACTTGTTGTACAAAGTTAAATAGCCATAGCGAGCCCTTGCCTCTGTGTTATCCAGCATCAGTGGCTCTGGAGACATCAGGGTATTTTGTTACATACACAGAAGCTCCGACTGTTGCATCCATCACTGCTCAATGGTGGTAATCGAAGCTTATTACAGGACCGCACTCAGGCACTCTGGATATAAGCTTTACCAAACTGCTTGAATGTTGTATGTCTGGCACTGACACTGAGAGGCACTAATAATAACAATAATACTGTATCCACCAAGGTCAGTCTTGCCAGTAACAGTAAACAAACTCCCGGTCGCCGCGGAGACAGGCTCAGCACCCAGCTCTTGGTTTTCCCTACCTGCTGTTCTCTCTGCGCTCCGCCAGCATCTCAACTCATCAGCGGCAGGAAAGGCAAAAAAATATTCCACTATATACCAAGACCAACTCCTCTCCCCCTACAAACTGTCGTGTTGCTGATAAGGAAAGGCGACGACAATGGTGTCATGCCTTCCCCTCACGGCGGCGAGAAAAGAGGAGAGGCTAAGCGCGGAGGCATGGCTTGTCTTCACTGGCAGTGCCAGGGGCTTTGTTCGCCAGCCAGCGCGCTGTGTGTGTGTGGCCTGCCGGGACTGGCACAGCTGATCCCCCCCTGACACCGGGTGGGGTGTACAGGGCTTTGGAGGAAGAGGAAGGGAGGGCGGAGAGTGGAGGGGGGCTACGGCCGTCACAGCAAGAGGAACGTACCATTTAGACCAGAGAAGGAGGGGGACGTGCATAACCAGCAGTAGTAAGCACCATTAAAAATTAATCTTATGGGGATTTAGGCATCATTACATTCAGGCTCAGTGAGTTCACATTAACTTTGCATTATTATGACTTCAGACACATACAGGGAATGGACAGAGCTTTCTCTAGAGCAGCCTCTCAACCTAACAGGTGCACATTTTATAAATAAAAGCGTTTGCAGAAGATGACAGATATCTCAATCATATTTTTGTAAAAAAAAAAAAAAAGAACATTTTATATTTAATAATTTCTATGTAATCTATATTGAACTCCCTCTATGCTCTATGCTTAAATATAATACTATAATACTCCAGTGCAAACAAAACTGTAGTTGGTAAATTTTGTAAAACAAAAAACAAAACAAAAAAAAAAAAACTGTCAATTTTCTGAAACCATCACTAAATAACTAAATAAAACATATCATCTGTGTCTGTCATATTCCTCTGCCTACTCTATTGCCTTGTAGCGCTCCTGATGGCATTACTGCACATGAACAAAAACAACCAAACATCCGAGGAGTCGCAGCTGCCAATCATATCAACCACTGCCTGTGAACTGGGGTCAAACTGTCAAACCAGACAGCTCTGACAAAATATGAATCAAGACTGTGTTACTGCATTGTTTATTTCTTGCCTCAAACATTTTCAGAAACATATTTAAGTGTACTGTTTGGCTGTTAAATGAGAACGTTTGTGACCCGGCTGCCACGTTGGATACAAGTAAACAGAGTACCAAGCACTGCCCACCATCCGGACCAACTTTCTCATTTCACAGCTAAACAGTACACTAAAATATGTTTCTGAAAACATCTGAGGCGAGATACTGGCAATGCAGTTACAGAATCTTGATTCGTATTTTATCAGTGTGTTAGAAACTCCTGGGCTGGTTGTTTTCAGTATTTTGTGGTAGATTCTAGCAAATGTCTTTAGAAGCAAGAGAAGGAGAAGGAGAAGATTTTTGGGGGGGCCTTTTTGCCTTTATTAGATAGGACTGTCCAAGCGTTAAAGGGGAAAAGAGAGGGGATGACACGCAGCAAAGGGCCTCAGGCTGGAATCGAACCCACAACCACTGCATCAAGGACACTGCACCTGCAAACGGGACGCCTACTCCACCTCCCAAGCCACCGGGCGCTTGGGACAGACATCTGTCTCATTTACGTCTTTCAGAATATAGCAATAGTTTTAGCAATAGTTTTAGCAAATTTGACAGTTATTTTTCGATTAAACAATCAATTAAAATTTTGAGGTTTGACTTCTTTTCTCTGATTTATGATCATTTATTATGAACTGAATATGATTTGAAGAGACTGAGAAACAGCAATGGGTGTTATTTTTTAACTATTTTCTGACGTTATATGGACCAATCAAGATAATGATTGGTGGATTAATTGACAATGAAAAAAAATCCCATACTTAAATTCACATAACAGCTATTTTATGGAGCGCTGACTGGGAAAAAAAATCCCCAAACCAGGAAATGAGTTAGCAATTTTGCACTTCAGTTTTCCTTGTCTTGACGTCAGTGGGTTTTGAGAATGGGTTTTTGATGGTCTGTGGTTAATACAAGCTTAAGAGTCTTTCACATTTTGTCCAAAAGCCGTTGCTAACAAGTAGCTACTTGAGCGTTGTTGTTTTGATGGTGACGTTAAAGTCATACGATTGTGGTGTCGTGTGTTTGTAGCCTAACATTAGCTATTTACTTCTAGAGATTTGGTTTATGTTTCAAAAATTATAAAAGGGGTGTTTATTTGTGAAGGCTGTCTGGCTGAACAGAAGGTGTAAGTATCATAAACCTTTGTTTGCCGCAGACCTTATTTTCTGCAACATGGAAAAAGCCAATGAAAAAATCCCATTGGCTTTTTGTCAAAGGAAGCAGGGTGTACACATGCCTGCAGCACTGTATTGCTGTCAGTAAAAGAATTTCTGAAAAACTTTAGAAACCCTCTCCTAAAGACTGCAGTGGAACATCCTGAGAACCACTGAGTCTTCTGGTTCACTAAGAAGACACTGAAGTGTGGTTTCCAGCAGGAGCACACTGGGCCATATGGAAATGAGGCCGGGGGGGGGAGGCAGATCATCCACCTCAATGAATGCAGCCAGGAAAACAATCTCCTACTCAACATACCACCAGCGGCAATGTTGAATATACGGCTGGAAAGTGAAACAATCTGCAGTAGCAGAAGCTTAACTGCAGCCAGGGAGACCTGTTGTGTTATATTAGAGCCTGAGGGGTTCTCAGAAACTTGAATCACTCTACGGTTAGGATGTGATTTGAGCTCCTCTCTGCCTAAAGCTGCACGTACTATGCCAACCTGACAACTACTAATCATGCATTGCAATTTTTATTTTCATTCAGTTTGTGGGAAATTGACGACAGAATCCAATATGTTCATGAATAATTCAGTGGAAGAGTTTTGTTGATCAACACTAATAACCATAACCCACACATGTGATCGCAAACATTACAGTTCCAAAAGTTATTACCATTCAGCGCCGGGTGGAGCAAAGTCTGTGAAAATCACAGCCAATTAAACTACAGCAATAAACAGAGCAGGAAAAATATCTCTCCTTCAGTCTGTCTAGTGAAACACTACCATTACAACATGCAGTAAATAAGCCAATACACCAGTTTCATAAACATAATCTGTCCTCTGACATAACCAGTTTAAACACAGAAAAACAATACTCTCTTTAATTCATGACATTGAGGCTTTTGGGTGAACTGCTGTGTACGTAATTAATGACCTACTGCAGATATTATACTCCGGCTGGCTATCAGTACTTCATACCTTAAGGGTGTTGACCAAAACAACCAAGTGTCTCCAGTCAAAAGACACCTGCATTCAATCCTTTTTGCGCCATGGGTCCGATCCTGAACCGTCTTGATCAGCAAACTTTCTGTTGCTGCCTTCTCCAGAGCCGCTTTCCTCCAGGTCAATGGACAGTTCAACATCTAACCAGTTAGCAAGAACTAACGCAGTGACAGCAGCAACAGAATCTAACACTCAAAACGTTTACATGAAATTAGAGAAAATCGACTTATTGCATTATGTCAATTAAACTGGACGTTTAAAATACATGTAAACGACTGAAATCGTACTAAATAGAATTTCTAAAAGTTGGACTAACACACCCAGATAATACGACTAGGAGTCAAATTACTCCTTTGTTTATACATTTAATCGGACCCAAACTGGTCGAGGCGATCTGAGCATGCTCCACAGTTTCTGCCTCAGGCTTTGACACCAAAGTCAACAGCATTAAATACTTAACAGAAGAGGAAGTCGGTAACAACGTGCCGTAATCTACATCCAGAGTCGTGCATTTCTGGACAGACTCGGAGACACAGTTCATGCTGTGTCAGCTGGAAGAGTTAAATATCTTAAAATACATGAATGGGAGTGAAACATGGAACAGTGATTGTTTGGTCTGTGACGTAACAGGTCAACCGGAAAAAGGTTAAATACTTACAAGCTCAAAGGAGGCATATCGCCATCTATTGTAGCAGAGTCGGACATACTTGGGACAAGGACAGTAGTCCAATTAAATGGCCTGGTCGAGCTATAACTGTAGCGCGATGTAAGTGTATGTAAACGTACCAACTGTGCTGTTAATTGGTCCCAATAAACTCACACTGACCCCAAAATGGCTCAACTCTGTCCTATATAATCGTTAAGTAACGTTAGCCGTGTGATGCTAACACTTACTTACAGTCTAGTGTGGTTAAGTTGAGCGAAATGTATTTGATTGAGTTCAGCGTGCTTAGATGCCACCAAAATGTTCTCAAGTATGGCTATACTAAATGATGCTACAGGTATCAAATGAGGTACTCTATTGGGATCGGTATCACGTTAAGGGTACAAGTGCTAGTGCTGGTATCACTTTTTTAAACAATACCCAGCCCTATGTTATACTATACAATAAATAAAACCAAACAATTAAAGGATAACACTGGCATTATTCTCCAATCTTCTTACTGTCAACAAACCCCAAACCCCACCATTATCTCTTAATACTTTCCGACATCCTTACCTGTGGCTCTCATCCTTTAGCCCATTGGTTCCTACTGAAGCTGGAGATCTTTAAAAACATGTCAGATATATAACTTTATAAGGGCTCAGCGATTTCCTAAAACAGCTGGGGACTGTAATTTTAAGCAACAGTTACTGAAACAGGAGGAAATACTGTATTTGTTGGGTACTATTTTCAGTTGTGGAACCATACACATTTGGTGATATAGTTAGTATTAACAGCAGCAGGAGGGAGTATGTGGTACTGACTCGCTATTTTGGATCCCAGTGCTTTTCTTGGCAAGTCCCACCCTGCTGTGCTGAGACTACCTTACCATGACCTCTTTCCCTAAACCTAATCATCTAAACTCTGTTGATGTTGACAGGATAAGGTACTAGCCAGTCGCACAGTAGAGCAGGACTTGCCAAAAAAGACTGGGATCCATAATAAACTGGTACTGACCCAAAATGAATTACAGTGCCCATGTTCATTGTAACGAAGGAATATGACATAGATGCAACAGTCTGGGTCATTGATGTGATTTAGTAATTTAGTAGGACAACAATGAAGCTCTTTGGCAAAGAGGAATAACAAATCAGGCTTTGGCTACACAAGCAACATTTTTAGTTGGATAATTTTATTGTAGGTTTTGGTCTTTTTATTGGATTTGTTGACATTTACCAGGATGAGTGAATTAACTTAATGTGATCCAATATCTAACTTTAGCAGAAAAAAGAGCACAAAAAGACTGTACATTTGTAAACACGTACATTACAACCGGCATTCGGTACATGTGCATGTGCATACTACAACATGTCTGTATACTGACACTTATTTGAGTGCTCTGCTGGCTCTCATGACGTGCAGCCCATTTCCCTGGAGGCTAATTAAGAATGATGCTCTCCTGGTTTACGACTGCACGCTGCTTCTTCTCAAAAAAGATGACAACTGGTAAACTGCAAGTGAAGGCTGGAGTCTAACATGGCATGTTTAGTAAGAAACACCACACACACTCAACACAGGTGGTCTCATTCTATGTGATGCATTTTAAATAGCCTGAAAAAGCTCACAGAGGGAAATTAGCATTGGCCTTGAGCTGCATTATCCACAAGATTTTAATGTAGCTATGTGGCTACGTTAAAATCTTGTGGATAAATCAATAACAAG
Source organism: Epinephelus lanceolatus (assembly GCF_041903045.1). Taxonomy (NCBI): domain Eukaryota; kingdom Metazoa; phylum Chordata; class Actinopteri; order Perciformes; family Serranidae; genus Epinephelus; species Epinephelus lanceolatus. The sequence continues at coordinate 6,560,015 of NC_135742.1, forward strand.
CGCCTCACAAAACACAGAATACACACCGCTGCTCCACAGAGGGGGAAATGCATAAATAAAAAGATAATCTCAGCTGGTCATCTTTGGTTTGTCTGTGAACATTCGTCCATGCTGATTAACAGCTTTTGTCTGATCCCTGTTTTGTGAGAATCGCTGTGTTTAATTGCTCTCTACAAGTTGTTTATATTTGCAATTTGGCCTCGGTGAAACGCTCTTCACATTGTTGTCACAGCACCTACAACAAATAGATATTTACTATTGTTCAGAATCATTCACAAGAATTACCGCAACTTCTCATATACAGCGTCCTCAAGCAACTACTACTACGTCATGATCATTTATATGCAATTAAATGGGGCTAAATAATCATCATTTAGGGCCATTAGTCGACTAGTCTCCTGCATGTTTACGAAAATAATTTAATTATTAAATGATATATTTTGGTGGTTTGAGTTGAAGGTGTGAGAAAGAATAGTATCAGTAACATTGTTAACACTGTGCTACATTACACAGAAATACAAAACTGTACTAATGAACCTTCATTAATATAGGCCTATATTTTATCTACAAGTGCACGTCACACACTGAGCGAGCCGCGTGTTAATGACGCTGTGGGCTAATGGGCATGTAGCTACTTCCATGTTTCAGATGATACGTCATGTTTGTAGTCGACCAATGAAGATGAGTTTACATATCACCTTGGGTTCGTCCTTCACCTTCTCAAAATGATCCCACACTTTGGATTTCCTGCCTGACATGTTATTGAACATGGTCCAGTCATATAGGTCTTGATTTATTTCGACAAGGTGCAGCTCCAAATAGAGTTTCACTTTGTTTTATGTTTATTTATTCTGCGACTAAGCAACTAATGAAATCTCGCCAACTAATGACCTCTCTGGTTGACAAACGTTTGGTTGGCTGGCAGCCGTACAATTTAACTTATCAAAAAAAAAAGCACAGATATCTTCTTGGAAAGAGTTCCAATGGCATATATGATAACCATCTTAGAAAGTATTGTCATAGTATTATGAAATCATTGGTAACACTTCCTATGAAGACCACCTCTATAAAGCATTATAAGGCCATTCATAGTAAATTATAATGCCTTTATAACGCTCTGTGACTACACTTATACATAATGCTTCCTGACTTACAACGCAACATAGATTCTCTTAAATACATGAAAATGCATCACACTTTCCTTAGCACCAACAATGAAACCTTATAATGAAGCATACATTATTATAGATACATCAATATGTACATCACTTTACTTAACACATACATTGATAACTTATGATACTGCATGGACTGTTACAACATTCTGAGTCCTTCCTACAGTTGATTGTTTAAGTGTGTATCAGTGTAAGTATTCATAATGCATCATAAGCCCCATCACTCAATCTCTAGTTTATAACGAGTCATTATGTAGACTTGCACCGATTTATCAGCAGTGCTCAGAAGTGCCTACTGGCGGGCGCATCCTGAAGACCTGTGTGAATACTCCACAGAAGATATTTTTACTTTTTTATCTATTCAAGAAATTACCCACAAATGCTATACACAAAGAATTATTTTATTTATCCATGTTTTTATTTATGTAGGCCTGTGCCTTTTTTACTTATTTATTTTAATACTGTACCTGAAGTTCTATTTGAGCAAGAAGTCACTGTTTTTGTTTGTTTGTTTGAGATGATTATTGAAAAGCTGGTTGTATCTTGGATAAAATGTTCTAATAAAGCAAAGATATATTGCAATATCTTGTGTGCTGTAAAGTGGTTTGAAAAAAATGAAATCGGAATCGGCCCAAAAAATTGTAATCGGTGCAAGTCTAATTATAAGTCACATCTGTAATGTGTTATGACTGTTGATATAGAGCATCAGGAAGCATTATATGTGTTTATAAGTGCAGTCATACAGCATTATAACTGCATTATAATTCACTATAAATGCCTTCTTAACGCATTATAGATGTGGTCTTCATAGAAAGTGTAACCGAATTATTATTACCATCAGTTACAATCACCCTTAAAGGAATGAAAAAAGAGGGGTTTTTCTGTTAAACAAATGTTTTACTACTGTAATTGAATATAATAATATGTAATTAAAGTGAAAGTATGCATAAAAAGTGTCCCTTCTGAAAATAACTAAAATAAAAGTGAGATTCTCTGTCCATCTTTTTCGATACCGTAGATAAGCAAATGTACATGTAACTGTCAATTTTCATACCACGGTACACCTTGAAGCAGGTATATCACTGCAACACCAGCAGTAATTTCTAGTACAAAACACACACCTCAGCCATGGTAATGATTTATCAGTGTTTGGATAGTGGCTTGGATACAATAAAAGTGTCAGCAGGGAATATCACATTGCTTTAGTTTTGTAATCTATCACAGGACCTTGGTAATGTTTAAATACAATTAACTGTCATATAAAGCAGCTGGTAAACATGATGAAACGTCCTGTAGTTTTTGCTGAGTGCAGATCAAAACAATGTTCATTTATGTCGAGTCATACCTGCAGGACTAACTACTTTATCTCCTTGTTAGAACAATTTGCACAAGTAGCAAAGAAAACTAGCTTTAAAGTAGAGACAATGAATGTTTTGGTGTGTATATTAATTAATAGCAGACCTTTTTTAGCCCAGGAAAGTAAACCCAGCCAAATGACTGACCTGTGGGTTTCACAGTTTTGACACATTAGCTTTGAGAGCACAGTGGGAGAAAAGCAGAAGAAAGGAAGGCCCTGAGGCTGCAGTTATGACTCCACTTCATCACACCAACTACCGGCAGGTTTTGAGTAATCTCCGTAAATCACAGCAAAACAGGAACTCGACAGTTTATTCCTGTAGCGGGGGGCAAAAAAGGTTCCATGGGTATTCCAAAGTTAGCATAACATATTGTGCAAATCTGAAAAATAATACTGCAATAACGGATGTTTGTGGCTTGAATATTTGGCTTTCACAGACTAATTAGATGCAGACATTTTGTCCAACGGTTCATGAGAGTTTCCATGTGTCATTACTGCTTTCTTTTTGCACTATGCACAGTGAAGGGGCCATTCTGTACATCCAGTTCAAGAGTCACCAAACAGTCACAGTCCCAAAAGATGATGACATCACCTGGCACCAAAGATCAGCTGTTAGTGGTTGGCAGTATCATGTTTTCTTCTCTATTATGCAGGGAGTTCCTCTGCTTTGGGTTTTGTGTTTAGTTACTTTTTAGACATTGGGGTGTAATTTGATCAGTCGTCTTCAAAAGATCAGTAAAATGAAAGTGTGTTTTCACTGTAAACAACATGAGCAACATATCTCAAGGAGTCTATTTTATGCTAGGCTGTAACTCAGGGCTTGTCTGGACAAGCTTGATAACGTGGCAAAGTTGGCTAATGTGGGACATTTCACCGTTAATGCCAGTGAGCAGCAATCACATATTTATGCCTCTGTGTGTTTTCTATAAATGTGATTTGGTTTCATGATTATTTGTTGATTACTTGTGGTTTTGCTCATTTGAAAGCATGAAGGGTGCTGACATTTGTTGTTGTCAGTTGAGTAATTTGCCTAATTCTTCCTGAACATCTTATTTATATTTGTTTAGGGTTGCAACTCGGGCTGAGAAATATATCGATTTCATGATATGAGACTAGATATTGTCTTAGATTTATATATTGTAATATCATAAGTGTTGTCTTGTACTGGTTTTACAGGCTGCATTACAGTAAAATTATGTAATTTTCTGAACTTACCAAGCTGTTCTAGCTGCCCAGTTATCTGTCTTTAGCACTTAGTCATTATATCCACATAACTGCCGATTATATATCAAAAATATTTTTTTCAAGTACAAATAGTCAACATAAGAATATCACAGCAATATCTACATCAGTATTTAGTCAAAAATATTGTGACATTTGCCCAGCCCTAGCTGCATCTCACTTTTGTTTTCCATTTTTGCTTGTCCTGTTGGGGGGGGGCTGAAGCCTATCCCAGCTGACTTTGGACAGGTCACCAGACTATCACAGGGCTGACACATAGAGACAGACAACCATTCACGCACACATTTACACCTACGGACAATTTAGAGTCACCAATTAACTTGCATGTCTTTGGACTGTGGGAGGAAGCTGGAGCACCTGGAGAAAACCCACGCTGACATGAGGAAAACATGCAAACTTCACATAGAAGGGCTCCCCCACCCCGGGTTCGAACCAGGAACCCTCTTGCTGTGAGGCGACAATGCTAAATTAAAGCTACCCAATATACTTAACAGCTTAGCTTAGCTATCTTAACTTTCTGTGAACTGTCTGTAGTAAAAATAAAACTTCACACACATAAAATCAGAGCCTCCTGCTCAAGACACAAATACACAGGATCCTGTATGCCCACACATCAACAGCTACTTTCACCAATCTGGTTTTTAGATTAGATTTGGACATGTAAATGATGATCAATTATCTTTAAAGGTGGTTGATAGCGTAAACAGACTCACTGTAGCTACGTACTTTTTGGTGGTGCGGCTATTCATTTCTCAGTCTACTTTGACCCTGCTTTTCTTTCAAGTAAAGGCCTTGGCATGCCTAATTATTAATTCATATGGCTAAATATACTAAAATGGAGTGACCACAACTACTTAACCATCCCTGAAAATAGGGCTGCAACTAACGATTATTTTCATTGTCGACTAATCTGTCGATTATTTCTTTGATTAGTCGACTAATCATTTTATCGAAAAATGCGTTAAAATGTTGAAAAATGTCGGTCTGTCTCTCCAAAACCCCAAAATGATGTCATCTAATGTCTTGTTTCGTATTCATGCCAAAGGGTTTTAGTTCACCGTCATGGGAGAGTGTGTAAAGCTGCCAATATTTGAACGTAAGAAGCTGCAATAAGAGTATTTTGAGGTTTTTATATAGTGCTTTTCTATGAAAAATGACTCAAACCAATTAGTCAACTGCTAAAATAGTCACTGATTATTTTAATAGTCGATTAGTCATCGATTAGTCGATTGATCGTTGAAGTCCTATGTGACAATTTTTGAAATTTCAATTTCAAAATTCAATTTATTTTTTTTTAACCCATCCTATGCAACAGCTTTACTACAGCCAGCTACTCTTCAGGTTGCACAAACAGATGGTTTCTAAGCCCTGGAGTCTGGACATAAAGCTGCCACCAACATTTATGTTGCATCTAATAATTAAAGACAATGTATTTCTAATTTAGAAATGTAACTTTTAATTGCTAAATCCAAAAAAGAATCAAATGGCTGTTATTAACTTTAAGAAATTGCCCTTTTTGTTGAATAATAACTGTCTAGTCCCTTTTTCCTGCATATGCTGATTGTCTGCGGTCGTTGTGCTGTTTTAATTACCTGCTCTTCTCCTAATAATCCTTTAAATTCTGTCCTTCAGATCAGACAAAACAGTATGAGGTTCTTACAATGCAGAGGCACTGCAGTAAACACCAATTTGGTCAGGCTCATAATGCTCATAATATTCAGTTTCTGCCTTGTTTTTAAACTTGTTGGAAGAGAATTACTTCACAAATTATTATTATTATTATATCCTTGCAGGTCAAAAGTTCCATGTCTGCACACCTGCAACAGAGTTATGAGTGGACATGATGTTGTTTGTTGAAGGTGAGACCTTAAAAAAAATAAGACAACCGGGATAAACAATTGAGCTGCATGTAACATCTATGACATTGCAATCAAGTGTGACTGAATAGGATGTGAATTAACACCAGTGTGAATTATTAAGGTAATTGGAAAAGATTAGGATGTTAATCAAAGCGGATGTAACAGTGGAGCATCCCAGACACAATTAAAGAGCCTGATACTGAACACGGAAAACACATCTCACTCATGAAGCTGTCTGCCAAGGTGGGGAAAGCAGGTAAATGTTGGCTGTTGGCTGTTTGTCCACAGATTAGATGACCTTATAAGAACTACTGGATGATGCAGTTCCTCTGGTTTATAGCAGCTATTACACCATGGTGGGAGCCAACAGCAATGATTGTACCACCGAAACATTAAGACATGTTTTTTAATCTTTAAAATAGTCTTTACATGAGGTATTCCCCCAATATTTTTAATGCTATTGCCACGTTCTTCTCTGTCATCTAAGCAAGTAAAACAAATCTGCATGGAAATATACGAGCACAAACTAACACAGAGTAAAGTGGTGGTTATACGAGGTCGATCCTTTCACGCTTCCGGCCAGTTGACCACAATACTGCCAAACAGTGACCAGCGAAATTCCACAGAGACTGGACGTGTTTCAGCAGAGTTCAGTATCAAAGAGTGTTTTCATCTGATTTAAGTAGAATTCTTTATCATGCTTGTTTTTTGATAACTGAAATGTCTCTGTCAGTCACCGAATCCAACCGTATATCATCTTAATAACTGTCTTCTTGCCTAAAACATAGCGCCGTTTTGAACTACATGAACAACAGACCAAGTGTTAGCTAGGCTTGCTAAACCTTCCACACACGGGTTTAGTTGTAAAGCTGTGTTACAAGTAAGCCGCCTATTTTTGCACTTTCAACTTGAAATAATGTCCTTAATTAAATGAGACACACGTTCTATTTTAATTTGCCAGGTATCTTATTGACACACAATTTCACAGTCTTGTCAATATTCATACATTCAACACTGATATTTTGACATGTGGATCTATGTTACCCAATTTATGTGCATCTATGAGTCCAACCATTGGACATGGATGACTAACAGATGGATGGATACCTGTGCAGATACCTATCCATCCCCTGACATAGATCGAGAGATAGATATGTATATCCATCAATCAATCACAAGTTAAAAGAGTAAAACATATAATATCCACACATACTATGTATCTGTCTATGTGTTCATCTGTCCATTCATGAAGCAGATGTGTGGATATCCATCATAGATAGATCCATGAACAGTATCAACCTATAGTGTACAGATAGAATTGCATTGAATTAATTGCGTTAAATGGACTTTTTCAGCAAGTGTTAAATAACTAGCTAACCCTCTGCCTTTTACAAATGACCCCACCCATGGGGTACGCCGTAACATTTTACTTCCACCACTTTCTGGTGCATACGTAGAAGAAACATAAGTCCTAGAAAAAACATCAGTTGTTCATTTGTGGCAGAGATATGCATGTTGTTAGAATAAAACAAAACAGCTGTAATAACATTTAGCCCAAACTACAGTATGTTAGGTTGTGCCCCACTCTCCCCTACGTTTCTAAAAAAGCAAGGTGATATTTTAAACTATATGCTTTCAGTTTGTTCTACAATTTACTGTATCAGTGAACAATTAATTTCCCTTTGGATCACATCACTGTGACTCAAACAGCCCTCTCTCTCAAGGACAGGACCTGCAGAAGTAAAACCATTTCTGTCATGTGATCTGTGTCTGGTAGCTCACCACACACACACAGACACACTCTCTCTCACACACACACACACGCACACGCACAGGCAAGGGACACAGTAAACACTGCAAGAGCATGACACAAGTTTGTGTTAACATTAGTTGCACCATCCATGGGACACATTCAGCCACGGTCTGCATGTCAGCCTGAGCAGCTGTAAGGTGACTGTACAGGCAGTCAGCCATGTAATCAGGAACAATGCGCTGGTCAGTAGCCACAATGCACAGGTGACTTCAAGCTGCACACCACAGTCTGTAAGCACGAAATTAGGCCGATGTAATCGCATCAAATATGCCAGTCATTGTGGCTTTGATAGCAGCAGACCCTGGCTATTACAGCAGCCCAGCTTAGCCCATAATATAATGTTGGGTAATAAATACAGCCAACGCCACAAACTGTAGCTGTGCCTCTAACGGGTTACACACACCGGTCAGCGGCTTCATGTCACATCCAGTGGCTCATTAATTCAAATGTATTCAAGCAGCAGTGTTTGCGGACACAGATTGAAAACACAACACATCAGCTAGGCTGTAATGTACCAGCTAAGTTAGCTTAGCTAGCGACCAGCTGATCGCACTAGCCAGCATCTGACCGACAACTGTCAAGCTAAACGGTGACGGTGGCCTTCAATAAATACACAGCAAATAAAGAAGCTGCTTTGCGTTTTAATATTAAGACTGGACACCTTATGTGTTTCTGGACGTCACTGCTGACATGCTAACATTAGCTTTAAAGCCGCCGTGGTTGAAAACTGCCCGTTAACGCGAGCCGAGATGGACATTCCTGTCTCTGTTAGCTAACTCGCATGCTAGGCGGCTAGCAGCGCAGTGCTAGCTAGCCGCTCCACAGACCACTGGGTCTTTCCGTGTCTTCCCAATCCACTCACCTCTAAACAGCAAAATCCTTCGGCTAGAAAGTCGATGATAACCTCCAATGTGTCAGTGAAGTGGGGCACTCCTTGCATATCCATATGTCACAAACGATGCATTACTCCAAAGTGGTCACTGCTTCCTCTCCTTCCTTTTGGTAGCCATCTTTCGACATGAAGCTTTCCACAGAGCCAGGAGCTCGCGCTGATTTTGCTCCAAAGCATCCTCACTGCTCCGACTGGAGCCGCGTCTCAGAGACACACGCGACATCTGTTGGACGACTGGAGGAACACACTTCATTTAAAAAACAAACACTTAAAATATATATTTAATAATAATAACAATGATGATGATAACAAAACAATAAAGGGTTCAAGCAAATAAAATTAGGCAATTTCAAGAAATACAAGCCAAGTTTGCAACTAATTGCCCTGTAGCTTGCACTGAGTTATATCAAATCAAATAATTAGAATAATACAAATACATAAATTAAAATAATAATAATAATAATAATAATAACACTTAATTTATAAAGTTCTTTAGTTACAAAGTGCTTTACACAGTTGACACTGGATTTAAAATAATGCAGGATTTTAAACAAATAAAATTAGGCAATTTTAAGTAATACAAAGAATAATACAATAAATTACAATAAAAATAAAATAAAACAAAATAAAATAAAGATAAAGTACCATCACTGAGACATACAAGCAAAGTTGGCAAGTAATTGCCCTGTAGCTTGCACTGAGGTATATCAAATCAAATAATTAGAATACGACAAATACATAAATTAAACTAATAATAACACTTCATTTTTTTTAAGTGCATTAGTTACAAAGTGCTTTACACAGCTGATCCTGGATTTAAAACAATGCAGGATTTTAAACAAATAAAATGAGGCAATTTCAAGAAATACAAAGAATAATACAATAAAATACAATTAAAATAAAACAAAATAAGATAAAAAAGAATGAAATAAAATAAAACATAATATAATAAAATAAAATAAAGATAAAGTACCATCACTGAGACATACAAGCCAAGTTTGCAACTAATTGCCCTGTAGATTGCACTGAGGTACATCAAATCAAATAATTAGAATAATACAAATAAATAACTAAACTATTACAATCATAATAATGATTATAATAATAATAAACTTTATTCATAGACGGTTTTCAAAACAAGGTTACAAAGTGCTTTACACAGTCGATCCTGGATTTTAAATGATGCAGGTTTTTAAGCAAATGAAATTAGGCAATTTCAAGAAATATGAATAAAATAAGATGAAATAAAATAGAAATAAAGGAAAATTAAAGCTGCAAGCAGCAATGAACGGGCCCTCGCAGTCCGCGCGCGTTGGGGCATGCTGCCGTCGGGGGCCGTGCACCTAGAAGTCTTGTCAGCTGTAATAAATAAAAAAATAAACATTATCTCTTACTTACATTTCCAGTATACAGGTAGGCACCCAACCCACGTATGTATTTTTCCAAAAAGTAGAAGCTTAATACATGCCCAATAGTTCAAGGTCTTCTGACTCTTTAAAAGTTGACATGGTGTCTCTAGCTCAAAGTATGAGGGACAAGAAGAGGTTGAAAGTCGATGAGTTTTGAAGAGGATTTGAAGATTTTCCAATTTACTTTCGTTCACACTAATTAGACTGCCACCAGAGCGCCACCTATTGGCCGATTTGCACTGAATTTTGCACAATCCCTCATCGGGCCATGGAACACAATTAGCAAAAGTGTTGTGGTAATCGGACTGTATTTGGTCAAGATATGAAAGACTGTCTGTTTTGAAAACAATGTGCAGGAATTTGTTGTTTTATATTTTGGGCGTTTTTTGACGATCAAAATTCTTTTAATAACTTTTTGTCAGGAGGGTCCACAGATGCTACATGCAAAATTTGGTGCAAATCGGTCAAATCGCCTAGGAGGAGTTCGAAAAAATACGTTTTTCATTTGTCGCAATTTAGCAAATGGAAAGTTACTGCGAAAGTGGGCGTGGCTTACACCTCACAATTCAGCTGAATTCAGAGAACACGTAAATAGAAGGTTTAACAATGTGCGACATATTATGTGGGAGTTATTAGCCAAAAACGTTTTTGCATTGAAAATAGCGCCACCTGCTGGTCATTTTTGGTGTGTGAGTTACAGGGGCCAGTCTATACCACCCCTATCAATTTTATTTCCATGAGTGTTATGGTGTTGGCACAGTGCCAAATATTAAATTTGACGGCCACTAGAGCGCCACCTAGTGGCGGATCAGTAAGTCCTTCGTCAGATATCCTCAGGAGGGCATTGACAATGATTATACCAAGTTTCGTTTTAATCCGCCCAACCGATGTTGAGATATGAAATACTTCAATTTAAAGAGCGCCACCTTGTGGTCATCACCCAAAACTTTGCAGAGAACCTCAGGGGCTCATGGGGAAGTAGTAAACTGAGTTTCATGTCATTCGGACCCACCAGTGTGGAGATATGCAGCACTTCCTGTTTAGAACTAAATCTGCAGGAAGTTGTTATTTAATAACTTGAGTATTCTTTTGAATATGAAGCGTCCACAAATGCTGTGTGCAAAGTTTCGTGCAAATCGGTGAAATTGCCTGGGAGGAGTTCGAAAAAGTAGGTTTGCGACATTTTGCGAATTTGCGAGAAAAAAAAACGGTAGGCGGAAACGGGCGTGGCCTATATCACGAGAATCAGCACAATTCACTGAACGCGTGAATATAAGGTTTTTGAATGTGCGACAAAGTATATGGGAGTTATGAGCCAAAACGCACTTTCCTTAATAATAGCGCCACCTAGTGGTGGAAATTCAGGACGACAATAGATTATAAAATTTTTCGCCAGGTGTGACTTGTATTCCAAGTTTGGTGAGTTTTGGGGTATGTTCAGGCAGTGAAAAATGCGATCATATGGGCGGAAGAAAAAATAAATAAATAAATAATTGGGAGAAAAACAATAGGGACCTCACAGGTTTCCTGCTCGGGCCCTAATAAAATAAAACAAAACAAATCACTGAGACATGCAAACAAAGTTGGCAACTAATTGCCCTGCAGATTGCTGAGGTAAATCCAGTTAAAATAAAATAAAATAATAAAATAACTGATAACAATGCATGATAATAAGTATAAGACTAATACAATAAGGCATATAAAATACGCTTAACAGTGTGCTAAAATAAATATTTTTATGAATTATATCATAAATATTTAATATAATCTTTATTTATATAGGCTACCTTTTTTTTTACCACTTTATAATTTAACGTTACCTTATTGTTCTTACTCCCTCTTTATCAAGGTTTTATTGTCTAATATAAAGCACTTTATAACGTGTTTTAAAAAAGTACTACAATAATGACAATAATAAAACTTAGTTTATAAAGCGCTTGTCAAAAGAAAGTTACAAAGTGCCTTACATGGTCGATCCTGGATTTAAAACAATGCAGGATTTAAACAAATAAAATGAGGCAAGATTTCAAGAAACAGAAAGAACAATGAAATAGAATAAAATAAAATAAAGATAAAGTGCCATCACTGAGACATACAAGCAAAGTGGGCAACCAGTATACATATATATATTAAATATATATGTATATATATATATATCTATATGTGTGTGTGTGTGTGTGTGTGTGTGTGTGTGCACAACACACAAGTGTATGCATGTTTATATTTATACACATCTATTTATATAGGCTACCTTTGTTTAGCACTTTATCATTTAAAGTTACCTTACTGTTCTTATACCTTCTTCATTAATGTTTTGTTTATGAAGCACTTTGTAACATGTGTCTTGAAAAGTGCTATAACAACAATAATGATTATTATTATTCTAATTATTAGAAAATAGTAGTAGCAGTAGTAGTGGCAGTAGTAATATGTTGTATCTTTACTATGCGTATATCATGTATGGCCCTACTATGGCCCTGCTTTTTTATAAGTATTGCATATTGTTAAAAGTCTTGTATATTTCTTTATTTACGTCCATGTTTTGAATATCTCTCCTTCATAATATTTTTATTAAATATTTGCTATATCACATGTACATAATGCTTGTAATTATCATCTGGTTTGCCATTGCTTTGAAAGGAAACAATAAAAAAAAAGTATTGTATATTGCTTTGCTTTTTATTGTGTCTTACTCTTTTTTATTGTTGTAATCCTTCTTAACTGTTATTAACATGCACTAAATGTTATGTTATGCACCAAAACACCAAGGCAAATTCCTTACATGTGTAATAACCCTGATTCTGACTTTGATTAAATGGATTTAAGTTAATTGATTTAAACTTCTCTCTCATACAGTATTTAAACTAACAGTGTAAACAATAAATGCTGACTTAAGGTATAATTAATTTTTGGTTGTTTCTTTTTGTGACTGTCATTTTTTTGTATTATTTTTTACTCCATAAGCTGATAAAATGTGATGCATTGCTATAATATTAAAATGTATTCATTTTGTTGTACTCTTCATTGAATTGAATTCTTACTCATTATATGTTGCATTAACCGTAATGTTGATTGTTCGACTATAAGTGTACAGGTGGTCGTCTCCATTACAGAAATTGTCTGGCGAGCTTTTTTTGATGTATTCTGTTTCTTAATTCCTTTATTTTTCTTCTCTGTTTTGAACAAGGTGATTTTAGGAGAGATGATTACAGAAAGAGAAGACAAATAGCAACATGACCAGTAAATAAAACTTAAGTTGTGCAAGAATAAGATCAAGGAAAGGACTGTTCATCTGTCACATCCTAACTATGTCTTTCTTTGCATTAATAATTCTCTTTTTTTAAAAACGTGATAATATTCGTCATCGCATGGATAGATTCTGTGAAACTTACCACGCTTCCTTATCATTTTTTGGGTGCATAATTACAACAATTAAATGAACTTCAACTTGCATGTGACCCACATATAATCATGAGTACGAAATTCTCCATAGATATTTGCATTAAATTCAGCATGGCGGCAGCAATACAGCACAGTGTTGAGTGTGGGTCCTTTTCTTGTCCATTTCTATCCTTTTTTGTTGGGTTTATTTTATGTATCATTATGTTGGATAGTCCAGATTATATACTGTATATTCTAGTGACCAAGATACCTTTAACATACTGCATGATGTCATTTCAACCTGAACCTTAAATACATTGTGACCTAAGTATGTATTGTGTTGCTGTGAGTTCCTGAGGCCTGCTGCCTCTGTGGTAAATCCACAGTCTCTAGTGTGGGGGCACTGGTGTCGACTGCCTCATGTCACTTAAAGCTTAGATCTCATTAATTTGACTCAGTAACGCTGCAATATCAAGCATGAGGCACTAGGTGACAGCAGATCTCATTTAAGCATGTCAGCGCTCAGTCAATCAAAGCCTCCTTGTGGGTGGTTTGGTTTGCTGTGAGTAATATAAACCACAAACCACAGTGACCTCAGGCTGTGAAAGTGATACTTTGGTGTCACACCTGAGTCGTTTTATGATAACTTTCTTCAAAAGTAGACAGTTCTCTAGGTATCCTGTGACTGACTTCTCCTTAAATGGAAAAATCAGGTGACACATCCTGGTACCCGCCCGGTGGAAATAGGGACTCGTCAGTTGGGTCTTTTGTCATCCCCTGTGAACCGTAGCCTGTAATCAACAGCTTTACGGCTGGAAAGTTTCCACAGAGGGAGATTCTATTATTACTCAATAATTGAAGATGTCAGCACATGTCAGACTTGTAAATCTACCTTATATTGGCGGTTGGGGACAGAGTTCATCCATTGTTGCTCAGTCCCGGTTTGTATGTGTGAAAGAAATTAGATCAAAACAAGGTAGTTACAACAGGCCCCAGTGCACACTAATTACTGGTAATGCATCGAAACTAGCTATCAAAAATGGTGTCATCTGGTGTCATACTGTTATGTGTAGTTTGTTTGTTGACAAATTTCCCCATGGAGGACAGCAAAGTATATCCTATTGTATTTCGTCTTGTCTAATCTAATATTCTTGACATTGGAACATCATTCATCCATCCATCCATCCTTTTTCATCCGCTTATCCAGGGCCGGGTCGCAGGGGCAGCAGGTCAAGCAAAGCACCCCAGATATCCCTCTCCCCAGCAACACCTTCCAGCTCCTCCTGGGGGACCCCAAGACATTCCCAAGCCAGATGAGATATGCAATCCCTCCAGTGTGTTCTCCAACCAGTGGGACGTGCCCCGAACACCTCTAACAGGAGGCGCCCAGGAGGATCCTGATCAGATGCTCGAACCACCTAAACTGACCACTTTCTCTTTTTTAAAAAAAATTATTTTTCTGGGCGTTTTCGCCTTTAATGGACAGAACAGAGTGAAGAGTGTGAAGAGGGGAGAGAGAGAGAGAGAGTTGGCGGACAACATGCAGCAAAGGGCTGCAAGCCGGAGTCGAAACTGCGACCGCTGCAGCGAGGCATCACCTCTACACATGGGGCACCGGCACCACCCACCGGCACCACCGACGCCCCAACTGACCCCTTTCGACGCAAAGGATCAGCAGCTCTACTCCAAGCTCCCTCCGGATGTCTGAGCTCCTCACCCTATCTCTAAGGCTGAGTCCAGACACCCCACAGGGAAAACTCATTTCGGCCGCTTGTATCCGTGATCTCATTGTTTCGGTCGCTACCCAGAGCTCATGACTATAGGTGAGGGTTGGGACGTAGATGGAGCAGTATATTGAAAGCTTCGCCTTCTGGCTCAGCTCCCTCTTCACCACGACAGTCCGGCACAGTGCCGGCATCAGAGCTCATCAACATATAGGCCTATATTATCTGGCAATCATCTTTGCATATCTGTATATGGTAAAAATATTATGAATAGGTATATAATTTTGTTACAGATTGCTATATTGATTATTTTACCAATATAAAAAGAGCATATATTGCAAATGGCATCGTTTGTAGTTCAACATGAGTTCTTTTGTGAACGCAGGGGTATTTCTGAAGGCTGATTTCCATTCCAAACATATACACCTGTGCAGTGATGTGTCTGTGCAGCTCTGCAATTACACCTTCAACACGTTAAATGTCAGTGGGGTTTCTATGCCACTGTGTTGAGTTTCTGTGAAGTGCAGTGAGGTTTGTTTCAACTAACACACATAGGCTGTGCCCAAAATCAGTCACTACTCACTTTCAGGTAAGGCGCTGCAGAACTGGAATACAGTACCAGTACACATCAGAGAACTCAGTTCATAACATTTGTTCACAAAACAGTTGAAATCATGGCTCATCAATAATCAAACCTGTACACATTAATACTCAACTGCTGCCTCTGTCTGCTCTTTAACAACTGCCTGCCTGCCATATTCTTTTGCTTATGGCTGTCTTGCTTTTGTTTGTTGCAGTCTATGTTTGTTTTTTGTGAATTAGGCTGCTCTGTAATTGTTATTTGTAGAGTCTTGGCTTGCTCTGCTTTTATGTTTGTGTTGCTATGTTTACCTGTTAATATATTTTTGCTTAAACTGCATGGAATGATATTGTTTTAAACTTGTTCTAACTTTTTTATTACTTAGGCTGCCAATTCAGATCTGGCCAGGGACTGCAGATGAAAACTAGCCTTTTGGCTAATTCCAGTATATTTACAGTTCACTGTTCATTAATATGCATTGTCCCTGATAAATAAACAAATAAATAAAAAAAACTCACTATATAGGGAGTAATGAGTGAGCAAATAATTTCAGACACAGACGAAAAAATGGCTTAGAAGCGACAACATTAAACAAACGTACAAAGTTTGGCTCCATTATAACTCACAAGGTTCACAGACAAAACACTCGTCTTTTGCTAGACATGTTTTTCCCACAAATACAACATGCTAACGTTATTAGCATAAGCCTATGACATTTTACATTGCAGAAATTAGCCTGGCAGCTAATGGATTTTCCTCTGCTCATATGAAGCCAGGATAAATCACACACAAGACTTAGAATGCTATTTTGTGGAGGCTTTATTGTCTTCACAATTTATTGTTTCTTATCCGTCAAATCAAAGTCAATGAAAGCTTAACTTCCACTGAGGGAAATGGATTCAGTTTACAAAAATAAACAGGAGGTCTGCGTTGCCGTGACATTGTGACATTTCTGGGGAGGTGCACATCAGATTTTTGCTATAGGCTCTTCATAGAGGCATACCTTATGCTGTAGGTACAGCGTCCACGCTATCCGCACCCCTGCATACAGCAGACCTGTGCAGGGCTGCTCTGTCTGGCCCCTGGCCTCTTGTCATTTTGCAAAACTGGCCCCCAGGCAAAGTAAGTGTAGTATCTAGAGCGACCCACTTTCTCTTCAATATGACATGCTATGTAGGTTTGACCTCTTTAAATTCTTTGAGTGCTGCAGGAAAAAGCTTAAACTTTGACCAGTTTAATGAAAACATGCAGCTCTGAGAATGTTTGAGTCCAAGACACCAGGCAGGGTCACATTCTCAAAAACTACAGCTAATGAATATTTAGGTGGCGGTTTGTGGAATTTCCCACCCTGGGAATGATTGAGTAGACACAAAAAAGGAACAATAATGCTCCGGTAAACAACAACATGCCCCACTGGCCACACTTCAAGCTTCCAAAACAAGTCCCAACATGACGCTTACTGTAAGTGTGCAGCATTGATAAACACTGACAGAAAACGAAACTTTGGCGTTTGCATGCACCCTATGGAGATGTTACGGCTACTAATCGTCGGTCGCATGCCAGTGGCCATAATAAAACATGATTTGTGTGTGATTAATTGCACAGTACTTGTGATCAATGGATTTCTCATCAGACGACAACAATGGTGTGGGTTAACCGCTACGAGGAGTTTAGTTCCTCTACAGTAGTGACTCACTGGGTGTGAACAGCAGCCAAAAAACATCAGACAAAGTCAAACACACTTCCAAAGAAAATGAGAGTGAGAAATGGGGAGTTTCATTTCAACGTATATTTACCAGAAGGAAACTGAGACTCATGACCTGTGTGCAAATGTTATGTTGCATTTGAAGATAGAACATTTTCAGATGGAGATTTGTCTCGCTGTTCTCTTGGTGTCAGATGTTCATCCATCACAGTTTTTAAATTCCTCTTCTTCTCTGATGACGTGCCAGAAGTAGTGGGAGAGTTTCACAGATGCATAACTTAAACTAGACTTTCAGTCTGAGTGTGCCTGCTTCATCCCAGAAGTGCATCCTGCATGCTCTTCACTTTTCATGTAGACATCACTTGCTGTTGTTCCGTCAACTGTCCCTGAAAAATTTCCTGGAGGGTGCATTCCAGCAGGATGAAAAAGACGTACCTTTAGAGCGTGCTGAGTTCCATTATAACCTGTTCATAAATCATTCAATTGTCATAATCCAATTTAAGATCAGCTGCAAAACTGACACTACGGGAAATTCAAAATGCTGTCTTGCTGAAAGTTTAGTAAGGAGATTGATATTACACTTACGCTTGTCCTTTAATGAAGGTGGAGCCAGGAGACAGTTAGCTTAGCTTAGCATAAAGACTGGAAACAGAGAAACAGCTAACCTGGCTCTGTCCGAAAAGAACAAAATCCGCCTTGCTGCATCTCTAAAAGTCACAAATGTTTCTGCAAAGCACAGATACATTATATTTGTAAGTTATTATGTAGCGGATACATTAAAACGTAATATTTCTTCATTTTGCAACCAAGCAACACCCTCCAGGGCTGAAAAATGAAGCCAACACGGAGGTGCAAAAATTGCTTAAAAATAAAGTCAGTCCCCATAGCCCCCATGTTAAAGGAATACTCTGACGATTTGAGAGTTCTGCCCTTTCTCTATCATTTTCATATTGAGACAACATGATCGATATCTTTTTTGTGTCTGTACGTCCAGTGGCTGGGTCTCAGCGGTTATCATTGTGGCTTAGCTTAGCGAATACAATTGATAGGGGTCAGTAGCCGTGTATAAAACTTCTTCTAAAATGACTAAAAAGAACTCTCGTTTTTAGAATTAATGTTTAAACATGTTTATTTTAAATGCACGTGTAGAAATACCAGGTTCAGGGTTTCTGTAATGTTTATTTGTTCACTTTTACGAGTAGGCTACTGACCCCCTATAGACTTCAATTGTAATTGCTAAGCTAAGCCACAATGCTAACTGCTGAGACCCAGCCACTGGACATACAGACACAAAAAAGATATTGATCATGTTGTCTCAATATGAAAATGATAGGAAAGGGCATAACTCCCAAATCGTCAGAGTATTCCTTTAAAATGTCCAATTTTTTAGCACAAATAAACATGTTTACAGCCTGGTACAAAAAATGTTTTTGGTCTTTATAGCTAATCTCTCTGTTCATGACAACTACACGGGAGTGAATTTTTATATAACTTCCCCGTTTACATTTTATTAAGGCTCAAAGTTACACACAATTAAAGCTACACTTTCTGGAAATGTTACGCTTTTCTTTGTTTAGGTTAAAATGCTATTAAAAAGCTGATGGCATACTTAAATGTAAATGTAAAAATAAATAAATAAATAAATAAATAAATAAATAAATAAATAAAAAAAAACCTTGTCTGACTGACGTATGCTCCTAGGTTTCTTTCTATTTTGGATTGACAGATGTGATTTGATACTGATACTGATCACGCCTGATCTCGTTAGATCTCGGAGAGACCTAGCCTGATCCATGGGTTCTCTCTAACTGGTATGCAAATCGCACATAGCACTTTGAATTGCACTTTATGAACTCTGTCCCCCACCCCCACCCCCATGCAAAAATACTTGTCTGACTGACGTATGCTCTTAGGTTTTTATTTTTATTTATCTGTGTGTTTTGTTTCTCATGCAAATGTACTTTTTCCAAATGTACTTTCTGCAATTTGTTTATAATGCCTGTGCCTGCGGCAACCCAATTTGCCCATATTGGGACATAATAAAGTTGAAGTGAAGTGAAGTGAAGTGAAGTGAAGTGAAGTGAATGTAAGTGAATTCCACCAGAGATAAAAACTCATAATTATACCATTCACGTATGGTTCTATCGAGACTCCGACCAATTGCAATGATTGGCCGAGCGTCCTGTCTGTTTCCCCATGTCGAGGCCTCCGACTGACGTAACTGCTCGCGGGTTGCGTTTGACGGTGCAGGACAGGTAACGTTATGTTTAGTTTGCTTCTAATATAACATATAATGTTATATATGACAACACAGCATCCAGTTGCTAATGGCTAATGTTAGCCTACTGTAGCGTAGCCTCTGAAACAGTAACGTTATGTTCCTTGTGCGTTTCCACTTACTAGTAACTTTAACGCTACTATCTAACGTTAGCACTGTAACCTTATTCTAAAACTCATCAATCATTACTGACTCCGGTTGAGTTTTAAAACTCCGGGGTTGCGTTTGACCGTCATGGTTGTAACATTACACTCGCTCTCCTCTTCTGTGTATCTAACGTTACCTTGCCAATGCCTGCGTCTATCATAGAGATAATGGAGGAGGGGGGGATAGGACTTTGGAGGGAGGCGGAATTTGTGGATGTTCAAATTTTTCTGAGTGCTGTGTGAAATGCAAGAAAGGTAAGAGTAGCTTTACGGGCAGGTCGCTTTGAGTGACAGGCTGTCTGCCAATAGTGTCCTCAGCTTCTCAGTCGGCTTGACCCCTCGCTCCTCCACAGCTGTACCCTCTCGCCCAAATATGGTCACTTCTGGCTCCAAAAAAACAAAAACAAATATTGTGATAGCTGGAATGCCAACCCCCACAAACCAATGATGTCACATTTGTTTATGTTTAAAGGATCATTAAAGTGGTGTTCATTTGTGAAGATTACCCTGCTGAACAAAACTTGTAAGGGGGTGATCACACAGAAATGAGACGCTAGAGACGAGGACGCTTCAAAGATGCTTGAAACGCTGGAAGCGCTTATTCAATGCGCGCTAGCTACTGGCGTCTGACATGCGTCTCTACAAAAACGCACGTCTAAAAAGACACTTGAACGCCGGTCAGACGCGCCGTATCATAGGAAAACAATGGTTTTACTGGCGTCGCGTTTCTGGCGTTTCATCTCGGTGTGATCACTCCCTAAGTATTGTAAACTTTTGTTTGACACAGAGGTTTTTTTCTGCGGTAAACCAAAATCTAAGGGAAAATTTCCAGTGGCTTTTTGTCAAGGGAACCAGGGTGATGTTAACTTTAGGCTGGCCCACAAATAAACATCATATGAAGCTGGAGCTAGGAGATGGTTAGCTTGGCTTAGCATCAAGACTGGAAACAGGAGCAAACAGCTAGAGCCTGTTCTATGTTAATTTGTACAAAAGAGTAAAAGAGTAAAGAGTAAAAATGACAGCTTGTTGTTTTAGCGAGGATAAATCACTGCCCCTGGCGACATGGTTTGGCTGCACAACCTCCACCATAACACTGATTACAAATGAGATATAATGTGTTGATTAGCGAGCTGTCAAGGTGGAGACAACAAGACCCCAAAGGACAGCTGCTTCCCTCCATAAACAGTATGAAGTACACATCCCCACAAGTACCTACAAGGCCACCATGCATAAAGGGGAAAAGTGGAAGCCGGTAAAAATGTGTCTTCCAGTTCAAACTTTGTATTTAGCTGGCAGATATGACAGTAGTATCAATCCTCTCATCAAACTCTTGGCAAGAAAGCGAATAAGGGTATTTACCAATGAGGGTTAATCAACCCAAATGAAACCTCCTAAAGTTTCCTTGATCTACTTTACTTTAATCCTCAAGTGTACCTTACTGCTCCAATAGTTTTAACCTTTGACCTTCTAGCACTGGAATCCAAGAACAGTGGTTCCCAGTTGAGGCTGGAAAACCTCAGGGGTTGTAACATTCCTCTGACCATAAGTCAAGATGTTAGGAGCTGCTGTCCAAGAGCAACTGTGCAGGTTGCATTAAAGTGAGACTGCAGTTTTTCTGCAAGTGCATGGTTCCAAAATCTGTGTTGCACATTCAGCTCTGCAGGGATGTTTGGCTGCCGGCTGTGCAGCTGTTAGACCACACAGAAACGCATCTAAACCATGACTGCACATATGAACATAATCACAGCTGCAGTTACACTCTCACTCTGCCATGCTCTCAGCTCTGCAACAATCCTCTGAGCTGAGTTTTGATTTCTTGTCAAATGGTTGGGTTGGTACTCATAACAGCCTCAGGGCTTTGTTTCCCTGTCTACACAGCGTGAATTTCTCCTTGTCTGCTTCCCTTTTTTTTCCATGTCTTTTTTTTTTTTTAGGCTCTTGAAGTGAATCTTACCCTTCATATGAAGTCTGTCCCTGTTTCCTGAAAATCACGTGGTTCCCCAGACTTGTTTATACTCCCACTCCTACTTTTTCCCCAGTGTGAGAATTGTATTCATGGAGGCTTGGCTGTGCCAGTAGGAGCGGTGATTGTCCTCAGGGTGTGGGTAATGAATGCATCCACGCATCAGGCCACAATGAAGAATGTTGTGAACACATTTTTGTATTTAGACATAAAAGTTTCTTTTTTGTTGAATACAAAAAGTTTCGAAATCAACAACAAATTAAATGACTAAAGCTCATGTGCACAGGGTGAATTCACACAAGATTCCCACCCAACACTGCAACTCTGTGCAGCTTTTGACCTATTGTTTGGTTTTATTTTATTTACTGTGTGGTTCAGTATTAGAGCTCTTATCAGTCCTGTTCCCAGCAGCACCTGTTTTCAGCAAACAAAGTCTGACTAACCCGTTGTATGCTACATGCCCAGCATCAAACAACAGACGGACATAGTCACAAGCTGGCTCTTTAGCATCTAGCAGCTAAAGGTATTTATTTATACAGTATATAAAGAGTTTTTACATATGGAATTGTAACATTTGTTAAGCATGGATTTGTTGTATTTCCCTATTGGTTAAAACTTGTGGAGACGTCCCCATATAATTTAATTTAATGTGGAGTTAACTGACAACTTTTTAACTAGCAGGCTAACGCTGTCTGCTTATTAACTCCTTGATCATAACAGAATATAGTAACTTTCACCACTGCTCATTTTAGAAATGACACCACAAGAAAACGTGTTCCTTGTTTAGACTAATAAACGGAATAGATCATCGTTTGTCTCTAGCTGTCAACCATAGGTAGCACGCTAGCTACATTAGCTACAGCGCTAATGTTAGGGTGCCTTTCACTTTCCCTGCCTGGATGCAGACAGACCGATTTCAATACACATTATAGGCTATAAGTTAACATTAACAAAGAACACGTTTTCTTGCGCTGGCCTTTCTAAAGTGAGCAGTGGTGAAGAGCTAGTTGCTAGTTAGCGTGCTAGCAAGTTGCTAAGTTGTACTTCCACATTAAATTATTCAATATGGCGACTTCACCACGACTATGAATCAAAGACAATAAGCTAATTGACAATTTACAATTCTCATGATGATATATCTTTCACCACATAAGTAATTTAGAAATTCGAATAAGCCAAACACACACTCCTCCAATGAGCCTTGAGCAGCAGTGATTAGCCTAAATATTGAGTTTCTAATTAACGAGACAAACTTTTTTTTCCACATCACGTAGATCATAAACTAATGGATATAAAAATGAGTCATTGCAATCAGTTAAGAAATATAAACGTTTTACGTATTATTCGGTGCGCACACCAACACCACTACTGTCCCTTTCTGCCACCAGTACGGCTCCGCCCACAAAATACATCATCACTAGCCATGTTTCCATCAGCCTGTTTAGATGCGCATCTAGAAGTATCGCATCAGAAAATTATGATGGAAACGCCAAAATTCGAATTAAAATCCCCTGATTTGCACAAACTAAAATACATTCGCTTTAGCCGGGTTTTGGTTGATTCGAAAAAATGTTGATTCGCAAAACAGGGGATGGAAACAGTTACGTTCGAATTAAGTCTGATGTAGCGCACTTCTCTCCATGGTGATATCCACACTCTGGGTTGGGAAGGCCATAATGCATTTACAAGCTGGTTGCCAACCGCCAGAAAACGTAGAAGAAGAAGAATGCAAGACTTGTTTTGTTTCCGGTTCTGCGGAAAACTCACGCAAGTTCGTAGTTTTCGCCAAAGTCCGTACATTTAATGGAAACACACAGGATTCGTATTTCTTTTAATGCGCATTTCCCAATGATTCAAATCTCTTTTGGATGGAAACATAGCACCACACCATCAACAAAATGCAACTTATTAAAGAAAAACATGACTGAAGAGTAAAGTTTGGGTTGTTAGTGAGTGGTCTGCTCTACTTAATATGTTTTGGTGAAGCTTGACAGGGAATCTGCCATTGCACCCGGGCATGGCGAACCTCCTCAGGGTCCAGGGAGAGGAGGAGAAGAACAAGGTGGGAGGGAGGGGCGCAGAATACAAGAGCAGAGAGCCCGGTCTCACTCCGAAGTCATTGAAATCCGGCGCTTGGGCAGTGACTTGTGGCATCAGACACCTGAGTGTCGGCATGATACCCATTTGGTTGCCGTTACAGTTTAACGGCGGACGGCATCAGGGGAAAACGCGGCAGGACAAGGACGAAAGTTAAGGCGGTCCAACTAGGGTGGGCCGGAGGGGTCGTGGAGAGGTCCAACAACCACCGACTTTCATCCAAGAGAGCGGTGTTCACGTCCTATAAGATTCTAAAGGCAAGCCCTGTTCCTTTTTCCTAAACCTAACCATGTGTGTTTGATGTTGAAGGAAAAAAACGTCAATTTTCGTTGTTGAAAGAGACCATATGTAAACATCAAAATTCCTGTGAAAACGTAAGTGTATTTTGAAAGAAGACAATGCATGCAACAGGCAGAACTTGACACGGTGTCCACCCAGGGTACCTTTCATGTCATATGTGGACGTGGAAATTCCATGACCAAACGTCAATGTGTGACGAGGTCGAAGTGAGAATGTATTGGAGCAGAACAGGAGGACTGGGTAAGGTGGGTATTTATGCAGGAAGTGACACAGTTGAGGTGAGATTCTACAAGATGGCTTCAATTAAAGTAATAAAGCATGACATTTTATACAAATACATGTATATTTCATTACTATCATAGGTCACTAATTGGCATCATAAATTAAAAACACAACAAACCCACAGTGCAGATTTCTAAAGCACTTTGGATAGTCTTTCCTTAATCGTACGTAAGTGAACAAATCTTGGAACACCAAACTGTGGCTCTCAGCCAATCATCTACCAGCATCGTCTGTGAAACTTACCTTGGCTGACAGAGAGGCACAATGTGTTTCTTCCAAAGTGTTGTACTAGGAACGCAGCCAAAACACAAAACAGGTGATGAGTTAAAAAGAGGAGCATTTTACACATTGGATTAAAGTTAGTGAAGGTGCTCTGACCCATTGCATTCATTTAGTTTCAGTCAGCTTCACATCGATACCCTCCACCTGCAGTAACTCTACAGTGACACCAGCTTATGTGGTGTGTTGACATAACTGAGTGCTCAGGTAGCTTCTGACCCTGCAGCTACGTCTGGATTCAATTAGTCTGGATGACAGTTTAGGATGTCAGAAATTTAAGTGGGACAATGAGAGGTGGATGTTTTAATAAGCACTTAATGTTGTCATGCAGATTAAAATGATCATTCCCATCATTTTATTCCAACCGACGGCCAAAAAGTGCCTCTGCCAATGTTACGCAATTACTGCTTGTTTGTAGTTTTACTTCAGGATGTGCAAGTTAATCTCTCAGCAGTATTTACAATAGAAACCTCCTGTGGTCGGGGGGATTTTTTGTTGTTCATTTTCTCAGAGCTCAGAATGTTTCCAGATAAATGAGTGCAATATGCTGAACAAGTATATACGACAAGAACAAAAACATTAACTTCTTGTTTGTTGTTCTTTGACTCAAGTGTAGACAAAGCTATACATTTTGACTTGTTTTTGACTCATACTGTCATTTCTCCATTTCTTCCCGCTGAGACCATATTTCACGCACGGCATGTGTAAAAGTGCAGTGGAGAAGGTCGGCATCACGTTAAAGTCACAATAATTTTAGGAAGTAAAAGTATTTTTTTTTGTACGTGACAAAATGACACATTATTAGTGGTTAAAAGGAGGGTGACCACAGGACCACAGCGTGCGTCAGTGGAATCATTTGACCTACTAAAAATGTGCTTTTTTGGTGTTTTCCTGTCTTTGGATATTTGGCAAGTGGCGACATTACAATGACAACAAGACTCCAGGAGAGTGCTGCACCTTTTCAAGGGCTAGTCCTGCACATAACCCCTAAAATCACAACGTTGTTTATACACTCTGTTTTCTGTACAGACTGCAGGATGTGTTCATCAGTGAGCTTAACAGGTTTCTGTAGAAGGATTTAGTTCACATTAGACAGATCCAGACTAGCCGTTTCCCCCCTGTTGTCAGTCTTTGTGCTAATCTAAGCCACCTGGTGGTAGCTTCATATTCATCTGACAATATAAGAGAGGTATCGACCTTCTGATTCAACACAAGCGAGAAAGTGAATAAGTGTAGGATATTTCCCAAAATACTGAAATGTTCCTTTAAGTACAGAGCTGGAGAATGTGTTTAGCTTAGCTTAGCAAACAGCTAGCCTGAGGCCTGTACTACTAACGCTGGTTATCAACTCATTCAGTCAACTCTGGGTTTTCCTATCCAGCCACGAGTGCTTTCATGTGAAAGAGGCGGGGGTGTTAATTATGAGCAACATCATCAGAACCCTGAAGGCTACTTCGTATGATATGAGCTGAAACGATACTGATAGTGTCTGTAACTGCAAGACAGTAAAATGCCAGTGGTGTGGGATGTAAACGATGCTCTGTAATCTTATAACGGACAATGCACAAATAGTTTAAATACTATCCAAAACTTCACAGCAGGCTGAAACTTAAATTATGTTTAGGTATCACTAGGGTAGTCCGCGACTAGCCATCCAACTACGTCCCAACCCTCACCTATGGTCATGAGCTCTGGGTAGTGACTGAAAGAATGAAATCATGGATCAAGCAGCCGGGTGTCTGGGCTCAGCCTTAGAGATAGGGTGAGGAGTTCAGACATCCAGAGGGAACTCGGAGTAGAGCTGCTGCTCCTTCGCGTCAAAAGGGCTCAATTGAGGTGGTTTGGACATCTGATCAGGATGCTTCTTCGCACCTCCTATTTGAGGTGTTTCAGGTATGTCCCACTGGAAGAAGGCCCCTGGCCAGATCCAGAACATGCTGGAGAGATTCCATATCTCATCTGGCCTACGAACACCCCATGGTCCCCCGGGAGGAGCTGGAAAGTGTTGCTGGGGAGAGAGACTTCTGGGGTGCTTTGCTCGGCCTGCTGCCCCCGCGACCTGGCTTTGGATAAGCGGATGAAAATGGATGAATGAGACTGAAATTGCTATTGATGACCTTATGTCACTCTAGAAAAATAAACACATATAATTCCCCAAATTTTGAACTAATCCTTTAATAAAATTCTATAAATTCTGACTGACAGGAAATCTATCCAAATTTGAAGACTTCCTGTGAAATAAGTTCATCCTCACACACGCTGTCCCTCACGGCGTTATGAATGGTTACATCACTTGGCAAGACATGCGCTTCTGGCGGGAAGAGTTTGTGTCCTGTTTCTCAACAACTCCCACACTCACAGATTGTAATCTAGGACTTGGATGCAAGTACAAACATGTATAAACACTTTCACTTAAGTGCTGCCGCTGCCCGTATGCATTCCATGAAAAATCCCCAAACCACTCTGTCAACACACTGATAGCAAATGTGGGACTGCTAGTGAAAAGACAGGATAGAGACAGAGTAAGATCAGTTATGTTGGTTTACAGTACAACTTTACACTACCTGAAATTTAGAAATTCAGATTCATATCTTTCTCAGGTCCTCAGGTGCTAAAACCCCAGACTACTAACCCAGCAGGCCTCTGATAAGAGTTACAGTGATATACTGAGTGCTACTTGCCTTTTATTTTTAGATAACAGATATGAAACCTGTGACTGATGGGTCAGTGGTTTTAAGCTCTTACTCTGCTGTCAGAGCTCACATAACAGCCAACACTTCACAGATTAGGATGCAGATACTTCAGTGATCTCCAGGGCCAAATTGTTCAAGAGATTTAGTCTGGCTCAGAATGAAACAGATTTGGAAATCCATGCTTTGCTGTGCTGGATTAGCCAATACATCTTACTTTTGTGCCGGTTTTAAAAAGCTGGGAGGTTGGCCCATTACAATGTTTAATAGTCTTAGACTTTGATCTTTCAAAATATATTTTCCCAGCCCCAAAAAGTGAGGTTTGGTCCCAGTTCTCAAGAATGAGTGACCCCTTCCTTTGCACAACCCTCATCCCCAAAAGAACCACAATGGAAATAAACTTTGGAAGTGTCCTATGGCAAAATTCTGAACCCCAATGTGCCCAACATCCCGATGCCACAAGTGTATGAATGTGTGTGAATGGTGCCTGTATTGTAAAGTGCTTTGAGTGGCGGCTAAGACTAGAAGAGCACTGTACACCGATCAGCCACCACTGGCGGCCGAGGTGATTAACATTGATCATCTTGTTACAGTGCAGTGTTCTGCTGGGAACATTTTGGTTCCTGGCATTCATGTGGATGCTACTTGACATGCAGCACCCACTTAAACACCATTGTGGACATAGTACATCCCCCCTCATGGCAACAATGCACCTTGCCCCATTGCAGAAACGGCTCAGGAGAGCTCAACACATCGACCTGGCCTCCAAATGCCCCAGATCCCAATCTGATTGAGGATTCGTGGGACGTGCCGGTAACCCAGAGGTACCCTGATCCACTGAGGGGCCTTTTTGGATCAGACTTGGCTCTGACCTGTCAAGGCATGGACACAGGGCCTCTGGAAGGTGTCCTTTTGAGTCTGGCACCAGGGCATTGGTAGTGGATCCTTTGACACCTGTCAGTTGTGAGGTGGGGTAATGGCACGTCCCACGGACGCTTGATTACATCGGTGTGTGGGATATTTGGAGGCCAGGTTGATGCCCTGCACTCTTTGGACCATTACTGAGCATTGTTTATGGAGAGGCTTGGTGCATGTTCTGCATGTTGCTTCAAGTGGCATCCGCATGAATGCCAGGACCAAAGATTTCCCAGCACAACATTGCATTGTAACGTCAGTATTATTCACTACATCTGTCAGTGGTTTTGATTTGTTGGCTGATGGGTGTATAAATGCAGTTCATTTACCATTTGCCATAAATATCACCATTTGATGCACCGTACCAGATTATAGCTGACTTACTACAGTATGTACAAACTGCACAGTGTCAGGCTAATTATCATATGCTTGTCACTACAACTGTATGGGTGATTTTCACTGACATGAGGAAATATTTCAGGGAAACACAAAATGATTGCAATTCATTGGATTTGAAAATATAACAGGATGTGCACAATAGAGCAAAAAGACATACAGTATTTGTTGATTTATGCCTGTCATAGTGAATGGACTGTAATTGTAACGCATGTATGGATTGTATGCAGCGTGGAAGGTATTTCTCCTGAGAGACGAACACCCTGATAAAGATCTGCCTCAGGGAAGACATGCAGGGAAATTTTTTGGCAGGGAACAAGAGAGAAAGGAGTGGAGAGGTAATTGACTGGGCACGTGTGTGTCTGTTGCCAGCTTTTCCACTTCCAGTAACGAGCACCGATCGCACTTTCACTTTCACTGGAAAAGCTGTATAAATACACCTGTAGCCGCTCTCCTCCTCACAGCGAACACCTTCACTCTCCTGAAGAGACTCACAGAAGCAGCCAACCTCCGCTCAAAGCCACGAAGAAGAAACAGAGACATGGCCTCTCGCATTGCAGCTCTCCTCCTGCTGGGTGTCATCTGCATTGGGTTCGCAAGAGGTAAGATACATACTTTGCATTAGCAGTGAAACAGATTCATAATTCAGAGTGCTTTTAGTGCAGCTTTTTGGCATTTTAGAGAAAACATTTGTTGTTTCTTCATCTTCCTGCAGCTCAAGTTGTAGTGGACTGCTGTCTGTCAGTCGCTGAGAGGCCCCTGCCGCTCCAAATCATTGTAAGCTACAACATTCAGGAAGCTGGAAGAGGCTGCGATATCAGCGCTACTGCGTAAGTAAAATACGCAAAATACTGCAAAATATTTGTTCATTAGGCAATGGGTTGTTTTTTCCCCCCAGTCTTCTCGTCTGCAGTCTGAGCTCACTTCTCT
This sequence comes from Epinephelus lanceolatus, assembly GCF_041903045.1. Taxonomy (NCBI): domain Eukaryota; kingdom Metazoa; phylum Chordata; class Actinopteri; order Perciformes; family Serranidae; genus Epinephelus; species Epinephelus lanceolatus. The sequence goes on from NC_135742.1 coordinate 6,589,428, forward strand.
TTCTCTCATCTCCTTTTTCAGGTTCATTACAAAGGTTGGAAGAAAACTGTGCGTCTCCCACCCCCAAGACAAGCCATGGGTGAGAAATCACATCAAGTATCTGGATGAGAAAAAGCAGAGAGCTCAATAAATCAGGTAAATTACTTCAAACAAAACATTGTACATCTTCTTTTTCTTGCTGAGCTTTAAAAACAAAGTTTGCATGTCTTTAAAGGCTTCTTGCATGTTTCCATTTTCTTACAGTATACTGTGAAAACTGTTCCACTTTAAATGCTTCAACCTGACATTTCTCTCTGTCTCTCCTTGCAGGTGTAGAGAGGAGTGGTGGACTCTGGGTAAAGATGGCTGAAGATCAAGAAGGACTGACTCTAAACTGAGAGCTCAAGACGTCAGAGTCATTTCCATTTCTGTTCAGAACATCAGAACAGCCCCATTGCACTGTAACACAGTTTGAGACAATCAAACCTGTAATATCAATGTTTCATCTTCTTTCTGATGAGACAGCAGCTAAATGTACAGTTTTGTGTGTGTTTTTCTCATTTGTGGTGACTTTGTGGTAACATTTTTGTGAATAGCTCTTTTCTTCTTCCCTTTCTATCATCCTGTGAGTGAAATAGAAAGATTTGCCTTGACTTGCCCACAGAGTGAAGCCTGGAGCTACTAGTGACAGTGACACTCTGTTGTTTGTTTGAATCCTAAAACTGAGGAAAATGTTGTAAAAATGATGTCTGACAAGCTGTTTATCTTTGATGATCGTGCTATGACGTTTCAGTGAATTCACAATGTGCAGATAACTTGTACAAAATGTTGATTTGTGTGTGTCCAGACCATTGTCAAGGGTTCTCTTTAAAATAAAGTTTGATCTTGTTTTGTAACCTGTGGTTGCCGCCTTTTATTCAAGCTGAAACAATCTCTTTTATTCATCTTTTAAATAGATGCATGCACTTTATCTGCAGTTCTAAGTTAGTGATGTTCTTAGTTATAAAGAGTCAGAGTAACCGAGGCTCAAAAAAACCCACACTCAGCAAGAAAGCAGGGCAGCGGCTTTTATAGCCTGGAAGGGAATGAACAGAATTTGGCCCGTATATGAACTGAGAGGCTGATGATGACTGAGAGGTGAGCAGGTGGGCGGGGATGTCAGGTAACAGCAGGGCCGATGAGGAAGGTGGTAGCAGGTGTTGATGGGCGGGGCATTTAGGAGGGAAAGTCTGAGGGCACCTGGTGGATAAATGGAAAATGGCAGTGAAAGGGAATATAGGATTTGAATGGAGGGGAGGGACAGAGAGACAGACTGGGACAGTCTTTTAAAGTTAACAACACAAGGGGTCTCATATGGTCTAGTGATTAGGATTCCTGGATTTCACCAGGGTGGTCTGGGGTTCAGTGCTCAACACCTGTATGAATATGACTGGATGTTACTCATCATCTGGCAGCCAGGCAGCTGATTTGAGCCACTGATGGTGAAGCATGAATGAAGCAGCTGATGCTGGTAAGCTTTATCTGAACTGACACTGTGCTCAGGTTCCTGTGATTGCCAGGAGAGGTTAATGCATGGATGGATTACTGAATGGGTCTGCTGGGCACAGGCCTTAAAGCCCAAAGTGTCAGGGGCCCCTGGCCTTTTATCTGCAAAGTGTCACTCAAATTAACACGACTCAACCTGAAAAAAAAATATGAAAAAGAGACACAAAATGACTACAAAGAGACATAAACTGACTTTAAAAAGAAACAAAATAACTTTAAAAAGACACAAAATGACTACAAAGAGACATAAACTGACTTTAAAAAGAAACAAAATGACTTTAAAAAGACACAAAATGACTACAAAGAGACATAAACTGACTTTAAAAAGAAACAAAATGACTTTAAAAAGACACAAAATGACTGCAAAGAGACATAAACTGACTTTAAAAAGAAACAAAATGACTTTAAAAAGACACAAAATGACTGCAAAGAGACATAAACTGACTTTAAAAAGTAACAAAATGACTTTAAAAAGACACAAAATGACTGCAAAGAGACATAAACTGACTTTAAAAAGTAACAAAATGACTTTAAAAAGACACAAAATGACTACAAAGAGACATAAACTGACTTTAAAAAGTAACAAAATGACTACAAAGAGACACAAAATGACTACAGAGACACAAAATGGCTTCAAAGAGACAAAATGACTACAAAGAGACACAAAACGTGTTCAAAGAGACACAAATGACCAACAAAGACAAAAATATGCCTTAAAAGAGACACACAATGATTTCAAAAAGGCACAAAATGACTGCCAAGAGACACAAAATAGCTTCAAAGAGACACGAAATGACTGCAAAGAAACATAAAATGACTACAAAGAGACAGTACTGACTTTAAAAAGAAACAAAATGACTTTAAAAAGACACAAAATGTGTTCAAAGAGACACAAATGACCAACAAAGACAAAATATGCCTTAAAAGAGACACACAATAATTTCAAAAAGACACAAAATGATTCTAAAGAGGCACAAAATGACTACAAAGAAACACAAAATGGCTCCAAAAAGACACCAAATGACTACAAAGAGACACAAACTGACTTTAAAAAGAAACAAAATGACTACAAAGAAACACATAACGTGTTCAAAGAGACACAAACGACCAACAAAGACAAAAATATGCTTTAAAAGAGACACACAATGGTTTCAAAAAGACACAAAATGATTCTTTTTTTTTATAATTATTTTTTTATTATTTTTCATTTTTCACGAGAAAAATCACAACACACATAGAAGACAAAACAGAGACAATATAATACAAAGTACAGACGCATTACACATATACATACATATGCGTATCTTAGCATAAGCATAGAGATACACAATCACACACCGAGCTATCTATACGCTCTCACCCATCCATACACACATAGACCCACAAAGGCACACACAGACACACAGACACCAGACACACACACAATCACACACACAGCCACACACATTTCAGTGGGAATAAACCGATGAGTCTTATTATCCATTTTCCACTCAACTGACCTTGAATGGAGGGGGAAAAAAAAGACAGACAAGATGAGTAAACATTCCTATTTCTTTACAAGAGCATTAATCATTGTAGTCCAAACACTATCAAATTGTTGTGCTTTCCTTTTATCTTTAGCCACCTGTTGCTCCATTTTTAGAATGTGCAACATGAAGCGTTTCCAATGGTGTATAGAGGGAGGTTTTGTGTCTTTCCACTGGTGCAGTATGAGTTTCTTTAATGCTAGTGATGATAATAAAACTATCCAGCTCTTAGGGTACCTCAGTGTGGGATCACCATGTGAGTTGTTGATTAGACAAAGTGATGGAGTTAAGTTTATACTTACCTTATATGTATCATCAATCCATTGTTTCACTTCTATCCATATGGGTTTAATTTTATTGCATTTCCAAAAGGCATGATATATGGAATCCTCCTTTATTTTACATTTTATACAGTACTTGATATCTTTTTATTAAATTTATTTATTCTGTCTCGTGTGTAATATACTCTCATCAAAGTATCAAAAGTATTTCTACTTTTGTTTGGTAGTTTGAAAACTTAATTGCCACCATTCTTGGATACCTTGCGTTTACATTTTTGACCCCCACTCTGTGCGCTCTCTGGACATCACGCATGGACAGCTTCAACTTTAATTTGTCTGATTAAACACAAAAGACACAAAATGACTACAAAGAGACACAAAACGTGTTCAAAGAGACACAAATGACCAACAAAGACAAAAATATGCCTTAAAAGAGACACACAATGATTTCAAAAAGGCAAAAATGACTGCCAAGAGACACAAAATAGCTTCAAAGAGACACAAAATGACTGCAAAGAGACAGTACTGACTTTAAAAAGAAACAAAATGACTAAAGAGACACAAAACGTGTTCAAAGAGACACAAACAACCAACAAAGACAAAATATGCCTTAAAAGAGACACACAATAATTTCAAAAAGACACAAAATTATTCTAAAGAGGCACAAAATGGATTCAAAGAGACACAAAATGACTACAAAGAAACACAAAATGACTTTAAAAAGAAACAGTTTTACCACAAT